>NC_071387.1:172796434-174046434 GCF_022682495.2 Desmodus rotundus
TATTTAGGGGCCTCCTGAATCACTTCTAGATGGTCCCCAGACAGGATGATGCCACTTACTTGGTCAGTACATTTTAATCTCTATTTGCAAATCATTATTGAGGATCCATAGAATTAACTGAGTTCTTAGGAGAGCTTACATGGTAGAGAGAGGATAAGATCAATACTTTCCAAAAGCTAATTTAGAGAGGCATTAGACCAGCATAGTAAACTATTAGAAATATAAGACATTTTATAAAAGACATAAAGCAAGGAGGGTATATTTTAGCAACTTCTGTACACGAAATAGATACGTTTGGAGTTGTTTCAGGGCCATATTTGGTTCTTTCTCTGAACTTCCATAGCATTCACTGTTTTCCTTTGGTCTCTGGGTTAAAGGTCTAGGTCACGGTGCTTTGTAATGGCAAACTCTCACTATGTGAATGAAATAAGAAAACTGTTTGAATTACAAAGATAATATTACCTTAAAATGCACAATTTCATTAATTTTTTACAAATTCATGTTGTCTTATTGCTTCCCAAATAATTATAACACATGGAGTCATTTATACATAGTTTTGACTGCAGTAAATTTTATTAATTATGCTTTTATTAGTTGTTTGACCCTCACTTTCTCCTTTACATTTATCCCTTCCACACCCCACGGCAAATTATGCCAAACCCAGCTGGTGCATGTGAGCCTGCACCAGAGGCCATCTCATTGATCATCTTATTCCTAGTGAAAAAGATGTGGTATCTTCATTTAAAATAAAAAGCTAAATAAAAGTGAGTTGAGGTATGGAAGGAAAGCAGAGGTAGAACACCTTTAATGTCCATTCCCCCAAACATGCAATTTTAACATCTCCTAAAACTTCAGGGAACAGCTGCAGCAATATTCGGTTGGAGCTTAAAAATCCCTAATAAATTCCACCTTCCCAGCAAGATAGAGTTCGAACAAAGTGATAGATGTTAGTATAATACCCGTTGGCTTGAATTAATTTGAAGAGACATATGCCGAGGGGGTCCTTGGCAGTGATGAAAATGCATGTAAACAAAAGATATTAAATGCTGAACAACAAAAGGTGCAAAAAATATTCTAGAAAACGAACTGAAAAGTGTGGCTCTTTGAGGCCAATCAGCTGCTCTCTGGATCCTGGGAGTGGGGTCCTGTTGTTGGCTCCTCCGTTCATGCCTCCCATTCTTATGGAACATGCCTTTGAGATAAACAGAGGGGGAAAGGTTGGCAGTCTTCATTTGATCAAATTGTAGAGAGTCGTAATTGTTCCAATGCAACCACTAGTAAGAGGCAGCTCTCCGATTTGCCAAGATCGAAGCTCCTGGTTTTGAGGACAGCTAGTTATATTAAGAGACCTACATAAATGTTTTATTTTCAAGATAAAATATTTGCAACTGATAATATTTTAGTGGATCATTTTTAGGTACATCTTTGCCTTCATCTAATTTTTTTGAATCCTTGTATTATTCTGTCCAGCTTGCAAAATAACTACCATATTGATGAATTGGGTATCTGAAATACATTGGCAAAACCTGAAATGATGTAAATTTTTAATCATTTAAGTTTAAGCTAAAATATGTCACTAAAGTAGGTACTAAAAAAGTCTTTTATAAATGATTTATTTGCATCAATTTACTATATAAGTGTGTATGTTTGTGTTTGAGCTAGGAGTGAGGAGTGAACAATGAAATTAGGGGATGGAAGGAAGCAATTTAAAAAAAGTAACAAAAAATATGATCCAATGTATGACAGCAATTATACATTCTAGATATATTTTCTGAAATAACCTCATACCAGAAAAGTGCATTAATAGTTTTATTAAACACATTTTTAGTTCTATTATAATGCTAACCCAAATGCTAAAAATTTAATTAAAATGAGACTGATAATTTTAATGGAATTAAAATAGAATCTTGGCCAAACTTCAGAGGCGGTGTTTGATTTCTCGTGTTTACTCTTCGTTTTCCTATTTCCCCTTGGTAGAGCAAACCCAGTTCTGTTTATCCGGGTGGCCTTGTGTTTCATCTCTCAAGTGGTCACTATTTGGAAACCTAAGTGGCTAAGAGCCATGACAGCTAAAGACAGATTTAGAGAAGGAATTTGATTTGAATGAGAAAAAGACTGTCTTTACTTTGGTCAAACTTATTTTTTTTTCTTGGTTCAGTAATGCCAGATGTGGGTGTTACAGTTCAATTTTCTTTTTGCCATAATGATTCCTTGGTGAGAGTAGAATGCCTAAAAAAAGTCCCCACCTTGGATTATTGCCTCTTCCTTGCACAGTTCTAACATATTATTGTCATCACATTTTAAAATTATTCACACAATGATTTCTTTTTACATTATATTCATGTTGATATTCACATCAATTATTATAAGTTTGTGACAGAACATCACCACATCACATTTCTCCACACCCTTGGATTATGATGAATCCACAAGAGTGGCCATTAGGACTTTGGTCAGAAAAATTTTTAGTTTTGGAAGCAATGTAAGTGTCAAGGAACAAGGGGGAAAAATTAGAAGATATACTTGATTTGGCCAACAAATAGCAAGAGCGCTTTGGGGATTTCAAATTTGATTTATAACTATTCTTTTAAAAAGTTGACTTCTTTTTACAGTGCTTACAAGACTAAAAGAATAGTGTTTTTGGAAGTAAAGTTGAGGACTCTTTAAATTGGCAAATGGGGAAAATTTACCAGCCAAATAGGCCTTCATGCTTGCCGCAAAAACCTTTCCTGACACTTCATTTATCTTAACTACATTAGGCTAATAACTTTTTAGGTTAGCAACCTCCAGGGAAAGCCTTGTTGAAGATTCAAAATAAACTGTGAGGCAGTTCTCAGCTTGCTGTTACTTACATTATAATGCTACAATCTTTCAGTGTCTATTTGGTTAATTTAATTAAGTGGGAATCAACAGAAAGTAGGATATTGTTAATTGCTTCATAAACCTTAGTGAAAGAGTTATTGTTATTTGTAAATTATGCAGTTCACTGATGTGAAATTTGGAATTTGTGATTAAATTTTAATAAGGAGATGAAAGAAAAAGTTGTTAGTATTATGAAACATAATTGCAAAAGGCCAATCCTCATCAACTGAGTTGGATTAATCTAATCAATTCCCAAATATTTATTTATATTAACAAAAGCAATAATAATTAAAATATCAATAACATTTATTAAACATTTGTGCTAATTTGTACAGTATTCATGCAGTACTTAAGTTTATCCACAAAGCAATGCTATGAGCTATAGTTCCCTCACTTCTCACATTTTATTTATTTTTAATTATATTTTATTGATTATGCTATTACAGTTGTCCCAATTTTTCTCCCTTTGCCCCCCTCCATCCAGTGCTCCCAATTCCCTCAGCAATCCCCATACCAGTGTTCATGCCCATGGGTCATGCGTATAAGTTCTTTGGCTTCTCTATTTCCTATACTGTACTTTACATCCCTATGGCTATTCTGTAACTACCTCTTTATACTTCTTAATCCCCTTACCTCTTTACCCATTCCTTCACACACCTCTCCCATCCAGCAACCATCAAAGCACTCTCTGTACCCATGATTCTGTCTCTGTTCTTCTTGTTTGCTTTGTTTTTTAGATTCAATTGTTGATAGGTATGTACTTTTTGCCATTTTATTGTTCATAGTTTTAATCTTTTTTTCTTAAATAAGTGTCTTTAACATTTCATATAATAATGGTTTGGTGATGATGAACTCCTTTAGTTTTTTGTTGTCTGGGAAGCTCTTTATCTGTCCTTTAATTCTAAATGATATCTTTTCTGGGTAGAGCAATCTTGGTTGTAGGCCTCTGCTTTTCATGACTTTGAATATTTCTTGCCATTCCCTTCTAGTCTGCAAAGTTTCTTTTGATATATCAGTTGACAGTCCTATGGGAACTCTCCTGTAGGTAACTAACTTCTTTTCTTTTGCTGATTTTAAGACTCTTTCTTTATCTTCAATCTTTGGTATTTTAATTATAAATGTGTCTTAGAGTGGGCCTCTTTGCATCCATCTTGTTTGGGACTCTGTGCTTCCTGGACTTGTACATCTATTTCCTTCACCAAATGATGGAAGTTTTCATTCATTACTTTTTCAAATAGGTTTCCAGTTTCTTGCTCTTCTCCTTTTGGTACCCCTATGATGCTAAAGTTGGATCACTTGAAGTTGTCCCAGAAGCTGCTTACACTATCCTCAGGTTTGGCGGTGGAGGGGGAGGTTTTGTTCTGTTTTCTTCTTCTTGTTCTGATTGGTTGTTTTTTGCTTCCTTCTGTTCCAAATCATTGATTTGATTCTCAACTTCATCCACTCTACTGTTGTTTCCCTGTAAATTGTTCTTTATTTCTATTAGTTTACCCTTCGTGTCTGATGGGATCTTTTTTATGCTGTTGAGGTCCTCACTAACTTCCTTAAAACTAAGCTCCTCGAGCATCCTAATAAACAGTGCTTTAAGCTCAGCATCTGACAGATTGCTTACCTCCATTCTGACAGATTGCTTACCTCCATTTTGTTTAGTTCTTTCTCTGGAGTTTTGGTTTGTTCTTTCATTTGGGTCATATTTCTTCGTCTCCTCATTTTGGCAGCCTCCCTGTGTTTGTTTCTATGCACTAGGTAGAGCTGCTTTGACTCCCTGTCTTGGTAGCATGGCCTAATGTAGTAGGTGTCCTGTAAGGTCCAGTGGCACAGCCACTCCTATCTTCCACACTAGGTACTTGAGTTGCTTTTACCCTTTGTGTGGGCAGAGTACACCTTCCTCTTGTAGTTGAGCCTTGATTGCTGTTGCCAGGTCAATGGGAGGGGTTTACCCAGGTCAGTCAGCTGCAAGGACTGACTTTGAACACTGACCACCAACTGCCATCCTCTGTGGAGATTCAGCTATGCAGGAGCAGGTGTACTGAGACAAAGAACTGTGGCCCAAATGAAAGAACATAGCAAAACTCCAGAAAAAGAAATAAGTGACAAAGAGATAGACAACCTATCAGATGCAGGGTTCAAAACACTGGTAATCAGGATGCTCACAGAAATGACTGAGTTTGATTGCAAAACGAAGGAAGAAATGAAGGCTATATGAAGTGGAAAAAAGGAAAATGTACAGGGAACCAACAGTGAAGGGAAGGAAACTGGGGCTCAAAGCAATGATTTGGAACAAAAGGAACAAATAAACATCCAAGTGGAACAGAATAGAGAAACAAGAATTCAAAAAAATGAAGAGAGGCTGAGGAACCTCTGGGACAACTTTAAAATTTCTGACATCCGAATCATAGGTGTGCCAGATGGAGAAGAGGAAGAGCAAGAAATGGAAAACTTATTTGAACAAATAATGAAGGAAATCTTCCCCAGCCTAGCAAAGGAACTAGACATGCAAGTCCAGGAAGCTCAGAGAGTCCCAAAGAAGTTGGATCCAAGGAGATACACCAAGACACATCACGATTAAGTTACCCAAGGTTAAAGATAAGGAAAGAATCTTAAAAGCTGCAAGAGAAAAGGAGACAGTTACCTGCAAAGGGGTTCCCATAAGACTGTTAGCTGATTTCTCAAAGGAAACCTTGCAGGCAAGAAGCAGCTGGAAAGAAGTATTTCAAGTAATGAAAGGCATCCAAGACTACTCTATCCAGGAAAGCTATCATTTAGAATGGAAGGGCAAATAAAGTGCTTCCCAAATAAGGTCAAGTTAAAGGAGTTCATCATCACCAAGCCCTTATTATAAGAAATGTTAAAGGTACTTATCTAAGAAAAAGAGGATGATTAAAACTATGAACAGTAAAATGACAACAAACTCACAACTATCAACAACTGAACCTAAAAACAAAAACCAAGCAAACAACTAGAACAGGAACAGAATCACAGAAATGGAAATCACATGGAGGGTTATCAGTGGGGAGTGGGGGTGGGGAGAATGGGGGGAAAGGTACAGGGAATAGGAAGCATAAATGGTAGGTACAAAATAGACACGGGGAGTTTAAGAATAGTATAAGAAATGTAGAAGCCAAAGAACTTATATGTACAACCCATGGACATGAACTAAGGGTGGGGAATTCTGGAGTGAAGGTGGGTACAGGGTGGAGGGGTGTAAAGGGGAGAAAATAAATGGGATAACTGTGATAGCATAATCAATAAATATACTTAAAAAAAGAAAAGAAAATTTATAAAGTACTTTCAAAACTCAAACCAAAACCACAAACAACCCACTTAAAAAAGTGGGCAAAGGACCTGAATACAGTTTTTTAAACCAAAATAATATATTTTTAGGGTAATAAGCAACAGTCTCTTTCCCCATCCCTTCCCTGCTGTTATTTCTGGGAGTTAGTGTTCTATCTCTAAGTAGTATGATTTTAGGGCAATTTTTATTCATACATTTAGACATCCTCTTTCATTTGTTCTTTTGTGGATAATAATTTTACTGATTTAAACCACCAACTCTATGCTCACTTTTCTAATATATTTCCTCTAATATAATTCCTCTTCTGTTTACCATTTAAGCTTTAAACAATAAACCTTTGTTTCTTTTTTATCACTTATAAACATCTTTTGCTTCCACAGTGTGTAGAAAGCAACATCGGTGCTCACTAGACAGTTTTAAACGCTGGCTGGAACAGCTTTGTTCATAGGCAGCATAGAACACCGTGATTCTCCTCTTCTTCATGGCAATTAATTGCTGATCCTTGTCTCCCATCTCTGAAGTGCATTTACTCTTTAACTGTGTATGATATGTATTGTAAGTCATGTCTGTGTGATAGCAATAGATGAGTTGATGGATTTTATCTGGCTATATATACTTCCATGTTAGTAACGTTTAAGTATCTTGTTCCTACACAGTGGAAACCAGGTAAATTGAATTTTCTTGGTATTTTATCTGACTTAGCTCCACATGTAATAAGGTTATTATTACAATGTGTTTTAAAAATCTTTATCAGTAAACTTATTCAAACAAATCTTGTTTAGCTACTAATAGAATAGAAGGCCTCGTAGAGCAAGGTAACTGAAATAATTATATATTATGATCCTTCAAGCTTTTCATTGTTTTCTGCAAGGGAAACTGGTCAATATATTGGGAAATTTTTAACCTAGTTCTTTGAGACTTTATGAAGTCATAAAAAAGCATTTTTGTTTTTTATACCTATGCCATCTAGTCCCTGAGATAGTTCTGAAGGCGATGGAGCAAATTTAGCTAGGCTTCCAGAATCATACTTTCTCAGTGGGTGATGAATTCTGACGCTCAGTTTTTTTGAGAACACTTAAAACCCTCTTGTAGACATGTAATCAATCATTAAGTGTTCTAATATTCTTTTTATTCAACTTGTAAAAAAGATTTTTTTAATTTATTTTTAGAGAGAGGGGAAGGGAGGGAGAAAGAAAGGGAGAGAAACATCAATGTGTGGTTGCCTCTCACTCACCCCCTGCTGAGGACCTGGCCTGTAACCCATGCATGTTACCTGACTAGGAATGGAACCATCGACCCTTTGGTTCTCAGGCCAGTGCTCATAATATTCTTAATAAATTATTGGCAATTGGAATGGGAGAGAAATATGATGAGGCATCATTGCCTTATATCACCTTATTGTTTTTGTTAGACTAATTTAGCAAACTGTAATATTGGTTAGAAAGTAGGATAAGGAAATAAAGTAGAGGACAAATATGATGCAGTTTGGTTAGAAAGAGAAAAATAACAAAAATCCGGAGAATGAGTAACTGACTATATTTAAGTGTAACTTGGAAACCCCCTTAGCAGTCAGGGAATAATAAGATTAGCATGAGTTAACAATGTAGTGTTGTGGTTAAAGCAAACACCGTACAAGGTCACATAAATAAGAGTCAAGAATGTAAGAAACGTAATAATTTTCCCATTGTACTTGCCACTGGTCAGAGCCTTGTGAGAGCATTGTTTCTAGTTCTGGTCTCCACCACTAAGAAGGACATGGTGAACTTGGAGAAAGTTCAGAGGAGGACCACAAAGATGATTAAAGGGTTGAAAAAGAAACCTAAAAGAAAAAAAAATTTTAGTAGAGATTATTATTATTCTAGAGAAGAGAAGATTTAGAAATATTTAATTTATGCATAAAGGATGGAGAGCAGATGTTCTCAATCTTCACTGAAGGTCAAACAAATAAATAATCAACCTAACCCATGGCATGAAGGGTTTTGATTAGATATAAGAAAATTTTATGCTTAGAATGGTAGAATAAGTGACTGTGGGACATGTGAAATCTTTTGTAATCCTGTAGATCCTTACAGATAACTCCAAATAGCTCAAAGGGCATTTGAGGCATTTATCATTTTAGCAGGTCATTAGGTAAACTTGCATTTTTTTAAATTATTTTTTTTCTCACTGAGGAAAATGAACAGTTGATCAATAAATTCTGACTATGACCAGTCCTTATGGAAAATGTGTCTAGTTTGACTTGATAGAGGTGATGTAATTTGAGTTGTAATCAATTTCACTAATAAGAGTGCAGTGTGATGTTCCGTTAAATAAGAATGATAGTCAGTATGACTTCTTTCCCGACTTCCTTTTGGCGAGACTGTGCTTTAGAAGAGAAATGGCAGCTGTTGATTGTTCATTGTTTTGACGGTAAACATCAATAAGAAAGGCAAATGATTATGCTGAAGTTTAAATATATTTTTCTTTTAGTTTTTAACTTTACATATGTACTTAAAAATGATAAAGTCCTGTGGTGGTGGTGTTTTTTCCTAACAGGAAATGCATTTTACATGAATTTTAAAAATGCAGCGAGGCTTTCAAAATTGATGTTGTTAAATGGTTTGTCTGACTATAAATGAAAGTTACTCATCTTTGCAAGTCAACTACCAAAGTTCTGCCTAATAAAACCAGACTATTGGTTGCTTGCGGCTAGATTTAAAAGACCTATATACTAACAACAGGAAAATTCTTCTCTCTATTGAGCAATGCCCTCCATGTATATTATGCTTTTCCTTTTTTCCTTTAAATAGCTTCTTTGGTTTTGAGGTTTTTGAGCAAGAAGACAAAATAAGCTGTGTACTTTATTTTAAGGCAAAGAGCTGTTGTGGTCTACCATGTTCTTAACAACTAAAAAGATGCTCTAGTAAAAATTAGGAAAAAAAATTATGTGTAGTAAAGTTATTTGTATAAACTGTCTTTATATTATAAATAATATAAAATGACTGAAACAATTTTTCATTGTTTATAAAGCATTTCTATTACATGTTGATGTTAAATATAATTTTTCTCATAATAGCAGAGAAAGTTGTATTTTTTTATAGGGGAGTAATTTGTTTTCTAAGCAAAGAACAAACTTAACTATTTCATTTTTTATAAAACCAACATTTTTCATTAAAAAATTGTGTGATCTTTGTTCTGGTGCTATAATTGTTGTAATTATTTTAATATTAAAATTACATGGTATGTTTGTTCATCCAGCAAAAGGGAATATTAGGATTCCTATTATTTATTCCTAAAGGAGACAATATATCTCTCAGGGTGGCTTTTATTAATGAGGTGAGCTCTGTATACTCTAGAACCTGGCCCTCAATCTTGGAGATTTCAATACCTGATTTTCGTCAGCATGCAAATATATTTTTAAAGATTCACTTAAAATTAACCAAGCTCTTGATACTGATGTATATGAAATCAAAATGTCCTATTCATTGTTAATTTAGAATGAAAAATATAGCTGACAATGGACTAGAATAACAAGTAAGCATAATTAGCACTTTTCTTCCTTGTATTTAAACACATGAAAAACTTAATTATAATCTGAAGACCACCTAATAATTTTATAATGAGAAATATAAATATCCCAAGAATCAAAATCCCATAAAACTCGCATAGTCATTGCCTCCTTCTTTCTCCTTCTCCTCCTCCTCCTCTTCCTTCTCCCCTTCTTCTTCTTTTTCCTCCTCCTCCTCCTCTTCTTCCTCTTTTTCTTCTTTCTTCTTCTTCTTGGCAGATATTATTATATCCCCTAAATACTGATAATTACATTTGGGGAAAAAATGAGACTTATGTAAATAATTGTGATATAAAACAATGTAACACAACTGAATGCTGTAATAATTGGAGAAGGGGTAGATCACTTTGTGCTTCATGAAGGATGAGGTATTTGAACTGAGCTTAAAGGATATGTAAGCTGGATTTTGAGGGGTTCTTGAACTCCAAGCTAATGTGTTTAGACTTTTGGAAACAACTGAACTTCTCTAAAATTACATTTTATTGATTATGGTATCACGGTTTTCCCGATATCCCCTCTCTGCCCCACTCTGCCCAGCACCGTCGTGCTCCCTGAGGCAGTCCCCACACTGTTATGTACGTCCATGGGTCATGCATATGTGTCCTTTGGCTACTCTATTTCCTGTGCTTACTTCACATCCTCTTGATTATTCTGTAACTACCGATTTGTACTTCTTAATCCCTCCATTTTTTTCGCCCATTTCTCTGACCCTCTTCCCATCTGGCAACCATCAAAATGTTATTTCTATGATTCTGTTTCTGTTCTACTTGTTTATTTTGTTTAGTGTGTGTTTGTTTGTGGGGGTTTTTTTTGGATTCAGTTGTTGATATATATGTATTTGTTGCCATTTTGTTGTTCATGTTTTTGATCTGCTTAAAGCAGATCCTTTAGCAATTCATTTAATGCTGGTTTGGTGGTGATGTACTCTTTTAACTTTTTCTTATCTGGGAAGTTCTTTATCTGTCTTTTGATTCTAAACGATAGGTTTACTGGGTAGAGTAATCTTGGTTGTAGGTCCTTGCTTTTCGTCACCTTGAATATTTCTTGCCAATCCCTTCTAGGCTGCAAAGCTTCTTTTGAGAAATCAGCTGACAGTCTAATTAGGCATCCCTTGTAAGGAAGTAACTGCTTTTCTCTAGCTGCTTTAAAGATTCTTTATTTGTCTTTAACCTTTGACATTTTAATTATGATGTGTCTTGGTGTGGGCCTCTTTGGATTCATCTTGTTTCAGTCTCTCTCTGCTTCCTGGCCTTGTATGTCTATTTCCTTAACGAAATTAGGGAAGTTTTCTGTTATTATTTTTTCAAATAGGGTTCCAATTTCTTACTCTCTCTCTTCTTCTTGTACCCCATCATGCTAATGTTGGTACAGTTCAAGTTGTCTTAGAGGCTCCTTACACTATTCTCATTTTTTTGGATTCTTTTCTCTTCTTGCTGTTCTGATTGGGTGTTTTTTCTTCCTCATCCCTAATCACTGATTTGATTCTCGGCTTCACCCACTCTACTGTTGATTCCTCGTAAATTGTTTTTTTTTTAAATTTCAATTCATGTATCCTTCCTTCATTTATGACTGGTTCTTTTTTATGGATTCCATGCCCCTTTTTATGCTGTTGAAGTTTGCACTAAGTTCATGGAGCATCCTTGAACTAATCTAATAAAATCTAATATATTTTATAACCAGTGTTTTGAACTCTGTATCTAGTAGCTTGCATGTCACATTTTATTTAGTTCTTTTTCTGGAGTTTTGATCTGGTCTTTCATTTGGGTCATGTTTCTTTGTCTTCTCATTTTGGCAGCCTCCTTGTGTTTGTTTCTATGTATTTGGTAGAGCTGCTTTGTCTTCTAGGCTTTGTAGAGTGGCCTAATGTAGTAGGTATCATGTAGGGCCCAGTGGCACAACCTCCCCTATTATCCAAGCTTGTTACTTGAGGTGTACCCCTTGTGTGGGCTTGTACACCCTCCTGTTATAGTTGAGCCTTGAATGCTGTTGGCATATCCAAGGTCAGCCGCTGCCTGTTTTCCATCCAGGGTTACACAGCATAAGCTGCAAAGTGATCTGCAGATGGCTGCTACTTGTGCTGAGTTTGGAGGTGCCCAGGTGAGGCCAAGTTGTGAACCAAGGCCGGGTGCTGCTAGTGCAAGGCCTGGGGCCTGGGGAGACTTAGTGAGAAGTAGGGGCTCACTGAAGCCAGATGCTGCTTGTTTGAGATAATTTAGGAAATCTGAAGCATGGACCAAGACAAGCCATTCATTTGGAAAAGCCACTGGAAACAGCTTGGGCTGGACCTACAGTTGGCTGGGGCAGGACCTCAGGGAATCACCAGGCTAGGGCAAACAGTGTGAACCAGGTTGATGCAGTATCAGATACGGCACCTGCCTGCTGTCTCTCTGGCTCTGTGTGATGAGGGCCTAGAAAAGGAACAGTGGCCTCTGCTGGCACTTCTGTCTGGGATAAAGCTGCTCCCTAGCTTTTGCCTTGGTGCTGGGCAATTAAATTCCTCCCTGTTTGTCTCTAATGCCTTTCAATCTGCTCCCCCTGCGCTGGAGCTCAGAGGGAGTAAGTCTGAGTAAGTCTGTGCATGGGCCCTTTAAGAGGATCTGCCAGGGAGTCCAGCAGTTTCTGTCTTCCACAACCTCAATCCCCACTTTTTCTTTCAGCTGGAAGTTACAGAAACTTCTCTTCCTGGCACTAGAACCCAGGGCTAAGGGGCCTGGTGTGGGACTGGGACCCTTTTTATCCTGAGATAACACTCATGATTTTTATCTGCCACACGTGGGTATGGACCAGCTCATTCTGAATCTCTGTCCCTCTTACCAGTCATGTTGTAGTTTCTTCTTCTTCTTCTTTTTTTTTTTTTGGTATGAATTAAAACATTCTTGTTATGATGTTCAGCTGATAGTTTTTTTTAAAAAATTTTATTGTTATTCCATTACAGTTGTCTGCATTTTCTCCCCATCCCTCTGCCCTACCCCAATAGTTTCTTCTTTAATTCCATAGTGTGGAACTTCCATTCAGCTTGATTTCTGACAGTTCCGAATGATGGTTGTTTCACAGTTTAGTTGTGATTTTGATGTGGTTATGCAAGGAGGCAAGCCATATTTACCTAAACCTCCATCTTGACCAGAAGTTGCATTTTTGACAATCACAGTTTTGAGTGAGAGAATAGCAGGAACAGAGCTATGTTTTAGGAATAATAAGCTATGGTAAGATACAGTTGGATAAAGGTTATTTGTGTTCATCTCAACAAGAGGTACTTAAGGATGTATAGTAGGAAGTTGTAAGTAGGGTTGAAACTACAGGGATGAATATCTCTTTACTGAGAAAAATTATCCATTTCATGTGAAAGAATAAAGGAAAAGAAGGACACAATAATTACTCTAATATAACCAAAGTTCAGTCTAATTAATTGTACTCTAGTGGTGTAAAAGTGTAAAAATACTTTCTCCCTTTACCGATCTTTTAAGCTTCTTCTTTTTTTAGTTTAAATATATTTATTAATTATGCTATTACAGTTGTCCCATTCCCCCCCCACTCCACTCCATCCTGCCCACCCCCCTCCCTCCCACATCCCCCCCCCATAGTTCATGTCCATGGGTCATACTTATAAGTTCTTTAGCTTCTACATTTCCTACACTATTTTTACCCTCCCCCTGTCTATTTTCCACCTATCATCTATGCTACTTATTCTCTGTACCTTTACCCCCTCTCCCCCTCCCACTCCCTTATTGACAACCCTCATGTTCTAGTTGTTTGCTTAGTTTGCTCTCGTTTTTGTTTTATGTGTGGCCGTTAATAACTGTGAGTTTGCTGTCATTTTTACTGTTCCTATTTTTGATCTTCTTGTTCTTAGGTAACTCCCTTTAACATTTCATATAATAAGAGCTTGGTGATGATGAGCTTCTTTAACTTGACCTTATCTGAGAAGCACTTTATCTTCCCTTCCATTCTAAATGATAGCTTTGCTGGATACAGTAATCTTGGATGTAGGTCCTTGTGTTTAATCTTGGGTAATGTAATTATGATGTGCCTTGTTGTGTTCCTCCTTGGGTCCAGCTTCTTTGGGACTCCCTGAGCTTCCTGGACTTCCCGGAAGTCTATTTCCTTTGCCAGATCGGGGAAGTTCTCCATTATTTGTTCAAATAAGTTTTCAATTTTTTGTTCTTCCTCTTCTCCTTCTGGCACCCCTATAATTCGGATGTTGGAATGTTTCAAGGTGTCCTGGAGGTTCCTAAGCCTCTCCTCATTTTTCCAAGTTCTTGTTTCTTCATTCTTTTCTGGTTGGATGTTTGTTTCTTCCTTCTGGTCCATACCATTGATTTGAGTCCCAGTTTCCTTCTCATCACTATTGGTTCCCTGTACATTTTCCTTTGTTTCTCTTAGCATAGGCTTCATTTTTTCATCTGTTTTTCAAACAGATTCAACCAAGTCTGTGAGCATATTGATAAGCAGTGCTTTGAACTGTGCATCCAATAGGTTGGCTATCTCTTTGTTGCTTAGTTGTATTTTTTCTGGAGCTTTGAAGTGTTCTGTCATTTGGGCCATTTTTTTTTGTTTGTCTTGGAGCATCTGTTACTTTAAGGGGCGGAGCCTTAGGTGTTCACCGGGGTGGGGTAATGCTGGTGGCTGCACTGTGACGCTGTACGTGGGGGAGGGGCCGAGTGGGAGCAATGGCGCCCGCCTCACTCTCCTCCGGATTTCAATCTTTCACTCTGATACCCACAATCAAACTGGGCCCCTCTGGTGCTGGTTCCCGAGTAAGTGGGCCTGTGCACACTTTAGGCCCCTGTGGGTCTCTCCAACAACCTCTCCTGTGAGGCTGGGAGTCTCTCCTGCTGCCACCCCAACCCCCAGGGGCGCTTTCAATCAGAGGTTTGAGGCTTTATTTCCCCGAGCTGGAGCCCTGGGTTGCACGGTCTGCTTCGCCGCCCCCCGTTCGTCAGGTTTATCTGTGGGCAAATGTGGTGCCGCGGGGTGCTGCCCACCACTCTGCCTGCCCCACTCTCCGCCACTCTGAGTCCGGCCCTCTGGGTTTATCTGTGCAAATGTGGGTCCGCAGGGTCTGCTAGTGCTCAGACTGCCTGCGCCATTTGTCCCACACTCCGCCAGTCTCAGTCCCGCCACAGCCACGCGAGTCCTCTCCACCCCAGTGCCGTCTCCGCCCCTCCTACCAGTCTGGATGTGTTTATTTTCTATTTCCTTGGTGTCAGTCCCCCTTGCTGCTCGATTCTCTGTCAGTTCTGGTTGTGCGAGGAGGCGCAGTGTGTCTACCTACGCCGCCATCTTGGTTCCCCCCCTTAAGCTTCTTAAGGTGAGGGGTATTTTATTCTTGTTCATGTTCTTCCTTACGCTCACACGTGATAAGCTCTTAGTGAATATTTGTTGAAAAACTTTAAAATTTTTGATTCATCAATAAAAATGAATCTGTTAGTAGATAAATTTTGAATGAATCCAATATATTCCATTATCTACTCACCAGGGCAATCCTATGTTAAATGTACCCTTAACTACATTTTGTTTTCCTGATGAACACAAAGGAATTTCATTATCTAACTGTTTTGAAGCTTTAAAAATAAAGGTATTAAGAAGGATATTGGGAAATGGGCTTGTGGAAGCATAAACAGATATAACATTTTTAGAAGGCATTCATTCTATACACTCTGAATACTTACAGTGCTCCAGGCATTGTGTTGGGTGCTGGGGTAAAGTGTGCAAAACAGACCAGTCCCTAATCTTAAAGAGTTTGCAACCTAATGAGAAAGACACATAAATGAAATTACTAGTGGGATAATAGCTATGAAGAGAAAATTTAGGGAGCTCAGCAAGTATTTATTAGGGGATCCTCAAATAGTCAGGAAAGGACGACTTCTTTGAGTAAGTCCGTTGACCAATGCAAAGAGTAGTAAGAGTAATCTAGGAAACAGAGTGGAGTCGGTAGATAAGTGTTTCAGATGGAGGGAATAGCAAGGTCAAAGTTCATGAAATGGGAGGAAACATGGTATATTCATGAATCAAAAGAAGGCAATTATGGCTTGCAAAGGGGCAACAGAGGCTGATGTAAGACTCGAGAGGTAGGCAGGGGCAAGATTATGACAATATGAATGATAATCCTTACATTGTTTCAATCTAGGAATTTATAATAGAAAATTATCTGACAAATGTGCAAAACATAGTGATGTTCATTGTTATTAAGTTTATATCAGAAAACTTGGAAACAATTTAACTTCCCAACAATAGGGAATTATTTAAATAAATTTTGCTACATCCATGTAGTAGAATTTGATAAGGCCATGAAGTTGATATGCATATGTCTTTACTGACACAGAAAGATGTTCAAAACATACTGATGACTAAAGTGAATGATGCTAAAAATGTAACATCCTGTTTTTGTGAATGTGTAAAAATATAATATCAAGTTAGTCATTGTAAATAAATATATTGTGATTTAGTGACAAAACAAAGAGAAAGTTACTTGGTTAACCAGGTAAATGGAAAGAGATTGAAACAGTAATGAGAACAGGCCCAGAGGGCAAATGTGATAATCTGTTGAATTGAAATTATTGATGATTGCAAAGTGGTGAATGCCTGTATTGGCAGGCTTTTATAACTTATATATGGAATTTTGAATCTTAGCTAGGTCAATATTTTACAATGGTTTGGGAACAATTTTAATTTTGCGAGGGCAAAAGACATTCTTGGCTAACTATCTCTATGCTTCCCAATAGAAATACCCTACTAGAATGAATGGAAACTCCTATTATGATGTGAATAGTCACAGCGGTGTTTTGCAAACCAATGGTAAATCTTTAATTTACTCCATGAACAAAAACATGGGCAGCCTCTGACATATGACAGGAATTAGTGGCTAAAAGTATCTAGTATTTATTAAGCAAATAACCCTGACATATCTTTGATAACTATTGTGTAAGACGTCAACAAAATAATAATAAATATGCCACCCCATCACATAATAAACATATGTTGGTCTTAGGTTTTAGGCATTCGAACATATCAACAAGTAACTTTTTTCAGATAATTAATGTGATTCAGAGAAAGAGATGAATACAATGAACGGTGTAATCTGTGAAATGAGGTACATAAAATGAACCAAATTATCTATTTATTTAAAGTGGTGTTATGGACAGAATGTTTGTGTCCCCCTTAAAATGCATATGTTGAAATCTCATCCCTGGACAGTATTAGGGGGCAGAGGGCCTTTAGCCGCTAATCAGATTTAGTTGCAATCATGAGAGAGAGGCCGAATAATAGGATTAATACCCATGTAAGCACAGAACCAGACCAGAGCCCTCTCTCTTTCCGCTGTGTGAGGGAATAACAAGAAGGCAGCAGTTTGTAGGTCAGGAAGAGGCCCTTTGCCAGACACCAAATCTGTGAGCGTCTTGATCTTGGACTTCGTAGCCTCAGAACTGTGAGAAGTAAATGTTTGTTGTTTAAGCCACCCAGGCTATGGTAGTTCGTTATAGAAGTCCAAGCTGACTAATTCAGCCATTGGTACTTAGCAATGGGGAGCTGCTGTTAACAAAAAATGGGAAGCTTTGGAACTTGATTATGAGTAGAGACTGGAAGAATTTGGAGTTGTGTGCCAGAAGAAGCCATGGTTGCTATGAAGGGACTTTTAAAAGCAAGTCTGGTGAGAGCTCAGGAAAAATAAAAAAGAGGAGAGTTGCAGAGAAGGTTTCCATCTTCTTATAGAATACACAAATGGTTGTGACAAAATCATTTGCTAGAAATAAGGATGATAAAGGCCATTTTGGTGATGTGTCAGTCAGAAATGAGGATTATGTTATATTGGACAATGCATAAAAGGTGGTTTTTGTTATAAACTAGACAGAACTTGGCTGAATTATGTTCATGTTCTAGTGTTTTGTGGAAGATTGAACTTGTGAGGGATGAAATTGGATATTTTATTTAGCTGAGGAGATTTCTGAGCAAAGTGTTGAATGAGTGGCTTGATTCTCCCTGACCGCTTATAGTAAAATGTGAAAAGAGAGAAATGAATTGAAAAAAAGGAATTGTTGAGCAAAAAGAACTGGAACTTAAAGATTTGGAAAATTACACCCTCTTCAAATTGCAAAAAATGAGGAAGCATGTTCGGAAGAGAACAAGAAGGATGTGGCTGACTGACCACGTTTGATAAGGAGGTGAGTGTGGGTATGAGCCGTAGACATAATCAGCCATCTTAACGGAGCCAGCAATAAAGATGAGATTATAGCAGCAAAAACACTGCCAACTGGGACTAAAGGAAAGAAAATAGGGGGGGAATAAAGGAAGGCTGTGAACATGCATTATACCTTCAAAAAAAAATTGAAAAAGGGAAGAAGGATCCCAAAGACAATGCAGAGATCATCATCAGGGCTTGTACTCTCGCCACAGGCCCAGAGTGTGTGTCCTTGGAGGCAAGCCTTCTTCCACTTTGGTTTCAAAGGACAGGACTACTGTCCTGTAGAGCTGCATGGAGGGCCCTCCCAGAGAGCCATATGAGCAGCACACTGCCAGTCCGAAGGGGTAGGGTCTCCATGAAGTCATGGGGACATGCTGCTACCCCAGTGGATCCAGAGTGCAAAGCATCAACCAAAGAAGATGATTCTCTTGCCTTAAGATTTAATGGGATTTGCTATGCAAGGTTTTGGGTATATTTGGGACCCATCACCTCTTTCTTCCTTTTGATTTTTCCCCTTGGGAATGGGACTGTCCATCCAGTGTTTGTCCCACCACTGTATTTTGGAAATACACAGATTTGCTGGCTTTATAGGTTCACAGCTAAAAGGGAATTTTGCCTCAAGATGAATTATACCTAAAGTCTGGCCCATATATAATTTAGATGATACCTAGAGGAGACTCTGGATTTTAGAGTTGATGCTGGAATGAGTTAAGACTTTTGTGAGATGAGTTAAGCTTGTTGGGGTGGAATAAGTGTGTGTATATTCTGTGTGCAAGAAGGATATGAATTTGGGGTGGGGCAGAGGTAAAATGTTATGGACTGAATATTTGTTTCTTCCTCCAAAATCTCAATGAAACCCAGTTCCCCAATGTGTTGGTATTTAGAGGCAGAGCCTTTTGGAGATAGTTATCTTTAAGTGAGGTCATGACGGTGGACTCCTTATGATGGGATTAGTGGCCTATTTAGAAGAGAAATAGACAGCAGGACCTTCCTTTCATGAGCAAGCACAAGTGAAAGGCCACGCGAGCACACAGGAGAAGGTGGCTGTCGTAAGCTAGGAAGTGGGCTCTCACCAGACACCGAATCGGCTGGTACCTTGACCTTGGGCTTCCTGGCCTCCAGAGCTGTGAGAAATACATGTCTGTCATTGAAATCGCCCAGTCCGTGGTATTCTGTCATAGCAACCCCAATTAAGACAAGTGATCTAATATATTTTTTCATTTATCAGGAAGAGTGATACATATTCCTGTATATATTGGGTTAAAATAGTTTTTTCCTGCATTATTTTATTACAATTGTTTTTATAACTGAAGTAAGTTTTAAAAATTCTGGTGCCTCTCGGTACGTGCAAAGAAAGCAGGACATTGCTGGGTCACTATCATTTGGCTTTCACCACCGCATCGGAGAGTACTGGATGAGGCAGCTCGGTGCCCAGGGCCTTTGGTTTGGAAGTAGGTCTGTGACTCAGTGTTAAACAAATGAGTCTCAAAGCGAAGATTTTGATTCACTCTGTTTTTAAACTAAATCATTGAAAGGAATGCTTCTTTGTAATGACTGTTGCTCTTACATTCCATATGGAATGTAGTTTTGGGGAAAGGTTTTAAGAAACCATCAGGTATTTCATCATTGTAAGGTAGCGCAATATTTTGCAGTCTTAAAAATGGAACTTAATTATATGTTTTGGTCAGTTCCTTTTGATAGTCACGCCTGGCCAAAAGTCATTAGGAAATTAGAGTTGAAAGTATGTAAAGCAGAAATGTGTACCAACATTGTAGTAACAGATATTCAACCAGCCTCTTGGGTTTTGATCTGAGTCGGTCAAATGTATGAGTTTAGGGGGAGGCAGCGAAAATGTGTACATTCATCCACTCATCCAAAAGCAGAACCCTGACTTCCTTCGTGCACCTGGCCTAGCGTAGGTCCCCAAAGAGGCTTAGTGTTTCTTAGTCCTTTTTTTATCTTCCCAGGGGCCTTTCTTATTCTTTCATGAAGAGAAAACAAAAC
Source organism: Desmodus rotundus (assembly GCF_022682495.2). Taxonomy (NCBI): domain Eukaryota; kingdom Metazoa; phylum Chordata; class Mammalia; order Chiroptera; family Phyllostomidae; genus Desmodus; species Desmodus rotundus. The sequence continues at coordinate 172,816,322 of NC_071387.1, forward strand.
AAGTAACATAGTGATAAGGTGTTTTTCTATCCAAATTCAGAAACCAGAGATTGTTTTCTTATCATCTTTCTGCTTTTCTTTCACTTCTTAGGACTCCAGTGTAGTTTTTAGCCTGGCCTAAATTTAGGGCTTTTAGCCAAAGGCCTAAGTTTAGGAGCTCTTGCCACATCTGGGTTGGGCAAGATTTTTTAGCGATTTATTTTTTAAAGGGTGATGACAGCAGGCCGTGGGGAACTCCTTTTCCTTAGTCCTTCCTTCAGTGGGTATGACAGCAGGATAAGTCCTAAAACTTTTCTTTGCAATTTTTCCTGAAGTGGCACAGGTTTAAGGGAAAAGAAGGCCAAATCATAGGATGGCAAGGAAAGTTGATAGGATCTGAACTTGATGCAAGGTAAGAATGAGAAAGGAAGGGGTGCAGTGTGAAATGTGTGAGGATTAAATGCTTTAATGTTGAAAAATGGTGCTTAAGGGTAAGCTGTGTGAAGACCGAGCCATCTACACAGGAGCTGAAATAAGCTGGTTTATACGTGGCCTACTTTGAGAAACTGTGGTTTAAGTGTAGAGTAGCTTGAATTGGACAACTTCTCAAGATTCTTATCATCTGTAGAAATATGGAGGTGACAGCAAAGAGAATAGTTTGTAGGAAAGAATCAGAAATTTCTACCTGAAAAAGAAGGAAAAATAGTAACGACTAGGTGGAATAAGAAAAATACAAAAAGGAATTTTTAAAAAGGTAAAATATGAAAGAATCATAAGTTTATGAAATTAATTAAAGCAATTTACTTTTTAGAAAATATCTCAAATGATTACCTTGAACTTGTGCTAATCATTTTATTATGCACAGGTAACACGATGTTAAGCAAGCACAACCAGGGTTTGGGAAAATATTTGTATTACTCAGTTATGTATTGAAGTGGAAATGCAGCACATAGTTGAGGAAGTCTACCTTAAAGAAATACTTAGGTTTATTTTAGATTTGTCATTCTCAATTTTGATATGAATACAACTTGTTTTCATATTGTGTAATTCATGGATAAGGCTGTGTAAAGTTTTTAGCCCATGGCTAAAGTCTGCTCAAGATTTTAAGAATAGCCTAAAGAAGAGAAGTCTTGTAGAAGTCTATATCATGGTGGATATAGCCACATATACATTATTTTTCTTAGTGCTGTTACCATGTTTTCCTTCCACCAATTAGGAATTTTTAGTGTTTCACATTTTCACTCTGACCTAAGCTAAGGTGGTCAGGCAAATCGTTAGGGTGAGTGAGAATTGCTATCAGTTACAATGAAGAGATTCAGGTGAAATTCCATTAAGCATACACATATTTGTTAAACAAACAAGGGGGTAAAAAATAGGTCATATTCCAAGTTCTGTAGACTTGACATTGCAGCTCTGTTATTTAGGTGCTCTGGTTACACTTTGCGTGAAAAATGCTCTGAATAAGAACATGAACATGTTTTTAAGGCAGAATTCTGGACTCTAATATTTGTCGTCTGGCACCATGACCCTCCAAACCAATGAGTAGACATGCGAGACAAATCTCAGATGCTTTACCTAAGTGTGCAGCCCACAAAGTTTGGTGGGTCCTTATGTGTATTCACGCAGAATGGGGGGTGCCTCTGAAATATTTTGGCCAATCTCTAAGTCTGGAACACCACTAATTTCTTTCTTTAAAGAAAAATACATTTTCAGTATTTACTAAACATTTGTTAGGCTAATTATTGTTTTTTGTGTTGATTATCAGAGACAGACATAGCTGAAACATTTTTCTGACCAAATGTTGGTTATATGAAAATGTATAAAGTAAAGTAAAAATTATACTCTCCCTACTCTCAGACCTCTTCCTTAGATATCCACCGTAATCCTCCCCAACTTTTATCTGAATGCAAACTTAATTTGTGTATGCACTCCTATAAACATCCTAATTTTCTATTTTGCGAAGTATATTCTAAATTTCTTTTGTCTGTAGGAAAAAACAAATCAGTTTTGGCATTCAGTGTATTTAATAATCTGCCCCCACCACACCAACGCTAAATTCATTTTCTGATATTTTACTCTGTACAGTCAATGTTTCAGCCTCTCTAGACTTCTCACAGTTCTGGCATGCGCTTTACCCTTTCCAGACCTCACTACTTTGATGGTTCTGGTCTCTGCCTGGAAGGCGTGTACTTTTCTATTTTATCTTTCTAAGTCTTAAAATGTGTTTCAGATGTTATATCTTAAATGAATGTTTCCTACTTTGCTACTGTGGAATCACTCCTTCCTCTGTATTTCCATAGCATTTTGCATATAACAGCTATGGCAGTGACCATCATTACAATAGCTAATGAGTATTGGCTCTATTGTGTGCCAGTTTAACTTTTTGTTGCATTGATTTAATCATCTTTCCAAATTATTTTATAGCTCACCTGCTATGGGTGTTTTCTTAAACAGACCACAACTAACTTACTTATCTTTAGATTCTAGGATATGGATCTCTATCTGGGCATATGATAGGTGCCAAGCAAAACCACATATGAAAGAATGAATGTAAAAATGGTGCTCTTCAGTACTTGGTATGAAAATTAATGCATGGAAAGCACTAATTGCTCTCTGTCTGAATAAAGAATGTGGAAGGATACAGTGTGAATTAAATTGAATGCAAAAGCTGAAAGGGAACGGCATGGTTTTTCCCTATAGAACATCCTCTAGAGTATTCTGCAAGTACGTTTTAGAGGATCGGGGGAAACTGAGGAAAATGCAAACAGAATTACCTTAGTTTGAGATGCTTCAAGTCTGCATTATTTGTTGATGGCTTTAGCCTTTATGCAGGTATTTTGGGTAGTTATGACAGAACGAAATAGTATTCATCAGAAATACAACATAAAAGGTCTAGGCAAAATGCAAGCAATGAGAGCAGGTGAGAGAGGACTGCTATGAGGTGAAAATATAAGTTGTATTTGTCTGTGATCTTCAAACTTTCTGCTTTATTTGCCTCCTAAAATAATTTTGAAAAATGATGTACCACTTTGCGTATTTTAAAGTTGATATGTAAAATACTTATTTAATCATAAGCTTAAGTAGCTATAGGGACTACTTAAAAACATATTCTATGATATATGTATGCTTTAAATAAATTTTGTCAAAACATTGGAGTTGCCTATTTCACTGGATCATGAAAAATGTTCACCATGCCATCTAATTGACTGAGTCTGTCTTCATTGCCAAACTGCTTAGGTAAGTCAGACTTAATGTCTGCCAATAACAAACCTGACTTTTTTTTTTAGATGAAATGAATATGCTAATACACTCTAGGACAACCATTTCACGTCTGAATTCTAATTGTGGGATAGATATCTAGACTGGTTTATAAGCAGTCAGACAGACTGGTAGAAAGCAGGAGACTTGCCAGGAGAAAACAAGCATTACACCCTTCAAGTTTTCCTGCTTTGCTCATAAGGATTATCCCCTAGGATCCCTGCATTCTTGAATTATCCCTTTGCATTGTGCTCAGTAGACTTGCACACCCAGGGGGCAATACACCATAACAAGGTTTGGGAATGGGTGAGAAGTATGCTTTTTTTGTAAAGCAGAAACAGGGCTCTTGTGAAAGGCAAAAGAGGAAAGAAGGAACTGGTGGCTTGCAGGTGCGTTCTCAGACGGATCAACTTTAGGAAAGGGCACATGTGGAAGCTGCGGATTTGGAAATGGGTTCTGCTTAAATATTTATGTTTGGGTTACCCTTTAGGAAAAGTCTTTGTTTACATTTTCTGGGAGACAGCTGGCATGGACTGTGTCTCTGTAACGTCCTAGGCATTACACACTGCGATCGCAGGATAAAGTGAGTGTGACACCTGAAATGTACTTTCTGCTGCTTTGGTAAATACACCAAGTGCGCTCTCCTATCTTGCATTCAGAAGTGTACCAGATACTGAAATCTACTGGTTTACCAATTACAAGAGAAGAGAGAGGATGATTGTATAAATGGTCAGAATAGAAAAGTTATACAAGAGGAGAAGAAATCCCTTCCCTCAAATGTAAGGAAACATTTGTAGAGTTTGAACAAGGTGAAGATGAAGAGTTGATTAGGGGATTATTTACTAACCCCTTCCCCCAGTAATTGGGCCTAACTGTTACTTATTTACAGTAAAAGAAAAAGGACTTTTACAACTTGGACTTTCCTGCACTTTGTGAAATTTTATTCTGTAACTAAAAAGCTTTTTATTTCTACCCTAAAACATTGGCAAATAAAAATATTCAGACTTTTCAAAATTATTTTTATTCTCATGTTAGAAACTCTATGTTTTTGGTTTTAAAAATAAGTTTGTAAGAATATTTTTTAAATGGTTAAATAAATGTTTACATCAATATTGATTTAGCATTCTAAATGTAACGTATTTTAAAATATGCAACTTTATTTTATGAACTCCGTCTTTGGTATTGAGTTATAATGCAATGCAGCATTAGAATAACTCTGACCAACATTAGGAAAGCTTCCTAGCGAGCTATTTGTTTAGTTGTTTATAAAATCACTTAAAATATTTGCATTTTAGCCACAGAAAATTGCTGGTATACAACTAGGAAAACTAAGCCATATTAATTTTATTCCCATTGCTTTATTGCTCTATTTTTTTTGTTTTTGGGGATTTTTTTAGATTAAATAAGAACCTATGTTAAAGTGGAAAGAACACTAAATAGTGCCTGTAGCCCAGAAGTATAAAATATTGTCTATGGCTATAATAAGAAAATATTCCAGCAGGTTCAAAGGAGATTGGGAATAAAAAGCTACCCATTTGCTTTGTGTAGAAGCAGTAGCAATCTGCAGACAAGCTATTCCAGCTTCAAAACAGTAAGGTAGATGGTTTTATGGAACTTGCAATTACAAAAATCCACTTTAACCTTTCTTTCTCGCTGGCAGGTGTCCCGTTGGCTTGTAGCCAGAGCTGTGAGTGTAGTGCAGCCGGCGGTGTCCCCCAGGGTGCTGAAAATGCCAACACTCCAGCTGGCTGCTCATAATTGCACTGATTGTGGTCTGACAACCAGAGCTCCAAGAAAAAAATGTGATGAATATGTGAAAATATTTTACAGATTTGATCACATTACAAATTTTATCTTTTTTTTCTCCTTTATAGATATGATATCTGCACTTATAAAAATAAGCCCTGTGGAACCCTGGGTAAGTGCTTTATAAAGGGAAGACAGTTTAAATTGTCTCTTTGGCCCAGTGACTTTCCTCTTGATTATTGATTTGGTCATTTTCCTTTCTGACATGTCTGAAGTTACTCCTATAAATTGTTAAACCTGACCATCATTGATATATCACTTACTAGGAAAGAAGTAGAATGATGATTAAAGACAACTTAGAAGATGGCCCTGGCTGGTATAGCTCAGTGGATTGAGCGCGGGCTGTGAACCAAAGGGTCACAGGTTCGATTCCCAGTCTAGGGCACATGCCTGGGTTACGGGCCAGGTCCCCAGTGGGGGCCATATGAGAGGCAACCACACATTGATGTTTCTCTCCCTCTTTTTCTCCCTCCCTTCTCCTCTCTCTAAAAATAAATAAATAAAATCTTAAAAAAAACAACTTCGAAGATGATTAAAAATCATCAAACAATAATGATAAATCAAAAGTTGCCACTTACTTTCACAGAATCCATATCTGTAATGTATTTTCCAAAAATACCAAGGAGTTTGAGAGCAAATGAAAGCAACTAGCATCTTTAAATTTTAGGCAAGGAAAGGGGGAAAAAACCCAACTTAGGGGTTACTTAAAGAAGAGGCATCGAGAACAGTATTTTTTTTGGAGGGTACAGTTTTGTAGAAATAGTATATCCCCATAAATTAAGATATTAATGGAAATTTTTAGTACCTCAACAAAAAAACCAATTTTGTAAAATATTACATAGTACAGAAGACAAGATTATATTTCTTGTGTGCTCTCCCCCCAAATCATTTTTTAAGGCATTTCTGTAATATTGCAGAATTTTAAAAAATCACATTATGTTGCAGATCATAACTTTATACTGGTAAAAGTTAACTGCAAATGCAAGTGGGAGGAAATGGTAGCTTTCAAGTAGACTGAATTATTAAGCAAATAGAGTTATTTTAAGAAACAGCAACTTTTTCTATGATAATTTTTTGGTGTCATAGAGACTTTTTACAGACTCAGAAGTTAAGCAACTGAAGGTGAATTCCTTAGTTTCTCCATGATGTCTCAATTTTCTTATCTGTAAACGAATAATTGTAAAATCTATTCCTATGCACCTCAGAAGAATTTTTTAAGATCAAATTAAAGTAGAATTGGGAAAAAAGGTATTACCCAACTTCCTGGGGAGTTTAGTGAATCATCTCTTCAGAGATTAAAATTTCTCTTGATGATTTTACCTAGCCTTCCAGTCTTCTCCTACCTCATTTCCCTCAGGATTTATGGCCAAAGAAGAAATCCCAATTAGCCAAGGATGAGTATTGTGGTGGAGAAGTTTGATAGTTAAAAAGCATAATGCGGAAAGAGCTTTCTGCTGAGGGAGCTCACATCAAAAAGGTTTTATTTGCAGTGTTTTAGGTTAACAAGAGCAATATAATCCAATGGAAGGGACCTTGGACAGAAACAAATGACGGGCTTTGACAGTTTCAGTGCATTACCTTTTATAGTTTATTTAGCTTTTTGTAACGCAATTTCTTTATGAAGTAGGAGTAATATCTGCCTTTGTGTTATAGGGATACTGCTAAAATCATTTAAGTAAGCAAATATAAAGACGTTTAGTGAAGAAGTATTATAAAAAGTGAACTTATTATCTAATGTGGAAGTTATACTGTTTAGCATAATTTTTCTATTATTGAAATTCTGTAAGCATGCACTAGGTGCCTAATCAACTTTAAATACAGTAGATACTAAGCCTCAAAGAAGGTACAAGCTGGAGTTTTGTGAGGAAACATATACACATGTTTCCTATACATATGTAGGTATATGTGTATATATGTGTATATATACCTATCATGTTCTGCTTTTTGAAGATAAATTATTTACTTTGAGATGTATTCTTTATTGGCACATTAGTAATAGCACTGCCTAGTACTTTTATTGTCATTTTTGCCAAAATACATTTGAGGTATTTTTCAACTCCACCCTCCTTTTATATGTTTCAAAATAATGTGTTCAAATTTTTATAGTTTATGAATTTCTAGAGTCAATATGTTAATGCCTTTTCAAGCTCAATGTAAAAGTTTCAAATAATAAATTATTGTAAATTATTTGTTATACTGTCTCCTAGTGGAAACTGAATGAGCTGCATATGTATATATGTGTTGGCCTTATGTGGGATTAATCAGGTTTTTTTCTTTTTGACTGGGCATTCTATTCATGTTGGTTTTTAGGCTGACTCTTGTATATTCCCTTGCTTACTTAGTACCTCTGACAACCAATTTTAACTCGGCTTAAGTAGATTTAAGGGTGCAAACTGTGGCCATCAAACTGAGGAAATCTAAATGACCCAAATAGTAACCAAACCCCTATTAACACAATCGCACATACGAACTTTGACAGCTTCAATTTTATAGGAATACAGAAAATGGTGGGGGGTTGTGAAAATACATTAGCATTTAAATTATTCTTTTATTTCAGTTAAGGTTTACCTTTGTATTTTTAACAAGTATTAGTTATTTCCCAAATATGCTCTTTTTAAAATTGTTCTTTAATAGAGCTAACAATTTTATATCAGATACACAGGTACGTTGGTGCTTACAAATAAATACACCTCGGGGAGTCACTGAAAACTTTCCGTTACAAATACAGTTGCATGGCACATACCAAACAACAAAACCCTAACCCGTGGAACAGCACATTTAGGGAAATGTAAGGAATGCTAATTTCACAATAATTATTCTTATTAATATTTTAAACCCAATGTTATAAAGTTCAAAATACAAATCATTTCAAGTGGCTTTTTCTTCCCATATCATGGACCCTATTGAACCCAGTAGCTTAAAGCCATTTAACATATGGCAAAACTTGGTTTTTTGTTCTCTCTCTCTCTCTCTCTGTCTCTCTCTCAGTCTCTCTCTGTCTCTTTGTCACTCTCTCTTTCTCTGTGGAGTTTGAAAGTAACATTTATTAAATATTTTTAATTAACCAAAAATGTTAAGCCTCCTTGCCCCAGCTAGTTCCTCTTTTTACATGCTCTTCTTCAGACCCTAAGACTTCTAAGTGGAAGGGAGTGCAGGACAAGGGTAACACTAGGGTTTAAAATAACTCTGTGAGCCATAAACTACCCTCTTCTGCAACTCCTGCCTCTTCTGTATAAAACAGCAGGAAAAGTAAATGATCTATTAGCAAATCCAGCACTAGCCTCAACTCTCTTCCAATGTGGTTATTATGTGGATATTTTATAATAGAAGATCCAGAGAAACAATTTCTACAGCTCTCTTGTCAGTCAAATATGAACTGAATCTCTTTTACTGGTCCAAATTAGTGCAACTGGGAAATTGCTCCTAGCACAGAACAGCATTTATTGCACTCGATAAATATTCATTGAATTAGGTTAAAATCACTTCTGTTGTGAGCATAATTATTACTATGTAGGTGAAGATAGTAGACTACAAACATATAAAAAGTTTTTCCTACTTTTCCTTCAATTTCTTCTAAATAACGTTCATTCCTACGTGTGCTGAGTATGATTGGGCGTGTGTTTCCTTGAAACACATGACACTTTATCTTCTGCATGAAAGGTACTTTTTCTAAGCACTGTTTTAAAGTTATGCACAGCATGATATTCATTTGGAAGCAAATATTAAAGCCTTTACATACTAAAATTCCCAAGGGAAGAATACTTTGAGTAACATACCATTTCACTAGCATCAGCGAATTAGCACCATAGTTTTTCTTTATTAGTAAAACCCTAATGCATTGAAGGGGGATGGGAGCAGGCCTGAATGTGTGAATGACTGTCCCACCATGAAAACACTTAAATAAGTTGTCGCATCACTATCAGGACCAATTGCAAAAGATTAAACGTATGCAACAACCTCCTATCTTTAACATTTCTCCTTTTCCTCTTTTGCATCATTCATTTTTGTTTTTATAAAAATGTCATTTTAAAAAACCATTTGGGATTCCCTTTTTTTGGTAACTAAAAAGTTGCTTGTATATTTTTATGAACCCACTAAACTTAAACAGATCTCTTTAGAAAAATAATGTGGATATATTTTGCTTTCTGCAGCCTAAAGAATGTTAAAATAGAAATGCTTTCTTGAATTCCCTCTTCTGGCTCAAGTTACTAGGTGGTCCCAAGTTACCAGAAGTAAAATTTATAAATCTAACCCCTAGTCTAGACATTTTCCAGCACTGACTGCAGTTCAAAAAATATTAATGTCTAGCCGGCAAAGTGAAACTCCCCCCAGTGATTTTGCAAATGACTAGAAAGTTAACCTTTTGCCAACTGCTCCTTCTGTGCATGGAGGTTATTAAAAAGAATCCAGGCATTTATAAGTATGGGCTTTTTAAGACTGAAACACCTTGGCTTGACCCTTTGTGTCTCCTTCTGTTTATTCAGGCTTGGCCTCGGTGGCTGGAATGTGCGAGCCTGAAAGGAGCTGCAGCATTAATGAAGACATCGGCCTGGGTTCAGCTTTTACCATCGCACATGAGATCGGTCACAAGTGAGTGAGTTTAAGAAAATCAAAATAAATTGTAGAACTCCATTCTTTTGAGCAACTCATAACTACTGTGTGGAACGCATGTGCTTAACCATATTTTACTGCCTTTTTGTCTGGTTTCAGCAGAGAATGTTATCATTTAGGGTATTGGGATAAATCATCTTAAGAACTGGAGACTTGTTAAATAAGCTTTCTGATTCATGACTAGTGTCCTCAGAGCGGTGAATACATCACACTTAAGTTTTGTGATATATGTCCATTTGAAATAATTTAGCTTCAGAGTGGTCTACTCAACACTTGGTTCTTCAAAGGAAATTGTTGAAATGATCTTTCTTTTCCTCCAGTGATAACACCTATGTATTATAAAATCAACATTGATACCACTTCCATAAAACTTACTTTCTGTTTTCACTCTTCTTATAGTTTGTGAGCATATCTTTTTCTAGGAATAAAGATTGTGCTATGATTCCTATGTAATTTATGTTTCAGGTGTAGTTGTATGTCATTGAAAAAAAACCGGTCTTACAAGAGTAATGAGACATCATCCTTACTACTTTGAGGAGGATCTAGAGTTTTAATATTTGTTTCAAACAGATTTGGCCAAAAACTGTCCTATGCCCTTTCCCCTTTGCCCCCCCCATCTCACACCCCCTCCATGGTAATAAAAGCCTTACTTTCTTTACTTCAAACAAGAGGCCTGCTCATGTGGAGGGAGAGAAGTTTGAAAACTTTAAAAGGAGAGTCAAACATTTTTAAATCAAACAAGCAGCCTATTTGCAAGAACTCCTGACATTTGTATGATTTAAGTTTTACAGCCTGCATTTTTTTTTTGTAGAGAATGAGTGGAGGGGGTAAAGAACAAATAAGAATGAATGTTTATTATACACTTGCCTCAGAGATCATTCCTGAGATAAATTTGTAGGTCAGCTTTTTTTTTTTTAAGAGGAGAGTAAAATTGGGTCAGTCTGTTGAATTATTTGGAAAATTGCAATTAAAAATTTTCCAAATTGGTATTGATTTATGTGTAATTTCAATTAACTGGCAAGTTTCAAACCTGAATTGCTTCAGACATGGGGAAAATCAGTATTACACTTTTAATAAAGCCCTAAAAATATTGGTATTCTACTTTCCATTGCAATAAATAGTGAGGGAATGAAAGGGAAAAGTTCTTTCAAGCAGTCAGTTTATCTTCAATGCACTAAACAATTTAGCTCATTAGTGACTGTCATAATCTTATGCAACCAGACTGAATGTAATAGGTGCTGTTGGATTCCATTAAACTGGAAGGCCAGGACAAGTGACATAGCACGGATGAACGAAGTGTGTAGGAGAGCACTGTTACTTCATGCAGTTCGAAGTTAGTCAATGCATCGTATGCATTGTAAGTTCTCTTCTTGTGTGTACTTAAATAGGCGATGTGAGGATTTATCTCTGTATCTTTTAATAAGATTCTAACTGAGTTACTCTCCGACTCTTTAGACTTCTGTTGTTGTTGTTAGCCTAATGGGTAATTCTTTTTAATTTTCCCAGAGGTGAATGGTTTATACCGTATGTAGAATTGTGAAAGAAGTAGAATGTACCTCTTAAGATTTATGTTCCTTGGGATAACTTTATTTCACTGCTAATTCTTGTTGGATAGTGGGAATGTTAAAAATGGGGTGGGGGAGATCTACAAAATGCCTTATAGTGAAAGCCAGAGGAAATGCTTCCATACAAAAAATGTTATTTGACAGACTAGACATCAGCTTGCTTGCTTTCATCCAGTTGATTAATATGTATCTATCACCCTTTTCCCCAGACAACTAAGCAGGATGTGTTTAACATGTTATCTTTTTCAATATGTCAAATTGTTATTTGGTCAGTTAGGGAAAATCCGTTTCATGGATAAAGAGCCCTTTGCTTGCTTCTAAGATCTTACTTAGGGTTTAGCTTTGAGGAACTTAGCAAGTTAACTCTAGCACAATCCATGTTATTAAAATACAGTGCTTTCGGTTCTTCCTGAAACAAACCAATAGCCATGATAAACAAATCAAGTTTACTTTTCAGATGAAGTATAGTGAACTTGTGTGACTTCTATCGTTTAGTAGGATGTAATATGATGATGTCTGCAGATTCATCACAGTGAAGAATATTGGACCATAAATTACTAAAAAGTGTTTCTACTGAGTCTTAGACTGTGAATATTGTCTACCTTTTAAAAAATCGTGTAGAATATGGTTTTGTACCAAGTGTATGCTTGTGTAGGGATATAATACCCATTTTAAACAGCTCTAGGATAACTTTTTTCTTTGGCTGGGCCTTAGTGACCACTTTTATTTTTTTCTATGCCTTTGTGAAAATAGGAAGTTAGTTTTCTTGTCAAATGAAAAATTGAGGTTTATGCTATTTTTAAATGACAGGTCTAGCTTTAATGTAGGTTATAAGCCAAAGGCACTTAATAAAACCACATAGAAAAAAATTGCCTTCGAAAGATTTTTTTCATTAATTATGTAATTGCCATACGTTTCAGAAGTTGAAAATTTATGGTGTTGAAGAGGCGTGTGAAGAATTCAACTAAAGCTCTAGCTATGTTGAGAAAACTATCTAATGTATCCACATTGTGCAAAAATAATCTTAAAAAGCGATCTTAAAAATATGCATATTTTTGAGGGATGCACATTGAAGTATGCAAGACTGAAGTGACAGGGCAGCTGAGATTCACTTTTAAAAGAAAGGGAAAAAGAGAAAGATTAAGCAAGAATAGCAACATGTTAAATTTTATAATCTTCAGGATGTGTGGTGGGAGTTCATTACGCTACTCCCTCTACCATTGCATACGTCTGATTTCTTTTTCAGATAAGAATAGGTCCTAAGGCCATAAGTCTTTTAGATGTGACAACTCATTTCTTAATTAATAGTGGTTGAGTGAACTATAAATCCGAATTTGAGAAAATTTAAAGAAGCTTTAAAAGCTGTATTGGAAGCTGCCAGGGTATATTGGTCTTAGTTTTGGAAATCAATGCCACTGTTTGGTTTTACCAGTAGGGATATGCTTTCTATAGAAGACTGGCTAGGAGATGAAATTTTTTTTTTAAAGGAGAAATGTGGCAAGACTTTAGGATAAAATTGTAAATTAAATTACGTGTGTTAGGAAGCTCCCATTACTGTTTTATTTCACCCAAATTTCCCTTTTTCTGCTGAAAGTACCTGTGTTTTCAAATGCTTGAACAGCGCTGTGCTTTGATGATAAAAGGCTAATAATAAACATATGCCAAGGTAATTGGCACTTTTAATACCTTTGTCTAGTTTTGATATCAAAATAATGTTAGTCTTATAAAATGAGTTAAGAAGTATTGTGTTTCTTGGAAGAGTTTGCTTTCCCATGAGTACATTTTAAAACATTCCTTAGGTATAATTTAAATACAATAAATATGCTTCTATATAGTTTGTACACAGTTCAGTGAACTGTGGCAAATATATATGTGAACATGTAGCCACCACCACAATCAAGATATCAACATTCACATTACCTAAGAAAGCCCCCATCTTCCCCTTCTAGTCAGTCACCCTGCTCCTTCTTTACCTGGTACCAGGAAACCACAGGTCGACTTTCTATCACTACAGATTAGACTTGTCTTTCTACAGTTTCATTGAAGTAAAACTTACATAATGGGTACTCTTTTGCATCTAGGTTCTTTCCCATAGCACCATGTTTTTGAGATTCATCCATGTTGTGTATATCAGTAGTTTTTGCTTTTTCTGGGTAGTATTTCATATCACAATAGCACATACCACATTTTTGGTTGTTTCTAGTTTGGGCTATTATGAATAGCACTTCTGTGAACATCCACGTACAAGTGTTTGCATGGAGACTGGCTTTTATTTCTCTTGGGTGATACTGCTGGTAGTGTGGTATGTGTTAGTTTCATTTTATAATAAACAAACTTCTTAAAAGTGGTTGTACACCATTTCACATTACCATGAGCAGTCTAAGAACATTCCTATTACCACAGATCCCTGCCAACATTCATTATCATAAAGTACCTGTGATTTTAGTTATCATCATGCATTTTAGCCATATCTCATTATGGATTTAATTAGTTGATTTTTTTCTGATAAACTAATGATTGTAGTGACAATGAGCATCTCTTCATGTGCTTATTTGTCATTTATTATCTTCTTTGAGTATCTATTCAAATCCTTTTTCGATTTCTTAAAAAAAACTGAGTTGTTCTTTTCTAATTGACTTGAAAGACTTATCAATAGTATATATTCTGGGTAAAAGTTGTTATTATATATACACATAATGTGAATATTTTCCCCAAACCTGTTGCTTGCCATTCATTTTTTAATGGTGCCTTGTGTAAAACAGAATTTTGATGAAGTCTAATTAAAAATTTTTTCTTTTATGATTTTTGTTTTTTGTGTACTAAGAAATCTTTACCTACTTCAAGATTATGAAAATTTTCTTTTCCATTTCTGTATAGAGGATTTATATTTTTAGCTTTTAAATTAAAATCTATAGTGTATTTTGGGTTATGTTTTTGTTTTGGTTTTGTTTTTTTGCATGGTGTGAGGTAAGGGTTGAGGGCCTTTTTATCCTCATGAATACCCAGCTACTTCAGCACAACCTGTTTAGAAAAATTAGTTGACTCGTACTTTTCCTTTAATGTCTTTGTCTAGTTTGGGTATCAGAATAAAGTCAGTGTTATAAATTAGGAAATGTTTGAGTTTCTAGAAGAGTATGTATACATTAGGTGGATATTATTTCTTTGTGAGATGGTTGATAGAATTTACCAATAAGGAATCTGAGCCAGGATATCCAGGTGTCCTGAGGAATTTCCTTTGTTCAGATGTCCTGGCAAAGAATTTTCTTTGTGGGAAGATTATTAATTCCTAATTTAATTATTATTAAATATGTAATAACATTATCTAAATCTTTTGAATAATTTTTGTTCATTTTGTCTTTCAAAGTATTAGAGTATTTTAGCTAAATTGTAACATTTATTATCATATACATGTTTATAATATTCTCTTGTCTTTTAAATGTCTGTAATATAAATAATAATGTTCCATAATTTATTTGTGATATTTGTCATTTGCATTTTCTCCTTTATTCCTTTCCTCCCTTGAAATATAATTGACATAAAACATTTTATAAGTTTAAAATGTACAACATGGCAATTTGATACATGTATATATTGCAAAATGGTTAGTTAACATATCTATCACATCATATAATTAAAGTCATATAATTAAGATCCATTCTCTTAGCAACTTTCAAGCATACAATACAATATTGCTAATTACAGTCATCCTATATTATGTGAGACACTGCCCTCAGAGCTTGCTTATCTTCTAACTGGAAATTTGTATACTTTGAACATCTCCTGATTTTACCCACACCCAGCCTCTGGGAACCTCCAATTTACTCTCTGTTTTTATGAGGTCAACTTTACTACTTATTTTTTAAATTGAATATATTATGGTGACATTGGTTAATAAAATTATATAGGTTTCAGGTATACAATTCTATAATACATCATCTGTATATTATATTATGTGTTCACCACCCCAAGTCAAGTCTCCTTCCATCACCATTTAACTCCAATTTATTTACCCTCTTCTGCTTCCCTCCTCCTCCCTTCACCTCTGGTAATCATTATACTGTTGTCTGTGTCTATAAGTTCTGTTTTCTGTTTTTATTTAATTCCTACACCTTTGTTACCCAGTCTCCCAACTCCCCTCTCCTCTGATGGCTGTCAGTCTGTTCTCTGTTGCTATTTTGTTTATGAGTGTGTTTTGTTTATTAGATTCCACATGTAAGTAAAATCATGTAGCTCTTGTCTTTCTCTAACTGGCTTATTTCACTTAGCATAATACTCTCAAGGCCTATCCGTGTATTGTGAAAGTTAAGATTTCCTTTTTTTATTAAATGACTCAGTAGTATTTCATTGTGTAAATGTATCATAGTTTTTATCCACTCATCTACTGATGGGCACTTGGGCTGATTCCAAATTAGCCCAAGTGCCCGTCAATAAATAATGCCTATTGTAAATAATGCTGCAGTGAACATAGGTGTGCATGTATTCTTTCAAATTAGTGTTTCAGGTTTCTTTGGATATACTCCCAGAAGTGGAATCACTGGGTCATAAGGCAGTACCATATTTAATTTTTTGAGGTAATTCCATCCTGCTTCCCATAGTGGCCGCACCAATCTGCAGTCTCACCAACAGTGCACAAGGGTTCCCTTCTCTCCGCTTTTTGTTGATTTGTTTATTGGCCATTCTGACAGGTGTGAGGTAATATCTCATTGTGGTTTTTTTTAATTTGCATCTCTCTGATGATTTGTGATGGTGAACATCTTTTCATAGGCTATCTGTAAGTCCTCTTTGGAGAAGTGTCTATTCAGGTCCTTTCCTCATTTTTAAATTAGATTTTTTTGTGTGTTGATATGTATAAGTTCTTTATATATTTTAGAAATTAATATAGCTGTGGGCTTTATTATTTTGGATGTGTTTCTTCTACACCCACTTTGTTGAGAGTTTTTATAATGAAAGGGTGTTGAATTTTGTCACATGATTTTTGTACATTTCCTAAGATGATCATAAGATTTTGATTTTTAATTCTATTAGTGTGATGTATCACATTTATTGATTTGCATGTGTTGAACCATCCTTCAACCCCGTATGATCCTACTTTATCATGGTGTTTGATCCTTTAATATATTGTTTATTTTGTTTTGCTAGTATTTTATTGAGAATTTTTGCATGTGTGTTAATCAGGGATATTGGTCTGGTAATGCTGGCCTTGTAAAATGAGTTTGGGAGTGTTGTTCCTCTTCAATTTATTCAAAGGGTTTTGGAGGGTTTGTCAATAATTCTTTAAATGTTTGGTAGAATTGATCAATGAATTCATCTAGTCCTGGGCTTTTCTTTTTCAGGAGGTTTTTATTACTGATAAATCCCCTTACTTGTTATCGGTCTCTTTAGAAAATCTGTTCCTTCATGATTCAGTCTTAATAGATTGTATGTATTTAGGAATTTTTCCTCTTGTAGGATATCCAGTTTGTTGGTGTGTAATTGTTTATAATATCTCTTATGATCTTTGCATCTCTGTGGTTGTAATGTCTCTTTCATTTCTAGTTTTATTTATTTAAGTCTTTTTAAATATTCTAGCTAAAGTTTTGTCAGTTTGGTTTATCTTTAAAAAAAAACAGGTCTTGCTTTTATTGATCTTTTCTATTGTCTTTCTAGTCTCATTTATTTCTGCTCTGTCTTTGTTATTCTCTTCCTCCTGTAAAATTTGTTCTTACTTTGTTCTCTTTTTCTAGTTTCTGTAGGCATTAAATTAGGTAGTTTATTTGAGACTTTTTTCTTTCTCAAAGTATGCATTTATTATTATAAACTTTCCTCTTAGAATTGCTTTGCAGTATCCTGTAAATTTGGGGATATTGTTTTCTTTCTTTTGTGTGTGTGTGTTTCCATTTATGTTTGCCTCGAGATAGTTGAAAAAAAATTTTTTTAAGAGAGAGGGGAAAGGAGGGAGGAAGAGAGGGTGATGTGGGAGAGAAACATCTATTGGTTGCCTTCTATACTCACCCTGGGAGGTCAAACCCGCAACTCAGGCTTGTGCCTTGACTGGGAATCCAACCCCCTCTTTTCAGTTTGCGATACAACACCTGACCACCTGAACCACACTGGCCGGGGCAAGATAGTTTTTAATTAAAGTTTTGACTTCTTATTTGACCTATTAATTGTTCAGTAGTTTGCTGTTTAGCTTTCACATGTTTGTGGATTTTTCTGCTTCTTTCCTGTTGCTCATTTCTAGCTTCATTCTATTGTGGTCAGAAAAGAGACTTGAAATGATTAGTCTTCTTAAATTTGTTAAGACTGGTGGTGTTAACTATGGCATGCTCTACCCTGGAGCATGTTCCATGAGCACGTGAGAAAAATGTGTATTCTGCTATTGTTGGATGGAATGATCTATATATGTCTATTAGGGTCATGTACTATACAGTATAGTTCAAGTTCAGTGTTTCTTGATTTGCTATCTGAGAAGTTATCAACTGTTGAAAGTGAAGTATTGTAGTCCTCAACTATTATTGTGTTGCTGTTTATTTCTCCTTTTGTTCTGTTTTTATTTACTTTATATATTTATGTGTTTCAATGTTGGATGAATAAATACTTACAACTGTTATAATCTTCTGATGGATTGACCTCTTTGTTATTATATATGACCAACCTTGTCTTTTGTTACAGTTTTTGAGTTAAAGTCATTTTATATGGTATAAGTTTAACTCTGTTCTCTCTCTCTCTCTCTCTCTCTCTCTCAGTCTCTCATCAGTACCCAAGGACATTTTTTTCATTGCTTTTAGAGAGAGTAAGGGAGAGAGAGAAACATTGATGTGAGAAGCATTGATTGATTGCCTCCTGTCTACCCTGACTGGGAACTGAACCCACAGCCCTTCAGTTATGGGACCACACTCCCACCAACTGAACCGTACCAGTCAGAGCACCTTTGTTCTTTTCTGGTTTACATTTGCATGGAATATCTTTTTCCATTCCTTCACTTTGAGTCTATATGCATCTTAAGGTTGAGGTCAGTCTCGTAGGCAGTGTATAGTTGAGTCTTATTTTTTACAAATCCATTCAGCCACTGTATGTCTTTTGATTAGAGAATTTAGTCCATTTACATTTAAAGTATTTATTGATAGTTTAGTACTTAGTAATGTTACTTAATCAATTGTTTTCTGGCTGTGGTAATTCCTGTGTTTATTTATTCCTCTTCGCTGTCTTTGTGAATTAATGATTTTCTGTGGTAGTATGCTTTGAAAGCTTTCTCTTTATCTTTTGTGTATCTACTGTAGATTTTTGCTTTATGTTTACCATGAGCCCTACATAAAACACATTGTAGACATAACAGTATATTGTAAATTGATAACAACTTAATTTCAACTGTATATAAAGACTTTACATTTTTACTCTCCCCAACATTTTATATTTTAGATGTCATAATTTTTATAGTGTTTATCAGTTAACAAATCATTTAACTTTAGTTATTTTTATAATTATATTTTATTTGTTCTTTAACTTTTATACTAGACTTAAATAATCGACTTACCTCCATATTATAAAATTGTAATATTTTAAATTTGACTTAATACTTGCTCTTACCAGTGTGTTTTACATTTTCATGCTACTTATTGGCATCCTTTCATTTCAGCTTGAATAACCCATTTTAGAATTTCTTGTAACACAGGTGTAGTGGTGATGAACTCCCTTAGCTGTTTTTGGTCTGGAAAAGTCTTTATCTCTTCTTTATTTCTGAAGGGCAATTTGGTCAGGTTAAGTGTTCATGGTTGGCAGTTTTTCTTCTTTTAGCCCTGACTGATATAGCTCGGTTTGGCATCATCCCACAAAGTGAAAGGTCTCCATTAGACTCCTGGTCAGGGCATGTGCCTGGGTTGTAATTTTGGTGCTCGGTCAAAGTGCAGGCAAGAGGCAACCAACTGATGTTTCTCTTCCCCTCTTTCTCCCTCCTTACCCCTCTCTCTAAAAAAAATAAGTAAAGTCTTTTTTAAAAGTTTTTTTTCTTTCAGTACCTGAAATAAATCCCACTTTCTCATGAATGAAAGGTTTCTGCAAAGAAATCTGCTTATAGTCTCTGAAAGTTCTCTTGTATGTGAGGAATTTTTTTTCTTTCTTGCTGCTTTTAACTTCCTCTTTGTCTTTGATTTTAGGCAGTTTTATTTTAATTTGCCTTGGAGTAGATATATTTGAGTTGAAACTATGTGGGAACCTATTAGCTTCATGAACTTAGATATCCTCATCTCTCTCTAGATTTGGAAAATTTTCAGGCATTCTTTTTATAAATAAGCTTGTTGCCTTTTTCTTCTCCCCTTTTCTTCCTGAGACTCCAATAATGCATAAATAATTTTTAAATGGTATTGTGTAATTCACATAAGCTTTCTTTGCTTTTTTTTGCTTCTCTGAAGGGAGTTTCAATTGATTGTCTTTGAGTTTGCTGATTTTTTCTTCTGCTTAGTCAAGCCTGCTCTTGAAGCTCTTTATTGAATTCTTCAGTCTTTGTATGGTCTCTGTTTCTTTGTTGAACTTCTCATTTATTCCACGCATCATTTTTCTAATTTCAGTTACTTATATATCTGTTATCTCTTAGGACAGTGGAAAGTCTCTCAGTAATTTTGAATATAGATGCCATGTTCAGATTTTCCTATTAGGTAGTGTACTTGGGAAGGAGCATCAGATGTGACTCACACAAGAGACATGGTTGTAGTGATTTGTTCTTTTTACGTATTGTTGGGTTTGATTTGCTGGTATTTTATTCAGGATTGTTTCATGAGAAATATTGGCCTTTATTTTTATTTTTTGTAATATGCTTATATGAGTTTTGTATTAGGATAATTCTTTATCCTACTTCTGATATTCAATTTACATGTTTGTATCCCTTCAGATATTGCCCCAGAGTTCATGAATGTTGTATGCTGTTTTTTTTTTCTTTTCATTTTTTCTCTCTGCATTTTAGTTTGGGAAGGTTCTGTTGACCTATTATCAAGCTCACTGATTATTCTCTAGTGAGGCCAGTCTATTGCTGATACCATCAAAGCATTTTATAATTATCTTATAATTTTTTTTCTAGCATTTCCTTTTCATTTTTGTCTCATAGTTTTCTTCTTTCCGCCTACCCTAACTACCTGCTCTTGCGTATTTTCGACTTTTTTCCATCAGAGCTCTTCACATATTATTCATAATCATTTTAAATTCTCTGTCTGTTAATTCCATACTTTGTGTTACAGCTAAGCCTAGTTTTGATGCTTGTTTTGTCTCTTTTAATTGTGTTTCAGCATGCCTTGCCATTTTTTAATTTAAAACCAGACATGATGTATTGGGTATTAGGCGCTGAGGCAACTAGTCCTTTCATATGATGTAATAGGCATTGTGTCAATAATTGTTAATGAATGAGTGAGTGTTGAATGTTTATATTGTAAGCTCTAACTCAAATGAAATGTGTGGCTCTTTTAAAGTTTTATACCATTTGGAAGAAGCAAATGAACTTTTTTTTCTGGAATGAAAGCATTTTTAGTCAATGGAACATGACTGAAGCATTTTACTCCTCAGTTGACTAAACTTCAGAGCTGTGTAGTGCCTTTGTTATTTTCCCAAACCAGTTACACCATGCATGATAATATAATTTCCTATTTCTGTCCATTCATGGTATATTTTGTGAATTCATGATGAAATTTCATATTTTTCAAATTATAACATATTGTTATTATGAAAATATTACTCCATTATTATATTTTTATAAATATAACATTTTGGTCAAGGCCAGTAAGATGCCAAAATTGTGATACTTATCTGTCCACACACACACACATGCATTCACATACATACACATGCATGTATATTATATATACAATGTACATTTTCACATACAGGCAGTGTCATATGTAGACATGTTCCCGAAGTAGCTAAAACAATGATAATAACAAAGACTTTATTACATAAGTTATTATAATAGACTATAACAATCAAATTATTTCAATAATTCAGCCTTTGCCATGATATGCATTAATGACAAAATAAGAGATAAGTCCAGTCAAACCATTACTGAATTAAGTATTTGGAATTATAGAATAAAGTAAGTCTATGTATGTGTGTGTATTATATAAATAATAAACCTACTTAAGTAGAATTTAGTTACTACCAATATTAGGAACTTTGCTAAGTCATTCCCTTCATTTTGCTGGAAAAACAAAGAAATAGATTTGTAGGCAAATACCATCATACTGATTGGTTGACATGAATTTCAGTGGTCATAAGCTATTCAGTTACATTTTGTTCATAGTACAAGGGAGAGTATAATGGCAAAAGTTTCCCTGTTCCACAGTACCTTCCCTATCTTTGCCATGAGAATTCCACACACACACAAACACCGCACCCAAAACTTCAGTATATTTCTAACATCCAGTTTTCTCTGGTCCCTGCCATCTTTACTGTTAGATGAGGGAGCAAAAGTATAAAATAGTAGTAGAAACATGTAGTTTTTTTTGCAGTTATTTCACTGACATACTAAATGTGAAGTTGGTTTTTGCAGGTGGCATGGAATCTAGATTTTGTTAGGTACACCCCCTCCTCATTAAATATCTTCCTAAATAAATCCAAAATCTTGAGTTCACTTAATTTAGTCAATTGTATATAAAGTCCAAAAGTAGAACTGAGTCCCAAATTCTGTTTTAGAAAACACATGAGCAAATTATAATAACTGTCCTATTGGATAACTATTAAATCTAAAAATGTTCGCCAGATGTGGGTATAGAAGGCTCTGAGTACATCCATTAAATTTTGTCTTTGCTTTATTGTAGCAAGTGGTCATAGCCAAGACCAGTTATGAATAAGAACAGATCAAAGAGATTACAAATGAAAAGTGACTTTTAAGAGAGACGTCCCTTTATCCCCTTATATTTTCTCTGCGCCAGTGGGAAGGCTTAGTTTTGAGATTTTATAGTTGTCACAATGTACACTATGTCATCACTTTTAAAGTGTCTTTTTTTAAAAGAGAAATTTAATAACTTTAAGACATTAAAAAACTATTCTTTAATTCTTTAATTATATATATGTTATCATATTGCAGAACTGTGTAAGCATCTATTTTTTCCTGTAGTGGCTGAATTTAAAAGTACATGCTCTGCGTACTAATGGTTGTTTAACAAAGAGTGCAAGGCAGTGTTGAAATACCATGGTTACTGAAGAAAAAAATGATGTTGATATGTTAGTGACACAATAAAATTGATTGCTTAGATGAAAAGACTGAATTGGGCATTTAAGATTTTTCCTAGCTATACAGATCTTCTGTTGGGTTTGAAAACATCTGTTGAAAAAGAAAAAAGCAAACAAAATACAACCAGAGACATTGAGGTTGGGAACAGTCTAGCAGTGGCCAGGGGGGAGTGGGGTGGGGACAGTGGGAAGAGGGGATTGCAGGAACTATTATAAAGGACACATGGACAAAATCGGGGGGGATGGTGGGGGTGGGGGAGGGAGGTGGGTTCAGCTGGGGTGGGGGGGAGGGAAGGGGAGAAAAGGCATACAACTGTAATTGAGTAACAATAAAAATTAAAAAAAAAAGAAAACATCTGTTGATTTTAAAAAGAATCTCCAAACTAAATGCCCATTACATGTATACTCAGTGGTCTATTTTCCTTTTTTCAAATCTTCCAAAAGAACAAGTAAGAACTGTGTACCACAATCAAGTATACGCTATTATTTTGTAACAGAAAATACATGTATTACTTTTGCAGTAAGCGGTCATATAATACATGGTTAAATAATGTAGAATACAGTCACCAATGAGCTGCCTCTAATATATCCTTAAAATAAAATAACATAAGGAATTCTTTCCTTATATGTGTCTTTTCATGTATGTATATAAGGAAATTTTGTTTTGTTAAACATAGTTTCAAAGGAAAATACCATTTTTATAGAAAACTTAACGTACTATAGAAAAATATTTGCGAAAAGCACGTGTGTCGATAGATTGATGCGTATGATAGATTCTGAGCCACAGGAGCATAAATTTAAGAAAGTTAAAACATTTTTCAATTATAATTGATATTATGTCAGTTTCAGATGTACAGATTAGCAATTAGGCCCTTATATAGCTTCCAAAGTGATCCCCCCATAAGCATAGTACCTTCCTGGGCCCTATACAGTTACCTTACTGACTGTACTCCCTGTGCTGCACTTTAGTTACATCCTGTGCCTACTTTGTAACTGCCAGTTTGTACTTGTCAATCCCTCACAGAAGCTTAATATAATGGTAACCTTTATTGCACAGATTTTTAGTGTATACAGCAACCACCTTGTCTTTGAATGGTGATGCCGTTTGTTTTGATCTAAACTCTCCTCTTTCCCCTTTTATTCCTTATGTGATTTTATATATTTTTATTACACATTATTCATCATCAAAGGAGGCCTACACTTAATGATGCTTTCCAAATTTTGTCTTGTTTTCCAGTTTGTCAATAGGTGGCCTTTCACTCATGCACAATTTGCTTCCTGAGAGTCAATGAGCACCTGCTCTGTTTACCTAATAACACAGAGTGTATGGTGGATACAGTGGCGATGAAGACAAATCTCCTATCCCGAAGGAACACAGCCTTTTTGTTCATTTAACTCTTTTCCTGTTCTTGATCAATTTTCTAATTCTTGATCAATTACTTCAATAACATTTAACTCTCATTCATGAATTAAAATGAAAAGCAAAACGGCTAGGCTGAGTTATGTAGTGGTACATCTTTATGAAGGAGAATAAGAAAAGCACAGAATTTTAAATTTAGACTTAACACAATGAGAACATTTACCTGTGGAACTCTTTGATAATACAAGTCCTTCAGTAACTTTCCTTTATCTCATCCTTTATTAAAACTACCTTTCCCTAAGTACTATTAGTCTGCAGGAAAAAGCTAAATATATGTCAGTTGTTTAAGTGTTAATTCCAACAGTGTTGTCATATACTATTTTTCATTTCAGAGGCAAAGATTTAGTCTGTAAGATAGGATAAATACGCTTTTTGTGGAGGCTATCCCGGACATATAATAACAACTTATACCATTATTTCTGGAGCAAAATGTTTCAAGATCTCAAAAATCAGCTTTAAAACTTTAGAATTAAAAAATTTTCAATTTAAAAAAACAACTCAGCTATTTTGCATCATTGGTCAGAGAGGAAAACTCAGTTGCTAGGTTTTAGAACAAAGTATTCTGTATGTATTCGATACATGCTATTAACTATATAGACATTTAAAAAATATTTTACATTAAAATATTAGTGTGTGTGTGTTATAACAGACATCTCTATGCAGACTATTTAGATTTAACAAATATTAATATCATCCCTGTTTCTTTTAGGGCTTTTATTTTTGTTATTTTCAAAGGTTGCATTTACCAATATCATATTGTTTTAATTACCATAGTTTTATAACAGGTGGTGAAGGGAATGATTACTACAAAAGTCAGGATGATCATTCTCTCTCAGGGGAGAAAGAAGAATATGATTATGAAGGTGAGCACAAGAGACAGGCTTTTATTATTCTGAAAATGTTCTATTTTGTGAATTTGGTAGAGAGAACAGAAGTTTGCTTTATCATTACTCTTTAAAGTGTAAATATATGTATTATTCTCTGAAGTATGTATTATATAACATATGTATTATGTAAGAGACTAAAATTCACCACAAAAACAAAAAAAACAAACAAAATATAATTAAGAATTATGAAAAGAGAGTTCATTGGAGTGAGGACTAGTTTCACTTGTGTTATATGCCTTGCCTGCTATAAAACTCAAACTGTTAATAAACCATTGAACCTTCACGTTGTTTTTAAACAAAGCAGAAGTTTATCTTGTAGCATTTTTTGTAAGAATGATTTACGAGATCCTTGAGTTCTTGTTCAAGATGATTTTATACTCAGTTTGGCTGAATGCAAGATTCTTGCTAGGCATTACTCCCTGGTGTGCTGGTATTAAATGTCACTGTGGAGAAATCTGAGGCGAGTTTGACTGTTTTACTATTAGATAATCTGTTCTTTTGCCCCAGTTACCCACAATATGTCTCGTTTTTGAAGTCCAGCAAGTTTACTAGGATGCGCCTCAGTGTGGATTCATTCTGTGTCAATTTTTCCTAGGACACAGTCTGGTGCACTTTGATCAGATTTTAGCCATTTTTATTCCTTAAAAATTTTCATGAATTTTTAAATGGCTTTTCTGTGTTTTATTATGTTATTTCTTTTCTTTGGGGACAATAGTGATTCCAATGTTGGGTTCCTTTACTCTGATCCTTTAAAGCTCTTTATCCACTTGATTTTGCTTGCTTGGTTCACTCCGGTGAGAAATGTTTTCAAGCAGTCGCCTCGTTTTGTTCTTGTGATACCTCAATGTGCCCTTTTCCTCCACTTTCTTCCTCGGACAGTTCATTCTCCTGTCCTGACAGGAGTTGTCATCTCCTGTCTTGCCACATCTTCCCTGATTGCTTGTATCTCTGCATGAACTTCTTGTTTTTATAAAACAACATCTTCATTAGTTTGTTCAATTTAGTGTGTCCGATTTTGATCTTGTCTGCAGCCACATTGTCTTTCTGCTGTGTCCATATTTTATCTGCCTTTTCTTGTGTGTTTTTCTAATGTAACATCCTTGCAGATCTATTTCTTTTTTCTTTTGAATCATACCTCTTTGAATGAGTTTGATTTTTCTGGATAAATTATGTATAGTAGGTAATGTTAGCTAGGGGCCAGAACTACTTTCTCAGCAAGAACTTATTAAAGATAAACAGTATTGGATGTGATTCAAGTGTTTTAACCCTGTATTTCTTTATAAAACTGCCAGGCAGGTAGAGTCTCTCATCTTTCTTCACTGACAGACTGCTGTCCTACAGGTACGCTTCCTACAGGTAGCCCTGCCTACTCTTCTGACCACAGGAACGGGAGCATGTTCCCGCAGTTGCCCCCACATTCCGATGGCTCGTGGAAAGTGTTGGTTGTGCCCCCAGATCATTGCACTGAACTTTGGAGACACATACTGTGGTTCTTTTAGCTGAGATCTTCCATTACTGTTGTTATTCTGAGTCTTTCTGCATTTGTTGGATTTTTATGTATTCAGTCATCTTTCCACATATATTATGATATCGTGTTTTATGGGTTTTTTCCTTATTGCTTTGGGTGCTATCTAGAGGAAAGGGGGGGAAATTGTTTTACTGACCAGTGTAGAAATAAGAAGTATTCATTAAACTTTTGAGATAGGAACAGAAATACTAAGATATAAGAAATGGGAAATGTCCACGGGGAGGTTTAGTTGAAAATCTTCAACATACAATTTATTTTAGGGGAAGGCAATAAAACAAAAAGCTTACTGTGTTATAAAAGATATTATTGAGAATTTGGGCTTCATTTTCTGAAGAATTAAGACTAATTTGAAGTACATTGCTTTAAAGATTACTTAGCTCTTCATATTTGGGTATGTTATCCTAATCAACTGTCATCTTCTCTGATTGGATTAGAGATTTGATTTTACCCTACTTAGAAGCTCGGTTAGTCTGTTACTGTTGCATGGATGCTGTCAAAATGTGTGAGATTCCTGGGTCAGAGACAAAGGGTTTTACACTTAACTCTACAGCAAGCAGCATAGGCATCAGCCAATTTATTTTGGTTCCTCTTGGCCCCACAGGGACAACACAATGCGGCCCAGATGAGTGCTGCACCTGCACTAGGTTTTCATCAAACGGAGAAAGATTGACTTTGGGGAATCTACCACTTTTATAGCAAGTGCAGTAGTCCCCCTTATCTGCAGGGGCTGTGTTCCAAGGCCCCCAGTGGATGCCTGAAACTGTGGATAGTACCACGCCCAATATCCAGTATGCTTCTTCCTATAAATACATACATGCACGCCTATATACCTATGTATGATAACGTTTAATTTATAGATTAAACACAGTGAGATAATAAGTAACAATAAAACAGAACAATTATAACAATAAAATAAGGGTTACTTGAACACAAGCACTGCCATATCATGGTACATAATGGATCTAATAACCAAGGTAGCTATTAACTGATCATTTGGTGGGTAGTGTATACAGCGTGGACACACTGTGCAGAAGTTTTGTTCATGTCTAGGGTGGGACAGAGCAGGATGGGGCAAGGTTTCATCATGGTACTCAGAATTTAAAACTTATGAATTGCTTATTTCTGGAATTTTCTCTTTAATATTTTTGGATTGTGGTTGAACACGGGTGACCAAACCACAGATAAATGCAGACCGCTGTAGTAAGTAAACCTGCTCTTTATCCAGGGGACAACGTTACCCCGCTTCTTAGAGTTATCCTGAGAGAGAGCCTGGGTAAAGGCAAGCTTTGGGGACTTGGTGTACCCAGTGTGAAGTGGGGAATCACAACAGACGATTGTCTCTCCTCACTTCCCCCCTCATCTTTCTCTCTCACTGTGTTCCTCAAACCCTCCACGAATGAGAATCATTACCTTTATATAATCTGAAGTGTTTTATTAAACACCTAAGACCAATCATCGGTGTGTTCTCTTGCTACTGCTGTTCACTCGTCAGAGTGGGCCCCAGGTTGACCAAACTCTCTTTTCTTATTGTTCTTTTTTAAAAACCTAACTCAAGAGCAGAGAGTTGAGTTTACCTTACATTTATCTGTTCATCCATCCATCCATCCATTCACCCATCTATCCAATCTTAGTTCTTGGTGCACCATCATTAGGGGTCCCAGTAAGGAGCCTTCTGATTTAATATATACAATGATGTATTTATTTCTATATTTACATTCCCCACTCCCATTTGTTCATTCATGTAGATAACTACTTTAATAATTGGAGTTCATACATATCCTTATAAAATATTGAATGTTGTTTTGTACATGTATGTGCTCATTTTAAACTTTTTAAGTTTAAAAATTTTGATTTCAAAATTATAGAAATATTGATATGATAAAAAGATTTGCCATGTGCCCTCCGCTCAGAGTCAGTTGTTAATATTTTATAACATTTGCTTTCTCTCTTTCTGTATATGTACGTGAATTTTTTATTAACTATTTTAGAGTGAGTTGTAGACATTTCCCTTATTCCCAAATATTTCCTATTTCATAAGGAGAAAAGATAATCTCTTATATAACCACAATACAATGATCAAATTAGAAAATTTAACATTGATATACTTATGTCATCAATATACAATCATATTCAAATTTTATCAATTCCCCCAGCAATGTTCTTTTATAACCTTCCTCCCCCCCCAATTCAGTTTTCATTGCATTTAGTTATGTCTCTTTAGTCTTTATTCTGGAATAGCTCCTTGGCCTTTTCGTTACATGAGAGTGTGTATGTGATTTTTGCTTACATATTTGATAGAGTGTTGTAGACATTCCTCCTTTTCTTAATTTCTTCACTGTTCTAAAGATGCGCCCATACTTATGTGTAGACATGTATCTTGTTTGCTGCTTCTAGCTTGTTAGTGTTCCTAGTATGCATCTGCCAAAGCTAACTTATCTGTTCCCCAGTGACAGATGCCTAGAGTGTCTTCAAATCCTTGCTATCATAAATAACCCTGTCATGAACATCTTCATACATATTTCCTTTGGGAATATTTCTGGGATATATATCCACGAATAGGATTGTGGGGTCCTAATGTATCTGCCTGCTTAATTTGACTAAGTACTGCTGAGTTGCTCTCTGGAACAGCTGCCCTGACCACATGTCAAAGGTTGTGAACTAAGATCCCAGTTTCTCTACATCAATGCCAACACTTAGTTCTAGGTAACATTCTGATTTTTGCCAGTATGATGGTTTTAAAGTGGCCTCTTCTTTCTTCATTCTGATCACTAATGAGTTTCACCTTTTTTGTTGTCAAACTCTTCATCAGTAGAGTTTCCTCAGGAGGGGAAAAAAGTCTTTTCCTCTTACACTTCTGAAAGATTGTATTAAAACTATGTATGCTATTGTATATTTTTCAGCTGATGTCTAAAATTTTTTATTTAACATCTAAGTAATTGCAAAGGATAGAATTTCTGGAGTACTGTATATATTAGCATGTGAAAACAAAGCTGTTAATATCTCTTTTAAATATATCCAGTTGAATCTGAATGCCATAGCAATTTGATAACTATCATCATGCTTTTAAAAAACACATGAACCTGTTCTTCTTTTATAGTAAAAACTTTCATCATTTTT
This sequence comes from Desmodus rotundus, assembly GCF_022682495.2. NCBI lineage: Eukaryota > Metazoa > Chordata > Mammalia > Chiroptera > Phyllostomidae > Desmodus > Desmodus rotundus. Next base: position 172,845,683 of record NC_071387.1, read on the forward strand.
CCTCCTTTAACTCAATATGTCTACTTCTTCTATCCCTCCCAGATATTACCCTAATGTATATTTTAATATTTTTAAATGTATATTTTATGCTTAAAAGTATATTTAATTATATCAAATGTCTGCACAACAAAAATATATGTAAATAGCAATTACATTTAAAATTTCCTGTAATCATAAAGAAAATTTTTTCTGTATTACTTGTTACTAGATAACAGTCATTATTAGTTAATGATTGATCAGAGAAGCTAATCCATATTACAAACTTTAATAAATGATTAACATAAAAGCAAAATTTTTATAAGATGTATTTTTAATTAGATGCATTTTTGATAACGCCACTTATCTCTGTGTTCCTATAGAGTGAGGCAGAGTTTCAGCATCAGTTCAGTTTCTTTATTTTGTCTCTGCAGATGATGAATGATTGTTTACATAAGTAAGTAGATGAGATGAAGGAGTTTATTACAGAAGTATCACTCAATTCTTTGAACTTATTTGGAATTATTTGTCAAAAGATAACCATGGTGATTTATCATGAAAAAATATTTTTAACAACCTATCAGGTGTTAATTTGATTTTACACTCAAATAAATTTGATGAAAGCAAGAAACTACATGATAATTTATTCAATCGTTATCGTCATTCTCTTTCTCAAAACTGACACCAAAGGTTTCCAATTTCTCTTTTCCTGACATCCATGTTTTTATACCCCAAGGCTGTGACTATTGTAAAATTATGGATAGATGAAAGATAAGTTTTCTTTTGTAAGTTGGAGAAATATGATTTCAAAAGGAGGAATGAGGTTTATCTTTTTTTAAAGAAAAGAGTACATAAGGAAGTTAACGATCTTGAAAATGATTTTCTTAAAGCCCTCTGAACCTCCTTACACCTGCCTTAGCAGGACTGCAGGGTGTTGAAGAGACTGCTGCTAAAAGGGGAGACTGTTTTTCAAGCTCTCGTCCTTTGACAAGAATCACAGTAGTATTCACACATTAGTACTAACCTTTTAGAGCAATATAGAATATGAAGTTCACTGAATTAAAAATGTGAACAAAGGAGCCTTTTTTGTAAACTTGTAACTGATTGTTTTGACAGAATATGTGTCTAATTCAACAGACTCTAAAATCTACCATCATGTTCCTGGAAGACCATATAAATAGGTTGACACTGGTGTGTTGATATCAAATGGGAAAACTAAATGTTGATGTTCTTGGAAGGTTATTTGGTATTTTAATATAAGGCTCTGAATATTTACATACACTTCCTTTGCTTAGGTTAGTTCCTCTGCCGGAAGTACTGGTTCCTCCTTTCTGCCTCCCACACTATATGAACATATTATATGTCCTCCCTACAGCATTTTTATATTATATTTATGAAGGCCAATTCATTCAGCTTTCCAGATATATCTCAAATCGCATCCCACCTCTCTATCCAGTGCTCTAATTCAGACCCACATCATTTTCCAGCTGGTAACGATCTTCCATCTGCTCTCCCTGGCTCCATTCTCTTCCCATTCCCAGGTCTCCACCACAAAATTATTATAATGACCTGTCTAAAATACAGATCGCATCCATATTGTCCTACTCAGAAAAGTCTTTAGTTCTTATGTTCTTATAAATCTTCAATGTCTCTACATAGCCAAACGTATTAATCCTTTCATTTATTATCTTGTAATTATCTGTTCTCAACTACCTTTCCAAATTTTTCTCCAGCATCTACCCTCATCTACTTTACACTCTTGTCACATAAATCATTTATGTCCCTAGACATATATCATGATGTACTTATTGGAATGTCACAATGGAAACATTAATTTTTTTAGTAATATTCAACCTGAATTTCTGACAACCTGTGATGAAAGGCTAAAATTTATTTGTATGCAGTGGGTATACCCTTTACAGAATAATTTCAGTTTATTATTGAAATATATTTTTAGATCACATTGATAGAACTAGGCATGGCCATAGGACACATAAAAATAACAAAGAACAGCTATGAAAAATGGAGGGAGGTGTTGGTAAAGAAAAACATTATCTCCATAATCCTTAAATACATCAAGACTTTTCAAAATGTGTTTTAAAATCACACATACAAATGTGCATTACCTATGTATTTGATTCTCATTTATCTATTTTAAGGAAAAGGATTTTTTGTGTTTGGCCTATAACCTGGAACTCAATGGATTGCAACCATCTTCTATAATTCCCTTCTGATTCAGGATAGGGAATTAGTATGAACTCTAGCATGTTAAAAGGCAGGTTCTACTAACAATTCCAACCCTAATTGTATGATCTTTAGTAGGTCTTTTTTCTTTACTTTGTTTTTTTCATCCAAAAAAGTGAGAATTAATATGTATTTTATATCTGTTCGAGGAGAGCTGGTATATGAGATATCATTTGAGATTATATGATAAATTTAAAGAGACTTAGAAATTTATTATATCATTGAATTATTCCTTAATCTTTTTAACTTTAATCCTATATTTCCTTAGAGGATCTGGTCTATTGATACGGAAAGCATATGTTGATGAGACTAATACATGATCAAATAAGGAAATAAAGGATGTATTGGGGTTTGCTTGTTTTCTTTTTTCTTATTTCTTTCATGTTTCTTATGTTTCTTCCTTGTTGAAACAGTTTTGGTATGAACCATGATGGAATTGGAAATTCTTGTGGGACGAAAGGTCATGAAACAGCAAAGCTTATGGCAGCTCACATTACCGCCAATACCAACCCTTTTTCCTGGTCTTCCTGCAGTCGAGACTATATCACCAGCTTTCTGGAGTAAGTAATCTCTGGAGAGTGATGACGAATTGCTCTAGAAGTAAGCCATTGGTAGAAGCCTAATATGTGGTGCTTCAAATTTTGTATAATGAGTAACTTTTATAGGGCCCAGTGATATTTCAGGCTATTCCCAAAATATGTTAATACATCATTGTGGCCAATTTTTTCCTTCACACTCACACAGATCTTGCTGAATAGATTAGGGGAACTAGAGCAAGGATTTAAATGGGGTGGATGATATGGATGTTAAAATATTCGATAAATGGGAAGCAATGTCATAAAAAATGTAGATTTATGTAATTTAATACAGCACAGGTCAGACTTTAATTCCGGGGTTATACATTTAATTTTGTTGGTGAAAAAAAACCTGAATTCTATAAGAATGTCATAGTACCTAATAGTAACAAACAACAACAACAAAAAATCAAACGCCTAAGAAATAAAAATCAAAAATGTCTTTGAAAATTTATTGACTCATCTTTTCTACAGTTTAGGACCTTCTTTGTTGGCCCTTTAATGTTTATTCCAAGAGTCTGATTAGTTAACTGTGATGAATATAAATTAGCTAATGTATAGTGATGTTTGGGAAAGCAGATGTTCTTCCATACTTCACCTGCCATAGGGCTTTAGTACTGAACTCTGGAAATTAATAGACGAAGGTCTCACTTCCTGTGTGCCTTGGGCAGGTTACTTCAGCTTTATAATCTTCACTGACCTCATTTCCTAAATGAGTTTAGGTAGTAATACATATATCATCATGTTATTATGTATATAATTATGTATAATGCTAAAATGTATTAAAAACTCTTAAGAGACATGCATTAACTGGTAAATATTATTTTAACTGATATCAAGGTTTTAAGCTTTACAGCTCTATCATTACCTTCAACAATTTTGTGCCATTTTTTCTTGGGGAGAGATATTAAATACTCTGTGAAGAAGTGAGTCATACATAAAACACAGGCAAGCAACAGAAATTCTTTTTAAAAATTGCCTTTCAAAGTACACAGTAACTTGATGATAGTGTAACATTTTAAACATTCAGATAGGTTATGTAGGGTAACATTGTTCATTTTAAAGTTTTGGTTTCTATCTGCAAATGGCCTGATTATATTCCCAAAACTTATAATTATGTATTTTTTTAAAGAGCCTGAACAAGAGATTTACCTAATAGGATGCTTTAAAGATTTTTAATTGCTTTTTATTTAAAGATTAAAAGATAAATGTTTTAAATGGGCTCTTTTTAATTAACTAATATAACAGTGAAACTGAAGGAATTAGAAAATCACTTCAGAAGGTAGTTCTGCTGCATTACCTAACAATTTTTAATCCTAGTAATAGATAATTATAACAATGTGCTTGCTTGGTGCCAAAACTGGGTAAAAGGCTATAAAGATAGACCACAGAGAATTTGTTTGACATATTTTGGTAGTTTTTAACACAAAGCACTAGCAATATCATTTTCCAAGATGTTTTTAATGAGATCATATTGCCTAAATTTAAACATTGTTGAAAATCTGCTGTCCCCAGAAATCAAGCCAGATCTGCAATTTCTCCCTTGACTTGGCTCATGTTTTTATAATGGAATCTTAGTGTCTGTCACCAGAAAGACAAACTTTATAACATGCTCCGTATTCCTGTGCATTTTGAAAGGCTTCCCTCCTCTTGTTCTGTTCGAGCACCATTTTCTTTCTCCTCTGTCCTGTTTCTATGCACAGCACATTTGCCAGGACCGTCTCTGTGTGCAGAGTAAATGCAAGGACCAGTTTTCATCTCTTGCCAGCACCTACCTAGTTGGAGTAGTATTAAGGCTGAGATTATATGATAAATTTAAAGAGATTTAGAAATATATCGTATCATTGAATTATTCCTTAGTCTCTTTAATTTTAATCCTGCATTTCCGTAGAGGATCTATATGTTTATTAGACTAATGCATGATCAAAAGCAAATTCCAAAATTGCTGATAAAATACAGTTAAGAAATCACCACTGGCTCGGTGGGAAATGTAAAAATGTTTATTAGTTCCAATAAAGTATTCCACTGAATTAATACAAAAAGCATTATTATTATTTAAGCCTTGCAGATGTGTTCAACCTGTGGCCCGCGGGCCGCATGGCGCCCTGGATGGCCACCAATGTGGCCCAACACAAAATCAGAAATTTACTTAAAACCTTTTTTTTTTTTTTTTTGCTCATCAGTTTTCATTAGTGTTTGTGTATTTAATGTGTGGCCCAAGACAACTCCTCTTCTTCCAGTGTGGCCCAGAGACACCAAAAGGCTGGACACCCCTGCTCCTCTTTGCATTTTGTATGAGTAAGCACAATTAGTGTTGACAGGGTTCTAATGAGCTTATTTATCCTGTATTTTATCAAATATTTCTGATGTGTATTCTCATGGGGATGCTCACACAATTAAAGCCATTCGTGAAAGATAAATATGAAAGACAGTGGGTAGAGATTTGGGGAAAATTTGGCTGTTTCCCTCCCTCTTTAATAATAAACTAAACAACTGTGATCATAATCTGACAAAGTAATACAGGTTTTTAAAACACAAGGCCCTTTAAAAAGGTCAGTTCACTGGAGCACAAAGACATAATAGTAACTTTCTTGAATTTCTTTGTTCCTTTCTATTAATGCAGCAGACTTAATTGCTTTAGCAGCTATGTGTGATATTTTTTCAGATCCAGCGATATTTTGATCAGGGATTGAGGTTACACGTATGTTTTATAGTTGGCTCAAAAAGACTCATAACATTTTATTTCAGTTTCGCCTCTCAAGAAAAAGAGATCTGTAAAGATGGATTGTTTAGGAACGGCAGCCCAGCCAACAAAATGCATACCTTTCTGTACTTAGTGACTGTATAGGCCAAAGATGATGGTGGATTTTAACAATGAGCTTTCTATGATTTATAGATTCACTTATTCACCATGTTCAACTGAAAACCACTCATGGCCTTTAAATGCCAATATAGTAAAAAGTCTCTCGTGTCATTCTGAAACACTACGCGCTACTGATCAATCAGGAGATGGTGTTTACCAACTCCCAATATTTTTTTTCAGATTTCTTAAACTCGGTGATTCAATAAGTGGTTCATGAATCGCCCAGAAGCCGTCCTGATTAAGTAATAAAGAACCTATTTCCATTAGAATGGACGTGTTATGCCAGCTTCTGATGTTTTCGACGAAGGCTTTGCAGGTAGTGTCCTTCCTATCTGCCTGCGGGACTGACTGATTTATTTATTTACTTAGAAGATGAAGAAAGATGAACCTGGTACTGTGGCTCATTCTCACTGATGACCATGGGCTAATTTACCAGGCAGTGGAAGGCAGCCACAAGTCATTTAGGCCAGTTTTTCTTTTTCTTTTTCTTTTAAATTTATTTTTTCCTACCACTTAGTGGTAGTACAGAGTAATTTCATATAGTTTTAAAAAATCCTGAGGTCTCTGTGAATCAACTCTTGCTCTATTTAAATTAAAGTCTGTTAAATTATTTGAACTGCCAAAGACCCATAGCAAATCTCCTACAGTTCCAAATTAAATAGAGACTATCCATTTTCACAACAAGGATGGAAGCTGAAAAAAGAAAGGCAGCATTGTAGCTGAAGGTGAACTAGTGAGAAAGGTGAGTGTAGAGCTACAAGAAAAGTGACCCGAGATGAACAGGATGACCATAGCACTCACATTTCTTCTATAGCAATTACCTTTGAAGGTCAGTATCAATTATTAGACAGAAAATGATTTTATAGATGGGACTTCTTTTTTATGTTAAACCCATGGAAAAGCTTAGAAAAACAGGTTTTTCCTCCTTCCATTTTTCTGACACGTTTTGGGGACTTTTCTCAAATCCATAAATATCTTTGTTAAGTCATAATTACATATGGAGAAAAAGAGAGCATAACTAAGTAAACCATTATTTAATACAGTGCTTCCATATCAGAAGCCTCAAGTTTAGTTACGTCCAAGCACTCCTGTCTTCCACGGGACAGGAGAGTAAGGTCTGACTTAAAGTAACTCATGTTAGGATATAATGTATTGTTAGCTTTGCGAAGACTGGTAGAGCAGTTTATGAGAACATCGTAGATAAGATACTTAACTTATAGATGGTAACAACCTAATTCATTTCTGCTTCATTTAGGTATATTAGCACAATTTTGTGGAAAATAATATAACATGGCATTAAATGTTAACTTTTTGTTGTTGTTGTTATATAGAGTTACAGAGAAAGATAGACCCACTGTCTTGTAAGTGGACGGTCTATACTTTACAGTATAATTGTTCAAGTGAAAAATAAATCTAAAATTACAATTAGGGGTATATCCTCATGTGCTCTGGAAACCGAGACAATTTACTAGGAGTCTGTAAATTTTAGTTGAAGACTCAATTCTGGCTCACGTTTCTATTTGCAAGACTAACTGCTAGGTAAATAAGACTTCTCTAAATTAGAAGTAGAATACATAAAATATGACTTTGCCATCATGCTGCAAGGGTTTCTGTAAATGTAAATATACTTGGATTTACTAAGAATTTCATAATCAAGGAAAAACCATGTTCTCAAACTGATGCACATCTTTTTTGCCTTGTCTTAGAAGCATAAACGAAAGTAGAGTCCATGAATTAATAATTATCTTTATTGCTATAGATTTTATGAAATATATATTGCTAGGGAAATAATTTGTAGTTCTACTTTTTATGTATACAGTTTTGCTCTGGACATATATGTTTATGCTTAACAATAGGAAGTTGTATTAACATCTCAAAAATGGAAACTACTAACAGTGTCCTTCATTTTATTTGTTAATGAGGGAGGTTTATGTTTTCTGAGGGGAAAAATTCTCATGACACTAAGGCACAAACCATCTATGTTTAAAAGGGTATTTAGATGAGAAAATACAAGAAGATTATATATAACATCACTACTACCATTATTTTGATAGTAGTAGCATAAACAACGAGGTTCAGCATCATAAGAATTGTACAGTTATATCGATTAGCTAGAACCCTAGATTAAATAAAAATTACTCATAACTTCCATTTGGTTAAAAGAAAATAAAATATAAGAAAATAACTCTTAGCTAACATTTTTAAGAAAGGGAAAACATTCGTACCACAACTCTTACATAAAATTCTTCACATCAACATAATTTGCAATTTCCAGAAATTAGAAATAATTCAAATGCTCATTTGGTATCTATGGCATAGTCTTAACTGGAATGTGAAAGAACAATAAGTGAGCAGGCTGTAATTATACTCACCAATGTGGACATATCACACTGCCAATACTGAATGGGTGAAAGAATAAAGTCGCAAAAGAACACCTGCAGTGTGACTCTTGTTTATATAGAGTCCAAAAGCAGGCAGATGACTAGTGGGAGGTAAAACTGCTAGGAAAAGGAAAGACATTATTATTAAAAAATCAGAGTATTAGTTCCTTCCTGATGTGAAAGGAGGGGTGGAATGCAGATAGAGCACTTGGAATTTTCTTAGGAAAAAAAAAAAGAAAAGCAGTTTCAGGGTTACTATACATCTCTCAGATCTGTATCCTCTGCTTTCTATTCCTATATCTGTGATATTTCACGGTGGCAATTGATGACTTAGAAGCATGGGCATGTCCAGAATCATTACTTTCTAAGAGTTAATTAATAATTTATAGTGGAGATCTATAGATTTAGCTTACTTGAAATTAGCAGAATAGTAGCTGACAAATTTTAGTAACATTTGCAAAACGTATTTTTGTCACTTAACCCTAAGTTAAGAGTTAAAATATGAAAATGACCCCATCTCTCAAATACTTCACACAAGGTTTTGTTATACAACATATACCAGATATGGTTACTAGGAGGAAAATATATAGTCCATTCTTCACCCAAAATGTAGAAACAATGTAAGTCAGCCATGCCGTGTACTTGCTTTCCCGGAGCCATTAACAATAGGTAAGACACTTGACTTGCAAACTGGTAATTTGTACAGATGTCACCAAACCCATCTCAAAAGGCGTTGTTGATGCCATGTTCCAAACTATGCATGTTCATTTTTAAGGATCGGTATGATTTTTCAATTATGTTTTCTTTTCTATGGTGTTTTATTCTTCTGTAAAAATATACTGGAAAAGGAAAACAATACATAGTTATAAGTAATTCCAAAGAACTGAAGCAAAAATCCACTTTGGGATACAGTTTCTCAGAAGGGTTTGGCCACAGATGAACAGAGTGCAGGACATTCTTTATTGTCTGGAGGCCCTTACAATGGTCTCATTTGGTGTTTTTAAAGGACATGAACCATCATTAGAAGACCATTAGTACCTGAGAACAAGAACTTTAAAGAAATAACTATTGTTGCTTTCTCCTGGATTAAGTCAATTTCGGATTGCCATCAGAAAAGAATGTTTTCCTCAGCATATTATTCTTAAACTTTTCGAGTCCATGTAATTTTTCCCCTAAATATTTTAGGTTAATTTTCTGTATTCAGAGAAGTAATTATGTATGATAATTTTCCATAGATTTTTAGCTGCTGCCGTTTAAGTGAATATATCTTATATACTTCGAAGAAGCTATCTTATACTTTTTTTATGCTATTGCCAAATATTTTTATTTGTAGAATCTGGTACTTAAGTACTTCAGTACCTAAATTTTCCCCATTGATTTATAGTAGTAAATTACTTAACTTGATATTTTATTTTATTACATATTTAACTCCTTTCATCAAGACTTAATATAATTTTATTATAGAGAGGAAACTGATATTTTTGAATTAAATTAGATAACTAAACAATTAACTCAGTAATCTTATGAATATTCCCTACTATCAAAAATGGAACATCTTCTTTCATTTTATTTTTCACATTGATCTTTTTGTCATTAACCTTAATATAAAATTTTGAATTTACTAGTAGAAATTACATTTACCTAAAATTTGCATATCCATATAGATTACAGATATTTTATGTTACAAAATGAAAAGAACTTTGCTATTTTTAAAATTCATCAAAAAATAATTATTTTACTGAAGTACACGACAATTTCCAAGAGTACAAAAAAACAAGAAATAAAAAGCATTCCATCATGAAAACTGGGTAGCTGAGTGGGAAAAATAAGCTGTTCTCTAGTAGGTAGACAGATACCTTGAGCAATGATGAGTGACATGAGTGTAATAGGTAATAATAAAATCCCTCTATATTAGTACCACTCTTAATACTCCATCTAAATATTTTTATTGATGAAAAATCAATCAAGAAGGGCATAAAGGAAAGGAAAAATGAGTAAAGAAGACAGTATTCTGTTCCTTGGGTCTTTCCCTTACCCTCTTGGGTCTTTTAATCTGTTACCTTATGAATAGTATGTTTCAGTTTTTAAAAGGTATTAATTTGCTGCTGTGCAACTGTACACTTGTATATAGCAAATTAACTTTTATATTTTAAGAATATGATAACATTTTAAGCAACTATGAAACTCATTATTATGTATGGTTCTCTCTTATCTACAAATGAAAATTTGTACTGTCCTAAATAATAGTTGAGGAACTTCTACTTGTGAAATTATTTTCCTTTGGCAAAGCAGATGGAAAAGATTTGGGAAAAAAAAACACAAGTGCTGGCACAATTGACAGGAATGTTGGAAAAAATTTTTAAGTGTTGGCATAGGAATTCTTTAAAAATTCTAACTTACATGTGAAATGAAAGTAAAAAAGCATCTGTCCTATTTTATGCACACTGACTAAATAAAAGTGAACAATTATATTTAGCAAAGTATAAAGCTCTTTAAGCTAAGGTATTCTGTCTGGTTTTTGGCAACCTTTATGTTTTTTGTTCCACTGAATTAAAATATTATGTTTGAGCGCAAGCACACTTTGAAAAGCAGAACTTATATAGAGAGAACATTCTCTTTCCTAACGCTGATGATCCTAGATGAAATATGAAATTTTTGAAAGACTAAACACTTGTAATATACTTGAGAGGAGAACTTTGGATCTTGGACTCATCTGTCATTCAGCCCATTTATTATTGAAATATTTCAAGAACCTTTGGACATGTCATCTATTGTTCTGCCCAAGGTGGAAATATATAGATTAGGTCTTTAAGGATTACAACCACAATTTTTTTTATTTTCCACATTTTATGTTTTTAATTCTACTTCCAGATGTGGTTATATTTTCACTGAAAACAAACAAGAAACTTAGAGCAATATGAAATTCTGTTTTGATTCCTTCAGAAATTAGTTTAAATCAGTGTTCGAAGGCCAACATGACATTTTCAGATTGTTGTCTGTGATACTTTTATTATGTCTTGTGCTGGAAAAAAAACTATTGGAGCTCTTATTCAGGTTTCAGTAAGGCTATTTTGCCATGTGATTATTTCTTGGTAGAACGTATTGCTTTTCATGCATCAAGTTATTGAAACAAAGAGCTCAACACATGGTTTCGTAATTGTGATTGCGATAGTGCATAGTGTACCTAATTTCCTTTGATCCTTTCTGTTGAACAGTTCAGGCCGTGGTACTTGCCTTGATAACGAGCCTCCCAAGCGTGAATTTGTTTATCCAACTGTGGCCCCAGGTCAGGTGTATGAGGCTGATGAGCAATGTCGTTACCAGTATGGAGCAACATCCCGCCAATGTAAATATGGGGTAAGAAGTCTCAATCCTTATGTTTAGTTATTTCTATGTGTTCTTTCATGACACAAATGTCAGGATGGAGTTTTGATGAGTTCAGTTTACCTTTGGTAACATCAGTAATGCAAATGTGGCCTTTGACACCGCTCTTTTTCTGATATTTGTGTAATATTGATTTCTAAATGTTTGCGTGATGCTAAATTAAACACTTCTCAAATGTCTTGTGAGGGATGCTGGTACAATTTCAATAATTTCTAATATATTTCTTCTTTAAGTCCTGAGTTTATGATGCCAACTTGTTTTGAAACCTCTCCCCTCACCCCCGCCTTTCTGGTACTCTAATAATTGGGTTAAGGCCATTTTTATATTGGCTAGGAGGAGCCTTTACTTTAATTTATACTTTCTAGTACTGAGTCATTTCAAATGACTTCAATCCACTGCCCATATTCTGACACAGCAACCGAGTGGGGGCAGGATGGCGTTAACTCAAATAGAGAAACAAGGAAACTTGCCGTGGGGAGAAAAAAAGTATCATGAGTGTCTCTTCACGTCTGCCCAAAGACGTCTCCATGTCTCTCTGGAAAAATGTATATGAAATTCTTCTTGAGTTTTATAGAGGAAGATTTCAGTGTCTAGGATAAGGGACATGTTTATAATAGGTACACATTATAAGCATGTTGAAAGAAAAAATAGGAATTTTAAATGAGTTGTCAAAAAAAATTCGAAGGTAAAAAATAAGTTTAAAGACTTGGTTCCTATTTTTATGCAAATAGTGTTTAAATTCCCTTCTTAAAAAGTAATAAGAAGGATGTTTTCAGGCAGTTAAGACAAAACAATGTATGTACTGTACTGTCACAGTTATTCCTCTGGGTACAGTAGACAGTGATTTTAAAAATCTCCCTTGGGTGGCGAATCTATTGTTACTCACAGTCAGTTCTGACAGCACATTTTGTGCACTAGATTTAAAGATTATGCGCAACTTTCTGACTATCTAGAGCCTTGAGTAAAACTTTGGCCTTTCTTGTCTCTCTTCAAAGAGTTTTCTATTCTTATTTCCGTGTGGGTTTAGTTTCCTTTTTTTCTTAGGTTGCTTTTTTCCCTCAGAAAGAGTCAGCCAAACTTTAATTGCAGTCTTTGTATATATTTGTAGTTTAGTAGGTTGAAATTTATGATCAAATGAGATTATAGGTTTTGTTAAGTATTCTTATATATGATCTCTCATTTCATTGTTAGCAAGTAAAATAATTAATAATTAATTTATGCTTAGTTTTTCTATTGGAAATTGGATTTTAACTTTACCTATATAACTCTACATTAAATAATTTATATTGCCAGTTTTATAGGATCTGTGGATGTACTTTTTTCTTTAATAAACTAATAAAAATGGACCTGATTATCCTATCTCTGTATATGTATACCTCGTTTATTTCAGACTGGTTGAGTTGAACTGAGATAAATAGTAATTGAGAAATTCTGTATTTTCAGTTTATGTTCCTTGTATTCTACTCTTCTATGTGTTGTGTTTATAACTTCTCTAATACATATCAAATGAAATTGGAAAACAGAAAGACATCAACATTTTACAGTCTTAAACAATTTCATGTATTTTATTATGAATCTTTTCAATTTGATTTGCAGCAAAATGGTTTCCTTACACTCATATGTTATATGAAAATGCTTATGTTACTTTTTTATGAAGTGCTATGTATTACTAACAAAGTTCCTTGAGTCATAGTAGAATTTTTATAATCATCCCACCTCTTAAGCTTGTTCCTGAAAAATTGCGTTTACCCCATTGATACTGCCCACGCCCACACCATGTTTTGTCTGGTGAATCCGTAAGGTTTTCAAGGAGCCTAAATACTACTTTAGAAAACGTTAGTAGTGGCTTTGAAGGTGAGAGTCCTGCCCTGATTTTCATGGCTGAGGGCAGCGTCCGGAGGGAGACACTGCTCGCAAGCACTGCGGCTCAGAAGAACTCTGTGGAATTTTGGGTGAGAGGGTAACTCTGATGTGGAAGCATCAAGAAGTGATCTCTGTTTCAATGAGCAGGTCTCTAACGATGACAGGAAGATGCTGAACAACCACCGAACGACCCATAACTGCAGCAGCATCAGCTTCCCATTACTTCCACTTGGGTCCTTGCCGGGTTACCAGTGATTACATCTATAGTTATGAAAGACCTTGCCTGAATGCGTTGTGGATAGGTTCGTTAATATACATGTTATTTACATTCGGGCATTCACTTGCAAATTTTTCTTTTTTGTTGTGCTCTAGGACAACATTTTCCATCATTATCCTTGCATGTCATCCATTTATGTTTTCTAGATATTCCTTAATTCCATGAAAAGTATGAGGAGACTGTAATAGCTATAAATACAAGGAGCAAAACTGTGTAGCCCTATAGTAGACAAGAGTAATATTGTTGTATAATATAGTAATTTATAAATAATATGTAGTTTCTGATATTTACATAGTCTTTTCTCTGAGATACTTCAGACTTCTTTGATTAAAATTGTAATTATTTTATGATGTTTTATAGATGGGGAAACTAAAATTACAGTATATGATTACCTAGCCCAAGGTAAAAAATAAAAATAGTTCTAAATCTGTCAGTTTGGCTTTCTATTAGATATACTAGATATGTTAATAAGATAGCAGATGTCTTTTACTTTGGGAGATAATTTTTATCAATTTTCATACACAGAAAAATAATAAAGAGGATGGGAGGAATCTTTGGGAGGTGACAGACATTTATCACCTAGTTTGTGATAACGGTCTCATGGGTATATACTTATCGCCCTGTCCCAACTTACCAAGTAATATACATTAAATATGTACAATTTTTTGTATGTCAATCATACCTGGATGGAGTAGTTTTAAAAACAGATTCAGAGAGTGTTTGATGGCTGCCAGATGGGAGGGCGTGTGGGGAATGTGTGATTAAGAAGTGCAAAGAGGTAGTTACGGGATTGCCATGGGGATGTAAAGTACAGCATAGGAAACGGAGCAGCCAAACAACTTCCACGCTTGACCCATGGACATGAACAGTGGTGGGGGGATGGCCTGAGGGAGTGGGGAGTGCTGGGTGGAGGGGAGGAAAGGGGGGAAAATCAGGACAACTGTAAGAGCATAGTCAGTAAGATACAATTGTTTTTAAAAAAGAGAGAGATGAGTGCTCACCTCTCTAGGTTTAAGACCCAGGACAAAACCAGAGAAAATTTGTAGACAATATAGTTTTATTTAATTTATGGGCACTTATTATCTATAAAGTTTGTCACTGTTTATACAGAGCTAAGAGTGAGCACGTAAATGTGTAACAGTGTGTTGCACATTGTCATTGCTTACTTTAATGTGGAACTGAACCGTGTTTTCTTAATAGGCCATGTATCCTTAAGCATAACTGGGAACATGTGATATAAACACATGGGTCCACATTGGAACAAAATAGTTTTTGACAGAATATTTTCAGTAGAAAAACTGGTTACCACTAGCTATTACCTATGATCTCAAAGTGACCATCGGCAGACTTTTACTCAGTCACTTTTTCCTGTGAATGGCAGCCAAGTTGTTGTAACTTTCAGGTAGCAAAAGGGTATGACAGGCAAGCCAAGTGCTTTTCATTTACCTGGCACATGGCAGATATTCAATAAATGTTTCCCTTTGTCATCCGTGATACCGTTTCTGCATAGCTGATGTGCCGGTAGTGCTTAAGAAGAATCTGAGCTCTCTGTACTTTTGGGAGCATATAAGATATTTTAAGGGTCACACTTTGATTTATTCTTCAACTCAGTAAAGTACTTAGAAGTACATATAAGGGAAGATTAAAGAAATTAAGTTTGCATAGCCTGTAAAAAAGAAAGCTAAATTTTGGCCTCAGAACCATTTCAGACTTTAGAACATTTATTACAGTTTGATTGCTGGTAACATACTGTTCTCCTTCCCTAGCGAGAGCACTGAAAACACAGTGGCCTTAATGTTTACAGCTGGAAGGTTGTAGATTAAGTAGTAGGAACAATGTCAAGTTATTAAAATTGGAATTTTGTACTGAGAGGGACTGTAAACTCGTGTTGCTTGAAGATTAAAAGGTGGTGTAAATATTCTACAACGTGGCCTGATATGGGTTTAGGGGATAAAAGGCATGGGATTGTTTTAGCTCCTCGATATTCTTTTGGAGTCCAAATATGTATATTTATCAAACATACTTGACAAGTTGATATAATTTTATTTTCCCTTAAATTTCGAGCACAATTTACAGATTCATAATAACTTATCCTTAAAAGCTCAGTAGTTTTCACTCTGGGTTTGCTTCTTGTTGCTTCTTCATTTTTTAAAAACTATTTAATCATTTTTTTAACCCCTCCAAATTGACCATTAGTTATTTCATCTGAATTTCTAGCGAGTTTTTGGTTTATTTACAGCACACACACACACATTGCTTTACTATGCTCTCTTGCACTGTTAAAACGTGTTACCCACATAACAGGATTAACGTATTTAAAGCTGAAATAAGGTATATTATGCTCTTTCTTCAAATGGCTACTAAACACCTGGAGCCAGGCCATGGGGTCACCATATGTTGGTTTTTGGTTTTCTTTTGTGTGATACAATGATAAGTAACCTCTCTAGTCACTGATGCTCCTTCCTGACCCCTTCCGGGCTCTGTTCTCCCCCATGGCCAGCAGGATCCTTTATTGCAAACAGCTGTGGAGAGATGTGACTGATAGGGTAATGTGGACAAAGAGATTGTTGAAACGTAGCCACAGCCAAGGACCCAAGATGGCATTGGGTTTAGGATTTCTCAAGGGCAGAAAATCTGTGTCACTTTTATAATCTATACAGTTGTTAAAAAATAAATAATTAAAACTTTTAGCAATAAAGATGTCATTTTCTCTTCATATTCTATTTTACTATCTTAATGATAAAATAAATATGAAATGTTTCTGTGCTTTTATATTTCTTTCCCCCTTAGCAAAACTGCTTATTTTAGTTTTCCCAAGTATTGATAAAGCAAAGGGCTTTTCTTCCCACTTTATAATTATTTAACAGCTATAGTTATTTGAAAAGGATAGAAATATTAGAGAAGATAATTCTCATTTCTTTTATTGTTTTAAAATGGTCTTTGACTACAAAATAATCAATGATTCTATTCTGATCAAAGGAGCCCTAGTTCAGTTCTTTGCAGAATTATGTTTTGAGTATCAGGTAAATTGTTTTACATTAGGTAATTAAAATTACCTTAAGACTCCACTTTCTACACGTGTTCTTATTATGATTTATATTTGCTAATAATTTTTATTGTTAACGTTTGCAATCAGTGATATTCATCTAAAAATAGAACAGACTAAATATCTGGGGCTTGACATTAAAATTTTAAGTAATAAGAAAAATTTCAATGCTTTGTCTTTTGGAGTACTTTTGAGGAGTATGTACAGTATGTTTTGAAAATCCAAATACAAGTGTTGATGTTATATTTAGAAATTCCGATAAAAAAAAATAATGATGATGATGCTGTGTACATTGATGCCTAAGCTATGTAATGTGTACACATAGACACAATAAAAAGAAGCTGTATTCTGAATCTAATTCTTAATTTTAAGGATTAGATTCAGAATCTAAGCCACAGCAGTAAGACTATAAAAGAGCAACTCCTTGGGATGCTGGGAACAAATGCCAGCAGAGATTTAACTGTCCAAATGTTTAATGAGTATTGTAGATGTTTTTGTTTGTTTGAGGGTTTTCTTGTTTTCTTTTTTTTCATTTTTAAAATTTTATTGTTGTTCAAGTATGTTTTTGTTTGTTTATTGGCTACAAAGGTGCATAGGTTTTCAGTGGTCTCTTTGAACTCTTTTTTTTTCTCCATAAACCCTGTGTTGTTCATAAATGATTTTACAGAATGTAGGGTTTTTCACAGAATGCATTCATCACCTTTCAGCAGAAAACTTGTATATGTCAAAACCAAAAAAAAGGGAGGTAAGGGTGTGCCAGAAATGAAGAGTTTCCGTTCAAGTGGTACGCCGGTGTGCTGATGTTGCCTGTGTTGGGATAGAAGATCATCTTGGGCATGAGTTAAGAAACTGAAACTGAGACCACTTCATAAAGTTAGAACTTTAGAAATTCTAACCTACTGTGAAGTTCATCTCTACTGTGAAGACACAACTGCATGGAAGTGACAAGTAAGCTTCTTTGCCCTTTGCTCTGGATGGGGAAAAATAGCTCCCATGGGAAACAGAAACCCTAAGCTTGTGCCTCATGTAAGAACAGAGTAAGACTTTGTCTACATGCATGTGCTGACAAGATAAATCAACATGAAAACTGATTCAGTGAAACCTTGGAGTGAACAGCAGAAACAAATTCATGAGCCTATACTTCTACAACTCAGGAGGTCCAGGATGCTAAAAAAAAAAAAAATCAGTATTCACTGATGATAAGCTTGAATACAAAATAATGAACCATATGAGGAAATAATCCACCATGAAATCAACAAGCATAAAGATTACCAACCCAAGAGAAAAAGACGTGGAAGATATGAAAAGAGGTTAAAGATATGGTGGTTTGAATTAGAAGGTCCAATATAAGTTGAATAGGAGTTCCAGAAGAAAGAACGAAGAAGAGGTATTTTAAAAGAGACAGTTACTAATAATTTTTCAGAATCCAAAAGAGATGCAAATTCTTAAAGCATGAATCCCAAGTAGACAAATAAAAAGGACACCTAGATACAATGGTGAGACTACACTAAAGCAAAGGCAGAGAACTCGTGAAAGCAACTAGAAAGACTTTATCATAAAGATACAGATTAACTACTAAAGGATGTATGTCAAAAAGAAAGAGACATTGATTATCGAGTTTTGATCAGTGAATTGTTCATAAACTTTAGATTTTTGTAGGCAAGAAAATTTCTCTCCAAATATTAGTGGATCAACACAGGGAAGCCAACTTATAATTTTGCCAAGTGGAAACATTCTGTAAAGACTGCCATAAGCAAACAAACCTTACCCTGAAAAATCTTGTAGTCTATTTAAAAAGAATAACACTTAATGAATAAGGGCAGTCCATTAAAATAAAAGATTTAGTTTCATAAAAAAACACATCAACATCATTCTTCTAATTTTGTCACAGAATATTTAAAACTTTATCAAAGAGCAGTACCAATCCATGGCATTTGGGCTGCATGTCTGCTTATACCCTACCTTCTCCCTGGTTCCTATGAAGTCTAAGTGATAGTGTTAGTTTTTAATAACACTAACATAATGCCTGGTGAGGTAAGTAGTAGATGCTTAACACATATTCTTGAATGAATGGGAAATAATGCTATTACTTTTGTTTTACCAGGCAATCTTCCTAATTGGTTAGAAGTTGACCCCATGAAATTAGAGATGCCATTTGCAACTTTTAGTGTCATGTGAGAGAAATTTCCGTTAGTGGAGACCATTGGTAACTTCTCTCTTCTTCCTTAAACTCAAAGGCAAACACAAAGACCAAATTTCTTCGAGAGAGTCTTCCCAAAATGAATTGTAGGGTTAGAGAAGAGAATTAATTGCCCTAATGCACAGGCAATGATTTATTAATTCACAGAGGTCATGAGACTAGTCTTAACTTCTATAACTTCCTATATCTTAACTTCTATGAATAAGCATGAGTATTTGAAAGGTAACTATATTCTCCTAGAGCTAAGTGGGTGGATAATCAAATCATTAATCCCTCTCACCTTATATGTAATTTTTTAAAGGAAATTAATCTACCTATGATGATAGTTTTTATACAAATTCCCCTAGAGGCAAAATATTTTGCATGCATTTAACTTTATTAGAACTTGGGACCTACCTTAGGTTACTTATTTAACAACTAATGTACATGTACAATTGTAACTAACACATCTGTGCAAATATGCCATCCATATTCTGAAATCCATCAGTTTAGAGAAAGTAGGTATTTCTAAAGATAAAAAATTGTTCTCAAGTTCTTTCAGGAAGTGTACTACTTGCTTTCTTGGTATGAAATGACATTTTCTTGGGTTTTATCTTTCAAGAGAGGTTTTTTTTTTTAATCTTGGGAAATCTTAGTTGGGATATCAAAATCTTTCATATCCAAGTTGATATGCTAGATTAGAAGTATAGCTGAAAACTCCTGAGCATTCTCCAAGGCTACTTTAACATCTTGGGAATATTTCCCATTCATAGATTTTTCACGCCCATACTTTAAACAGTAATTTGTGAGAAGCTAATGCCCTGGCAAAAGTTGAACCCCCAGAAACCACTAAGGAAATAAAATCCTGTGAAAATGGGGAATCCACTTTTCAAAATGTGCCATTCTCTAAAGGGTAAGAGAATTGTCTCTCAGATGGCTCTGTTGTGAATCTTGAGATTAAAGTTTTGGGGAAAAGTATCTTGAATTCTTGCCGTGTGGGTAGAGATTTTCAACGTACTTTGGGAAATAAAGTTTCTGTAACTTGACTAAATGGTATGTTTACCAAATAGGCACTATGAATATTGTACGATATTCATAGTGTCTTTTCAACGATAGAATTTTCATTGTATAGTTCTGTCTAAAGTAAAGTTTAGTCTTTTTTATTTTTATCTAAATTAATATTTAAGCCTAATAAAAATCTTTAAAGATCAGGAGTATCGCCCAGGGATAGGGATAGGTTTTTTTTGTAACCTCTTAATACATTGTTCTTGCAATGTTTGTCTGTTTCTGTGAACCCATTTTTCTTTGAATGTGGGTGTTTTTGATGCATGGGAACAATAAATTAATATATTAAGACTCTAAAATATTAATACTACTGCTTTTTATATATTAAACTAAAAGAATATATTTAGGAACATGTACGAAGAAACTACACTGATTGTGGTGGTCATTTCATAAAGGAAGAATAAAGTCATATAAATAACCTTCTCTTAAAACAGAAACTGAAGCTTTGGTACAAAGCTAAAATTTGGTAGAATTTGTAATAAATTGAATTGTAAGAACAGGAAAGTTTTATATTATAATTCATAGAACATGATTTGCTTTCTAATGTTTTAACTCTCTTCTACCTCAATTGTTCTCAAAATGGAGATTAAAGTAGATAAATAAAGTAAAATAGAGTTTAAAGTAGGTGATTTTTTAAAAAGTATTTTTAAAGTCTAAAAGAAATTACATGTCTTTTTCTCTGCCTGGTGAGGGGGTGGTGGAGCATCCTAGAGAAGGGCCCGAAGAGAGCCCTTCAGACGGCTGTGCCCTGTGGGGCGCTCCCGTTTCCTTGGAGCACCTCAGAGAATGCTGCGTTCCTGCTTTAGTTCTGATTTGTGCTAATGTGACATAAGTGTAAAAAAAAATTTTCAAATTGAAATGTAATTGATGTATAATATGTTAGTTTCAGTTGTACAGCCTAATGATTCAATATTTGTATATTGTGAAATGGCCACCACAGTAAGTCTAGATAACACCCATCACCATACATGGTTACAAAATTTTTTTGTCTTGTAGCATGTTGTAAGTTCTTATAATTATGTTTTGACAGCTTAAAGAGCAATTGGGGAATAATAGCAATAGAATTGAATGTTATATATAAATATATCTTCGCATTCCAAATTAATATATTTTTATTGCAATAAGGTATTTTATATTCAGTGGTTCTAGTTTAACTTAAACACTTCTAGTAGCATTGATGATGCTAGTTGGTAATATGTAGAGAGAGAAACTGAAAATTTTGAGTGTCTTCAAAGTAAGCTTGCTTTTTTGGCTGTTATTTAAAGCACTTTACTAGGGTATATGTTGAACAGCTTATTTTAAAATCTGATAGTGTGTGAACAAAATGAGGTAATTTATATTGCTAATTTAGAATAAATGTTGTGATTTTCCCATGTTGAAGGAGGATAATGAGAAGTTGTAATAAAGAAGATAAGACAGCTTTAAAGAATGTCTAAAATATGCCAATTATGGAAATGGCATATAAATAGCAACATTTGTTCAAAACCAAACTTCCCTTTCATGCAGTTGGTGGGCTCCCTTGATGAACAGCAAACAACATTGCTAGATTGTTCTTTAGGCAACTCTGAATTTTAGAAATTACTCCCTGCCCATTCCTATGATCTCTTTTTTCTTCTTAAAATGGACATTATTTGAATATTACAATAGATCTGAGAAGTCAAGTACCTACACTACTCTATTAGTAATTGGTAAGTTTGTTTTATTGTGTATCCTTAAGAGTAATAAGCATATATTTCCTTTCTACATATTTATTATTTTTCCCTACTCTTCTGTAGTAATGAAATTTCTATGCATTACTTTTAAAAGATGTTAATCAATATTAAAAACTAAGATATATTTTCTCCACTAAAATGAGAATTATAAAGACAAACATTTAAATGATTCTGCAAAATGGGTAACCCACCTTCCATAAGAGCCTCCTCCGAAATCCCTACCTTTGATGATTCAGCATCCACAAGAAACGAATAATGCTGAGTGACTGTGGGTATGTTCTTTGGAAGCGTGGCAATGATTTCAGTCTTTACTACTGATCAGCTTGCTTCTGCCTTCTTTCCTAGGAAGTGTGTAGAGAGCTCTGGTGTCTCAGCAAAAGCAACCGCTGTGTCACCAATAGCATTCCTGCAGCCGAGGGCACACTCTGCCAAAGTGGGGATATTGAAAAGGGGGTAAGCTCAAATGATTTACCATCTATTTGATCATTCTTTCGGTGTTGCGATTCAACCATGAGGAAAATGTGCATATTATTTGAAATGTACTTAAGAAAATAATACATTCCTATTCTAATGAGTTAATTGTTATAACTTGCTATCTGCGAATATGCATTGTTTAAGAAATTACAGTAAATAACCATTTTCTTGGTCAGTTTTACTTTTATGTATATGTATGGGTTTTATTTGTACAGAAAATGCCCAACAGAAGTCATACATATATATGAAATACAGTCTTCTTAGTCATATGTTTGTTTTTTTTCTGATAACTAATTCCTAGGAAATTATGTGATCCCAAAACATTTTATCACTATAGTCTAACTAGAGTCACTTTTGAATTGCAGTATGAGAAAAAGGGCTAATAGTAGAAGAGTGCTTTAAACAAGTTATTGAGCACAGAAATTGGAGATAAATAATTTAGGTTTCATCAGTATGGTTTTCAAAAATATTATTAGAAACTATTGAAACAAGTAGGAATAGATTATGCTCTTCCTCAAGTTCTTTAGGAACTTCCATACACATGAATTCTAGAATTTATTGCTATGGACTGAATTCACAATAATAACTACTACTGTCATCTGTTCTCAGTTCTGACTTCTTCCATGTTAGTTGGGCTAGTTTCAACAAAGATTACACTGGATTTCAGCTTGCAATCTGATGTTTAAATAAAAAGAATGAAAGCTTTTGGGCAGCTGTCACAGTTTATTAATCCTTGCTGACGGCTTCATTCAGAACCCATGACCTAGTGCCATGTCGATGGCTTTTCCATGCTGAGTTTAGAAACGTTGGTAAATTACGCTAAACGTATGAATTGATAGGGTCATTTTTAAAGGATTAAGGATCTTTTTTTGAGACTATGTAAGTAGCCAATAAAAATACAGAGACTGTCACACACTACCAAAAATTCCTTCTTTTTTTTTTCTTCACCAAAGTAATAGAAAATATTAGGAACCGCATTCTTGAAACAACAGTCGAGGTTTATTTTGGAACCAACAATTCTTGTCAACGACAAGTAGCAATTTAAATCAATCTGTACTTAGAAAAAATACACAACTGTAAGGGGGGAAGTCACAGTGAGAATCTGTTTCTTTATTTGCCATTGATGATTATTCTTGCACTCTAGTCTGTGGGCCTCAGTTTCTATTTGCTCGGAATAATACTATCAGTAGGCCTGATGGCTCTTTTTAATGACTTTATTTTTTAACTTACAGCAAAAAAAAATTCATTCTTTTAAATATCTCAGTGCCCTCTTAAAGCATTCTATAAATTATATAATCACTCCAAATAAGTACATTACAAGTAGGGGCTATTTGAGAATACATAGTTTATCCCCACTAACCATTTATAAAGTAAATACATACTTAGTATCTTATCATTTGTGCTTAATTGCAGGACCCTCAAGTGCCATATCTTATAGGTGTCTGCATTTATGCAATAGAGATGGCATGTTTCTTAAAAATTACAGATAATTTTTTAGGTATATTTAGAAGACACTCTCAATAATATTAAAGATAACAGCATTGAATTTAAATTTAGGTAAACAAATAGAAGGGAAATATAATTCTTCTAAGCATAAATAAGAATAAGCACAGATAAAAAGTGAATAAAATGGGGAAAATATATTTGATTTCTAAAGATTCACATTTTTAGTTTCAGTTGGTTGTCCACTTTTTGATACCTAACCAGTTTTTTTCACATGAAATCTATATAATTCTCATATATACATATAAAAAATGGAAATGATCTGGTTAAAAGAATCCCTTGCCTGCCTCCTTACCCTGTCACCTTCTGACATACTTCAATAGAGCATCTCGGACTCCATGAAAGTCTATTTAAATAACTTGTAAGTATAGCAGAGCTTGTATACCAAGAGGTAGTTCATATTCACCATATTAGAGTTTAGCTTTATAAAGTCAATATGTTGGATTTCACCATCTAAAATTATTCTACAAAACAAAAATGTTAGCCATTCTTCCAGAGATATGAAAGGTCATTAGACAGCTTTGGAATTGACACTAAGAAGTCTTAAAATGAATGAATGAATGCACACTCGTAGACTCTTAGGAAGAAAAAGGACAGCACACTACGAAAAGACCCTAACTGTATTCCTATCATTATCTTTGAATTTAAGAATAGGTTTTTAAAGAACTAGATCAACCTACATTTTTAAGGAGAAAAAAAATGCAAAGGAGTAGACATGTGAGCTGAGCAGTTATTAATTAATTTTTTTAGTACCTGCATTTGTCATGTTATCTTTTTATGAATTTTTGTTGATTTTAGTTAATTTTTCTGTTAAAAGAAAAGTATGTTTATTGTTGCCAAATTGCATATTTCCACCCTAAAGCTATATCTATCTGGAAATTAAACTAGAGTTCAGCATTTTGACTCAATTTTTTAAAAAAACATGCAAAGAGCTAAGGACTAAATTAAAGTGGAATTTTCAACTGGTTAGGTCCACTTTGTGACAAGTCTGTATTCTTGCCATCTAAAAATAGTTGGCTCCCAAATAACAATTATGCTGATAATTAATATTTTTAAAGTATTTACACTGCCAGGCACATATTTTTTCTGTTTAATAATTAAGTGACAAAAGTCTAGGGGGGTGGGTACCATTTTAACTCCATTTTACAGATGAGGAAAGTAAAACCTGAAAGCCTAAGATTACACAGCAATTCAGTAGCAGAACTGAGAAGGTCAGCCCAGGTCTTTCTAGTTCCAAACCTGAAAACTTTGCCCCTCTATATTATCTGTGATTGCACTTTACCTCTAGATGGGAAATTTCATCGTGATAAAAGCAAATTTTCACTGTTGAGTAATAAACTGAGTCACTGAGCTTGAAATTGGTGATGGCTATGTATTTTACCCTTAATACTAAGCAGATTTTTCACTTATCTACTTGTAACATTTTCTTATCTCAGGAATCACAGTAAGAAGGCACTATGGACAGAACATTGATTTAAGAATATAGGATTGTGTTACAATTGGCACAGTAGTGAATCTCCACTTTACCATCAGGGAAGGCCTATTTCTACGTGTTTCATAGAGATGTTGTGAGGATGAAATGCGGCAATACCTGAGCGAACTGTTTATGGAATTCTGTGGAGGGAGGGCACTAGTGTCTATTACTAGAGCATCACCATTACTTTTGGTTATTATTTGCCAACCTTAGGCGATTGTGGGCAGAAAATTCTTTGTCAGGCTGTCTTAACTGGAAGTAACAAGCATCAGAGAGTATAAGCATGAATTTGTGTGCCTCAGAAACATGAATGGAATATACATGACTTCTGTTCTTAACTCAAAATTTCACAACTACTCTCCTCAGAAGAACCAAGAAAGAACCTACATCCTGTCTAGCCAGGAGGAAAAACCAAAGCTGCTCATAGTTTTTTGAGTAAATTCTCTTTTAAATGGTGGAGGGAGAAGTATTGCTTAAGTGATAGTGTAGACATATCCAGAGGACTGGATCCGCAATGATCTCGTCAAACTCTGGCTGCAAAAGCTGTGGGATCCCTGCCCGAGGGCGCAGTTCCACAAATGTTCCGTGTAAGTATGGGAACTGTTCCATGCACATTTAGCAGATGGAGTAAGAAATATGGCCAAAAAATTAAAAACTGATCTTTGTGTGAGTCCTGGGGGGTCTGACATCGCTATTACAGCCATTGGATGTTTGCCTGAATAAGCCATTCAAAGATTGAATAAGAACCATATGGTCTGAATGGATGTGCTTAGGGACAGTAGCATTAACCAAAGGAGGAAATTTGATGAGCCCAGACAGTGCACTGGTTGGTATGGTGCGTCCATGGGTCAGACCCGTACAAATCAATCAATATAACTTTAAGCCAAAAGAAACTTTCTTTAGACATGGCATCAGCAGTAGCACTTTGGACAGGCATCGAAGGGATGCCATGTTTGATGACATAGTAAACAAAGGTTTAGACTGTAAAAACTTCGATACCAGTGCTGGCATTGTTACTGAACAGGATATTAAGGGTAATGAAAACCCAGTCCTCGTAAGCTCTGATGGTGACCACAAAGAAAGTTTCAAATACTTGGTTTGTTGCCAAAAGATTGATTTAATGATTCTACAAGACCCAATTAGAGACATAGCGCAGCATTTGGACTTACATATATATGACATTGGTTCCCAATATCTTTGTATGGGATGCATAGGGCTGGATCAGCATGGGGTTATTATATGCCCTTCTAAAACATTGGATATAATAAGACATTAGAGCCTTAGATCTCAGAGTAGAATATAACGTGTTTTGACTGGGTCCCAAACACAGGAAGTAAAGAAAAGAATAGCTCTTCCAATTGCTCTAGGAATTTAAATAGTATGGGATGACAAGTTCTGATTTAGAATTTGGGCTGAAATAAGCTTCAGCATTCCCACACCTGCAGAGTGGAAAGATAAGGCTTTTAATAGTGCTATGCTCCAACTTTTAGCTTTCCTGACTTGGGAAGAATGTTTTATGTTGAATCACCAGTATCACTTCCTTTACAATCTTAGGATTTCCTTAGAGGTCTCATTCCAGATGCTGGCTGGACCTAGTGCTGGCGATGGTACAAGATCTATGGTACAATCACATCCTAGAGTGACTCTAGTTAAAAAATATGTGTTTTAAATATTTAAAAATTAAAACATATTTTTAAAGTATACTCATCTTGAAAAATTGTTGTGGAATTCTGACAAATTCTCAAAGTTAGATTTGTTGATTTATAATGTGTCTTGGTAAGACAACTTCCTGATGTGGATCATGGAATTCAATGGCCTAATAGCAAGTGATGTTGCTTTATAATTGTTTCTTAAGAAAACTTTTAAAGCTTCCCTGGAATATATTGTCTTTCTAGGTTGTTTTAAAATATATTTGTTTTACTTAGAGGGAATATGAAAAGCAAAAATGAACAACCTGAGATTTTATTCTTGGAATGTGATAGTTTTACTTTTCATCTTTCTAAATCTGGTTAAACACTCAAATTAGCAATTAGAAGGCATATTTATCCAATTTATTTGGGTAATTTGGGCTGAAGTAACATGACTGATATTTAGAATACATCACTAGAGTAGATATAACCTTTGAGAATAAAGATTAGAAACTGGTTCCCATCTGAAGATTTAACTTTTCTACTTTTAAGAAAAGAAGTAAAATTCTATGCCTATGGAAATAGAGATTTTAAAGGTTTGGTAATTCCAGGCCAAAAAAAAAAGATTAAAAATAGAAAATATAGCACTCAAAATTCCCACCTTTATGAATTTATAAGATTTATATACTTCAAATTGCTATATTTAATATAATCTAATTATATTATGACATATTAAAAGCCATATATATTGATTCATATAATCATCTAGAAAATTAGCTCAAATAACTTGCTCCCCATGAAGTCCTTTGTGGATTTCTTCAAGCAGTCATTATTAAGTTAAATAAGTTTCTTCTTTTAAAATCACGTGCTACATCAAGATACTTACTACCAGAAGAGGGAAGTGGCAAGAATTCCAAAGAGATCCATTCTTATAAAGACATGGTGGGGGAAGCTGAACAAAACACAAAAGAACATTTTGCTAGAGAGCAAAATCAAAGAAGCCTTTTGATAGGCTTTTACCCTCTCGGAAGGTGTGTCTGCATAGAAATAATGTCTAAAGTCGCCCTAATCCAGACCATATTGGAATCGAAAACTAAAGTTAGTTCCCATTTGATAGTTAGGGAAACCAAAGAAAAGAAATAAACGACTTGCTTTAGACCAAAGGTGTTGCTAGAAGGAGAACTCAGGTTTGTAACCCAGACTACACACAGCCTGAAGGTGTTAACTTGTTAACTAGTAAGCCAAGTTATTAGTTAGTTGTTAAACTAGATGCTAGTCTCTTGTCAATTGGTAGGTAAATATAAGTATTATTATAAAGTCTTTATTTTTCACCCATTACTCTTTGTTATTTAGCTTTCTTTTTTTTCTTAAACCAAGCTCTGGCTAGTTTTATTAGAGAAAACTTCTGCATGATTTATGTTTCACCAGTCTGTTCTGGCATGCTTCTAATGATACCAGAATCACCTGGATCAGTGACAGCCAGCATGCACACCCTGCGGTATTTTCCACACACCGTGCCCAATTCAGTACCATTGCCACCGTAGTGATGAACACCAGCCTCGGCCAACATGGCATAGTACACCACTTCACATTTCCTCACTGCTGGACCGCTGTTGGCACGGGTGACCAGTTTGGCTTTGCATTGTCTGGTCAGCTTCTGAGTGCTTGTACCCCAGCATGCACTTTCTGCTTTTCATAGCAAGTTGGAGTCTGGAGTTGATCAACTCCCGTGACTTTATTGTCTTCTTTGCAGCCACCATCTTCCTGCCTTAGGTGCGGGACAGACCCCAACCAAGTGCAGCCTCCAAGATGGTCAGGGAGCGAGAAAGGAAGGACTAGCTTTCTCATATAATTGTCTCTTATGTTATAACTTCGTGGAATACATATAATCAATAGCATGAATTTATGCAGTAAAACATTTCACAGACTAGTTATGAAATACTACTGCTGTGTAGATATTAAGTTGTCATAAGAATTGACTGACACTTTATAAACAGAATACTGTATTTATCTTTTACCTTAAGGATAAGTTTTAAAAGGAAAACAACAGAACTTATTGGACTTCTTTCCCTTTTCCTACACTTCATGAGTCTCCAGGAAACATACAGCTATGTTATTAAATACTTTGGAACCTACGTCTGTCAGTGTTCTGACGGCCTTCACAATTCCTTTGGCCCCTGAAAAAGCGCAGAGTGAATTTTTTTCTCTACCAATTATAAGAGTACTCAGGATGTCTGAAATAACATGTGGGTGTGCACTTACAGCTAAATGGACTTTTTTGTAGTCTCTAGTGTTATTTCCTATTTTGTATAGTAAATACAGTCCCATAAAATATGTTAGAATATTACTTAATGTCTCCAATAGGTCTTTTTCCACTGATTTTTGTATATTTTTAGACAGATAATCCCTTCCTTTCTGCCAGTAACTGACCTTGGGCAAGTCAACCTGCTGTGGGCTCTGGTTTCCTCATCTGAAAAATGAAGTGCTTGGATCACGTGAATGCTTAAGTCCCTTTGGGCTTTAGATGCAGCTCTGTGGTTTTATAAAATATAAAAACAAGCGTTAATGTTATTTGAAATCAATAATGCTAGATAGATTTCCAATTTGAAAAAATAGACAAATTTTAAGATTTGGAGTTTTTAGAAGTATAGTCATTCATTGACACGGCCCAAATCAGTATTGCTGGTCAATACTACGTTGTTCAGTTATTCTCATAGAAAAAGAAATAGACACAGGCATAGACATTCTGACACACAGGTACTTCTAATAACAAAAATATAAAACTGGAGATTATTTGGTCCAGTATTGTGACTTTTATAAAGGTGAAGGTCTGACACAATTATCATACAATTGGTTGGTCTTCAACATCAATTAGGTCATAAACTGGCAGCTGGAACAGTCTCTCCCTCTCAAGTGTATACTATCAGCAGCCCTACTCCCAGAGTTGATACTTATTATATGGGTTCAGCCAACTACCTCTGCTTCATCTTTTGGACAGATAATTTTTATGGTAATTTTCATTGTCAAAACTCATAATCTTTCTTAATGTCCTACTTTAATACTTATTGGATTAAGGCTCAGAATGTTCTGCCTTATAGCCAACCAAAATTGGACTTCTTCTTGCCTAATTTTTTTATGGACAAATGATAATTGCTTAGCACTTCTCGAAAAAGTCTTTTATGTTGTTACAACTACTAAAACTTTTACTGAGTGCTAACTACCAGGGAAACAAAGATAAATTTGACTTTCTGTACCCTCCAGCATTTCCAGTTCCTTCCTGCCATGTAGCAACCAAAACAGGACGCAGAATTCTAAAACTGAACTAATGTACTAATTCATGCAAGGGGTTTTTGTTGCTTATCTACTCCATGCTAAGTAAGCACTGATCTAGACATTCAGCACATCTAATAGGACATTCTGGTGACAGGCACGTGCTGGATCTGCTCTGTCCCACATCGTCACCGCACATATGGCTTATGACGCCCTGAAAATGTACCTAGTGTGTATGAGGGACTGAATTTTTAGTATTAATTAATTTAAATTTAAATAGCCCCCCATGGCACTTAAGGCTTTTATATACTAATGAGAGGAGCCAAACAATAATGAAGTAATTTGAAAAATAAACAGTGTAATTTAGAGTAGCGTGAACAAAACCTATTACATCCTGGAGTTGGGGGAGGGGAGTGCAGGCAGTGTTGGGGAGGTACAGTTTCAGGATAGGGGTGGTCAAGGAAAGACCTCTCTGGTGACATGACACTTGACCTGGGACTGGATGATAAGAAGACAGCAAATTTAAGGAATCCTGAGAAGAGTATTCCCAGAAGGACCAGCAGATGCAAGTGCCCTATGGAGGGAACAAGCTTAGTGTCTGTGGGAAGGAAAGAAGTCCAGTGTGTCTGGGGCATCTGAGAGAAAGGCTGGGGAAGGGTGCAGGGGAAGTTCCCACCGGCCACTGCTGACTAGCACCAAGGGAAGTAGGAAACACCAGAAGCAAAAAAGAGACATGTTGTGATCATTATTTTTAAAAGACCTCTCTGAATGCTTCCTGGAGAATAGATTGATTATAGGTAGAAAACAGTGGAGGTAGGGAGACCAGGTAAGGACCTATTCCATTGGCCAGGAGGTAACAGTGAAAAAGGTGAAAAGTGAAAAAATTCTGGTCATATAGAATTATTATAATAAAATGATTACTTTCTAAACATTGCATGTCATAATCCCTCAATGTTTTAATGTAAGGTTGAATTTTTATTATAATCGTAACATTGCTGACAGTTACTCAACTGTAATGTTGCCTATTGTTATTCATATAAACAAATGACTTTCATACTATTGGTATGGTTTGTCAACATTTGATGGTAATCCACAAAAATGCACCAATGACAGCCTAGAAATGCTTAGTTGTTTTTTTTAAGGCTTTCATTTTTACCAAATTCTGCAAGTAAGATTTATCATGTTAGAGTTATGAGCTGATTATTTGATGTCTGCGTCTCGATAAATTATTCCTGGCTTTCTACTTATGTGCAGTATGTGTGGTTTATTACAGAGAGTAAAGCTGAGAAGAATTCCAGTACACATGTTCATGCAGGGGCTGTACACATGGCTAGTCAGTGTATATAAGGGTTTTTTGTACCCGGTCCCTAGTGTCTTGGCATTACTTTTATTATGTCTGCAGTACTCGTGTAGATGAAATGCCACAACACATTCTTTTACTATTGTAGCCTCAACCAGCCTTTTTATTTTTTTAAAAGAAAAAGCAATTACCATCATAAAAATTTTTTACTGGGGAACTTTCCATATTGCGTTATCATTCCATGAGTCTAATAATAGTGGAATATAAAGAAAAAAATTTTAATACTAAAATATCTAAAAAAGACCTTTGAGGTCTTTGTAATTGAGAAACACTAAAAGTCTGGAGTAGGCAAAATAAGGAGTTTTTTAGAATCCTGGTACATGTTAGAGATTTATAAATCACTCCCGAGCTAAAGATAATTTGCAAATCACATGCACCATCAGCAATGTGTAAACACAGTTGAAGAACTCTCAGTCTGTTATCTATGGGGAGAATGCTAATGCCTGTAATTGGTCATTGCCTGACCCTTATGTATTTCTATTCTGATAGCTCTATCTGCCTGAAAGCTAATTCTGTGTTTTCTGTGAAATCTTGCAGTGGTGTTATCAGGGAGATTGTGTTGCTTTTGGCACTTGGCCCCAGAGCGTAGATGGGGACTGGGGTGCCTGGTCACTCTGGGGAGAGTGCAGCAGGACCTGCGGGGGAGGCGTCTCCTCATCCCTAAGACACTGTGACAGTCCAGCGTAAGTAGCTAAAGTAAGCCGGAGCCAACAAAAAGACACAGTTGGAAATGATTCAAAGCTGTGGTTTCACATGTTATCTGTAAAAACGTTTCACTTGCAAGCCAAGCGCTTGTCTTCGGAACAAGCACTAGGCGCAGGAACGTGGAGGAGCCTTGTTAGACAGGCTTTCTTTTTCTTCCTTGCCCCTTAGTACGTAACTAAAAATAAAAGAAAATGAAAAGAGAAAAGTATTGTGTATTTATCCCAGGTATAGCCAGACTTCTTAATCTCCTAATAATCAGATTTCCTCCTCCAAAAACTACTGAATTATGGATGAATCCAGGTCTGGTCTTAGCTACATTACCATTATTCCCAGGAAACCTAAGGTCTTTTCACATGTCACATAAAATTATTACTGCTACATTAGTATTAAAAGGACCAATGAGAGCACTTCAAGGGTTGAAATGCCTTGATTCACATCACAAATCACAATGAAAAGAATACTTGTCCATGTGTTAAAATAGTTTCCATTCACATGCCCCCATTAATCATCTTCCAGAGTTGCCACCACTTTCCTCACCGTGACTGTTCTATGCAGGGCAGACTGCTCCTCTCCCACCATCTTTTTCTCCAGCCAGAGTCCCCCTGGCGGGAGGCCAGCCCTATCGCTATCCTTTGCCCATTACAGGTGGACTGTTCCTCTACTTGGTCTTTCCTATCCTCCTGGAGATGAAACTGCCCCTTAGCAGCTGCAGGTCAAGGGCTCCCATTTTTATCTAGAACTCAGGTTGAGTTCTAGTTGAGTTCTTTTTTCCTGACAAATATTTTGGTGGAGAATGATATTGTGATATCATTTCTGCTTCCCCTCACCCTATTCTGGGGCAAAATATGGTCTATTTTTATTTTTTTTTTCTCATTTTAACTCAGAGCTTTGCGCAATGGCAGTATCATAGCCAATTAGGTTTATCTGAGGCACAATTATTGCTAATTGAAAACTTATTTTAACTCAGGATCTCCCTCCTTGGTTCCTCTCTCTAAATGTCTTTTTCTTCTCTTTTTAGTTTGATATTGTTTCCCTTGATATTAATTAATTCTGTGTTTTCATTCTCCCACTCTATCGATTTTTACCCTCCTCCTGAACTGAGTTCACTCACTGTCACCCACCTGAACATCAGTCACTCTGCTACTGACCCACTACCTAGTTTTTTCTGACAGGCCCACTTCTCCCAAGCTGGTTCAGGCCGGGCCATTGCTTTTCCTGGCTTAGAGTCAGCATTCACTGTCATTCAAAACTGTAACTATCTTACTGATTCTAGTGAGCCAGAGTTATAATTTAGAAATGACCCTTTTAAAACAAGTACAGAATAATTAACCTAAGTTCAGCTGTAGGCTACTGTAAAATAATAACCCAAATTATAAAACCCTATAATAATAAATAATGTACCCAGATATTTAAGAGAATGACCAGACCTCTTTTAAAAGAACAAGTTAGTCTTCAAAAACATCATTCAAATAATAACATATGGCCTTCCCTAATGTCAAATGCCTTAAAAAGTAATTTATGGAAATCAGATATTTGACATCTTAAATTTTTAAAATTTGAGTATTATATAAAGTATTTATATAATACAAATCCATCTGATATATAGATTTAATTTTTTAAAACCATATATTTGAAATAAGATAGAAATTCATTTCTGCATTATTTACTTGGAATGGAAGCTATTTCCAGAGAGTTATTTAATGTCCTCTCCTATTTCCAGTTTGGAAAAAAAGCAAACTTTTCATTTCCAACTTGGTGAACATATACCATCCAATTATGGGTTTTGTTGAATATGATTCAAGTGGCTTATTATTATAAATAAGTGAATTTTAAACTCAAACTAATCACCTGTTTACTATGATAATTAGAAAATACATTGATTTAATTGCATTTTCTTAACATAAATCATGACAATTAGGAGTCTTGTAAAGTCACTCCTAGTAAATTTCCTTAATTTTAACATTCAACAATCATAATCATTATTACTAACAATCATCAGCATGATTATTTCAATAACTAATTCAATGTCAGATTTTGTATTTTCTTAAAGTAAATGTTAATGTGTTTTCATCAAGCAATATTTGTACTTTCAATGTGGATAGTATGTTATATTCACATGTTAAACAAAATGTGTTTTCAGACCTTCTGGAGGAGGAAAATACTGCCTTGGGGAAAGGAGACGGTATCGCTCTTGTAACACAGATGTAAGTAAAAACAAACTCTCCTATTAAAAACTAGTGTACATTTCCGCCAAAGCAGGGAATTTTTAAAAAGTTGTATGCTATTTGATCAGAAGTCCACACATGTGATGGTCACATGAATTTTTGAAATTGTTAATAATGAAAGGAACCAGTCTCAGGTCCAGCGCTTCCATCAACAGGAGTCAAGAGGATGTTCCAGCACTAGGAGAAAATACACTCTCCACCAACACGAATGAAGAGAGAGCCACACACCCCCTGAACTGCCCTGCTCCCCCAAACACTCAAACTTTACCATTGTTTTCTTTCTTGAGTCCACCAAGATTATGCTCTTCATCCCATTTTGTATTTGCCACTGCAAGAAGCCTCAGATTCATTTATGCTACCCAATCCCATACCCTCCGCACACCCTCTCTTCTCTTTCCTATCCCTGCCCAACTGCTGAGACTATTGTCTGCCCTCAAGAATTCACGATCCATCATCAACAAAATCCCTGATGTCTCTGACTTTTCCTTCCCTTCACCTTCTTCTTCTGATGGAAACTGGCTCTCCTCTGAAGATACTGCTTCCTCTGTAGCTCTTTAAAGTTGGGAGACTGTGGTTTCTCCCTTAGTTCTTGAATGACTGGGCCTGAAAGTGGACTGTCTTCTTTTATCTCATTACTTCTTCTAGATAATCCTTCCTCCTACCTAAAAATCACAGCTTTTATAGCAGTTCCATGTTGTCAGACTCTACTCAAGATCTTTATTCTCATGCTTTTCATTCCTTCACCTGTCTTAAGTCTTGGATATTCCATAAGTATATAGGTAATTTTTCCAACATCTTCTTTTCTGGATTTTGCCATTAGCATGCAAACCTGTTGTTATTTCTCCTATCTTGAAAAAACAAAAGCCAGCCAGTTATTTTTCCATGTCTTACCTTCTTTTGCAACAGAATTCCTCAAAAACTTGTCTGTATTAATTGTATCTAATTCCTCTTCTCATTTGCTCCTAAAATTATTCCTCCCAGGTTATTGCCTCCAGTATTCTACTAAAAATGTTTCTGTCACGTCACAGATGACTTCCATTCTGCTAAATCCAGTAATCAGTTCTGAGTGTTTCTCTTACTTGATCCTCACTAGGCTTCCAACACACTATAACGTTTTAGTTGCTCTTTTGTTTTACTACTTCTTTCTTATTCCCCTTTGCTGGATCCTACTCTTTTCTCTGACCTCTTTTTTTTTTTTAATGGAATTTATTGGGTTGATATTGGTTAATAAAATTATATAGGTTTCAGGGGTACCATTCTATAATTCATCATCTGTATATTGTATTGTGTGTTCCCCACCCCAAGTTAAGTCTCCTTCCATCACCACTAATCTCCCCTTTACCCTCTTCTCCCTCCCTCCAAGCACCTTTTCCTCTGGTAATCACCGTACTGTCATCTGTGTCTATGAGGGTTTTTTCGGTTTTTTTTTTTTTCTTAATCCCTTCACCTTTTTCACACAGCACCACAATCTCCCTCCCCTCTGACAGCCATCGGTCTGTTTCTATTTGTTAGTTTATTTTGTTCATTAGCTGCCACATATGAGTGAAATCCTATGGCACTTGTGTTAGAGTATCCAGGCCTCAGCCCTTGGCCCTTTTCTCTGCCCTATTAATGCTCATTTCCTTGTGATCTCATCATTTCTCATTGCTTTTGATACCATTCATATATCATTTGACCCCCAGATTTATATTTTCAGCTAAGACTTCTTCCTCGGGTACTAGACTCGTATCTTCTTATTGACTAGGCTTTTAATGGATATCTAATATTCAACACACCCTCATGTTATTTCTAAAACATTTTCACAAACCTGTTCTCCAAACTGTTTTTTCCCATCTCAGATGTCAACTCTGTATGGTTCAAGCTCCAAACTCTTGAGTTATTTTTGATTCCGTTCTCTGTCTCACAGCCTACATATCCAATTCTTCAGAAAAATCGCATTGCCGTTCCCTTCAAAATACATGATATACCTGACCACTTCTCACTGCCGCCACTGCTACCTCTTTCTCCGGCTTACTCTAAATAGTTTTTTCAGTGGGTTTCCCCATGCTACTCTTGTTCCCTACATTCCTCAATGTAAGAGTCAGAGTGAACCAAGTTATATCCTTTACTCAAAGTCCTTCTGTGGCTCTCCATTTTTGCTTAAATCTAAAGTCCTTGCAAAGGACTGCAAGGCCTACACAATTTGGCCTTACATTACTTTTCTGAACTCATCTCTTACTATTTCCTCCTCATTCACTCTGCTCCAGGCACATGGACCTCCTTCCTTGCACATGCCATGTGTGTTCTTAACTTAGAGACTTTACGTCTTTTTCTTTTGCCTTGTATGCTTCTCTAAAACATCTTCATGGCTAACTCTCTTACCTTTACCTAACTGTCCCATTCTCAATGAGGTATAGGTGGAATACCATATTTAAAGTTGTAACCCATCCTGCTTCCTTCAACCCTGGTACTCCTAATCTTCCTTACTCTGTTCTGTTTTCCCCATACCATCCTTCTAAGACACTGTATTGCTCATTTATCATGTTTAATTCTGTTAAATTTGCATCTTGAAGTAAGTAAATTAGCTTCCATTACAATGACCTTTTCAAGTGACTGGTATTATTTTTTCATTCATTCAACAAATAATTGAGTGCATAGTGAATATCAGACTGTGCTAGAGTGAGAAAGAATCTCTGCCCTCAAGGATCTTACAATTTCCTGGGAAATCATACATGCAGAAAATTACAATACAGAGATGATATGATATGATGATATGAAATAATGAGATATATGATAGAATAAGTATGGGATGCCATAAAAGCAAGTAGAAATGGCACATGGCCTAAGTAGGGGTTTAGGAATTACTTCCCATAGGAAGCTAAAAATCTGAAGGGCAAATAGGAGCTGACCAGACAAGAAAAAAAATGACAAGGGCACTGGAGGCAGAAAGAAAATTAAGTGTAAGGCATGGAGGTTAAAGAGCATGATCCTTGTCTTGAGACATGAAGAAACCATTGAAAGAGTTAGACTGAGAATGGATTGGAGAAAGCCAAGATTAAACAAAACAGCGATCCAATTGAGGAGAATTTAAGGGTAGTGGTGCGAACAACTGTAGGGCTGAGCCACGAGTTGTATGTTAGGAATGGCAGTGGAGTCTAAAGAGGGCTAAGAGGGACAAAATTAAGGACCTAACTTCTAAAAAAGTTATAAAATCAAAGAGTCAGTGTTGTAGGAAAAGCAGGGTGAGGGAGACAGCAGGTGAGGGGGTCAGAGGATGGGATGGGTTGGAGTTGAAGCTTGTGAGAAGTGAGACAGTTCTCAGTGGTGTCAGATCTGGAGTGCGGTCTCGGTAGTGCATGCCTGACCTGGGGCAGTGCTGAAGGAATTCAAGGAACGTCAGGGCCGTCAGGGCTGGGTAGTTCCGAAAGTCTTCCCTGGGGATGTTGAAGTCACTCAGCATGATGTTAGAGCTTGGAATATATCGTGGAACTATGAACCTGGTATCAAACTTTTTAATAAGTGAGGGGAAATACCACCCTGAGATTTGTAGGAAGCAGTGGTGAAGCCAGATAGTTACTTGGAGGAATAACATGAATGTCAAAAGAATAGCAGTTTTATACAAGTGCAGAAGAATTGAGTACTTACTATAATATACATCAGACTGTGTTAGGCAGGGGTGAGATCACCAAGCCCACCTCTGAATTCCGATCTCAATTGCCATTGTTATCCAATGATAGGGGTGGGCACTCGCTTTGGCCCTAACAGTGTAAGCACTATATAATGTGAGTGATATATGATAGGTAACAGAGTAAGGAAAAAAACATGCAGATGTCTTAGGCTTGTTGCATTTTGCCCAGGAATTATGTTTTAGATGTTCAAATTGTAGAGCTTGTTATTGGTGGGTTGAAATTTCTGTTTATTACCTTTGTTTTCTGTTTCAGTTTTAGAAAATGATAAGGAGATACAGTTAACTTGACTATATCATGGATATACAAATAATTTTTTCCCATTAATCTGGACATTCCTAGTTCAGAATTTGAGGCAATTCATTTGCCACAAAGAAATTTACTCTCATGCTATCCAAGTTAATAAAGCTGTCTGAGCATAAGTGTGTAAGTTGTATAAAATACAATCTAATGTGTGAAAATTTAAACTTTCAAAACACATCATGTAGCCCAGCACTATCAAGAGAACGTTCTTCCATAATGGAAATACGCTGCATGTGCACTGCCCAGCGTGGGAGCCACCAGCCAAACTAACTACTGAGCACCTCAAATGTGGCCAGTGTGACTGAAGAATATGATTTTCAAGTTTAATTAATTGAGATTTGAATAGCCACATGTGGCCAGTGGCAACTCTATTGGACAGCACACAGCTAGTCGGTCTAGCTATGTAGTAGAAAAATTACTGTTACAAAGAAGATTGTAAATATTACATATAAAATTCTCAAAATAAGGCAATCCCAGTTCATTTTAGAAACCAATGTAGGAGACTTCCATGTTTGCTAATGACAGATTAGGTTATTCTGACTGAATTTTTTAAAAACTTGCTGAATGAGATTTATTTTTTAATCATTGTGAAGTCGACAAAGAGCTGACAAGACAGTGAAACAAATGCCTTAAAGGTGAAATTCTTTGAGAAAGGGGAATTCAGAAATGTAAGTGGAGCATCAGAGCACCTCAGGTGCTCTCGTGCTGATGATACTCAGAGATCGAGAGACATAAATTGCTCTAGTGTCTCTTTCTTATGCACTGTATGAAGAAGTTTCTCCCAGAGCTCCTCCCTGCTCTCTTAGCTAACTTCCTTCATGTTCTATTGGCCATGAGGCCACATGCCTACACTTAAACCAGTCATGGGCAAAAGGAATGAGATTGCCATGATTGGTTTAGACCAATCCAGATATGCCGTAATGGGGTTAAGGTCACTTTCCCTGAGAAGTAGGTTCATGAGCAAAAATCAGAATTCTGTTAGCAAGAAAGTAAAGGGTAGTAGGTGCGGGTTATGCCGCAGGGGTCTGTGTCAGAGTTCTTTAGGTTTCTGTCCTTGCAGTGACCCGCCATTCTCTGAGCAGGATGGGTTTCCAGGTCCCCAGTGGATACCCGAGACAGTGGAGAGTACCAAACGCTGTACATCCTTTCCGCCCCCCATACATACATCCATACATCCATACCTATAATAAAGTTTAACGTATCAATTAGGCACAGTAAGAGTAACAATAATAAGTAATAATAGAACAGTTATAAAAATAAACTGCAAAAAAGGTTATGTGAATGTGGTTTCTCTCCCTCTCAAAATACCTTACTGTCCAGTACTCACCTTTCTTCTTGTGATGCCGTCAGATGGTGCACTGGATGAAGGGGTGGGGTGGGATGGTGTGAGACTTTACCACGCTAATCAGACTAGAATTTAAATTTAAAAGCAATTTAAATGCAATGCTAAAACATATGAGCTGTTTATTTCTGGAATTTTCCACATACTGTTGTCAGACTGCAGTTGACCTCGGGTAACTGAAACCGTGGAAAAGGGGGACTACTACACTGGTAGAGGCAGCAGCAACAGCAGCAGTAGCCGCTGCTACCATTCACTGAGCACTTAGTGCCTATCAGATCTGCTGTTTTATCTGTGTTTCCTTCCCATACTGAGAGTTCTCCTCAGTAGCAACTTGGCTTGGTAAGACATTTTTAATTTCCATTTTTTCAATATAAATCTAGAAAAGCTGCGAGAATTTAAAGTTTTGGTATAATCTGTTCTTTCACAACCTTGTTTCTGCAACGTAAATTAACTCATAAATGATTGAATTATTTTGTTCCATGAACCATTTTGTTCCATATTTTGTGCCACTAAGCAGTACACCAGCTGAAGTCAAACTTCAGTGATACAGCTAAGCTGAGGAAAACTGTGCTGGACATGATGCCCATCCACCCCACGTTCTCCTTTTTGCTCAGTCTGCCCCATGCTTGCTGGCACCAGTCCTCACAGTGTTTTTCTGCCTGTTCTTTGTGAATTGGCCTCTTGTCCTTATGATCCAGCAAACTAAACCCTTCCTTATTAACTTTTTTCACTTTTTTTTTTAACAGATAAAATCCTATGTTTACTCCAGTATTTCTTTGTTAGGAATTTGCCATGTATTTTTAAAATTATGTTAGTATTTTCTTAGAATTCTTAATCGTTTTCATTAGTGTTCTTTTGGCTGCCTCTAATGCTATTTTCCCCTTGGGTGCTTGTTATTTTTAGTGTGAAATTTTGCAGAAAGAGATTTTTCAGAAATGTGTCTATCCTATTAGAGCAGAAACTTATATTTTTAAAATGTACTCTCAAAGTTCCTATTTATGTAAACTACACTATAGGATAGATAATTTAATGATACATCATAAGGGCGATTGGAGTTAAGATAGAGTAATACAAGCAAGACTTCAGATTTTCCAGTTAACATGGAATTGGTGCTACTGTAAGAGCATTACAGAACTATTGTGTTTGTATCCTTTAGGTTAATCTTTGTACTTTTTTCTAAAGATACAATGATTTACCTGTTCTTTTATTCTCTAATGCCTGGGTGTCTGCTATGAACTACTGTAGTGGGTTCAACAAAGTATACGGGTCTTTTTATCAGATCAGCCTCCTGCCTCAGTGTGTGTTTTACACAGTTGAATGCTGTGCACATCATACTTAGTCACCCTGTGAATCAGATCTGAGAGAAGACTTTCCAGTTAGTTAAAGTCAGTTTAATACTCAAGACCTAGAAAACAATTCATAAGCATTTGTGCCTTGGTCATTTGTGATTCAAGAGCTTTTCTTGAGATTTAAATAGAGGTAATTAATATAAAGGATATAAATTCATATTTCATTTGTTTTTATTTGCATATATCTATATTCTATTGTACATGTAATTTCATATCCTAATTGAGAATTTCCACCCTCAATGAAAGGTCTCTTAGTGCACAATTTTTAAATAATTGCATAATATTCCAATATATGTATATTTGGGGTTTTTTCCCTTTTTTTAATTGAATTTATGGGGGTGATGCTAGATAACCAAATTATATAGGTTTCAGGTGTACAATTCTATAACACATCATCTGTATTTTGTATTGTGTGTTCACCGCCCCAAATGATGTCTCCATTCATCAGTGTTTATCACCCCCATACCCTCCTCCACCTCCTTCTACCCACTCCCCCTCCCTGTCAATTCTTGTACTCCAAATCAAACTTCCCAGTACAAAGGAAAAATTCAAATGTTCGAATTAGTGCCCAGGGTGAGAGGATGTCAGGCGGCCAAACAGCAGGACCACCAGGGCTCTTTACTTAGTGTCGGGAATCTTTGGGGTTTGCCTGTGCTGGATTTGATCGGTCCTACTTGCATTCCTTTTAAGATCTCGCAACCCATTCCATGTAGGCTATCGGTTTCCCATGTAGTAAGTAGTCTTGA
Source organism: Desmodus rotundus (assembly GCF_022682495.2). NCBI lineage: Eukaryota > Metazoa > Chordata > Mammalia > Chiroptera > Phyllostomidae > Desmodus > Desmodus rotundus. The sequence continues at coordinate 172,887,292 of NC_071387.1, forward strand.
CCATCTCGTTTCTGTGATTGACCAGCCGGTGTTATAGAGTACTGCTTAGTTTTCACATTTTTACATATAATGACAATATCATTATTTGTTTGAACTCTCTGATTAGAGTTGAGTTAGCTTCATTAAAATCACAACTGAAAATTGGAATAAATTAGAAAATCATAGGGAAGGAAAAATAATATAAACCTAGGGTCAATACCTTAAATATGGGCCACAGGGTTCTTCCACTTACTAAAGATGGGCCACAAATTTTGCTCTGAGGTTTTTAAAGACCCAAGTAAAGAAGCAGACATTCTTGGTTCTAAAATTCATGTCTAGTAGCTACGACAAAAGGTGAAATAACCACAAGGGAACACTTTACTATTTCAAAGCTTTGATACTTCTCCTATGTGGACCCCTACCCTGTGCCAAATCAGATTGAATCATACAAGGTTGACAGTACTGTTTTTGCTTAGGTTAGAAGAGAAGTTAGAACCTAGAACTCACATATGTAGGCGGAACAAAAGTGGCTCGTACAAAAAGATAGCCACTCCCTCTCCCCGATTCTGTTCCCACCACAGACATTTGAAGGGTATGGGGGCGGTGTAGGAATAAAAGAACTAGTGTTCCCATTAGTTCCTGTTCCACTTACCCCACTTTCAAAGAAGGAGATCCACAGAGATAAAAGAGGCAACATATAAAGAAAAAGAACTTAATGCTAAAGATTTTAAAATAGATTAGAAATGGTGTCCAGCTGCAAAGTTGACCTGACTACTCTCAATAGCAACATAACCAATCTAGGAGCCAAAGGTATTCACACATGAGACTTGAGGCTGATGACCTATGCTTGATGGGTATCACCACTGGTCATGCTCAGATGTCTTCAAAAGAATCTAGACAAGGACTCTTTCTTTGACATCCACATGATGGTATCTGGGACAGACTAGCAAGTAAAGATAACAGCTATGACATGAGCAAATGAATATGCTTTTTATCTTAAAACTACTGAGAAACCAGGATCTTTTATTAAAGACACATAGGAGAGTTGGAGGAAGTTTGGTCTTACCATTAAACCAGGAACGACAATACAAGGTTTGGGATCATAAACTGATCTCATAGGCATGGCCATGTGGAACTTGAATTTGGAGAGCAGACTTTTATGGAAGTAATGATGCTAAGAGTTCATTGGTTGAGGATGGAGTTCCCCTCTTTGGACACAGAGATACATGATCAATAAGGTCCTTGCAGCTTTTACAAATGTGTAAATGTGGGAACTAACCGATAGTGCCATTATCAGAAGTACAGCCTCCAGATCTGTGCATTATCTGCTGAAAGTGTTAGCTCGAAAATATACTTTTGATTATTATCTGTACGGAATCTCCTTTTTACTGGCATAAAAAATATTAACTATTAATCGGGCATTTTTGCCCTCCTGAGCAATTTTTCATTCCAATGACTTAAAACTATTATGCAAAATGTTCTAACAGGGTAAACATTGATGTATATATAAAATAACTATTTTAAATAGTATTTATAGCTGTTGTGAATACCTTATTTCATAACTTGATTTTTTTGTAAGAAGTAAAAATATGGCTATCTTAAGTTTATGAGCCAAATTTTATATCAAAGCCTAAAGAAGAAATATTACTTATCATGAAAAGGACTTTTCTGCATTTCTGAAAAGAATTTCCTAGTGTTACTTAGGTGTTTTCCAAGACCAAGAAAATTCATGTGTTTTTCCTGTTTGATATTATTTGTGATTTGTGTGTCTGCTGATAATGTATTTAACTAGGATAGAGCTTCTGCTGAAAGCCTGAGTTCCACTTTGGCTGAGATAGAAAGTCATATTATTCCTGCATCTTAAACATTGCACTTCCCTCCTTTTTTTATGCCTCAAAACTATAAAAGTTTGTGGAGTCAAAGTGGGTTTTCCAGATCTTCTGTGGTCCATTGTAGCATTTAAGCATAGATTGCATGGTACCTGGGTTTTTTCTCAGTCAGCTGTGCTAGAAGGGCAGGTTACTCTGCACTTTTTTCCTCTCCAATCCATTGCTGACAGTAAGTCATGTGATCACCTTGGTTGTGGTGCACAGAAGAGGCATAGCCTGGATCTGGAGGTAGGATTGTAGTGAAAAAAATACTGGCTTTGGATACAAATTAACTTAAATTTAAAGCCCGACTGTAACAGTTGTTGCTGTTTGACCTTGGCAAGACTTCTAACCTCACAAAACTTCAGGGAACTCCAATATAGATGGAGTACGATTATATTAAACTTGCAGGGCTGTTTGAAAATTAAAAGTAGTAACAGTGCAAGATATCTGGTGCTATTCCTGATACTTAAATCTGTACTCAACTCAGAATAGCTGTTATTATACACATTTATGTTCTATAGATTAAAAAAGTACTTTCATGCACTAAATCTTGAAATATTTTTTATAAAGAGGAAGGACAGGTATTTTTTAATTGAGGAACAGGCTGGTGCCATGAAAGGGATTCAGTAAGGTATAGAATTTCTGAGTACCGGTTCAGAGCTCTTGTAACAGATAGAGAGCCCTTGGGAGGTGAGTGTGGCAAGGTAAGCTTCTCTGAAAGAGCTTGGTCACCTCTGACACCGACTTACTTACAATCTAACCTTATGCGGCACCAGAACCGCATAGCTGCAGACACTCCGAAACCCCCAGCCTCGCCCCCAGGGAGAAGCGTGGGGTGAGTGATGCTGAAGCACAGAACTGATCCACTAACCAACAACTTATAACCATTTCCCAAGTTGTGATTAGAAAACAACTATGTGTCAATCACTTTTTCCTAATACATATTGTACATAACATGATATTGTGTATATGGCAAAAAACATAGTAACAGGAGCAGTGTCATTACTCTTTAGGTTAGTACAAATTTTATCAAGTTTTGAGGATAAGGACCAGCTTTTCAGCACAGAAAAGAGCTTGCTTGTTTATTTTATTCTTAAAAGAGATGTTTAAAAAATTACAAAGTGAGGTATAAAAAATTACAAATCACTTCTTAAGATATTTACAGGCTTAGGGGAAAAGGTTATGCTATGGATAGATGGCATTTTAATTAAGTTCGGACTATAGGAGGCATGTTAGAAATAACTTTAATTTTGAAAACTTGCATCAAATGTTTCGCTAGATGCCAGTTCGTCTGGACGATGTAGGTAGACCAGGATTTTGTTTCTCCTTAAAAGTAACAGTACAGTGAGACTACAAAACCCCAGAAGCCATGCGGGGGACAAAAGATAAGAAGGTGGGTCAAAACTGGGGTTGTAATGATTCACTATTTGCATCGAACACAAAATTTAACCTTGGAAATGCCCCTGTGAATTACTTTAATGAGATAATCAATCAGACAGTACCTGATAACTAGGAAATCAGGACCTTGTTGGCAACTTCTACGAGAGGGTGGGGGAGCAGAGCCTTTTTTAACCTTGTCGCAGTTTTTGTGTAATTTAGAGAAAGATGCCTGTCTGTGTGAACAAACAGAGCTATGTCCCTTCTTCACAGTACAGTGTCAAGTGCGTGACTTGCTCAGCAGAGCAAGGGTTGGAATCCAGACTCCACCTGTGCTTTCCCAACTAATGAGGTATTACTGGCTAGGAATGTGCTTGCTGTCATGGAGAGGAAGAAGAGAATTAAATTTGGGGATTGTCGAAGGTTAGTCTAGTGTAATAGTGAAGAAGTAGGGGTGCGCTTGGTGTGAAAGTAAGAAAGGAAAAGAAGCAGAAGGTGAGACAGATATGAGGTAGAAGAGCAAAATGCTGATTTTGCTCATTTTGCAATTTTCCCTGAGGTGTAGGAATCGTGTTGCCACCCTGCCCATCTCCTCTAGGAGGAGAAGAGGGAGAGGGAAAAAAGAGTTTTCCTTCTCAACCTGCTTCTCGCTCTTTCTTACCTATAAAAGTACTGTATTTTCAGAATTTTCCTCATTTGAAAAACATTTGGGGATGTATTTTCTTATAGTTATGGGCATTTGGGGTGGGTTTTGCAAATGAAAAAAAAGAAGGCACAAAGGGGTTCCTGGGCTTGCCAATGTCGCCCTGTTCTTCAGGACAAAACCAGGGTTGGGAGCCCAGTATAAAAATGCCACTGGGAAGTTGGGCAGCAGAAGCTGGGATTTCTTTCTATAGCTACTTTTACGTCCCCAGTGAATTACTCTTTTTTAGACTTATCTGCCCTAAAAAGCATTACATCAAAAGGAGAGGCTTTTAAACTCTCATTGAAATTGGAAACATAAAATAGTCTATAGAAGGTGCTAATTTAACATACATCTCTGAAAACAGGTGGCCGTAAAAAATGATAATATTAATTTTTTTTATTTCTTTGAAAATACTAAGATTAAAAGATGCTGAGGCCTGCAGCTGTGCTCTCTGGATTTATGTGGGGCCCTGCTGGTCGCTTTGTAAAAGGAGAGGATGCTTGATTAGTGTTAACACTAGGAGGCTGAAAACCTGTCAGGCTTCACATAAAAAATGTGTTGCTGATGCCCATTGTTCTCTGTTAGGATTTCTGCATAATGTCAGCATTTATAATCCCTAAATAATTTAAACAGCATTACTCCTTAAACTCTCCACTCTTCCTAAACAAAGACCCCCAAATATAGTCTATGTAATTTTTTTTCTTAAGAAGTTAACTCCTCTTTGATCAGTCTCATTTTTCGGAACCAGCATATACAATTCCTACTGAGCTTATTTCTAATCAACGCAAACTCAGAGCATTCACTGAAGGCAACACTGGAATCGGGAGAACAGAACACTAGCTGATGCACTCTAGAACCGGAGACACATGGGTCAGGTCACCAGGTCTACCACAGTCCCCTTAAAGCCCTTCCATCTTCCATGCCATTCTGTGAACTTCCTAAACACACTCTTGTCTCTGGGCCTTTGCATTGACTGTTTCCTGGAACACTCTTCTCACAGATATTTACATAAGTCACACTCTCTCAGTATTTTTTTAAAGTCTGCTCAAGTGACACGTTATCCTAGGGAATTTCTCTTACCGTACCATTTTAAACAACTTCCTTCCACCTGACTATCAATTTCCTTAAACTGCTTATTTTTCTTCTTTCTCATCTCCACTACAGTGAGCTCCATGAGAGCAGAGACCTAATCTGTTTTGTTTATTGCCTTATATCCAGAGCCTAGATTGCCTGTGACACATAGTAAGCAGTTTAAATATATACAAGTATTTGCTGAACAAAACGAAGACACTGAAGGCCAGTTCTTGGTGCCTTGTTTTAAGAGGGCTAACGATGAGTTATGATGTGCCCTTAGGAAAGCCATCAAGGTCCAGGTACCTTTTAGTTAGGGGTTAGATTTGCTCAGGGTAGATCTGGAAGAGAGGAGCAAGGCTGCTGGGTTATAGGAAGACAGATTTTGGCTGAAAGTAGAAAGAACCTGATATTTGCAGCTGTCTGAAAAGTATCTGAGCTTTTTGTAGATGTTTATCGAGATTTATGACCACTTTGGGGATAATCGTAGAGGACATTTAAGCAAAGTGTGCAAATTATATTATATTACTTCTAACATCAGTTCTTAAAAGTGTATGATTTGGTATTGACTCAAAAGTTAGTTGAGTTTGGTTCTTCCACAGAGTGCTGCCAGACAAATGTATCTATTGTGTTAACACCTAAATCAGGGGTTGGCAAATTCCACTTCCTGGGCCAAATTCGGCCCATCACCTCTTTTTGTAAATTAAACTTTATTGGAACACAGCCCTAGCCATTTACATATTGTCAATGGCTTCTTTCGCATTATAATGACACAGTTGAATAGTCACAATGGATACCGTTTAGAACACAAAACCTAAAATATTTACAACATTGCCCTTTACAGAAAAAGTTTTCCAAGCTCTATACTCTTAGCCAATAAACTGTAAAATATAACCCATGGAAATGTATCTGTACTCAACCTACCAGTTTCTTTTTCTTCTCCTTCTCTTCCTCCTACTTCTCCTCCCTATCCTCCTCCTTTTCCTCCTCCTTCTTCTTCATTATTGATTGTTATATCATTAAAGATCCAACCATAATAATATAAATCACTCTGAATATTTAAATAGAGGGAACTTAATACAGAGAATTGGTTACATGTGGTGGAAGAGGCTTGCAAGCCTATAGATAAGGGTCAGCAGGAAGAGCCCACCACTCCTACCAAAGAGACCCGAGAAGGAGGTGTTTTATCAGAGTCCAGAGGCTGGAATCACACAGCAGGAACTGGAAGCATAGGAGGGGGTGGAGGTGTGGGGCTTCTGTTGTCTGAAGTTAGAACCACAAAAAAGATTCTGCTTCTGCCTAAGATGCTTCCTGAGGTAGTGAGGAAGTAAGAGAAATATCCTGGTTTCCCACTAGTGCCTTTCATTGCTTGATCCAACCAGAAGTTGGCTGGCACAGAAGCCTGGGGAATGGAGCTTACAGACTTTATAAAACTCTTAAAAACAGAGCAGAGCAGGAGAAAGGTGAGGGATGTGTCCAAGGGCACCTACCCAAGACCAGCATAGCTGCTAGTAGTTCTTCAGGTAGGTACAGAGCTAAACATTTTACATGAATCTTCACTAAAGAGGTAAGTCCTAGTATTATCCCCAGCTTATAGGCGAGGCTTGGAAAATGAAGTCTATTTCTCAAGGCCATGCATTAAACAAATGGCCAAGTTAGAACTGAATGCAGATCTGTCTTACTCCAAAATTCTTACTTTATAAGAATTGGCCTCTCATTCTATAAATGAGAAAAAGGAAGTTGTTTGGAGAAGATAAGAAACTTGCAGCTGGAAATGATAAGGCTGGGTCTATAGCCCAAGTAGTTACTCCTATTGGGTTTTGTACAGCTTAGCAAAGCTGACGCCTCGCATTGTTTTTAGAGCACATGGTGTCTACAGGAGGCTCCACTCGGGGAGGGAGGTCTCCTTGCACCCTGAAACTATTACTAAGCAAACCTTTCTGTACCCAGTTTACTCTGTTATAAAATGGGAATATTAATTACAACTACCTCATAAGAGTGTTGACAGACATGAAAGAGATAGCACATCTCAAGGCCTCTGAACAGCGTGCCGTGGAGCAGGTACTTACAAAATGCCTGGTAAATGCTAAGTTGCTGCTGTCATAGTTAATATTTTTATTATGCTGACCCTTGGAGTGGTTATCACAAGAAAAGGGTAGATCGGAAATTTAATGAAATGTTATCCAAGTGCTTCATTAAAAAGTAATATCCTCCTATTGGACCTTTTATTTATCTTAGGAACGTCATTACCAGATAGTTAATAATCGGATTTTTGTTGTTAAGTGAATGATGGCCATCGTGATGCGTTAGTTTGTTAATCTGAGGCTTTTTTACGTACTAGCGCTTTTCTGGGAACGATCACCTCCTCTTACGCTCATTTAGAACAGCCTTTCTCTAACTATTCCTGACACACGACCTTCTGCTTCCTGTCCCCAAGGCTTGACCTGGCTTTATTCTTATTAGGTCCCTCCCCCGCAAAGTCCTTTCTCTTAACCAGCTCAATTCCTACAATGTCTTATCATGTTACAAACATTAAGTATTTATAGTACTTTTATTATAATTATAATACTCAAGATTTTCTTCCAGAGGAAGTGTTTCCCCAAGTAATCACAAGAAACGTCGATCGTTTGCCTTTATGCAGCACCTATCGACAGCCTGGAGCCTGCCATCATGCACTCACTGTCGTTTCTATTCGTACCTTGTTTCTCCAACTAGATTGAAGGCTATGCTTGGGTGAACTCTTAGGTGGCCAGTGCTTTACAAATACTTAAATTTTATGTGAAAATTCATAGTGAGAGTTAAAATTGTTTGTAATTTTAAAAATTGACAATGTTTGCTTAAAAAACCAGTCTTGCTGCATGGCAAAGCCACTGACAACCAGTCCTTGTGTGGAATTTCCTGGAAATGGCAGAAAAGTAAAGCACTAGCACAGCATAAAACAAAAAACACTGGAAGCGGGTCTTTTCAGAGTGATGCACTGTGTAGCCTATGGTTCATGGGTATTTTCCATTAAAACCAAAAAGAAACAAACAAACAAAAAGTACAGGTAAGGTGGCTCTGGCAGGCTAGCTCACTTGGTTGGAGTGTCGTCCTGATATGCCAGGGTTGCAGGTTCGCTCCCCGGTTAGGGCACGTACAAGAATTAACCAACAAATGCACAAATAAGTGGAACAATTAATATTTCTCTCTCTCTCTCCCCCCCTTTCTCTAAATCAATAAATAACAAAAAAAATTAAAAGACAGGTAAGAAGGGTAATTTGACAAGCAGAATCATTAGGTTTAACATTGTAGTGTCATATTATAATGTGCAGAAAGTATTTTTAAATTAAGGGTCCATAACAATGATGTTACTATTTTCAGAATCGCAGGCTTTGGACTTGATATGGTAGAAATTTGAACCGCGGTGCATAGGAAGTAATGACGGCCATGCAAATATTTGCACATTGTGGTCTGCTATTTTTGCACATGCTTCAACAGACTCTTTGCAATGTTCTGACCTCGGAAAACTACACGAAGTAAATGTGGAGATACAAGGGAAGGTGGTATAGAGTCCTGAAAATGATTTCCGAGAGTGTCTGTCACACACTCATCACTTACTCACAATTAATAATTTTATCTAATGACTTGCTTCATTCTTCCATATTTAAAGTGGGTGTTTCTTGGTCAGTGTTTCAAAAGCAGTGGCTTCGTTTCAGGTGCGACACCTGCAGAACTCCAAAAGATGCGTCAAATTGGGCCATATTGCTCAAACACTATGAGACGTTATACTTGTAATACTTTATGAACTTAAATATTGCGTTTAGGGTGGCCCTGTGGTATTTGGCATCTGCACCTAGATAGACCGGCAAGGTTTTCCTCTTTAAAAAATTCAGGTAGTAAAAAGCATTCCACACTTCTAAAAACAAACGATTCTCTCTTCACCCCCCAACTTCTTTCTCTCTCCTCTACCTAACACATGTACATGTTTTGAACCAAATTATTATTTTATTTTCTGTGATGTTAAAGAATACATGTAAATCCTAGTAAGTCCAAATTCCTTGAACTTGAAGGTGTTTAAACTTGAGGCCTTAAAATATGTCTTAAAATATGGTTTTTGTCAGACCGAGACAGTAAACAGCTATAGTAGTAGGGATCCAAGCCACAATTAATAGTGCCGAATGTCATTACAAACCTGCCTCTTGATTCCTTAAAATAAAGAGCTGGGAGTAGCTGTGGCAACTGGACCTCAAATGCTGCTACCAAAAAAAGATTTTGTGTTTGAGTTTCTTCTAGTTTTTTAAGGAGATACCTGGTGGACTGATTGCAAAGAGGACTATGACATGCGTCTGAGTGTGAAGTTATATGGAAACTGTCTAACACTTGACTTTGTTCAAATGACTTCAGTTATTTCTTCTGCAGCTAAGATTACAATTCAGACACTTCCGTCTGAACTCTGGTTGTAAAACAGTAAAGCAAATGCCAGAATCACAGCCAGAGAGTAAGGCAGTGAACTAATGTGATGGATTTCAGGCAATTTTAATTTTAGGGACATTGTCCCTTGGTTTTGGAATTTTTCAACAATCGTACCACTTATGATTTTATTTTATTTTAGCCATGTCCTTTGGGGGCCCGAGATTTTCGAGAGAAACAGTGTGCAGACTTTGACAATATGCCTTTCCGTGGAAAGTATTATAACTGGAAACCCCATACTGGAGGTAATGTATAACCTGGCAGAGCATTCATCATGCTTGGAAGCTTTGCAAACATAAAAGAATATATAAATACACATGAACACACACAAACATTCCTACACATACTAGCAAAAATAAGTATTTGTAAATCAAAGCAGGAAAATGCTTATAGTACTATAAAGTTCCCTGTAATAAAGTTTGTATGTTAGTACAAGTGATCAGAAGTCATTTTTTAAAACTTAATTCTATTTAACAGTGTACAAAGGTTTGATATAAAACTAAATAATATTTTTGAGTTCTTGACTTCCTTGAGATATATGGACATTACGTTATAATCATTTATAATCAGGGACTATTTAGTGTTACTACCCTAAAAACAAAGTATAACAATATAAATCAACTAAAAGAGGCCAGGAAAATCTGTGTTCTTTCTTGAGAAAAGGCCAAGGATCTTTCCATAGATTTTTATTATTCTTTTTTAGTGTTGGGAAACATTTTTGCTCTTTAATTTGGGCATGTATCAAACACCAGTTGTTCAGTACATGCAAGAAGTTTGCTCACGCTCCCAAAATACAAACTAAATTTTGTTAAAAGTTTCTGTTGGAAAAACTGAATGTACACTTAAAATTTTTGCTTGTTGTAACATTTTTGAAAAATTTTCAACATAGAACAACATTGAAGTAATTTTACAGTGACAAGGTGTTAACCTACCACCAAGGTTCCAACATTAACATTTTAGTATATGTTTTTTATCACATGTCTAGTCATCTCTCTATCCCTTCATCAATCTATCCTATTTTTTGGATACATTTCAAAGTAAATTGTAGTCATTAATAATATACTTTGCTGTAAATACTTAAGCATGTGTAACGTTGACCACAGTTCAATATTTATTTGCTTCTTTCTTTTGAGGTAAGATTATGTACAATGAAATGCACCATCCTAACTATCCTCTGCCTGAGTTTTGACAGACGCACACACCTGTGAAACCCTATTGAAGGACCGATCATTGCCATTAGCTCTGTAGCCCCTCCCAGTCAACGGCCACCTCTGCCTACTTGTTCTAAGAGGAAACTACTGTTCTGATTTTTTTTCTTACCATAGATTAGTTTTGCCTCTTCTACAACTTGGTATAAATGAGATTGTCATATTTATTCTTTGGTACAGGGCTTCTTTAAGCCTAATATTTTTGAAATCCATCTGCATTGTTGCACATATAAGTAGTTTATTTTTTATTGCTAAGCAATATTCTATTATAATAACCAGTTTGCTTTTTCGTTCTGCTATTGATGGACACCTGGGTGTTTCTAGTTTACAGTTGTTATGAACCAACTGCTGTAAACACTTGCAGACACATCTTTTTGTGGGCATATGCTTCCATTTCTCTTGGGTACATACTTAGGGGTAGAATTGCTGGGTGATAGGGTAGGTGTGAGTTTAGTGCCAGGTATTTTTCCAAAGTGATTGTACCATATCACACTCCCACCAACAATGTATGAGTTCTGTTTGTTCCACACCCTTGCCAACATTTGGTGTTTTCAGTCTTTTTCTGGAGTGTATATATAATGCTGTCACAATGTAGTTTTAGTTTCTGATTATTGATTCTGTTGAGCACATTTTCATGCACTTAATGGCCATTTGCATATCTTCTTTTGTAAAGTGTTCAGATTCTTTGCCTATGTTTTTAATTGGTGTTTTATCTTTTTATTCTGGACTGGTAGTCATTTATCAGATAACTTTTGAAGTATTTTCTCATGGTCTGTGCCTCTCCTCTTACTTTTTTCATGGTGTTTTAGATGAATATAGAATTTTAATCTTGATGAATTCTAATTTTTCTTTTATGGTTATTGTGTTCTGCACCCAGTCTTAGAAATCGTTGCCTACTTCAGCTCAAGACTGTATTTTCTTATGTTTTCTGCTACAAGCCATGTTTTTGATCTTCATACTTAGATGCACAATGTAAGAATAATTTAGCGGAGTGGTTGTATCTGTAGTGTATTTATGGGCTGTTTTGTTCCATCGGTCTGTGTGTCCGCCCTGTGTTAGTGCCATGCCGACATAATCTCTGTAACTATGTAGTCTCGGACGGCTAGCTTAAGTTCCTCCACCTTCGATCTTGTTTGAAAGAGTTACTTGGATATTCTAAGTGCTTTGCATTTCTATATAAATTATAAAATTTGTTAATTTCTATAGAAGAAAACATGCTTATTATCATGCTTATGCTTGTTATGTTGAATATATAGATCAATAGAGGGAGAACTGATGAATTTAAATACTGAATTTTCCAGTTTATGAACAAGCTATGTATCGCTATGTATTTGTGGTTTCTTTCATTTCTCTCAGCTGTGTTTTGTAGTTTTAGGTGTAAGGTCTTGCACCTCTTTTATTAAATCTATTTCTGAGTAATTTATGTGCTTTGACACTTTTTAAATAAAAGTTTTTAAATATTCATTTTTAATTGTTAGCTCTAGTATATAAATATAAAATTGATTTTAATATATTAACTTTGTTTTCTCTTACCTTAGAATTTTCTGGCTAAATAATCATGTTATTTGAAAATAGAGACTATTTCAATCTTTATGCCTTTTATTTCATTTTCTTGCTTTAATGCACTGGGTTAGCCCTTCAATATAATTTGTGCCTGTTAATTACATGTGATTTTCATCTTTATTCTGCTAATATAATGAATTGATAGGTTTCATAATGTCAAACCAACCTTTTATTCCCAGGATAAACCCCATGTGGTGACATTATCTTTTCATATGCTTATTGGATTCAGTTGCTAATATTTTATTAAGGATGTTTTTATCTATGTTCATAAGGGAAACTGATTTCTAAATTTTATTTTTCTCATGTCTTTGACAAGTTTTGGCATCAGAGTTACTCCGGCTTCTCGAAATGGAATTCTTATTTTGAAAGAGTTTGTAACCTTGATATTATTTCTTCCTTAAAATAGGTTTCATTAGCAAAATCACATAGGCTTGGTATTTTCTTTGTGAAAAATATTATTATAAATTCAGCTTCTTTAATAGATAAAAGAACTATTCAGATTGTTTAATTCTTATGTGAGTTTTTGAATTTGCCTCCTTGATAAGTTTGTTACTTTCATATTGTCCAACTCATTGACAGAAAACGGGTCACATTTTCTTATTGTCCTGTTTAATATCTGTGGGATCTGTAGCGATGTATACACTTTCATTTCTGATATTAATAAAATACATCTTCTCTCTTTTTCTCGATTAGTCTTACTTGAGGTTTATCAATTATATTAACATTTTCAGAGAATCAACTTTTGACTCTAGTACTTTTCTCTATTGCTGTCTTTTTTTTCTCTTTCATTAATTTTTTCTCATCTTTATTCTCTTTTTTATTATGGGTTATTTTGCTCTTTTGCATTCCCCAAATTTGATGTGTTTTTATTTCCTTCGTTTCAAAATATTTTCTTACTTCATGATTTCTTCTTTGACCCATGGATTATTTAGAACTATTATTTTTATTTCCAAATATTTGATATATTCTAGATTTTTAATTGATTTATAATTTAAGTTTATTATGGTTAGAGAATAGTCTGTATGATTTAAACTTTAAAATTAATTGAAATGTGTTTTACGATATAGTTTATTATCCATGTTGGTGAATGTTCTGTGTATCCTTATAAAAGGTGTGTTTTCTGCAATTGTTGGATATAGTATTCTATGGATATCCGTGAGGTCAAGTAGGTTGGTAATGTTATTCAAATCTTTTATTTTCTTTCTGATTTTTTCTGCTCTAGTTTTATCAATTACTGAGAGAAGTGTGTTAAAATCTTGAACTGTTATATTTCTTTGATTTTTTAAAATAAGTTTTTGTTTTGTGTATTTTAAATCACTTTATTAGATGCATATACATTTTGGATTGGTTTGTCTCACTGTAGAAGGGGAAGAGTTAAGTGTCTGAAATAATTCACAGATTTAATCATTAGCATTTAGACAATTGTGTATGGAATGAATTAACCCTAAACTCATAACAAGCTTTAACTGAAGGTAATTTGTAATGTGACCTTCCATTTAGAGAATCATCTTAAATCCCTTCTTGAATAATAGCAATGCCCCTTTTGAAAACTTACTGTAGCAGAGGATGCTAAATACATCTTTGGCAATGAAGAAAGAGGAAATTATTCTTATTATTATCACGTACTATAGTGTCATAAGGAGTACAACCATAGCAATTATGTGTCTTTCCTATTGAATACTACCTTACATAATTAATATAGTATTAAAATTGAGTAAATAAAAGACTAGTGTTCTCTTTTCAAAACCTGTTACATAAAAAGCTACATTAAATTTCAAAGCATTACTATAAAAATGGGCAAAGAACTATGTTGAGTACTGGTGGGAAAAAGAAGCCTCTAATATTCATGGAAATTCAGAGATATTTTGTGTGAGAGTCTTACAAAAGTAGATTTAACACCTTGATTATCAGTTCAGAAAGAAATTATTTTATTTATTACCCAACTGTTTCTGAGCTCAGGACAGCAAAATGTGTCATTCACCTCAGCTGGGTAATGACATTCTCAACACAGCCAACAGACAAAGAAGACGGAGGGAACACGAACCTGGTCCAGCGGCTGTAAACTGGCAGTTCAGGAACAGAGTTTACTTAACATACATGTTTGAACCTCCCCGATATTTTTGAAGGGTGTGAATGAGTTTCCAAGAACAGTTTATATTTTAAAAAACTAGGTTTTCATCTTCTCTTGAAAAATATAGGGTGTCCGACAATACTGGGCCCCCTTCTTGTATGACAGCAATCAACCATACAGCCATCTCCTTTACTGGAACATTCCACCTCTAACTTGCTGTTGTCTTCCCCCGCCAGGTGGCTTCCCCCTTTCGCTTGGCCCGGCAGCAGCCTGGTTTCTGCCCTCACTGAGGCCTAGTCTTGCCATGGCATCCTTCTGCCCTATTTTCTTTATTAGAAGTAGTCTGCTTTATTTTAAAGAGAAATTGAAATGAAGATTCAGCAGGAAGTATTCTTAAGTCATATTTTAAGTCAATAGTTACAGATTTATAAATCACCTTTTCATACAGTTTTGAATAAAATATATTTGTGTTTATTGCTACTTTTCCTGTATACTATGAGGTTATGATATGTATTCTGCTTGTTGTTTTAAATTGCTATTATTTGTGCCTGTTTTTTACATCAACCTTAAAAAATACAAATGTCAGTGACAAAATGAAAATGCTCAAGTTATTTAAACATTTATTCACAAAATAAAATTAGATATTATTTTAATCATTCCATTATAATGCTATAATTAATTTTATCTTTGCTAATCTGATAATTTATCTCCATACTAAAGCCATGTTCATGGACTATGACATGTTTAAAAGAGGTACAAATAGTTTTGTTTTATAACTACCAAGTCCCAGCTGAAGTTTTTCTATCAGCTTCAGTTACAAGTTACATTATGTTGCAGAAATTCGTATTTGTCATATGAGGTTATTGTCTCAAGCCTCCTTAGACTTTATTTCCTTAGTTCATTTTTAAAAGTAGTTTTTATTTCATTTATTTTTTAATGCATTTAGGTACCTCCACTGTGATCCCTTTTGACCCAAGATATACTGTAGGTGTGTATACTGGAAACACCTAAAATTTATAAACTTTAAAACTACGTAGCAGGACCTTCATGAAGTTGCACAAGCAAGGAAAATTAACATGAAATTTTAACAAAGGAGGAAAGAAACCTACACACTTAGGGATGTAGTCAGAGAATGATGCTACATGAATTGCACATTTGCTATGGATAGTACTGAATTGCTGTTTCTTAGAAGATCCACTCCATTTATTTCTTTTTTACTATATTTGTCCAGGTGGAGTAAAACCTTGTGCATTAAACTGCTTGGCTGAAGGTTACAATTTCTACACTGAACGTTCCCCCGCAGTGATCGATGGGACTCAGTGCAATGCGGATTCACTGGATATCTGTATCAACGGAGAATGCAAGGTTGCTCAGATTTTGCATTTCGCTTCTTTTAGTTGAGTTTTTGAGCATTTTCTTGTTTTCCTCAGAGAGTAGCTGCTAATTAATACTGTGCTCAGTTTTAATAAAGAAAACTATGCTGTAGAGAAATTCAGTTTTTAGTAAGGATAACAATATACGTAGCTAAAAGTAGAATGGCCCCATTGATATTCAAGCAGCATGCAGATGTGATTTATTCTGGTGTTCTGCTTCTGTTCAGCGTGATAGCCGCAGCCATCGCAGTATTCAGATTCTGTTCTGTTTACAAACAAGATCATAGGAAACGAGAGGGAATGAGGACTCAGCTCTTACTTGGCTACCGTATGTTCTCATTGGAAGATTATTTGATCTATTTCATAGCATGATTTTTCCTCAAAGTGTGAAACATCTATGCTCCTTGTACTTTGTCTCCTTTTAAAGCATTTACAATGGTTTTCATTATAGAGTTAGTCTTTACCCTAGTAAAGAATTTGCTCTAGAGAATTAGCCAGACCTGTTGGGAATTGTAGTGGCAAATCCATCCTGTTTTCCTAGACCTGTGTATGAATGTTATCATGATAAGAAAAGCCACAAAAATCACTGTTCTCAATTTTTTTCTTGTTTTTGTTTTACTTTAAAGAGATGTGCAAAGCTAAGTCCCAGGAACTGAGAAAGAAAAGGTTAAAACACTGTCTATTTTACATAGTCTCATAATTTCTTGCAAAAGTTTGTGTCCTTCTGGCTTCTGGCCTCCGAATGTATCTGATAGCCCATTGTGTGAGTGTGTGTATGTTTACTTGAAGAAAAAGTTATTTTTGTGACAGTATTAAAATTCTTTTTAGATAACAAAGACCCAGGTACAGGTTTTATGCAGAGATTACATGCCTGGTGTAATGTAATGGCTAAATGTCAAATATAGAAATTTAACTACCAAAATATGTACCAAAAATATATAAGAATCCACATTTTTATGATGAAATGAAAAATTTAAAGGTAGAATCTATGGCAATTTTATTCAGCTAGTGGAAACAGGTATTCATTTTTAAAGATTTACCCAATTAATGAATTTCATAGCTGACCCTTGACACTAACAATTGGATATCCCAAAGAGCCAGGGGTTTGGAAATGGCCAACCACCACACCTAGTCGAGACTTGCTGTGATAACCCGTCTAGGACTAATTGCCATTTTTCTTAGTTCTTGCATTTCTTGACTGAGGGTATATATAAGAGCCCATTGCTAACAAATTAAAATATTTTAAGAATTGGAGCACAGAATCTATAAATGAAAAAGAATTCTAGATTAGAAGTGTAGACATACATTCCTGGGGAATCTGAATTTTTTAAATTTAAATTTATGTGTTGAGAAATGTTAGCTAGAACTAACTGGAGAGTGAAGGTAAAAGTGGAAGGAGGAAAATATATTCTCTACTGGAAAAACAAGTAAATAAATATGCTATATTTATTTGTTTAGTAAGAATCCTTTTTAAAAAATTGTTTTATTGTTATTCAATTACAGTTGTATGTCAAGAATCCTTCTTTTTGACACACTGAATATTCTCTGTTTTCAGCATGTAGGTTGTGATAATATTTTGGGATCTGATGCTAGGGAAGACAGATGTCGAGTCTGTGGAGGGGACGGAAGCACATGCGATGCCATTGAAGGGTTCTTCAATGATTCGTTGCCCAGAGGAGGTAAGTATACAGAGGGAACTCTTCCTCACACCTCTGGTGTACATGGAGTGGCCAAAACATCGGGTCCCCTCCCCGCCTTATTTTAAAATTTCTTTATGTAAGCAGACACTGCTTTTCCCCCAAATTACCTTCAGTCCTCTAAAGTGTGAAATGTGGCTTCATGTAAGACATCTTAAGTGAGTCCTATTTTCTTTCTACTTGACTGCATTTTGCCATGTTTCTTTGAGATGGGAACTCTGGCAGAGCATTGATAGGTGGGCCATGGTTGAGAAAAAACATGTAACCAGTATTATACATGTTCAAGCATTAAAGCTATCATGAGGTAATTTTAGAGAAAAAAGAAAAATACTTTAGAGGTATTCATTAACCCACAGGGGAATTTGTCCATATTTCATAATTTGTAAAGTGAAAAGTCAAAGGAAGCATGGGTGACTAAGGAGACATACTACTGAATGGTTATAACCACTCATTTGCTGACTGAGGCTGCAGAATCTTTTTACACGGACTGTCTTCTGAGTTCCAGGCTATCTGGAAGTTGTGCAGGTACCGAGAGGATCCGTTCATATTGAAGTCAGAGAAGTTGCCATATCAAAGAACTATATTGGTGAGTAGCTTATTTTGCTAGATTTTAAAAATTAACAAGGAAAGGCAACACAGTATCATGAAGAAAAGACATACTGCTTTGAGGGGAATACTTTCATGCTAAAATGACGTTCCAAGTTTTAGAGGACTATATGTAAGAACTAAACACAAAAATTGACAGTTTATCGGTTACTCTTCACTGGATGGGTGATTTGATTTTAAAAATCAATGTTATTAGAGTGTAATTTATGTATAACAAAGTACATCCATTATAAGTATATAACTCAAAAAATACTGACAATTACATATATGTATATATACAATACCACAACCAAAGTCGACCATTTTTGACTCTAAAACAATCCCTTATTTGCCTTTGCATTCAAATCCCCCCAGTCTTAACCTCAGGAAAACATGGATTATTTGTCTGGAATTTCACATAAATGGGATAATACAGTTATACTGGGATAATATACTGTTAGGTCTGGCTTTTTTCCACCAGCATAATGTTTCTGAGATTCTTGTATATTGAGTACATCTGACGTTCACTCATTTTTATTGCCAAATAATATCTCAATGTGTAGATATATCATAATTTTTTTATACACTAACATGTTATAGATATTTGGGTAATTTTCAATCTTTGACTATTTTGAGTTTGGCTTCTTTGAACATTTATAGATAAGGTTTGTGTAGACATATATTTTTATTTCTCCTAGATAAAAGCCTAGGAGGAGTGAAAAGCTAGGCTATGTAATAAATCTTTAGCCTTTGGTATTTTAATTATGGTATGTCTTGGTGTGGTCCTGTTTGGACCCATCTTATTTGTGCCTCTGTGCTTTCTGGGCTTGTATGTCTATTTCCTTCACTAAACTAAGGAAGTTTTCTTTCATTATTTTTTCGAATAAGTTTTCAATTTCTTGTTCTTCCTCTTCTCCTTCTGGTGTCCCTTAGATTTGGATGTTGGTACATTTAGAGATGTCTCAGAGGCTCTTTAGCCTATGCTAATTCTTTTTCTTCTTGCTGTTCTGATTGAATGCTTTTTTTTCTTTCCTGTATTCCAAATCATTGATCTGATTCTTGGCTTCATCCCCTCCACTGTTGGTTCCCTGTAGATTTTTCTTTATTTCATTTAACGTAACCTTCATTTCTGTCTGGGTCTTTTTTTATGCTGTTGAAATACCCAGTGAGTTCCTGGAACATCCTGATAACCAGTGTTTTGAACTCTGCATCTGATAGATTGCTAATCTCCATTTTGTTTAGTTCTTTCTCTGGAGTTTTGTTCTGTTCTTTCATTTTGATCATGTTTGTCTCCTCATTTTGGCAACCTCCCAGTGTTTGTTTCTGTGTATGAGGTAGAGCTGCTTTGACTCCCAGTCTTAGTAGCATGCCCTATTGTAGAAAAGCGCACATGTCTGGATGAATGTGGCTTCTTTAAATCCTTGGTTGTCAGACTTCCATACAGCTCGATTTTCTAACAATTCTGGGTGATATTTGTTTTTGTAATCTAGTACAGGGAGGTGAGACATGTTTACCTATGCCTCCATCTTGACCGGAATCAAAAACTTTTAAACTGGGCCCTGGCAAGTGTAGCTCAGTGGATTGAGCACAGGCTGAGAACCAAAGGGTCACTGGTTTGATTCCTAGTCAGGGCATGTGCCTGGTTTGCGGGCCAGGTCCCCAGTAGGGGGTGTGCAAGAGGCAACCACACATTGATATTTCTCTCCCTTTCTTTCTCCTTCCCTTCTCCTCTCTCTAAGAATAAATAAATAAAATCTTTAAAAAAAACCCCAACTTTAAACTGGTGAGGGCTGCCCACAGACTCCCTGCAGTGACACAGCACTCCCATCGTCCACCATCAATCTTGCCAGCCCTTGTTTCTATATATGTTTCAGAATCAACTTGTCAGTTTTTACAAAAAGAAATTATATGAAATTTGTAGATAAATACGAGAAGAATTGACATCTTAAAAATATCTTCCAATACATGGAAATATTTACCTATATATTTAAGTCTTTACATTTGTTCACCAATGTTTGTTTTTCAATGTACAGGTCTTGCACATGTTTTTTCTTGACTCTCTCACTAAGTGTTTCATGCTTTTTGATGTTATTGTAAATGATATTGATATTTTAATTTCATTTATTTGCTTGTTATTATATAGCAATACAATTGATTTCTTTTGGAATTGAGCTCATGTCCTGTGACCTGGCTATGCCCAATTATTACTTCTAATCACTGTCTTGCAGATTTTCTTTTCAACATAGAACATCATGTAATGCTTGCACAAGGGCATTTTTTCTTCTATATTCTCAATCTTTATACATATTATTTCTTTTTTCTTGCCTTATAATAGTGGTCGGGACCTTCAGTATAATGTTAAATAGAAGAGAGGAGATTGGACATCCTTTCATTGTTTCTGATCTTAAGGGGAAAATGTTCTTTTTTATCAATAAATATGATTTATCTAGATTTATGTAGATGTCTTTTATCATGTTGAGTAAGTTCCCTTCTACTTCTAGTTTTCTGAGAGTTTTTTCATGAATGGATTTTGAAGTTTTCTGAATGTATTGCATGATTCTGTGTTTTCTACTCTTTTTCTCTGTTAATGTAGTCAATGCATTGATTGATTTTCCAATGCTAAATCAATCTAGCATTCTTGGGATAAAACCCAATTTATTGTAATGTATTAGCATGTAAATCTAATGTATTGCTCAATCGATTTACTGATATTTTGTTACAAGTATTTGCACCTATCTTCATGGGTAATATTGGTCTATAGTTCTTTCTTATAATGTCTTTGTTGGTTTTGATATCAGGATAAACCTGTCCTTGTAAAATGAGTTGGGAAGTGTTCCTTTCACATCTATTTTCTGAAAGAGTCATGGTAAAACTGATATTTTTCTTCATGTTTGAAACAATTTGACTGTGAAGCCATCTGGGCAAGAGTTTTCTTTGTGGGAAGATTTTAATGAAAAAAATCAATTTCTGTAATAACTATGAAGTTTTAGTATTTATTGGCATAAACTTGTGCCAGTATTCTGTTATTACCCTTTCACTGTCTGTAGCAATGACTCTTGTCACTCTTCAAATCAGTAATTTGGACTTATTCTCCTTAATCATTTAGTAAGGGCTTTTAGTAATTTTATGGTCTCCTCAAAGAATGAGATGTCGGTTTAAATATTTTTTATTTTTTTCCATTTGTATTACACTTAGTCACACTTTATTTTCTTTTTTAATTTATTTTGTGTTTACTATTTTTCTAGCTTCTCAAGATAGAAATTCAGATAATAGACTTTTAAAGTCTTTTTTTTCTACTCGAAAATAAGTATTTTGCACTATAAATTTCCCTCTTAAGTTTTGCTTTAACTTCAGTCTACATATTTACCATATCTGGCAAACTTTCTATGTTTATATCTGGATGATATATATACACACACACACATACATATATATCATATATACACACACATATCATATACATGCATACATATACACACATATGTGATATATATATCTCCCAGTTTCTTCTCTTTATATATTTTTTCTTTTAAAGTCCTTGAATATATTTATAATAGATATTTAAATTTTTTCTGTCATTTCTGGGTTTGTTTCTTTTACTTGGTTTATTTGTTTATTTCCTTCGTTTGGATCTTATTTTCTTGCTTCTTTCCACTTGTATTAATTTTTCATTGGGTGTTGTACATTGCAAAATTTTCTTAATTGGAAGTCTGGATTTTGTTTTCTTCCTTTTAACGATTAAGTACAGTAACTTGCAGATGAGCTTGATCCTTTTGAGGCTATTTTGGAACTTTGTTTGTGTGAGTCCAGAGTAGCCTTTATGCTAGAATCTGTTCAGCCTTAATAAAAATACATGATTTTGGCTGTGGGGGCAGTGGTAGGGGGATGGTTTCTACTAAATTTCCTAGTGATTGAAATTCTCTGAATTCTCAGTCCAGGGATTTTTCTGCTAATAGCTCCCTGGTAGTTTTTTTTTTTTGCCTGGCTTCATGGAATTTTTTTTTTCTTTTTTCTTTTTTTTTTTTTAATATATTTATTGATTATGCTATTACAGTTGTCCCATTTCCCCCCCCCCACTCCACTCCATCCTGCCCACCCCCCTCCCTCCCACATTCCCCCCCTATAGTTCATGTCCATAGGTCATACTTATAAGTTCTTTGGCTTCTACATTTCCTCCACTATTTTTACCCTCCCCCTGTCTATTTTCCACCTATCATCTATGCTACTTATTCTCTGTACCTTTCCCCCTCTCTCCCCCTCCCACTCCCTTAATGACAACCCTCATGTTCTAGTTGTTTGCCTAGTTTGCTCTCGTTTTTGTTTTATGTGTGGCCGTTAATAACTGTGAGTTTGCTGTCATTTTTACTGTTCCAATTTTTGATCTTCTTTTTCTTAGGTAACTCCCTTTAACATTTCATATAATAAGGGCTTGGTGATGATGAGCTTCTTTAACTTGACCTTATCTGAGAAGCACTTTATCTTCCCTTCCATTCTAAGTGATAGCTTTGCTGGATACAGTAATCTTGGATGTAGGTCCTTGCGTTTAATCTTGGGTAATGTAATTATGATGTGCCTTGGTGTGTTCCTCCTTGGGTCCAGCTTCTTTGGGACTCTCTGAGCTTCCTGGACTTCCCGGAAGTCTATTTCCTTTGCCAGATTAGGGAAGTTCTCCTTCATTATTTGTTCAAATAAGTTTTCAATTTTTTGTTCTTCCTCTTCTCCTTCTGGCACCCCTATAATTCGGATGTTGGAACGTTTCAAGGCGTCCGGGAGGTTCCTAAGCCTCTCCTCATTTTTCCAAGTTCTTGTTTCTTCATTCTTTTCTATTTGGATGTTTGTTTCTTCCTTCTGGTCCACACCATTGATTTGAGTCCCAGTTTCCTTCTCATCACTATTGGTTCCCTGTACATTTTCCTTTGTTTCTCTTAGCATAGGCTTCATTTTTTCATCTGTTTTTCGAATAGATTCAACCAAGTCTGTGAGCATATTGATAACCAGTGCTTTGAACTGTGCATCCGATAGGTTGGCTATCTCTTCCTTGCTTAGTTGTATTTTTTCTGGAGCTTTGAAGTGTTCTGTCATTTGGGCCATTTTTTTTTTTTTTTTTTTTTGTCTTGGTGCTTCTGTTACTTTAAGGGGCGGAGCCTTAGGTGTTCACCAGGGCGGGGTAACGCTGGTCGCTGAGCTGTGACGCTGTATGAGGGGGAGGGGCCAAGTGGGAGCAATGGCGCCTGCCTCACTCTCCTCCGGATTTCAATCTTTCACTCCGATACCCACAATCAAACTGGGCCACTCTGGTGCTGGTTCCCGAGTAAGTGGGCCTGTGCACACTCTAGGCCCCTGTGGGTCTCTCCAACAACCTCTTCTGTGAGTCTGGGAGTCTCTCCTGCTGCTGCCCCAACCCCCAGGGGCGCTTTCAATCAGAGGTTTGAGGCTTTATTTCCTGGAGCTGGAGCCCTGGGTTGCACGGTCTGCTTCGTTGCCCGGCGTTCGTCAGGTTTATCTGTGGGCGAATTTGGTGCCGCGGGGTGCTACCCGCTGCTCTGCCTGCCCCACTCTCCGCCACTCTGAGTCCGGCCCTCTGGGTTTATCTGCGCAGATGTGGGGCCGCGGGGTCTGCTAGTGCTCAGACTGCCTGCGCCATTTGTCCCACACTCCGCCAGTCTCAGTCCCGCCACAGCCACGCGAGTCCTCTCCACCCCGGTGCCCGTCTCCGCCCCTCCTACCAGTCTGGATGAATGGTTATTTTCTATTTTCTTGGTGTTGGTCCCCCTTGCTGTTCGATTCTCTGTCAGTGCTGGTTGTGCGAGGAGGCGCAGTGTGTCTACCTACGCTGCCATCTTGGTTCTCCGGCTTCATGGAATTTTATCCTATACATACAGAAAGTACTATTCAGCAACAGAGCCCCTCTTTCTACTCTAGCTTTTTTGGTCCTGCAAACTTCAGCTATCCCAATTTCTGATCTCTGTCTTCCAGCAGAGTAGAATATGATGCTCTGCTTGGGTTCTTCCATTCCACACCTACACAGAAAGTGCCTTCAGGCAGAAAACTGGGGAGGTTTTACAACTCACCTTGTGTCCTGTCCTGAATATATCTCGGTCATGCACTGTCCTGGCCAGTGTCTAAAAACAGCTGATTCACATGTTTTTGTGAGTTTTCTCATGGTTTGCAGTTAGAGTGCAAGTCCAATAGCAGTTATTTCAACAGGGAAAGAAGCGGCAAGTCTATGTATTTGATGTTTGATCTTTCCAGATAGATTTAAACTCTCCAGAGACCCCTACGAGGCCTGTACGAGTTCTTATTCCTTTTAAAGTATCATCGTCTTTTCCTTTAATCTTTTAAAAATAAGACATTTGAATACATCTTTAGATAGAACACCAATACAGTCAGGTTCTTCCTTTATATAAGAAGACCCCTTTATTTTTATATCATAATTTTGGATTCTTTACTGTATTAGCAAGACTAAAAACAAAAATAAGATTTGTCACATTACATTGTGACCTTTGATAATTCTCTGTCCATAGTGCCACATCCTCCTGTGTTAGTTAATTATCATCTAGTACTTAATAAATGCTTAGTGTTTTCTGAACCACGAATGGTACCAGCAAAGGTGTGTTAGGATCCCTTCGCTGAGTAGTGGGAGAGGGGAAAGTGAGAGTTCAAACTGAAGGAGACTATGGAAATGTTGGGGAGAGGGGTATCTGTTTTTATTTTTACTATTTCATATTATACAGGTTCAGAGGTCCTCATATAACCTAAGTAATTCTGATATTTTAAATGAGACAGGAAACCACTGTAAGAATTGAAAATAAAAATTTTGAAATAAAGAAAAACTCAAAACTAAATAATCCTTAAAATCAGTTGACATGTTCTTATCCTAAAAGGCTAACTAAATTTATTTTTGACAAACAAATCTTCTCAACATCTCTGAAGTCAAGAAAGCCCAAGCCTATAAGCCAGGCAGGTTGGAGTGGGGCAACGAAAACGGCCTGTACCATTGAGGCAAGTGGTAGAGGCCCGGAGGGTCAGAGACGGCACCGGGACACTCATAGTCCTTTTTGGGCTGCTTGTTTATCTGACCTGATAAATTAATTTTTTTGAAGAAGCTACAATAATAACAGAAAAATTAAACTGA
The DNA here is from genome assembly GCF_022682495.2 of Desmodus rotundus. Classification (NCBI taxonomy): domain Eukaryota; kingdom Metazoa; phylum Chordata; class Mammalia; order Chiroptera; family Phyllostomidae; genus Desmodus; species Desmodus rotundus. The sequence goes on from NC_071387.1 coordinate 172,912,356, forward strand.
CATGTTTGTCATTACGAAATCATGATAATCCTGATCAAAGTTGTCACTTGCCCTGGCCGGTGTGGCTCAATTGGTTGGGCATAGTCTCGCAGATTGAAAGGTCATAGGTTCAAATCCCCATGAGGGCACATAACTAGGTTGCAGGCTTAGTCCTGGTCAGGGCACCTGCAAAAGGCAAACAATTGATGTTTCTCTCTCACATGAGTGTATCTCTCTCTCCTCTCCCTCCCTTCTCCTCTCTCTGAAAAATCAAGAAGCATATCCCCAGGTGAGGATAAAAAATTATCACTGTTTTCTCTACTTATAGTACTTTTAAGAATTTTTATTGAATTTATTGGGGTGACATTAGTTAATAAAATTATATTATATTAGGTTTCAGGTATACAATTCTATAATACATTATCTGTATTTTGTATCATACAGATAATGTCACTCTGTATGGTGTGTTTACCGTCCTAAGTCAAATCTCCTTCCTTTATCATTTAGCCCCCACTTTGTCCTCTTCTACCTGCCACTTCCCCCCTTTCCCTGTGGTAATCACCATACTGTTACCTGTGTCTATGAGTTCTTTTTTCCCTCACTTAATCCCTTCACCTTTTCCACCTAGCACCCAAACGTCTCCCCTATGACAGCTGTCTATTCTTTATATCTGAGTCTGTTTCTATTTTGTTAGTTTATGTTGTTCTTTAAATTCCACATATAAGTAAAATCAGATGGTACTTGTCTTTGTCTCACTGGCTTATTTCACTTGGCATAGTACTGTACTGGTCCATCCATGCTGTTGCAAAGGGTAAGATTTCCTTTTTTATGACTGAGTAGTATTCCATTGTGTATATGTACCACAGCTTTTTTTTCTTTTTATTTATTTTTTAAAAATATATTTATTGATTATGCTGTTACAGTTGTCCCATTTCCCCCCCCTCACTCCACTCCATCCTGCCCACCCCCTCCCTTCCACATTCCCCCCCCATAGTTCATGTCCATGGGTCATACTTACAAGTTCTTCGGCTTCTACATTTCCTACACTATTCTTACCCTCCCCCTGTCTATTTTCCACCTATCATCTATGCTACTTATTCTCTGTACCTTTCCCCCCGCTCTCCCCCTCCCACTCCCCTATTGACAACCCTCCATGTGATCTCCATCTCTATGGTTCTGTTCCTGTTCTAGTTGTTTGCCTAGTTTGCTCTTGTTTTTGTTTTAGCTGTGGTCGTTAATAACTGTGAGTTTGCTGTCATTTTTACTGTTCCTATTTTTGATCTTCTTTTTCTTAGGTAAGTCCCTTTAACATTTCATATAATAAGGGCTTGGTGATGATGAACTTCTTTAACTTGACCTTATCTGAGAAGCACTTGATCTTCCCTTCCATTCTAAATGATAGCTTTGCTGGATACAGTAATCTTGGATGTAGGTCCTTGCCTTTCATGACTTGGAATACTTCTTGCCAGCCCCTTCTTGCCTGTAAGGTCTCTTTGGAGAAATCAGCTGACAGTCTTATGGGAAGTCCTTTGTAGGTAACTGTCTCCTCTTTTCTTGCTGCTTCCAAGATTCTCTCCTTCTGTTTCATCTTGGCTAATGGAATTATGATGTGCCTTGGTGTGTTCCTCCTTGGGTCCAGCTTCTTTGGGACTCTCTGAGCTTCCTGGACTTCCTGGAAGTCTATTTCCTTTGCCAGATGAGGGAAGTTCTCTTTCATTATTTGTTCAAATAAGTTCTCAATTTTTTGTTCTTCCTCTTCTCCTTCTGGCACCCCTATAATTCAGATGTTGGAACATTTCAAGGTGTCCTGGAGGTTCCTAAGCCTCTCCTCATTTTTCCAAGTTCTTGTTTCTTCATTCTTTTCTGGCTGGATGTTTCTTTCTTCCTTCTGGTCCACACCGTTGATTTGAGTCCCAGTTTCCTTCTCATCACTATTGGTTCCCTGTACATTTTCCTTTGTTTCTCTTAGCATAGGCTTCATTTTTTCATCTGTTTTTCGAACAGATTCAACCAAGTCTGTGAGCGTCTTGATAACCAGTGTTTTGAACTGTGCATCCAATAGGTTGGCTATCTCTTCCTTGCTTAGTTGCATTTTTTCTGGAGTTTTGAAGTGTTCTGTCATTTGGGCCATATATATTTTTTTTGTCTTGGTGCTTCTGTTACTTTAAGGGGCGGAGCCTTAGGTGTTCACCAGGGCGGGGTAATGATGGTTGCTGCACTGTGATGCTGTACGTGGGGGAGGGGCCAAGAGGGAGCAATGGCGCCTGCTCCCCTCTCCACCAGATTTCAGTCTTTCACTCCTCTACCCACAATCAAACTGGGCCCCTCTGTGCTGGTTCCCGAGTGGGTGGGCCTGTGCACACTCTAGGCCCCTGTGGGTCTCTCCAACGACCTCTCCTGTGAGGCTGGGAGTCTCTCCTGCTGCTGCCCCAACCCCCATGGGCGTTTTCAATCAGAGGTTTGAGGCTTTATTTCCCTGTGCTGGAGCGCTGTGTTACGCGGTCTGCTCTGCTCCCCGCCGATGGTCCTGGTTTATCTGTGCGCGAATGTGGGGCCGCAGGGTCTGCCAGTGGTCAAACTGCCTGCCCTGTTGGTCTCACACTCCACCAGTCTCGGTCCCGCCACAGCAACTGGAGTCCTCTCTGCCCCAGCTGCCCGTCTCCACCCCTCCTACCGGTCTGGATGAGTGTTTATTTTTTATTTCCTTGGTGTCGGACTTCCTTGCCGTTCGATTTTCTGTCAGTTCTGGTTGTGCGAGGAGGCGCAGTGTGTCCACCTACGCTGTCATCTTGGTTCTCCAGCTTTTTTTTCTTATATAATAGTTCTAATAACCTTTTCCTGTCAATAGTTAAATGTTTTTAATACATTTTTTGCTATAGAGGTTTAAAAATTGTGCATGCGTATTTATTAACCTTTCCCTTTCTACTTTCTGTGGGTTTTTGTCATGCTTGAAAAAGTATTTTATATCTCAGTGTTATTTTTTTTAAGTTCTCCCACATTTCCTCTGAACATTTTATTATTCAACTATGTTTACTTTCTAATATCTGCCCATCTGGCATTAATTCTTTCTCTCTTTTTTCATTGTGTTTTTATTGAGTGAAATTCACATAACAGAATTCAACCATTTTCAAGTGAACAATTTAGTGGCATTTGGTACATTCCAAAATATATTTTCATCACCCTGAGAAGAACCCTGTGTCCATCATGCAGTTAATCCCCATTCCCTCATTTCTGGAACCCACCGGTCTGCTTTCTGTCCCTATGGGTTTTCCTGTTCTGGGTATTTCCCATAAATGGAAGTTTACTATATGTGACTCTTTCTATCTAGTGTTTTCCACTTAGCATGATTTGGAGGTTCATTATAATTGGAGCATGTACTAGTACTTCATTCCTTTTTTTTTTTTTTTTTTTGCGGAATAATATTTCATTGCATTGCCTATACCAAAATTTGTTTATTTGTTCATCTACTGATGGACATTTGGGTTGTTTCCACCTTTGGTTATTGGGAATAGTGCTACTATAAACATGTATGTACAAATATTTGTTTCAGTACCTATTTTCATTTCTTTTGGATATGTACCTAAGGGTGGAATTATGGTATTTATAATGAATGAAATGTAAATTCAGCCTCTTTTTTTTTTTTTTTGCCAGATGGCTAATCTTGTGTCTTGGTTTCATATCTTATCTTTTTTTTTCTAATTTAAGATGCTTCTTTTGTTATATATTCTCATATATACTGGGGTTTATTTCTTAACTCTCTGTTTGTTTCCATTGTTGTCCATGTGCCAGTACCATGGTTTCTGCCCACTCCATATTCATACAACTACTTTTTAAATATTTGGACAGAAAAGTCTGCTTCCTGCATCTCTCCCATCCCTAGTTATTTCTTTTGTCATAGTTTTCCTTGCTAGTTCCATATGTTTATTTCTCCTGATAATGTTTTATTCCTTTCTATCAATGACATTATACATACTTAATATCTTCTTGACATCCACATGGAAGATTATCATTTTAATTTGTACTTAAGAAAACGTCCAAGCTTGACCAGTGTGGCTCGGTTGGTTGGGCATCACTCTGCAAGGCTAAAGGTCACCGGTTCAATTCCCAGTCAGGGAACATGCCTTAGTTCTGGATTCAGTCCTCAGTTGGGGTGTGTAAGAGAGGCAACCAATAGATGACTCTCTCTTGCATTGATGTTTCTCTCCCTCTCTTTTTCCTCTCTTCCCGTCTCTCTAAAAATAAGCAAATGAAATCTTTCAAAAAATGAAAATGGTCAAGAATCCTGCCTCTAAATGGAAGTGGATATTCATTGTATACTTCAGTGTAGTTGTTGTTAATCAGTGATATTGTGGTAAATAAAGTTTCATATTTTTAGGTATTCTGTGATTTGTTTTTTTTAGCTTTAAAATCTGAAAGAGATGATTATTACCTTAATGGTGCCTGGACTATTGACTGGCCTAGGAAGTTTGATATTGCTGGGACAGCTTTTCACTACAAGAGACCAACTGATGAACCAGAATCCTTGGAAGCTCAAGGTCCCATCTCGGAAAATCTCATTGTCGTGGTAAATGTGTCTTTGCCTCTTTATTTCTACTCTCTGTCATCTGCCCTGTGAGGTAGGAAGAGGCAGGCCTTATTATCTCTGCTTTATCATTGGTGAGATTAGGTGAATAAAGGTAAAATGGTTTGCCCAAGTGTTTAAAATCCTGGTAAAGTTAAAGCCATAGTGCTCTTTCCATATGATTGTTTTATAACCAAACAAGGTAAGATAACAGAAATGGCTCCAAATTACCCATGGAAATGGAAGGAAATAATTCCATGTAAGTGCATGTATTCTAAACGTTATCTTAAGTTTCCTATAAGACTTACTTTATGACATCATCTTCTTCAAAAGAAATAATAACTATCTGAATGAAGGCTCATTGTATTTTAATTAGCTTCACCAGTTATTTTCAATGGCAGGTTCTGCTCCAAGAACAGAATTTGGGAATTAGGTATAAATTCAATGTTCCCATCCCTCGGACTGGAAGTGGAGACAGTGAAGTTGGCTTCACGTGGAATCATCAGCCTTGGTCAGAATGCTCGGCTACTTGTGCTGGAGGTAAGACACCCACTAGGCAGCCCACCCAGAGGGCAGGATGGAAAGCAGAACATGTTCTGAGCTGTGCTTTGTGTTTGCTAAAGAAGCTAATTGGAAACATTTCTTGCAGGTTTGCTTGAAGCTGTAATTTAGCAAAAGAAACTTTGCTTTAATTATATTATATTCCGTTTGTTTTTAACCTCATGTAATTTGTACAGATTTGTTGGTAAAATACATCTTGGCACAATGAGTGTCTCTGCTGGTGCTTCTCCCAAGACTAACTTGAAGGTGGGCTGTTTGCTTTTCGTGAACGCATTCTTGGTAAAGAACATCAAGAGTTTTAAATGAGAAAATGGGCAAGAATCAGACTGCACAGATACAACTTCTTGTAATGGGGGATGAGAATGTATGTCTGTGTGCCTGCGTGTCTGTGTTCGTGTGCTTGTGTTTGTGTGCCTGCGTGTTTCCCATAATCCTACTCAAACTCCCTTTTCCTGCCATCACAGTTAAGGGGCTATTTACCAGGGCACTACAATCATTACTGGTGTCTGGGTCTCTGGGTTAACAGTGTGTGCTGACCCCCATTATAGTCCCTCAGAGAGGTAGCTGCTAGGCGGTGGTTGGTGATGTGTTGGTTGTCCCATGTGCATTTTTCATGGGTGCCTTTTCCCCACAATTTACTCTATTCCTAATCCTCCTCCCTCTAGTGGCCACCAATGCAATTCTTTACCTCTGGCTGGGAGAGCAGGACAGTTGGCTTCCTTCAAAGCCAACACCCTTGCTGCTGCATGGACTGGTGAGTAGAAGTGCTGTGCAAGCAGCATCTTCCTTCTCTCTGGAGACTAAGTGCATCGCCTCCACCGTACACCTTGGTTGCATTAGGCAAAGAGACAAACCTATCCCTCAGGCCTAGGCTAAAGCACCTCACCGTTCCGAAAGCAAAAGTTAAATTTTGAATAGTGGTATTTAGAATGGGAAAAATTGAAATAAAATGAATTATCCCATTTTACCCTCTATTCCAATGTATTACCAAGTTTTTCTTTCTAAACTTCTTGGAAACATATCACTTAACATGGACTTCATCCTATCTTGTCCTTTACTCACTGAACCTCTAATACCTGTGATTTTCAAGGATTGAATCAGATAAATTATTTTTACACAGATGATTATCATGTGATCAAGTCAGTATTTTTAGACTCATACAGAATTAAGTCATTGATCCACTGCAAATGCAAATTCAGCAGCAAACACTACCCAAACAAAAGAGAATGAGAACTAATGTTTTCTCCTGTGTGAAGTGTCATGAAACACGGTTATGTATAATTTGTGGCATACTTTAAAGGATCTCTAATTCCCATCCATTTTACGTGTGGAATGGTTGGTGATATGTAATGTAAAGATACAAAAAGGATAGGGCATTACTGTTTCTTTTAATGTTCAAGTGAATGCCACTGTGTTATTCTTTAGTGGCATTTATACATATATATTTCTTTATTCCAATTAACTTCCTAATTGGTTCCAATTAACTTCTTAATTCTTTATTCAGTCTATCAATTAACTTTCCCCTTTTCACATATCAAAAAGAAGTCTTCCTGATAAGAGTACATACATAATTCAGGCCCTCGGTAAGGTGAGATAAACTTATTAAAGAAGAATCAGAATAATTTAAAGTTTAGGAAATCTAATGAGAAACATTTGTGTTGAGGTTGGATTAGCTTAGAGAAGAGAAGGCTGAGGGAAAGTATATTAGTATCTTTAAGTTCGTGACAGAATGTTGAATGGCAAATTCTTAGTGCCTGTTCGTCTTTGTACAAAAAATTGCTATATTTGGGGATAGTTTAGACACAGTCTTGTCTGAGGCCAAGAAGGGATTAAGTGAATTCACAATGTTCCTTCTAACCCTGATTCTTTTGTTCAAAAAGGGGGATGGTCCAACAAAAAAGAAAAAAATAAGTCATGAGAACTAAATTTAGAAGAAAAACTATGATTTTATTAAAGAAATATGAAAAATCTAAATGAGTGTTATTTTTTTCCATAGCACTTGTATTGAGAAATCAAAATAGAAAAGTGATTTCTTGTGATAGGGGATAAATCAAAGAAAAGGAGGGAGAAATGCCCCTGGAAGGACAATTTTCTCTTCTTTGTTACCTATATTTCTTCCTTCTCTCTGAGGTTACTGATCCTAGATATTTGAGATGGTTCTGGGAACTGGAATTGTGCTCAGTTGTAAGTGATTATAGTAGCACTCGTGGGGCCATTGCCTTCTTTGGAAGAGAGATGTACAGTGCTTGTAAGTTGGCAGGCATAGTGTGAAGAGTGCCCATTTGTCTTGGCAAGTGTTTCTCAAAGTGTGGTCCCTAGACCAGCAGCATCAACATCACTTCTGAATTTATTAGAAAGGCTGATTTGGGGGCCCTGTCTCACACACACTGAATAGAAACTCTCTGGGTGGAGCCAAGCAATCTATGTTTTAGCGAACTTTGTGGGTGCTTCTGATGCTTGGTCAAGTTTGAGTACCGCTGGTCTTGGTTGACAGAGAACCAGAAACCTAGCACGCTAATTGCATAGACTCCACGTCTTCATCACTGAAGTCTGTGCATGTCTCTAGACTCATTTTGCACCTAGAACAATGCCTGGCACATACTGGGTACTCAATAGTCATAGGTGACTGAATGAGCAAAAGGAATTATTTTGGCAATTATGTATTTGTTTTAGCTCTTTTCAGTGTGGAAAATGAGAGCTTAGAATTTCTGTTCTTCTTATGAGGTGGGGCCAAAGGATTGGCAGGCAGAGGCAGTATACTTTTGATGAGCATGGATATGTAAAACCAAGCTCCTCTCTTTTGTTTTCTTTACTATGAATAGATAGGAAATATTTCTTAGGATATAGGGTGCCAATATTACTTATTGGAGTTACTCTTCTTATATATGCCCCCACTTTAAACCCCAAGTTTTTTAAATACAAGAAGCATATGATTGAAGAAAATAAAATCTGGTGGGACTCAGGAATCTTGATCAGAGAGAGAGCCAGAGTCATCTCCTTGGTAATGGTAAATGGAATCGCATCTATAGTTAAGGAATCTTTCACGCACAGGTCAGTTCTACGTACTTTTCATGAGGGAACTAATGTCAAACACTAAAGTCAGTTCTCAATTGCGATACTTCACTCTCGTCCTTCCAGAGTGGTGCTGTTAGGTGTCTTGAGGCTGCCCAAACTTTTTAAAATGGAAAAAGAGAGAACAAGAAAGATCTTGAAGAACTTTCTATTGCAATCTCACAAGATTCCTCAGTATTCTTACCTGTTCCTGACCCGCCTATGTCTCATTAATGGCAAGACCTTTGGACTTTGTTTGGGAGCAATGTGGATAGCTCTTTCTTATGAGTTCTTTTAAGATAAGAAATTTTGAGACTATTTTTCTGTTGCTTAGCAGATCCAATGACAAATCTAATGCTTCAGGAAATGTTGCTGGTGATTCAGTCCAAGTAATGGTCTTCTCCCTGAGTCAGTGATGAAACACTTCCTTAGCCCGAATGCGAACACTGACGTGCCGTGGGGTGTTGTCTTCAGGATGAATGTGACTTTTAAGATACAGTTATGACTCTTCCTCTGAGAGAAACCCAAGCCCAATGAATTAAAACGTGGCTATTATCTGAACCATTGTTATTTCTACTAGAGTTCTGTATTTTTTATTTCTTATTCAAAGTATTGTATACTCTATAATTTATCTGACTCCCAAATTTAGGTACTGCCACTGTATTCATGATTAATGTGTTCATTGATACAGGCTGGCTGGGTAGTGAGAATTGCATTATTTTAAAATATAAAGATTTAGGAGTTTTTTTTTATGTGCTAGTAATTTATGCTAGTGTGCCTTCATACTCTGACTTCTAAAGATTCAAATAACTAATAGTATATAGTCACCCTTGGATTTCAGTCACACATACTCTGTTTTTACTAATGTTTGGCTAGATGTGCGGTTCTCACATTTTACCGTGCATCAAAATTACGTAGAGGGTTTGTTCAAACAAGATTGCTAGGTTCTGCCACCAGTTTCTGATTTGACCGGTCTGTCGTAGATTCCAAGATTTGGCATTTCGGACAAGTTTCTAGGTGACGGTGGTGCTCCTGGTTCAGAAAACATACTTTGAGAATCATTGGGTTAGACACTTACGTTTCAAAAAGCAATTTTATTAACACAAAGTGGTAAATCTTTTAGGTAATAATCCATATTACAGTTGTAGTGCACATTACAACTACTCTTTTTTAATGATAAGTGGTTTTACAGTTCAGCTCTGTGAAGATAAATAAAATTCTCCAGTGTAAAACATTTTCTGGTGCCCTGTTGCATTTGATCATCCTCAGCAGCACCATGAGATAGACATGTTACTATTTATATTCCTCGGGTAAAACTCAAATGAAGTAACTTGCAGAAATCAAGACTTAGAAATTGAGTCTCTAGTGATTTTTTAAATGTAGCATTTTTTCCATAATAAAAATGGTCTTTACTGTGAACAGAGGTTTTTCATTACTTGGCAAGCTCAACAGAGCAAGCAACATGATATATTTTCCTTTAAAAATATCTCTTTCAGTAGCTTGAAATTTCATTGTTTCAAATGCTTTCCCTAAAGCAATGGACCTTATCTGTGGCTGCACATTGGAATGATCTGGAGAACTTTAAACAGTTCTGGTGTTTACGCCTGGCCCCCAAAGATTCTGACTTAATTCCTTAGGAGGATGGCGATGGCACCAGCTTTTAAAAAGCTGCCTAGGTAATTCTAATGCACAGCCAAGGTTGAGAATTACTGCCTTTGAGGCTGAAAGTTTACTTAGTCTTCAAACGATTTACATTCAGATTCAAATACCTCTGGGAACTTGACTAGCTCACATCCGTAACTGATTGGCTACTAGTTGAGTACAGTGGTTAATTAGATTTGGGTGTAAGTATTGGGGCGGGGAAAATAGAGAGGAGTGTCAGAGAAGGGAATGCAAAAAGTGGTAGAATGCCAATTAATTTTACAGTTTTGTTCAGGATGGGCATTGGCCTTGGACATGCCTTTGGAAAGCTTTTTTTTTTTTTTTTAATTTGCAGTCTTTCTTTTACCTGATGGATCACTTATAAGATTCTAATTAATGCTTTTAAAACAAACAAATTGTGCCAAATATCACTTCTTGGCCTTTTGGCTAAGATCAAGTGAAATTTTGCTCAACAGATTTTGAAAGCTCTTCCTTCTAATGTCAAGTTTTGTGGTACTTAGGGAGCTAAAATGTGGAAGTGGTTGTATACTCAACTAACCTTAATTTAGACCCACAAGTCAGAAGATAAGAGGCATATGATCCCTGTTTTTGCTCGATGTTTATGAAAGCTGATAAGAAACTTTTTTCTCTTTGTCACTAATAGTTTTTTAATCAGAAAAGACCTATTGTTTGAAGACATTGTTTTTCGTTAGGAGATGAATCTTTGCAAAATGCAGCAGTATTCGTGATAATTTCCTCTCTTTCTGACTGTACTCTCATTTCCCACTGTTCAAACCATTCCCTGCACCCACACATCTTCCAGCTCTGTTCTCTTGTTTTAATACAGTCCTTAGGCTTAAAAACAAAAGCCTCCAAAGCCAATTAACGAAGAGTTGAGGCTGTAGTGTTGCATTTAACTTTGTACCTGTTCTGTTACTAAAGAAACCTTAAGGATTCTTTCTTTGTGGTGCAAAGAAAGGTCAGAAAGTACATATTCATTTTGCATGTATTAGTTTTAAATTTATACTCAAAATATATGCAATCTTTGTCCTGCAAGTTGCTCTATTGACACCTCTGATTACTTTTTCCAAATTGTTTTTTTTCTAGGGTTTTCTTTCTTCCTCTTTTTGTAGAAGTACTAAAATTACATTCCAAAGAACTCAATGTGAAACTGAAAAACACACAAACACATGGAAGCTGCATAACATTCTACTAAACAAGGAATGGGTTAACAGATCAAGAAAGAAATCAAAAGATTCCTTGAGAAAAATGAAAATGAAAACACAGTGACCCAAAATCTATGGACACAGCCAAACAGCTCTAAGAGGAAACTCATAGCAGTACATGCCTACCTCCAGAAACAAGAAAAATCACAAGCAAATTAACCTTACATCTAAAGGAACTAGAAAAGAACAACGAACAAAGCCCAAAGTGAGTAAAGGAGGAAAAAATAAAGATCTAGTGGAAATAAAAAATATATACTCTAAAAAATACAAAATATCAATGAAATCAAGAGCTGGTTCTTTGAAAAGATAAACAAGATTGATAATCCTTTAACCAAACTCACCAAAGAAGAGAGAGGACCCAAATAAGTAAAAGTAGGAATGAATGAGGAGAAGTGACAACTGACACTACTGAATAAAAAAATGGCTGCCAACAAATTGGACAATCCGGAAGAAATGGATAAATTCCTAGAAACAATCTTCTAAGAACAATGAATCTTCTAAGACTGAATCGAAAAGAAATAGAAAATCTGAACAGATTGATTACTACTAGCAAAATCAAATCAGTAATGAAAAACTCCCAACAAACAAAGTCCTGGACCAAATGGCTTCACAGGTGAATTTTACTAAACATTTAAGGAAGAATTAATATCTGTTCTTCTCAAACTATTCCAAAAAATTGAAGAGGATGAAAGGCTCCCAAACTCATTTTATGAGGCCAGCATCTCCCTGATTTCAAAACCAGACAAAGACATTACCAAAAAAAGAAAAAGAAAATTATAGGCCAATAACCCTGATGAACATAAATGCAAAAATCCTCAACAAAATATTAGCAAACCATATTCAGCAACACATTAAAAAGATTATACAGCATGATCGAGTGGGATATATTCCTGGGATGAAAGGTTGGTTCAATATCTGAAAATCAATTAAAATGATATATCACATAAACAAAATGAAGGATAACAACTATATGGTCATATCAGTTGATGCATAAAAATCATATGACAAAATGCAGCATCCATTTATGATAAAAATTCTTGGCAAAGTGTGAATAGAGGGAACATACCTCAACATAATAAAAGCCATATATGACAAACCTACAGCTAACATCATACTCAGTGGGGAAAAGCTAAAAGCATTTTCCTTAAGGTCAGGAAAAAGATAAGGATATTCACTTTTACCACTTGTATTCAACATAGTATTGGAAGTTTTAGCCACAGCAATCAAACAAGAAGAAATAAACAACATCCAGATTGGAAAGAAAGAAGTAAAACTGTCATTATTTGCAGATGACATAATATTCAATAGAGAGAACCCTAAAGGGCCACCAAAATCTATTAGAACTGAGATAAATTCAGTAAAGCAGCAGGATACAAAATTAATATTCAGAAATTGGTTGCAGTTTGCACACCAATAACAAAATATCAAAAGGAGAAATTAAGAAAGCAATCCCATTTACAAGCACATCAAAAAGAATAAAATACTTATGAATAAATTTAACCAAAGAAATAAAAGATCTGTACTCAGAAAATTGTAAGAGTGAAGAAAGAAATTAAAGAAGATATAAATAAATGGAAGCATATAACGTGTTCATGGATATGAAGAATTAATATTGTTAAATAGTTATACTACCCAAAGCAATCTATAGATTCAATGCAATTCCTATGAAAATACCAGTGGCATTTTTCACAGAACTAGAACAAATAATCCTAAAATTTATATGGAACCACAAAAGACCCCTAATAGTTACAGCAAGCTTGAGAAAGAATAACATAGTTGGAAGTATCAAAATATACTGCATGACTATAGTAATCAAAACACCATGGTACTGGCATAATAACAGACATATATAGATCAATGAACAGAATAGAGAGCCCATAAATAAACCCATGCCTATATAATCAATTAATACAGGACAAAGGGAGCAAAAATATACAGTGGGGTGAAGACAGTCTCTTCATAAATAGTGTTGGGAAAACTGCACAGCCACATGCAAAAAATGAAACTAGACCATCTTCTTACACCATATACATGAATAAACTCAAAATTGATTAAAAACTTAAATGTAACTAAAATCATAGAAGTCCCAGAAGAAAGCATAGACAGTAAACCCTTTAGCATTGCTCTTAGTGATTTTTTTTGGATATATCATCTTGGATAAGGGAAAAAATAAACAAATGGGACTATATCAAACCAAAAAGTTTTGCACAGCAAAGGAAACCAACAAAATGAAAAGACAGCCTACTGATTTAGAGAAGATATTCACCAATGATCCATCCAATAAGGGGTTAATATCCAAAATTTTTAAACAATTTATACAAGGTAACCCCTCCCCACCCCCACTCCTCAAAAATCCAGACCAATTATAAAATGGGCAGAGGACCTGAATAGACATTTCTCCAAAGAGGACATACAGATGGCCAATAGACATATGAAAAGATGCTCAATGTCACTAATCATCAGAGAAATGAAAATTAAAACCACAATGAGATATCATCACCTCACACCTCTCAGAATGGCTATCATCAATAAATCAACAAACAAGTGTTGGTGAGGATGTGGAGAAAAGGGAACCTTTATGTACTGTTGGTAGGATTGCAAATTGGTGCAGTCACTATGGAAAAAAAATATAAACTTCCTCAAAAAGTTAAAAATAGAACTGCCTTATGACCCAGCAATTCTACTTCTGGGTATTTATTCAAAGAAATCCCAAACAGTAATTATAAAAGACACTTGCACCGTTATGTTCGTTGCAGCATCATATACAATAACCAAGATGAGGAAGCAACCTAAGTGTCCATCACTATATGAATAGATAATGATGTGGTACATACACACAATGGAATATAGCTTGGCCATAAAAAAGAATAAAATACTGCCATTTGTGGCAACATGGATGGACCTAGAGGATATTATGCTAAGTGAAATAAGTCAGACAAGGAAAGACAAATGGCAGAGGATTTCACTTACAAATGGAATCTAAAGAACAAAATAAATGAACAAACAAAACAGAAACAGACTCACAGACGCCAAGAACAAACTGATGGTTCCACATGGGGGGAGGTTAGGGGTATGGGTGGAAAGGTGAAGGGATTAAGAAACTACAAAGTAGTCATGGGGACATAAGGTACAGCCCGCATCAGGAATACAGTCAATAATATCATGATAACTCTGTGTAGTGCCATGTGGGTCCTAAACTTATCGGGGTCACTTCATAAATTACATAAATGTCTAACCACTGTGCTGTACACCTGCACTAATATAAAGTAATATTGAATGTCGACTGTAACTGAAAAATTTAAAATCAGTTTGGTCAGGTTTCTGCTAACAAACAGGCATCTCTCTGCTAAACATTCATTGCTCAGCAGCCCGGGGAAAAGGATGTCATAGCTTTGCTTAGACTGAGCAGGAGGACCAGGTTTATTTTTAGAGGCCATTTGGATTTTGTTTGAAGATCAAAGAGCACCTATTTTCCTTACATATACAGAGGGGGGCAAAAGTAGGTTTACAGTTGTTCGTATGAAAAATAATACAGTAATTAAATAATAATGCAATAAACTTTGCGTTGCATGTATGCACAATTATAAACCTACTTTTGCCCACCCTGTACTATGGGTTGTTAAAGAATGTTTCTGATCAGTCGGCCATTTAAAATATTGCCATTACTTTTATTAACCTGGTTATTTTTTCTTGGATGCTTGATGCTTATTTTATATAAATGCTTTTTAATTTATTATCTTTTGTTATTTTAACTTTTTTTTACTGTTCAAGTACAGTTGTCTCCATTTCCCCCCACAACTCCCCCCAACCCTAGCCATCCCCACTTCCCACTCTTGATCCTACCTCCCTTTGGTTTTGTCCCTGTGTCCTCAATAGACGTTCCTGAAAAACCTACCCCCTTCCCCTCTCCCCACCTTCATGCCATCCTTTTTTCCCCCTGGAAGTCATCTTTTTATTTTATTTACTTATTTATTTATTTAAATTTTTTTTTAACCTCTGGAAGTCATCTTAAGCTGTGTGTGTCTGTGAATAGCACATAAACTTAAAAAGATAACTTTCTATGTTTCTTCTAAGACAAATTTTATTTTACTTTTTGTGATTTCACCTGATTCACCATGATTCTCATACATATTGGAACTTGCCTCTAGTTTTTCAGGTTTCAAGATGCTTTGCATAGTTTCCAATACTATTTTGTATTCTCCTGACTTAGGGCCCCATTTTTCAGGCTGCACGGTGGGGCCCAGGACGCTACAGCCAGCTTACAGAGGCTCTGCAGGATGTCGTGCATTCTCAATGTGGGCACAGTGACCTCCATATCACGCTGCACAGACTATTACTATTAAGTTGTTTGGACCTAACTAATTATTCAGTGAAACTCCTTGGTATTTTTTTTACTGCCTAGTTGGTTTTGTGAAAATTTTACTGACACATTAAAGGTGCTGTGAACCAAGAAAGTTTGAGAACTCTTGATTTAGGGTAAAATGAGTGTCATTAAATTTGGTTAAAAATTAGTCATCTCACTTCAGCACATTAAATTTCATTTCACAAGAGGAAAAATAGCATATAACCTGATTATTTAAGGTCCGGGTGGTGTTCAGAGTTTAAAAATTAGGTTCTTCTGTTCTTCCAGTTAAGAAACTAGAGGTCTTAAGTAATAGTTAATTTCTCCGTCATATCTATATTAAGTATTCTTTCTGATGTGCCCTCCTAAATATGTTTTCTTCCTTTGTCTTTATTTAAGATTGGTTCTTTAATTAGGTTCTCCTGTTCTTCCAGTTAAGGAGCTAGAGGTCTTAAGAGTTTAAGATTGGTGGGTGATTTTTTTTTAAAAAGAAGAAAGAAGAAATAAACTATACATTTAAAAGAGTTCCTGATAGCAAATTCTTCTTTGCAGCTTATTACCAAGCAAGGTTATATAATAATTTACACTATTGCATGTATTAATCACATATTTTTCAAATTATTTTAGTGAATCTATCATGCATATTACCACAGTCCTTTTTAAAAAATTGGATATTTCTACATTGTTTCTATGGAAACATTGTATGTTCATGTTATATATTTTATTATATCAAGAATGATACAACAGAAACATAATGTACACTTAAAAGTATAGTAAGTCCATTCTGAAATAACAAATTTAAAATTGTTTTTAAAAAGCAATTTTTAGAAAAAAAAATAATGCAGTCTTTAAAGCCAGTAGTGGTACCTTCCTGAAAGAGAACAGTTCTCCAAGTACCAGATAAAACAGAGCAAATGCTTCACATTTTCACTGATACCCTTTTAATTTCTTTGCTAGTTCTAAGTGCCTAACACATTTAACATCACTAAAAATGGTCAGTTCACATTATTAGCAAATAGCAGAATGTGCTTCAAAGAAAGAAGGGTTTTGAGACTTTTTATAGACATAATAACAGTAATAATGACTAACACTTGTGCAGCTTATAAAAGACATCTACAATGTAACTTTGACCGAAACTCAAAGTGGAGGAGTCCCAAAATGAAGCAGAGGAAAACCAATCCAACTATTTTTGAAAACTCAAAATAGACTTGATTGAAATTAAGTGTGAAAGACATGAAAACTTCAAATCTTATAATTAAGTTTGCTTCTCTCAGATTTAGAAATTACCATACAAAAAGTTATTTTCAGAGTTAAAGATAACAGATGGATATTTTAGTCTGAATAATTGAAAGCCCTTTACTTATTGTCATTTCACCCCCCCAGAAGAAACAAAGTTGTTTCTTTGTTGTTAGTTTTTAAGAAAAATTCCCAATGAAAGTTATTTCCGTGTGAGGTTTCATGATGTACTATTGTTTGAAACTATGCAGGCCCTTTCACATTTCATTCCTGTATATTCGAAACATAGACATAAAACTGATCACGGTGACATTTTTAATAATACAAGTCCCTGGTCAAAAGTGATGAATTTACAGGGAATGAAAATTTGCATTGTTTTGTTTATTCCTAATTTTTTTGGTCTTTGAAAAAAAATTTTTTTAAAGATTTTAAAGATTATATATTTATTTTAGACAGAGGGGGAGGGAGGGAGAGAGGGAGAGAAACATCAATGTGTGGCTGCCCCCACATGCCCCCCACTGGGGACCTGACTTGGCCTGCGACCCAGGCATGTGCCCTGACTGGGAATGGAACCAGCGACCCTTTGGTTCACAAGCCAGCACTCAATCCACTTAGCCATACCAGCCAGACTGAAAAAGAATTTTTTTAAGAGAAAGGAGAAGAGAGGGAGAAAAAGAGGGAGAGGAACATTGATCGGTTGCTTCTCAAACCGAGTCCACAACTTAGGCATGTACTCTGACAGGGAATCAAGCCAGCAACTTGAGGGACAGTGCCCAACCAAATGAGCCACACCAGCCAGAACTGAAAAAGAAAATTTTTGTGAGACTAAACCATAGTCTGTCATCGCATTGACCGTGGCATTCCTCTATTTACTCTCTCCCATCAACCCCCTCTTTCAGACCATTTTCAGTGATGAGAAGGAAGAGTATCCTTTAGCATATGGGATTGGTTGTACCATGCATCATAGCAGAGCACCTGTGAGCATCACAGCTCCTAAAAGCATACCCTCTCGCAGCCGTCCATCACCCCAGGCTCAGTTCTCAGGCAGCATGCCCTTGAGGGCAGTAACTCCTCTAGGCAAACTCATGCTCTTGGCTGGTTCTCACTCCTGGTGGTTAATATGTTTGTTCATATATTTGTTCATAATTGTTATTTCTATTTATCTTCTTTTCTTAAGCATATGGCTTTCCCTATATAATACACCTTTTTAAAAAATCCTTTGAATTTTCCTGTGTATTTTCAATATAATTTAAGCTTTCTAACTTCTTGTAAAACCTCTTACACATGAACATTTCATCTGATAACATGACATTTTTTACTGTTTACCCCTGCATACTGTGGCTTGCCTTTTGTCTCAGGTTAAGATTTATAACTGAAAGTAAGAAATCTCTACTAATCCCAAACATTTCTTCTACTGCTGTTTTCCTTTCTCTTTCATCTTGTTTCTATTGCTTCAGAAATTATATATTCCCCTAATGTGATTAGGGCCTAGATACCTGTTCACTCATGGAAAAACTTGGGTAAGACTGAAACCAAAGTGTGAGCGCATTCCTAGTGTGTTAATGATGTATGTGTCACAGATCATGCTTCACTTGACAGACATTTTGTCCAAAATACCACTTTTAACAATCATAACATTATGTACTTTTACAAGGAATTATGCATAAAATACTTTTGGAAAAAGAAAGCCTTTTATAGTGGTAAGCACCATTATCCCAATTTTATAGGACCTTATGCTCTTACTATCCCCATTTTTTTGCTCTTACTATCCCCATTTTTTTTTTACTTGAGCAAAGTGAGTTTATTTCTCAAAGCTATAGGGCTTGTTTATGATTATGTTCTTGTTATGATTCAAATCTGAAATATTTATCTGTTGGTTCCAAGAAAGGGATTTTATATGTAATTAAAGAAAAAGCTTCTCTATTGGTAATAAATCCATCACAGTGAGTGGAAGGAGCTCAAGGCTGCATCCTTCCTCTAAAATTTTTAAAAATAAAATACAAAAAGCAAACACGTTTCTACTAAAGATCATGGAGATTCATTGTAGTATAATTTGAGTTACTTCTTTGAACTAGAAAAGTTGCCTCTCACATTTTCCTACTTCTAGTTAGTGCTCTGCCCCTGGACACTCCAGCCCCTTTGACCTGTACTTAACACTGGTAAGAACTCAAGCACTGAAACAAACCACACAGAGCCAGGCGAGCGCCTGTTTTCCAGACTTGCTGCTCTGTGGGCTGTAGGGGGAAAGCAGACATAGAAGAGAATAAATACTGAGCGATTGAAATGAATAGAAAGAAGCAATAACTTTCTTGGAATTGTGGATCTGGGGAAGCATTAGAAAGTCATGTAATTTGAGTGCCTCATGTTACAAAGAAGAATGAAAATGTGCCTTTGTCATTTGCCTAAACTGCCTAGAACTCAAAAGAGGGAGCTGAACATGGCAGCAACTAGAGTGAGAAAAAACGTCGTATAAAGATAAAGTGAAAGGGAATAAAATCATAGACATTTGGCTATGAAAAGAGCTCTTAGGATCAGAGAAAGAGAAATGAGACAGCAATAAAACCAAATGGGGCACTGTAAAATTAAAAATATTAGACCTGAAAATTAATTGTATTAGGTACAGTAGCTTCCATAATTATAATGGTATAATTACCTTCCCTCCTCATTTTAAAGTAATCTCATTAAGGTCAAGACTGTCTTACTCATTTCTCCCATCCTTATGATAAAGAAAAAAACCATGCCTTACACAGAGTAGGAATTCAGTGACTTAAGTTACCATATTTTTTGGACTATGAGATGCACTGGACCATAAGATGCACCTAGGTTTTAGAGGAAAATAGGAAAAGCCAGGTGAGCTACATTCGGACTATAAGACGCACCCCGCTTTTCTTCCCAAATTTGGGGGGAAAAGTGTGTCTTATAGTCTGAAAAATATGGTAGATACTTTCAGTGGAAGAGATTACTGTTAATATATAAGGAGTAGTGGGAATCCCCACCCAGGATATTTCAAATAAATGCAGTGTGTGTATGTTCTACCCTGTCTCCCTATCACTAAACACAGTTGGCTCTAGAAAAACATAGTATTTTTAAAGCTACCTTTTCCTTTTCTTATCTTGTTCCCTTTGGACATCTAGTGTTGCTAGGATTGAAGGGAAGATACTGTAAACGCAGAGAAAGAAAGCTTTTGAAGGTAAAAAACTTTATCTTAGCAGGAGGCTCATCAGAAGCAGGAAGCATATGGGTGGAGCTGACTGGTACCCTGGATGCCAGCTGTTAGATCCAAGGCAGATGATCATCTCCGCCCTGTAAATGCTTGTGTCTGGCCAATTATCACACAGCACAACAGCCAGATTCCGACAGTGAAAGGCAGAGGAGAGAGACACTTTTTTCCTGGCATTTATTGCTCTTTGGATGCAATCTGCACTGAAAATTTAGATTAAATTAATATTGCTGGCTATATGCTCTGTATACTATGGGTATATAGTGTTGTCTTGGTTGCTAGCTACTTTGGGCGGTGTGGTTAAGCAAATTGTTGCCTTAGCCACCAGACACATTGTTTGTATAAATTCTGACTTGCTAACTTCTTCTCCCTTCCTCTTCAGAAAACTGCTCCGATACGATGTGCTACACCACTAGGTTAAAGGGTGTAGAGGTTGGTTAGCCCATCTATCCTAAGGATAAATGTATACCTCTCTTACTTTCTCTTGATGACTCACTTCCATGTGGTTACAGACTGTTCACTTACCAATCAATTCAATGGTCTATAACTGAAAATGCTGGGTTTTATGAGATGTGCGAAGACCTAGAAGGTCTTCCTCCTGACTTTAAGCTTCCTGACATCCTTCCTGGTTTAACACAATCACTCTTTCTAGTGAAATTCAAGTGGTAATTTCTGTGCATTGAATAACCTCTATCTATGTTTTAAAATGGTGAACTGCCCTGAAAAAAGCAATATATTGCCAAATATTACTAGCATGAATTTACAAAATTAAGAGAGAGAGAGATGGGACATGAGGTTCCTAAGTAGCATACCAGGGGAGGGACTGAAAAGAAGGCAAGAAATGAAGAGGAGCTGGAGTCTCTGAAGGGTTCACTTAGGATTGGCCCTAGGACAGTAGCTGCTAAGTAGGAGACTCTATGTCCTTCATGTAAACCATCACATAACCCTAAAGTAAGCTCAGTTGATGAAGTTCATCTGGGCCTCCCTTGCAGTGTGGTAGACTTCTTGCTCATTTTCCTGAGGTATATGCTGTTTCAAAATACTAAAAGTCATCTCTTGATGTGTAGCTAGAACAGTGATTCAAGTTGGGTACTTATTTCTCCCATTGGACAAGAGAACCTTGGTAAGCAAATAAATCATCTGTAACTTTTAACTATTGGCAGAAAATTAAATATGAGATCTGACAAATTAAAATTTATAAACTAAAAGTAAGGGTTATGTTTCCATGTTAAGAGCCATCGTATTTGATTCTTTAAAGATAAGCAAATTACAAGTCTCTGAACAGGATATACCCATTTTAGAGAGTTTAAAGTACATGTGTAGTGGTAATGGCATCTTTGTACTTAAATTTTACAGTATGAAACCATAAATTCTTTTAAGCAAAGAAGAGGGACTGCATTTAACAAAAGAACAGGTATACAGTTTGCATGCCAGAATCTTTGGGTGTTTATGGATAAAATATAATTAGTGTAGTTTTAAATTTTACTAATTAAATTCTGCAGAACATCTGCATATGTCCAGGGGATATGGACACTAAAAGCCACTAGAATTTTGTTTTCAATTAGGTGTAGACTGACTGATCATGTGGACACTTTATGTTTTTGGTTATAAACTATAAGTCTTTAGATTTGAAAGCATAGTGGCTTTGTGTAACTGGATGCAATTATTGCCAAGAGGTTTAAATCAACTTTTTAGCAATGTTTTACAGATTACTTTAAAAGAAGCTATGTGTGAGAGGCTTGGTCATATAAGGATTCTAAATTCAATCATTTCTCCCTTCACTTAGTTTAGATTATTTCCAGTTGATCTGTATTTTCTACTTTCTAAAGTTAAAAGCTGCATTTTTCTTAATCCTAAAGTATGTGATTAAAAATTCGTCCAATTAGGTACATTGATTTAGAGAGAGTTATCCCATTGTTACTCACTTAACAAGAAAAAAGACATCTGTAACCCTGCCAAGTGTGGGGGGTAAACTTTGGAAGTGGACTTGCATGCTGTTGAAAGATCGTTCATTGTTGTAGGAATATTTGGAATAGATTACTGGTATAGTCAGTTCTTGAGTGTGAAATACCAGACTGTCTAATATAACATTTTAGAAGAAATTAATAAAACATGAATGTGAAGAAAAATGCATCTTCATAAAATATAGAGTGATTTCAGCTGTTTATTCAAGGCCTTTAATTTTTGCTTTATAAAAAACATGTTCTAAAATTTTGAAACAGAATTGCACCTCAAAATACCTTAATTCATAACTTTTAAGAAGTCTGAGAGGCATGACCAAAAGTAAGTCAATTTGTAATTCTTAGCATTTAGTCCAGTATCTCATGAGAAGCACGGGTCCTTTTATTAATAACTATTCTCTGTTGAATGAATGAGTGGCCTGCTGACCACATTTAGCTGGCACTTTTGGTTTATGTACTATATAATTTTAAACTAATTGCTAGAGCCCATCAAAAAGTATTTTATGCTTAAGTTTTCTCCAAAAGTATTTTATGGAAAATAACCCTAAAAATAAAGGTCCACAACAAAAATACAAGATTGTGGATACTTCTTTTGTTCTTTCTGGTTTGTGTATTTTTCAAATTTTTGACAAAAATGTTATGTAGCTAAATTTTTTCAAGATACATGGCTAAAATCTTTCTTAAAATGAAATGTAAATTTCACCTCTAATAACTAATATGTCATCTGTGATGTAAATTGCTATTACATTAAAGGCTACTTTTAAAACTAATGTAATTATAACCAACAGCATTTCTAGGATTAATTAATTTTATTTTGTGATGTAGGAACTGAATTAATGTTTCTGCCACTGGTACAGAGCAATATGAGTTCCATTTTGTAGTATTGAAGATGATTGTCCTTTTCTGAGAAACAATCAAATACCAAACTGAATGCCAATGTTCTTCTTGCAAGTATAATCATAGTGTTTTTATTATTAAACATATTTATAAAAGTCAGGTAAAGTTGGTAAGTCTTTTATGAAGTGGGTTGTTTGAGTCTCCCCTCTCCAAGATTAATCATATTTGAATGCCTTAAATAAAAAGAGAGATGATAACCAATAAAAATAATCCCTTGCACCCCCTGATAGAAATGAAATATTGAACCTGGGTGGATGGATATTCTGAGCCACAGGGGCACTCGGTAGTTGACTGCAATGACTAATCGCAGAGAGTTGTGTTTAGGTAGATCACATGGACTTAGTTATCTGCCCACTGGAATGACACAGTAGGGAGATATCTGATGAATATTGTGGAACATCTGTGAATGGATCCCAGCTATGCCTGATGTGAATCATTCTTCCCTCAAAAATCTAAAGTTTAATAGTTAAAAAATTCCAAGCTGTTGTCGCAGAAACTGAAATGTTTGGCCTATTCTAGGAGTTGGAAGGGAATGAATACAACACCTACTCTAAGACATTTTTGCCAGTAAGTGGTCTGGCTGTATTTTAACCCTCTAAATTTAGGACAGCCTAAAAACTGGTTAGAAGTCAGCAGTGAGATCCCTGGGTCACGGCGAGTAATCAAATGTACCTCCTTCAACTGATTGCCACCTTCAGAGACCACAAGACTGAATCGTTTTCTTGATCAGGGGAATAGATTTCCTGCCCTTAAATTCCACAGGCTTGGTTAAAAGTGTGCAAAGTACGATGCTGGTGGCGCTCCCACCCCAGAACATCTATGACTCTTAAGGGACCTTGGGTGCATTTGGTGTGCAGCTCTTCTGGTGACAGTTTCCTTTACTGAATGATCCTACCTCACATGGACTTTCCTAATTTGGGGTCAAACTCTTTTTTTAAGGTACTATGAAAAGCAATTTAAAAAAAAGCAAAACTGAAGGTTTATGTGGGGCTAGCTAGATGTGAAGCTGTGGCTTCCGAGGCACTGCTCACGCTGCTGGTGCAGGCTTTCTGGGTCTGTAGGTGCCTGGTTATGGAGCTGGTGGGGTGGTGAGGAGGCGGGTAGCTTAGTCTGCTTTTATTCCAGTTCCAGGAGTCACCTGCTACTTCTGCATGACCTGAATTTGAAACATTTAGCATTGTCTTGTAGTTTGACTTTTTCTCTGATATTTTGACATATTTACCTTTGCTTCTTTTGGTTCCTCCTTTTGAATCTGCATGAAGTCTGTTTACCGGGGATGTTTATAAATAAGAGTGTTTGTGTGTGTCTTTGTATTTTGTGACGTGTGAGCAAGTTGTGGTGGATGTCCTTGCCAATAAATAATAAACATATTTAGAATTTTATGAGTTTTATAATGAGAATGTTTTAGCCATGGCAGACATTTTTTAAGAATTTTAAAGAACGAGAAGTTATTTGTAAGTTCGAATTTTATGGAATCTGTACATATCTGACAACGGTGTGGTCAGTGTGCCAGCCCCGCGAGAGCACAGTGATGGGCTGTAGTCCAGAAGAGGTTCACCGCAATCCTTAAGTTCTGGGCTTTGTGGGATGTCAGAGAAATAAATCTATAAATGGAAGAAGAAATGAAATGTGTGAAATGTGATACGTTCCAAACGAAGACTAAATTAATTGGATTTGTCCTACAAAATATCAAAAAGTATATGTGTCCCTATTGTTTTGTTTTAAAGTAGATATACAACCATTGTTTTGCATTGAAATGGATATTCATACATTTTATATGGTGATATTTGGGGGAAATGAAGGTTTTTTTTTTTAAGGAAAGCTTGAAGAAGATTATACAAACGGGAATACTAATTGTATAAAATCACCAATAGTTTATTTTCTGAACTTGAAAACAGTTGTTTCTAAACACAAGGACAACAATTTTGCCTATATTTGCGGTATGATGACCAGTATAATGACTTCTCTCCTTTTTAGAGAAGCAGTCAAGTGTTTCTGGAACAGATAAGACAGCAGCGATCCAGTGAGGTTGATTCGTTACAGAGGAAAGCTATGCATACCTAACTTCATGCAAGGTAGACTGCTCTTCAATTCATTATGTCCTCTTTTTCCCAAGGTGTCCAAAGACAGGAGGTGGTCTGCAAAAGGCTGGATGACAACTCCATTGTCCAGAACAACTACTGTGACCCTGACAGTAAGCCTCCTGAAAACCAAAGGCCCTGCAATGCCGAGCCCTGCCCACCTGAGTAAGTGAGAGAAGTGGGAATTGTGTTCTTCAGGTGCAAAAGTGCCATTAGATATTCACATTTGGAAACACATATTCATATATACGAATAATGTAAACTGAGAAAAGGGATAAAACATTATCCCGTATTCCACTGACAGAGGGTGGAATTATGATGTGCCTTTCAATGAGCAAAGATTCCTATTTATTCATAGGTTTCAGTTAACTCCTCTAAAGCAGGGACTTCAGCTGATTAATCCTGGCACAGTGCTGGAAATTACATTTCATCAGTTTCTAAGACACATCTTTTGCCATTTTAACAAATCTCTATTTAGTATTTATCTGGCTACTAATGGTGTCTTACAATACTAATTGGCATTATGTTTTCCTTTCTTAATGGTACATAAAATAATGGTATCTGGGAGTCAATAAAATACAGTAAATTGGTATGCAGTCCTGTCTTCTCCAGGTATGTATCCTAAAGGCCCAAAGACTTTTAAAATGGTTTAGAGATATTCTGGAACAGAATTTGCTGGCCCAGTTTTCAGTTCTGTCATCCTAGGCATCCTCTCCTCCAAGGAGTGGGCACAAGCACAGAGGCGTATTTCAGTCTCTTTCTGTTGATTCACGTAGCAAGCACAGCTCGCTGTGAAGGGAGGCACAAAGAGAGAGCCATTCATCTTAAAGATGACTTTTAAAGAATTAAAACTTAGAAGTATGAGACCTGCTGTTAAGGAGCCACATTTTATAACCTGTAAGAGCACAGAGGTCTCTTGTTTGAGCAACAGGCAATGACTGTGTGAAAAAAGACGAAGATGCTGAGTTGATCATAAAAACACTGATCCTGGTAGGGATTTTGCCTTTTGACAACCGCAAGCCAGAACATGTGTGAATGGCATTTCATTCTTGTTTCAGAGTAACCATTGTCTTCCAGGTTTACTATTATAATTATCCCAACATGAAACTGATAAAGAAAAAGAGAACAAGCAAATGAATGTCTATACTCCAGGGTCCACAGAACTGGAGAGGAAAGCTCTATGATAAAGTAATCTCTTTTTTTTCTAAAAAGTACTACAGTGGAGTCACAAAACCCTGGGACTTACAATGAGTAAGGAATTCAGGCCTCTATCACAGTTAAAGCAAAATGTATTTCTCAATATTTGTTCAAAACAACAGTGCCTTATGAACTTTCATTATCCAAACTCAATGTCTGCCTAAAATATTTGACTCTCAAAGGGAAATATTCACTACTTGTCTCTTGAAAAGGTTCCTGCAATGGTTAGAAATAAGGATGCAGGGAGTCTAGAGTGATAGAAGTTTTTATTTTAAGAATTTTTAAATTTCATGCCTCCTTTTTCCAAATTTGATCACCATGTCTGTCACTCATTCCTTAAATTCCAGACATGGGAAAGTATAGAAATGTGACCTATGATAAGTATTATGAAGACAATATATTTGGGTTTTTTTTCATTTTTCCTCTTTTGCCAATTATATTTATTAGTGTATCTCAAGAGAAACTGAAAAACTATATAAAACAGGTGATGCTTAAAAACCATGGGCTAAATTTTGAAGTTTTCAATAACCTCAACATATTTTCATATAATTATGAATCTCTATCCATCAACTTAGTTCCCTGCCACTCAGGATTTTAAGTATTATGTTTGGCATTTGATCAGTCATTTAGGGCATCTGAGTGGGCCTGGTCACTCCTGTTCTATTTTGGCCTCAGCTTTTTCATTTGTTTAAGCTGAAATGCTATTCAAATGTCCTATGAAATTTCAATAGTTGGTCATTCCATCCCATGTATTTTAGGCTTGGCTATTACATGGGAGTGTGTGTGTGTGTGTGGGTGTGTGTGTTAATACTTTAAGGATATATTTGAACTAACATACATAATTAAAATTAAGTTTCCTATTGCCTTTTGATTTCTGAAATAAAAAGTTATTTATTAACTGTTTTAAAGTTTGAAGGTGAGGGAATGGAATTTGAAAAACAATGATAAGGAAAATGTAAGAAAGAAAATTTAGGCTGACAGTTTTCTTTTTCAGAAGAGCTAAAGAACATATTTAAAATATTACTCTTTATTAGTCCATTTTTTCCTTAGTTCCTTTTAAATATCTCTATTCTTTTGAATGCAGACCGTGAAGAAGGAAATGTTAATTCTTCAGAGTGGTTGTTGTATGTAAGATCCCAGTAGATGTTGGTATTATAGAGATAAAAGTCATAGAAAGACTACTGAATTCAGTAAGCCTTCAAATGGGTGTGGAAGAAAGGCAAGGAGATAGGTCTTTTCAGATGATATAAGAATTGTATTTTGTTTTATAGTGCATATTAAAAGATAAATTTTTAAGTGCAGATTAGTAAAAAAATATAAAACACCTATAATACTTATAATACCACTTTTAATACTTTGATGTCTGTATTTCCAGTCTCTTTTCTTTGTGTACATAGACATGTAAATATAAAAAGTGGTATAATAATATTTATGATGCTTTGTAGTCAGTTCTCAACATATTTTGAACATTAAGTATCTTCTACAGTGTTTAGTAGATATGTCATTGTTTATTTAAATTGGCTTCCCACTGTCAAACAATTTTGGTTGTGTCCTAGCTTTTAATCCTTTACAATATCACAGCATTAACCATTTTTGCTACTAAACCTTTGCTCTCTATAATTATGCCCTTATGCTACATGCATAGGAATAGAATTTCTGGTTCCAATGGAAATATATCTTGGTGTATCACATGCATTGTCAAATTGCTCTCTAGAAAGAACACATGGATGTGTACTCCCATTAATACTGTAAAAGAATGTCATTTCCCTGAACTGAAAACCCTGGGTGTTATTCCTTTAAAAACAATCTTTGACTATTTTGTAGAAAAAAAACCCCTTGGTATCTAAGTGCTGTTTTATTTAGTATATCTTGGATTGCCCATCAGGCTGAATGTTAAAAAATTAAGTCCAGTGACCGTTTTATTACATTTTTTTTGCTTTTTCTCTTCATAGCTTCATTTTTTATTGAAAATAAAGTCTATCTCATTTTTTGTTGAAGTTCTTATCATTTTGTTATTGATTTGTATGAATTCTTAATGTATTAAGGATATTAACTCTTTATCTGTGTTCCAAATAACTTTTTTAGTTTGTCATATGTTTTCCATATTATTTAAGGTGTTATGATCTATTTTTATTTACTAGAGTTTAAAAATATTATATAGAAAGACTATCAAGCATTTATTTCTTTTATTGGTATAATGTTTAGGAATGCCCTACCTACTCTTACATTATACTTTCAATGTTTTTTAATGAAAACTACTTTAACCTATCTAAAATATATTTGAGAAAAGGATCTATATTTATTTACAAATATTACTGTTTCTTCAATACCATTAATTTAAAATCCTATATGCCATTTTCTATCAAAAGCTATCATTTCAAATTGTGAAATATTTCAACTGTCTTTTAGTCACATTGGAGACTTTACAAGTATAGTATAGAAAAATAGAAAGCTATAAGATTTGTTGTATAAAGAAAATGATAGGAGACTATAAAGATAAACAAGAGACACTGGTAGAGAAATAATAATAATAACAATAACAATAATAATAATTTATTTGGAAGACCCTGAAAGGCCGGAGGAAGCCTTGCTGGGAAAACCAAGCGCTCAGAGCAGCTACTTGGAAGAAAGAGTAGTCAGACAGTGGGGAGACTCGGGACAGGAAGACAGCAAGGGCTCCAGAGACACTGAATGAAAATGGTGGAATTCATGACGAAGGCTGAAACAACTGGAGAAGGGGAAAGGGAGGAGTCCATACTGAAGAGCATGACTGACAGGAAGCATGACTGGTAGGAAACCACACCATAAAAAAGGAAGTAATGCTGAGCTGGCATCCAAAGAGAAAGGCCAAGAGTTCAGTTTTGACCTTGTTGTCTTTTAATAGCAAGAACATTTCTATGAATGACCTCATGTGAAGAACTCTTAGATACTGAATATTATTCCTGTGTGAAACTGTAGTTTATAAATTGCGAAAATCAGAAAGGTCAAAACAGTGGAGTGCTGTACATTGTGATAATAGTGTGATCAAGAATCAGAAGGCATTTTTAAGCAACTCTCAGTCTAAAAGGCAGTGTGCTTTGGAAGAAATGGTTCCTTTTCTTAAGAACACTAATTGGGCAAATTCATATAAAAGTAATTATAGTACAAGACAAAATATATAAAGTACAATGAGTGAGTTATGAACAAAAGTGCTAAAGGATTCTCAGACTGGGAAGAGATTTTTCCCCAGGGGCTGGGTTTTATTTAACGGTATCTTTTATGGCAAAATGTTTAACAATTATTTGAGTCATTGGGCCTCACCCAAGGACAACTATAATCAGTTACCTTTAGAAAAAGATTCATCACAGTCCTCTATAAAACTCCAAACTTTAAGACCAAGGGAGAATCATGGAAATCATTTTACAGATGAGAGTATGCTGATCTCCAGTGATGTTTTTCCCATTATTCCAGACATTACTAACGCTGTTAGTTATAAATCAAATGTCTGGTTACACTTTAATATTTCTAATTTTGTTTTATCAACACATTCTCAATTGCCACAATTTCAGAAATATTTATTGCATTGATTTTTTTTTAATTTAGAAAAATCTTGACTATGGAATGTTTAGGGCATAGAGGCTTCTACCTATGAATTTCACTCTCCAATTAGCTGAGGAAAGAGCAAATTTTCTTTTCCTTTTTTTTTTGCCAAGTTTTTGTTTTGAAAATTGTTCTAAAAATTATTTTAAAAGCTAAGAAAGTTTAAGTATCCTAGTAAGTAGTTAATAAGTTATATACTTGAATCTCTGATGAAAGATATTAATGTCAAATTCTGAAGATTTGTTTTTATTTTTCTACATGGTATTTATAAAAAGGGTTGATAACTAGACTCTTAACTCAGGGATAAAGGCTGGGACGTCTCAATATCCATCCCAACCTTTTATTTTCTCTCTTTCTCTCTCTCTCTCTCTCTCACACACACACACACACACACACACACACAATCCAAATATCTAATATCAGTTTATTTTCATGTGCTCTGCTATTTCCCTTTAAGGTAAAAAAGCAAAAATAACATTCTGATCTGACTAGATTATGATAAGTTGTTTCTCATCATAACCCAGGTTGGGGCAAAGTATTTTTATAGTGTCTCTCATTCTCTCATCCCATTAATACCACTCTTTGTCTTATTAGTGTGCAGATACTGCAGACCACATAACACAGGCTGCACCAAGCCACTCCAGCACGAGTCCCACTAATTGTTAATATCTAAAGGACAGGAGGGCACCTGTGAGGACGAAGGCAGTTCGACCACTGGGTCTTCAGCTCAGAAAGAAAGAGCCCCGGTAGTGTTCAGACTCTAATGATTCAGCAAGTGATGTTCCCAAAAGGATTTTTTTCTTCAGATTTTTACCACTGAATCTAGTGGAGGAAAAGAAAAGCAATAGGGAGGAAGTCATCGGAGGGTCAAATACATGGAGAATGAAGGTGGAGAAAGCAGTCTGTCTGAAACTGGACAGGAGAGTGGAGAAACTGAGATAATTAGATGCAGCAGTAGAATTGCAAAACTATTTAAATAACTAGTGTGTGATTTAATCCTTCAGACAGACATGGGGAAGGGATGATTTGCCGAGCAATAAAGATGCAATAGGAACTGAGTGTGAAGCCCGAAATCAGTTATAGTCAGAAGGGAAATCAGGAGGGTGGTTAATACTTTTACTTTCCTACATTCTGAGTTAAATGCTAGAGTGACACATCTCAGCTAAGACGGTTGGCAATAAAAGAGAGGACAAAGAATGAAAAGGCAGAGGTGGCCCTGACCTTGTGCAACAAAGACCAGCAACACCTCCTGAATCACTGCTGTTACTCTGGGCACCTGTGTTTAATTTGAGGGCCTTTATCCCTTGTACATTATGGGGCCTAATGAGATCATGGCTGGAGGTGGTATGACTGAACACTTTGTGGCTGAGTTATACACATTTCTGTTTTATCCCCTAATCTTGGTGATGAAATCACTGTTGCGAATTGAATCAGAGTTTCATTATGGCTGGCATGCAAGTTATTATTCTCAGTACACATTTTCCTCTTTACCAAAAATGGTACTAACAACTTGGGATCATGTTCATCTGTGGAAAACAAAACAGAAAGATGAAAACCACTTTAAATCTTCTCCGCAAAATGCCTTAGAAAAAAATGTTAATGTCAGATTTTTAAAATTCAGGATTAATTTATTATTCATTAAATCAATTCTAGGTAGAACATTTTTAGATTTTTGACAAGATATATTTTACATTGAGAAGCTGGTTAATTATGGTCTTCTAAATGCTGGTCTCTCTCTATAAGTAAAGACATTATAAATAATAATGAACAAAGGCCGTTGTGGCTTATTTAGCTAAATGCAGGCTCAAATTTAGGCTACTAGTACTCTGACTTCACTAAGGTGCTATCTTCCCCATACAAAACTGGCACAATGAGCTAAGCTCATTGAAAGAGTGAGAAATTTGTTCTTAAACTTTCAGAGTCTTCTCTCTCTCTGGGTAGTTGCCCACCCAAAAGCATGAGCATACCCACTGATGATAGTTGCCTGATTTATAGTCATGAATTGAATGAAATGTCTTGTGACTTTATGCTTGTGACCAAGAGTCTACTGTTTAGCAGTGTTAAAAGTGAAATTCAGTGGAAATAGCAACTGATGGGGAATCAAGTCCTAGTTCCATCATCGCTCTTCTCATGCCTTTGGAGAAAGGTTTTCCTAACACTGGGTTTTACTTTCTTCTTCTGTAAAACAATGCACAATGCCTGGAACACAGTAGGCATTCAGCATATATTTATTAAATTAAAAACAACAATATGTCAGCCTGGATTCTAGTTGGAAGTAATACAACTTCAATTCCAGCTAGCTTCAGCACATAAGAGGTTTGTTAGTTTATATAGCAAGGCTGAGGGAGCTGTAAAAATTCACCTAGCTTGACGAATGGCTAGAATCAAGGATCAAACACCATTAGGACTCTAGCTCCTCTGCATTCTTTCAAATCCCCTAATTCCACTTAACAGAGGACATGGCCACCAGCAGCTCTTACCTTTGTGACCAGAAAGAAAAGGGTACCCTGTGTTCTAGTCAAGATAAAAAAATTCTAAAGCCAAATTCTCATTGGTCTGATTTGGATCATGATTCAAAGCCCTTAGACCAATTACTGTGCCTCAAAGAGTGAGTCCTGCAAAAGTATCACTCACACACACACACACACACACACACACCCTGAAATTATATATATATATGGTCACTGATGACATCAAGGAAAAAGAGTCATATACAAATAAATGTGAGATGTTCATTTTGTTACGATATTACTGTTTCTTCCCACATTAGCTGTGCAGAAGCTACTTTTAGCAGTAAAGGGGCCCAAGCAAGAGATCTCCGCGTTTCCACAGAGCTGGCTCAAGGCTCTGCTCTCGCTGCAGGTGTTTTAAGACTGTCATGTCTTCAGGATGGGTACCTGGGCCTTCTTATCCCTGTAAGGATGGGAAAGGCCTTCTGTCTTCTACAGAGCCTGGCATTCATTTCTGGGAATCAGAACAAATCTCTAAGCTTAAGCATAAAATCTTCAATTATGGGAGAAGCTGCCTCAATGTAATAATAAAAAGAGGTGCTGTTGTATGTCAGACCCTCTGTTAGGAGCTCTCGGTGGCGTGCCGAAGCCAGCTAGTATTAGCTCCTAAGACCCTGCTGGTAGCATATCTTCTCTTTTCACGTTCACGGTGTCTAGGAGATAGCTTGAATGGTCCTTGTGAGGTGTTTATACTACAAAAGTTGGCTAACGCAACAAATGAGGTCTCCCTCCCTCCCACGAATAGCCAGTCATTACCATTTCCCAGCACATGACTGGCAGCTTCATATATTACCTTACTTAGTCCTCATGACAATCTCATGATCCTATTGGTATCCTCACTTTAGGAATTAATAAAAAAGGAGAAAAGTCAGAGAGGTTAAAAATTACAGAGCGCATTACTTACCTGGACGTAATTCTGCCTGCTCCAAAGCCCATGCACTACACTTGAAGAGGGAATTGACAAGAAGTTATCTCTTCCTTAGCAGTTCTTCCATTTGTCATTCGTCACATCGAAAACACTGAAATGTCAGCTCTTGCAGGAAAAGGATGTAGTCCATTGATAAAAGTGCCTTCACTCAGCTGAAAATCTCTGGCTACACTGAGGAAATGCTTTTCTGTGTTTCTTCCCCTTCTTGCTGCAGGTGGTTCATTGGGGATTGGTTGGAGTGTAGCAAGACCTGTGATGGCGGAATGCGCACACGGGCGGTGCTCTGCATCAGGAAGACTGGACCTTCTGAGGAGGAGACACTGGACTACAGCGGTTGTTTAACACACCGGCCTGTTGAAAAAGAGACCTGCAACAACCAGTCATGTCCACCTCAGTGGGTGGCTTTGGATTGGTCAGAAGTAAGGAAATCTGAGGCTGTGTGTTGTGAGATGTCTTAACTATTAACAGCAAAGCATTTAACATTAAGGACACCTGAGCATGTGAGCATCTTAGGACACAATGAGTAAGGACTGCCAGTGAACTTGGCCATGTTACATTTTATTGCTGATTATCAGGAAGTATGGGGTTTTTTGCGGGGGGGGGTGGAGCAAGGAAGTCAGTGAAAAACTAGTCTGATTCAAAGTAAGCCTAAAGTGAATTTGAAAAAGTATTATAGTGAGTACTCATGCAAGTGGTTTTTCTTCCTTATTATTTTTGAACAGCCTCACAAGCTCAGAGTCAGGCACATGTTATATCTTTTTTTTCCCTAAGTAATATTCCAGCCTAACTGCATAACTCAGACATGAATCTTTATCAATTATTATCACTTGTTATATATCTATACATACTTTAATTCCTTCTTTTGAATTGGGAGAAGAAACCTGAAGCTGAGGTTGTAACGTACCAAAAAGTCAAATTTAGATTTTATCATTACCTCCATTTAAATGAGCAGTGAGGAAGACCTAAGATAATGTTTTTCTGGCATATGTGTATATAAAAGAACCCAATATAATGCAGAGGCCTCAGAAAAATGGTCTCATGAAAAATGAGGTAAGAGGTAGAGTTAATTCTTAACTCCTCATTCTGCATGAGACATACACATATACGCACTGTACCATTCTCCACATTTCCCAAAGAAGAGCTGAGTCCTTCTGTAGTGGTGGTTAATGGGGAGAAGGATGGGTACCTGGTTATATAGCTAACGGTCGTGGTCATTCTTCTCGTTGGCAAAATAGGATGCATTTCCTGCTGAAAACATTGTGGTACTTGCTTTAGGTGTTTCCTGTAGACCTCATAAGTTTGTCAAAAAATAAACAAAAAACAAATTAAACATCGTTATTTAGAAACCTCTGAATGTAACTTTTCCCCCTGTGAATCTTACTGCTTGAGTGGCCTTATTTTGCTAGAGGCATGGGGCTCAGATGGACTGTGTTTAAGGTGGCCCATGGAAATGTAGATTTTGACCAGTTGTGGTTATCCATGGAATCTTTGGCAGGAATTAGGAGTGTTCTCCCAAGTTTCCTGGCCAAAGTCCAGCTTTAGTAATTACATTCTGCCCACCTAACTTTTATTTGTATTTCAATCAAATATAGAAATATTCTTGGTATTTTTCACTCAGTGGTTATGAAAAAAACAGTATGAATTCTTCTGTTCCCCAACAGTGGGTGAGTTAACTCTTAAATTCATTTGAAAGATAACATCCATTGATAAAAAATAGACATTCTACAGAGTTATACATGTTAGTACTTCAGTACCCAAGACTCATATAGAAGTCCATATATAGTCTTTGATTAATGATGGCAATTTTTTTTTTGAGAATTACAATGAGAGACCTGATGATTGGTGCAATAGTTTTACAGTTTCAGGTCAAGTCCATAAATATGATTGAGTTTTACTAAACAGCCTGGTATAGACACTATGGAGAATACAAAGAATTTATAGGGTTGAGAAAAGAAGAAATATCCATTTAACAACTAGAGAATAATATAAGACAGTATTTCATTAAACAGTGGATTGTGTGGCATAATTGTAAGTGACATAGAAATTCGGAGCTGAGAAGGAGAGAACAGACTGGAGTAGGATCGGATGGGAATTGAGCTGTGAGTAGAGGGAGCACAGGGTTTGGAGCAGGGAAGAGAATAGGGAAACTGGAGAAGGCATTTCTGAGAAGAGAAACAACTGAACAGAAACACAAAGACCCTGCAGGATTGGAGACAAGGGTTTGTTTTCAAGAATAAATGGATGGTAAGATTGAATAAAGTAGTGATAAGTAACAAGAAGGCTTGACTACAAAGCTGTGTACCACATCATTTTTCTACAAAAAGTGGAGAAAATAGACAAGTTCATAAGCAGAAACTAGAAAAAATTTCTACCAACCACTAAAACACCAAAACCTCCTCAATGCAGACTCATTTCACATCGGTCTCTTGACCTACATATTTCTGTATCATTATATTTTTATTTTAATATAAAACAACCCAATATAATCACCTTGAGAAATAGCTTATGTGTATTACTCTATGTTTTCATTCCAAATACCATTTTAAGGCTTTCTTCCTAATTCAACCTCATGTTGGTTGTAGTTATCCCACTTTTAGAATTTGGATTGTTATCTATCCCCTCTTAGAAGTGACCTGCTCGAGCTGCCTGAGGAAATATGTGCAAGCTAAGGGGGCTTTTAATCCTATTTCTGCTAGCTTCATTCTTTCTTTCTGTATTTGTTTATTTATTTATCTATTTGCTTATTTATTTATTTATTGTTGTGCAACTATGGCTGTCTCCATCCCCCCCACCACCATTCCCCCCACCTGCTATCTTCTTTAAGATAGCTGAGTCAAAGCTTAGGGGAAAGAAGTTGTGTGGAGGGCTTCAAGAGTACATGTTGGGACAATCACCTTGAATAACGAATTGGTGGCCGCTGATACCTCTCCACAGACAATGCAGGAGAATGATTCCAGGATAAGTGTTGCTTGAGCAATTCCCACCTCAATGGTCCTAGTTGGACACTGCCAGTACCATCATCTTCATCCTTTAGTTGGGAGGAAGGATAGTTCCCCCCCTTCAGTCTCTCCTGTGTATTTTCCGCAAGAGGGGTGCACTCTCACTTCCATTTCCTTCTGTCACCAGGAAGCCCACCTCTTTCCTAGATGGGTTAAAAAAAACAAGTGAAAATAAATTGCATTACATGAAATAAATGTCTAAGTAGCTCTGAGTAGCTCTGGAGAACAAAGTGAGAACAATGAGCCTGTTCTTCCCAGAGGAATGGAACACCTCCCTCTAATGAAAAAAGGAGGCCCCAGCAGACAGAAGAGCAGGCAGTGTTCGATCCCTTCCAGCTAGCTTTTGCAAATATTTCTCACAATATTCTTCTGACACGCCCATGAAAGCCTCCCTCCTCTTTCTGCCCTCTCCCCACTATCAGCTGTCTGAGCTCTGCTAATCACCAGGGTGAGGTTCAACTGGTGAAAACATGTTGCAGCAAGAGGAATGTACCCTTTGACCTTTTCCTTTTCATTGCCGGCTGCTCTAATATAAAATTTCCATTGTTGCAAGGCCAGGAACCGTTTTTCGTTTTCCCCATCGGTGAAACCCACCCGGCGCTTATGGCAAAGGAAAAAAGAAAAGCCAAATTACCTCAGTGGAAAATGGCTCTTCAGCAGCCTTTTGTGAAACTAATAAGCCACGGCTTCCTATTTCCTATCACCTAGCCTCAATCCTGGGGTCACCCGTGCTATATGTTGGACTTAAATGGTTTTCTGTTTTTGTCCTCTCTTGTCACGTAATTCTTAAAAGCACTGCTGCGCTCTGCGGATGGGCTCCAGCCATCCTCGACCTGTCTTTTGATGTGTCAGGATAGTTTCTCCTGACTCCCACAGAGAACCCCCAGAAAATGGTCTGTTTGGACTTGTTCTTGGTCAGGTGATGACTGACCTCATAATCAGTTGACTGTTAGGACTAACTTTTAGGTAGCCTTACTTAAGAAGGAGGAGGGGGAATCTCCCCTCAAGGGGCTGCGCTTTGTTTTGCATTCAATTTGTGATACCACCCTGTTTACTCCCAGGTTCTACCTTGGTACACAGCTAAGTAAATGGAACCCCCCTTTCCAGAGAGAACTCAGTCTAACCCCAGAACACTAACATTTCTATCCTTCATAAGTGAGAGCCGAATTGTTTTTCCTGGTGTGGTTTCAAATACTCTTTGTTTCTGAAAAATATGTTTTTGCTTCTTAATCATAGAACACAAAACGGAAACATAAATGCATCTCTCACAAAAATCCCTTCCTATATCCCACTGAGATGAAAACAAAAACAAACGGTCTGGGCAGATTTTAAACAGTTGTAATATTCTTATTGTATGAGTAAAAGAGAAAAACTACATAGGAGAAATAAGTTCACTGAAGAAGGTTGTCCACTGAGATGATATCTCTGCCTAGCTGCCTAATGATTTAGTATGAGAAAGAAGAGAATGGACTTTGATATTTATAACTCTACTTCGATATAAAAAATAATTTTTGTTACTGAACTAGTTAATTTCTGATTATTATTAATGAATTTTACTGCATACTCAAAAAGTGCACAAAAATATGCCCTTCACATGGGTATAGACTACGGATTACCTCTGAAGAAATCTTTGAAGCATTCATAATTAAGTTAATGCCTATCAATCATATACACAATCCTGGCTACCTCTTCCTTTTCTAGAAGTTTTTTGACAGCTAAATAAAACTGAGGCTGTCAGATGCATTACCATTAGCCAGAAAGGCAAAGATGCAATGCACGCAGGCTAAATAGAGCAGGATGAAGAAGTAAAACCACAAACAAGCTGAGGGATGTCTCTGCTTGAACGTCTCCGATATAAGGTCAGAAGAATTTGCAGGATTCGGTCCTATTTAGAATGAAGCTGGTCTACCTGGCATCCCTGTGCCTTTACTACTTTTTTTACAAGCAATTTTTAAACACTTAAGTTTATAATCATCCTTAAGAAGTACAATATTTGCAGAGACCAGAGTTGCGATTCTGGCTGCAGACGCGTCATATTCGTGGGGAGATCTGCAGGGCTCAGGGCTGCTGTATTCACTGAATCAGAACGTGGCGGAAATGCAGTTTTCAGTCATTGACTATTTGGAGAATCTAGTCGATTATCTCTCTGCTTCTGTAAAATAGAGTGTCATTGGCTTCTTCAGTGGAGTTTTGGCTGTAGTATTCTAAAATAATTTCTTGCCTTGTTAGAAAGTATCATCGTACGTTCAGTTTTGCATAGAACTGCAAAGACAGTTTGTGTGTTTGTACGTGTATCTCCCAGAGCTTTATGCTAGTGGGAACCTGCCATCTGGATTTATCTGCACCTCTCAGTGCTGCAGTTTCCCACCTGTAAAATGGGTGGGAAAATAGTATTTCATGAAGTTTCTATGAGGATTAGGTAGATTATGACACGCCAAGGACTTAGAACACTGCCTGACACACTAAATACGAGTTGCGTTCTCTCTTTATTCTTCTCTCTGTTATCATCAATGAATTTGTTTGTTTTGTCTTTGGTACCCTGGGAACTTCTCAGACACAAATGAATGAATTCTCCATCCTTGCACTGTCTGCCTCACCTACCTGTAAGCAGGACTTCCATGTGGGCTCTTAGGAAAGACTGCCGCAGTCTTCAAATAATGGCAGAAGCTCTTGCTACTAGGAAAAGATATTAGAGTAAGCAAGGGACATATGTCCCAGGCTTCCCTATACATATGATTGCTTTTAAAATATGAAAGGGGAGGGGTGTGGCACAAGTATATTTTTCAATAAATGTTCCCAATATAGAAAACTAATCATAGCCTCAAAGTACTAAAACTGAATACCCTATCCACCCTTTGTGTTTCCACCTGGATCCCTGAAGCCTGAAGTGCCCTCTATGCTCTCGTATTTTACCTTAGTTTATTTCTATAGGAGTGAATACCGATGTGTTCTCATGGCCTTGTTTCTGCCAATGCGAAGAGCCAAAGTATGGATCAGAGGCTTAGGATTTAGTTCCAGCTGTACCACTTGCTGTCTCTTTAACCTTGATTAAGTTATTTAAGCTCTCTTCATCTGTAGCAAGTCTCATGAACTTGTATAAAAATAATGTATTTGAGAGATATTGTAAGCTGTGAAGCTCCAGTGGGACGAAGCCAGTAGACTTACTATTATCAATAACAATATGAAGCGTTAAGAACGTGACAAGAATCCTCCCGGGCTTTGCTTTCTGGCGTTGCTGTGAGGCCAAGGGGACTAAACACAAGTGGGACGAGCTCGAGACCTGAATCGGGGTGATATTCATTGTACAGAATGCACGATGGCAAGATACGTTTGCACGTTGTTGCTTGAAATATGAAACGATAGGCCTGTTGTGAAGATTAAATGAAACTATGCATGAAGTACACGGTGCGATGCCTGCTATCCAGGACACGCTCGGTGGGCGTCGGCATCAGGTCTGCCACTTAACAGTTGCATGAGTTTCTATCAATGATTTATTCTAAGATTGTTTTTTTCATTTTAAAAACAACAGTAATTGCCATCTCACAGAATTTTCGTGAGGACCATGTAAATTATAGCACTTAACACTTGGTGTACACAGTGTGTGTTAAGTGGTCGCTGCTATAATTTTCATCATTAGTAACAGCTGTAGTAGA
Organism: Desmodus rotundus; assembly: GCF_022682495.2. Taxonomy (NCBI): domain Eukaryota; kingdom Metazoa; phylum Chordata; class Mammalia; order Chiroptera; family Phyllostomidae; genus Desmodus; species Desmodus rotundus. Next base: position 172,951,978 of record NC_071387.1, read on the forward strand.
CATAGCAGCAGCAGCATTAGCTCCGTGCCTGGGACTGGCCTAGCATTTAGCGTGGAGAGATGAATCTGAAGAAGTAAGCAGAAAATTGCTATTAGGGTATAGTAATCATATTTCAAGAGTTCAGTTTTTATCCTGAAGACAACAGTGAGCCAGTGAAGGGTTTTTTTTTTTTTCCACAAGAAGAGAATATAATTGAATGTGTGCTTTAGAGAATTGACTGGAGTGAAGCAAGAGCAAGAAATAGGAGACCAGTTAGAAAGCCGTTCCAATATTACTTGTAGGCAGTGCTGCTGTCTGTAGTAAGGTTGATAGCAGCGGAGACTGAGAAATCAACAGATGCGAGAGAGATTTAGGAGTCAAATTAATGGTACCTAGTCATTGATTATATGGGTAGAGTGAGGCAGCCGCTGGAAATAAGGATATTGATTTGTCTGTGAAAAGGAATAACGGGTCAGGAATTTTTCTCTGGATCCCTAACTAAAGCCTCTTCTGTAACCTTATTGGAAAGAACTGAATGTTATCCTCCTTCAAAATGCATCCTAATGACAATTTTTCCTAAGTTGGAGGAAATTTATTGTTATTACATTCATTGTGGTGAAGAGTGTTCATGGGATCCTTGATTTTCACCTAAAAAAATGTTAGTATTTTTCTTTCTTTCTATGACATGTACTGGGCTCAAGGATTGCTCCAGACACAGCCACTCCAGGGTGTGTAGTATCCATTAAGATGTTCCCATCCCATGACTAATACATCTTGGTTTACCTGATGGTGAATCAGAACCATCGTCTTTCCAGATAAAGGACAGTATGTATTTGTTGAGTGCTAACTCAAAGCCCTCTGCTGGATCATGAGGTCAGGGTGGGAGAAAAGGGTAGAGCAGAAATAAAATAATTTTAATGATCTTATAATCTGGTAGGGGTAAAAAGATAGGTAAATACATAATTATCAAATAGGCAGATGGTGATGAGGGGCATAGAATTTATAAATTCTACATCCTCTTTTTTGGTATTTAAACTTGTGTTCACATGCCTATCTCCTATGTAAAACTATGAACCCCTAGAGGTGTAAAGACAGTCTTTCATTTTTATGTCCCTTCCCCCTGTCTAGTTCCTATAGGAGATGTGAAAAAAATTTTTAAATAAAAGGAGTAGAAACAGGGCTTAAAATATTGTAGATAAGGTTCTCCCCTGGCTGAGAGAAAGTACAAATTTTAAGGAAGGGTTCAGGCATACAGGGGAGAAAGCTGGAGGACTTCAGTCAGCCACTATGTTAATTAACCTGGAAAAGACGTACATAAAGCTCTTTGTGACATAGGAAGAAGCACCTTTACCTTAGTGTGAACAGACTGATCCAACTAAACAATAATAAAATTCATTATGTTTAACTGATGGACAGGGAAAAATCCAGAGATTTTCTGTGCAATAAACCATCACCTGCGACCATGTGTTCATAGCCACCACACTGTAAGAATGCACATGTAAATCTACCTCTAGCTTGCTTCACAAAGACACGTTCTTGTGGTCTGCTAATAACATAAGAATTTTCTTCAGAAGGCTACACCCAACAAGTAGGAAACCAACAATTCCACATTCCAAAAATTAGCAAAATCTTATCACAGCTGAATGTGGCCAAGGATAGGGAGGAATTGAGGAATAAACCTACTCTCAATAAAAGAAGAAAATAAGTTAGCCAAGAAAAGCAAACTTTGGGCTTAGCTCTTAAAGACCTTAGGGAAAAAGATAAAAGTACTGCTGCTTAAATACTTAAGGAATTTTCATATCTGAAAGACTTTGCCTAGTACTTAGTGAGGGTATGTACTGTATGCCCTAACACATATTTACTCCGAGAACAGTCTCTTCGACTTTTCTTTACCATTGTTATTCATTAGTATTTCTTTCCTTTCCAGTGCACTCCTAAATGCGGTTCAGGATTCAAGCATCGGATTGTTCTGTGCAAGAGCAGTGACCTTTCTAAAACATTCCCAGCTGCACAGTGTCCGGAGCAGAGCAAGCCCCCTACCCGCGTCCGCTGCAGTTTGCGTAGCTGCCCCCCTCCTCGCTGGGTGACAGGAGACTGGGGCCAGGTAAGGCAGCTGCTCTGTGGGCTCCTCTGAAGCGGCACCTTGAGACACTTAGGCTCCTGACTGGCTCATTGTAAGGGCTCAGGAGATGAGCAACAACACATAGAAATCTAGGTGTAAGTTCTGGCCAAGATGGAGGCATAGGTAGAAACCCTTAGCCTCCTTGCACAATCCAAAGGAGGATAACAACCAATCTAAAATCAATAAACAACCACATGTGCCAGAAAATCAAAATGCATGGAACTCTGACAACCATAGAATTAAGGAAACAGTCAAACAGAACGACCAGACTGGTAAGGTGATGGATGGAAAGAAACCACAGTGAGGTGGCAGGCTGCACAGGCAGGACTTACTTAAGGGGAAACGGAGACTCAGAGCTGTCTGTGGACTACGGTGGTTGCCACGGTGGGAGAAACTTCCAGTCTTACAGGAGAGTTCGGTGAAAAGTGCTCTAGAGAGGAGCTGGGAAGCTGCATTGTTCCCTCTCTGGCCCCTCCCCCGGAGGCAGTGCTGCAGCACTGCAAAGAGGGTTGCCCCACCCCCTTACAACTTAACAGGGGCCCCAAAGAAATAGGGCCAAAACGAAAGAACAAAGCAAAAGTTCAGAAAGAGAGCTAACCGATGAGGAGATAGCCGATCTGTCTGATGGAGAATTTAAAGCCCTGGTAATCAAAATGCTCACAGAACTGATTGAACTTGGTTGAAAAATGAAAGAACAAATGAAAGATACCCAAAGTGAAATAAAGCAAAATATTCTGGGAACCAATGGTGACAGGAAGGAAACCAGGACTCAAATCAACAATTTGGAACAAAAGGAAGAAATAAACATTCAAATGGAACAGAATGAAGAAACAAGAATTCAAAAAAATAAGGAGACTTTTGAACCTCTTTGGCAACTTGAAACTTTCCAATATCTGAATTATAGGGGTGCCAGAAAGAGAAGACAAACAGCAAGAAATTGAAAACTTATTTGAACAAATAATAAAGGAAAACTTTCCCAGTCTGGCAAAGGAAATAGACTTCCAGGAAGTCCAGGAAGCCCAGAGAGTCCCAAAGAAGTTGGACCTAAAGAGGAACACACCAAAGCACATCATCATTAAATTACCCAAGATTAAAGACAAAGAATCTTAAAAGCAGCAAGAGGAAAGAAAATGTTACCTACAAAGGAATGCCCATTAGCCTATCAGCTGATTTTTTTAAAGAAACCTTGCTGGCAAGAAGGGGATGGAAAGAAGTATTTGAAGTCATGAAAGGCAAGGACCTTCATCCAAGAAGATTCTATCCAGCAAAGCTTTCATTTAGAATGGAAGGGCAGATGAGAGCTTCCCACAAAAGTTCAAGTTAAAGAGTTCATCATCTCCAAGCCCTTATTATATGAAATGTTAAAGGGACTCATCTAAGAAAAGGAAGATGAAAACTATGAACAGTAAAATGACAACAAACTCACAACTATCAACAAATGAACGTAAAAAAATAAAAGAAAACAATGAAAACAAAAAACTAAGCAATCAACTAGATCAGGAACAAATCAGAGAAATGGACATCACATGGAGGGTTTCCAGTAGGGAGGGAGAAGGGAGAAATGGGGGGAAGGTACAGGGAAGAAGAAGCATAATTGGTAGGTATAAAAGAGATGGAGAGAGATAAAAAATAGTATGGAAATAGAGAACTCAAAGAACTTATATATACAACCCATGGACATGAACCAAGGGTGGGGGAGGGTGAAGCTGGCAGGTTTGGGGGGCGGGGTGGAGGGGAATAAGGGGGAAAATTGGGAAAACTAATAGCATAATCAATAAAATATACTTTAAAAAAGAAAATTTAAAAAATTTTTAAATAAATAAAAGTTCATATACCTAAAAAAAAGAAAAAAGAAATCTAGATGTAAGGTGTGAGTGTGAAACAATTCACAAAGAGCAACAGCCACCCACAGACACACTTAGCTATATTCCTCCATACCTACACTCTTCTCTCACTTCTACCTTCCCCTTGGAGCCTGGCATTTTAACTTAAAATAAAAGTGAAATAATCTAGGTGGCCCAAGATTTGAACAAGCTACCAAAACTTTGAATTCTGTCCCAACTCTCTCAACTAATTCAAGAATAAACCATTTAACACCAGGGTCTTAATTTTCCTACTTGCAAAATAACTCCTTTTGACTTCCGGCCAAGATGGAGGCATAGGTAGACACACTGTGCCTCCTCACACAACCAAAAGAAGGACAACAACAAATTTAAAAAGAAAAAATAACCAGAACTGACAGAAAATCGAATTGTGTGGAAGTCTGACAACCAAGGAGATAAAGAAGAAACATTCATCCAGACTGGTAGGAGGGGCAGAGACGGGCAGCCAGGCAGAGAGGACTTGAGGCAAGGCGGTGGCTGGTGGAGTGGGTGGTCCCACATTCAAGTGTAGATAAACTGGGAGGAACAACTGGGGAGCAAGACAGACTGCACAACCCACGGTTCCAGTGTGGGGAAATAAAGCCTCAAAGCCTCTGGCTGTAAAAACCTGTGGGGGTGGTGGCGGCTGCGGGAGAAACTCCCAGCCTCACAGGAGAGTTCGTTGGAGAGACTCAAAGGGTCTTACAACATACACAAACCCACCCACCTGGGAATCAGCACCAGAGGCCCCAATTGTTTGTGGGTAGTGGGGGAAGTGACTGAAAACTGGCAGAGAGTGGAGCAAGTGGCATTGTTCCCTCTCAGACCTCTCCCCCACATACATTGCCACAATGCAGTGATGTGGGTCGCCCTGCCCTGGCAAATACCCAAGGCTCTGCCCCTTACTATGTAACAGGTGTGCTGAGACAAAAAAAAAAAAATATGGCCCAAATGAAAGAACAGATCAAAGCTCCAGAAAAAATAAAACTAAGTGATGAAGAGATAGCCAACCTATCAGATGCAGAGTTCAAAACACTGGTAATCAGGATGCTCACAGGAATGGTTGAATATGGTCACAAAATAGCTGAAAAAGTGAAGGCTATGAAAAGTGAAATAAAGGAAAACGTACAGGGAACCAACAGTGACGGGAGGGAAACTGGGACTCAGATCAACAGTTTGGAGCAGAAGGAAGAAAGAAACATCCAAACAGAACTGAATGAAGAAACAAGAATTTGAAAAAATGAGGAGAGGGTTAGGAACCTCCTGGACAACTTTAAACATTCCAATATCCCAATCATAGGGGTGCCAGAAGGAGAAGAGTAAGAGCAACACTTTGAAAACTCATTTGAACAAATAATGAAGGAGAACTTCCCCAATCTGGCAAAGGAAATAGACTTCCAGGAAGTCCAGGAAGCTCAGAGAATCCCAAAGAAGCTGGACCCAAGGAAGCACATACCAAGGCACATCATAATTACCCAAGATGAAGAATAAGGACAGAATCTTAAAAGTATCAAGAGAAAAGGAGACAGTTACCTACAAAGGAGTTCCCATTGGACCATCAGCTGACTTCCCAAAAGAGACCTTACAAGCAAGAAGGGTCTGGAAAGAAGTATTCCAAGTCATGAAAGACAGAGACCTACATCTAAGATTACTCTATCCAGCAAAGCTTTCATTTAGAATGGAAGGGCAGATAAGTGCTTCCCAGATAAGGTCAAGTTAAAAGAGTTCATCATCACCAAGCCCTTATTATATGAAACGTTAAAGGGATTTATCTAAGAAAAAGAAGAAGATAAAAACTATGAACAGAAAATGACAACAAACAACTCTCAACACCTGAACCTGAAAACCAAAAACAAACACAAACTAAGCAAACAACTAGAACAGGAACAGAATCAGAGAAATGGACATCACATGGAGGGTTATCAGAGGGGTGGGGGTGGGGGCGTGGCCAGGGAATGAGGGAAAAGGTACAGGGAATAAGAAACATAAATGGTAGGTACAGAATAGATAGATGAAGGGTAAGAATAGTATAGGAAATGTAGAAGCCAACGAACTTATATGTATGACCCATGGACATGAAATAAGGTGGAGGAGGGGGATACAGATGGGAGAGGGTTGCAGGGCAGAGGGGAATAAAGGGGGAGAAATGGGACAATTGTAATAACATAATCAATAAAATATATTTAAAAAATAAAAAATAACTCCTTTTAACCTCACATAAAAGATATGGGGGTATTGACTGACAGTCTCTGAAATATCATTAATACTTACTCTTCAGTGGATTTTTCTGTTGGAGACTATGCATTGGGAAGCAAGTATATAAGGCTTTTTGTATGTATTTTAATATTAGACTCATTTCCAGTTTATGTCCCAATTCTTTTTCTTTTCTTTCTCACTTTAAAATTGTGTTATCTTGCTGAAGGCACCTTAAATCCTTTAAAAGCAAACTAGTATTTTTGGATAGAAGGAAAGTTAAGTATTGGGGGTTTTTGTATGTCAAAAAGAGAATCTATTAGGTTATGTTAAAAAATAATGCACTTCATAGAAGCAGTTTCCGAAAGTCCGACCGAAGTTTAGCATGGCCGGAGCACCATGGTTCTGTCGGCCTCTTTTTTCACACTTTGGAGCAGGCAACGATTTTCAGTCCCCACTAAGTCGAATAAATACTCTTGCTTGGCCCTGTTGGGAGACAAAAGAAGTATGATCATAAAGTAATTAACATTTGCATTTGTGTAATAAACAATGAAGAATTTGGTTTTATATAATAGTATTTAGTTTAATTTACAAAGTGGTCACGAAGAATGCACGTGAGCACGTGTGCAGTTAAATGTCCCAGTGTAAAAGTGTGACGGTATCGCACATGTAATGGTACTATGCCATCAAAGAATCAGTACAAACATGCTCTCATAATTTTTATTTAAACCAGGTAGTAATTCCTTTTTTATACATTCTTCATTGTAATGCTCTGTTAAGTCTCTTTGAAACTTCTTGTGTATTCTGTCTGGCTGGTGTGGCTCAGTGGATTGTGCACCAGCCTGAAAACCAAAGGGTCACCGGTTCACTTCCCGGTCAGGGCCCAAACTAGTCCATCTATCTTTCACACATCGGGATGTTTCTGTTTCTCCCTCCTTTCCCATCTATCTAAAAATAAATAAATAAAATCTAAAAAAAAGAGAGAAAAATTTTGCTTGTTTAGTGATTTCACCAAATTTACAATTATCAATTTGAGATTATACTTTTAAATGTCATAAATCCTTTTCTTCTCATCTATATTTTAAATTCAGTTTCTTAAAATTGAAATTAACCACCAAAAAAGCAAAGATGCCTTAGTATATTTTTATAGTGTATTTATATGTTATTCTGCATTTAGAAACTTAAAAGTGCCTATGCATATCCTTGCAAGTCCCGTCTGTGCTTTGAGAGTTTTTGCAAACAAAGTCAACGGGGCTTCAGTTTGTTTACCTTGTAAACATCACCGTGGCCCCTCTTGGCACCAGTTAGCTCCTCATCCCTTTGATCTCGAATCTCACAGGCTTTCTGGTATTCTGGGTGGCAGGCCCAAAGAATAGACCCAGCTTCACTCTTCAGCCTGCACAGTGCATGAGTCCCAGCTGAAACTAAGCCACTCAAAGAGTAACTTCAATTCTGAAATAACTAAATCCCTGAATAGATGAAAAAGGAGAGGGAGACATGCAAATTGGCTAACATGAGACCACTTCTCAGGTCTGTGTGGCTCATAGCACCTTAGAGAACCTGTGGTACTTATTTAAACTCTTTTTAGGAAAAACTGGCCCCGTCGCCAGGCCCCACAGCAGTCACTGCTGTTACACTGAACTAAGGTTTTGATCAGGTTCAGAGCACTAGTACCCCATGGGGAGTTTGCCCAGAGCCTATAATAAGCAGTGAGCAATAGCGATGTCTCAGCCCTGGATTCTCTGATTATTCTACTTCCTCACGAGGATTTTCTTACTATACTCCTTTTAGAGTTCACCAGTACTGCCTGGAACTGTTGGAATACTAGTCCAAGAAATCTTCATCTGACAACTTCTGGGAACTATGTTGCTTCCACTTTCTTGGGTATAAGCTGATCCTTGAATTTCCAAACCAATTCTCTCATAGAATGACCTAATCATACACTTCTCCAAGATGAACTATTCATGGGCTTTAAGCACTGATGTATGTGATGTTTGAAATGACATAGTATCTTTTTTACCTCCTGAAAATTGTTGAGATCAGTATTTTGTTTCTCTCTGTCTTTGGGTTTAGTGTTCTGCGCAGTGTGGCCTTGGACAGCAAATGAGGACTGTGCAATGTCTCTCCTACACTGGACAGGCATCTAGTGACTGTCCAGAAGCTGTGCGGCCCCCATCGATGCAGCAGTGTGAAAGCAAATGTGACAGTACCCCCATTTCCAATACTGAAGGTGAGTTTCCCAAGAAGAAGGAGCCTGTGGTCTCCAGTGACTCGTTTGTGCTGGTCCCTGGGGTTTGAAGGGCCCCATCAAACCAGTGTTTGTACAGAGCATTTATGAAAGCTGTGCATGTACTGGGTATGTGATCAGAGAACCTACGTGTTTTTCGGACTCTTCCACTAACTATGACCTTCTTAAGTGACTTAACATTTCTGGAGCTAAATTTACTAATCTATATAATGAAAGATTGGAGCAAATAATCTCTAAAGTTGTATCTACTCAAATGTGGAATGTGAAATGAACAAAATAAACTAACAAACAAAATAGAAACAGACTCCCAGAGAAAAGACTGACAGCTCTCAGAGGGAAGGGTGGGCTGGGTGAAAAAGGTGAAGGGATTAAGCAAAAAGAAAAAAAACCTTATACACACAGACAACAGCATGGTGATTACCAGAGAGGAGGGGAGCAGGGGGAGGTGAAGGAGGGTAAGGGGGGATAAGCGGTGAGGGAAGGAGACTTGGCTTTGGGTGGTGAGCACACGATACAGTGTGCAGATGATGTGTTATAGGATTGAACACCTAAAACCTATATGATTTTGTCGACCAATGTCACCCAATAAATTCAGTGGAAAAAAAAAAGTAAATAGCTCTGACCCATGAGGCTCAGTTGGTTGGGCATCGTCCTGGAAAGTGGCAGAGTGAAGGTCGCCGGTTTGATTCCCAGTCAGAGCACATGCCTGGGTTGTGGGTTCGTACCCAGCTGAGGCACGAATGAGAGGCAACCAATCGATGTTTCTCTCCTTGTCTTTCTCCCTCCTTTCTCCTCTCTCTAAAAAGAAATAAAATCTTTAAAATAAATAAATCAAAATGAAATACCATCTTTCATTGGGGTCTCTATGGATGATACGGGCCACTGCCAGAACCTTGGGGCTTGTTTAAACTATAATACCAAAGTTTAGGAAATGATTCCTCTCCTAACATTTTGTTACGAAAATAATAAAAAGTTTCAAACATACAGTAAAGTTTAAAGAATTGTACAGTGAACACCCACCATCTGGATTCTAGCATTAACACTTTACTCAACTTGCTTTGTCATGTGTATATCTATCTGTCCATCCCTCAAGGTAATGGTTTTTAAAAGTATGCTCCATTTATTCAACCATTAATGCATTTACTCATCAAACATACCTACTATGTGCCAGGCAAAGATACTGTGAAAGGAATACAACAAGGTCCCTGTCCTCAGATGGATCACAGTTTAATAAGGGCGGCAACATGCAAACAAATACTTATCACAATTGGGCAGCAGTGTAACAGGGTGGAAAGAAGCTACAGGAGTCTACAGAGGATGGGGTAGCCAGCGGCAGCATCATGGAAAAGGCAAGCATGAGTGGGTCCCTTGGATGGGGTCACAGTTTGCCAAGAAGACATGGAGATTCTGGGCATTCCTGCCAGAGAACAAGAGTGTACAGGCACAGAGGCATGGAGGTTGCTCAGCAAGTCTGCTGTGGGCTGGCAGGTGAGCAGGCAGAGGAAATGAAGCTATAAAGAGAGAGAGAGGACTTGGGTTCGGGGGTCCTGTATGCAGTGGAAGAAAGTTAGGACTCTTATCTACGAGTTCTAGGAAACAAGTGAAGGAAATTGGGGAGTGACATGCTTAGGATGGCAGGAGTGTCAAAAAGCAGAGGGAGGGCCTTCTAGTGTGAGAGAAGAGTTAGCAAGTTGTTCTAAGAGTCCAGGCTGGAGATGATAAAGTCTTGAACTAAGGCAGATACAGCAGGGATCAAAAGGAGGGCAACAAATTGAAAAACAGGAGAATAAAATGGAAAGGGAAAAAAAAATAACCTGATGTACAATTAGACATAGGGCTGAGAGACTTGGAGGTATTCAGGGTGACTCCCAAGGTTCCATTATAATCATTAATGATGATAAAGAATTTAGGTATCTATAGGGAAGTTAAACACATTAGTCCCCCAAAGCCATAATAAAATAATGGAATTTGAATAAAATGTTTAAAAATAAAAAGAAATAATGGAGAGAGATTTAAGAAATGGGTGGAGGTGACGGTAGGAGAAGATCAGAAATGGAGTGTCACAAAAGTAAAAGCTAGTGGGAAGAAAATAGGAAGAGGAAGAAAGAAGATGAAATCTGCCGCATTCCACGTCCGCTTTAGTTTTTTTTTTTTAATTTCTGAAAGCCTGCAGCTAAAAGTTGAAGCATTATAGGCTTGATCTTGACAGACTGCCCCTGATGAGGGTAACGCCGCGTTGCAGCCAAGAGTGAATTACGGACATGCTGGGCATCACTGCATTTGAAATCCTGCTTGGAGTGATTTGTTAAAGTGCACCTGGCAGCCCAGACTGGCCTACTCGAGCTCACCTGAATGCCATTTTATTCATCTTTCTGCAGTTTCAAGTTCCCTTGTAGTTTATATGACGAGTCTTTTCAGCTGCTCAACTGCACAAGGCACCCTGTCAGCTACTATAATGATTCATGGTGTGTTGTGAGTTGGTCACCAACTCAGGAAAGGTGTGGCTGGTGTACATCGGTTTACCAGCCCTGCTGTGGAGCTGTGGCTTTGGTGGGTCTCAGTCTCCCTCAAGTAAATGACTCAAAGCAAGCCTAGGAAGCTCCGGACATCTCATAAAATCTCCAGAACAAAACAGCTACTGAATTTTGGTTTTTAGATGGCATCCAACGTATTAAAGTCAGTGAAGGGAATGGTGAAGGTGAAGACTTCGATTTCAAGAGGGAGAGGAAGACCCTTTTGTTCTTAGCCACTTTAAAGAGCTCATAATCCCCATCAGCATTCAGGTTCACATTCCTGTATGTCTGGTTTCAAGGGAGCTCTGGATTTGTGTTGGAATCATGTCACCCCAGGTTAAATATAGTTGGCATCCAGGGAATGAGACTAGGTAAGAAGCAGCTGAGAAAGAGAGAAAGAGAGAAAGGAGAGGCTTAGTCCATGGTGGGTTGAAATAAAGAAAGTTCCCTAGTTGGCATCACTGTTTTGAGGATAAAAAGTTAGTGTACTGTTCCCAATGCAATGAATAATATCAAGTTCCCAAGCAAAACTTATTTCATTCAGTCTGAATATGTACAGTGTCCAGGGCTCAAGTACGATTTTACTGGGAAAAGTACAGCTGAGCTCACATCCTCGCCTGTACCGCACGTGCACGCGCGCATGCGCAGCCTTTGTGGCCTCCTTTCCCGCCGGGTTCTGCATCTCCACCGGCAGTTTGACAGGCACAGCTGGTTGTACTTTTGTAATCCAGAAGGTAGACCCTTAGGTACTTAGGTCATAACTCTCTACCCACTGCGTTCTTCCTCTGAATGGCATAAAGAACCTACAGGCACAGAGGGCATGCGTTCTCTGTAGAAAGATGCTGAATGGTCCAACCAGGTCATGGAGAGATGTGTCCTGTGTATCGCAACTCACTTCAAGGATACAATTAAACAGGCTTTGCAAGGTTTTATGAATTAAATATAAGAGTACTGCATTTTTGGAGTTGCTCTTGTACTCCTTGGACCAAGCCAAGGCATCAAAGTCACAATGAATCTGAATCTAAATTCATAAGGCTCTGTTCAGTACGAGTATTTTGAAACCACGTCTTTTAGGTCCGGGTTTTGAAAGATTAATCTAAAGCAGCTGGGAAAAAACCCATGGGAACATCAGTGATAAGTAGAGTCAGGTGTTGCCTGTGAAACAGGTTGCCTAAATTTTATCATTCAGTTCTACCAAAACCCAAATTACCAGCAAGACCCAGCAAACCTGGCAAGTGACTTAAGATGCTAAGAATGGGTCCAGTTCACATCACAGGGCCTAGCGGCTGGTTTTCAGTCCTGGGTATATTCCCAAGTCTCCCCGAGAAGAATTTAGGGATACTCCTTAAATTCTCCCACCACAGGTCTTGGGCCTCAGGTAAAGTGAAACTTTATTTTTTGATTGGGAGAGGTATGTATTTTTTAAAAAGGAGAGACTAGTTAGGTCAGCAAAAGATTCCTAGAAGCCACACAGTAAGGACCTCCCACCCTTCCAATAACCTCACAAGAAGAAAGGTAGAAAGAGTGTCTTGTCATTGTCCTCCAGGAGGGTACTTGGCTGTACATGATGATAGATGAGCAAATCAGGCTTCTTCATCTTAACATCCTTGACCCTTGTGGCTCAGATTCCACTCCTTAAAAGCAGTGGATGTAGTGTATCTGTATGAAGAAAATGTGATATATCCATTACAGAGAGATTGTATCACAAAAGATTCTACCTAAACTAAAGGATTCCTTTTACTAGATCTCCCAGTGTAATTGTTTATTTTCAGATTATGTATTACTTGGGTACAGAGAGACTCTTACTTTATAGATATTTTAGATATTAGCTAGATACCAAGGCCAACCAAAGATGGTTTAGAAATTAAAGCAGAACTTTTCTGTTACCCTTTTGAGTTTAGTGGGAAAATGTGGTTTACTTTATGTGCAATAAAGTAGGGTTTTATCACCGATGTAAACTGTGTATTGGCTTAAAGGTGGGAGTAAAAAGACTACTCCACACTTTCAATGGGCTCTGAGGACGAGGCACACTAGTGAGTGATACATTGTATAATGAAGGCCTCTCAACTACATCAGCACAATGCCAGCGAGTCATTCCAAGGGCTCAAAACGTCAGTCTTCACTAAGCTAAGAAAGTGACAGAGGGGCTGAACATCCATATAATTTAAAACTGGTACTAATCTTTTTTAGTACATTTAGCCTTCTGTAATAATAGGGACTTTAAATGTCTTGGTGTGTCTAACATCACCTTTCACTTATGTAATTTTACACAATTTAGGGATGAAGATATAGCTAAAGAAAAGTATTCCGGCTATTCTGAATGCCTTTGACCTAGAACCCTCCTTTCAAACATTTTCCCTGCTCTAAGGTGGCAGAGCAGACCTCCTGATAATGGACCAAAGGTTGACCTACCATCAGTGGTATCAGCCAAGAATACAGAAGTTTTGTCAGGCAGAAACCCTTTTTTTTTTCCACTTAGATGCTAAAAATGCAGCCAAAATAGAGTGGTATTGGAGTCAGACAAACCTGAGTTCTGGTCTCAATTCTTAGGCCAACTAGCTGTGTGACCCAGCATGGGGTTTGCAACCTTTTTGAGCTTCAGTTTTGCCATCTGTGTAAAACCGATGTTTTATATATTTAAGAGGATTAAATGTATAAATATATAAAGCCAACTAAGACAGTGCATGGCACATCGGAGACATTTGGTAAATTATTTTTAGTGTTATTATTACTAGATTAAGCTCTTATGGAGTTAAAAGACAGAGAATAAAAGACTAGTCACAGTTATCTTTGGTGAATAGATTTTCATCATCCCAAAGACTGATTCTTCCAGGTGGGCGGTCCTTAGAAAGCAAAACCAAAAAGGAGGAAGGGAATGGTCCTGGCACCCGCTCCTTTGTGAGAGCCCCTACACTGCATCCAGGCTGAGTGTCCTCATAGAGTCCAAGTGTCACCACTTTAGCATCTCACCAAAGCCCAACCTCGGATCGCCTCCACCCAATCACAATCCACCTGCTCTCTGCTTAATGTCTTTCTGTTTATTTGCTCACGCGAGCCAACCTGTCACCCTTCCTGGGAGCCTATGCACATTTCAGTGTGGGCCCCAGAGAAACAGTCCAGCACGGCTGTCTCACCGGCAGGTGTGCCAGTGACAGTAATGACGAGAGCCAGTAAGCGGAGCGCTTCCCTGTGCTGGGCGCCGTGTCGCCTCCTGTAAGGCCCACGACATCCCATGAACAGATCTTATCACCGTCTCCATTTCGCAGTGAAAAGGCGACGGTTTGGAGAGGTAAAGTCACTTGGCCTCGCACAAGCACACACTGGGAGGAGCCAGAATTCACCCGCGGGCCTCACTCCAGACCTGGCTTCTCACCGCCGTTTTGTGCTGCTGGCGCGGGCGGGTCCCTACCTCCCAATGCTTGGTCCTGCTCCCGCACCCAACTAACGTCCTGCTTCCGATCAAGGTACTCAGAATCGAGTTAGTCGGGAACGCACTTAACAGAGGCATTGGGGAAGTCACAGAAGGACACAGCGGCAGCTGGTCCCCAGGCTGCCCCGGGGCTGGACACCGCCGCCGGCCTGGAGGGCGCTCTGGGCCTCCGCACCCCCAGGAGCGGCGCCTCGTTCCCAGCACCCACCTAAGGAGCCAAATCCCGAGTACTCGTATTTACGAGGGCCTGAGAGGGTGGGTAGAGCAGTTGTTGGAGGGAAGAACAATTTCTGAATATTTTATTTTACTCTATATTTGTCATGTAGTATTGAATCCGATTCCAAAGTCTAAATCTATAAGGAAAAATCTGTGGAGTTGCTTGTATTTTGCTCTTCTCGGAGTTTTCCTGGTCCAGTGACTCTTCCATAAACGGAGTAATGAGTCTCCCGATAGAGTTGTATGTATGCCCAGGGAATATTCCTTGTCCGGTCGGCAAACTGACGTCTGCCTATAGGACAGCGTGTTCTCCGTAGTAACCTAAACGCCGCGTCCTCGTTGAGAAGTTCGGAGTGCAGCGCACTGTTATCAGCTAGTGAGAGATAGTAAGTAATAGTAATAAGATAATGAGTAAGAGATAATAAGTAATAGTTGGCACCCTGGCCGGGCGGCTCGGTTGGCTGCCGCGTCATCGCGTACATCATAAAGTCGTGGGTTTGCTTGCCAGTCAGGGCGCACACCGAGACTGCAAGTTCAACTCCCAGTCGGGGTGCGTGCGGGAGGCCGGGGCGCTGAGAGGCAACCCACCCGGTGTTTCTCTCTCTCTCTCTCTCTCTGTCTCTCTGTCTCTCTCTCTCTCTCCCCCCCACCTCTCTCCCTCTCCCTCTCTCCCCCTTCCTCTCTCTATAAAACTCAATAAATATGTCCTCAGGTGAGGATTAAAAGAAAAACTAATAGGTGTCATAATGACACTAGTTCAGTATTCTGCTCCAATCGGGGGCTGTCTGTGCGCGAGGTGACAGCATGGGGTATCCGCGTTGCAGGCGGGGCGGGACCTCTGATGGTCCCCCTTTGCTGACGGGGAAACTCAGGCCCGGCGAGGTTAACCGGTTTGTTCAGTCATAAAGTTCGTAAATGATAAAGCTAGGGTTAAACCCAGGCAGTCTGGCTTCTAATTTTATCTCCTCGTACTATTAAAACAACCAGTCCTCCTCTATCTGATTATCAGCTAAATCATTTGTATATTTTGGCAAAGAAGGCCAAAGCTAAAGTGTGTTTTGTGTTTCAAGCCGCCCCGCGAAGCCCCACGGCAGAGTCTGTGCGCGGTGGCGTCCCGGGCTGCTGCCCGTGGGGAGGGGAGGGTGGCCGGGATTAAAGCCGAGAGGAACTGTGCCGGCCCCTCTCATCGTTGGTGCTCAGCTCTTTCCCCCATTTCAGTAACTTCGTTACTTTGACAATATATCCCTCTTGGTTACACTGATAAAACTTTTTTCCACAAAAATATTCTTAGTGTAAACTTTTTTTTTTTTTTTGGTTACTTTTGACTGGTCATGACACAGGAAAAGAAAAAAAAAACAACAAGTGACCTCCAAATTAAAATACGTGGAGATCTTTTCAGCTCAAACTCAAACTCAATAGACAAAATACTGACCGATTTCTACATTTTAGTGCAAAATTTAAAGAAGTTTCTACGTGTCTCCTATCTGTTTTCAGCCAAACCATTAACTTACTGAGAATCGTATTGTGGAAAGTTTCTATTCAAATTTCTGACTTCTATTCTCTCTGTAACTCAAATCTTGACTAAGAGAGTTCGACGGTAGCAGAGCTTACATTTTCAGAGGGTTGGGGGTTATAGTCCGAAGGTTCAGGTCTTTCACTGCAAGAGCCTTGAAAGTGAGCTCGGTGCGATCGTTAGCTGACTTTTCAGTAAGAAGGACTGTAAACTCTCCTCCGCCTTTGCACTCAATTTCCCAAGCTTATCACATGGCTCATGTACCATGTACGTGACTTCTTTGAGCTGTGGGGAATTTCTGAAGCGAGGAAAAAACAAGCAAACAACAACAACCAGAGCACTGCTGTTCCGCTAAACTTCACCCAGTGTTCTGCCTGATTCTAATTACCTTCAACAATTTACCCAGGATGCTTCAGTGTGACCACCTGGAAAAGTGAGGGTGGAACTTTGATTCTGGGAGGCATATGGAAATTTAATTACTTGGTTTACAAAGTATTTAAAATCCCCAGATAAAAGTGACCAGAGGACTGGAGAAGAATATCATTACTAGCAGCAGAGGGGTCTTGGGGGTGGTGGGGTCTCTGAGAATCAAAGGCGCATGTCCCTTTCTCTGAGATCCGGCCCTCAGCCCCATCTTCTGTAACCGGCCTCAAGGGGAGATGGAGAAAGAATCATTTATTCACCTTCTGGCTGCAAGGAGTGCAGGCTTCAGGCTTCAACTGTGGCAATTCTAGCACCGAGGAGAAAATACACATAGGAAAAAAGAAGGCCATGTCTCACTTCCAAATTAAAAAAAGACATTTCTACATGTTTCCATAACCCACAGACTGCTGCCATTTGAGGCCAACCCCTCAAAGTTTCCCTCTTTGTCTAGTGTCGTTGCTGAATCTAGGCCACTGTCAGCAATCCTTTTCATTCGCCCCGGCCCATCCCCACGCCTCACAGATGCAGAGGTTCTCTTGAGACATGTGTACTTGGGTATCAAACAATGCAACTCATGTTTGATTTTGGATAACCTTGCACTGCTGAATAAAATAACCCTTGAGAAAGAAGCAATAAAAGCGCTGTAAGAAAAATGACTCATGTTTCGAAGCTGTCTAAAGTGATCACTTATCCAAACAAATGGTAATTCTTTCAAGACATAGTGGGCATGCACCATACTTATAAAAGTCTGGGAGGAAAGCCTTGCAATCTTTTTTTTTTTTTAATTTGTGTTAAAATGTATCAAAAGAATGTTTCTGGTAGGCTGTCCCAGACAGGGTAAGCTTAAAAATAAAAACAAGAACCACATGGATGTGAAAGCCAAGGTGGATTGGCGCAAGGGGAGGCCCTCGCCGAACATCCGGGCTCGTTGGCTTGTTTATGTACTTGTTTATGTGCCTCTAATTGTTTTCCATTTTCTGCCCCCATTTGTTAGAGTGCAAAGATGTGAACAAAGTGGCTTATTGCCCGCTGGTGCTGAAGTTCGAGTTCTGCAATCGAGCGTACTTCAGACAGATGTGTTGTAAGACCTGCCAAGGACAGTGACCCACGGAAAGCCAGAGACAGGGCCTTGTCACTTCGTCGTGGAAATGTGTCCATCAAAGGGAGCCACCCAGAGGAAGAGGACTGATGTCCTTGCAAATACATTACCCTGTGGAAAACGTAACCACTGGTCAGCCCTAGCTGACAGGATTTCAATATTATTTTAACTTCTGTGAAGTAGGATTTATTGATCCAAAGTGCTGGACACAGTTTCAGGGGGGAATGCCAGAGCGGAGAGATCCAAACAACACAGGGAGACTTGCTTACTGTGGAACGTTTGTGTTCTTTCGAGTAAATCCAACAGCCTGTTTACCTCCTTGGACCATTAAGATAATTTTTATTATAGACTTAGCAATGACACTGAATCCATTTGTATTTAAAACTTTAAAATGTAGCTGTTACAATTTGGTCAACTATGGAAGTAAAGAAGATTCAGAAATCTTAAATCATAGCTTAAAATATTTACTATACTTTATCTCGCTACCACAGCACCACAATTTAAATTCTAAAGATGGGCTTTGAACTATAATTTAAGGAGCAATTATAAATCAAAAGTAATGAAAGCTTGTATGATTTTTCTTCCTTCTACTTAATTTCCTTAAGAATAATCCCCTGTTCTGAACACTGCTGTGAGCCATACATAAACTATCTTAACCTGAACAACAGTGAAGGACTTAGTTGAAAGCAGTGCATCCGTTACTGCAGCTGTGCAGGTCTATAAATTCAGTGCTAAAAGACTGTGGCCAACCTGCCGTTGTGCAAGTGAAGCTGAGATTTCCATTAAAAGTTTAAGAGAAAAAACATTTCAGTGTCACGCAGAAGCCAGACCGGGGTATGGTAGAGACTGAAGTACCAGGCCCTTTGCTGCCATCCCACAGGATGCCTCAGCTCTTAATCTGAGTCACTCGGACTCACTTGTGTTTACATCCTCACCAGCCACAGGGCGGCCTCTGCCCCGCTGGGTCGCTGCACGCATTGTTAGGCTTACAGAGACGATGCCATGCAAAAGATAGACGGGCTCAGTAACAACCAGGGTCTTGCTCAGACCCCTTTGCTGACAATTATGATGGGTTCCAGATGTCCCTTCTGTGGCAGAAGGGCATTTATTTATGTGGGAGCAAGTGTGTGTGTGTGCGGGCGCTTTGGAGTGTGTGGGTAGGCGAGTGTGCATGCACATGGATGTGCTGTTTCTGTGAGGTTTGCAGTAGGCACGGGATAGCAACCAAAGAAGAAAACGCACGAAGACTAGAGATCATAAAGCATAATTTTAATAGTCACTCAACCAAGCATGTTATATTCTTATGGGTACTCTGAACAGCAATTAAATGTGAAGCCCAGTTTCTTGAGCAAGTCAAATTCTAGAATCAAATCGACCTGAATTAAACTGACTCGCTCCCCCCTTCCCTAGCCACAAGTTTCACATCATGCTCATCAAACAGTGAAACAGTGAAAATTTCTTTAAAAAAGAAAGAAGAAAAAGAGGGTACTTGTTTCTTACTAACATTTTGTACTTGAACACTCGTAGCTAGCGGCGGTTCTTGACGAATGTGCTTTGTGTCCTGCCCGCGTGTCCACCATGCCACCCCAGCACCTCTGAGTCCAACCTAATGGCTACTGTGTAAAGATGCTACATGCAGTTAAAGAGTATGTTTGACTTCAATCCATCACTGTGCTCTGAAACTCCATGTCAGGCATGTGGCTTTTTCCACGACCTACCGTGGCTGATTAGGTGCTATCGGGAAGGAAAAGAGACTCACAGAGTCCAAATACCAACCTAGACTTCAGGTTAGCTGTGAAGAGTCAACATGGGATGTTGCTCTGCGTGCTCAGGTGTGGTCCTTTATATCTCATCACCAGCTTTCTCCACCCCACAGCTCACCTCCCTGAGCTTCCCTGGGAGAGCTATTAACGATACTTGAGAGCTGTGGCCGGGGCCCCTATCTGTGCTGCCCTTACAAGACCAGCCTCAGTGCCATGTTAGCCATTCAGTTGAAGGGAGGGCGGCCCGTGGGCAGTGCGGCCCCAGCACTGAATTTCCTTGGTGCTCTGCAAAGAGCAGCTCACTTGGTGCTAACATGCCCTGGTGACATCAACAAAAGAGGAGTGGTTTCTGTGGCACTTTAGACACAATAGGTTCTATTCAGGTTTGCCTTTCTCCAACATAAAGATCAGTTCATGTTTTTTCTTTCAAAAGATTTCTTACATGACTGATTAAAGGCCATTTTTTTTAACCTCACCTGTGAGGGCCATCCTCCTGGGCACCCTGCAGGCCCCCAAACTGGTGCTGGGAGAGAAGGGCAGCCAGGGTTCCCTGTGGGCTGTGCATGGGCACCAGGGAGCTCCCAGGGCCAGCATCAGGCCACCTTTTCAGGAGGAACCAAGCACAGAATGTAACAGGACTAAACATCTTCAGATAGGCCCTGAATTTAAATCTGAGGGGGGTGGAAATCACGTTCCACAGCACATCACAATACCGCTGCTACTCTCTAGTCAATCGGTGGCTACATAGTGTTCTTTTCCTAAACAGCAACAATAGGCTCATCAGTGGAGGCTAAGCCACAGAGGCAGACCCTCCAAAAATAATGCGTTATATAGACTACTTAGGGACCCCCAAGGAAGCTGGTACTCTGCGGCTGAGAGCAGAACCCACCACTGGCATAAAGGCCTGCCCTACACTGAAAGGGAAATGTACCCAACTGATTAAATCCCTTGAGACACATGTAACTCTCCAGTCAGTTCATTTCACTAGGAATCTTTTGAGTGAATGTCACATAGGTATCCTTAATAATACAGAATGAAATTACCTTTGTATTATTGTGATTAGTTGTTGCTTATTATTTTGTACTCAGTATTAATGTGGTACACTGTTACTTTTATTTTTTGCTTTTGTAAATTATATTCTAATTTATTGCCATTTTTCCTAACACTTGTCCTTCATTCATTCTCCTGCTTGTACTGAAAATGAAAAGTCATTGTAACACTTGATGGAGTGAAATTCCACACCAGGCACAGATTTTTTAACATAGATAATTTAGTAAAAATAAAAATTCAGCTTGTAAGAATGATTCAGATGGAAGTTGTCTATTTCTTGAATAGCTGGTATTAAACTTGAGGTAGGAGGAATCTATCCCTTGGACTACCACAGCTACATTTCCCAAATTTTCCAGGTAGTATTCAGGATTGAGTTAATTTGCATTCTCATTATTATTATTCTTATTACCCTCCCCAGAGATCACACCTATTTTTATTTCAGTGGTATCTAAACGCAAGGGCTTGGGATACTTCTGGTGGGGTCATATCCTCAGATGCCACCAGTCAGCTCTAAGACTAGAAAAGAAGTCCAGATTGGCCACTGCCACTTACCTCCCATCACCTAGCTCACAACTATTTGACCCCTGCTTTTGTCTTCCATGTAGATTCTTTAGCATAGGAAAAGATGCTGAACAAAAGAATTCATACTTGAAGTGTTTTTCTTCTCAGAGTCAACAGTGAGCATAGAAACATTGTCTTTGCTGAGTTGGGGACACTATCTTATGCAAAGGAAACTCAGCAGCCAATAAGCTACTTAGTTATTTGAGTATTTCCATAATGACAACTTCATCAATTGCATAAGAAGATACGGAAAGCCCTAGCATGGTTGTGCTTAATCCACTTAGCCCCATGCCTCATACACACACGTTCAATCTTACACATTATGAGTCAGGTGAGACGATTAGATACTCTTGGGGAGTATTTCCACGACGTCATCTCAGAAGCCAAAAGTGGGTGAAGCGTTATGAATGCGCAGTTAACGAGAAGACTGTGGGACCCACCGTTTGAACTCCCCACTGCATTTGCAGAGTAGATCTGCCAGAAGCTGGAAAAGGGGGAATACCAAGAAACAAGGCCTGCCTTAGCATAGAATCCTCAGATTCAAATCTATCTTTTCACCTACGGTTGTTTTCCAGCTTAAATGTTTCCCCCCCCCTTTGAAATATCTAAAGCAGGGGTCCCCAATCTGTGGTCTATTAGGAACCAGGCTGCAAGCAAAGCTCGCCTGAGCTCTACCTGCTGTCCCCCCACCAACCCGTCTTCCATGAAACTGGTCCATGGTGCCTAAAATGTTGGGGACTGCTGATCTAAAGCACACTGTCCTACTTAGGACACTGACCCGAAGACAATCTACCCTCCTTGCAGTTTCCTCCACCCTCCGGGGGGGCACTCGGATCATTCCTAAGAATGTATGCTCCGAAAGGCCAGCTCACTTCTTTTTCAAGTAAATTAGAAAGAAAGTTGGGTATTGACGTTGGCGAGAAATATGTGTGAATTGATTTGACTAGGATAAGATTCATTACTATTTTAAAAGGGGGGAAGAAATGTGGTCACAGAAAAGAGAAAAGATCAGCCACTGAATAGAAAAGTGATGGGGAATCTGCATTTGGAATTCTGTCTCATTCGTATCGTCAAATGTGTGGAATAAACTCACAGAAGTTTCTTAAAAGAACAGCTGTTCACAATGGTTTTATGCCTCAGACTTCAAAACCTCAAGCCAGGACTTAAAAGGAAAATGGTCTTCTGTCCCATCTCTTTCTCACAGGGTTATTTCTAGCATTCCTTGTCCCTCATTTTATCCTCAGACAGTAACTGAGGCCAGAAATGGAGCAGTGGTTTGAGGGCTGGCTTCATGCTGGGGGGGGGGGGGGGGGCGGAACCGCCATTAAGCCTGTATTGTCTTTTCGTGGATGGCTCTCCTTAGCCTTGAGCTGCATAGGTGATGACAGCTAATTTTCAGGGCAACATCCTGTGTTCCCTGGAACAACACTGGGCGGTTACACAAGGGCCCAGTAGCACCCAGTGTCCCCCACTCCAGGGACTGGGGAGCCTGAATAATCCTGTTTACTCTGGTAATGGAACATCAGCCTGACCAGTCCAATATCCCCACCCAAGACCTTAAGGCTTGTGAAGTTCGATCAAGAGGTCTCTTCTTGGATCTTCTCTAGGATACCGTACCTTACAGAGGCGTTTCACATGAGAAGGGGCAAGTTCTCACACCAGCTCCCGACCCCTCAGAAGTTACAATGCCTCCCTCTAGTCAATGAATGGCTCAACACTGGGTAGCTTCCACTAGACCCAGACCAGGAAACATCTTGGAGGAGCCTGGTCTGTGTCCCCAGCAAAGGTGGCTGTGACCAGTAATTGTGAGAGGAGGCCCCTAAAATCCCAAGCAAATGGAGCAGCAGGACTTTCCAGCCCAGGCTGGGTGTGGCCTCTGTGTCTAGAGAGTGGCATCAGCCATGGGCATTCATATACACAAGCATTACTTGCTGAGCGCCGGCCCCGGGCTAGACACTTGCGTGTGTTCTCGTATTGAAGGGGTTACAACTGAACCATGAGGACGATACCATCAGATGCCAAAAAAGGCTCAAGAGGCTCAGCTGTCAAGGGCCACAGAACCAGTGAGGGGAGCCTTGCCTCTTGGGCACATGGAAGAGAGCTGCCTGGTCTGCATTTGGGACAGGGAAGTTCAGAAGGGCACTAGACAGAAACTGACTCATCAGCCCAGAGGAGACAGGTCCTCCTTCCTGGGCAGCAGTGGGCCCAAGAACTTGAGAGGGACCTCAGGGGGCAGGAAAAGGGAGAACTTTGGGCTCCTGTCTCAGTAGGTAGTGGTGGTGTTCACTACGAAAATTCCTATGTCTGGTGACAAAATTGCAAGTGGGGGCCCAAAGTGGTTTCCGAGCATGTAGTTAGAGTCTGTGGGAAGATCAGAGACCTTCGAGGATGGAGGGCGTTTGCACTGGCAGTCAGCGGCCAAACACAACACGAAGGCTCCCTCTCCCCTGCAACGTCCTGTTTTGAATCACAGAGCCTGTTCCTGCCCAACAGCCCCCCGCACCATTTCCAGACACGCCAGATGGCCTCGCTGACCTGTTTCAACACACTGGAGCTGAATGATTCCTGGGTTGGCTGTGGGGTAGATTTTTAGAAAGAAAGATGGGTTTTTCTCTGTCTTAGTCAGAGCAGGACCATTGGGGCTTGAAAACTTGGGCCATCAGGCTGCTGGCAGCGAGCACGTTCTTTGACCTTCTGTGGTGGGTCCGCAGAGTGGAACCAGGTGTTCTTTCAGCCCATGCCAGAATGTACTGGCCGCCCAACTGGCCACCTGCCTCCACCCCACCGACGGGGCTTTGTCTGGCCTTCTACCAAACAGCTGTGCTGGGAGCCACAGGTGGCCGCCCACGCTTGTGCCCAGGCCAGCAGCTGCATTGGCTTGGCTCATCCTGGCAAGAGGGACCTCATGTGGCTGTGCCCCTTTGCCCCAACTCCTCCCCGAGCCAGGTCACTCAAGGGGCTGAGGAGAAGGAAAACCAAAGCTTAAATACACTAAAAATGTGCTTTTGTGGTTCAAAGGCAATCAGAAAGCATCCTGTTCTCTTCTCCTTCAATGTAATCAATTCGGTATTTTATGTCAATCATTCAAATTAATCTGATGTAAATTAATAACTAGTTCTTGTTTGATGGGTGTATTATTGTTAGAATAAAAGTCTCATAATGCTATGTATCTATGTAAATATAAAAGCAGGGGAAGATGACATCCCAACATAAAAAAAATACCAGTATCTAGGAAACCATTCTAGGTATCTAGACAATCAACAGCATTATTTGACATTCTGTAACAACACCCACAGGAGTGGCTAAAATATAATATGAGTTTGAATTTAAGTGAGTAGCAAAAAAAATGTTATCACACCTAAACTACTTACGATAAAAACCATTTGATTCAGTCTTAAACTTTAGAACAGAAAAAAGCAAACTGGAGAAATTAAATATTTTATTTTGAGAAAATATTTTATTTTGATCAAAAAGAGAAAGTATATGTTGAAATTATGAAGCAAGACTTGGCTTTGAAGGTTTTCTGAGTGCGGGCTGAGCCAGGAAGACGTCCTTGTTCTGCATTCAGGGTCCAAGTCCCCTCCAACGAGGGACGCTCCCGCTGGAGGGAGTGTGGGGGACCCGCTATTTCCTTTCATCCCACATTTCATCTTAGATGCAGAGTACAACTGTCTCGTATGTCTGGCTTTCTAAATCAATGTGCTAGAGCTTAACTCTCCAAACGAGCATCGTCCCCTTTCATGTAAGTGCTGGAGTTCACTCTGTACTCATTCTAAGAGTAAAATCGTCATTCAAAACATTTTTAAATTGCTTGTTTAGACTATCTCCCAGTGTAGGGCGGATTTGACTTTTGTGAAAGTCTAAAACTAAATCTGGTGAGTAAATTGCATGTAATCATTTTGGCTACAACTATCTTATGCGTCTTATGAATTGACCCCAAATGATGTACAAAAGGAACTCCCAATGTGCTTTGAGTAGGTGATTGCTTTGAAGGATTTCACTCATATGGGCACAAAAGGGCCGGTATTTTGTCTAAAGATTATTGGCATTACTTTATAATCCAACTTAAAATTGATATAATACAACATTTCACCACATGTTTTGCTATTTCCAGTTCTAAAATTAGCTGGAACCTGGACCACCTAAATGGTGTGCTATCTTTTAGGGAGGAGAGAGATCCCTGACCTCTCAGGATTGAGTAAGCCTCACACCCAGGAAGCCAAACTGCTTCTCCAGCCCCCCGCCCCCCAGTGGGTAAACAGCTGTTCTCACCTGATTCTTTTTCCTGGAGTCTCTGGAGTAAAAACTCTCCTTCCAGAGGGGCTAAGTAACCCAGGTCCATCAGCAGCATTAACGAAGCTGTGACTGAGTAGGCGAGAAGGGGCCCCCAAGGCTCCTCACCCCTGAGGCATGGCAACCATATCCATGTACCCGATTTCCTTGTTATGTGGGTGTCCCATTTCTTTTTTCTTTTTTACTTATTAATTGAATTTATTAGGGTGACATTGATTAATAGTTATATAGATTTCAGGTGTACAACCCTATAATACATCATCCGTATATTTGTATTGTGTGTTCACCACCCCAAGTGAAGTCTCCTTCCATCACCGTTTATCCCCCCTCTACCTTCTACCTCCCCAGACCCGCCTTTTCCTCCAGTAATCACCATACTGCTGTCTGTGTCTGTGAGGCTTTTTTTTTTTTTTTTTGCTTAATCCTTCCACCTTTTTCACTCAACCTGCAACCTCCTGTTGTGTTTCATTTCTGTAGCTTGAATCACTTCCTTTTTACTTAAATGATAATTCCAAGATAACCCGGTCCTTCGACTAATCCTTCACTGGCTGTGTGTCAGCCTACCATCCAGCACAGACTGCTCCCTTAACTTGCTTTCCTCCTAAGTTTTCGAAGAAGTCGTTAAAGTGTAAACAGATATGTAAACGTATGAGAGTCTGCTATTGTGAGGAATTCCAAAAGTGCATATTTTAAAGAGGATAGCTACTATCTTACTCATCTAACATCAAAGTGTGAATTTTCACCACATACACATATATATCAAGACACAAATCAAAAAGTTATTCCCAACATGCCTTAAACACCATAATTTTTATATCTTTTTCCCCTGAAAGAAACAAATCACTTTTAATTCATACCATTTCCCTCTAAACAGCTTCAAAATGTCTTCTCTGTGGCCAAGAATTATTGTTTTCCAAAATTAGCAACGTCAGCCATGACTGGGGACACTCTTAGGGTCCATTGTCACTCTGAGTCAAGAAGAACACTTCACGGTAAATGTGTTTACATTTCCTCCCTCAAAGAGCTTAACCAGATTAATTTTTTGCCAACTTTATAATAATTCAATTACTGATAATTGACTGGGAGAAATGTCCCGATAAGACAGACAGATGGGATCCCTTCAGGGAGTTCCATGAAAAAAGGGGCTATATATTTATTTAATGCAATGTCCTTTGTACGAGTGAGAGATGCTGAGAAATTTGTGAGTACACAAAACACAGTTTATTATTATTATTTATTTATTATTGTATTATTTTGCATATGAAGAACTGTAAACCTACTTTTGCCCCACCCTATATTTAATTCAATGTCCTTTGCTTTAGGCAGTAAATTAGCAACTTTCGTGTCCTTATATTTGTTTTATTTATTTTGGAAATTCTCAAACATGGGCAAACGTAGAAAGAATACTTTAATGACTCCGACTTCTTCACCCAGCTTCTGTAATAATCGACTCATGACCAGTCTTGTTTCCATATATTTTCATCTACTGTGCGCTATTTAAGCAGATGTATCATTTTGTGGCAGGCAGTTAGACAGGCCTGAGCAGAGCAAGGACAACGGGCCCGGTACAGAGGTCACCAGGGTGGAAATGCCTGGGTGCCTAGCAATGGGCAAAACGGGGGAAACAAGGACCTCATCCCAGGCTAACCTTCCCCCCCCCCTAGCATATCTCTCTCTGGTCATGGCATTTAGACCCCCTGACCTTTCATATCAATGTTCATATGGCTCACACTCTCCCGTCCCCTTTCCTCCCCTGGCATTTCCCCAGTCATGGAGCAGAACCCCTTGCAGGAGGAACAAGGGGCCAAACAGGGGCCTCATGTGACTCTCCTGCGGGCCCTTGCACAACCACACCCTGAAGCGCTATCCCCTGGGATAGCATCTAGGCCTTGGTTGTGTTTCAGCTCCAGGCCCAGCAAAGCAGAAAAACCAGACAAGCGATGCCATGGCTGTCATCAGGACCAAGGTCACACCTGGAAGGCTGAGGAATATTCTATTGAGATCCTCCCCTGTTTTGTCCCCTAAAATCTCCGCCCTTAAAAGCCCTTAGGACTGAGGACCTCACATGGCTCTCTCTTTGGGGCATGTCTGCACCTTTCCCTACCCGCTTCCCCTGGGGAGTTTTCCTTGCTTCTCTCTTTCTCCTAAGCTCCAACAGCCCTTCTTTGGCCTCTGTAACTTGTTTCCTGAGCCCATATATTCTATGGCTCACTTCTTCTACCTCTCTGACTTTTTAAATAAACTCTCTTATATAGTTTGAGTCTTGATCCTGAATTCTTTCTTAGCCAGAACTCAAGTACTGAGGTTGCTGAACCGAGGTCCAGTCCAACTCCACTTGTTTCACTGTCTTGTTTCTCTGTTGCAAATCACATTCAGGAAAAGGAACATCCAGCATTGATCTCTGGTCCCAAAAGAATGTTACAAAAACAAGTAGCTCATGGAGAAAGCAAATGCCCCTTCTCTGGTCCTTCTGGACCATGGCTGCTTGCAGCCTTAGACACCTAAGACGACATTGCCTGGTACAGCTGCCTTCTTGTTGCAAAGGATTTTTATCCATACTTTTCTTTACGATCAGCTCTTCAAGAGCCAGTTAATGAAACTTCGCTTGAATTCCCTCTTCAGTCTCCCACTCCAGTGCAAAATTTCCAGCTGTAACCATCAGTTATGAATAACTAATTGTAACCAGGCTTGACTGTGGAATAAAGTGTGCAGTTAAAAGTTATCTTTGTAGGGAAGTGCCATGATGTCTGCAAAGAGCTTTCAAAGGACTGATGTTTTGAAATGGGGAGAGGGGTTTGTAGAGAGCAAGCAATAAAACAAATGTCGCCAATGTTAATAATTGGTGAATATAGGGGACGGATACATGAGAAGAAAAGCATTCATCCCTATAGAAGTGTGTGTGTGTCCATGTGCGTGTGTGTGAGAGAGTGCAAGAGGGGGCAGGGAGAGAGGAAAAGAGAACAAGCAATGTTGTATAGATATATCAGTCAAAGAGTTGGAGCTGAGTGAATGACTCTTCCCTTTCTCTCCTTTCTCAGCGGGAAACCAAGTGAAGGGCAGGAGCTGCAGCCACAAGTCTTTCATGCAGAGCGGCCAGAAAGGAGAGCAACTGGGCTGAACACGAATTCTGAATCCTAGTCCAAGCGTGAGTTTTTCTCCAGTGATAGCAGTGCTTCCCAGACTTTCAAATTTCATGGGCCAGTGAAATTTCAAAACTACTTTGGAGACTGATACAGAGGGGCTAACTTTTTACTTTGCTAAGTAAGGACATTAAAAAAAAAGTTGTCATTTATTATTACCATCCAAAGTACCTTTCTTTTAAAAAGTACATTTTATTTTTTTAAAGAAACTACATTTTAACACCCCCAAAGTGAATGTGTTTCACTTTAGCAGAGGTTGCTATGGTGTCCTTATTTTTCTATTTAATGTGTTTTTGAATCAGAAGGCTTTTAGCTCTAAGTATACAGATCTAAACAAGCAACTTAAACACCAAACACAGGGAAGCTCCGAAGTGAAGCCCACTGTTCTAGCAGGTTCTGCAGGACCGGGGGCTCCTCCCCAACCTTTCCCTCTGCTCGAGTGACCATGGTTCCCTTTATATGCAAGGTGGCAGCAGCAGTCCTCTGACACATACAGGAGACAGCAGCGAGCAAAGAGCAGAGGAGTAAGAATGTTCCCAGAGCCCCCAGCAAATGTGCCTCTAGGACACAGTGTCCAGGACTGAGCCACAGTCCATGCCCTGGCACCAGCGAGGCTGAGAGCATCTGCAGGACTTTGCTGCTCTGCTGGAAGCTGCCTCTGCTATGAGGGGCAGGGATCGGCTTGGTGCAGGGACCCAGGAACAGACTCAGGTCTCTGAAAGGTTCCTCTGGGTCTGGCATGAATCCAAAGTCCGATATTTGGGAGCTAATCACTTAGTGATTCCCATGTTGAGGTCTTCATTGCTTACTGAGCCTATATCCACCATCTAAGAGGTGCTTCATTTAGTTTCATTCAAGTTTAGAGCAGAGATCTGTGTAAATAACTATCAAAGTCTTGCCTAGCCAAGTGATATTACAGCTCTGTTGAAAAAAGCTTGGGTTTCCATCATTTTACCCCTAGTCACATAGGAACAACTACCCATCTTTAGGAACTGCCTTATTGAATTATTCATGAAAGCAAAGGTATTCAGACCCACAGAACTGGCCTTCCTTTGCTACACAAAGGAAATTGTAACAGCTCCTAGTGGGAGTTAGTGTAACAGTTAGTAAAATGAACTGTTTACTATCGTGACAAACTGTGGAAAATGATGATAACCCACAAATAATTTTAAAACAACATTTTAGCCTGCAGCTGAAGTCTCTTTCATAACATGTACCATCACTAAAATTATACAAAAGATAAATTACAATTTTAATAAAAAACTGAAGAAAAAGATTTCTAGAGTGACAATGAAACAACAATATAGAATCTCTCTTCCCCCAATCTAACAAAGCAAACAACAGAACTAAAAATCACCAGCAGCAAACAAACAAAAGAGGCAGAATAATTTTCAGCTGTCAATATTGAAAAATGGTAGTGGAAGAAAAATCTTGTGCAGCCCATAATTTGACACAACTTTGAATTTTGCCCCCACCCATCATAAATGGTACTTAGGAAAGAAGGTGAGTCAACAAAATCCTTGAAAATTCTCACTAAGACTCTCAAATATGGGAAGAAGCTGACTGAGACTGAGTAGGTGGCTGTGGGAAAAACAGGGTCATTCTAGAGCAGAAGTTCCTGCTTGCCACAACTATAGAGATTTAAAAAAAAAAAGGGCTATGTTCTGTGAAAACCAGTATGGACATTTGTCAAAAAATTAAATATAGAATTACCATAATTTCCAGCACTTCCATGTCTGGGTATATCATTTGAATTCATGAGACTTAAAACAAAATTTTATACTCAACCTCAATCACACTAATCTTTTATCAGTGTGATTTTATTATGACTTCTAGCCACAACTGGCAAATCTGCCCAACTTGGCCTTCACCCGTCGCTTCCCTCAGCCATCAAGGGCCCCACACCTGCCTCAGCCTTACTTCATTCGAGTATAATATTTGCAGCAGTTGTCTTCTTAGTAATCTGTTTCTGCCCACTGATAGAAAATTTAAAAAAACTATTTGAACAAGAATGCTCTGCCTAGGAACTATCACCACAATATCTACAGCAATTTGTGCTCACATCCAAAATGATATTTAAAAAATTATTGTTTTGTCCACCTCAACTCAATTAGGCTTAATTATAGTAACTATTGGTATTAATTAACCATAACTAGCATTTCTTCACAGCTACACACATGGTTTCTTCAAAGCCATACAGTTTATATGTTCTGGGTTCTTTATTCATAATCTAAAAAATGAACAGTTTATTTAAAACATTACCTTTTGCCACAACCTCACTCATCATTGGAAGTTGAGCATTTACAGGCACACCTTTCCCCACAGGCTTCCCTCCAAAGTCTTAGGGAACCCTTTACTGCCAACCGCTGAGCCCTACTGGTCACTCTCAATGCCCCTTTCCTAACAGCTGTGTAGTGTACCAAAATTGTTTTCTTCAAACTTCTGGGACAACTTCAATTTTCTACCTTAATTATAATTAATGGAAACAACTGGGTGACTTCTGGCCAAGATGGAGGGATAGGTGGGTGCTCTGTGGCTCCTCGCACAAACAAAAGAAGGACAACAACAAATTTAAAAACAAAAAACAACCAGAAGTGCCAGAAAATCAAACTGTATGGAAGTCTGACAACCAAGGAGTTGAAGAAGAAACATTCATCCAGACTGGTAGAAGGAGTGGAAATGAGCAGCCAGGGTGGGGAGGACTCACAGCGAGGTGGCAGCTGGAGGAGCGGGCTGTCCCACATTTGCGTGTGGATAGACCGGGAGGAACAACTGAGGAGTGAGACAGACTGTGCAACCCAGAGTTCCAGTGTGGGGAAATAAAGCCTCAAAACCTCTGACTTAAAAATTATGTGGGGGTTGAGGTGGTGAGAGAAACTCCCAGCTTCACAGAAGAGTTTGTTGGAGAGACCCACGAGGTCCTAGAACGTACACAAACCCACCCACCCGGGAATCAGCACCAGAAGGGGCCAACTTGCTTGTGGGTAGTGGCAGAGAGGACTGGAAGCTGGCAGAGAACTAAGCAGGCTGCATTGTCTCCTCTTGGACCCCTCTCCCACATTCAGCACCACAGTTCAGAGAGGTGGGTTGCCCCACCCTGGCGAATACCTAAGGCCCTGCCCCTTCCTGTGTGACAGGAACACAGAGACAAAAAAAAAAAAAAAAAAAAGAAAAAAAAGTGGGGGCCCAAATGAAAGAACATATCAAAGCTCCAAAAATAGAACTAAACATTGAAGAGATACCCAACCTATCAGATGCACAGTTCAAAACACTGGTAATCAGGATGCTCACAGAACTGATTGAGTATGGTTGCAAAATAGAGGAAAAAGTGAAGGCTATGAAAAGTGAAATAAAGGAAACCAACAGTGAAGGGAAGGAAACTGGGATTCAAATCAATGGTTTGGACCAGAAGGGAGAAATAAACATTCAACCAGAAAAGAATGAAGAAACAAGAATTCAAAAAAAATGAGGAGAGGCTTAGGAACCTCTGGGACAACTTTAAACTTTCCAACATCTGAATCATAGGGGTGCCAAAAGGGGAATAGGAAGAGCAAGAAATTGAAAAGTTATTTGAAGAAAAAAAAATGAAGGAGAACTTCCCTAATCTGGCAAAGGAAATAGACTTCCAGGAAGTTCAGGAAGCTCAGAGAGTCCCAAAGAAGTTGGATCCAAGGAAGCACACACCAAGGCACATCATAATTACATTACTCAATATGAAAGACAAGGAGAGAATCTGAAAAGCAGTAAGAGAAAAGGAGACAGTTACCTACAAAGGAGTTCCCATAAGACTGTTAGCTGATTTCTCGAAAGAAATCTTGCAGGCAAGAAGAGGCTGGAAAGAAGTATTCCAAGTCGTGAAAGACAAGGGCCTGCATCCAAGATTACTCTATCCAGCAAAGCTATCATTTAGAATGGAAGGGCAGATAAAGTGCTTCCCAGATAAGGTCAAGTTAAAGGAGTTCATCATCACCAAGCCTTTATTTATAAGAAATGTTAAAGGGACTTATCTAAGAAAAAGAGGATGATCAAAACTATGAACAGTAAAATGATAACAAACTCACAACTATCAACAACTGAACCTAAAAAACCCAAAATCCAAAACAAACTAAGCAAAGAACTAGAACAGGAACAAAATCACAGAAATGGAGATCACATGGAGGGTTATCAGGGGGGAAATGTGGAAAAGGTACAGGGAATAAGTAGCATAAATGGTAGGTAGAAAATAGGCAGGGCCCATGGACATGAACTAATGGGGGAGAGATGTGGGTGGGAGGGGGTATTCAGGGCAGAGGGGAATAAAGGGGGGAAATGGGATAACTGTAATAGCATAATCAATAAAATATATTTAAAAAAGAAAGAAAGAAGAAAAAAAAGAAAACATCTGTTTCCTAATAAATTTCATTCAATGTCTTCTAATCAGGAACATCTTCACCAATTGTTTATTTTCAACAATATATTACTCCAACAGCTATTCCATATAATGTAAGATGATAAGATAATGTAATATAATATAATATAGATAATTAATTAAAATTAACAGTCCTTGTCATAACTATTTTAGGTTTTATTCTGGCATTTAAACTCAAACTTGGAACACAAAATCTAAAATTTGATCATCTTCAAACATATTCAAATTATAAAAAGTTCTTGGATATTTTCCAACTATTAGACATGGCTTCTCACCATTCGTTAATTTATCAGTAAACCAAAAACCAGCATCATTACTACTAGACCTAATTTGACTAGAAACTGTGCTACCAAAATCCATTCCTCACTTCCAAATTAAAATGTTTTACACTAATTTCTGATAAAAAGGCCTAGTTTAATGATATTCTTTCTTTTTCCTCATTGAATTAATTATAAGTTAAATTCTATTTAATTTCCACTAGTAATACTCAGAAGATCAGAACATCAATAAACAAGAATTGACTAGGAACTACTACCAATTAAGCCTCATGATGATATAATGCAGCAATCCCTATAGCCTCTTTGCTAAATAGATAAATAAGCCAAAAACCAAAACAAACAAAAAACCCCCACATCTTCAGTATCATAAATCACCTGAATCCCCCAACCATTAAACTTAAATACAATTTCTACCTTGTCATCCTTCAAGACATACAAAATTACCATAACCTCCATTAAAGCCCCAAAAGAAATGTTTCTAAGACAGTTATATTAGAAACTCAAACTGTAGGATATTGCTCAGTAGCCATAGCAATTGTGTAACCAAAACTCATCAACATTCTCCCCAAATACAATTTTTAAAACTATTAAATCTAAAGACAATCCACCAAAATCCATCACAATACCACAACCACTTTCACCACATACAATGAACCCTAACTCCATCATAAACGGGGGAGAGTTTTGAAAAAAAAAAACAACTCTAAAACCAATCACAAAAAATGGCACTTAAAATAAATACAATATGCATCACCATTTTTCTCCCATGGGATTTAACCATGACCAATGACATGAAGAATCATCAGTGGATTTCAATTAAGAATATTAATGACCAACATCTGAAAATCTCACCCATTAATCAAAATCATCGACAATTCATTTACTGATTTACCAGCCCCATCAATTACTTCATCATGATGAATTTTGGCTCCCTCCTAGGAATTTGCTTAATGTTACAAATTCTTACAAGATT
Source organism: Desmodus rotundus (assembly GCF_022682495.2). Taxonomy (NCBI): domain Eukaryota; kingdom Metazoa; phylum Chordata; class Mammalia; order Chiroptera; family Phyllostomidae; genus Desmodus; species Desmodus rotundus. The sequence goes on from NC_071387.1 coordinate 172,986,042, forward strand.
ATTTCTAGCCACAAACTGTACATCAGACACAATAATTGCCTTTTCCTTCATAACCACATTGCCGAAGAAGTAAACCATGGTGGAATTGCGTAATATTTACACGCCAGTGGAGCATCTATATTTGTCATCTGTTTATTAACTCACGTAGGATGAGGCCTATGCTGTGGATCCAGTGCCTTCCTAGAAACACGAAACATTGCAATGATCCTATTGTTCATAATGTTAACCACAGCATTCATGCGCTACTTCTACCATGAGGTCAAATATCCTTCTGGCGCACATCAATCTTTGCACATCTTTTGCAGCCACTCCTTATATCAGTCAAGCTGAATAGGTAAGAGGAGGAATCTCAACTGAGAAAGCAACAGTCACCTGATACTTCACCTTCTATTTCACCCTCCCATTCATTATTTCAGCCCTTGTAACTGCTCATCTATTATTTCTTCATGAGCCAGGACCTAACAATCCATCCGAAATTTCATCTGACATAGATAAAATTCCATTCCACTCATACTACAGGATTCAAGATATTCTAATGAACTTTTATTTTTAATTCAGGTATTGTCAATTTCTTCTGGAAGAACCAACAGTTATACTCCAGCCAATCCCCTCAACATTTCTCCAAACATGAAGCCCGAATGGCATTTCCTATTCCACTTAACGCAATTCTGCCACCCGTTCCCAGTAAGTTAGGCAGCATACTAGCTCTACTCGTCTCCATTCTAATTGTAGCTATCATCCCAATACTTCGTGCATCAAAACAACAAAGTATAACATTTCAATCCCTTAGCCAATGATTGTTTTGATTGCTGATAGCAGACCTACTAACATCAACATGAGTCGGAGTACAACCAGTCCAACATCCATTTATCATCATTGGTCAGCCAGCATCGATCCTATATTTCCTTCTCATTCTTGTACTTATACCACTCACAAGTGATATGGAGAACAATCTTCTAAAATGAAGAGTCTTTGTAGTATATTTGTTACCTTGGCCTTGAAACCAGAAAAAAAAAAGTACTTCTTCTCAAGAATGTCCTAAGTGTCTGTTAACAGATAAATGTATAAAGAAAATGTGGTATATACATAAAATGGAAATTTATTCAGCCCTGGAAAGGAAGGAAATTCTGATGTATAATACCGAATGGATACAACTTGAGGACATTATGCTAAGTGAAACAAAGCTAGTCACAAAAAGACAAATATTGATGATTCTACTGCTATGAGGTACTTAGAGGAGTCAAGCTCAGAGAAACAGAACGCAGAAAGGTGGTTGCTAGCGCTGGAGGAAAGAAAGGGTGTAGCATTAGCACTCAATGAGCGCAGAGTTCCAGCTGGACAAGATGAGTAAGTTCTGGAGATAGATGGTGGTGATGGTTGTAAGACGACGTGAAGGTACTCAATGCTACTGAACTGTGTGCTTAAAAATGGTTAAGTGGTACATTTTATGTTATGTGCATCACACCATAATTAAAGAAAGAAAGCCCACAAGGTGTTGCCATCTCCTAACCACTGTGCAGGTTTGAGGAAAAAATTCCGAGCCCACAGGAAAGGGATATACCACCTACATAAGTGGGTCATGATATAGAATTGTGAAGGAATGTTTTATCATTCCCAGCTGCTCTTCCCTTCCCCGTGCTTGCCCTTTGCCACATGACTTGAAGTGGCCCCTGCAATGGCAAAGAGCCTGTATATCTATCCCATTGACTTTGGGCTTGGCCATATGACTTATTTGGTTAGCCAATGGAATGTCAGCAAATGTGGTGTACTCTGTATCCTGGTCATTGGTGACTGGCTCTTTCTTTTCTCCCCTTCTGCCATGAGATTGGCTTGTCCAAAACTGGCACTGCTTGGATGTTCATTTCAGTGCATTGGAAGCACACATCCACACTAAAAACAAGAGGAAAATGTTGACCTGTGAGCTCATATTCCATGGAGCAATGAAGAACTGATCTTCTTTCCCTACCTTCTGTTCTCTCCATAACTCTCTCCCTCACTTCCCCAGCAGGAGGAATACTTCTTGAAAATGTTGCTGTAGATAAAATGTTTTTCTTACCCTGCCACGTGCCTGGCTTACCGATCTGGTGACTATTCTGAGATTCTGTTGTGAAAACTGTCTTCCTCCAAATTTGTCTAGAGAAATGAAGAGATCCCATCCTTTTGAGCTCATGGGAAAACCCTGGAGCTCTTGCCAGAGCAACAGAAGAGAAAGGCTATTGCTTCAGACAGACAGGGGTGTCCAAACCTGGAGTGGAGAGGATGTTTTCACCATAGTCCCATGCCTCAACTTTCCTCTAGCTGATAGAAATATACCCTCCATTGCAATTGCTTTTCTTCCCTGTTCCAATATTCAGAATTATTCTACCCCTAGTTGAGATGTATAAGTTGCTAAATCTGGGGCAGGTCTTTTCTTTCCCATTGTAACTCTACAGGAATTCTCTCCTGTTCCCTCAGAGTCTGCCCAAAATAGGTACAGTTATGAGAGCTGCCACTGCCCACAGAGTGCAGGCTGCCGTCCATGGGTCTGCGGAGCAGGCAGATGGAATGTGAGAGGGGTTTTGTTAAGAAGGCCTGTGGCAGAAGCCTGCACGCACCCACTTGCCAGACAGAAAATAGCCCAAGATGATGTTCTCAACTTATTCTTGATGGCTAGTTTCTAGTTGCTGTCCTAAACACAGAGTTAGAAACAGTCTGTGCTTGGAGGGTTTGCAGTCAAAGCTGCTAGTGGTATGCCCTGTGCACGGGGCTGCTCAATAAATATTATTTGATGAGCTGGCAGTCTGTCAGGAGGGCAGGACAAACAAGCTCTCCAAGTAGTTTACGCACTCAGTCCAGGATGACAGACATGGGATTCTGCCAGAAGTCAAAGTCTGGGTCTGGCCTCACTGGGAAATAGTAACAAAATGATAAATAATCATCTCTGTTTATGGGCAGGGAGCTTTTTACACCACAGGACTAAGGGACTTTTGAACACAGCTCCAGACCCTGCCCAGTGGTCTCAAAAAGCTTTGAAGATCAGGCTCATGCCCATTTTTGAGGAGGAGAAGTTGAGCTGTGGACACATGAGTCAGCTTTTCCAACGTCATATGGTACAAAGAGCCCTAGAGTTAGGTTTCCTGCCTCCCAGCCAAAGGAGGCATTTTTTAGACCTCTTGCCTCCTTCACATGACTCTTCTGTTACAATGTCACTCGCCAAACATCCAAAAAATTCTACAGCCCAGCACGGCTTTGGCTTTGAATTCAAGTTGGCAAAGAATTGGCGACATGAAATGGAGACCTGCCCACAAAGGGGAAGGAGAACAGTGGAGCAAGAGAGAGTGTGGCCTAGGTCAGTGTCCTCTGCTGGAGGGAAGCAGACAGACATCAGACACATTTGCTGTCCCTGATGTGTGGTCCCCTGGAGCAAAAAACAGGAGACACTCGCCCCCCAGTGCTCAGATGGCCATCTGAGACACTGCATAACAAAACTGGCAAGTAACAGACTCCACGCTGGGCTGGCTTGGCTCGGACCTATCTCTGAACATGAGCACATGGCTCACAGTCCCCCGGGAGTGCCCACAGGAGCCATGGCCTCCATTCAGCTAGCCAGGGACAGTTTGAACTGCCTAGAACCAAGTTAAAACAACAAGAAAACGAAACGGCTACCCACAGGCATAGTTTCCAAGTGGATTATCAGCAAAGGGAAGAATCAATACACTGAATTATCCTGAAAGAATGAAATGAAAAACAAATAGTTTAACCAAAGAGGTAAGATGCTTAGTTTTTTTTAAAAATTCACCAGACATCACCGAAGAGGATAAAACACAAAACAGGAGCTGCCAGTCGGTAGAGACTTGGCGGGCCAGCTGTCCAAGACGACAGGATTGTTGTTGATGGGTACGGGCCTCCGGGGAGAAGGGCTTCAGACGGTGTTGCCATGGCCTGATCACAGTTGTTTACATCTGTTCCTTGGAACACTAAAACAGCATTTTATTCCAGGTCCTGTGCTTCAGAAACCAGGCTGCCGCCCGCTTGGAAGCACAGACATAATCTTCCAAGGCCCAGGTCAACCAGAGGGCACAAGGTAACACCGTGGCAGAAAAAGCACTTGGCGACGGCTCGGAAGAGCCGTAGTCCACCTCTATCTCTCTCATCTGTCTGACATCGCTGGCTTCAGTTACTTCGAGGTCAAGTGGAGCTAATACTTACCTACCCCATGTGTTGATGTGAGATCAGCTGACACCCTGTGTGTACATTGCAAGGTCTCCAGTTGTTGGTGTCCCGGGACTACTCTGTCATTGCCTTGGTTTGTGGTAGGTCTCAAGATGATCCTGTCCTGCTTGACCTGCCGTGCCCCCCTCGATTCTTAGAGTGTGTGTATGCTGTATCATTGGACGTATCTGTGGGTGGTTGCTCCCATTGGGAGATGGTCAACTGGTGACTGCAGCGACCCCCAGCATATGTCCCTTTTCCTGAATATATTTGCTGGTGTCCAACGTTGGTTCTATTTCAAGTAAAGACACTAAAGATTCTGGCAAGGCTTAGTGTCTTGCAAACCTGCCCCTAAGAATAAATCCTACAGAAGGACATTTGCCAAACCCCGAGAATTGGCACTATTATCTCCATATTAGAGGAGACGACTGTGAAGCCAGGACTGAAAACTGAAATGCAGCACTTAATGAGATGCAAGGTTTGAGATGATCACTCTGGATGCATGAAAACAAACTTGGAAATCATGAGTTGAAGTCAAATAGTGAAGGACTAAAATTGATACATTTTGGGGTGTCTGTTCAGCCCCTCTTCTCTGAGAAGGGCCTCCCCATCCATCAGGTGAGAGCCTCACAGCCACATTTGTGCCCTGTGGCCTTGCTTCCTTCACTGTAGCTGAGCAGATGGAAGCTTGGTGTGGAGGGCAGGATGGGATGTGGCAGTGGCAATGTGGAGCTGGGATTCAAGGGTGCATCCAGACTCTGAGCACAGCGAGGCCTGAGGGACGTGTAAGCCTGTGCACTGCGGGGCAGACGTTTCTGCCATGTGCATAGAGGTGCAGAGAAAGCTGACCTAATGAGAGAGAGGACAAAGCAGACACACAGAGACGTTCACAGATGAGAACCCATACGGCCTCAAGGAGGGAGTGGGGGCTTTAGTTTCTGACAGGGTCTCAGGCTGTGTTCCTTGGGAAACTCAGTTCCTTCTCTGCTGTTTCATGAGATGATATGAATTCTCATATCACATCTTCACTTTTTTCACTTACACGAGAATGAGTTCATTTCTATTATTTGCAATGTTAATAATCTTAAGAAACTCAAGGACCTTACAGGTCAAAGGAAGATGTATGAACTTTATTTCATAAGCAGTGGGGACAGTATACAGCCAGTGAGTCAATGAGCAGCCCCCAAACCATGACTTAAAGGAAATATTGAAATATATCTGACACAACATCTTGCACATATGTGAAAGCCACTCGATAAAGTCAAGAGAGGACTTAATCACGTGAATGACATTATGCTTCAGCAAAGGAGAGGAAGACAATGAGAAAAAACTGTCGATAGGTCTTACCAATCTTCATGACAATTGAATGATCTGTTCTTCAGGAAATGATGGCTGGGGGCCTCAATTTCTTCCAAGTAGTCAGTTTTCAGAATAAGCCCATATATTCTGGCATCTAGTCTTTAGATGGTACAAGAAAGGCAATATTTATGGATCCTTCTTTTAAGATGTTAGTTACAGATAGATGGATGTGCACTTCAGAATACTTCCAAGTAAAGATGCTTCCTGAATACATTTCATATAAATCCCCATATAAATATTAGACAAATACTAGGAGGGAAAGCCTAGACACTTCCTTTTCAGTGAGGCAGTACTTCTCCACTCCCTGTGTGCCATATTGGAGACTGCACTAGGGACCAGAGAGGAATGGACACAGGCAACTGGGAGAATGAGCACATAAATCATCATGTGAGGGGACTTGACATTAAAGAATGGGGTCTTGGACCAGGGACTATTTGGCATGAAGATGAATTCTTAGTTTTTATACCTGTCTTTAAATATTTTAAAGAGTTTCAAGTTGGAAAGGATTAGACTTGTCACGAAAAGAGGAAACTACAAGGGCATCTTTCTTGTCTAAAACAAGCAATATTATACTAATATTTTGTAGTTGGTGTGTTTTTGTACCTCCTCTTCCGGGAACAGCTACTGTGCTTGGCCTCACAGTGAGCCAGTCATGGCATCCAAAGCACTGTTTGGTATGTGAATCAGCAATTTCCCTTTCCATTGGTGTCTTAGTCTATTGGGGCTTCTGTAACAACATACCACAGCCCTGGGTGGTTTGTAAACAATAGAAAATTATTTCTCACAGTTCTGGAGGGTGGGAAGTCCAAGATCAGGGTGTCAGCATGTTCATTTCTGGGCAGGACCCTCTTTCTGATTCATAGCTGGTGCCGTCACACTTTGTCTCACATGAGCAAAGGGGTGAGGGAGCTCTGTGGGGCCGGCCTCTCTTATAAGAGCCCCAACGCCATTCACGAAGTCTCTTCCCTGATGCCCTAAGCACCATCCAAAGGCCCCATATACTAAAACCATTATCCTTGGGAACTAGAATTTCAACAGATAAATTGGGGGGGCACAAAAACACTCAGACATTAGCAAGCAACTGAAAGAATTCTGCCCAGGACCTACATATCAAAGGACAAGAGAGAAGCAGGCTGTCTCTCAGCACTTCCTTCCCATCAGAGGCCATGCTCACAGAGGGGCAATAAGCAGCTTAAAGGGAGCATTGGGGAAGTGAAAAATTCAGATGTCCTTTGCTCTAACACCAGCTTCCTGATCACTGAGTGATGGTAATATTCTTCCTTCACAAATTACTCACTGATGATGAGCAGAAAACAATGCATGGTACACACCACAGAAATACACAGAAAAATGCTGTAAATAAATTAGTATTATACTCAGTTATGATTTAAACGTGTTACTCAGTTCATATTCATTACTATCTACTGAGCATCCTAGGCAGTAAGTTTCTTGAGGACAGAGTCTGCTTCTGTCTGGGTTTTTTTCTTGTTGTTGTTGTTCTGTATTGCGGGATTCGGCACAAACATTTTTGAAAGAATTGAAATACAGGTTGATATTTGTTTGTTTTTAATAGCCTGAGGCACATAAAGGAAATTACTTACTTGAATTCAGGGATTAACCCAAACTATCGAATGCACTGTCTCAGTTTGTGCTACCATAACAAAATATCATAGACTGGGTGACTTAAATAACAGACATGTACTTCTCACTGTTCTGGAGGCTGGGAGGTTCAAGATCAAGGTGCTGGAACTGGAAAATTCAGCTCTTGATGAGATCCCTTCTTGATTCTCTGTGTGCTCAAATGGTGGAGAACAGGAGAGAGCTCTGGCATCCCTTCCTCTTCTTATAAGGACACTAATCTTATCACGGGCCCCACCCTCGTGACCTCATCTAAACCTAGTTACTTCTCAAAGTCCCACCTCTAAATGCTATCTCATTGGGGTTAGGGCTTCAACATGTGATTTGAAGGGAACACAAGCATTCAGTCTATAACATACACTTATTAGGAAAAGAAAATCTTCCTGACTCACCCAACTGCACTCTTCCTTTTGGAAAAAAGTTCCTTAAGGCTGTGCACTGGGTGGAGTTCCAATTTTCCACTTCCCTGAGAGCGGTAGAGGGCAGCCAGCCATATGGGGGTGTTTGAAGCCGGCTCTTTCATATCCCAGGATGGGATTGTCCCTCTTGGCAGGATGTCCTGTTGCTGTGACATTATGTCAGTGTCAGATTTCTTATCTTAGCCTTACATTTGACAAGACATGGAAGATTCCCTCCAGAACTCAGCCAGGGGGAAATCAGTCCCACCACACCCCAAACAGAAAGCACCATGACTCTGCAAGCTGAACCTCAGCAGGCTGATCCAGGGCAGCAGAAACCACTAGAATGTCTTAGTAAGATTTCCTGTGGCTTCGGCCCCTTTAGCGGCCATTATTATTGCTCTCTGACCCCAGCTGGCTATCCTCAAGGCCTCTCACATCACTACAGGGCAAGGGCCTCAGAGCTCACCACTAAAAATAGTTGTCAGTCACCATCCAAAAGCATCCACTGGATGCTAGAAATACTGAACATGTGAAAACTATGGGAGAATTTGAGGCTTTGTCATCCTTTTTCTTTTTTTAAAATTTTCATGGAGGCCTTTACGGGGTGAGGACGACCAGAGAGAACTTTGATCTCTATTCCTGGAGAGAGAGAAGATGTAAAAAATCATTTAATTATGACATTTGGGCTTAATATTCACAAGCTCAAAGTTTTCCAACACACTTCCTCAAAGCTGCTCAGCCTCCAAATGACTTCAGCTGCTCCAAGACACTCCACTCTGTGTCTGGGGCATCAATCTGATTTACAGAGCATTTCAAAATATTTATATATTTTTAGGGTTTCCATCACAGCCTCAGCCAATAACCTGCTGTGTTTGAAAATGTCTGGGTAGTAATTGTCATTGTTGTAACAGCTATTCTGGACTCCAGTGAGCGCCGTGGCATTTCGTAGAATCTAGGAATGCAATTACCAAGCTGTATATATAATCCAAGTGACCTCCTGGCTTCAGAAGCCCAACCCTTAGGGGAAAAAAAGGATAACAACAGCAAAACATTTGTTTAATTTTTCTTCTGTAGTGGGTCAGTGGTAGGTGGATTATACTACGGCCAATTTGGCAAAAAGATGATTAGTGTAACAATTCCTTATAAGTACATAACAACGATGAATTAAACATACAAGAAAGAATATGACTGGCATGCTCGGCTCTGCTGACCCACTTTCCTACCTAAGTGTTTGTGGAGGAAACTGGGTACCGAGGGGACGTCTGGGTCCTGTAATGACTCATCCTTCATGATGCAAGAGATTGTTTTTTACCAATTAAAAGAGGGCACTTTAATGTCACTTAAAAACAGGTTGCTAACAGTCAAGAAGCTTATGTGTGAAGAAAAAGAAGAAGAAGAAACACTATCCAATATGAAAGAGACCATTGTGGAGTCAGTAAATGAATTTACCAGTTGCCCTGTGTGTTATTAGGGATTTAGGTTTTTTGGATCTTATCAGTTTCTGACAGGCTCGGGTTACAGCCAAATTATTTTCGCCTCTCCTGTTGTTTCTTTTGCTTTCAGATACTATTGGGAAACTACACTGTTAAAGCCCTCCCGTAGTGTGAAAGAGCTGTTAGACCCAAGTAAAGAATTGCTAAGTACCACCTCTCCATTTCCAAGCAGATCAGTAATTTGGGTAACTCGTGGGAGAAACATAGAATCGCCAACAACAGTCTCAAAACATCCAGGCTTCCTTTAAGGATAAAAGCAATAAAAATAAAATAAATAAATAAATAAATAAATAAATAAATAAAACTATTTTCATTTATCCATTAAAAAAAAGAATAAAAGCAATAATTTGTCCAGTGGAAATACCCACGATCATTTGCCGGTACATACCGGCACTCCCCAGTCAAATGACCACTCCCACTCCCCGACCTGCAGGCCTGTGCCGCGCAGCCTACCCACAGCTTTCCCTCAGATCTAACCCTGGGCGGATGGCATTGCTCCCCGTGCCGCCCAGGCCTTTTCTTTTCTTTCTTTCCTTTGTTTTTTATAATTTTTATCAAATGTATCGGGGTGACATTGGCTAATAGGATCATATAAATTTCCAGTGTATGCTTTTATGATATGCCCAGGTCTTTTCTTGATGGTCTTTGCTTTCCAGCTTGTTCTTAGACTATCAAGAGGCTACTGGGAAACTAAAATAAGCAGGTCCTCTAAAGTCCCATGAGGACTTGAACTTCCCTGAAGTGACTCAAGATCAAAGAAAAATGGGACCAGGTGACCCTGGGCTCTCTCACTGTTTGGGGTCCATTTGTATTTATTTCAGTTCTCTACAAAACTCTTCACTTTATCTACCGTTTCCTCATTCTTGCATGGAATTATACCAAGATAGACAAACATCCCCTCCACACCCCACGCTCCCCCCAACAACACATTTGCTATGAAGCCCTGCTCTGAACCCCCAGCCAGGCTCCCCAGACATCTATGAGAACAGCAAACGCAGCGTGCCAGGCGCACGCATGCTGCTGTCTCCGAAGCAAAGCATTGCCAGCGAGTCTCCGTGGGGGAAGAGCTTCATCAAGACAGGCTAATCGTTCCCAGTCGAGCTGGGTGCCACAGGACTGTGTGTAGACAGCTGTCTGCCATGGTTACAGAGGAGGCAGCCGGCCTGGGGAGGCTTGGGAGGGGTCCTGGGCCCAGACGCAGGCCGTACTCAGATAATGGCAGTAATAACTACATCTAAAGTGTCCGCCACCTAAAGAGGTGACCTCATGCGCAGACTCTTGATAAATCATCCAGAAGGCTACAGCAGGAAATTGTCCTCGAGGAGGATCTCCAGGGTTTTTCTTTTCAGATTATGCACATGACCAAGATAAAATATCTTAGTGGCTACCGTTTACATAAATTATATGGCTCTGAAATGCCAATTTTGTATCCAGACAGGCACATCTTTCAGCCAAAGGAGCGTTTATAATGTAAGCTTTGCTAGGTACTTCCTCCTTCTTTCCATAATATTCAGTTACCCTGGTTTGTCTTTTATTACAGTAAGCATGGCTTTTGATTAAAGGAAATGAAAGCATTGACATTTTTGTTCACTCATTCATCTAGTTTAAAAGGAGACTGATGCTTTTGTGATGTAAAGATGTCCCCTGGGAAGCAATGACAGCCTCTGCTGGAAGTGCGGATTTAACAACAAATACATTATTCTTGCAAAATTTTTCCTTGTGCCAGGAAAGCAAAGTGACCTGAGCTCGGTGGGGAAAAGCTGCTCTGTCCATGTGAATTCAAGGCCACAGAAAGGGATCCAAACCCTCCCTTGTTCCCTAAATGCCTTACACCATGAGCTAGCAAGTTAACCCTTTAATAAGTCTTTACCTCTGTTAAAGACTGGGTGTTGAGGGATTGAGGAAGCTACACATTTATCATTCTTTATTTATGCTTGAGTCTGAGTGAAAGATTTGAGAGCAGACTTTGATAGAAGGGAATCATACAATTTTAAAGTCTGAAGAGTCTCTAGAGAGCATTTGAATCAGTCTCCTGCCCTGCACTATGCTCTCTAAGTGGTCCTGGGGTACCACCAGCCAGTCTATGGAACAGGTCTGTGGGAGGGCTGTTTCTTGGAATTCCATCACCAAGTGCGATTGGTCCTAATTCTGTAGTCTGGAACAAAATACAAGTTCTTCTTTTTTTACTGAAAGGCCTTCAAATATCCTCTCAGTCCTCTCTCCCCTGGGTTCTGGTCTCTGTTCCTTCAACCTCTCTTCTTATGGTGTGGTTTCCAGATCCTTCATGTCCTAACTGCCAGCGGGTCAGTGTTTAGAACCTGTGGTGCCTAGAACCTAACATGATATTGCAGGTGCCCTGTGGAGCGTGTTCTCTGATGCAAACAATAAAATTCTCTTCGCAGGGTCCACTCTCCCATTGAGCTCAAGACCAAATTTCTTCCTCATACACTGGTATCAAACCATGACACACCTATCCTGTACTTATTAGAGATGTAAAATTTATGAGTATACTTATCCATATTAAATTTTTCTTGATGTTTTTGGTCTTGGTTGTATCTTGACTCTGCCATCTTTGTACCTGCTATCCAACATAGTTTTGTGTCATTCTCAAATGTGACAAACAGGTCTCCTACATATGTTTATCAAACTCATGGATGATAACATTGAACACGATGTCAGCAATGCCTGAGATTGTAATGCCACTGAAGCCTTCCTTCCAGATGGAAACCCATACACTAAAGGCGTTTTTGCATTCTGTTCTTGTAACAGAGCAGACAGGGGACCATCCGTGTGGCACCTTGGTGAATGACCCAACAATTAATGCTGGAAGAAACAGGTTTTTATTTAAACTATTCCAACCTTAGGGGGGCTCAGAACATTTATGCTTGGAGCCTCCTTTCCCACAAGACCCAGCACTTCCCTTGTTCCCAGACGGCTATAAGCCAAAACAAACCCCAAAGTTCTCCATTTCCTTATCTTAAGCTGGCTGTGCAAACAGTCCTCCAGCCTCTCTGGAAGGCACCAAAGTTGCCACTCTCACACAGCGGCTCTCCGCTTCAGGATCTGGGGTATGGTGTCATCAGCCTCGGTGTTATAGTCCAGGAGAGCATGTGCCGCGGTGCACTGGGTCATAGTGAAGTCCAGGAAAGACATAAGTCCCAAGAATTCAGGTAAAGTCTGAGTTTGCATGGCAGCAGGTCAGCAACTTGCAAGGAAGGGTCTTTGGTGGCTTTGGAGTTCACTGGAGTGGACACGATCAAAGCAGCGTGCCTGCTTTCTTACTAGCCCACGGCAGACCAGTTCTTACAGCCCGCAGGGCTCCTGTCTCACTACCAGCAGCGTGGCCCCTTCAATATAGCTGCCTGCCCTTTGTTTTATTCTGACCTGGAGCCTCTTGCATGACCTCGTCTCCAACTCCGCCCACAGTGAGCTTCACTTGCCACTTTTCTGTATAGTTTACATTCTCTCAGCTGCCATCCTCAGTCAAGGCAAGAGTGGCTCAGTGATCCAGGGGGACCCACCTCCCTGACTTCAGGAGTCAATATATATCCTGAAAGTCACACCCACCTTGCCCCAAGGTGGCAGCACCTCTATTAATCTAGCTAGCAAGTTGTCACGGTAATGTAACGTATTTTAATCCTATCATCTGCTCTCCCCCATCTTCCAAACCATGGGCTGTGGGGGCTTGGGGAGGGCCCTCAGTCTGCTCCCTGTTTCGTTCTTATCCTCTTTCTACCACGGTTCATTTGTCTTTGTATCTCCCACGATTAACGCGGTGCCTGGCACAGGGTAACTTAATTGTTTGTTGAATGGCATCCACCATATTTTTCCCCTCAATGCACAAGAATAGCCACTTCATTTATATTTTGCTAAATGGAAGATAAACTCTCCGTGCATTTCCTTCCCTAATCTATTAATGTAGCAGTGCATGTAAAAAATAACTAATTCAGACTCTTGTTCTTTCCCAACCAGGGCCTGGACCTTGGCATTGCCTACCTGCCACAGATGCGAGTGCAGCGCTTTTTGGGGTTTGGCTGCACTACCGATGGAGCCCTGTCCTCAGCTTTCTCTACCATTTCTCAGGAGTTGAGAGCCTTCTTGTACGATACCCAGGAGGCTCTTTTCTTTCACACTTCAGTTTCAATTGCCTGTTATTTGCTCTCAGCCTTTTATTATCTTTTCCTAATGTCCATGGAGCTTAGCAATAGCTATTCAGTTTCATTGGCTGTGCAGTTACTGTTTGCCTCATATACCTCAAAAGCCTAATATTTTGCTTCCTTCCATTGGTGAAGCGTCTCAATTCACCAACAGTGAAGGCTTTAACCATTGGCCTTCCACCTTGTGCCAGGGCCATTTGTTCTCAGCCTACGACCAAATCGGCTGTAACTGATCCAGTTCCAGAATGTGATCTTGTCATCTGTGCTCCCAGACTACTCCTGATACTGGTTTCTACAGGAAGCAGAATTTTTAAAAATTTGTATTCCTAAGTTTTTTCATCTCCTACCCAGCATCTCAGTCATCAGAAACACCTTTCAGACTTTTTCTAACAATATCAGTTCTCTCCATGTAAACCAGCAGATGTGAATGGGCTGAAGTATCAGTCACAGAGCTCACGACTAAGATTGCTTCCACAATCCTTAGGGCTGGAAGGGTCATAAGCCAACATAATTCCTGCGTTCTTCCCAGCCCTAAAATACTCCCATGCGTTTCTATGCATTTTCAATTTCAATGAACAATCCAAAAATAACATTAAGAAAATAACAATCTCATTTATAATATTATCAAAAAGCATAAAATATTTAGGAATAAATTTTACCAAGAATGTGCAATATTTGTATAGTGAAAACTACAAAACATTGTTGAAAGAAATGAAAGAAGATCTAAATAAGTGAGATAAAGAATCCTATTATTATGTGCATTCTGGGTCGCAAAGGATGGAAGAGCTGGCACTGAAAGATCAAAAAGCTGGTGGCAACTAGGAGCTCAAATCTCTCTAACACGATAAAGACACAGAGGAGCTGACAGAATGAGCTCTAGGAGGGAGGGGTAGAGAAGGAGCACTATGGACCAGGGTAGCCAGAGAAGGCAGGATAGACAGATCTTTAAAAATGGGTGACTCGAAGATTTAGACAGTGGAGGCGGCATGGATTCCAGGTTGGAGGGTTTCATAAACAAAGGAGGAACCACGTCAGGAACACTCAGAAGGCATGCTTATGTGGAGGGTTGATGAAAGGTAATTTCAGGAGGGTAAGCTTGGGCCAAATGGAGAGGACCTTGAATGCCAAGCTGAGATATTTGATTATAAACTTTGGTTAGTAGAAAGCCTTCAAATATTTGGATACTCCCTTAAAGAAATTGTTCTATGTTATTATATTTTCCCCTTTAAAGCATCCCCATCAGACCAGTTCCTGCTACATAAACTTATTTCTCTCCTATCATGTTGTATCTCTTTGTTGACTTTGGTTTAGAGAACATCAGGTGTGACTCGGACACTTCTTAAGTGTCAAAGTTGATCTGGGACTGTTCAGAAGCTTTCTCCAACAGGTAGTTCAGTTTTCTTTTCCTCCATCCTATTACTTCCAGCTACATCCCTCAGGGACCATGTGAAACAATTCCATGTTCCCCTTGTGTTTATGTTCTGAGGATGCTGATAGAGTTTCCACATTCCCTCTGCTTTGAGTTTAGCCAAGGTATACATGTTTAATTCTTTTAATCTCTCCCCCTAAGTCACTCCCTCTGGCCTCTTAATCATCCTAATTGCTCTTCTCTGAATGGCAGCCAACTCAGTATGTGCATCTTCGTTGTGAGGCCGTGAAGAACATAGTATTCCACGTGTGGTCTCACTAGACCCATATATTACCTCCCAGTTTCAACATCTGATGGCTGGACATGTGGGGCTCTTCCCCCTCTCCACAGTGCACCCTGGCCCTATCCCTTATCTCAACAGGTTATCTTCCCATTTCCAGGTGGCCTCTTCTGGAGCTTGGAACCTGTGTTCATCACGTGTTCTCCCCTAAGCTCCCATCCCAGGAGGTCTCTGTCTTGCTGGGAAGGTGGCCCGGGACCAGGTTGAAGATCTGTGGAAAGTTGCCGCTAAGCTTGCATAAGTAAACCTTGGAAGAGAGGACGCTGAGGAGTGCCCAGAACTGAAGGATGCTGCGGCCTGCCTGCCGTGAGCTCTCCAGCCTGCTGAGCTGTGAGCATTCAAGAAGGTGCAACTTGGAGGCTGCTTTTCTGTTTCCAATTATCCTTTTTATCTCTGCTTTGGCCCCTCTCCTTACCTAAGCGTTTTCATAGCTCTCAGCCATTACTGTTTAGCTTTGTGAGGATAAACGTGAAACCAAACAAATTATAAATATCCTGTTTCAAGATGTGTTATCACTCTGTGAATAGAAACCCCCAGAAGCCCAAGTCCTTTGAAAGCTCTAGCCTTTTTTTTTTTTTAAAGCTTTGAAAAAAATCCCCTGCCACTAAGGATGTGGTGGCAGAGGTTAAACTGCCTTTGAGAAAGCCAAATGTTTGGATTTCAGTGAAGGTTGACATGGAAACCCACCTGAGGCTTCCTCCCAAGTCTTGGGAGGAAATAAAACCCGAGATGGATATTCCTGTTGAAGGAGGAAGAGCAGCTGGGTGCATGGCAGGTACCTCCCATCTGGTTTGAGGAAGAAATTGCCTGGGGGCTCAGAAAAAGAGAACTCAATCTAGAGGAAACCATAAGCCAGAAAGGGCACAACTGTTGGGTGTGTGCAGGTGCTCTGGGAAGCCCCCACCACCCCAGAACTTTCCAGAACCAGGGGACCTGCACCACAGAGACTGGAAAGTCGATGTTTTTATTCAAAGCCCTTTATGTGAGAAGTTTAATAAACAGCAGCAGCAGCTGGTTGGGAGGCTGCAACAGTGGGAGATCCCGGGACAGTGCCCTGGCGCTTGGAGGCAGGTGCGTGGCCAGGTGGGCACCATCCTTCCTCCAGGGCCCTGCAAATCCAAATGGAGCTTTGCAGACTACCAACTCCTTAGTGTTAAGTGCTTCAATTGCATTGACACTTAGGCACATCACAATTACAGTGAGAAGAGTTATCCTGGTTTTGGGGGGAGGGAGGGATGTTGGGGCAAGGGAAGAGGAGAAAAGAGAGCCATGGGGGAGGGGGAAGAGAGGGGAATGTGTAGGAATAGGAAGCAGGTGTAAGTCTGGTTCCTTCCACTTCCTCTTCTTTCCTTTCAACGAGGATTCTCCCCCACAGTGAGCCAGGCTGATGGGACAGACCAGCCCTTGTCCCCCCCAGAAGTCCCAGACTCTTTCATTCTACTTTGGGTACTTGAGGATACCAGTGGAATGAAATCTTGAGATGCTCTTTGGGATTTTGAGGACCTCCATCCATCTTGCATGTCAGATAAACAAGGAATAATTTTTTATATAAGTATGTCCCATACAATATTTGCTTATTTGTTTGTTTTCCTAAATCTGGCAGCCCTAAATCGGTATGTATGTATGATTGTTCTAATGCAATTCTTGTCTAGACAGCAACGCTTTAAAGCAAGAAGGGGCACATTGGCCACCAGCACAATTTCCTGCCTCTCTTTTCTCCCCTCAAAAATTGGTGCAAGTTTAGCTTTAGGCCACACACTCAAGTGTTTCTGGGGCAATTGAAGAGAGGTGAGGTAGGAGCCAATATTAAGGGGGTGGTGGTAACTTAGGTCACCTAAGTCAGCAACCGAATGTCCAACGTGAGATAATGCTGCTAGAAAGTTCTGTAGTCTCGTGTATTGTAGGCATTTTGGGGAGGTGCTGTAAATACAAGAGTTAAATAGTAATCGCCTTTTGTGAGCAGCAACTCTTCCTGGGGTTTACATTTGGGATTAATAGTAAACTCCCCAGGCCTTACTGACAGCAGAATGTAGTTGCCCGAGTAAACAATATTTTCCATTAGGACTCAGGACCAATGCTCAGAACACACAGCCTCTTCCTAGCAAGAAGCATTTCCCAACTCTGAAGTAATTTGTAACGTGCTGGGAAAACATTTTCAAAAAATGGATATCTTAGATACCATAAAAGGAAAAAACAATTCTCTCTTTTGAAGTAATAAATACCATTTGTAGCAGAATTCCTTCAGTTTGCATTGCTGAATTATTTCCTGACAACGGTCGGCCTCTAGGGCCTGTGTGGTGCCTACCACCTCCTAAGGGAGAGTCTCGGGGGCCAATGCAGACCTGGGGTTTACTGTTCTCTACATGTTACACATTCTTCTTGGCGTACCAAACTGAGTATGCCTCCCCCTTATCGGGTTACTGTAGGCTTCACGGGGCTGGCCATGCAGATAAGACGTGGAATGTCTCACATGGTGGAATTCTGTTATGCTGACACCCAGAAACCACTGTGTCTTCAGCCTCCCCGACCCAAGAGGTACAATGAATTATCAATACTTCCCGAGGAATTCCAACTCTGTAGCTACTGCTCGCCTCTCCTTCCCATCCTGACCTCCACATCACACTCCCGATTTCAGTGCCATAGAGCATCTCGACAAAGAAAGACAGCACTTGGATTAGAAACACGAACGTGCCAAGAAGCACAGAAAACATATTGTTCTCCTGGGAGGTCTCCAACAGCTCCAGGAGGACACTCTTGAAAGGGCTCTCGGTCCACTCCAGCAGCGCTGCTCACTCCGCCCCCTGGTGCCCGTGTGCGCACGTCTTCCAGTAAGGAATTCCTTCCTCTCCTCTGCCAGGTGAGATCCCGAGCAGCTTTGGAGGATCCTGCCTCCCCAGGGGCCAGGAAATGTTGCTCACTCTGTGTGTCCTGTGCTTAAGGCTGGGATTCCTTTCCATTTCATTGCTTCATCAAATATATGCTGATTTCCTACTGTGTCCACAACACTCTTCACCACGCTGTCAAAGGAGGCAGACTTGAGGATGGGTGTGGGGTTCTGAGTCTTTGTGGGGAGTGATGAGGCTAGGGAACGGCAAGGGTGGGGCACGCAGGAGCTAACAGCAGTAAAGCTGCTGTCTGCCCAGTGTCTAGCACTGTGCCTGGCACAAAGCACATGCTCAGAAAACATTTGTTGAATCTGTTTGAGGAGGCAATGTTCTTGGTGATTAACTTTTTTCATTATCTGTAAACGAATTCCTTTTCATCTCATCACATCTATGTTATCTATACTACTTTAATAATGCAAACTAAACAAAGCTGACTTTTTTTCTTGAGTGATTAAGAACTTTACAGCACATTAGATCATGGATGGTGACTGCCTGGGGGCGAGTCCTATAGCCTGAGGCATTTTAAGAGATAGGGGAGTGTACACTGAACCAAGGCCAGGTCTGGCTTTTCCAAAGAAATCCCTTCTGTGAGTTTCTTTGTTGAGATGCTTGGGGTCCGGATGGGAAGGAAAGCTAGTTTTTAAACGTGGTAACCTTTGGGAGCCTTGTTAGTTAATGCAGTGTATGTATCCGTGCAACACGTGTGCGATTTAGGTTTGCTTGAGTGAAGTGGACCGACCTCTCCTCTTGGGCTGGTGCGTGAGAACATATTTGGGAGACCCCCCCCCCCCCATCAAATCCACATGGCTGAATGCTCATCTGCGTGGAATTTTATGGAAAAAGTTGCCCAGGAGTTGGCATGAGAAACAACGCTACTGACTATTCAAATAATTGAGTATTTTCCCAACCATTAGCTGTTGACTGAGCTAGAGTGTGACAATATTCCACAGTGGTTGGTGTGGTAGGAGATGCAGAGGAGGGAGAAAGCTCCATCTCCACCTCTGGGGAGCTCATCTTGTGGTTGAGGGCTCAAAGCTAACACACAAAACGGTCGAGTACCATTACAAGACCAGAGGTGTAGAAAGGCAGAGAGAGTCATGGGTCCTAGGGGTGAAGAGGGTTGCAGCTGGAAGGCACGGAGGGACTTCACTGGAAGGGATGATAGTAACGTAACAGGCCCTGGACTAAACATTGAGTACATTGCAATGCTTACCACAGCTCTGTGCTAGTTGTTCTGGTTTTGCCCCCATTTTCTACTTGAGAAGACTGAGTCTTGTCAAGGCTAAGGAACTTGCCAAGGTCACTCAGCAAGTTGAGATGAAAACATTTGCACAAAAGTTAAGAAGGGCAGTAAAAACTGCAGTTTAGTGGAAAAACACAGTTTCTTCTCCCCATCCTCTCTTTAGAGTGTGGATAATAGTTTCTACCCTTCAGGATCATCAGGCAGGATAATCTTGTTTGTGGATGGTCAGTGGGAAGTCAGACCACCTTAGGGGAGCAAGGACAGACATGTCTTAGAGACAGCTGTGATATGGCCGGTGAGAAGAGTGGGAAATACTTTAGGAAAGGCAAAGGGATCTGCTTTGAGGGAGACCTTAAAGCCTAAAAGGGCAGGAGGGGACTGATGTGGCATTAGATACTTTAGCAAAAGTGATGTTCTTTGCAGAGTTTAAAAGTCATACATCCTTTATATTTTGGGAGGAAAAAACACCCAGGAAAGTAGAAAGATGAAAATAAAGTAATTCCACCACCCAGAGAAAACCAGTTAGAATTTTTTTATATTACCTTTTCTCTTAACTTTATGAAATGTGTTATAAAATGTAAAATTATGATCTTAACTTTATGAAATAGAATGTTTACATATCTGCATAATATGTATGTTATAGTATTTTTATGATTATACTGCATAACAAGCTCTACTTTATTCACTCTTCACTATGAACATTTTTCTCAATACCAGACAGTATTTAAGAAAACACTTTTAAGGCTGTAGACTGTTAATAAGGTAGAAGTACCATCATATGCTTAACAGTTTATTATTAGCCATTTATATGTTGCTTCCAATCTTTCACTATTAAAAATGGTGCAGTGATGAATATCTTTATACATGAAACTTGAATTGCATTTAAAAATTATTTCTTTAAGCTGCATTCCTAGAAATAGAGACACTAGGTCAAAGTACATGTGATTTTAAGGCTTTTGATTCATATTGCCAAATGGCTTTCCAGAAAGGCTGAATCAATTTTATGCCCCCACCAGCTAAGTGTGAGAATGCCCACTTAATGGGGCCCTTGCCAACCATGAGTTTCCCTTTTTAACTTTGGAATTCTACGCAGCAGAGAGAAAGAAGGAGCTTATACCCTTTGCAATGGCATGGATGGAATTGGAGAGCATTATGCTAAGTGAAATAAGCCAGGGGGTGAGGGACAAATACCATATGATCTCACCTTTAACTGGAATGTAATCAACAAAAGAAAAAAGCAAACAAAATACAACCAGAGACATTGAAATTAAGAACATTGTAACAATAGCCAGAGGGGACTGGGGAGGGGATAGTGGGGAGAGGGGTCTATAGGAGCTACTATAAAGGACACAAGGAGAAAATCAAGGGGGAGGGTAGAGGTGGGGGAGGGAGGTGGGACTGGCTGGGGTTGGGTGGAGGGATGGGGAGAAAATGCAGACAATTGTAACTGAATAAAAATAAATAAATAAATTTTTAAAAAGTAAAAGTTAACTGTCAGTTTCATAGGGAAAAATACTATCATGCTTTAATATATGTTTCTTAGATTATAAGTGAGGTGGATCTATTTTTCCATTGTTTATTGACCATTTTTATTTCTTCTTTTGCTAATTTTCTCTTTTCTTGACCATTTTTCTAGAATAGCAATGTCCAATAAAGATCTACTGTGAGCCATCTAAATTTCCTAGTAGCCAATTTAAACAAGTAAAATGAATTTTAATGACACAATTATTTTTATAATGGAAATCTTAATAAAATTTATTTAGCCAAATATACCCTAAATACTATCGTTTTGACATTGGCACTAGGCTCATATTAAGTGCTCTTGTGGCTAAGGGCTACTGTATAGGACAGTGCAGATTTAATATTTCTGCCATCAGAGACAGTTCAGCTGCACAGAACTAGCATAGAATGTTAGTATCTTTGGTATATTTTTACAACAGGTCTTTATATATTAGGAATGTTAACCTTTGTCTGCCGCATTTACCGTAACATTTTCTAGTATATTATTTGCCTTTTACATTTGTTTAGCCTTTTGAATTACATATTTTAAAATAATTAGTTGACCCTTGAACAACTTTGGTGGTTGGGGTGCTGACCCCCCAACACTGTGTGGTTGAAAATCCACATATAACTTTTGATTCCCCCAAACCTAATTACTAATAGCCTACTATCGACTAGAAGCCTTACCAATAGCACTCACAGTTGACTAGCACATCTTTTGTATGTTATATTTATTATGTATTGTATTCTGATAATAAAGGAAGCTGAAGAAAACAAAATGGTATTAAGAACATCATAAGGAAGAGGAAATATACTTATAGAATTGTATATATTTATTGAAAAAAATTGCATATAAGTGGATCTGCACAGTTCAGATCCGTGTTGTTTTTAGACTTACCCATTTCTAGATTAGTAGATTAGTTAATGTCTCACCTATATTTTCCCTTAGAAGTTTTTCCCTAAAAAACTATTTTAATGGTTTCATTTTTACTGTGATTATTTAATTATCAAGGTTTTTGCATTTGTTTTTAAAGTTTACTTGATTTATCAAGAAGATCACTATGGTTGTATGTCTATTGATTTCTCCTTGTAGTTTTTGTTCCTATCCTGTGTATTTTGATAGTGTGTTATCTGATGCATAAGAGTTCATGATTATTGATGCTTGTAAAGGATTATGATCCTTGTCCTTTGTAATGTTTTTGCTTTAACTCCCTTTGTTTAAAATTAATACTGTCATCCCTGGTTTTGGTGTCTGTATTGGCCTAAGACATCATTGCTCAAACTTCAACTTTATTTTGCACATAGGTTTGTGGTCATTTTTACAGCTGTCTTTTAATCCTAACTGTTAAATTGGCTTTGGTTCTTCTTATTGGTCATTTTATATGCAGTTTTTTCATTTTTGAGTTCTTAATTTTGTTTTATCATTCAGACAGCTGAAGGATGCCTTCAAGTAATTATTTCCAAATGTCTATCTTACAGTAAGTGCTCAATAAATGTTTCCTGAATAAAGGAATAAATGAATAACTCTTGGGATGTTAAGCCTATGCACATCATAGAATATCTTTCTGTTACTGCCACTCATGAATGACAATTTAATTAAAGATAAACTTTTCCTTCAAAATCTATAAACACTGGTGAATTATCATTTGGCAGAGCAACAGAAGAGAATTGGAGACCAGCATGAGTTTTGTTCTGACATAAATCTATTTTGCTCTCTCTCTCTCTCTCTATATATATATATATATATATATATTTTAATTTTTATAATGTCATTTAAGTCCTTTGCTCATTTTATTTTATTTATTTTAGAGAGAAGGGGAGGAAGGGAGAAAGAGAGGGAGAGAAACATTGATTGAGAGAGAAACATTGATCAGTTGCCTTTCTCACGTGCCGTGACTGGGGACTGAACCCACAACCCAGGCATGTGTCCTGACTGGAAATTGAACCAGTGATATTCTGCTTTGCGGGATGATGCCCAACCAACTGAGCCATACCAATCAGGGGTCTCTTTTTCTTTTAAGTAAACCTTTTATTTTTGAATCTTAAATATTTTTTACATGTAAACATGTTGCCAGGATATGTCTATATTTTGGTTTCTTTTCATTGGTTTTGCCTGGAACATAATGAGACTATTTTATCTGTAAATTTAAGTCTTTGTTTTCAATTCAGGAAAGTTTTGTTCAGATAAACATTAATGCATTTCGTTTAGTTGTCCTGGATCAATTTTCAGGAACATGACTAATTTTGAGGTTGGATCTCAGGCTCTAACCCTCATATCTATCATAAATTTTTATCTATTTGTTCATCTTATATGTATTATTTTTAAAATATTTTATTTATTTATTTTTAGAGAGAGGAAAAGGGAGGGAGAAAGAGAGGGAGAGAAACATTGACCGGTTGCCTCTTTTTTGTGCCTCAATTGGGAACTGAACCTGCAACCGAGGCCTGTGCCCTGACCGGGAATCAAACTGGTGACCTTTCACTCTGTGGGACGATGCCCAAACCACTGAGCCACACCAGTCAGGGCACTTTCTATGTGTATTTTAAAGGAGTTTTGGAAATGGCCTAAAATGACAAATTAGGTTAATGTTTTCCTAACTAGTTTGCCATCACAAAACTGAAAAAAATATACGTTTGTTTTTATGTCTTTCACTCCATCTTCAGTAATGAATATTGTATACTTTTCAGGGTGTGGTGTGTATTTCACTTCAGCTACTAAATTATTTATTATTATTATTATTATTATTTTTCTCTCAAGGAGTTTCCTTGTCATTGCAGGCTGTGTGCTACTCGCTGGTTTCTGCTCGCCTCACAAAGCACACGTGTTCCCGTGCCTCATTAATAATGCCAAACCGCTCTATCCAATATTCTCGTGATTATCCCGATAGTGTTCAGATGTCTGTTTCAGCAAGAAGCTCTCTTTCATTCCTCAGTAATTTTCCTACTTTTATATTTACTTTTGAAAATATGTTGTTGAGCCCTGGCTGGTGTGGCTCAGAGGATTGAGTGCTGGCCTGCAAACCAAAAGGTCATGGGTTCGAGTCCCTGTAAGGGCACAGGGTTGCAGGCCAGGTCCCCAGCCACTGATGCTTCTCTCCCTCTCTTTCTTTCTCCTTTCCCCTCTGTCTAAAAATAAGTAAATAACATCTTTAAAAAAACAAAATTAATGACTTACCTATATAAAAGTACATAAATTATATACACACCGCTCCATGAATTTTCTCAAAATGAGCATTCCCACAAAATCACCACCTAACTCAAGAATGAGAGCAGCACCAGTCTCAGAGGGCCGCTTCCCATGCCCTTCCCAGTTCCTGCCCCCATGGCGACGATATCCTGATGTCACCATCTATTAGGTGTGTGAGTGGTTTAAAACTTTATATAAACAGATCCCAGTAATGATTTTATTTTACGTTTTCATCTCTGCTGAAGAAGAAGAGACAGATCCAAAAGCACTGTTGGCCGACAGACTGGACGGTGGTCCCTTTTCCTCTCACTGTCTGCTTGAGGAGGTAGGTTCCCCTTAGCGTCACAGCGTGAGTACGTCAGTGAGGTGTATTTTCTGGCCCAGTTTCCCAGAAGGCTGAATCGTTACACTTTTGTTTCTTAGCTCTCTGATTCCCTGATACTCTGAACACATGGTGCATGACAAGCATAATTCTCAGCACATACTATGTATCAACTAGGATTAGGTTCAGTGCATGAAATAGAAAAAATTACAGCTGCTTACAAAAGATAAACATTTTTTCTCCCTCAGGTAGGAGTCCAAAGACATGCAGCCCCAGGCTGGTATGGAAGTTCTGCTCCACAAAGTCCTGGACAACTGGGCTCTTCTCAGTTAGCTGCTTTGCTGTCCCTACGGTGTGGTCATCACTCTCTGGTTCCAAAGTAACCATTAGAATGCTGGGCGACAGAATGGAAAAAGGGCTGAAGAAAAGGGGGCAAAGAGAATGCACCTGCTGTCTCCTAAAGAGACTCATGCATCTTCTGTTTGTATGCTACTGGTCAGAACTTAGTGTGTGGAGATACCTGGGTGAGGGGGAAGATGCGACATGTAGTCCTCATCCTTGGAAGCCGTTATGTAGCTAAACACTCTTACCGCAGAATAAGGTCGGGTTAGGTTCCGGAGGACAGGCAGCAGTCTGTGCCGCAGGCACAGCAGTTCTCTCTGTCTGCATCTGTCCCATAGCACATTCCACGGGCGGTGTGGTTTCCACAGCCATTGTCCTATACGCCCACTCTGTTACGGTCTGAGAGCGAGGGTCCTAAAAGGATGTAGGAGGGGAATCACTTAGGAGGACACAAGGGGGGCACTGATGTGCGACCCCGAGCAGCAGCACCCACAGATGCCGTGACAGCTGCCTGATTTCCTCAGGTACACACCTGAACGTCTGACGGGGAGAGAGGGAGCAGGGGTGGGAAAGAAAGAACAGTGTCTTTGCCTTCTTTCACGCTTTCATTTTTTTCAACTTTAAGTGGAAAATGTGTCATATTTTATAGAATTTCTTAATTCGGTTTCAAAGGATTTTGTATTTAGCAGAATATCCTCCCAGATTTAGGAAACAGACTGACTGTCAGTCTTGGTCTTTAGTTTTCCTGTTCATGGATATATTAGCTCATGGAAGAGGTTATATTAGGAGTTGTTAACCAAACACCACATATTGTCCTCCATGTCGATAATTAATTTTGACCAGAAATTGAGATCATTAGAGTCATGTTTCTTAAGGATGCCTGACCTTACAAAAGATGTTTTGGAAGAGATTGAGCTGAGAGGCATGCAGACAGGCTAGGAGGTAATTGCAACACTCTAAGCCTGGGGCAATGAGACTCTCGATAGGATAGAGATCTCCAAGTATCTCTATCTTGGAAAGTGTGTATACACTAAAGAATTCTTCTAAAAGGAAATATTGAGTCTTCATTAAAAATTGGACGTAGGCGGTGAAGAGAGAGAAAAGGTTTCATTGTTCTGGTGGACAAAGGAATGGTATTTCCTCTGCAGAAAAGTGGGAGGGTTGGCGATCTAACTTATAGCTGAACATAGTTTTGATTTGGGATAGGCTGAATTGGGAGGGAAAGCAATTCATTTGTGGAAGAACCTGAAGGTTAATTAGTTCAACATTCATTCATTCTCCCTTCCATTACTCTCCCTGAGTAATGCCATTCACTCTTGAGGTTCCAGGTACCCCATCTAATTATTCTAGTGATCTTCAAACCTTTATCTGTGGCCTCTGCCTCTTTTCTGGGGTTCCAAGTCACATGTCCCATTTCCTGCTGAGAAAGCCACTTCCCTGTCCCTGGGGCACCTCTAAGTGAATATACCCCACGTCAAACTTACTGTCTTCTGCTGCAATCTTATTCCTATACGCTCTATTTCTATTTCCCTTTCACAGTCCAAACTTGAAACCTGGGGTGGCCCTTACCCCTTCCTTCTCTGTCCTCCATACCTCATCTTTTAACAAATCCTTTTATTTCTACTTTCCACACATCTCATCAGTTCATCCTCTCCGATGTCTCCCTGTTGCTGTCAGAGGTTCAAATGATTGCCCTAATTGATCAGCTTTCTAATTGGTGTCCTTACTTTTCTTTTACTTCACTCAAACTGTCCTTAAATATCATTTAGAGTGATCATTCATTTCTACAATGAATAATTTAAATCATTCTACATTCTTGATTTAAAATGTATAATGGGTGTTTTTTATTACCTCAAACAGTAGATCTCAATCCTTTTTGCGTCGAGCCTTCTTCTGTCAAGAAACATGATAGCTGTACTCATTACCGGTTAATTGAGAAATACATACATCAAAAGCTACTTCAAACTCAGCAACAATTTTAAATTCATGTGGTTATTAACAAACACAGTGCCGACATACATTTGGCTAATAATCACAGATATCAGCAACGTAAGAAGCATTCACCCTGTAGACAATGAATGGAGTCTTGGGCTCCTTGCAGTCAGTACTTGCCCCAGCCCAGAACCAGCGCCTGAAATAAATCCTCGAACTGGTGTTGCCAGTCTCAGCTGCAGTCCCATTGCTCTCCTCACACATTTGCCTCGTGAGCCGCTCCTGTTCCTCCCATCGCCCACTCACCCTTCTTCCCAGCGACGCCCTTTCTTTTCTTTGCCTGGAACACCCTCACCTTATCCTTCCAGATCTGACAAAAATGCCAGGAGAACCTATTTTAGATTCCTCTGAGAGTTACTTGCTCTGTCAGGCAACTCCTCACACCCCATGCTTCATCTCTAGCGAAGTACTTACAACATTATGCTGGCTGGTGTTCACATTTGTCTCCCTCACCAGAGTTTGCGTCTTTTCATCTTCATATCCTGGGCTCCTAGAGCAGTGCCTGGCACCTAGTAGGTGTTCACTCGGTAGAGGCAGGTGGATTTATAGTGACTATAAGAATGTCTTTGGCAACCTTAGAAAGAGCAGTTTCTTGGCAGAAGAAGAAAAGCAAAATAGCTCGGTCCTCAGTGGGAAAGTCTTTCCTTGTCATCACACCCTCTATAGGAACAAATCATAATCGATCTTACACTTAGCCATAAGATCGTTGAAAGTTAGGGCAGGAAGGCTCTGCGGCTGTCGCCCAATATGACTCGCTCATGTGACAGGTCAGGAAACCCTCAGCATTCAGCTTTTCCTTTTCTCGATGCAGAGACACAGTTTGCAAACTTTCTCCATATCCTGGTTCTTGATTCATTTTATTTGGATCGCAACTTGTCTACATCCCTCCTAGGTGGTTAAACTAAAATACTCATTTACAAAGGCATAAAAATTCTTTCAGTCCCTAACATGAATGCTTTCTATAATAGATCATTTCTATTTTAAAATGGTTTAGCCATTTCAATCTTCTTTTTGGCTAAGACCTTTACCAGGTGGTGTATAAGGAGAAACAACATTGGCAGATACTGGTTCTAACTTCACTTACTGCTCTTGCCCGGGCTGTGATGGAAGTGTGAATGGGCAGTGAGTGCCAAAGGCAAGTGGCCAGAGAAAGAGCAGCAGCCTGGGCTTCCAACCTCAGAAAAATGAAAATCCACTGACGTCCACTCTCGTTTCTGAGATTAGAACCTGTCTGGTTTCTGTAACTTCTGGGTGTCGAGCCTCCCATGCCAGTTGTCACACAGGAGACAGGTATTTCTGTGACACCATGGGTGACGTTTTGTGGTAGAATGATGCCTATAGAGCCATAAGTAAGTAGCTTGGGAGAGAACACTGAGAAAATCTGTCTTTGGCAAGATGCAGAGCCATTGAAGTATCTTCAGGGCACTCTGTATACACAACAGGGAAAAAATTAAGCTTTCTTCTGTTGCATTCAACCGACTGTATGGTCACTATTAGAACAACGAAGTGGTCGTTATTCTTGAAGAAGTGTGCAGGAGGAAATTTAGCAAAAAGGAAGTTACAGTGTAGGACTCCTGAAGAGCCTGCCCACGATGTATGGCAGGTTACTGCCTCTTCACGGAGGGAAAGACTGGGCAGCTCTCTGCACTGAAGCGACATATTACTGCTGATGTAATATGACAAAAATAAAAATGCTCCTGCATTCAGTAGCCTATAGGTGTGCAAGCATCCTTACTAATGTGTATTCCATCCTTTGGCAAGTGAATGTGAGCTAAACTCATCTGTCTATTTATACTTTATTCCTGACTCCAAGGGACCAATATGATCAGGTTCCCAAATTCAAGTCTAAAGAAGTTAGAATCCTGATTGTTTACAATGCTTTCCCATCAGACAGAGCTGGTGTTAACTCTGGGACCCCAAAAGTCATTTTGCCTCTTCCGTGTTTGCTGTGAAAAGCTGCGTCTGAAATAACAAATGCACGGAGAGCACCATGAAACAGAGGGCAGGCATCACATATTTTAACTTGAGTTGCTTCTGTTACCAATCAAACTTGCAGACGTGAGACTAGAGTGTTTCTGACAGTAAGTCCCACAAAAGGATGCTGTTCATTTACTTTGGCAGTGGGACGTACTATCCGCAGAAGGCAGCTGTGCATGGCAGAGCCAGCATTGTAACGATTATAACTCAAAGATCCGTCCTCTCTGAACACTTGTGGACGTTGGGTTATGGCTTTTTAGAGGAGATGTAAGAGAGGGAAGGCTGCAGCTCAAATGCCAGCACTCGTAAAATCCCCTATGTGCAGGACAATGTTTGCAGTTATTACATGAACATAATTTAAAAGGCAACTTAATTTTCATCATTTGTACTCTTGTATATTCCTACCACGTCGGTCAGCTTAATTTCTTCGTAGACAGTTTTCAGCATGTGCGTTCCAGTGGTAATTTCTGGTGATATTTAAAACTCAAGCTGAGAGGTTTATGTTGATATTTTAGAAATGATAGTGAACATTTTTCAAGTTATATTAGGTTCTACCAATGCCCTATTTAAACGGAATGTTCTGGATGTAAAACAAGCCAGCAATACAATCAGTGAGGAGTGGATGACACAATTGTGAGCTCACCTTGAGGGGGCTCCAAGGCACACAGTGGGTCCCCCAAGTGCACAGCCCTGGAGCAGACTGGCCTGCTAGGGCAAGAATGGCTTCGTCTGGGTTCACACGACAAAAAAATTCACATTTTACTGGTAGACACATCTCTTTCCTTTGGTGGTTGTCAGCCTGCCGCACTGTAAACTGAGAGCCGGCTGGGTGCTAAGCAGAGCTGGGGGACGAGAAGGAAAGGAGAAGAAAACAGGGTGCCCCCAGTGAAATACGCTTGTTCCCCCAGCACAAGAAGCACACAAGGTGTGTCTGTTTCCTCCATAAATCACCAGGCAAACGTCCAGCTGTCTTCTTGTACACACTGGTCAACTTGTTTGTCAGTGCTTCTGAAGTAAACTCCTACCAGCATGGAAGCCCATAGAGATACATCGCAGATCATTGTCTGTGCATATGTGTTAGTACCCAGGGAGTGTAATTCATCCCGTCGTATCCCTGTAAGTATAATTGTATCTGCATCTGCCAGTCTTGGTATAGAGATCTGGGTTTGGAATTCAGATCCATTCATAATGTGCTTTTTTCTTTTAAAATGTATCCTTCTTAGATTATTCACTTTTTTCTATTCTGCGTTAGACCAGACGCTTCTAAAAGAGTCTGCACCTTACACTGACTGGGCATCGTTGGGGCACTTGCGGTACCTGTTGCAGTCCCATGGAAATCACGCCCATGAGGCAGAAAGCAAACACCAGGCCTGCTGTGTTGACACTTTCTCGTGTGTTACTAATGTGACACTTGACATGTGTAAACTGGCCAAGGGCTGCTGTGTGGGTCGGAGCTAAGTGGAAGTATAACCAATGACTGTTTGGGAAGGCGAAGTCATGCCATCTCAGAGGCAGGCTTTTCCCTTCTGCTTCTTAGTAGGGACCCTGTGTCCTCAATAATGCCTGTGGCTTTACTGCAGTCCGTAGGGGACGAGAGGCCATTTACTTCCGGCCCATCAATCCCGATAGACCTGAGGCCGCAGGGTACGTTCGTCAGGAGGCAGGCCACAGAAGCCTGCTCAGTCCGGACTTGCTGCAGAGAACTCAGCCAGTCGGCTAACTGCGGGAGTCCAGTTAGTCAGACTCTGCGGAGGAAAGAGGTGTGAAAAACCCAAAGTCTTCAAATGATTAAGCAACACAGATCGGTTATCTGTTGCTGTCTGTGGCGTCCCTGGCCTGCTCTAAGTCAGGGAGGCAAACTGGACTTCATTCAGCCTGATTCTGTACAGCCCACAAACTAAAAAGGATTTTTACGTTTTTAAAGGATTGCTGAAAGAAAAAAAAAAAAACCCTAAAGGCAAAGGCTATGAGATAGAGACTGTATGTTGCCCATGAAACCTGAAACATTCACTATCTGGCCTTTTACAGAAAAAAAAATTTAAGCCGTCAGGGTGCAATAAGAAGTGTCTCGTTTCCAGCTGCCACGTCACTGCTCTTTTCCTCTCAAAGCCCACGTCAGTCAGTCAGCCCAGGAGAGGACTTGGGCTTTGACTTAAAGGACACTATGAGAACGATGTTTAGTTTGGGGGTTCCCTGCAGCACTTCCAGGAAGGCCTTACCACAATCAAAAGCTGCCATGCCTCGTGTTCAGCAGGTAATTGGATGGAGAACCAGGGGCTTACCAAAACTTGGCTCGCGCACGGGTTGCAGCAATCCCTCCTAACTTTCCGTCCAGCCCTGGCGGGGCTGGTAGCGCCTCTCCGGGAGCACACGTGTTTATCAGATCTTCTGAGCCACTTGATACTTGGGTGTTTTTCTTCCAATACCCTTCTTTAAGAGCTGGCCCACCTCCAAGGTTTTGGGAAGATAAGATTCTAAATTAATTCCTAAAGTTTCTGGTTAGATAGAGATGGCCTTTCAATCTAGGTTCTTCCTCTTTGTGCTTTGATCCGAATCCCAGGAGAGCCAGGAGTGTTTCTCCTGCTGCAGCTCCTTCTGAGCTCGGCCTGCAAGCTCTGCGGATGTGCCCCTGGGGTGATTCCCACGGGGCAGGGTAGAGAGAAGGAGCATTCTTTGTCTTGCTTTCTCTTTGGAACAAACCTTCTGTTCTTGAAAGAACACATATGCCAAGGCTAATGTGCTCCCCCTGAGGCTAGGTACTTTCCCCCTAAGCAAGCTCCGGGGTGGACCATCACCATTTCCCTGTGACTCTCATTCCCCTTCACTCTGCCTCATCCTCTTTGATGCTGCCCCAGCTCAGGTCCTTATCCTCTCTCACTGAGACCAGGGCAGCAGCCTCTTCGATGGAGATGCTACTTCAAAGGTCAGCTCAGGCTCCCCTACACCCTGCTTTCAGGGAGCTGAAAACCTGGCCATGGCAACAATGACTAGAACCTTCCTTTTCCCCATCGCCTATCACAGCATTTTGGGATCTGCCTACTTTTCTAGTATCTCAGCCTACTTCCTCCCCTCCCCTCCTGAGAGGCGTGGAGCTCCCCTATATTGCTTCATATATTCATGCCCTTCTCACCACCTGAAATGCCCCCCTGCCCCCACTTTCCCCAGTTTGCTTCACTAATACCTAATTATCTTTCAAGTTGGGGGCCAAGGGTCATGTTCAGGATTGGATGTGCCCCCCAGAGATGGTGAAGTCCTAACCCCCAGTACCTATGAATGTGATCTTTTTTGGAAAGAAGGTGTTCTCAGATGTTCAAGTAAAGATGGGGTCATTGGCGCAGGCCCTAATCCAAAATGACTGACATTCTTATGAAAAGAATACATTTGGACACAGATAAACTTGCCCAGAGGGAAGAAAGTGTGAAGACACAGGGAGAGCATCATCTAGAAGCCAAACCGTGACAGAGGCTGTCAGGAGTGAGGAGAGAGGCAGAAAACCTTTTCTTCTTCGTAAGCCTAGGAAGGAGCCGTCCCTGCTAACACCTTGATCTTGTACTTCTAGCCCAGAAGCCGGTCACTGAGAGCTGTAGGACAGGAAAATATATGTAACTAAACTCATAGTAGGAATACGGCACTCTTGCATAAAACAGCTCACTGAAGTAGGTATTATTACCCTTATTTACAGATTAAAAAATGAGCCTTGAAGTAGTTTGTCCAGTGTTGACAAACTAGTGGGCAACAGAACCAGGGGTCAAACATCTAACATCAGAGCCTCTGTCTTTTCCATCACACAGTCGGAGAGAGAGCCAAGGTTCTTACTGGCCACACTGTTGGGGCATCTATGCTGTCTCCTCTCTTCCCTGTAGGAAAGTGTAAGCAGGAGATACTTGTTCACTCTGGAGTGCAGAGGCAATTACTTAACAGTCACAGAGAGGCCTCCTATTTTTGGCATCTTCCAGAAGCATGATGTTTCTTCTTTTACATAATTTCTCCCTTTAAATTTTAAAAATTATTTTAACAATTTTGGATAGAGTAATTCTGATCTATAGCACACTGATTTTGCTTCCTCGAGGATGGCATATCTTTTCTGAACGCCCCAGGGCTGCTGTTGAGGATGGTCAGCACTATGCTGACCTGTGTTCATACTGTCGGCAATAAGCTAATCATATCGAAATCTTTGTCTCTACGTTAAATGGCCTTAGACTCAGTATTTTTTGAGACAGTATTTCTGTTTTTATATATTTTTTCTATTCCTCCCTTAATCTAAAGACTATTAGCTATTCCTTTTTGCTACTGTCAATGAAATCTGCTTCTAACATTGTCTTGTTTCTGATTTGCTGTTGCAATTTTCAAGGGTGAGAAAGACTGATATGCAATCTTGTCAGAAACATACTTATGCAAAATACAAGTAGAATATGAGTTGAGCGTCTAATATGTTTCCTTCTGAGTCTGTGAATGAGATTCTGTGCTTTAAACAGTTGTTTTTGATCCCCCAGAAGTTTCCTTTCATTTCCTGCTTCTGAACATCCCATTTGGAAGTTAAGGACATCTGAAAAATGAGATCTATAAGGGTGCGAGGGTGCTATACAATGGATTAGCTTTAGATTCCCTGTTATCTATGGAACAGCTAATTACAATAAAACCTCACTAATCTGAAATAACGTATTGGATTAATTTCTTTAAAAATCTGACATGAAATGATTTTAAAAGTTATGTGGGTCTCTTGTTTTCAAATTCAAAAAGTGTCTCACATTAGCTGCTAAGAAAATATTACCAAGACTTCCTGGTAGATGTACTCTGTTGAATAGATAACAATATTCATTGGGCTTTAAATTGTATATCCCAACACTTTAGTGTCTCCCGTAATTTAAACTTAACACTTATAATCTCTTATAGTATTACCCTCTGTAATATGTTTCTAAATAATAAAAATATAAGCTTTAGTCTTGACCAGGTTGAATTATCACAAATTACTAATTTAAAGACCAACCTTTACTGTACATATTTTAAGTGCTGAACAGTCACCTCAGTGACCTTTGGGAAGCAGTTTTGAAGTTGAAAGCTATTTTATTTATACTTATCAAATTATATACTACAGCTTGTCATTTAAAAAAAAATGAGAAGAGAACAAAGGAAGAACAAGCCCAGAGGAAGAGGAGAAGAGGGGTGACTGGTCAAAATTGGATGTGACGCAGGTGAGGCAGGCCGGGGCCTGCGAGAGGGAAGGCCCCTCCCTCTCTGAGGGACTGGAACACTGAGTGAGGTGATTGTCGGCCACAGAGCCTGGGGGCAGCCTGTTCCTTACTGCTATTTCCACACAAATGACCCCTAGGTTCATCGGAAGAAACAGCATTGGGAAAGTCAGTGTGAGTTTTCTAAGCAGAAATCACCAGCAAATCAGTTCTTTTAATATGCAAACAAACGGTAAGGATTTTTTTTTCTAGATTAGGCTTTTCATCCCAAACAGTTTTGAATAAAGAAATTCACTACAGACCACAGATATATTCACATCAGATAATGCAACAAGTTTGAGTTCTAACAGAATTTCCTGATCTCACAGAGGTTTTCTTAACAAAATAATTGTAGTGTAGCAAAAACAGGAAAACCATGCTTTAAATGTCTCTTTGCTTACCTTTTATTCTTTTGCAAAATAGCAAGGGTTTTTTTCTTGTTTCAAGAAGATTTTTTTATTAATAAAATAGGCTAAAATGTTGGCATTTAAAGCTAAAAACACAAGGCAAAACATGCAGTTTAAAGAAATTTACAGATTACCAGTCAGAGCTTTCATAAAATAATTATGAATATAATGAATTAATTTTGGTTTGTGTTGATCATGTTGAAAAATTAAGGGCCATTGCTTTGGCAGTAATAATACTATAGAAATAGAGAAAGAGAGAGAGAGAGAGAGAAGAAAATGTCATTAAGTTGTAGGTTCACACAATCTAAACAAATTCTTAAAGAAACATAACCACCCCTAGGTAGAAAATTAAATACTTTTGTTGGTTTTACCACTCTTTTACTAATCTTATTTTTCAATTTTTTGATTTAAGGAAAAAGCTATTTCCACACAGTACTTCAAAGAGCAGGAAGGTCTCTATCAATAATCTCCTTTAAGCTTTCTGCTCATCCAATATTAAAAAGCTTTAACTATTTTAAGAGAGACCACCTTTTTTCGTGCTCCAAAAAAATCTAGACTACTCCCTGAACGTAGGAGAGAAATCTGCATTCTACTAGGCAAAAATGTAATCATATATGTCTATACCTACAATTCCTGCATTTTTTTCCAAGTTGGAAATTTCTAAATCAGAAACCAAGTGGAAAGAAAAGAGGAAGATCAAAATGTCAACAAGACTCCCCATAGCTTATATAAGTGCCTATATAAGTAGCTTATAAAACTCCATGAACGTAATCTTTCTAACTAGAAGAGATTTCTCAGGAAAAGGCACTAATTTTTTTTAAACTCTTTCTTCTCTCTATATTATTGAAGCTCAAGTTTGTAAACAAATTATTTTGCATTGAATTACTAAGCTCCTAGTTGTCTTTAAAACTGCTTCTCAGAGAAGCTCAGACTTTTTTGGAGCATTTAAAGATGGATTTAAACAGAAGTTTTAATTTTACAACAAGCCAGTGTAGAGAAAAGCGTTAATATCACAGAGTTCGTTTTGCAGGTGGACGATGAAGACAGCATGTTGGAAACAAGAATTACTAGAGGTTCTGAAATCCAGCTGTGAGAATGCTACTATCCAATTAGTCGCGTCACTCGTGTGATTGCTTTTGACATACTCCGTATCTCTGTTGCTGGAAAATTAATGTACAGAGTTCATTGGCATTGCACACTTTGGTTACCTATTTTTCCAACCATTTAAAGAAATAAACATTACATATATTTACTAAACACTTCCTCTGTCTTCTTTTATTATGAGAAATGAATTTTAAATGTTTTCTGGCCAAGACAAAATACGTTTGGCTTCAACATTATGCCAGACATTTTTTTTTCAAGTTTCTAAGATTTTGGTGGACTTCTACTTTTTGGAATCCAGGGTTTTGGAGTGTGTGTGTTGTTTTTAGGTAAATGCTGAGACATTTAAGTAAATGTGTTTAAGTAAATTTGATTCTTTATTTTAAACAATTTCAACTTGCCTCTCAAAATTGTGGTTTTGGGTGAGAAACTCACAGTCTCAGTGTCCCACTGATCCAGCTTTCCAGGGACCCTGGCTGCACCCCCAGCAAACCCCCAAGTCTGTCTGCAGACAGGCCGCTCCAACAAATTCTCATGTCCTTGTTGACCTCCTTTCATCAGTGAGTCCACAGATGCTTCATGTGGTGCCAAAGCTTCTTTTCCTTCCATACTCAAGTAGGTACACCCGTGTTAACTGCAGAAATGGGTTTTGTCTTTCTGTGAGAATCCTGTTCATTTTAACTGGGTGTTCCGTTAGCTTTTCGTGGTAAGGGAAAAGCATTTCAACAATTCCTTACCCTTCTGCTGGAAAACACGTCTCACCCTGGCCTGTTACCTTCTTTCTGTGCAGAAAGAGGTAAAGAATTGATTTATCCTCTCGACTACATGCTTTGCATTGTCTCGTTGACTTCCCTTCCACGCTCTCTGTGGGATTTGAGAATTTACATTTCCTTGCTTTTGTTTGCTGATTGTATAAAGGATTTTTATCTTTTTGTTTCAAGTTCAGCCTCACCAGCTAGGATTTCCTTTCTTTAGTAACACTTTGTGCCCTAAGCATGAAAAAAGTGAAAAGCTTTTTCTTAAGTTTGTTCAACACTCCACTTTACTCTTCCTTTGTTTCTTTTTTCATGTGTACTTTAAGAAGGTATTGCTCTATTTTTAATTTCTTTATTTCCATAGAAAGGCAAATTATTGCATCTCTCTCTCTCTCTCTCTCTCTCTTCCCCCCCCTCCGCCCCCTCCTGTCTTTCTTTCACTATTATTTAAAATGGACTAAAAGCCAAAGTCCAATGTCCACCCCAAGGGCTCCTATTTTTTCTCTTTCTGAAAGCACCACCAATCAGAACTTATACCCGTACTGAATAGCTGTTCTCAGGTTAGAGTCACCTATTGTCATCCATCTAGTGCCATTCGTCTATTGGGGTGTAACCTTAGCTCAGTTCAGATGAAATAGAATACACACCAGAAGGAACAAAAGAACAAAGAGCATCATTTTCTGGGCTCCCAGCTACCTAATCACTAGTAGACAGGACTTCAGCAGAACAGACACGTCAGGCCTAGAACTTGTGTTTCGCATGAGGGTATGTGTGTGTGAAATATAAACTGATTTATGTAATAACAAAGGAAATTGATGAATTTCATATAAGACAAAAGAAATAAGTAACACTGCAAGTTAAATTCAATTTGAATAAAATAATATGGCAGAAATTATAGTTATCTTCCAAGTTGCAGTTGAAGTTCACATATTTCAATTTTTTTCTTTTATTTGTTGATTTGAGAGAGAGAGAAAGAGACTTTGACTTGTTGTTCCACACATTCATGTACTCACCAGTTTCTTCTTGTATGTGACCCAACTAGGGATCAAACTCACAACCTTGGTATGTGGGATGATGCTCCAACCGACTGAGCTACCCAGCCAGGGCAAGTTTATATATATAATCCTTATCCTCATCCAAGGGTATGTTTCTTTTATTGATTTTAGAGAGAAGATGGGGACGGAAAGAGAGAGAGAGAGAGAAACTTCAATGTGAGAGAGAAACATCTATTGACTGCTTCCCATATATGCCCTGACTGGGGATCGAACTTGAAATCTAGGTATGTGCCCTAACCAGGGATCGAACCCACAACATTTTGGTGTACGGGATGATGCTCTAACCAACTGAGCCACACGTGAGCCAGGGCCACATATTTTAAAAATAATATTCATTATAATAAAATTCTAAGTCAATGAAATTGGACTAGTGCCTTAGATTATACTATAAGTCAATTTGGCTTGTATTTAGTTAATTCAATTGTTGTTTAAAGTTTTTCTGTTAAATAACACTTTAAAAAGATTAAGTCATTAGTGATAACATTAGTTTGATTGAGGTTTATCATAAGACATAAAGTAAAAGGTCTAATAGATTTTATGTCTTAAGGTGGCAATGAAAAGGTCTGGTCATAAAAACTTCACACTAGCCAAAGCAGCAAAAGGGAATCAAACCAAACCATCAGTATTTTCCAATGTTAACCTTACCACTTAAGAGAATCATTAACAGCTGGAGAAAAATGCATTGTCTTAAGATGTGTAGGTCACAATCCGATGAGCTGACTCACAGTATGCAGTAAGGAGAAAAGGTTAGAAAAGGCTAACTAAGAAGCAAAAGTTTTAAAAACCACAGCAAAGTTTGACCAGACTGCCAGGTCCCTGGTTTCAGAAGTTCTAGCTTTCACGGTTGTGTCAAGTGTTTTGTCTGTGTATACTGTTGAGGCCTTATATCACAATCTAAATGAGAATGTGCAAACAGATGCTTTTACGGCAGTGAAATGACTCCATATAAAACTATAATGGGTAGATATAGATCATTATGCATTTGTCCAAACCCAGAGGATGCACAGCACCAAGAATGAACTGTGATGCTGACCGTGGTCTGTGAGTGATGATGTGCCAGTGCAGGTTCACTGGCTGTAACAGCATACAAATCTGGTGGGGGCTGTTGATAATGAGGGAGGCTGTGCATACGTGGGGTTAGGGGACGTGAAAAATCTCTGCACCTTTCTCTCAATTTTGCTGTGTACCTAAACTGTCCTAAAAAACAAATCTATATTTTTAAGAAAAGTTATGCACACAGCAGAGACCTCTCCCCATCACTTGTCCCCTCTGTGCAGACATTTCAATTCAGCTTTCAATTGCCTTCAAGTAACAGAGAAAGCACACGAGCAGCTCCAGACGTGTCCTATGTCTAATGTGACCATAGAATTTATCAACTACGTAAGCACTTTTGGTACTAAAAGGGGCTACTATTAATAACTGTGGAGGGAAAACAGGCACCTGGGATTATTCCAGCAAAACCAGATGTATGATCACTCTACCTGATAGTCCACAGGTTACCAGCACTTTTATTTTTTAATGGTAAATAGATTTTATTCAAAATTATCTCATTCTACCAGCTTTTTTAGACTATGAAAATAAGGTAGCAACATAATGGAAAGTTTGAAAACATGGAAGGAATAAAACATAATCCCACCACCCTAAGACAACCTCCCAGTTAATAATTTTGGATTTTTCCCCCAATGCTTTGTTTTTACAGTTGCTATGCAAATGTGCATGTGATTTTTGTGCCCTGTGTTTTTCTCTTAATGTTATATTATAACTACTTTTTCATGTTGCTAGTTTCCAAAATCATTTTGACACCTATATCAGTATTCCAAGGAGATATTTCTATGATTTATTTTGTTGTGGTTGCCATTGTTTAAAAATTTTCGGTGCCTGGACTTCCGGCTGAGATGGAGGCATAGGTACATACACTTTGCCTCCTTGCACAACCAAAAGAAGGAACAAATTTAAAAACAAAAAACAACTAGAACTGACAAAAATCAAACTGTGTGAAAGTCTGATAACCAAGGAGTTAAAGAAGAAATATTCATCCAGACTGGTAGAAGAGGCAGAGACGGGCAGCTGGGGTGGAGAGGACTCACGGCAAGGCAGTGGTTGGTGGAGCGGGTAGTCCCACATTTGCATGTGGATAAGCCAGGAGGAACAACGGGGGAGTGAGACAGACGATGCAAACCAGGGTTCCAGTGTGGGGAAATAAAGCCTCAAAACCTCTGACTGAAAAAACCTATGGGGGCTGCAGCAGTGCGAGAAACTCCCAGCCTCACAGGAAAGCTCATTGGAGAGACCCACAGGGTCCTAGAATGTACACAAACCCACCCACCCAGGAATCAGCACCAGAAGGGCCCAATTTGCTTGTGGGTAGCAGGGGAAGTGAGTGAAAGCTGGCCGAGAGCCGAGCAAGTGGCACTGTTCCCTCTCAGACTCTTACGCCACACAGCACCACAACACAGCCATGTGGGTTGTCCTGCCCTGGGGAACACCTAAGACTCCGCCCCTTACTATGTAACAGGTGCACCAAGACAAAAAAAATATGGCCCAAATGAAAGAACAGATCAAAGCTCCAAAAATAGAACTAAGCGATAAAGAGTTAGTCAACTTATCAGATGCACAGTTCAAAACACTGGTAATCAGGAAGCTCACAGAATAGGTTGAGTATGGTCATAAAATAAAGGAAGAAGTGAAGGCTATGAAAAGTGAAATAAAGGAAAATGTACAGAGAACCAACAGTGACAGGAAGGAAACCGGGACTCAAGTCAATGGTTTGGATCAGAAAGAAGAAAGAAATATTCAACCAGAACAGACTGAAGAAACAAGAATTCAAAAAAATGAAGAGAGGCTTAGGAACCTCCAGGACAACTTTAAACTTTCCAACATCTGAATCATAGGGATGCCAGAAGGAGAATAGGAAGAGCGAGAAATTGAAAAGTTACTTGAAAAAATAGTGAAGGAGAACTTCCCCAATCTGGCAAAGGAAGTAGACTTCTGGGAAGTCCAGGAAGCCCAGAGAGTCCCAAAGAAGTTGGACCCAAGGAGCACACACCAAGGCATATCATAATTACATTACCCAAGGTTAAAATAAGGAGAGAATCTGAAGAGCAGCAAGAGAAAAGGAGACAGTTACCTACAAAAGGAGTTCCCATTAGACTATCAGCTGATTTCTCAAAAGAAACCTTACAGGCAAGAAGGGGCTGGAAAGAAGTATCCCGAGTCATGAAAGGCAAGGGCCTGCATCCAAGATTGCTCTATCCAGCAAAGCTCTCATTTAGAATGGAAGGGCAGATAAAGTGCTTCCCAGATAAGGTCAAGTTAAAGGAGTTCATCGTCACTAAGCCCTTATTATATGAAACGTTAAAGGGACTTATCTAAGAAAAAGAGGATGATCAAAACTATAAACAGTGAAATGACAACAAACTCACAACCATCAACAACTGAACCTAAAAAACCCAAAACCCAAAACAAACTAAGCAAACAACTAGAACAGGAAGAGAACCACAGAAATGGAGATCACCTGGAGGGTTATCAGTGGGGAGGGAGTTGGGAGAGAATAGGGGATAAGGTACAGGGAATAAGTAGCAAAAATGGTAGGTACAGAATAGACAGGGGGAGGTTAAGACTAGTATGGGAAATGGAGAAGCCAAAGAACTTATATACATGACCCATGGACATGAACTAAGGTGGAGGAATGCTGGTGGGAGGGGGGTGCAGGGAGGGGTGGGAAATAAAGGGGAGAAAAAAATGGGACAACTGTAATAGCATAATCAATAAAATATATTTTAAAAAATTTTAGGTGCCTATAAAGTAAGCACTTTCTACTCAAGGTGTGGCCTGCAGACCACTAGCATAAATATCACCTGAGAGCTTGTTGGAAATCCAGAGTTGCAAGCCCTGCCCCAGACCTACTGTGTCTGCCTTCTAAGAAGTTCTCTATGCAAAGCACATCAAAGTCTGAGAAGCACTGATTTAGCCTACTTATAAATAATGCTGTTGTGAACATCTTCAAGCACATATGTTTTCCCTGCTTGTGGGTCATTTAGTTGTATTCAATTCCCAGACGTGAGATTATGAAATTAAAAGACTCATAAATTTTTATGCTGAACAGAACTACAGGAGAGAGCTTTAAGAGCCAGAGGGGTGGGTGTAACCGAGAGTTATAACCTAAAGATTAGTCAAGTTCTCGCCCCCTATTGGTTGATGGACATGATTGACTTGTTGGGGCACTCTGGTATTAAAAGTCCTCCAATTTAAAGAACAAGCCTCATATTCCCAACTGGAGGCCGAGCCAGAGAGGAAAATAACGGTCTGTTCCCTCTCCCTGCCCCACAGCCTCAAAGCGCTTCTAGCAGTGCCCATCAGATCGCAAGGCTGACAATTCCTAAATATTCCAGATACAGGCCAGAAACCTCCTTAAATTTCATGTTTAGGGAATTCATTCCTGACTTTCTCTGAGTCATGAAAAGAGAGAAATGCTTCTTTCGGGGGCCTTCAGATTCACTTTCCAAGCCACAGTAATTCTAGCTTTGTTCTGGCCTCCATAATGCAAAGGGTTGCTGCACTGCTTCTTTGATGGCTCCCTAAGTCTTGCTTCCTCCCTAGCAGCTGCAGACATTCTTTTATACAGATAATCTCAGTCCTTTTGGGGTCTGCAATTCCTTTGCCATGCTCGTTGGCCCCTACATGTTATCCAGACTTTTCTGTGTTCACCACTGCTCTTGTATCCGAGCCACTTTCCTATTCCCGCATCTCCAGTTTTTTAGTCGGCTTCTGGGTTGCTATTTTTCTTGGGGCAATGTCACATTTTGAGGTTTATGACATGCTTCCCTCATAGTGATATTGTCCAGATCCTCAGTTTGTTTCTTAGTGTTCTTAAGCCTGCCCGTCAAAACTGCCCCACATCAGGCCTGCTTATCTGTGTGGGTGTCTGGGATGGAGTCTGGCAACTTCATCCTGCCGGTTTCATCTTCATGTAAGGTTGATCGCAAATGGACGTCTGGCTTTGTCTTAGGATTGCTGTGATACCAATATCTACCCTGAGAGACGTGACCAGATCACCAACATGCCTTTACTATTTCTTTTGAAGATATTTTCCCCAATTCAGGTGTTCCCCCCTATTCATTAATGGCAGAGCTTAATCTTGTCTCACAGAAAAGCGGGAGAATGCCTGCCATGACCTGCTCTTCCTTATGGGTGAACCCCACTTTGTATTTTGGGGGTCAAGCATGATGCTATAATAAACATCATTTGAAACATTTGAAACTGTGTTAGGAAGAGAGAGAGAGAAAGAGAGAGGGAGAGAGAAGGTCTAACTAGTTCATTTTGTAGTTCATTTTGCTCTGAGACAGGCCAAGTGGAGTGACTTGTCCCCAGCACAGCTGCCATCAATTCCTTCCTGTACGCACAAGCCATGCACCCATTGAACAATAGAATCTATGCCTCACTTTGAGTCTGGGCTCATTGGTGAATGCTGTGACCAGCAATGCAGAAGTGAGGTTAGGTCATAGGAAGGCCTACAGTTTTTGCCTGGCTCTCTTGTAATGCTTACTCTGGGGGAATCCAGACGTGATATAAAAAATCGGATTACCTCAAGACGACCATGCTGCAATGAAGCCCA
The DNA here is from genome assembly GCF_022682495.2 of Desmodus rotundus. Classification (NCBI taxonomy): domain Eukaryota; kingdom Metazoa; phylum Chordata; class Mammalia; order Chiroptera; family Phyllostomidae; genus Desmodus; species Desmodus rotundus. The sequence goes on from NC_071387.1 coordinate 173,028,598, forward strand.
AGGTAGCCACAGGGAGAAGCCATATGGGTGAATAAGTCTGCAGTGTTCCCAGCCCATGTGCCAGACATGGGAATGAAGAAACCTTAGAAGACTCCAGCCTCTGCCTCCGTGCAACTGAAATTATATGAGGGACCCCAAAAGAGAACAACCCAGCTAACCCCTTAAAGCCCCAGACCCATGAAAGATAATAGTTGTTGTCATTCACTAAGTTTGGGGGGTGGTTTACATGCAGCAATAGATAAGTGAGACCAAGTATCTATCTTCTGAAAGGAAACCTCTCAGATCCAAGGTAGTAAAGCAATTCCCTTTGTGATTATGCCACAGCGTTTGACATCCTGCTTTAGTCGTGAAAAGCTATGGCATACTAAATCGCTCTGGAAAGAATAAAATGGAGCTACTTTAATTTGCCATGCAGCTGTGGCTTGGATGTGCTCTTCTCTGTAGCTGGGTGATGAAGGATATCAGTTCTGGGTTAATGGACTAGCTATTCTTTGGACTTTACTCTTTGAGTGTCTGACATTGTTAGTATTCACTACATTATGAAAATTGGCAATAGTCATAGAAAGTGAGCGTGAGGGGGGCCATATATCTATAGAAATTGCCTAGCCCAACCTCCTACTTTATTAATTAGGTGAACAGAGGTGCACAGAGGTAAAATGTCTTGCTCAGATCACAGATCTGTTTGACGTCAAGGCCAGGACAAGAAGTCAGCTCTCCTGGCCCGGGAGTGGCTCCTTTCACCGTGTCACTCTGCCTCTTGGATGCTGAGGGAACACCGAGGAAGTCAGTGTGCGATGTGTTTCCCTCTTCTCTTCCATTTATTGTGAGTGTCTTGTGTGCTGTTGATCTGTACAATGGGGTAATACCTACCTGATACAATTATTATGAGTGTTAAAAGAGGTAGCTAATAGAAATTACCTGGCACTTACTGTGTACTCCATCAATGGTATAAGTGTTGTCTTCAAGAGCCCAGTAAAACAAATTCTTTGGGATAAGAACGTCAAGGACCTTTATATTATTATTTTATTTTTTTTTGATTTTAGAGAGAAGGGAAAGGAGGGAGAAAGGAAGAGAAACCTCGATGTGAGAGAGAAACATCAATTGGCTGCCTTCCACAGGTACCCCAGCTGGGGACTGAACCTGCAACAGGCATGTGTCCTGATCAGGAACCCAACTGGCAACCTTTTGGTTTGCAGGACGATGCCCAACCGAGCCAGGGCAAAGATCTTTAAATTGAAAGAATTTCCCCCACGAACAATGCCCTAGGTGTAAGAAATGCAGCCCTGGGGGAGGGCTGCTGAAGGGAATTCAGCATCCACCCAAGTTCTAACCCAGACAAGCAGACGGTTAAAGGACCTGTGAGGAAAGAAAGGAGCGGGATGTGGATAATTAGCGTGAAGGCATGGAATCCCTCCACCCTGCAAGGGGAAACACAGAGGGCTGAGTCAGCTCTGGACGCAAGAAGGAGAAGAGAGCAGGCCTGGATGTCTGGAGTTCTTTCTGTCAACTTTGTGTAAAAATAGGTTCTCTCGCTGTCTGTCTGTCTGCTGAGGAGACAATCCATCACCTGGTCTGTGAATGTAGCTTTTCCTTGGGCCCGTCTCTCCAGACTTCTGTTGTGGTTACTTGTCTCTCTGTGGTTATCCCCATGTCTGCTTCTCTGTCTCCTTTGTATCATATGTGCTGTGTGTGTAAAACTCTTTATGTGCAGTCTGGGAATGGTTTTTAATACATTCAGAGCAATAAGCCAGAACCTCCACCTTTAATACCTGCTTCTGCCATTTCTCATCAGTGGGGCTGTGAGCACATGTGGGAAGCAGCCGCCTGTGACGGATCCGGGCCTCACTGCACAAGGGGAAGCAGATGGGAGAAAAGGGAGCTATTGTACTGAACACCTGTCCAGCCCCCGGGACCAGAAAAAAAGGTACTCTAGAGGCCACAATCAATAGTGGAGAGAGTCCAGTCTGTGGACACTGAACAAGGGACAACACAGAGCAACTATTATAGTGATTTAAGGTGATGAGTGGGAAAAACCATGTTCGCTAGTTTTTTGCTCACCGCGTGGTAAGGTGAAGTTGTTGTTTCAAAGCTGCTGGCAGAAGCCTTTGGGGCTAGACCGACGGGCTCAAATTCCATGTCTGCTGCTGGTTGGCTTTATGATCTGTGGTGAGCTATTTAACATCTTTGGGCTACAATTTCCTTACCTGAAAAATGGGCATGATAATAACGCCTGCGTTACAGGCAGGTCGTAAAGAAGATTAGACGGAAATGGTGCAGGAAAAGTGCATATCGCCACCCTGGAGTATGCCAGATGCTCCAAAAATTACAGCCATTACTATGTTGATAATAGTTTTCAAAATAACTGGAGGAAATGCTGTAGAGTGAATAAAATTAGCCTACTCATTTAGATTAAATCTCCAATCCAACACTTAAAACATCGCTTAACCTCCCTGGACCTATTAAATGGTAATCATTTTGTCTGACCCATTTACACATTTGGTGAATCTGCACCCTTGGTCTAGCTGGACTCCCTTGTCTCTGCAACATCAAGGTGGTTATATCTGCAGGAGATATGAGGAGGGATCACAGGATGTCAGTCTAGAGGTCAGGATTGGTCTGAATCTGGTTTTAAGTAAAATTCAGGAATTTTAAAAAATGTAATGGGAAACTGTTTGAGCTCCTCCTCAAAAGGACACATTATAAACATCTGTTTCTATTGTTTGTGCTTTAAAAATCTTAATGTTCTGTATGAGGGTGGAAAAGGGACTTCTAGTCCTATGGGTGTCTTGCTAACAGTTTTGTAATAACAGTAAATTATGTTTATAGACTCAACCGATAATTTTAAAAAAGAGCGAAACAGCCATTTATTGAGTGCTTGCTAGGTGTCAGGCATGTTACAACACTCCCCCAAGGACTGCTGTGTTCCCACTTTACAGAGGAGAAATCTGAGGCTCCCAGAGGTGAAGTCCTTGCTGATGTCCTTGCTGGGTTTTGGTGAAGTCTGTGTTTGGATGCAAATCTCTGTGATTTCAAAGCTCTTGTTCTGTCCTGTCTACTTCACTGCCTCCAGGCTTCCTTCCATTTGCTCGACTTTAATGAGGAGCCCATAGACTCTCAGCCTCAGGAATTTCTTGGGCTGTTGAGATCTTCCGTACTATCCTTGCTCTCATCTTTGGAGTGGTCCTGCTGCTTCCAGTCTGGGCCCAGATGATAGAAACTCTGTGTATATGTCAGTTATTTCAAGATGCTGAGTGTGAAACTTCTAATCAATATTTCAGTGGAAGGCCACATCTGGAAATAGTTATCCAGATGTTATAAACCACTTTAGCCAGCAGTTGCCAGACTGCTGTCCAGGTGATGAGTACAGGACACCCTCCCTCATATGTGGAAGATGTTCTGGAGGTACCAAGAGCTGGGAAATGTGTCACTACTGTGCTACGTTCTTCCCTGGAAGGTCAGGGACCTGAGTCTCACATCTCTAACATCATGGGTGTCCTGATGACTCTGAACAATCTCCAAGTCTAAGAATAAGTGGCCCCATTTTTCTGACAATCCCGAATGTGAACCCTGAAAGAGGGGTTGGGGGAGGGTCTGTGCAGCTATAACTCTATGGGCACCTGCTTCCTACAGTCAAATTGAAGAGTTTATTTATGGGTTGCTTTCTTTTTCACCAATCGTCTGCAGAGCAAGCTCTGAATCCCAGAGAGAAAAACTATGGCATCACAGAGTTAATTGCTACTGGGAGTTAGAGGGATGGAGCAAGATACATTATAGGTAGAAGTGGAGTTCTTGCAATGTTGTGAGGAAAAGAATTTCCTGAGACCTGCATAGGACGATGGGGCTTCACGATAAACTTTATTGATGATTTAAATTAAGGAGGTTTCCTTCCTGACTTCCCAATGTCCTCTCTCTGTCCGTCTTATCATGGAAAAAGTCCAATCTTGTCTTCAGTAGGTCCAGGATGAAAGCCACTGCCCAGAGTTTATGCTTCATGTTAAAGTACAGTGCAGTCCAGCATCTGGCTAGCTTAGTGTGTTTCCAGCTGCAGTCCACTGCTGTGATTCAGCCTCCCACTTGGAGCTTGCATATGAAGCCTGTATGGCCATAAGGCAAGAAAGAAAGAGAGAGATTGTTCCTTTGGGATTATACTAGCTTGGGTTGGGAAGGATCAGGTGATTTTTCAGAAGAACCAATCAGCTTCCCAAGCTTTCATGGGCTTTTGAGAGGTTTACACCCCTAATTAGACTGACAGCCCTCTTTGGTCAAGTGCCTCCCCCCTCTACAGGCTCTTCAACCAGTGCCTCTCAACAGCCTGGTACTGGAGGGAGGTAGGGAAGACTGTCAATCCCCTTGGCCAGATCAGTGCTGTAATCCCCTGGGGTGTGAAGCTGTAGCTTCCTGGTAAAGCAAACAAGTTCCTGCTTCAGAGTTTAAGCTCAATGTCTAGTCTCTTATGCTTTCTTTCCTTTAATTAATAGTTAGCTAACTAGTGATGGTAATAGATATACCACCATGATCCCCAGATTTTTAAAGAACTAGAATCGCCATTGACAAGTGGAAGGACTCTCTATTGTTTCATACACTTCCATTATATGACAAAAATGGCAAAGGTAACTGAGTTCTAATGGAACTTTATGGTTTGTTCCAGATCACGCAACCTTCTGGTTTGGATCCCAGCTTCATTGTTGTTATTAATTGCCAGTTGAAGCCAGCCTACTAATAAGGAAGCAACATGGCCTCAGGCAAAAAGGGTGGCAAGCATAGATGTGGAAGTTAAACTGTTTGCATTTAAATCCATGGCTCTCTACCTGGGCGAGCTGGGATGAGTTATCCTTAGTCTCTCCAAGCTTCAGTTTTCTCCCCTGAACAATGGTAATGCCAAACTACATAGGGTTGTTGTGAGGATCTGAGGGATAATGCTCGTAACGCACTGAGCACAAGGTAAGTACTCGGTGCAGGTCATGATGGTGGTGGTGGCTGCTGATAACCATTTGTTCTAAGAAAACTGCATGTCTTCTTCCTGTTAGCTGGGAGGCAATGGCAGATGCTGGGGGTGCTTGTGTTGAAACTCAAACTGGCTAGTGATTTGGGCCAGAGAGGAGAAAGGCTGAGTGGGGGATCTAGCTGATGCTATTCACATTCACACTAGCAGATTCAATTTGTAATCTGGCTCAACAGGCCTGACTCAAAACCAGCCTTTCCACAGGAATTTCACACATGCAAATGAGGATTTTGATGGTCCTTGTAAAATAACCTCTAGTTTAGTCTGCATATTTGAGAGCCAAAGTCCCCAAGATGGGCCAAATTGACTGCACAATTACTGTAGTCTGAGCCCAGCCTCCGGACCACAGAGGCAGCAGTTTTCTGCCTTCCAGCCCTGGAGGACGCTCTCACAGTGCTACTGCGTGAATGAGCCCTGTGGTTATTTCTGAGCAGAGGGAGCCAGACAACACTTAGGCCTAGGAAACAAAAGTGAACCCTCATTAGCTCCTACCGTTTAATAATGTGTTCAAGCAAAAACGTCAATTGAACCTTAAAGACTGCAAATTCTTAGACCATACAGTTGGCAAGACCCTTTCAAGGTGTACCTACTTTCAAAATTTTTCTTGATTAAGTCAACATTTTGGATCTCCTTTATATGCCTGTAATTATTCACTTACCTCCAGAAAAGTGAAAAAAAAAATTTCCTGAGGGAAAAAAAAAGTTGAGCTCTTGGAAAATTTAAGTATATTTTTGTTTTGCTTTATCTGGTACATCTGATTATTTTAGCCCTGGGCAAAGATGCATTAGCATCAAACAAAACAAAACTATGTTGCCTTCAAACTGTATTTTTGCCTAAACTCAACCACCTTAAAGCTAGTGTTGATATACTTTAATGCAGAGGATACTCATTCGTAGTCATTCATACTCTGACTTCTTAGATGATCCCTTTGAATTGACTTTGTATCCTTCTTCCCCAAATGTGGGCCTGTTCCCAGGGGTCTGTCCAGGGTCTTCTCCAATCTTACGATACTCCTCACCAATATTCCTGAATGCAGAGATCTTACTCACCTCTATTGCTTTACCTGTCACCTCTCTTCAGGTGCCATCCAAACAGCAGTGCTAAGAAAAGAAGAGGAGAATAATCCCTGCTTCAAATGTATTGAGCTCAAGGAAGCCCACGGGACATTCAAATAGGAAAGCCTAGCAGATGCATTACCGAGACTCGCCTAAGCAAAAGCTTTATTCGACTTTCTCTTGCCTATAATCATGCCTTGAAAAAGCTTCTTTAATAAATCACAGGCCATATCTATTTGCCAGAGGGGGTGATGAAACAGGTCTATTTTTCCAACTTTTTTTTTTGGCCTATGGGCTCTCCCATTTCATGCTTCTATTTATTCAAGTTGTATTTACAATATCCTAATAAATCTTTATGCTGTAGAATCATATGGACATGAAAACTCTTTCAGGGGTTACCCATGAGTGCTGTAATATTAGGAGCCATATGGCAACACTGTTCTGTCACAGACATGGGATGGGATCTCACTGTGTGAGGCTGAAGTCGGGCTTCTCCCTCTTGACTTACGAAAAGCGATTCAGAGGGAGGACAAGATGGAGTCTCACTCAGGCCCTGTCCAAGCCACCATTGGGATAAGAACAGCCAAAATGCTCGTGCCATCCCTTCCTTGGTTGGATGATGACAGGTAGGAAGCAAATTATCTCAATAATAAAAGTGTAAGTAAAAATTCTTCTTAACCAAGTGTCCCTCAGTCTCGCCTGCCCACAGACACCAATGAAGTCACACCAGTGTCACTTCCTCAGCCTCCGTCTTAGAGCCTCCTCACAGCACCTGGGGGAGTCTCCAGGGCTGTCCTGCCTGGGCTAATATTTTGAAATCATTTTGTCTGGATGTATATTTGGTATATATTATTTTGTCGTCTCCTCTTTCACTTATACTGTGAACTTTTGTAATGTGACACTTTTTGGCTATAGGGTATTCCATCACATGGCTAATTTGTTTAACCAGCCCTCTATTGTTGTATATTTGCTACCAGTAATTAATAATTCTGTAGTGAATGGCTTTGCACACACCCTTTTCCATGCCTCTTTAATTATTGTCCTGAAGTAATTCTTAGGCGTGGAATTTTGGTCAATGGTGTGCCCATCATAAAGGGTTAATGCTATTATTGTTAATAGATAATGATATTAAGTATTACTGAATATGGGGCCAATGACAATTCCTTTGAAGGTAGCTCTTGAAAACAAAAATACAACACTTACAGCCTTTTAAAAATGCATTTTAAAGAATGAGATCATTCCAAATTCATTAATACAAAGGAACAATTTTGACTCTTTGAAATCCCTTCCTAATCCAAAATTTTTGTTTCCTATAACTTAAATTTGATATAGTGCTTTTATGTAGGGGCCGTAAACATCTATTTAGAGGAGAGCAATGAAAGAATTGTTTAGTAGTGGTATGTATCATAACACGCATGCAAGTCTGGACAGATACTTTACATTCTATGTGGAAAGCTCAGTATCCTGAAGTTTGTTAACTCTCTACCAGAGCGATTTTAAAGTCTGAGTGGTTCATAAGGGAATAAGCGGAATGTATGACTTGCATCGTTAACTAGATTTTAAGAGAAAGGAGTTGTCACCAACATATTTTGACCAAATGTCTTATTAAAGACACCACCAAGAACGGAGCTTGTTCCTAACCCAGACACCCCTGGCAGCTCCATCACTCTGTATTTTAATAACTCATTGGCAGCAGGATGGAGTAGTTTATGTTCCAGACTTTGCCTCCTGGTATCTAGATTTTTATAGGTGTTTTGACTGAGGTGTAGAGGAGGCATTTTTTTGGCTGCTGATTTCTATTCCAGATTGTGGGATGTGAATAATTTGGTAAATTAACATCAATGGGTTAGACTGTTCTCTGTTACTAAAGGCCCCTGGGCTGCCTGTTCCACGGGATGGTCACATTAATTTGCAACCACATGAGGATGGCCGCTGGGCACACACACCCAAGTTAAATTTCCTTTTGCAGGTTTTCCCCCTATTTTGGACATTCAGGTAGCCGTTCAAGTCTGAGGCAGCTCTCTCTTGTGCATTCATAATTCTGGCTAAACCTAGGGCTTCCAAAACTAATATCAGAGAGGAAAGATCCAAACCTTAGTGCTTTTGTGGCTTTTTTTTTTTCCTGAGGCCAGCGTTCGGCCATGTTTCCAATGATCAGTCTGTACTCCTAGTTATATACTAAATGCATAAACTGTGTGTGCTACAAATGATGTTTTTCTAGCCTGTCCGTATAGCCTATTAAACCAGAGTTGGCAGTTTTCCATCCCTTAGGAGAAGCATTTGGCATAAATAATATTGTCATTTGGGAAGGCTAGACATGGTTTGAAGAAGTGACCTTGTATAAATACTGTCTGAGGTATGACTGAGGCTAAATTATATGAGAGGGAGCTAGTATAGTCTGGGCTTTGGGCCCTCCTGGTAATGAAGTTGCTTCTTGTAGTAATGGAATCATTTGAATTGAAAATATAATCAACTACATTAGAGGCTGTTCAAAACACACACACAGACACACACACACAGGAACTGGTTTATTTATAAAAACTCAGTGTTCAGAGGATGGCAAAATGGTGCTGGAACTTCTTTGTCACTAAAATGGCTTTGTCTTTTTAACAGACAAGATGTCTTAGAAAGTGCCTTTTGTACTTACCACAGAACTTCCTTCAGTGTTGAGACTGCCAGGCATGCCAAGCATTTGTTAACCATCCACCCACATTTGGGCTGAGCAGTCAGCGGTGTGCACAGCATTGCTGGGCTGCTTGTGGGTGTTCTGGTATATCAGTAGCACAATACGGTCCCCCAGAGTCCTCTTCAGTCCCCTCCCAATGCCCCAGTTTGACATTTCTTTCCTCTTACTTGGCCTGTGTAGCTCTAATGGCCTCCTAGTTACACAGAACCCCTTCCCTTCATTTTTTCTTAACTCTATTAATTATTTTGCCAGGTCTGTCTTTTAAAATCTTAACTTTATTTTTATTAATCCATTGATTTATTCATTCATTCATTAAATAAATATTTATTGAGTGCCAACCGTGTGTCAAGCACTTTGTTTCCTGCTATAGTAAGATTCACAATCTAGACTTTTGGTCAGGATGGCAGCATAGGCAGACATGGCTCACCTCCTCCCACAACCACATCAAAATTACAAATAAAATATAGAACAATCATGACTCAGAACCATCAGAAATCAAATTGAATGGAAGTCTGACAACTATGGAATTTAAAAAAACCATATCCATCCAGACTGGTAGAAGGGGCACAGACATGGAATGGGCTAGTCCCACACCTATGTGTGGTGGATAAAAATCTGGAGGGGTAACTCAGAAGTGAGGAGTCCCAGCCTCACACCAAGACCTCCATCCCAGGGGTCCAGGGCCATGAAGATAAATTCCCACAAATTCTGGCTGCAAAAATCATCAGGGACTGAGTTGGTGGAAGAAACTGGTGGAACCCCAAGCAGTTCCTCTTAAAAAACCCACACATGGACTCACCTACTCAGACTCACTGCCTTTAAGCTCCAGCACTAGGGTAGCAGCTTGAAAGGCACCAGTGGCATACTGGGAGAAACTGAAGTGTCTGGCATCAAGGCAAGCAGAGGCCATAGTCCCTTTTCTGAGCCCTCCCCCTACAATGCCACAGAGCTGGCATGCATTTGCCATGTCTGAGACTCCACCAACCTGTCTAACACTGTTTGACCCACCTTGGAGATCCCCTGAGACTCTGTCCCACCAAGCTGCTTTCCATACGAATGGTTACACAACTTCCTAAATTCTACCAGATAAGCAACAGCTGGCCTCAGTGAGAACCAGGCCTGGCACTAGCAGCACCCAGCCTAGATTCATAGCTTGGCTTCTCCTGGGACTCTCCAAGCTCAGCACAAGTAGCAGCCATCTCAGATTGCTTTACAGCTCAGGCAGGGTGGCCCCTGGAAAAACACAGGTAGAGGCTGACCTTGGCCTACACCCAAGAAACCCCAGGGCCAGTGAACCCTGTGGATAGCCACAGATCACATTGGAGCACCTCCACCTTGCCCCTACAAGCTGATCCTCCACAGCCGTTGGAGGTTGGTGGTCAGTGGTCACAGCCAATACTTGCAGCTGAATGTCCTGTGTAAACCCCTCCCATTGACCTATCAACAGCAGCCAAGGCTCAACTACAAGAGAAGTATGTACTCAGCCCACATGAAAGGCGCACCTTCAGTAACCAGTTTGGCTGATACGGGAGGCTGTGCCACTGGACCCTACAGGACACCTACTACATTAAGCCACACTACCAAGAGACAAAGTCAAAGCAGCTCTACCTAATATATAGAAACAAACACAGAGAGATCTCCAAAACGAGGAGACAAAGAAACATGGTCCAAAGAAAGAAGAGTTCAAAACTCCAGAAAAAGAGCTAAATGAAATGGACATAAGCAATCTATCAGATGCAGAGTTCCAAACACTGGTTATAATGACGCTGAAGGGACTTCTGGACAAGATGGAGGCATATGTAGACAAACTGTGCCTTCTAACACAACCAAAAGAAGGACAATAACAAATTTAAAAACAAAAAATAACCAGAACTGACAAAAATCAAACTGTATGGAAGTCTGATAACCAAGGATTTAAAGAAGAAACACTCATCCAGACCGGTAGGAGGGGTGGAGACAGGCAGCTGGGATGGAGAGGACTCACAGCAAGGCAGTGGCTGGCGAAGTGGGTAGTCCCACATTTGCGTGTGGATAAACCAGGAGGAAACAACTGGAGAGTGAGAGAGATGATGCAAACCAGGGTTCCAGTGTGGGGAAATAAAGCCTCAAAACCTCTGACTGAAAAAACCTATGGGGGCTGCAGCAGTGGGAGAAACTCCCAGCCTCACAGGAGTGCTCATTGGAGAGACCCACAGGGTCCTAGAATGTACACAAACCCACCTACTCAGGAATCAGCACCAGAAGGGCCCAATTTGCTTGTGGGTAGCAGGGGAAGTGAGTGAAAGCTGGCCGAGAGCCGAGCAAGTGGCACTGTTCCCTCTCAGACCCCTCCCCCACTGATAGCATCACAACACAGTGACTTGGGTTGCCCTGCCCTGGTGAACACCTATGGCTCCGTCCCTTACTACATAACAGGAGTGCACAGGCAAAAAAAAAAAAGAAGCCCAAATGAAAGAACAGATCAAAGCTCCAGAAAAAATATAACTAACTGATGAGCAGATAGCCAACATATCTGATGCACAATTCAAAGCACTGGTAGTCAGGAAGTTCACAGAATTGGTTGAGTATGGTCACCAAATAGAGGAAAAAGTGAAGGCTATGAAAAGCGAAATAACGGAAAATATACAGCGAACTAAGAGTGACAGGAAGGAAACTGGGACTCAAATCAGCAGTTTGGATCAGAAGGAAGAAAGAAACATTCAACCAGAACAGAATGAAGAAACAGGAATTCAAATAAAATGAAGAGAGGCTTAGGAACTTCCAGGACAACTTTAAACTTTCCAACATCTGAATCATAGGGGTGCCAGAAGGAGAATAGGAAGAGCAAGAAATTGAAAAGTTACTTGAAAAAATAATGAAAGAGAAATTCCCCAATCTGGCAAAGGAAGTAGACTTCTGGGAAGTCCAGGAAGCCCAGAGAGTCCCAAAGAAGTTGGACCCAAGGAGCACACACCAAGGCATATCATAATTACATTACCCAAGGTTAAAATAAGGAGAGAATCTGAAGAGCAGCAAGAGAAAAGGAGACAGTTACCTACAAAAGGAGTTCCCATTAGACTATCAGCTGATTTCTCAAAAGAAACCTTACAGGCAAGAAGGGGCTGGAAAGAAGTATCCCGAGTCATGAAAGGCAAGGGCCTGCATCCAAGATTGCTCTATCCAGCAAAGCTCTCATTTAGAATGGAAGGGCAGATAAAGTGCTTCCCAGATAAGGTCAAGTTAAAGGAGTTCATCGTCACTAAGCCCTTATTATATGAAACGTTAAAGGGACTTATCTAAGAAAAAGAGGATGATCAAAACTATAAACAGTGAAATGACAACAAACTCACAACTATTAACAACCAAACCAAAACCAAAACCAAAAACAAAAACAAACTAAACAAACAACTAGAACAGGAACAGAATCATAGAAATGGAGATCACTTGGAGGGTTATCAGCAGGGGAGTGGGAGGGGGAGAGAAGGGGAAAAGGTAAAGGGAATAAGTAGCAAAAATGGTAGGTACAGAATAGACATGGGGAGGTTAAGAATAGTACAGAAAATATAGAAGCCCAAGAACTTATATGTACGACCCATGGACATGAACTAAAGGTGGGGGGGAATGCAGGTAGGAGCAGGTGTGCAGGGCGAAGTGGAGTAAAGGGGGGGAAATGGGACAACTGTAATAGCATAATCAATGAAATATATTTTTAAAAAGGGATGCTCAAGGAAGTTAGTGAGTAACTCAGCAGCATAAAAAAGACTGGTCAGAAACCAGGAATACATTAATTAAAATAAAGTACAATTTACAGAGAAACAACAGTAGAGCGGATGAAGCTGAGAATCAAATCAATGAGTTGGAATATAACGAAGCAGAAAACAACCAATCAGAACAACAAGAAGAAAAAAAGAATCCAAAAAATGAGGATAGTATAAGCAGGTTCTGGGACAACTTCAAGAGGTGCAACATTTACATTATAGGGTGCCAGAAGGAGAAGAGAAAGTACAAGAAATTGGAAATCTATCTGAAAAAATAGTGAAAGAAAACTGCCCTAATTTGGTGAAGGAAATAGACGTGCAAATCTAGGAAGCACATGGAGCCTCAACCAAGTCCCAAACAAGTCCCATCTTCGGATGTAAAGAGGCCCACTCCAAGACACATCATAATTAAAATGCCAAAGGTTAAACATAAAGGAAGAATCTTAAAAGCAGCAAGAGAATAGCAGTTAGTTACCTACAGGGGAATTTCCATAAGACTATCAGCTGATTTCTCAAAAGAAACTTTGAAGGCTAGAAAGGCTTGGCAAGAAATATGTAAAGTCATGAAAAGCAGGGACTTACAGCCAAAATTGCTCTACCCAGTAAAGCTATAATTTAGAATTGAAGGGCAGATAAAGGACATCCCAGACAAGAAAAAAAACTAAAGAAGTTCATTGTTGAGGGTAGGGTGGGAAAAAAAATTAAAAAAAAAAAAAAGAAGTTCATTGTCACCAAACCATTATTATACAAAATATTAAAGAGACTTATCTAAGTAAAAGAAGATCAAAACTATGAACAATAAAATGGCAAAAATTACATATCTGTCAACAATTGAATCTAATAAAACAAACTAAGCAAAAAAGAACAGAGACAGAATCATGGATACAGAGAGTGTTTTGATGGTTGCCAGATGGGAGAGGGGTATGGGGGAATAGTGAAAAGGTGAGGGATTAAGAAGTACAAACAGGTAGTTACAGAGTAGCCATGGGGATGTAAAGCACAGTATAGGAAAGAACTTACACACATGACCCATGGACATGAACAATGGTGGGATTGCCTGAGGTAGTGAGCAGTGGTAGGTGGAGGGGAACAAAGGGGGAAAATCAGGACGACTGTAATAGCATAATCAATAAAATATAATTTTAAAAATCATAATCTAATCATGGAAATGTGTATTTTTCAAGTAATCCCAGTACTGGGCATAAAATTATAGTTATATACTATTCTATAGGGAAGAAGGAGGATTCTTTGATAGTATGAAACAAGGGAAATGCCTCTGGACTGAGGACTTGAGGAGGCTCTTCTGAGGAAATGATGATTTAGTTGCCAAGTGAGCATGTATAGATCTCAGCTAGCGATGTGGAGTAGGCCTGGGAGGGGTGAGGGGAGTGCTTTCCAAATAGAAGAGCAGGCACCGTGCCATCTGAGGAATGGAGAGAAGGCCAGAGTGGTGGTGGAGGGGGGTATGGAAAAGTTGGACCACACCAGGGGGTTACTGTATTTTTTGGACCATAAGATGCACCTAGGTTTTAGAGGAAAATAGGGAAAAAAAATTTGAAGCAAAAAATGTGGTAAAATATTTAACATAAGTAACATAATATTTCACCAATGTAAATGTAAGCTACATTTGGACTATAAGACACATCCCCAGTTTCCTCCCAAATTTGGTGGGGGCGAGTGTGTCTTATAGTCTGAAAAATACGGTATGGAGGCTGTGTTAAGGATTGTGGTCTATATCTACCAGCAGTGGGAAGCCATTAAAGAGGATTTAAGCAGGCTGTAATCTGATCAAATTTGCATTTCGAAAAGACTACTTGGGCTGCAGTAGAAGAAGCAATTGGCAGTGGTTAAAGAGATCAGAAAGGAGAGATAATGTAAACCTCGGTCTTAGCAGTGCAGAAGTAGACAGGTTTGAGCATTGTTTATGTGGGGGGAAAACACAAGGTTTGATGATGAACTGGACATGAAGGAGAGGGAATTGTCAAGAAGATTATGAGGTTTCAATTTGTGCGACTGGATTTTCTCAGCTTCCATTTACTAAGTGGGGGATTACTGAAAAATAATCCAGGTGGAAGGTGGTGGTGATGGTTTTTAGATCACGGTGGTCCTTGAGAAGGTGATAAGAAGTGGTTAGATCCTGGCTAGATTTTGAATGTAGAGCAGCAGCATTTGCTGATGGATTGGATATAGTGAGAAAGACAGAGGGGGAAAGGATGACACCAGGCTTTGTGGCTTGACGTATTGAAGAGATGGATTGCCATTCACTGAGATGTAGAAAACTGCTGGAAATTCAACGGTTTAGTTTTGAATGTTAGGTTTGAGGTCCTTATTAAATATCCAAGCGGAAAGATTGAGTAGGCTGTTGGACATATGGGCTAAAGTTCAAAGGAGAGATCCAGAATCAAAATATAAATTTGGGCATATTTGAGATGTAGAGAGATGATACTCAAACCCATGAGAAAGAATGAGTTTACCAAAGGACTAAAGATAATTGCAGAAGAGGAACAAGTTTAGAAGCTAAGCATAAAAAGAAGATAATCCTAGTCAGGAATCAAGGTTGACCTCACCAGTAATGACACTCTGACATCATGTAACCCTTGCTCTGATGCACTCAGAAGACCATAACATCACCTCCGTGGTATTTTTGCCAAAAATCTAACCCTGCAAAAACATCAGACAAATCCAAAGTGAGAGACATTCTACAAAATAACTGACCAGTACTCTTCAGAAGTGTCAAGGTCATGAAAGGCAACAAATGACTGAGAAACTGTCCCATGTTAAAGGAAACGGAAAGGACTGAAATTGAGTACAATGTGGGGTCCCAGACTGGATCCTAGAACAGAAAAAGGATGATAGTGGGAGAACTGTTGAAATTCAAATACAGGCTGGAGTCTCCATTAATAGTATTTAACGCATGTTATTTTCCTGGTTTTGATCATTGCACTATGATTATGCTAGATGTTAAAATTAAGGGAGACTGGTTTAAGGACATGGAGGAACTTTCTGTTTTATTCTTACAATTTCTATTTGTAAATCTAAAATTATTCTAAAAGAGAAAGTTAAAGAAAATTGAGTTTATGGCTTTTAGGCATGTACACTACCCCTCACCCTGCAAGGATACGGCCGCCCCTGTGTCCCGATTGTTTGGCTTAGCATAGAGATGCTGTAGAAGTAGGCAGGACCACCCAATGGGGTCTTTAGACAGGGTTTAAAGATGCTGGACTTCCCTGTAAAGGCCAATGAAGGATTAGGCAGAGAATGTGGAAGATGGGAAACTAGACATGTTTGTTTTACGCAAAAACAGACAAAAAAAACCCACCACAGAATAAATACTGAGTTAGGCCCAGATTCGGGCAAACACCCAGTTACTCTCAATTATTCATCCTGTTCTCCAAACAGAGCTGACCAGGAGTTAGTTCATGACTCACGAGGGTGTTAGCACATTGTAATGTCTGGCTGGGAAGATTGCTCAAATCCCAGAGGATTATCCTTGAGGAGCCTTGCAGCATCCTGTTTTCTCCTGGCACTTCCTCAGTTCAGGCAAAACTATAGAAGGGATTTTTAAGCTTGCAGGCTGGAAAGGTAAATTATATGTGCATTACATCTGACCCTCCCTGCCCCAAATCATTACAGAACAAAGATTGCAGCCGGATTGAGATACCAACCTGAAGTAAGTGAGGAAATGACCCACCAGGGATGAGAGGACAGACAAATCCCTCCTTCATCCTCCTTCTCAGCCAGCTCTGCTGGGGGGGGGGGGCAGGGTTGCATGAAGTGGGGTGGGGTAGGGAGTATTAAGGATTCCATCACATCAGAGTTCCCAAGGGGGTTGTAGACCAGTTGGAGATGGTGACTGGCAAGTGTTAATTATAAAATTATATGTTAAATATTAGCCTTGAGTAAATTGTAAAAGTGGTTCATAAAGAAGACAGAACGGTTTTCTGAAAACAGGAGTCTGCACCTCTTCCCAAGGAAGGGGTGAACCATTGAAAAAGATATGCCCTTTAACCTCCCTGCTGTTTTATGGGGCCAAGCTAAGAATCATGAGAAACACATTCTACAGTATAATCACTACCCCACCCTCCCTACCCTCCCCACACTCCCCACCCTCCCCACCACTACCCTACCTCATTGCCTGGCCTGGTAGGAAACTGGGTGTGTCAGCACCCATGGCTAGCTATGCTCTCAGGAACTCTGAACTCCTGCAGGCCAATACCCCAAGGCACAAATTTTACAAAATGCCTTTAACTGTAGCTGTCAATTTCTGAATACTTACTACATGTTAGACACTTTACGTAATTGTTTCTAATCTTTTTAATGAGCTTTAAAGTAGTTATTATCATCCCCATTTTACAGGGAATCTTACTGGTGAGGAAATAGAGGCTTAGTGTGTCTGAGGTCACACAACTAAGAAGTGGCTGAGCCAGATTTGAACCTAGGTCTTGCTTCCCACAGAGTTGCAGAGCTTTCCCCTAAACCTGCTGCTTCCCCAATATTGAGTGAGCACAGTTCACCAGGAGTAAGTAACTCCCTGAGAAAACATTAGCAACTCTGGGAAGGGCCCTGACTAGCATTGCCCAACTATCCAGATACACACCAATGTGCATGTTTTCAAGAAATTTGACTGGGGCTGTGAATCCGGCCGAACTGGGGGTAGGGGAGTGAGGGAAGCTGCTGATGGGCTGCTGCAGGCAGTTGACAGTAACTGAGGTCTGTGAAGAGTCATGACCAGCACACCTGGGCTCCTGATGTTGGAAATTCATGAGGATGTTCTGTCAGTGTTGGCCAGCAGCTACATTTTTGGCTTAAATTTTGGGTGGCTTTACCAAGTCTTAAAGGCGGAAAGAACAAATTATGTTGAGAGTTTGACAGTGAATGAGGTCCAGGGTGCTAGCTGGCTCTTTGCCACAGACTCGACATGTGAAGAGGAGCAGAGAAGCATTCTCTTTACCTTCAAAGTCTGTCATCTGCCCTGGGTGTCCCGCAGAAAGAAAGGTAGCCAGGCCTCAACTCTGCTCCCTGGAGCAAACCCCTTTGATGCAGAATTACTGAGGAGTCCAGGCCCACAAGAAGCAGCGTGCACCGACCTACCACATTGAAAACATAGATCTGCTATTAACTATTTTCATTAAGAGCAAGCAATGGGCAACAGCATTTTCCGTGTTGGAGACATTATAAAGAAGTCAGCGTTTTCCAGAAAAGGTAAAGGAGAAAAAAATAAGTCAGCATGTCATTGTAGGTGTTAAAAAGAGGAAGTACAGTTCTGAATTCCGTGGTACCATTTATAAAATCATACCCCTGCCTTTTCTTTGTTTTATCTCCCACTGTTGCCCTTTGTTCCAGCCATATTGTTCTCTTCTTGCTCTGCTTCTGCATGTTTTCCCCTCTCCCTAGGCCAGCTCCTGCCTTATTCTCCCTGTCCCCATCACCTAGTAGCTCCTACTTATCCTTCACAATTCGGCTCAGTGTCTCCTTGCAGGGACATCATCCTGACCACTTGAGCTCAGGTAGGAGCCATCCCATGTACACCTCGTGGATTTTTCCAGCAAAGCACTTACCAGTTTTGTTAGCTACTAAAAGGCAAAAACTGAATCTCACTATCATTGTTCTCCAATTCTTCACGCCCTAGGGTTGAAGGGTACAGGAACAAGAAAGTAAGGACATCCAGCTGAAGATGAGACATCTCTCCATGAATGTCCCTCTGGCTCCTCTTATTAACTTGCACCTCCATCTGGGATCCTTATCATTTCACTGCTCCCTCCCCCTCCACCATCTCCCTCAGCTCTTTTATTTAATCACTCACTAAGTCCTGTCTCTTCAAACAACAATTAGATCAAGCACTTTATATATTTTAAGTATTGCCGAAAGTACTACACATGTACTAAGTTAATGACGTTTTACAACTCTATAAAGTGGATCCTATCTTACTATTGCTTTATAGATGAAGAAACAGGCAAAAGAGGTTATGTAATTTGCCTAAAATCACATAGCTAGGAAGTGATAGAGCCAGGATTAGAACTCAGGTGTCTGTCTTCAAGACCTATCTCCTAAATGCTCTGTCTCAGTCCCAGGCCACCATGATCTCATTTCCCTTTGCAATCCATTCCCCATAATGCAGCCAGAGCCATTTTTCTGAACGAGCTCCCAAAAACAACAATGAGAACAACAACAACAAAGAAAAACCTCTATAGCTCCCTATTTCCCTCCAGACAAAGTCCAAACTTCTTAAGGCAACAGACAAGAGCCTTCCCCATCTGCCCCCACCCACCTTCCAGCCTTGTCTCTGGCCACTCCTCACCTTCACCCCTGGGCCCAGGACTCGCTGTGTGTGGAACACTGTGGCTTCTCCTCTCTGCCTGGCTAATCCCTGCTAGCCCTAGGGTCTCAGTTTAGATACTACTTCTTCCAAAAACTCTCCCTGACCCCTGACTCCTAAGTCAGGGCTGCTACGGCATCCAGTGCTTACCCCTTTGAACCTTACGAAGTCTGGTCTGCTTCTCTGTCTCTTCCACCAGCTGAAAGCTTCGTGAATGAAACACTGGGTCTCACTTTCAGTGAACCCTCCCTCCCCCCTCTCCCCCGGAACAACACATTATTCAATATACAACACATTATTCAATATACATCTATTAAATGAAGAAATAAAGGGATAACCTTTAGGCAAAGTTCTGGCCTTGATTGATCTATGAAGGTCCCTTTCCCCTTCCTCTTCCTATCTTACATAACATACAAATTGCCAGATTCATGAATGAAGACAGTATTAAAGGGCAGATGACAGGGAAAGAGGGACTGCAAAGGGAAGCTGCCACTCTCCCCTTGACACAATATCAACTTTTATTTTCCCAGGGGGATACAGAAGCCTTCCTGGGACCTTTTACTTGAGAGTCTCTAGCTTTAAATCCAATCCCCTCTACCGGCCCACCATCCAGAGTGCTGTGTGAGCGGTCAGGCTACCTGTGGCTCCTTCTAGGCGTCGGCACCACTCACTGACTGGCTTTGGACTTGGCTGTACTAATCCTCATGTTACTCTTCTGGAAAAGACCACCTGGGTTTCGGTTTCTGGCAGTGTAACAAATTAGATACACTGAATGACTCTTCCAACCAAAGCAACAAAAATGAAAGAGGGAAATAAAAAAGGTGTGTTATTTTTTATTGTTGTTGTTTTTTATAAACACATTGTTAAAGTGCTTGAAAGTAAAGATCCTGTGAATCCCCAAAGGGAAGTAAACAGCAGGAACCCAGAGGTCACTGAGGAACAAGGTGATTTTCACACTGAGGTTTTCTGCTTAGGCCAGGAAACTTGAACTTCCATTTTGGTGTATGTACAGGACTCCAGAGGTAGAAGATAAAACCTAGAGCGTGACCAAAGTGGAGATGGAATAAGACACCCTGGCACCCACTGAGATCCCAAGGGCACAAACAAGAATAAAACCCTAACACAGAAAGGGGAGAACTGGGAGGCTTGCTTGTACTGACCTACTTCCTGGGTAGAGAGACGGAACAACTGCTCCCCCAAGATTCAAACCCCATCTGAGCCCTCGTAAGGATTTATCAGTCTGAATTTGTGCCACTTGTGTGGTCAAAAACTTTGAGTGAAGAATTCCACTTAAAGTAATACCAGATTAATACCCCTAGGAGACTGGCAGAAGCAATTGGAATCTTCTTGAGAGAAACTCAACTTCAATCCAGGCCTTAAGTAATTTTTTCAGCTAAAGTTACAAGGAAAAGGAATAACACACAGTAAAATAAAACAAAGTACACACTAGGAAAACAGGACACTAAGAACAGGAAGAAAAAGAAGACAGCAGAAACAAAACCACAGTTTTCAAGTATTAGAACTGTCAGACACAGTATTGAAAAAGTATGTTTAATTGCTTCAGGAAAAAAAAAGAAAAGCTTGAAAACATGTGCAGGGAACATGAGTGAATTTAAAAAGGAACCATGAAAGAGCTTCTACAAATAAAAAAAAATAATTGAAATTTAAAATTCAATGGATGACCCATATAAGGTATTAAAGCTGAAGAGAAAACGTGTGACCTAGAAGACAGGAGTGAAGAAATTACCTGGAATGCACTACAAAATGATAAAGAGTAGAAAATATGAGAGATAAAATGGGAATAGACTGAGAAGGGCTAGCATACTTTTAAACAGAGTATGGGGAAGTAATATAAAAAATACAGAGAAAACAATATTTGAAGAAGTAATGACTGAGATTTTTTCAGAATAATTTAAAGACTTTAATTTTTATTATTTATTTATTTTTTAAAAAGATTTTACTTATTTATTTTTAGAGATAGATGGAGGGAGGGAGAAAGAGAGGAAGAGAAATATCAATGTGTGGTTGCTTCTCATGTACCCGCTACCGGGGACGTGGCCTGCAACCCAGGCATATGAGCTGACTGGGAACTGAACCAGTGACCCTTTGCTTCACAGCCAGGTGCTCAATCCACTGAGCCATACCAGCCAGGGCAAGACTTTAATTTTTAAATCCAAAAATCCTATGACTCTCAAGAAGAATTACAAAAGGAAAGAAGAGAAAAGAAAAGAAACACGTATAATAGTAAAACTACATAATACCAAAAAATAGAAATAAAAAATAAAAAAATATTAAAAGTTATCAGAGAGAATAATGTGGCCGCTTTGGGAAACATTTTGGCAGGTCTGCAAAATTTTAAATATAGACTTACTATGGCAGTTCCACTTTTAGCTATATACTCAATATAATTGAAAACATATATCTACACAAAACTTGTACATTCGTGCTTATAGCAGGAGTACTCATAATAGTCAAAAAGTGGAAACAACCCGCATGTACATCAAAAGATGAATGAATAAACAAAATGTGGTATATCCACATAATGGAGTATTATTTAGCCCTAAAAAGGGATGTACTGATACATGCTACAACATGGATGAACCATAAGAACATTATGCTTAAGTGAAAGATGAAGTCACAAAAGGCCACATATATTGTATGATTTTTATTTATGTAAGATGTCCAGGACAGGCAAGTTCACGGAGATAGGAAGCACATTAGTGATTACCAGGGGCAGAAGGGAGGAGGTAATAAGGAATGACATCTTACGGATGCAAGGTTTGTGGGGTAGTAGTGATGAAAATGTTCTAAAATTAGATAGTAGTGATGGTTGTATAATTCTGAATATACTAAAAACCACTGAAGTGCACACTTTTAAATAGTGAATTTTATTGTGTGTGATTTATATCTCAGTAAAGCTGTTGTAAGATACAATGAGAGAGAAAACTTACATTACCTTCAGAGGACCAGCAGTTACAATGACAATGGACTCTTCTCAGTAGCAACAATGAAAGCCATACCCAGACATTAAGTACAAGGAAATAATGACTTAAATATGAAAGGCAAAGGTATAAATCTTTTATAAGATAAATTTGAAAATAACTTTATGACACTACAAGGGTAAAGAAAGATTTTTTGAAGCAAGAAGCAAAAACATAAATCATAAAGAAAAAGAAAAATTCACTTCTGTTAAATATCTCTCATCAAGAGACACTCTCTAGAGAGTTAAAACAAAAGGAGTCATAAGATGAAGGAGTTATTTCAACACATAAAATCAGTAATCAAAAAGAACCAGTTTCCGAGTGTACTAAATATTCCTACAAATAATAAGAAAAAGACAACAGAACTCAGTAGCAAAATGGAAAAGAAGCTGCACTTCATGAGAGAGGAGTTAAACCTCATTAGTGCTTATCCTTGTTAGCAATCAGGGAAGACGTATTAAAATTATAATTTAATACTCTCCAGCTGACCAAAAAACTTTTTTTAAAGATTTTATTTATTTGTTTCTAGAGACAGCAGAAGGGAGGGAGAGAAACATCAGTGTGTGGTTACCTCTTGCACGCCCCCTACTGGGGACCTGGACCGCAACCCAGGCATGTGCCCTGACTGGGAATTAAACCTGTGACCCTTTGGTTTGCAGGCTGGCATTCAATCCACTGAGCCACACCAGCCAGGGCCAAAATTTTAATTCTGATAAATCTAGATGTTGGCAAGGCTGTGAAGTAATGAGACCTCTAATCCACTGTTAGCAGAAGTGTAATTTGGTATTAGAATTTCAAAAACATTTTGGCATTGTCTAGCAAAATTAAAATGTGTATATCCTGCCTGACTCCATCCATTATACCTCTAAGAATGCAGCCTTGCACTAGAGAAACTCTGCCTGTACAGTAAAAGACATGTAGAAGAATGTCCCTAACAGCAATATTCATATTACATACAATTAGTAACAGTCCTAATATCTATAAAGAGAGGATGAAATAGATTATGGTATATTTATACAATGGAAAATTACACAGCAGAGAAAATGATTGAATTACTATTACAAGTATCAACATGGATGAACTTAAAGAAACATAATGATGTCCAAAAGAAATAAGCCGTATGATTCCATTTATATAAAGTATGATTCCACTTATACAAAAAACAAAAATTGGCAAAACCTAAGCATTATCCTCTAAGAGATGCATACATAGTTGGCAAACTATAAAGAAAAGCAGGAGTATTATTAATAAAATTCAGATGTTTCTCTTGCAAAGAAGAAGGACAATATAATGGAGAAAGGTCCACAGAAGCCACTCAGATACTGGTAATGTTCTGTTTCTTATCCTGGGCAGTGATTACCAACTTCGTTATTATTTTAAAATTCTACAGATAGAATTTATTCATTTTATATCTGATGTATTCTGCAATCAAATGAAGACTCTGCTTCATGGTATTATGGTAAAGATCGAATGGCACGAGACACATGAAGTGCCAGGCATCTAAGAAATGCTCAATATGGTATGTGTCTAAACTTAAAAAATAGAATAAAATAACTCTTTCCTGAGGCCAGAATTGGGGGCAGGACAAGAAGGCACAGAGGAGTGGACTGTGGACAGCAGGACAGATCCTCACGGGCCCCAAGAAAGGAGGAAGAGACTAAGACATTGGCTGGAGCTCCTCCAGGCTTCAAGAAATCTGCCAAGCGAAGCAGGCAGACACATTCCACAGGATGGCATGTTTACAACCTCTTGGCCCAACACCACTGCCAAACAAACAGCCAGCCCAAATCCCTTTTATCTTATCTGCAAATGAGTCCCAGGACATTATAACCTTCTGAGGAGAGAATAGTATTTTCTAAGAGAAGGTGTCCTGCATTCACTACAACCCCTCTCCACCTGCTGGCCCTGCAGAGATTTAGCCAAAAGTGATGGGTCCACAAGACAATGCTCACTCACCTGTCCCTGCCTGTGGGTGGAGGGTCTCAAACACCCTGGCTAGAAGCCAGGTCTCAGTAGGAGCCCTCAAGGTCTTTTACCAAACCTGATAACTGCAAGACACCTTGCTAGACACAGGGTGTTATGGGTTAAATTGTGTCGTCCGTTCCCCCCCCCCCACCAAATATGTTGAAGTTCTAACCCCTCAGTCTCTGTGAATGTGACCTTATTTGGAAGTAGGGTCTTTGCAGATGATCGAGTTAAGATGAAGTCATTAGGATGGGCCCTAATCCAAAGTGATTGTGTCTTTATAGAAGAGAAATTTGGACACTGAGACCAGGCTTACAGGGAGAACGCCATGTGAAGATTAGAGTTCTGCTACCACAAGCCAAGAAACTACCAGAAGCTGGGAGAGAGGCTTGGAACTGATCTCTCTCAGTGTCTTCAGAGGGAGCAAGCTCTGCCCACATCTTGATCTCAGATTTCTAGCCCCCAGAGCTGAGAGACAAGAAATTTCTCTTGTTTAAGGCACCCAGTTTGCGTTACTTTCCTTTGTTGACCCTAGGAAACTAATTCAAATGGGCAGACATAGAAGTGAAAAAGATATGACTTCTTGCCTTCGAGGAGCTTACTGTCTCTAAGGGCATGGAGAGAAGCAGTTGTATTTCAAGCAGAATGAAATAAGTAAAATAATAAAAAAAAAAAGAAGGAAAGTCTTCTGGCTGTGCAGGGTGAAGAGTAATTCTAATTGTAGAGTAAAATACACAGCTTCCTACTTTCATTTACGTATTCTTCCTTCCACATACTCATTCATGTCTTCACAGGGGCTATAGAGTGTATTGATTAAGAGTACAGGCTTTGGAACCAAATAAATCCAAGCTCAAATTTCAGCCTGGTTGGCTTCTAGTTGTGTGGTGCTGGGAAAGTCATGTATCTTCCTTCATTATGGCTAATTTCCCCATCTACAAAATGAGGATGATCATATCTACCTCACAGTCATTATATGTATTAACTAACATAATGTGTGGGAGTACATGTATTTCTATATTTCTTAGTACAGTGCCTGACACATAGTCAGTATTCCATAAATGGAGACAGTTAGCAGCAATGGGGTTGCTGTTCATCCAGCAAAAGTTCATGGTGTCTGCTAGGAGCCGGATACGTTAGGGATACAAAAATAAGGTGATGGTCCCTGCCTTCGAGGAGCTCACAGTCAAGCTTCGTCCTGCCATGTAGACAGTGTGGAAGCAAACAGTTATAAAATAATAGAATAAGTATGGGTGGAGGTAGGGGTCAAGGGAGAGCCAAGTGGGCTGTGTCTTGTCCTGAATGAGGGATCAGGGTGGGTGCAGAGGGAGGGATGCTTGAGATGAGTTTTGAGGGTTGAAGAAGAGTTTGTGGGGGGTAGAGCCATTCTCAGGAGCTGGAATGTACAAGGGAAAGAAGCAGGAGAGAACAGGCAATGTTTGGAGAAGGGCAAATAGTCCAATGGAGCTAAAGCACAAGATCCTGAATGAGGAGAGGCTCTTGGAAAGGACCACATTGCAAAAAGCTCTAGGTGCCAACCTGAGGATTTGGACTTCATCTTTAGACAAGGAGAGCTTTTGAGGGACTTTTCTTTTTTAAAATAATGGATGGTATGTAAGGGAGTGGCATGGTAAGATTTGCTTTTAGATGGATTGCTCTAGCATGAGTGTGGAAGTGAGAAAAGAGGAAGCGAATCACTTAGGAGGTTATTACATTAGTCAAGACCACAAACTATGAAGACTTGCGCTGAGTCAGTGGTGGTAGACGCCCTTGGGCAACAGCAGAGAGAATTAACTGACGTCTGCGGTGCCTTCTGGCTGCCCTGTGTTTCTCGCACACCCTTCCTCCGGTTGGAGAATTTCTCAACTCGGAGTCCACCTCCTCACAGAAGAATGCAGAAACTTACTTGCCGGGCCCGGCCCCTTGTCAGATGAGGCACAGGAATGTGATCTGGGCTCTGCCCCTCAGGTGTCCACCAGGACTTTGTTTTAGAAAAGAAAGATGTGAAGGAGATGGCACAGGAAATGCACTCTGACCAGGCCAGTGGCGGGAGACTGCGTTTTGAGAGACGGTGGTCCCAGTGGCCACTTTTCACCCCACGGTTTGCTGTACTCCGTGGGGCCTGTATCTGCAGCGGCAGTATTCCCACTGGACAGCCTGTCAGGGGGACTTGGGCCATGTTCCTCTCTGAAGATCCCCCAAGTTGGGCTTTTGGGCCTTCCTGAAGATTCTCTGTGCTACCTAATAATTTAGTATTTCTTTTTTTCTTAAACTACCTACAGTGGCTTCTGTTGTTTGTAGTTACAAACAATTCTGATACAAGTAGAAATGACTGGATTTGGTGATCAATTGGGAATGAGGGAGAGCGTGAAATCTAGAATGATGTCTGGATGTTTGTCTTGAGGGCCTGGGTGAAGGATAGTGCTGTTAATTAAGCTTGCGATGAGCAGCTTGGGGAAGAGAACAAGAAGGAGCAGTGAGCTCAGTTTTCAACATGCTGAGATTGAGTTTCCTTTGGAAGATAAAGGTCATAGACAGTGAGAAATATGGGTCTAGATCAGCAAGAAAGAAAGACTAAAAACAGATTGTGGACTTTTAGAATATATTTATAAAGTAAATTAATAGTACTCGAGCACTTACAACGTGCCAGACACTGGGAAACAAGCGTGAATATGACAAGATCACTGCTCTCATAAAATTTATGATGTAATGGGAAAAATCAGAAACAAATAAACAATAAACATAAAACATGATCTCAGGAGTGATAAGTGCTACAAAGCAAAATAGAGGTAAGAGAGAAAGAGGGGTGGTTGCAGGTGGAGTCAGAACAGCGATTTTAGAAAGTATGCCCAGGGAAGTCATCTCTGAGGAGGTGCCATTTGAATAGAATCAGGGACTGAGCCCTACAAAGGTTAGAGAACAAGGAAAAGCAATTCAGGTGAAGGGAACAGCGGATGCAAAGGGAAATACACTGAGGGCATTTAAGGAACAGCAAGAGGGCAGTGTCGCTAGAGTGAAATGAGCAAGTGGAGTGTGGTGGAAGATGATCTTGGAGAGGTGGTCATGGACTAGGTCACGAAGCATCTACATTGTTGACCATGATGAAAGAATTTTATTTTTTTTATAATTTTCATGCGAAGCCATTAGAGGATCCTACACAGGGAGAAAAATGATGTGACTTATGTTTTTAAAGATCACTGCTGCCATGTGGCTGAGAATCTTTGGGGAGCAAGAGTAGAAGAAGGGAGTCCAAGCAGGAGATAATGGTGACCTAGACTAACGAGGTGCTAAGGATGGCAGGGTGGTGAGAAATGGTTGGATGCTGGGTATCTGTAGAAGGTACAACCTGAGGGACTTGCCAGTGGAACTGTTGTTACAGAGAGAGGGACAGCACACTAGGTACAGTAACGCCTATGTTTTCAGTGTAAGAAACAAGGGGACCAGTGCTATGATTTAACAAGGTGGGTGTGAGGAGGTTTGGAGAGTGGTGGTGGAAATCAAGTATATTGGTTTGGACTTAGGTTGGACATGCCCGTTAGACACCACGATGGGAATGTTGGGGCAACATTGATCAATTTGAAGCCATCCTCTATCTCAGAGACAGTATTTAGCCATTTTTCTTTCCTCCCCACCCCCCAAAATCCCTTCTCAAATCTCCCCTCTCCTGCAGCCTTGGGAAGTTTCCTGTCATGGGTGAGTTATAGAAGGAATCTTTATCTTTCCTCTCTGGCACAAGTCTTTCCCCAGGAAGTCTGTGCTGAGCCTACCACAAGTAAAATATAGAAAGTAGGAAAAGCAAGGTGCATTGCATTGCATTATGAATTTAAATTGTGAATTGAGTGAGTACATATGTGCTACATAGTTTAGGATATAAACTTCCACAAAGCAAGAAGTCTTCTTGGGAGGCAGTTTATAGAAGTGGCTAAGGTCACTGGCCTTGGAATCCCGCTTCTTGGGATCAGTTTAGACACATGTCATCTGGTCCAGTGACTAAATCTCTGCGTGACTCAGTATCTTCATCTGTAGGACGAGGACTGTAATAGAATCGCGAAGAACTGTTATAGAGATTAAAAGATTGAATGTGTGTAAAGGCCGTAGAATGGTGCCCATGTTGAATGCACTGAATGGCCAGTAGCTGTTAGTATGTACTCTGCAAGGACCTGAGCATATAGTGGGTGTCACAGAGGGAACGCTCAAGCGGAGACCGAAACGCTCCGATACAAATGCTGTGCCGGAATACCGTATTGGAAACGGGTTCCAGATCCACAGCCTTCGAATCTTGGGTTCTTTTCCATTCTATGGAATAACTCTTGTGCTGCCTGGGAACATGATATGTTGACCTAATGACCAAGTGTGAGGCTGGTGAATGAGGAACTTCTTTGTCTCCATTCAATGCCACCTTTCTCGAGATGCTTACTGTTATCCCAGGTGCCAGGTGATCTGCTGTGTTTCCACTTTATCTAGGTTCCCTGCCTCTGCACTCTCCTATCTGAAGAAGTCCCTATGCCACATAACCTTCCTCCCCATCAGTTTGAAAAATAACCTATCCCGATGTCCAATTCTTCAGGTTTTAGTCTTTGCTACTCAGCTGACCAAAACAATTCATCTACCATCCTTCTACCTAGGCAACATGTACATTTCAGCAGAGAACACTGGAAAGAGAAAGCAGACGTGAGTGGTGATGGTCACACTGAGCGAGGGAGATTACACAGCTCACACTGGATGGCATAGTGGGATTTGGACTGCTGCGTGTCCCCAGGGCCCATCCTGCTGGAGCCTTTGAGAGACCAAGTTATTGTAGGAGGGACCAAACTGATCCAAACTCTAAGCTCTGGAAAGTAGGAAATGAAGTTTGAACAACTACTGGCTGTTACCAGGCTTGTATGTAGCTTGAACTCTGAATTTTCTCTGGAGAGAATTGATAAGATCTTTAAGTCTGGGAACAAGGTTGGTAAAACTTTACAGCTGTATTTGAACGTTGCATTGCTATTCTGAGTTAGGCATCATATCCTTGCACTTGCCTCAGGAGGTCCAGGTCGTTGTGTGTGTTTGCATAAAAGAACACGGCAGAACCTACCCATTACAGTCATCTCCAGGTGCTTGTTTTGAGATGGAACTGGACAAGACATCACTCTCCTCTGCCTCTCCCTCACCAAGGCCGTGAGGAGTGTGGTCCTTGTTCAAGTATTTACTGGAGGGGGTCTCACAGGGGACAGAACACTTTCACTGGTTCTTTGTGTAATCAAGTGAACAGCCAGTAAAAAGCTCACAACCTCTGCCTAAAGGGACAGGACAGCCAAATGTAATGCAGTGATTCCTGACTGGAACCTGCATCAGGGAAGAATAAGAACTGTCAAAGAACTTTGGGGCCATGGAATAAAGTTGACTATGGGTGTATATTAATTAGATCCTTGCTATTCAGAGTGTGGGCCATGGAGCAGCAGCATCACCTGGGGGCTTGTTAGATACAGTTTCAGCCCCCACCCCGGGTGGTTTACGTGTACAGCAAAGGCTGAGAAGCACTGTACTGGACAAGATTATTGCATCAATGTTTCATTTCTTGTATGTGATAATGGGATGGCGGGAGAATGTGTGTGTGTGTGTGTGTGCGCGCGTGTGTGTGCGCGCGCGCTTTCCGAGTGGAACAACTCAGAGTTGGGTCTGAAGGTGAGGTCTTCAAGGGAACCGGGCCCTTGACTCTTGTGAGGCACCATGGATTGTCCAGCTGGAGCTGTTAGGGTCTCTAGGCAGGATGGGCCAGGCGGGGAGATGTGTACTACACTGAGAAGAGTAAGCACACTGGAGTTAGACCCGCCTCCATGGGAAGGAGCTCCAGAGCCTCACAGTGGGGGTTCACCCCCACTATGGGACAGTAAGTCAACAAGGTTAGGAGTTGGGTGTGTCCCCTTAACTCAACAGAGCTTTTTTTCTCTTTGTTGGATGACACAGCTTAAAATTCCTTCCTTCATATGTTGTAATTCCCTTTGGTTTTCCCCAATGCGTTACTGAGGTTGGACACACCCCGTAACTTTGAGAGTGGGTTACAGGGGAGAAGCGAAATCTGTCCTGTGGTCACAGCTTTTGGTGGAGGCCTTTGCAGAGGCAACAGCGTGGATTCCAGGGGTGCAGGTCCCTAAGGTCCCGTGGGTTCTAAGCCACGTTTTCCAGGAGCGGAGTTGAGCTCCTGCCAGCTTCCGGATCTCCCTTGAGCATCTGCCTCCTCGGAGACCTCGTCTCTAATTGGCAAATCACAGAAGGGGACGAGGTAATAATGAACCACCCCCAACCCCCATATTTCTGTAGCTGCAGAGGATTTGTTTCATGCTGGGGTGCTTATTTCAATTAAGACTAGCACACACCGAAAAGACCTGAGAAATTACCGCCTTTCCACACTTGTTTCCAAATTCCGTTCAAGTTTGAAACTTACTTGAATAATTTTCATTTTGAAACATGAAAAGGTGGAAGAATCCAGCCTCTTTCTGCTAACAGTAGACAAAGATAAGCATCTTTCCACAAAGGTACAAGATTATGTTACCCTTCTGGAATCTTGGTAGCCAATTCAAGTTGTTTTTGAAGCACAATGCTACCCATGAGGCCTAAACCAAAGAACCAGACATTCCAGATTGACTCAAATAATTCCATTTTTTAAATGTAATGTTCTGGCACCTCTGTGATTTCCATATTTGTTCCAGTTTTCATCACACCCTGTGATATTGAATGGCAAGATCAAGAACAAAATGTTTCTTAGAGCAACTCAGCTGTCTTCCCACCTTGTGGTTGTCAGGTGTAGGACAGTTTGTCAAGAATTAAAGGAAACCATAATTTCCACTCAAGAGTTTCCTTCTCTGTCAATAAATGAAAAGAGGGGAAAAATTGTTGTGTGGTTTATTATGGCAAGGGGAAGTCTAATAAAAAACAAGGGAAGGAAATTTTCAATGGAAAGTATGGATCTTTGGTGAACTTTTCACGTATGTCTAATTTGAGAAAAATTAAAAGCCAAAATAAAACCTGTTTTGTTTCTTACTCAGTCTTATGAGAAAGGGAAATGACATTAGTCACTGCTGAGCCCTGTGACTCTCACATACATAGCAACTTGGCTTGGCCGGCCAGTCGTAATGTTTCTAGAAACCCCGAGATGGGAGAGTTAGATCCTTTTCATTTTCTTTGGAATTGTTATTTAGAACCTGCCCCCACCACCTCAGCTTGGTGCTGGGATGCCCACCCTACAGCCGTGTGGCATAGCCATGCTGCCTCCGACCCCGCAGAATAGGAGTTCACAGCCCAACAGGAAAACAGCCCTCCTGTGCTGCGTCTGGCCTGCTCGCTGGAGGCCAGGTTCTGTCGGTTTGGGTACTCCGTGTGATAATCACTGCTTGCCAAACTTGCTTGTCTGAATTGTTCCACAAAACATGCTTGATAAATGGACTTATCAAGACCACTAGGTCCTGAAGAACTTAAATTAGTCCCAGATGACTTTCTTTTCACTGAAAAAATGTGAATGTAAACATATTTTCAACTCAGAGTTCTTTTTCAACCACTGAAGCACATTCTGGCATTAAGTGCTCTATCTATTTTCGATGTTTATGACTTTTGTGTTTGTTGGAAACAAACCCGATCTCAGGTGGCTGTATCTATGTTTTATATTTACGACTCTTTTGTATTTTCTGGAAACAAGTTCTTGATTTTCTATCTGTAAATAAAATGGTAACAGCTGCTTCATAAGGATCTTAGGATGATTGAATAAGATAGTAGATATAAAGTACTTATCACAGTACTAGGTATATAGTAAGTGTTCAATAAATCTTATAACTTCATTCCTTTAGCTCTGTGTTAGGCGTACACAGACTTGGAAGGTAATTTAAATATATTCATTTCGATCAGTTTTCAAATTAACTTATCTTTCCCTGGAAAATGGATTTCAATAGCAATTCAGAGCTAATTTTGGGGGCATTAGCTAAGTTTTACAATTTAAGGCTCTTCCCGATCCTCTGCTTTTCCAGACCTACTCCACGCCACCTCTTCCATGCTCCCAGCTCACTCCTCTGACAGAACCATGCAGCGGTTTCTTGCCCAGGTTTATTGAGATATGGTTGACATATAACACTGTTTAGGTTTAAGGTGTACAACGTGTTAACTTCATAGACTTATAATTGCAAAAGGATTTCCACCATAGCTTAGCTAACACCTCCATCATGTCACATAATTACCATTTCTTTTTTGTGGTGAGAACATTACTCGCTTAGGGACTTCCAAGTATCTAATACAATATTATGAACTATGATCAACCTGCTACCCATTAGATCCCCAGGACTTACTCATTTTGAAACCAAAGTTTGTATTCTTTGGCCAACATCTCCCTATTTCCTACCACCCCCCAGCCGCCTTTCTACTCTCTATTTCTATGAGCTGGGCTTTTTCAGATTCTACAGATGAGTGATTTTAGACAGATCTGTCTTTATCTGACTTATCTCACTTCAAGTTCCATCGTGTTATCCCAGTGGGAGGACATCTTTTTCTGTGGCTGAATAATATTTTACTTTATATATACACCACAGCTTCCCTAGCCACTCACTCACCGATGGGCACTTGGGCTCCTTCCATATCTTGCCTATTGGCCCACAGTTTCTTGCATCATACTATCCCCGTCTGGAAAACCTCTTCCCCAGTCCCTTTATTATGATCCCATTCTTCCTTTAAGGCCCAGTGCACACCTTTTCTTCTCTGGTCATCTCAGATGCCCTTAGTCCACAGGTAATCTCTCCCTAGAGTCATTCTCATGATAGTGAGTTTTTAAATAGAAATTTAAATTTAGAATAGAATTAGATTTGCAGAAAAGTTGCAGAATTGTGTAATGAATTCCCACAGACCCCTTGGCCAGTTTCCCCGAAGGTTCACCTCTTACATTATTGTGGTACATTTGCCACAACTACGAACCCAGCGTTGGTACATGCATCGAGCACTTTTAACTTATACTGTACCTGACTCTTAACTCCGTGAAGCTGGGCCCCGTGGCCACGGACCTACTCATTTCTGTAGTATGTGCAAAGTCTGCGCTTACCATCAAGCACCGCGTGAGCACTAAAACAATATTTTTGAATAAGGGAATAATTGCCTTCGTTGCCTTTATTGTCTCAACAGAACCCCTCATTTCATTTGTTTATTGTGAGTCAACTTTTTATTGATGTAAAACATACATGCAGAAAATTGTGATCCTAAATATAGAGCTCAATGAATTTTCACAAAGTGGACACACTCTTGTAACTACCACCCAGTCTTCAAATAGAACATTCCTTTTCCCAGAAACTGCCCCCTGCCCCAATGTACCCCTTCCAGTAACTAAAGCCTTGCATTTTGGCTTCTTATATTGCCCTCAGTTTTAGTTTAATAATGGGACACAATGTCATGGTTTATGATTATAGTGTAACCCAGTTTTATATTGTTACCAATGTTTGTATCATTGTATACAATGTATAATGTAACCCATTTTATATAGTTATCAATATCATCAATGTTATTACATACATGCAAAGTGGTGTGACTCGATGAAAAAATTCACTGCTTGATTAAAGGAAGCACAATGGAGTAGATTTTTCCAACAGCCAAACAATGTCCATTGTCTTTGGAGTTTATACAGTTTCTGCATCAAGGCCCAGCTTACGGCTGGGTGTACCCACTTGGGGCTGAAGGACAATTCCAGTCTGACAAGATCAGACAGGCCAGTGTAGGGAGTAGGGCATAACCCATTTTGATTTCTGTTCCCTTAGAAACACGTGGAACAAAATAAAGTTTGACAAATGGAAATATACAAAACCACTGGGGAAATAAATGTTATTTTTAAGCTTCAAGGATGGTATCACAAATAACTGGGAGGAGAGTGGAAAGAATTCGAAAAGCAGGTGACCTTTTAACAGACAGAACACTGCAGGGTCAGCAAGTGCCTGGAGGATGTTGTGACTTGGAGAAAGAGATGCTGAGAGGCCAGGCTGGGAGGGTCTGACCTCACTGGACATGATGAGAATGGAGCTGGCTTTCCCCCAAACCTATGAGAGCAGGATATCAAAAATGAAACCATTCTCCCGAATTGGGAGCGGAAAGAATCCCTGGGTACTAATAAAGGAGCAGATCTAGAGGTCGGGGAGCTGGTGGGTTGATTGCTGGCAGCCAAGTCTGGAGTGCTGCCCTCAGAAAGCTCGCTCTCTTCTACCCTGAGAGCACATTTCGCCCTTGGAGACACCACAGGGCCTCTCTTCTAGGTGGAGACCACAGAGGGGAGGCAAGTGGGTTAGGAGCGGAGGGAGCTGCTTTGGAAAGGGGACAGGGGAAAAGCCAGGCACTTCTTCTGGGTTTAGAGGGGAACGAAAGCCACCATGGCCTGTCTCTGCCTTTCAGAAATTGCGTCACTGTTTTACTGCTAGTTCTCAGATGGGTCAAGAATTGACAACTACTTTGCAAAGTATATGTCAGCTACACAAAGTGCCTGCTTTTTGGTGCACAGTTAAATCAAGACAGAGGGTGTTGCCAGTTGGGCAGTCTAGCTTCCTTCACAGATAGCGTTGATAAAACTGGCTCAGCTAGAGACAGAGTTTCTGCCACGTTTTCTCTCAGACCAAGTGGAGAGGGGGATGCCAAGGGCTGGCTGTTCCTGCTTATGTCTTGGGTTGCAGACAGTCACAATTCCCCCACCAGCGGGACCTGCAGTGTTTTGGTATTCACACACCTAGTAGGGTCGCATGCTCTTTACAAACCGGACTAACAAATGACAGTGTGTAAGATCTGGAAAAAGGTTCTGGGAGTTTGAATTTATTCTTGAACCACCAGCCTTTCTCCCTTCTGCTATCCCAAGTTTAGTCAAGGTAACGTGCAGGAGATAATAGAAGTAAGCTTCCGCACGCGCTCACAGAGAAGTCGTGGATGGTTCAGGGGCTCTGTCCATCCTAGATATCTGGTGTCTTACAAATACATTCCATCAGACAGGGACTTAACAGAGGGCCCAGGATAACAGAGGGCAGATCGCCGCAAGACAGAAAGCGCACTAAGTGGTGTTACTCTTCACTTAGGCCAGGGGTGTCAAACTC
Organism: Desmodus rotundus; assembly: GCF_022682495.2. NCBI lineage: Eukaryota > Metazoa > Chordata > Mammalia > Chiroptera > Phyllostomidae > Desmodus > Desmodus rotundus. The sequence continues at coordinate 173,063,412 of NC_071387.1, forward strand.
ATTTTCACCGAGGGCCACATCGGCCTTGAGGTTCCTTTCCAAGGGCGGAAATAACTTTAGGATTTTATAAATGTAACTATTCCTTAACTGTGAAGGAGTTGAAATTACATTCAGTCCTTTGAAGGCAACTGCAGGGTTGATGTGGCCCCCAGTGAAAATGAGTTTGACACCCCTGACTTAGGCTGAATCCTCTTTTCCTGCATTTCTCTGCTGGGGGATGGGGGGAGAGGGAGGGGGGTGGGGTGAGATGGAAGAGGGTATGCGGGGATAAATGTTAGTGGAAAAAGCATACAATAAAATAAAAAAAACCCAACAACAAAGAAAACAAAACAAGAAGCGTTTTCCCAAGTAATACATTGGAGCTCGTGATTAACATAATTAAAACTGAGTGTGCAATACCAACGTTCTAAAACCATCAGCCACTCAGCTTCACGGGGAGTTTTCCCCTTAGGCGCCTGCCCGCTTGCTGCCTTGGACTCTCTTTCTCGCCTGTGTGGGAAGTGCTGCCTCTGCTGCTACCAGCCTCCATCTCCACTGCTTCACAGGCACAGAAGCCCCCCCTGCTGCTCTGCACGCTCAGCCCTCCACCCTTGGTTCTCTACCACCCGCACTGTGGGAGGAGCAGAAGTTTTCAAGTTTCTGTCACTCAAGCATGTCCTGGGTGAAAGTCTTAGCTGGGGTTTGTATGTGCCACCCACCAGCAGCCCTGGGGTAAACATGGGGACGGGTGCAGGGATGGCCTACCTGCAGGTGACCCTTGAACAGCACAGGTTTGAACTGCACCGGTGTGCACGTGTACAGGGTTTTTGTTTGTTTGTTTGTTTTTACAGTAAATATACAGTTGGCCCTCCCTATTCCTCGGTTTCGCATCCACAGATTCAACCACCTCAGATGAAAAACAATATTTTCAACCTGCCACTGGGAATCTGCGGATGTGGAGGGCTGAATACATGCATTGTTCTATGTCAGGGGTGTCAAACCAGTTTCACCCGGGGCCACATCAGCCTTGCAGTTGCCTTCAAAGGGCCGAGTGTAACTTTAGGACTGTATAAACGTAACTACTCCTTAACTAGGGGCAAGGGGCTTGGCACTGCCAGTGGGTAGACACAAGGACCCAGGCCGGATAACACAAGGTGGAGGGCCGGATCCGGAGTGTGTTTGCCACCTGTGTTCTGTGTCATTTTATATAGGGAATTTGAGCATCTGGGAATTGGGGTGCCCGTGGGGTCCTGGAACCTCTCCACAGGATACCCAGGGGTGACTGTAGTTGTTTTTGAAGAGTCAAAATTATGTGCATTTTCATTCACTGGGGGGGGGGGCTGTACAACCTCTAACTCCTGCGTTGTTCAAAGGTCAATTGTACTGGTAAAAATGGAAAATACCCTACAGAAATTGAAATGATATTTAAGTAACTATTGGTATATTCATTAAAGAGACTATGGGCTGTAAAGCTCTGTTAAAAGTACAAAATGATAGGTGGAAAATAGACAGGGGGAGGGTAAGAATAGTGTAGGAAATGTAGAAGCCAAAGAACTGATAAGTATGACCCATGGACATGAACTATAGGGGGGGAATGTGGGAGGGAGAGGGTGGGCAGGATGGAGTGGAGTGAAGGGGGGGAAATGGGACAACTGTAATAGCATAATCAATAAATATATCAAAAAAGTACAAAAAATGTTTCTTATACAATATTAAGTTAAAAAAAGTGCAGGATACAAAATAATATATTTATAACATGACTGCAGCTGAGCAATGTTTAAAACCTAAAATTTTGTTTCAAGGAAAGAGAAAAAAAAGGACTGGAGGGAAATGCATCAAAATGAACAGATTGAGAGCCTGGCAGTGAGAGTTTGGGTGATTCTCCTTCTCGTCATAATTTCCCACCTTTTAATTGAGCACATTCTACTTTTATAATTATGAAAAAAGGAAAGAAGACTGAGCTTTGTCATTTAACCAGGCAGCAGAAGAAACCAACAGCAGCTGCGCGGTGGCCCGGCGCCCAGGGGAGGTCTTGGCGGGGCGGGTCCCCGGGACAGTCTCCGGGACCGAGACCTTGCAGGGGCAGGAGCCTCCAAAGAGAAGCCTGTTCTCTCTCTGAGCAGGCATGATGTCAGCCCCCCAAAACCAGAAAGTGCTGGTTAGCCACGAACTCAGGATTGACACCCGAACAAAACTCGGGGAGGGTGAGGCGGAAGGGTGCCCCAGACGAGAGCTCTATCTCGGACGCCGCTGCGGGGCCCGCGGGCGGTCTGCCACTCCGCTGCGGGAACGCGTCCCTGTCCGGGGCGCAGAGGCTCCCGCTGCAGCCTGCAGGCCGGCCTGCCCATTCCTGCTCGCTGCCCGCCGCCTCGCTCCGGCCGGCCCGGCAAGTTCATTCGGTGCGGTGACTCTTCATGGTCGCGAACCAAAGAGCCATACTCTTAAAAATGACTATCACCACGGTGGTGAGACAACTGTTTGGACGAAATGTGTTCCAGTAGCAGAGCCAAAAAGGGTAAATTGGAACCTGGGCTGTAATTGGATGACCCTTTGAGAGAGAGGCCGTTCTTATTTTTAAAGCATAGTGTTTTCCAGCCGCATGTTTTGATGAGAGCTGTATTGTAGTCACATATTACTCGTGATTTTATTTTTACTACAATTATTTTAACCATTTCATCCCATTGTGAACACTGCAATCTGCGGAGTCGGGGAGTAAATGGCGGCTTTGTCAGCTCGCTGCGCAGAGAATGGCTGGGCCCTGGGTTCTGGACGCCAACCTTCCCCACGGGCCCTTGCGAGGATCCCCAGCAGGGTAGTGGGTACCTAGCAGCGGTGCGGTACAGGGTTGTTGATGCCCGGAGAGGCTCTCCGAGGGATAATGAACCTTGGGTGCGATCAATTTTCCTTGCAGGAAGTGCTCACATGGGTCCAAAAGAGAACTTGCATGAAAGTTGTCTGTGCCCTGAAGGAAGGAAGTGACCAAAAGACGCAGAGGATGCCTGAGATGTCAGTGAAGACACCTGGCGGTGAGATACGTTGCTCTTGTCAACGGCTTTGTACAATCTAAGAATAATTCTGGGCAAGGCCGGACACTGTTTAGGCGCCCCCAAGCAGGAGGACTGAAGCACAGTAAGTGGGAAGCTAATGGGCCCTGCTCGGGAATGCTGGGAGGAGTGCTCAGGAGCAGACTGAGTGAAGGACACTTCCTTCTTGCTTTTACAGCATTTCTTCCGAGACCTTGGCCTTCTGGACAGTCTTGAAGGAGCTCCCATTGCAGACCCTGCCACCCAATGTCGCAGTTCCTCCATCCTGTGCTTGCTGTGTCGTTTATCAGGCGAAGGTTAAACTGTGGACTGCAGGCCTCAGTGGGCAGGGTGTAGGAAAGTACCTGGAATCTGGAGATGAACGGAGATAGTTAGAGCTCAGGTCCAGGTGAGCAGACTGGCACCCCTCAAAAAAATACCCAGCACACACATTTCCCTGCTGGTTTGTTTCAATCACATCTAGGCTTGCCACAATCCTTTTTTCAATGTTCTTTCTTTTGCAAAACAAAGGTCTCACTGGGGTTGCTCTATGAACTTCACTAATGCGAGTCAGTGCCGCATGATGTTAGACTGCTTTGGCAGGGAGAGGGCATTTCATTTGCTTTTGATCACTGTTGGAGTCTCAGGCCTTTAAATCTTTTGAACTCATCCATCGTTCTCCACTTGCTGCTACCGATTCTACAACCTCAGCGCTCTCTTGATTATATTTCTTTGGCTCAAATGTGATGTCTTTTCTGTCTTTTGGGCCCAAGGGGCTGGGGATATGGAGGAGGCTCCTAAGCCGTAATCAGCAGCTTGGATCCCTGTGACCTGTTTGGAGCTCGTAGAAACCAGAGTCAACAACAAACTGCATTTAGGAGAAACAGCAGCAGGTCTACGGAGCTCGGAAAAGATAATCCAGTTCCAAGACATGGAACAGATAGGGATGTTTGGTAGCTGCTAAAATCAGAGGTTCTCCAACTGGGTTTTCATCAGAATTACCCAGGAAACTTAAAAATACAGACCTCTATGGTTGGCAGACATCTGTTTTTCAAAGCTCTTGGGTGATTCTGACATCAGCCAAGGCAGGGCCCACTGGTTTATGGCTGAGCTTCTGTGATTCAGGGGCAGCACTCGGCTTAGGCAACACAGCCTGTCTGGGGGTGGGGTTGCTGATCAGAACGGAGGAGGTTCTGGGAATACATTTGGCCCAGCTTCCCAAAATTATAGTCTTGCAGTGGGGATGACCTTAAGATGTGGGAGTCAGAGCTGAAGGGATGTGCTGAGCACTGCCCACTTGGTTCCCAGCTTAGCCAACTTAAAACTTACAGGAGCCTAGAACTCAGGGTTAGACAAGGGTTCTACACCAGTTAAGCTTTGACTGAAGATAATAACAACAGGAGTAATAACCTTTACTAAAACAAATGCTAGTGTGGTATTTATTGAGCACTGTGTTAAACACTTATATAAGGACAAATATAAGGCCATTTAACCTCTCACAGAAATCTTTACAGGTAAACTATATGTCCAGTTTACGGATGAGTGAGTCAAAGCTCAGAGAGCTTAAGTGAATCATTTATGGATTCTTAGACAGTTGGTGGCAGAAACAGAACTTGCTCTTAGGGCTCTTTGACTCCAGAGTTTGAGCTCTTTTGATGTCAGACTTCCTTTTTCATAGGTCTGTTTACTGCCAGAATGGGTTTGAAGTCAAGTTGAGGAGTTGGGATGCTTAGGAAATGAATGGCGGTGAACGCTACAAGATGCAAAGAGCATTTAATTTAAAAACGCACAGCTCGCATGTCTGAAGTTGTTTCAATTTGGTTATTCATGGTCTGAGACTTTAGGAGGTCCACAACGCTTTAATGTGAACCCGAGGATTAGGTAGGAGCATAATAAACCCAATCAGAGAGACTAGAGGATGATTAGGTTCTCAGTCTTGTTTTAATAAACAACTATTCATACCTCTCCAGAACCACTGAAAAGGAAACTGATATAATTGTATTGATTCAGCCCGCACAGTTTAGTAGTGTCTCTGAGTGCTTACCACTTGGTTTGAGATTGGCAATGACCCGGAAAGCATGTCATCTTTGTAATATGGACTTGAGTGTATGGTGAGGGAAAAGTAAAGAAAATGACAAAGCACCCTTTGGAGGATGATGACAGAAATCTACATATGAAAATAAATCGATCTTGGAGGGTCCGCAAGCACTGCCGATTACTCACCAGTTGTAAGATCTCCCAGCATTAATCCATCTTGGCAGTAGGAAGGACATTACCAAATGACTACATGGCCTGCTGGCTTCTTCCAGACTCCTGGCTTGAAAAGCGAACGAATGAATATTCACTCTGGAATATGGAATTGTTTCCTGTACAGAGTCTGTCTCCTGGAGGTTCTTCAGGCAAGTAAACCAGGATTTGAAGTTTTGTTTTTCTGTTGACTACATTCCAACAAATTCTGAAGCTTCTAAGTCCTATATAGGCATACCTCTCAGATACTGCAGATTTGCTTCCAGACCGCCGCAACAAAGCAATAAAGTGAGTCATACAGACTTTTTGGGGTTCCCAATACCTATAAAAGTTATGGTTGCACCATACTCTAATCTATTCAGTGTGCAAGAGTATTATGTCTAAAAACAATGTCCATGCCTTAATAAAAAAAATACTGTATTGCTAAAAAAAAGTCTTAGCCATCATCTGTGCCTTCAGTGAGCTATAATCTTTTTGCTGGTGGCGGGTCCTGCGTCTATGCTGATCGTGGCTGCCTGGCAAGCGTGGTGGTTGCTGAAAGTTGGGGTGGCTGTGGCAATTTCTTAAAATAAGGCAACGATGAAGTTTGCTGCACGGATTGATGTTTCTTTTCATGAACCATGTGCTGCTGTTTGAAAGTATTTTACCCACAACAGAACTTTTCAAAAACTCGAGTCAATCCTCTCAGACCCTGCCACTATTTAATCTACTAAATTTATGTAATATCCTCAACCCTTTGTTGTCATGTCAATAATCTTTGTAGCATCTTTACCAGGAGTAGACGTGGAACTCTTCCTTTCTCTCGAACACTGAGAGCCATGTCAGGGTTATTAACTGGCCTAATTTCAATGTTGTTGTGTCCCGGGCACATGGAGGCCAGACGAAGGGAGAGAGGGGGCTGGCCGGTCAGTGGGGCTGTCTGAACACTCACAACACTTACCAGTTCAGTTCAGTAACAACATCAAAATCACTGATCCCAGATCACCGTAACAAATGTAATAATAATGAAAAAGTTTGAAATATTGTGAGAATTACCGAAGTTACACAGAGATACGAAGTGAGCTAATGCTGTTGGGAAAAGGGTGCCAACAGACCTGCTTGATGCAGGGTGGCCGCAAACCATCAACCTGTAGAAAAAGCAGTGTCTGTGGAGCACAGCAAAATGAAGTGTGTCTGTGTTGGAAGCAGTTACCTTAAGGTTTGACAAGACTGTGTTAGGCCAATGACCACCAAGGTTATTTTTATGTAATTTTTGATGCCTATGGAAACGTCAAACCTGGCCCCTATCCTATTGGCTGTGAAGGGGAAAAAAACTGCTTGGTTCTTAAGTTGCTGTAACATTTTCAGCAGATTTTTGATGTTCACTTCCAGCACACGAGATGGTCGGAGAACAGAGTACTTGTAGCAAAACAAGACAAAACTTTTTTTTCTTTATAGGTAGGATGAGTTTTACTCACAAACAGTAAGGAATAGAAGGATGTGGGTTTGAAGGCAAAGGGAACTGGACGACTTTGCTGGCCACCATGGATTGTAAAATGGCTGCCTCTTCTTTAGGTAGTTCTTGATAGGACTGTCAGAAAAATAAATAAAGCCCCAAAGTCAACCAGTAAGTCTCGGGAGACACTGAGTGTCTAGGATATTTAAAGGAGACAGAGACAGAGACAGAAAGTGTGCCATTCTGGCGTATTACTAACCCTTGTTAGCAGAGAGATTTGTTGTGGGAGAGAGGTACTACATTTCCCATGTAACGCGCACTAAGAGGGGTCACCCAGAAGCTGGCGGCAGGTGATGGACCATATAAGAATGTCATCCAGAAATGTGATCATCCCCTAGCCCAGTAGATCAGGAAGGCCTCATTCTTAGACCTGGGTTTATCACCAGCCTATAGAGAGACACTTGAGCTACTCACGTGGCTTACAGGGCTGAGGAGACTGTCTTTGTTCTTCATCTTACTGGGTGGCCATTGAACTGCAGCCTTGGTGAGGAAACGTTGTCCTCAGAGCGCCGCAGGAGGCTGCGGGCTAGAGGCGGAGGCCTGCGGTCCTGGACAGTGAGGCTCATGGAAATCTCTCTATTTATTTTTGAGTCTGAACTTCCAGATCTTTTTCTTTTTTCTTTTTGTTCTTAATTTTTTGGAAGATTTTATTTATTTATTTTTAGGAGGGGTAGGGAGGGAGAAAGAGAAGGAGAGAAACATCAATGTGTGGTTGCCTTTTGTGCACCTCCAACTTGGCACCTGGTCTGCAACCCAGGCATGTGCCCTGACTGGGAATTGAACTGGTGACCCTTTGGTTCACAGGTCCGCACTCAATCCCCTGAGCCACACCAGCCAGGGCCCAGATTTTTTTCTTTAACAAGCCATGGGCCTTGGCAAGTGAGATAGGCTATCATATAGCCCAAGTTAAAAATTCTTGTCTTGTCACTACATCTAGAGCTTGTGCCCCAAGTTTTGCAGGAAGACAAGCATTTGACGGCGATATTTGCTGTGAGAAACAGAGGTGGTGCAGGCTAAGCCATATGGAACAGACAGCACTTTTAATGTCTACCTGTTAAAATGCCTTGGCTCCAAAGGCCATTTTGTCCTGAGGAGTACTGACCAGATTCCTCAGAACTACAGTCTAAGAACAGGGTCCACAGAACACAGGAGCAGAAACACAAAATACTGGCAGGTAAAGGAGGAAGGGAACCAGAATTATGAATGGAAGCAGTGAATGCCAGGAAGGTAGATTTGGATTTGTCAGGAGGAAGCTCTGGTGTGATCTCTGAGACAGCAGCCTTACAGAAGTGCAGTGGACCGTAAGGCGCCTGGGCTGGCGGGTGAACACAGCAGGCTGACAGTGATGGGGAGAGAGGAGCTGCCCCCAACAGCTGTGCCACTGCTTATCATGTGCATCTAAGGGGATGCGATTCACATGATAAGCAATGTAGTTTGGATATTTTTATGGCATTTTTTTCTTGCATATGTGGTATGGAAGTAACGTGTCTGGGGAATGGGCGCCTTTTTCTAATTCAAATGAAGGTACCATATGGGCTAGCAATGGCCTTGAAGGAAAAAAAAGTAGGATACTCAAAGCTACTGCAGTAAGTGATATTAAAGCAGTAGAATCAATGAAATACTCTAGAGAAGAATCTATTTCTTCCTTACCCTTATTGAAACTCTGGTTAAGCTGGAGGCATTGAAGGTTAAAATTTTAATGTGGCAGATAAAGAGATCACTGGAAATGAATCTTTCTGTTTTAACTTGTATCTGAATGCAAGTACTTTATATTTTTTGAAAATTCCTAAGGGTTTTCTTTTCCAATTTTATCTTGTCCTAATTGACTTACAAGAGACCCTTTCTTATGGTGCTAGATGGGAGTTGAAAGTGGCAGGGGAGCCCTGGCTGGCATGGCTCAGTGGGTTGAGCATTGTCCCACAAAGGCCAAGGTCAACAGTTTGATTCTTGGTCAGGGCACATGCCTGGGTCGCAGGCCTGATCCCTGGCTGGGGTGCACGCAAGAGGCAACCAATCGATGTTTCTTTCACACATTGATGTTTCTCTCCTTCTCTTTCTCCCTACCTTCCCCTCTCTCTAAGAATAAATAAATAAAATCTTTAAAAAAAGGTGGCAGGAGAATGGGTAAGTGGGAAGGAATCACTCCTCCCACCAAAACCACTTGGCTTACATGTGAAATCCTTGATCTGTTTCAAAAGCATCATTTGAGATCCACTGAAAGTAAATTTGACTTTCAATTGTGTTACCTTAGGTGACAAAGGGCCTCGAATAAAATTCTTCCAAGTTATTTCCTTGGGAAAAGATTTAGAATAAGCGGAGTTTAAGGCAAATGAAACCACAGTACCAGGAAAATAAAACAATAACCAAAAACCATTCATCTGTCCAAAAACCATTCATCTGTCTTGTAGTATAGTTTGTGATGTCAAAAAAAAAAAAAAAAAGACACCCAAAAGATTATGTGTAAAGAACAAAGACTCTAATCTTGATGCTATGACTGGGGACATTTCACTGATCAACTTTTTGAATAACTAGTTTGCTATCTACTAACTTTGATGTATTATAAAAAGTTATATTCAAACACCTGGATAAATCACCCATTGTTTTAGTGAACCCACCTTGTCCTCCCCCCCTATCTGATAAATAAGTGACTCGGTCTCAGAGCACTAGCAAGACTGACCAAGATCATTAGTTACATTTCCCCACCGCGCACACATTGTCTTCAGGAAGGCTTTTGTGAGCAGGGCTCTGTCCTATTTGTCTTCTGGGCTTCTTAGCTCGATGTCATAGGGGTACTTGACTTTGTGTGGTTGCTGTAAAATATTCTGCATTTCAAAGATCATGGTGAATTTACCTAGTAGCTTATTATATGAAGGAGTAATTAAGGGATGTGATTCTTGGATAAGAAAAAAATTTAAAGCTATTTTATCATGTTAGATTTTGTGTGTCTGATAGATATTTTTTACTCTCCAGCATTCTACCTTAGGGCAGTGTCTGCCTAAGTTTGGTTTTCAGAAAACCTGCACCAAAAGTTGTTGAAGGGGCTTGTTAAAAATAAAACAAAAACAACAGATTCTTGGGCTTCCACCCCAGGTCAATGGGGTTTTTGGCATTTCTGAGGCCTGGGAAACTGATTTTAACAAGTTTCCTGGCTCCTCCACCTCCTCTGTGGTGATTTGGAAACACATTAATATATTAACGATCTCACAATCTCTGTTGGTCCTCTGGTGGGTGGGGGGAAGGAGAAAGAGATAGAGGGATTGATTCTCAGGTTTGTACCAAATGATGATAAGAGAAATTAAACTGTTGAAGGTTCTTTCTCTGAACAAGGGCGTCATTGGAGAAAACCCTGTCTGTTTGTAAAGGGCGCACAACTGGCTGTGTGGCCTGGTAAGCCTGGGGCTGAAAACATTTGAAATTGCAGATTAGCAAAACCATGAATGGCATGGATTTTTAAAATATTTTTTAAACATATGAATACAACTATCAGAGTTTAAATCTTAATGAATTCCAATTTATGACTATAAAGATCAACTTGATTCCTATCAAGTAAGATATCTGGAATTTTTTAAAAAATCCTGTAAAATAACCACATCAAGGCTTGAACATTCCAAGCCTTCATAAGTTAAGGATTTAAAATATATATATATCATATTCTTGGATTTGGCCATCAGTTTTTGCATTAACAGGCTTTTATAATGCTAATCTGTCATGTAATGTAGGTGCTGTGTAATTTCTCAATCTCATTTCATTTAATTCACTCATACCCCCATACATCTTAGTGTACGCTAGGTACTAAATAAAAGCAAATGCCATTCAAATATTTATTGCGTTTTTAGACTGTTCACTAAAGTTGTATCAACCTGACAATCTGAATCGAGCATTCTCAGTCCTCTCATGAAACTGGACTTGAAGGAAAACCAGTTTTGGTGTCTCTAAAATGATTAAAGAAAGTTGCGTCTCTGCCTTGGAGGATGAGAGGAGGGGGCTCGTGGGGCTCCCTTCCTGCTGTACTACCGCGGTGAGGCTGACGGCAGCTGCTTTCCCAGGCTGGGGCTCTCCCAGCCTTGGGGTGATGTGCAGTCCCACCGCCTTGCCTAGCCCATCATGACTTCCTGTTCTTTGCCCGTAATGGCTTTCAGATCTGCTCTTTCCTGTTGCTTTCCCAAGCCTGTTTCTGATCCGGGCTCTAATTACCTCACACACACCTGCAGGAGGATCTGAACATCCTCTTTTCCTGTCTACAACTTTTCCTCTCAGCACTTTTTTTTCTTCACACAGTTGTTAGAATCCTCTTCCTCAAGCATCATTTCCACCGTGCTCCTCCTCCAGCAGCTCCCACTTGCATCAAATCCAAGCTCCAGGTCCTCTGCTCCAAAGCCCCGTCTGGTTGCCGGAGCCGTTATCTTCTTCACAGCTGGACTCCACTCCAGCCAAGTCCTGACACTGTGTCTGTAAGGACGCTGTAACATCTGGTTGATCCAGGCAACTATGTCAGATCTTCAGTTAATCATCTGGATGTTTTGTCTACAAGACGCCAAACATCTGGATTGACTGAAGAAATTCACTGCGTCGATGGAGGGTTTTTTAAAAACTGAATTGACCAGATGTTTTGGCATCATGTAGCCACATTGCTGTCTCCTACATTTGTCTTAATAGCTTGTCTGCACAGCGTTCCCTCCACCTGGAACATGACCGCTCTTCTCAACGCCACGTTCTGCCCTCCTTCCAAATTACGGTCACAATTCCCTCAGCCACGAAGCAGTTCTAGGTTAATCCCCCTCAACTGATCTCTCGGGTCACTCTAGCATTCTTTTCAACCAAAATCACTGTTTTGTGTTTGTTTGGGGTAGGGCATCGCCATCCCCCACCACTCCACCAGATTATAAAATCTACAGGTAGATGTCAGTCGGGCCCTAAAACAACCTGGCTTGTGGAGTGAGAGGCATGTCGCCTCTGTGATCGAGGGCAGAAACGCTGAAAGTCACTGTTGCTTGAAACTCCAGCTCCTCTGCTTATTGTGTGACCTGGACAACCTGTGTAACTTCTCTAAGCCTCAAGTCCCCGGCTCATTTGTAAAATGGAGAAACAGCAGAGCCTACTGAATAGAGTTGTTCGTAAGGATTAAAAGAGTTAATGTAGGCAAAGGGCTTGGAAGAGTGTCTGGCATAAAGTAAGTACCCATTAAATGTTAGCTCTTGTCATTACAAGCTTTGGAAAAGCTTGGCTTTCTTGTCTATTCTTTCTTTTGACTGTGATGGCTAGGTAGCTGAGGCAGCTGTTACGACTCCCACGTGAGACAAGAGGAAGGTTGTATCATTTGCCCATTAACTCAGTTTTAGGTTTAAAGCCCGATAGCCTTGCTTTCTACATATTACATGTTGGCTCTGAGTTCTTTCCAGTCTCAAGAATTAGAATATTGCTTTTTGTAATGAGCAGATACTTAAGAAAGCAAGGTAGAAATGTTTTCCAACAGACCAGTGGTTTCCCAAAATTGGTCTGTGCCCATCTGTGACAAACTGTCTTATGTTAAAATGAGAAAAAGGTGATGTAGTGAGGTTTTCTAAAGCTAAATTTATTCAAATGTTAGAGCTGTTCCAGAGCTTAGGCTGTATTCTTCCTTCATTTTTAGTGTAAGAATGTCCCAAGTTTAGGAAATGATGGTGATGTTATATTATAAAATATGGAGTAACCCTATATTGGCTATCATTTTTTAATGTACTGGTTTATTTACTTTTTCTGCAAATATTTACTAAGTGCCTACTATTTGCTGGGCATGGTTCTAGGCCTCATGGAGAGCACTCTAGGGTAGGAGATGGGTGGTGAGCAATAAGACAATTAACCTCTTTCTTTAAGGCTGCTTCCTCGTCTGTGAAATGATGAGTCCCTAATGCATAAAGTTGTTTGTAAGAGTTCAATAAGTTAGTCAGGCAAAGTGCCTAGGTGTTTATAGTGCTGTCCAATACAACCAGGGGGAGGTCGGGAAGTATGGAGCGTGTAGGGAGCGGAGGGGTTGCGATGATAAGGGAGAGTGGGTCTTGTGGGCCTCACCGAGCTGAGGGAGCTGCCGTTTGGACATCTGAGAGAGGAGCACTCCGAGGGAGGGACAGTCAGTCCAGTATAGAGCACCTGAGATGGACCGCACCCAGCTCATCTGATGACGTGCGGGAAGGATGGAGTGGGCAAGGGGAGGGCAGTCAGAGAGGAGGGCACAGACTGGGGCTGGGGGGTGGCAGTTATCTAGATGGAGCCTTTTAGGCACAGTACGGATGTGGGCTTTTACTCTGAACAAAACGGGGCACCACTGAAGTGTTTTGAGCACAGAGGTATAAGAACATGCCATGTTTTGGAAAGTTTTGCTTGGTTGTTACGTTCATAATAAATAATAGGGATGCCAGGGTGAAAGCAGGGAGACTAGTTACGATGCTTCACAGTAGGTCACTGGAAGGCTGACGGTGCCGTTGCGCAGGGCGGGAGCAGTGGGAAGAGGTAAATATGGTGAAATACTAGATATATATGGGCGGTGGAGCCAGCAAGCAGACTATCATAACGGACTGGATGTGGGGTGTGCGATAAAGACAGGAATCCAAAGCATTTGGCCTGGGCGACTGGAAAAATGGCATTGCCAGTAACAGAGGTGGGGAAAGTGCAGATGCAGCGGCTCTGGTGGAGGAAGTGGAGCTTTGATGGGGCAGGACAGCCACGTGGTGGACACTATCTAATTCCACTCCGAAAGGGACCTAAGCCTCACGTAATACCACGTCTAACTTTACATTAAAATATCACTTGCTGAATTCTTTAATTGCTTGGGAAGATAGTACCTATTCTTAATCAATTATTCACTTATGCTAACAATATAACTTTAGAACACAGACAAAATCATCATATTCCTGTTACCCTAAATAAAATGTTTGCTTAAAAAAGTACAAATTAAAGAATAATTTATACACCTCACACAAAGAGAACTCTCACAGATTGTAAGTTTCCTAATAGCTATCAATGAAATATATACTATTTTAAAGTCAATTATTTTTATACACCATACCCTTCATTTCAAACATCAATACATTGTTATTACTCATACAGAGGGCAGACTGACGATTGCGGTGGGGGGCTGGGTGCAAAAGGTGAAGGGGTTGAGAAGTGCAAATGGACAGTTACAAATAGCCACGAGGATGTCAAGTCCAGCATCGGGAATTCAGTCAGTAACACTGTAATAATGTTGGCGTCAGACGCGCACTAGACTTATTTGGGGGGACACTTTGTAAGCGGTATGTCTAACCACCCTGCTGCACAACGGAAACTAACATGATATTGAATGTCAACTGCAAATGAATTTTTAAATTAAAAAACAAAGTTATTCAAGTGTTTGAATACTATAATAAAGCTCAGACTAGACTTTTTTCAGAAAATAAATGGGAGAGTTATTTAAGAGTTTTCTGCACTCAAAATCATCTTGATTATCAAGAAGTGCCAGAACTTCAGCAACAATATCATTTTTTGGCATCATGAGAATGAGAAAAATTTTTCTAAAAGACCAAGAACACCTTCTTTTTGACTAGTGCTGGGAAGAAAGCCTCCAAACAATGTTTTTGCTGATCAAGTAACATGAATTAATACTATGATCTAAACTTAAAGGGATAATTCGCAGCAGATGTGGGAGAGAGCGACTAGACTCTCGCCTGCATTTTATTTAGAAACCAGTCTTTTCTCCAGGTAGAACTCTCTATCACTAACCCAAAATGCCTTTAAAAAAAAAGTTAGATGATAAATTTGTACATTATCATTCAAGAAATTATAATTACATTTCTTTCCTACCCTCCTTCCTTTTTTTCTCCTGTGAGATTTGCTGCTTCTTGAGTTGGACATATAACTGAAGGCAAAAAGACTAGCAGTGGGAAAAATAAATGTGAGCCAGGGTCTTTGAAAATGCCATCAACAGAGAATCTGAAGATAAAAACTAGTTGTAAAACACATCAGGTGCAGAGGTCGCCAGAACTCAGAACTTGACCAGATTGTGTTAAGTGACCACATAAAAGGGAACTACGCGCGAAGACTGGGATTTTGGATCAAGGTTAGAACGGTCCTGAGCTCTTCGGCGCCAGCACGGTCTTGCGCGCTGGGCCTCTCTTCGGTGGCTTGGAATCAGCCCTGGTGAGCATTTACTGCACGGAAACAGGCAGATGCGCAAATCAGGGCTTTGCTTTGTGTGTGTGTTCGTGTGTGCCCATGTCTGTGTATGTTTTAGGGAGCTAGTGTGCCATTACACCACAGAAAACAGCTCTCCCCGGGGCTTAACGAAGCTCCTCGCACCTGGGACAGATATTCATGTGGCTTTGGCGAGGAGGGTTTTGGGGAATAAATGAGTATTCTTTGGATAAGCAGGGGACTTTAATACCCACTCCAGTAAAATTCAGTGTTTGATTATTTTTCTTCAAATTCAAATATCTTCAAATCCTTATTAGAAAGAATTCTCTAAAAAATGGCTCCTGCTTCATTTCTCTTCATTAAAAACTAAAGAAAGGGGATCAAACACACAGGGATAGGAAAAACCTGCTTTCTAGTAAGCAGAGTGGGGCCACCTGATCAACTGTGTAAAGTCACTGGAGTCGAGCCAAAGCCATAGAGAAACCCGACCTGCCCTCCCCCCGGCTTTTGTGAATGACAGTGTTAAAGAATGTAACCCTCTTAACTTCCCTGCACCCCGTACATACAAATTGCTTATGCCGATACAACCCTCAGTGGTAACTCACTTCACACCTCCGTTTTCTTTCTGGTTATCACCCAGATTAAGCAGCATGTTGGACAATATTCTGCATTTAGCTCAGCTTTTCCGTACAGGCCACACTGACAGGACGGAGCAGGTTTATGTACCTCGCACGTCAGACCCTCTCCAGAAACTTGGCAGTGACAGTCTGATAAGGACACCGCAGCTTACTGAACCTGTTCTAAAAACAACAGCAGCAAACCACTCGTCTCCTTACACTTTTTAATGACCTTGTTCTGAGACGTCCCCATTTTTAGATGCAGCAGAGGCCTTGCTGTGTGGCCTCAGGGCGTACGGGGAGCAGAAGGCACCGGACGAGGTGCGTTTTGACATTACACCATTAAAGATGCTGGAGACACCTGCGTTTACTTCCATCACTCGTTGAGAAAAGAGAGGTCTAGGGTTAGTTTTCAGGTTCACTTGCCAGCAGCTTTGACCAAAGTGAAAAAATGGCTGCTCAGAAAGTGAGAAAAAAAATAGTCAGCAGTTGTCCCATTCTGTACTTAACATATAATTAATTTAACTACACTCTGAAGCTTTAAGAAATTATTATTGCTATTAAGTAGTTAGGTTCAAAGTAAATTTTATTATCACGGTGAAATTCTTCTGATAAGATTCCAGTCTCTGTGGCATTTAGATCTTCCTGATCCTCGTGAATAAACTGGCCTGCGACCAACCTGAGGGCTTCCTGTGCCTTTCATACACCTTTCTAAACCAGATACCCTTCCGGCCTGCACGCTGGAGGCCTGCGGTCCCCTTGCTCTCGGAACGCTGTCACGCTGGTAAAGGTGGAGACCTCCGAGGAAGAACGGTGCAGAAACCTGTCCGGCCCTTCAGTGCAAACACATCGAGTGGTAACACATGTCTCAGTAACTGACAGAGACCTTATGGGGGTACTGCTCTGTGGACACGTGTAACATAACCGAAGTCACAACTTCGTAGTGAGGACAGAAGACACACTGCTCCACGCTGGCTTACTTGGTGGTGGCTTGGAGACTGGTCGCCCGGCGTTTGAACGGGTTGATATTTCCCACTGTCCTGTTCCTCCTCTCCTCTTTGAAACTTTCTGCGTCCCGAAGCAAAAACAACAGGTTCTTGTTAGTATTGGGAGTCCTGTCTTCTCATCTCAGGTTCTAGATATGACCATAAAGGAAAAAATATGAAATATTTCAGGCATTCCAAAATGTACAGAGAATACTGCAATGAGGATCGAGTACCTTAGGCAATAAAACACTACAAATACAAGCAGAGCTCCTTGCGTATTCCTTCTGCCTCCTCAGTGGTGGTCACTACTTCCATACATGTTTTGTTTTTGCTACATATGTGTACATCCATAAACAATATATCCAGGTATGTTGTGTTTTGAATTTTTATATAGATGGTCTCCTTTTTACATATTTAAGATAAGTTAATACATATAGCTTTAGTTTATTGATCATTATTTACCACTACAAAGTATTCAATAGTATGGATATACAACTTATTTATTAATTCATTGGTTGACGTTTCAACGTATATTTAGTACAGGTCTCCTTGGGCAATGTGTGAGAATTTCTTTACGTTACTGACCTAGGATCACAGTTTTTGAGTCACAGATATGCATGTCTTTAACCTCAGGAGATATTACCAATCTCTGGAGACTGAACCCCCTCTCTTCAACAAGCCCTGTGGGTTCATTCGTCTGACAGGCCGTGGGGGGGCTGTACAAGAAGAGCCTGCATTTCTAACGTGCCCCACGCGATGCTCCCGACGCTCCTGCCGCAGCGGTGCAGTGTCCGGGGCTGCACTCTGGGAACCGGCGCTCCTAGAGAAGCCTATGGGGTGGCACTTTGAAAGAGAGAGCTGATCGGACACTATCTGAAAAGATGTGGCCGGTGAGGTTTTTTGAGGTAACTGAAAGTTCGCCTGTGGTGTAATTTTAGCATTCGGATTCTAGGAAAAAACCCCGACTAAATATAGATAATATGTAGTAAATAACCAGTATGAGTGACTGTCATCATAGGCTAAATTCCCAGGGAGAGGTGCCGCCAGCTGGGGCCTCTGCGTGTAGTCCTGCAGTTACTGTGCTGGGAAGGACGGAGGGGTGGGCCGGGGGCTCTGTGTCAGGCCAGGGCGCGCGAGGAGTGTGGCTGGCAGTGGTGCGTGTCTTGTCTGCGGCAAGGAAACCCAGGCGCTAACCCAGGTGCAGGGGTGAATACGCACTTGTGGGTTCTCACAATTTAAGGCCTGGGGCTATTAAGTCTACCTGATTTGGCTCTTTTTAGATATTTATACACCAAACAAAAAAAATCAATCTTTGTATTACAGATTTTTAAGAAAATTATATTCCAAAGTGAGTACCATGGTAACAGAATGTCAGGGAGGTTTTCCTCAAATATTCTTTCTGTATGAACTTCTTATAAAACATATCAAAAATGAAGTCTTCACATACTTTAGGGCAAAAAAAAACACAAACAGGTTTGCAGTCTGCAAATGTTAACATGAAAACTGGAAGGAAAGTGCATTTTATTTCACATTTGGCAATATAAAAGGTCAATAAGGAATAAAATTGTGTACCAGTAACCAAAAGCATTCATTTATGTCAGTCCACAGTTTACATAACAAGATAGCTGATTTTCAGAACCGGACAACAGGTTCAAAAATACTGCTTTTCATGCCTTTAAATGACGCTGGTGGGAACAGGGCAGGCGTAAGGCCGTGCACTGCAGGCGCGCTCTCAGCGGGTGCTGGTTGTCAGTGCTGTCATTTCTGTCTTCTTTCTTTCTTCTCCCTCATCAGCTTTTTGCTTTCTTCCCTTCTTCTTTTATTCACTGGATTCCGAGGATCGTAGATTTCAAACGTGTCTGAGTCTTGCATGCTCGCATCTTTCACTTTTCTGCTTTTATCCTCAAACTGAAGTACATGTGACATCCTAAAGGGGGAGAGAGAGAGTTCGGTGACTGGGTGCGGACACTGAGAGTGGAAATTCTACCCTGCACTCACCACGGCACAGTGAGCTCTAGGGGGCAGAACATCAAGATGGGTTTATCGTGCGTTGGTGCTTGTCCCGCATGGAAACCAACTTCTCAGAAAATACTGGAATTTGAGATATCTGTAGGTTGTTCTGTTGGCTTGTATTTCTAGTTGCGAGTCTCTTTGCCTCAGTTTTCGCTTGTGCTTCCTTCCCTGATGGGAGGTTAAAAGAGTTCTACACAGAAGCGTGCCTTAAACTAAACCCAGAGAACATTCTGCCAGCTTCCTTTAAGGAGTACACTCTCTTAGCCAGAGTGAGCCGGGCTGCAGAGCATCCTCCTGACAATAAACCAGCTCTATCTGATTTTTTTGTTTGTTTTGAGTAGTTAAATGGTCAGGAGTAGGTAATGTGTTAAGAAAATTCTTGTCCAAATGGTATTATAACTCCCTTTTCTGTGGAGTTGCTGAGTTAAATATTTTTTTTCATACAAAAGGAAAGCAAGCTTTTGGCACAGCTCCGTGGACTAATTTCCTCCTACTGTTGATTACAACAAATCTAACCATCCTGCTCTCCTACTTTATCAAATGCTCACTGGTCTTAAGGTATCAACATGTGCTTGACTCACAAGTGGTCATAAGCTGGCTATCCTTAGCGGCAGGGAAATATGTAAGTGATTAGCTCTGTCCCCATTAGGAGGTGTCAGGAATAAATGGGGAAGTCAAAAGACCAGGTTTCAGGGCAGTTGAATGAATCTGGACAGAGGAAAAGTTCAGTTTTCATATGTAAACAAAACTACTTAAGCTTTCCCGCTAGTTAAGTAAGTGCTTTTTAAAGCCAGCGTATGAAGCACTGTCCTTTATCAGAGCAGAGAGGGTAAACTGCCTATAGGATTAACACTCCACATACACCAGTTATAACTGTCAGACGAAACTCAAATATCACAGTCGTTTCTTTTTCCCTCCAGTAGCACCAACGCTGAGGAAGTTTACTTACATGACAAACTACCAAGGGTATACTCAGATCTTAAAGAATCCCAAAAAGATTGTGGGAGGGAAATAAAATGTTACAATATTAGTGGTACTATAATTACTAAGGGCTCAGTAGCTGCAGTTCACCAGGGCTGACGGGTTGAGTCCTACTATCATACCATTCCAACCCTTTCCATCCCAGACAAAGCTGACTGGAGTGTAGTGACTATGAGTGGTATTATTATACAGATGATCTAGAGTCTATTTTAATTTACTACATGGGGTAAATCACATTCACATTTCTGTACTTTATTATTAAAAATACATTATTGTATCCAATTCGTAACCGATCTCAATAATATATGAAGATGCAATCTCACATGTGAGAGCTCTTGACTTTCGATACTTCCTGTTGGTTTAGTAAACAACCTTACTTAGAAAATGTATCACGGGATCATTGCTTATTCAGATGGATTCCTCAGAGTCTGATTTTCTTGTGCATTCAATTTCCTACAGTGTTTCAGTATTAGCTTCTGAGAATAAAACAATCTCCAACTCCTAGGAAAAGGCTGGTTCTTCTACAGCATGATAACAAGTGACCACTAGACCTAATCGGAAACAATCACACTGGGTTTAATCAATTAATGATGACCCCCACCCCCCTCACTGGCCTAAATGATCAGTGATAACTCACTCTAGTAAATATGCTTCTGAAAGCCAGCTAATCAGTGACAGCCGTCTGCTTTTGAGAGCTGGCCAATCAGTGGCAGACTCACTGTAGTGAACATGCTTCTGAAAGCCAGCCAGTCACTAACCGTCTCTCCTGAATAATGAGCTTCTGAGGCTGATGTCCACCCTGAAACAATCCCTAACCCCAAAATCTATATAAAGATTTGCAACCTGCTTTGCTCAGAAAGACTGTGTCTAAAAGCACAGCTCTTCCTTACTTCAGTAAGCACTAAACTTAGCCTTTTGTTTCAGATATTAAGAGGTGGTCTTTTCCTTGGACACTTCTTAGAATCTGTTGCATTTCCCCAAAAGTGCACTTTTTAGAAACTGTGAGTGTATTGCCACTGTTGAGGATCGAGTTTGGAAGAACGCTGAGGCTGTCCCATTACAGGCCCACGCTGCACTTCAGTGCGTGCCCAGCAGCTTTCCAAACGACCGTGCAGTCGCCCAAGCCCAACCGGGAAGTAGCTGGAATCATATGCCTTTTAAAATATTTTATTCAATATTCCTATGTTGATGTCCAAAAAACCCCCACTATCTTAGTTAACTATTAATACCTGTCCATACATGCATTCTTCTATTTAAAAAAAATTATCCCTTTTTCTGCTCCCAAATACAGACGGGTTTTGTGAAATATCCCTTTCTAGTAGGGACTGTCCATGTTTAAAATGACTTTATGAGAATTTGTCAATTAAAACCATAAAAGGGCACCTTCTTTCTTTCCGTGCTAGGAGAGAATTGTGCAACTATTGGATTAAGTTGGCTCTGATATAAGAAATGACATCTAGGCACAGAAACCACAGCACAAAGTCCAGAGAAAGAAATAGATTTGCCTACTAATTAAAAAAAAACCCCACTGTAAATTAAAGTAGCTGTCTTTTTCAACTGTTTGTTTCATACACCACTGCACTAAACAAGTCCAACACTTTGATTAATAACAAACCTAAGCCCAGAGGAAAGAAGGGGCTATCAGCTTACAAACTACTTCAGCTTTAATATCATAATACTTAGCATGGCTGGTTACTCAGCAATAATATTTAATCTTTAATAGAAATAAAAGCATAATCAAAAATGTTTCACCCATTTATCTTTCAACATGCTTCAATCACTTCATTTTCAAAAGCAAACATACAGTTATTATGATTTTCAGCATAATAAACTCCTGACCTGTGTGCCTCCGTAAATCACAGGCTGCGTGAATTGAAAGCATGCCCACATTTTATAGTCTCCTGTGAGCATACACATGCAGACTTACACTACAGACTTAATTCGCGTACATAAAGGTCTGGTAGTTTACACTTTTGTACGTACCAATACCTCAATGCTGTCCACTCTGTGGCTGGTCACGGAATTGACCCAAAAAGAAAAGTGAATTTTTTGGAATTAAGCACACAATGGTCATTTACATACGAAAATTTTAGAACTTGTTCACTTGAAGGCAAAGATAAAAATTTAGATCTTATTAATAAAAAGTTTTACATAAACTCAGATCTTCAATAAGAGCACTAACATTACTGAGTTACAGAAATCGGAGGGTTACCCTTTTCATAAAGGTTGTGTTTGATGGGGAAGGGTTTTTTTTGTGTGTGTGTGGTTGTTATGAGATTATAACAACTGTGTGAGATTATAAACAAAAGTAAACAACAGATTCTTTGAGAAGGACCCAGACCTTGACTAATCTCACTAATTTGACAACCATTTTTTTAATGTTTTCACACAGTTGTGAAATAAAGATATGACAACAATTAAGATTAATGGGAAATGCAACAGAGGTACTGATTCTCAGACACACAGTAAGAAACTCAAACTAGAATTCCAATATTAATAATTCACTCCTGACTGAAATGCATTTAAATTATTTGTACTCATGTAATGAAAACAGCTATCGTTTCCACTGGGAATTCTATAAACCACTCCTACCCATTTCCAAGCTTCCAAGTTTAGGAACTTAGCACTGAACCCTAGATTGCTGTGGGTGCCCGAACTGCTCTACACCTGTACTATTGCTCCTTCTTATGATCCTTCAAAGGCTCCAAAACAACTTCCTTACACACTTCTTTTATAGCATTCCTTTGAGCAGGAACTATCAGCTATTGTAGAAGACTGAAATACCTAGCCTGACCCTTAAAACCCTCTAACAATGGGATCTTCCTCTCTCACCAACCTCATTTCGTTTCTTTCATCAGCGCTCACCATTCTGTAATTGCCTGTTTACTTAATTGCGAACAGACTGTCAGTTATTGGAGACAGTTTGAGTCTTGTTCACAGCTGTATTCCCAGCGCCAAGAATGGTGATTTGTGTTGTGAATCAAAGCCTTCAGACCCTTTGTCCGGGCCAGGCCTGCTGGCTGGTATGAGCTGGTTTGCTAAACTAACACTTGACCCTGCTTTTGTGGGCAGGGACTGTCATTTATTTCTATGACAAACTTCTAAAATGTCTAAGAGACTCTGCAGAAAGTCTCATGCTCAGCTCAGTCCACCTTTCCATGACCTCGCACAGCTCAGCACACAAGTGGGGCTGCGTTCCCACTGCACCCCTGTCAGGGAGGGCTAGTTGCACTCCCTGAGACTACGGTGGGCGCAGGCCGGCCTCAGGCTCGGTTCCGTTTCCTAGGGCGCCCAATGTAGAACTGAGTAGGATGGTTTTTAAAGCAGTGTTTCTCAGGGTCTCATCTTAGAGCCCTGCATCAAATGTAAATTCTTCTATGCTTCTCAATTCACTTTTGACAGTTTAAAATATAAATAGCAATTTGGTGTAAATTTTTTGACATTTGCCTATGATTTCCAGAAGATATTTAAAAAATCAAATGAATGATTCTTTCATTTCTGTATTTTAACTATCAAAATGTAATATTTAGGTAAAAGCTATCACTGACTCATCTAACATAAGGTTCCCTTTTCACAAATGTTCAAAGCTTCTTTAGGAATTAAGAAGTTAAAGATTTAAAGAATCAGACCTGTGAAAAAAGTATGAATCTTTTTTCAGTACAGATAGTAGAGATGATACTAATTTGGAAGAAGAGACAGAGACATGAAATATGAATGAGTCCAGAGATCAGAGGACGTTAACACAAAGGCTAGTGACATGAGGTCACCGGCGTTCCTCCTGTCCAGCAGAACAGCGTGGCTTGGGGCAGAGACGACTGTGAGGAACGGAACAGAAACACAGAGAAACACCAGGCAAGCGGTGAACGTTCAGAAGAGAGATTTAAATTTGACAGAAGAAAGGCAGGAACAAACAGAAATAAGTATAGGAAAATAGGGCATAGGGAAACCAAACAGAGAGGAAACAGACACTGGCCTTTGAAAAGAGAACAAAAGATGAAAACCCGTAGATTTCCTTTTACTGTTCACCGTTAACAAGGGAAAACCTCCTTGTCTCTGAACTTTGAACAAATGTTAATATTTTCCCCTCAGTTTGGGGTTTTGAAAAGCCAACTCTTAAAAATGACTTTGGTTTCCCTCAGTTAAAAAGAAAACAAAATCATATTATAGTGTCTTTAATAGATGTTGAGTATTGATGGATTAAATGTGAAAGATGTGATTTTCAAAATATCTTCAGCAACATGGGAATGCATTTCCTTGGCTTTCTTGCCTATCTAGTACACGTAACAGTTAGCAGGACCCAGTTGGAAAGATTTAAGAGCCTTTGTAGAATAAATCAGAAATACGCATTCTTACACCTGCCTGGGCTTAAACAACTGCTCAGCCAATAACATAATCTATGGCCAGTGAACTAACAAAAACTCAGGGAAGGTAGCGTTCCCAATCAAACAAGGCCTAGCAAGCAGCTGGGAATCACGACTATCTGCCTGTCTCTAAAAACGAACCCATGAACAGAGCAAACTGCCCTAACATGACAGAAACTTATTTCAGGGCAAACTGTGTGAAAGTAGAGTCAATACAGAGGAGTTTTCTTCTCCCAGAAGACAAGTGGCAGAAAAAGAGGTGATGTCAGGGATTAAATAGAGGGCTTAGAATGAAAATAATCACCTTTCCAGGGTCAGCAACTGTGGCAAGACCTATTTATGAAAGAGCCACCTCGGTCTTCTTGCAGCACGGTTCACACTCCTGTATAAAATGAGCACACTCACCAGGAACCCTGGGGGCTAATCACATTCCTGCTGGCTTTGCTTTCACTACCTTGGGACTTGGCTAAGACAGAGGAATGGAAGCAAACATTTACATTACACTAAACTTATGATTATATGCTCTCCAAAGTGATGATCTTCTCTTGCTTTCTATTTAAATTATATTTACAACTGATGTCCCCCCCTCCCCACCCTTTCTTTTCAGTACTGGCCTCAAGGAAAAAAAGGCTATTTCATTAATGAGTAATTACTGTTCACTGTGAGGTCTCAAGTCTCAAATTTATTTTATTTCAGAATGTTAAGAACTACAACAAACTGATGTTAACCATTGCAACTTACTACGGGTTAACTGGGAAAAGGTCACGAGAACTGGCAAACGTTACAGAAGCAGCATAAACGCCAGTGATCAGGTTGATGGCTCTACTGACGGTAGTCAAATCCAGAGAAATAAATTCTTAAAAATGTCAATGACAACACTGTCCATGAAAACGGCAAAACATTTATCGAGTGCTGACTGTTCCAGACATCCTGCTACATCCTTTAAAAAGAGCATCTCATTTAATCCACAACCTAACCTACCAGAAAGGTACTGTTATTCCCCCCAGTTTACGCATTAAAGAACAGGGCTGGAAAGGTTGTATGATGCGCCGGGATCACACACCTAGCACACGCCCAAGCTGGGACTCACAGCCAGGTCTGACTCCAAACCCACACAGCAGCACTCCACTATTTACATTTCTAAAAAAAAAGACGAGTATATGTGGCAGGAATGTCTTGTTCAAGTTAGGCAAACTTTTAAATAACTTTTTTGACTTTTAATTCTTCAAATAATACAAGGATTATGGGATATGGACTTAATACCTTCCATGATTTAAAGAGGGCTAGACAATTTTTGACCAAGAGTCAAGAAAATCCTGCAGTCGCTCGTTGGGCATTATTACTTATAGTTGAAACGTCAACAGTGCTCCTTTATCTGAAAATATGAAAAACACACAGGCTAGCCCAGTTAGAGAAATGGCTGCAGTACAAATCGCAAGAGAGAATGTCTTCAGAAAACAAATAGAATTAAACTATAGAGCCTAGCATGATTAACTATTTCTGAGTTCTACGACTCCTAGATCTTGACCTAAGTTACTTAACCTTTCTGGGCCTCTGATTCTCGCCATGTAATTTGGGTATAAGAACAATATCTAGCTGACACGTTTAAAAAAGATTGACTTGTGCTTCGCAAATGTTCAGTAAAAGGTAGCTTCTTACTATAACTTTTATTTCTACTAAAAAACAGCTCAAGCCCAGTATTTTACCCATCATGGTCGACTGGATTACCTGCACACAAGGAACAGAACAATATTATTACATTTAACTTACCTGCATTAATACCAGGAAGGAGAAGAGATGTTAGTAATTCAAAATGGTGGGTAGTAGAAAGATTGTTAATGAATGTCTTTGGAGAAGGATTGTGTGGTTTGCATTTATATGCAGCCATCCTAGATATCCTGGAGATTCACATCAAATAAAATAAAAGCAACAGGTTGTTTTACTTTTGTAAGAGGTTGTATGACTTTGCTAATCCTTCGTGCTGTTGTTCAGTACCAGAGTGATGGAAAAAATCTGATCAAACGTCTCATAAACACAGTTATATACTTATAACAGAAAATGGCAATCAAATATCCTTGATTCTGTTCTTTTTTATTCCTCATGCTACTTATTTTCCACACGTGATCTTTTCCATCACTTTGAAGGTAGGGGTTTGTCTAAAGGCTGATTATTTCCTTTTTGGCACTAGGGCCGTAATTCAGGTAGCGGCCACCTGCTAAATAATGGGGCCTTTTTATTGATTCCATGGTCAATTGTCTAAGCTTTTTCCAGGTGTGGTTAACTAACAAAAAATAATTATAGCGCATTATCCAGCTGCTTAAGCTTTTAAAGGAAAAATATGTGTTGAACAATAAAGGTCCAACCTGTTTACCAGATACTATGTAGTATTATATTGCTACAATAATTTAGCAGTGGGGCATTGACACAGGAATAGATAGAAAGATCCAAGTAGGATAATAAAACTGACTGAAAATATATGTAAGACGTTACTCTATGATGAAAGACAGGTTTCACATCAGTGGGGAAACACAAGATTATTCACTTGCGGTGGTTAGCAATTTAGAAAAAAACAAAGTTATAATATTAACATAATGTAATACACCAAATCAATTCCATGTGGATTAAAGATGTCAAAATAAAGGAAAAACAAAACCATAAAAATACCAGAGAAAGACATAACTAGGTATTTATACAATTCTGGGATTAAGAAGACCTGAAGAATGATACTGGGCAGAAAACATGAAGAAAAAATCACCAGATTTGGCAGTTCAAACTTAAAACTCCACATTAAAAACAAAACAAAACAAAAACCTCCAAGAAAACTGTAAGGCAATGACAAACTTGTAAAACTATTCAAACCAAAAAATAATATCCTTAATATTTAAGAGCTTTTGTAAATCGACAAGAGATGAATTATCATTTGGCTGTACAATTAACAACCACAATCACAATAATAAAATATAAATGGTCGAGTAACACATTTTAAAAGTTCAACTTTACCAGCAAACAAAGAAACACAAAATGCAAGATAGAAACTGGCAAAGATTAGGATATCTACACCTGTTATCTGTGACACATTATAACACATACATACTACATAAGACCTAGGGTAAGGAGAAACTAGCAACTTCATTCACTGATGGTACAGGCATGAATGATTCAACTTTCTGGAATGTGATCTAGGAAAAATGTCATCAAAGGCAAACCTGAGCTGACAGAAGTCAGAGTGACGGGGGCAGGGGACTGGCTGGAGGGGACCTTCTGGGTAATGCAAATATTCTACACCTTGGATTGGTGGTGTTTACATGAATGTATACAACTGTCAAAAATCATCAAATAAAACAGATACAAACTGTTTTCTTATATTTAAATTACAAATGAAAAAAATAAAAAACCACATGACTTGGCCCAATAAATTAACAGTGAATTTGCAAAATATTTAATTACTGGCTTATTCACTGATGAAGGCTTATCATAAAAAATAGGACAAATTTTTCCATTCTTGGAAAAAGTGTATCTATAAATACATGAGGATTGATTAAAGGCATTTAATAACGATTATTTGTGGGATATAAAATTACTAGTGTTTTTTTCCTTTTCTGTCCCTTTTTAATGTTTTATATATTCAACACATAAACAGAAATTAGGTTATTTGAAAAATCAGTATGACTATTATTATTAACTTCATGTAATAACTCTGGAACATAAAATGACACATTGTTTAAAACTGCCTTTAAAGGAATACAAACAACTACATAGAAGTTATGCATCTTCTTACTACTTTGGTTTTTCTATCCTGTTTGCAGCATTTACTTTCCCATATAGTTCAAGTACCAGAGTGCTTGTGGATAATTTCTTGACTGCCTGTATATAATGGAAACTTTCATTTTATGCTAGCTCGGTTGTTATCTGGAACTACCATTGTGAAATGACTTTTTATTATATGTGCTAATCCCAAGGACCCTTGCTCTTTACATTTTCTTTCCAATAGAAATAAACCACTTATGCTTATGTAGCTTTTATCTGTTCCAAAATGCTGTCTGCTAAAAAGAAAAAAAAACAAAAAAGTCTGGACAGAGTCCAAAACCTATGATGGTATAGACCCAGCATAGAGAAGGTAATCTTGACCATTCTCCTCTTTCTACATGATTGCTAAATTTACATTCACTAAATTCGGCAAGCCTCAGCATTTTATAATCTCCATTGAGCGAAACGACCTGCTTTAACTATACTTTGCTCTTTTTCTCAACAAGTTTTAAAATAGAACCACTGAGCCCTAGCAAATGTAATGTATATTTCTACATTTCTCCTAGGTCGCAGATAACCTACCTGAAGTAATTTACCATTCACCTTTTCTTTACCTGTAGCTTTCGTTCGGGTTGTTATGAGAGGGCTGTATAACTGACACTCTGCCAATTGAATTTAGAATGTTTAGTTTGTGCCGCTTGAGTAATTTGTCAGGCCGCACCAACACTACCCCAGTCCTGCGCACCCTCCTCCCTTCCTCACACCTAATATTTCCCGAGCATCTCCTCCGAGTCAGGCACTGAGCTGACTACATTACATGAGTCATCCCCCTTCACTCTAACAACTCTGAAGTAGGTTTGTTACAGGTGAAGAAATTGAATCTCGCAGGAGATGTTGCTTGCTCAGGTCACTCAGCAGTCACTGTCAGAGCAGGGATTTGAACCCAGGCAGTCTGATTCAACAGCCCATTGTATGATTAGGAGATAATTTGATATGTGGGATTACAGAGAGCCTGCATGACGGGGCGTTTCTTTAAAGGAACGTGGAAGGCATTCCAAAGATCAGAACGGGTGATAAGTGCTATAACCAGCTCCAGAAGATGTATTATTTAGAATCAAATGTCTCTAAAAGTCAAGATGAAATTTTTTTTCTTATCCCACTGATTATTACTTCACAATGAAATCCTGTTGGTAGAAGCTTCTGGAAGCATCATGGGCTTTTATGTGTTATCCACAATCTCACCATTTACTACTATGTGATCTTGGGCAAATATCCTAATTTCTTTGAGCCTCAGTTTCCTCATCTATAGAATGGAAGTGATACCAATTAACTGATGGAGGTGTAACAAGCAAATCCACCACAACCGGCCCCTAACCTGTGGGCCCCAAGAGGCTCTTACGAGGGTTAATGGGAGAAGACAGCATAAAGGTCCCAACAGGGTGCCTGAAATACAGCTGGCCCTCGAACAACGGCAAGGGGGTTAGTCAGGGTGCCAACAAATCCGGGTAACTTTGGACTCCCTCACATTTAATTACGGTTGGACCTTCGCATTTGTGAATTCAACCGACCTGAGAGCAAAGGCAGTGTTTTTGATTCGTGGCTGGGAATCCATAGTTGGCAATGCAAAAATACTGTTTCAATTCGTGGTTGGCTGAAGCTGAGGATGCAGATGAAAAGGGCTGACTGTACTTACTGAACAAAGAGTCTGCATACAAGTGGACTCCTGCAGTTCAAACCCAAGCTGTTCAAAGGGCAACTGTATAGCACATGCAAATATTTGCCTCAAGAATGAAGTGGAGAGATCCAGAACCACCATCATCTCCTACTATTGGTAGAAGAGTAAGAGTAAAAAAGGCATAAAAAAGATGAATATTTAATTTAAAGTCAGGTATAAGTGACTTCTACTCATTTATTTCATACAATTTTATTAATTAATCTGAATAACTTATTTTTTAAAAAATATTTTATTTATTTATTTTTTTGGAGAGAGGGGAAGGGAGGGAGAAAGAGAGGGAGAGAAACATCAATGTGTGGTTGCCTCTCATGCACCCCCCACTGGCCGGCAACCCTGGCATGTGCCCTCACTGGGAATCGAACTGGCGACCCTTTGATTCACAGGCTGGCACTCAATCCACTGAGCTACGCTAGCCAGGGCTGAATAATTTGTAATTGGTTAAAAAGATACTTAACCAGTGGTTTTAAAAGAAAAAATAAAATTTCACATTAAAGTACTTCTGCAGATGTGATAAAAAAAAGTCTGTGAAAAACAATGTTCTACAAACCCCCTGCCCCCCAAAATGAATCTAGATGCAGTCTTTACACCCTTCACAAAAATTACCTTAAAATGGATCACAGACCTAAATGTAAAATGCAAAAGTATAAGACTCCTAGATGATAACATAGGAGAAAACCTACATGACCTTGGGTATGGCAATGACTTTTCAGATAACGTGGAACAGGCAATGCATGTATGAAATAATGGACAAGCTGGACTTCACTGAAATTAGAAATTTCTGCTCTGTGAAAAACAGTTCCAGAATGGGGGCGGGTGGTTACGGGACTGGGTGGAAGAGGTGAAGGGATTAAGAAGTACAAACTGGCAGTTACAAAATAGTCCTGGTGATAAAAAGTACAGCATAGGGATTATGTAGTCAACAATATTGTCATAACTCTGTGTGGTGCCAGGTAGGTACCGGAAATATCGGGGGGAACACTTCGTAAGGTATATAAGTGACTGTCTAACCACTGTGCTGTCCACCTGAAACTAAAACAAAATAAATTTGAAAATAAAAAAAAAGAGTTAAAACCATCAAGAAAATTAAGAAAAAAAGAAAAACAATGCCAGAAGAATAAGAGAAGCCACAGACTGGGAGAACACATTTACAAAAGACATCTGATAAAGGATTGATACTCATATACATGAAGAACACTTGAAACTCAACAATAAGAAAATGAACAACCTGATTGAAAAGTAGACAAAAACCCTTAGCATACACCTTACCAAAGTAGATATACCGATGCTAAATGTCATGTGAAAAGATGGTCAACACCACAGGTCATTAGGAAATTACAAATTAAAACAACAGCGAGGTACCCCTACACACCTATTACCAGAAAGGGCAAAATCCGTAACACTGACAGCAGCGCATGCCAGTGAGGACGCGGAGCACCGGGAACCTCACTCACTGCTGGTGGAGATGCAGAATGGTACAGCCACTCTGAAAGACAGTCTGGCAGTTTCTTACAAAACTAAACACATGACACAGCAATCGTGCTCCTTGGTATTTATCCAAAAACTTAGGTTTACAAACATTCATAGAAGCTTTATTCATAATTGCCAAACCTGGAAGCAAACAAGATGCCCTTCACTAGATACATGGGTAAACTCTACTGCACCCCGATGAAGGAATATTACTCAGTGCTAAAAAGAAATGAACTGCACAGTCATGAAAAGACGTGGAGGAAACTTACACGTGCATTACTAAATGGAAGAGGACGATCTGAAAACACTATGCAGTATATGATTCCAACTATATGACATTCCGGAAAAGGCAAAACTATAGATACAGTGAAAAGATCAGTGGTTGCCAGGGTGGGGGCAGAGGGAGAGATGAACAGTCAGAGCACAGAGAAGTTTTAGGGTGATGAAACTATTCTGTAGGGTACTATAATGGTGGGTATATCTCATTTCGTATTTGTCCAAACCCACAGGAGGTACACCACCCGGAGTGAATGCTGATGTATGGACTTGGAGTGATAATGACGTGTAATAATGTACCACTCTGGAATGGGGTGTTGATAGTATGTGGGGAATGCAGGCAGGCAGAATATGGGAACCCTGTACTTTCTGCTCAGTTTTGCTGTGGACCTAAAACTGCACTTAAAAATATATTTATATTTTTAAATATAAAGTATATTTATACAGTTTATAATACAGTTTATAAAATAAAGTCTATTAGATTTTTTTGCGTGGCTGGTGTAGCTCAGTGGATTGAGCATGGACTGCAAACCAAAGGGTCGCTAGTTCGATTCCCAGTCAGGGCACATGCCTGGGTTGCAGGCCAGGTCCCCAGTGGGGGCCACGTGAGAGGCAACCACATATTGATGTTTCTCTCCCTCTTTTTCTCCCCAGTTTTATTAAAAACAGAAGCAAATCAGACTGTTTGTATTTTTTTAAAGTTTACAGAGAAAAGCATTTCTCCTAAAGTGTTACTCTTTTTCACTAAGCACTGCAAAGTACCTTAATTAAGTCTTGAGATACTAATAGCCTTAAAAGCAACTCATAAAATGATATTTACTTGGAAGCATAAACTGGAATGATATTTTGGGAGGGCAATTTGAAAATATTTTGCAGAAACCTAACATGCATACCCACTGACTAAGAATTCCAGTTACAGAAATTTATCCTCAGAAAATGGCAACGACAAAAAT
The DNA here is from genome assembly GCF_022682495.2 of Desmodus rotundus. Taxonomy (NCBI): domain Eukaryota; kingdom Metazoa; phylum Chordata; class Mammalia; order Chiroptera; family Phyllostomidae; genus Desmodus; species Desmodus rotundus. The sequence goes on from NC_071387.1 coordinate 173,095,437, forward strand.
ACAAACATGTTCATTACAATGTTGTGTATAATAAAACAAGAAAAAACTGGAAAGAGTCTGCATATCCAGCAATGTGAAGTTGATCAAATAAAGTGTGGTTCTTCATACTTTGGAATAGTACATGGCCATAAAAAGTTTTAAAATTATATCATAAAGTTACGTATGGTAAGGAAAAATATTCACTGTATTACTGAGGGAGAACTCAAGTTATAATATTGTGGTATTACATAATTTCATTTCTGCTTAAAATACGTCAATGCATAAAACTATTTGGAGGGGTATATACATGTGTAAATTAACAGTATTATTGAGTTTTGGATCACAGGTGATTTTTACTTAGTTTTTTTGAGGAGTCCGTATTCTGGTTTCCTACAGTAAACATATTTTCCTTATATAATAAAAATGTTAAAATGTTTACTGGAGGCAACCATGTAATTGTTCGTGTTTTTCTGACTCATAAAACTGAATACTGTAGGTACTACAGAGAGTGGTGGAGGGGAGAGGGAGGAAGAGAAAGAGGGAGGCAGGCAGACAGACCTCCCTTGTGCATTATTTTTCATGTACATTTGTTGTAAAGCTTTAGGTTAATCTTAGATTTAACTATCTGGAAACCATTTTTAATGGAACATAGTAGTGAATAGTTAAGGTTCACAGGATCGCAATGTAGTTGCAGAGATTTAATTGTTCTCCTTTCCTTGGAATGCTGATTTTGTTGCGTAAGGAGCAGGTGGCTGCCTTTTTTATAAGTCTCTGCACTGCCTTGTCGGACACAGCTCTCTCAGAACTTTTTTTGGGAGCCAACCGAGTTTTATCTAAACAAACCCCAAATGACATATGGACTTCATCCACATGGTCGTATGAATCCTTTGGCTGATGACTCCAGCTATGTATCTAACTGGTTTTATAAAATCCATGCTCGAGAAGGATTCTATACGAGGGTGTAATGCTGTAGGGAGAAGGAACGTAGTGGCGAACAGACCGGAGCCGCTGTGCTGCAGTCTGGTGCCCACCCCTGCCCCCGAGCACAGGCAGCACATACCCCCACAAAGGGGAGAGTCCTGATAATGCTGAGTGAACGTTTCTATCATGCACTTCAGCTTCGATCTACTAATAACACTTCTTTAAAGTCCTTGTTAGACAGTGAAATCTGGGAATAATTATCAAACACCATATATAGTGTTTACAATAGAATCATATTTCTTTTCTTTCTCTCCCCATCCCACCTTTTTTTTTTTGCATAAAAAATAGAATGCTGCTGAATGGTACCCAAATGTCTGTTGTATACCATGCCAATACGGCAGCCCAGCCAAAAATGCGAATAGAACTGTTCGCCAAGCAAAAGAAAACATAACAAATTGGTAATGGTTTCTATCTTGACAGAAAATGAAAATGATCCCTCAATGTGTGGTCACTCATGCGGACACATAAAAATGTCTTAGAAGCAATCATTTCACCTCAGATAACAGACCCTGACGGGGCAGTACAGCACTGGCTGACTCGCACTTCTGAGAAGAGTGGCAACCGTGACCCACAAAACGCTCTGGGAGCCACGTAATTTATGCATAACACACATGCACATGCCAGACACTCGTCATGTCTGCTACAAACCCTTCCGAGTACAGGACTTCTCTTCTGGGGGGGGCACGTTACGATCTAAGTCACTGGAGATCTGATAAAGCCGAACTGGTTTATGTATGAACAGAAATGATGCTGTTGGTTATAAGGTTACAACATTTCAATAGCCTATATTGCAATAAAAGAGCATTATCTAAGAGCCCTGGGTACCATGTATGATTCTGTATAGTGCCTTGGATACTAAAGCAATTTTATGAGATGTTAGATAAAACAAATACCAAAAAAAAAATATGCAGGTACATCGCATACAGTTCTGATTTTCTGTTTAGGAAACTGCAATTAAAAGTAAGAGATGAACCCCCTGAAGACATATGATGGTTCCTTTAACATATTTCCCTTTCCTTTACCACTTATTTTTGTTCTCCGAGAACTGGCCAACATCACTGACCAGTGATTTTTTCCCCCTATCTAGTGCAGTTTTCCCATTTGTTTAATTTTCTAATGAGCATGTTAGAACAGTGATTGCACTGTGAAATCACATCGAAAACAAGAATGACAGTGTTAAAAACACTAATTGATACCTGAAACTAATGAGGAATTCAGAATGAGAAAATATTGAACCAAAGAGGCTAGGAAGAACCTTGGGAGTTAAATGGCCTCGCCAAGTTGAAAGTAAATTTGAGTCCTGTAGGTTGTGAGTTTCGAATGGAACGTCTGGGTTTAAATTTGCTGGTGACTTTCCTGTTCAGTAAAAATGGACTTAAATGGCTTATAAAAAGGTTAAAAAAGCTTATTGGGCATCAAACTGCTCTTACAAAACACCCTCTTGATGAGTTCAGTGTAAATGAATCAGAAACACATGGATCATATTTCCTTAAGAAGTGTGTATGGATTCAAAAATAAGGGAAAGAAGACTTGGTAAAACATTTGTGTGTGTGTGTATGTGTGTGTGTGTGTGGTGACTGAATCCAAAACATTTAAAAGATATTTTGAGACATTCAAGGAATCCAAAATAGAACTAGACCTGTGCAGTCATACAAAAACCAGAAGTTCTCCACTATGCAATGTGCACTTATCTCTATGGGCCCATCAACACTCCCTGGGCCTTTGCCTTTGGCACAGAATTATGGGAGGAGCCAGCTTCTGTCTTTAAGCAACTTAGAAGTTAAGTATAAATAAATACATAAGTAATACAAACCTATTAAAAGAGACCCAGGGTTTTACAAAAAATCTGGCATCATAACCCAGATCACACAGAGACTGTATGTAGATAAATACAAAAGGACTTTTAGGGTCCTAGGGTAGGCAGGATTAATTCCATTCAAACCATCATCCCCTCAGCCTTTTGATTAAAGTTATATATAGTTGTCGAGCCTTCCTTGCTTAAATGTTTTCTTAATGAGTGTTTTTATGTCTTTTTTTAATGTGTGTCGCAGCCCTCTTTCCTCCACCCTAGACCTGCGAGCGCTCCGCAAATCTTGCCGACTGGGTTCCTGGAGGGTGGGGGCGCTGGACAGAGTTTTGAAATAGGGGAGAGATGCTGTTTGCCAGAGAGGAGTGAGGCTGCGATTCGGGGTTCGGGTAATGGCGCATGGAACAGTTCAGAGGCTCCAAGGGTGAGTCATGTGTGGGGGTGACCCACAGGCTTGCTTGCAGCGATGTGCCTCAGCCAGGGTGCAGTGGGGGATGGAGGCAGTTAGATGCGGGGAGGCCTAATATACCACATGAGAAGTCAACGGAAGGGCAGAGGAGTGCGATAAGGAAAAGCACATTCTTATTCTTTCTTTCTTTTACTTTGCCAATATAGGATAAAGTGCTAAGCACAGGACAAGTACAAGTCATTAATTCCTTTATTTCTTATCAGTGTTTTAAGCAGCTGAAAAATATCCAAAGATAAAAATAAGTTAATTACGCACACATGGCTAGAACCCTGTAGGTCATAAATTTGAAGAGGAACTTAGTAGGATTATGAAAGGGATTACTGAGCTCTGAAATAGTGGTCAGAAAGTATGAAAAAATTAATGATTTAGAATCTTGGAAGGCTATTTTTTTAGTTGTTTAATGTGGGTTTTATCTTGACCATGATACTAGAAAGTTATTTAGGGCAGGGACAGTGTCCTATAATTCTTGTGGATTCTGCACTGGCCAGCACAATGCTGGGAACACACCACGCACTCATTACATGCTTCCCCAAGTGAAGTGAGGTCAAGGGCGCTGAGGCCCGGTAACAGTGAGGGTGTGGCTGAAGGTAAAGTCTGAAAAAAACGCCAGGGATGATGTAGTGGAAATGTCCTAACAGTGTCTCTGCTCTGAGCCTAGTTGTTCACGGAGAATAGACAGAAATCAATACCCTTACCATCCTTCATCATCTTCTACTTCCACTTCAGAAACGTCATTTTCAGGAGTTTCAGCAATTGCTTGCGTGAGTTTTGATTTAAACTGGTTCAGCAGTGCAAGGGTCTGAAAGCAGAATAAGACTGTTAAATTTTCTGATAAGGAGAGATGTAATTTTAGAAGAGACACTTAAATTAGTTAGAAAAAATATAACCTACTAGGATAAATTTTTAATTTTGAAGGAAAATAATACAGAACTGCCTTCCAGCTGCAACAGTGATTGCCATTCACAAACCCTGACATCACCCTAGTGCACCCTGATATTTTACTGCAGAGATACAGGATTACTTTCTTACTTGGGGAACATAAACTTGCTTATACAGAAGACATTTAAATTTTAAAATACATGCTTATTATCATAGCTAACTTTTTAATGTCCACATGACAGGGTGGGGCTTCATTAAGATACTTAAAATCAAAAACAAAACACCAAGCTGTGTATTTTCAATGAACAAATTTCTAAAAATGTAAACATATCAATGTTTGGAAAGATAAAATAAATTTTATTTTATTACCGGAACACATTAACTGCTATAAGATGGGTAAAATGGAGTGATGTCTTTAGAAAACCCTTTATATGCACTAGAAACTTCAGAGGGTCATTCCCTTTGATTCGGTAACTCCAATGGGGAACATATGTAGAAAAATAATCTAAAACACAAAGTGGCCTATGCAGAAGACGCGCACCGCAGCAGTAGTTACTGGAGTGGGAAATGGAAACGTTAGACGTGTATCAATAAAGATCTAGATACATTTTGGTAAAAAGTAATGACTGTGCTATTACGGTCCTTAAAAATTCTATACATGAAGCATTACATTCTGTTGTTAAGTGAAAAAAGTAGGATATAGATATCAAGTTGAATATGTTTTCTAAGAAAGGGACCATTCCTCTGAGTCTTGCCCGGCCCCTACACCCTCCGTGGGTGAGAGGAAATGACAGGTGCTTGCAGCTCGATGACCTTGCTGTCCCCGGCTGCACGCTAACCGTGTGCTCCAGAGTTTGAGTGGAGAACAGTAGTTAGCACAAAGTTTTAGTCTGCAGTTTTAAAGAGTTTATAATTAGGAAAATGGATTAAATACTATCTCTATATAAAAATCAAATACCTAATTCAAATACGGATACATGGAATTCAGTACTAAAATAGATTTCATAAGGAAATAGTTGTGTTACAGCTCAGTATGTGAATAACAGGTATAATAAGGAGTCACAAGAAACTGCTAGGCTCCAGAATTTACCTACCAAATGTCATTGAGACCGCAGTTCACAAGAACATTAAGTAGGTTTTGTTGGTGTAGAACCTCAATAAAGACAGGCGGTGCCAAAATAGGAAAAAAGGTAGTTATTGCTAAAAAATGCTAGCAAGATGTGCCTTGTATGTTTCTGCAACATTGAATGCCCGGACAACAATGGAAAATATTACCATGCTGCGGGAGGAGGGAGTTTGAGAGGAAAACTACACATTCCTGCAGAAGCTCCTCACAGGCATTCCGAGGGCTGCCCGGTAGGTTAGGGCTTAGAGATCTGATTCATTTCTAGGGTAGTAATTATAGGATTAGGCTCTTCAAACAATGTTAACACATAAAGCATCCCTTGTTTTTCAATCTTATTCATAAAAACAAATCTTTCTGCTTATAAACTTTTATTGTATTTGCTTAAAAGTAAGAAAAAGGTTATTGCAGAACTATTAGAAAATAAAGAGGAGCAAAACAAAAATACACTACCGCTACTCAGAATACCCACTGTGGACATTTCGGTGTGTACCCTTCAGGCATCTGATGTGTTTTTGTGTGTGTGTATGTGCTTACGTACTTATGTCTAATTATATAAACATGTATCTTCGTATGCACATCTCTCTATTACTTAAAGGTGAATCTTGTCAGCTTTTAATGGCGGACTTTTGTATACGTGGAAATCTCTTTTCTAAGGGCATAAATAAAAATGAAAACAAAGGAGACGTCTTAGTGAAATAAAATTTTAAAACTTCCTTGCAAATTACACTCGACCTGGATCTTTTTCCCTGAGTTGGAAGTGGCAAGGGGTCTGTTTTTAGAGCCAGTCAATGTGCTACTGGCATTTCCTCAGAGACGGGGGCTGTGACAAACAAAAACCATCCTCTTGGCCTTGCTTAGCGTCTCCTCTAGTCAAGATTGGGCTTCCTTTAGCTGCATCCTAAAGGCACGAGAACACACTAGGCAGAAAAGCAACCATCACAAAAATGACGGAGTACGACACAGGGTGAGGAAGATGGGATCTCCATGGAGGCATTTCTGTTCGGCATCCAGAGGGGAATTGGTCCTCTGCCTTTAGCTGAAGGGTAAATGGCCAACCACCAATAGCATAGCTCTTCAGCACAGCTAGAGCCTTCCCAGCACGGAGAAGCTGTTTTGAAGGGATCCTGCCTGGGGAGATGTTGTGCAAGCATAACTACACACAAGAGTCTCTCAAACGGCTTCTGAGTCTCTACTCCTGCCCTGGGTCCAGTCTATTCAGCAGCCAGGTTGGAGGGATCTTCTCAAATTGCGAATGAGATCATTACACTTCCTTCCTTTAATGGCTGCCCATTGCCCGTAGGGTCCATCTAAACTCCTTATTAATGCTCAAAAATACCTTCCTTGCATGAACTGGCTTCTGCTTACCTCTCCAGCACCACTCTCTCTTTCTCATTTATGTTCTAGTCATACTTAACATCTTTTAGTTTTTTGCAAAGAGACCAAAGACTTGTCTTGTACTGTTCCTTTTGTCTAGCCATGCATCTCCTATTTGACCTTCAAAGCTCAGGTGACAAATCGTTTTCTCCAGGAGGCCTTCCCAGATTTTTAGGACATGTTAAGTCCTACTATTACACCTTTACACAGTTCTCTATACCTAAGCTGTTGTAATGCTCACCCCCTTTTATTGATATTACTGTATTTGCTTAACAGCTCTTTTTCCTGCTAGCTCAGAAAGGGCAGGGATATGTCCAACCTTGATTATCACCAAATACAGTGAGTAGTACATGATAGGTTCCTTTTTTTTTCTTTTATTGAATCTAGATAGAGGGGGAGGGAGGAACAAAGAAAGGGAGAGATACATCAATGTGAGAGAGAAACATTAATTGGTTGCCTCTTGCACGAGCTGGACTGGAGACCGAACCAGCAAACCAAGCACGTGCCCCGACCAGGAATGGAACTAGTAACCCTTCAATTTGTAGGGTGACACCCAACCAAATGAGCCACAATGACCAGGGCACGGTAGGTTCTTAAACAATTATTTACTAGGAGGGAAAAAGGAGGAATTCATGAATAAAAGTGATCCTTAGCACCATTGGTAGTATAGTGATTACAGTGTGACTCCACGAACACAAGTTAATAATGTACTTTTTCTTAATTTTATTTTATGTCCATTTCTTTTTTTCCTTAAGATTTTATTTATTTATTTTTAGACAAAGGGGAAGGGAGGGAGAAAGAGAGGGAGAGAAACACTGACGTGAGAGAGAAACATCAATCTGTTGCTTCTTATATGTGCCTTGACGGGGGACTAAACTCGCAACCAGGGCACGTGTCCTGACCAGGGACTGAATCAGGGACCTTTTGCTTTGTGGGACAAACCCCAACCAACTGAGCCACATCAGTCAGAGGGATATTCCATTTCTTTTAGAAACTGTACAAGTTAGTTATCTGCAACTATAATTTATCATACTTGACTTCTTGCTGAACTTTCCCTATGATTATTTTCATGCTAAGTACTGATGCGTGCTTTCCTTATCAGTAATTAGGTGTCACTAATTACTAATTACTAATATAGAATAATGTATATTCTATATTAGATAGGTAGATAGACAGACAGATAATCAGCACTAAAGAGAAAAGATTTCAGTCTGCCCCCTATCTTTTCAAACACGAAAGGCCAGGGAGATTTGGAGTGCTGAGTGCTGCATGCTGTCATGGTGGACTCCCAAATGGTTGAGCTGGTTCCCTGTCTCTTTTTGTTCTTGACTTCTTACAATCTTCCTATATTACTAACTTAAAGATACAGGAATTACCTGCAAAAAGCAGAACTTTGTAATATTACTTACAATAGAAATCAGCTAGTAGACCAAATGCCTTATTTGCAGGCGATGTATCACACAGCTTCAGGTGGAGCTGGCTAATCAGCTTGTGAGATGCTGGGCCAGAAGAGATCCCTTCAGCATTCATAGTCACGTCTTCTCTATTTCCTAAGACTCACTTAGACAAAGGTTCTGCCTGAGTATCTGGTAACATGTGGGTTTACAAGATTCCCGTGTTTGATATGGGAGTACACATTTAAAACCTGGAAGTTTTAGGCTTTTCATCTACAGTGTTTGGAAAGAGCTCTATCATCTGGGCCTCTGCATGAGTGGCCAAGGCCCTTGTCACCCCACCCTATGTAAACACATGCTTTTTCATTGCTAAGAGGTAGTGCTTCTCCTGATGTATAATCAAATTAGGCTCCAATAACAGCACTTGAAGACAACCGAAAGATAATGAATTACATATAAATTTAGGTTGTTAAATTACCTGGTCTTCCCGGGAAGTTCCCTTCTTTGGCTGCTGCTTCCTCAAAGCTTCATACTTTTGCTTTTCTCTTCTGTATTCTGCAACAGCACCACCCACAGCAACGTCTTCCTCTGAAGAATAGTAGATTATTCTTAGAATAATGGTGAAAAGGTTCTGTGGTTTTCCTCCATTTAATTTAAAAACCAGCCAATAAACTCCACCAGTTTCACAACTATTTTCCTAGATTAGAAAGTGACTGATGTTAACTTATCAACCAATTCTATGAACATCTTTATTATAAACTGTAATACTGTACTATTGTAGTTGTTCTTGTATTTGACTATAACATCACCTATCTCACTTTTAAGACTTTCCTGAAATTCAGCAATACTATTTTACATTACTCCCTTGCCTTCTAAGATATGTTCTTTCAGTAATGGTTGATTTGCCACTTTTGTTGTCTAGTGAAAACAACAACAGTAATAACGACAAATAACTTCAACTTGACGGCATCACACTATATGCATATATCTAGCAAATAAGTCAGTTAGGACAGTTACCAGAAGCAGGCAAAAATTATTTTTACTAAATTACAAATCAGAAAACAAATGTACGGGTTTGATTCTGCAATAATTCCATATGAAGATTAATTAATATCTGGGTTCACATAATACAATTTTGCTTCAAAAACACAAGTCCTGTACTAACATTTTATAATACCTTATAGGTACACATATTAATGAAAGTTTGTGACAAAAAAAGCCCCCAAACAAATAACCTACGTCTTCTCATCTTTGACTAACAGACCAAGATGAACAAGATGTAATCAAGAATGATAGTAATCTTTCCACTCAAGTCTGGGTTTGTCATTTGCCTCTTTGTTACCTAGTTTAAAGAATATTAATGCGCAATGTGTTAACAAGCAGCCATTTTTTTTCAAGAGATATTCTAGTTAAAAAAATGTGTGAACTAAGAAACAAGTAGTTTTTATGGTTACCTAATACCATGATTTTTATGTTGGTCAAAGGGTACAAAGGTGTAATCGTGTGGGACAGATGAGTTCGGGAGGTTTAAGGTTCAGTAAGGTGACTATACTTAATACTACAGCACTGTACTGTTGAAATTTGCTAAGGAGTTGATGTTAATTGTCTCCACTACGACCCCCTCACACACACAAATTTCCTACATGAGGCGATGCGAGAGTAATCAGCTGGATTGTGGTAACCAGTTCACAATGGCTTCTCTATCTCTTGGGCTTCTGAGCTAATTAATTGCCTGGTTTCGGGATGTCTTTTTCCTCCTCCTGTTTTAATTTCTATCTCAAATGTACAGGCAAGCAGCTTGACGACAGCTGCAAGGTTGACCGGTCTTTGGTCATATGCGTCTGTGATACCAGGATTAAGCCTGCGAAGGTTCCGTCTGGACTGCATGGAAACTAATCCCACACCTTCGGGTGGCGCACACAGCCAGATGAAATGACGCTTGCTGCACACACCCAACTGTGTAAAAAGGCTGATCCAGTCATCTACTTCCTAATGGGTTTACCATATTAGTATAAAGTCCTTCAATTTATAAATGTGTGGCCAACTATGAATGATCACAACACATTCACTTTTCCTGTTTCCATTTCTCAGCAGTACATTCTCAGCTAATGTCCTGAGCTCGATATTTTAGTTCTCTAACTCTCCGTTCACTTGTATCTAACCAGTTTTTGAGATATAAACTGCCTTTGCTTTTGATAGTTATGTTTTAAAAAAATTCCTAGATATTTCATTTGGTTCTTTTTCAAACTCACCCACTCTATTTGATAGTCTTAGTCTTGTATTATAATTTTTATTCCTTAAAAAATCTTTAAAATTATTTAAACACACTTGTACTGTATTTTTCAGATTGTTCTTGGGGATCCTTCTGTTATATCTTCTGACTCTCTCCCTAGAGTGGTCATTTCTCTATGTGCTTTCTAATTTTTTATTGTGAATTTATTTTCAGCTAGAGCTCCATCCCCATCATGCTCCATGGGAATCCTAGGCACCTAGGATTGTGTAAAGATTTCTACAGGGAACTTCCTCATTTGTTTCTACCAGGCAACTAAGGGGTTCTGTTGGTTCAGGGTCATTTTTCCCCAAGTTAACATCTTGGCTTAGAACTTCTGTGCCACATAGGTAGTATACATTAAGACTTTGTAACCACGCCTGGTAGAGATTTAGAGTTTCAATTTTGATTTTTTTATGACAGATTATTTTTTTCCCCTCTCACACATAGTTCTGAAAAATGACAAGCTTCTTTGTGGCCTGCCTGACCAGGTAGACAGTTTTTCTAGTTTCTACCTCTCTTGACCCAAGGTCATATCTCTGTCCAAGTGTGAGGTTAAAACCCAGCTTCTAGCTACTAGAGCCTACATCTGGTTCCAATATCCCTCTGGGCAACTATAGTGCCAGTTTGCCCACTTAAAGCTCCGGTTATGCTTCCTCTTTGTTTTTGGTACCTAGGAAATTTCTTCTCCCTTCCTCCCTCCTTCCCTCCCTCCCTCTCCCTCTCTCTCTCTCTCTGCAGCTTAGCTAAGTACTTAAATTGGGATATATCACATTTTATTCAGCATTACTATATATTTGTAGGAGAAGGAAGTTCTGTGTTAACTCACTCCATGTTGCCAGAACAGAAAGTAGCACATTTATTTCTCATGTGTTTGAATCCCCCTGAGTAAACAAAAATTGAATAAGTGACTGGTCAATTTTAGTGACATAAAACTGGCTAATAAATTACACAAGGAGTTTGAAAAATTCAATTTGTCTAAGTACAGAGTGCTCTCAATGTACACAGGATGATAGTCCATAAATTATAATGATGTAGTATGATGATAATTTGTCATTAACTGAAATTTCTATAAAACATATGTTAAATAAATAGCAATAAAGAATAGGGAAAAATTTTGCTAAGGATGTAATATATGTTAGGCACTATGCAAAAGTGCTTTGATTATCCATGAAGAAAGTATCCACAAACCTGTTTTACAAATGAGGAAACAGGATTTCATCTCAATTATAATATAGCACAGCTGGAATTTCAGCCCAGGTCTGCATGGTACTAAAGACCCACTCTGTGCCCTGCTGTCTTCTACTAAAACTTCAATTCAGAAGATAAAATTTACTGTGCTCACCATACACGTGGCACTCTGAGAATTGCTATGCGTGATCCCAGAATATTTGTAATACAGGGTTTTTGATCTAGAAAGTAATTGAAAAGGTAAAATGAATGTAACATATGTGAAAATAGTTAAGATATTAGTTATTGATTATAAGTGTCAAATTGCTGATTCATGGGTAGAATACCAGTCTTTTTCTAGAGGGCTTAAAGCTGCCCTACATTTTAATGTTGGAATAAAATTTTAAAAATATCTTAGCTTTTTCTGAGATAAAATGAGGTGACATCCATGCATAGGCCTGGTGAAGAGAATGTCCAACACCACTACAACCATTAATTTACTACTAGAGGCCAGTTCTCTGCGACACCAGAGCTAACCTGGGGGACCTTCTAATCTAACTTTTCAATTTAAAGGTGAGGTCACCAAAGTCCAGGTAAATGAGGTTACTTAGCTGGTGTCTCATGTGGTTAGAAGCAGCACCTGGGCTAAAACCTGTGTCCTAACTCTTAGTTTAGGTGACAATTTGTAGAAAGATTTTTTTGTCCTTGCATGTTATAAAGAATGCTTCTAACTCCTCCTCTAAGAGTCAGTCAGAAACTTAATATTTGCTCCACTTGAATCTCCTCACCATAAAACCTTTTGCTCTGAGCATAAAGGGGGGGATGACTACTCGGTTATAGGTTACTTAGCTAATGAACCATTGGTACCCATCTACAAATCTTATCTTATCCATCCCACTACCATCTCAGTACCAGAGCTCAAGGAGCGAACAGAGCCAAGTAGCTTCACATTTATTCATTTTTAAGAAAAAGTTTATTGAATTATTATGTATCAGAAACTGTCAGTAATACTGCTTATAAAAGATGTTTTAGTTATCTGGATTCACTACTTCGAGGAAATTTTTAAAAAACTCCCATTTAAATAAAAACTTTTATATAAATAAAGTTGATGTGACGATAGTAAACAGTATTTGAAAACAAAAGGGGTGGACTTTAAAGGATATAGAAGCACTGGCTCATGCGGCTCAATAGGTTGAAGCATCATTCCATAGACCGAAAAGTTGCGGGTTTGATCCCTAGTCAGGGCACATGCCCAGGTTGTAGGTTTGATCCCCAGATGGAGCGTGTTCATGAAGGTAACCAATCAATGTTTCTCTTTCACATTGATGTTTCCCTCTCTCTTGCTCTCTCTCTTTCTCTCCCCTCCCCCCTCTCTAAAAACAATGATGAAATATCCTCAGGTGAGGATAAATAAAAAAAGAATTAAAATAAAGAATATAGAAACCTATCTAGTTGTATTTCATCATACTTTCTGGAAGCTACAAAGTATGCTTTTATGAAATTTTATTTATGCCAGATCTTAAATTAATTCCAGGAAAAGTACTAGATTTGAAAATAGCTAACATGATACCTAACATTTTAAGTACTCACTGGGTGCCAGATACTAGTACCTGCATTACATGTTTAATCCTCATAACCAACAACCCCACGAGCAAGGGATGTTCCTAGCCCCATTTTGCACTGGGGACTAAGGCGGTAGAGGTTAAAGCATTTATCTCAGAGATTATAAATGTGGGAGTATGCAGTGTGGTTCTAAAGTACAATCCTTTAACATGCTTGGTTTTTTTCTTCTTTACGTCTGAGACACAAGAAAACTGAGAAGATATTTAAATATGACATAAAAAGGCATCAGATCATCAACTGGATGTGTCCCGATGAAATAAAATCCTACCGAAAAAGGTCCTAGATGCCTCCCAGACCACAATAAATGGAAAGTGCTTTTATATAAGTGATTTCCACGTAGGAAGAATCCTTTATGGCTTTTTCTTGATTCTCCTTAATTCATGATATTTCCCCCTTATTTGAACCTTTAAACACTTTGTACCTCCTAAACACACTGTATTTATAACTGCCTCTTTGTGGTATTGTCTCCTAGGCTATAAACCCATGTGACAGGAACTGGCCCCTGTTTGTGGCCTGGCATATGCCTTGCATACAGTGTGTCCTCAATAAACAGTAACCAAATGGACAAATGATCAGACTGATCATTTTGCATCTTAGATAGGTCTTAGATTGCCACAGTGCCCATAGCGCCTTATTACTCTTGCTGGCTGGAGTGGCTGTCTGAGGCACTGGTAGGGGTTTACGGTCCCTGGCATACAAATACGTTTTCAATCCATAGTTGTCCAATTCAGTTGTGTTGTAAGGAGTGAAATGATTTCTGACACCTATTATATAGAGGTGAGAGAAGTAGGAGAAGTCACATCTGAGGCAGTTGCCCCTGATTAAAGCCCCTAAGCACTGAGTTTTTGGGTAGAATCCCTGTCAGACTGGCAGCCATTCACCGAGGCTTTACCATCTCCTTGAGGAGCTACTGGGGATTAACTATATACTGGGGATTAACTACCTATCCCCCTCCCCTCCTTCCCCCAACCCCAGGGCAGAAAGGCTGGCTTTTCATTTGTTTTATTAAGAAAATACTTTCTGGAAATGATAACAATGAGAATATTCTGTGACACTAAAATGAGGGTCTTCATATAATATATTCTTTATTATTATTATTTTGTAATTATAATCCATAACATTTATTAAGTGACTAGAGGTTGAATCTGTACTAATTGTTTTAAAGATAATTGAAAATTGCTTAGATGATATCTTTAAAAAGTAGATAAGAAAACTGGTCTCTCCAGCCAATGAAAGAGCCCAAATGAAAACTTACTCATAATAAAGACATTGTTTAATGAAGGTGTCTATATGCACATTTACAAAGACTATGTGGAAGTTTAGGCTAAAACTTTATTATTTTTTTTCTGTACTCTGAACTAAAATAAGAAATCTACAATTTATTCATTTTATTTAACCAATTTTTATTTTCAGCATATTTTTTATTCTACAAATTGAACAATACTGGCTCCACCTGGTGGTCAAAATAAGCCTCTAGAATTTCATAAAAATTAGTCAAAAGCAGTTAAATGATTTAGGGACTACCTGAAATATTCTTGGACATTGAACCATAAATATTAGAGTATGCTTCAACATTGACCTTGATTAAATGGAATTCAGTCTACATTTTCATGAAGTTTTTCTTTTGCTTTCCTGGTTATTCATTCTAGTTTCATTGCTTCATGTTATTTTAGGGCTTAAAAATTCTCAAAATAACCGAATGTTTTCCTCTTTTTATCTTAGCTGATTTGAAAAATGTGAAGTTAACAAGCTAGAATACAGCTAAATTTATCCAGATTTTCAAATTGTATTCCTTTTTAGCATATAAACTGTAAAATACTCACTGATTTTAAGCTGTATTTTCTCTGACAATTCCAGAAGGGGAAGCTGGTTACTATACAGGATATTAGTACTAAGAAGTTCTTGGGCAGCAATGACTGGCTAATTTTACAGATAAAAAAAAAGGATGCAGAAAGGTTAAATCATTGTGCTATGCTGGGAATACAGGAAGCCAGGTTTTCCGACAACCTAATATTGTTTCCTCTCTATACAATACTGTGTGTGCTTCCTTTTTGGAGCGCACAATCACTGCCGGTATTTCATCACAACCTAACAATCACTCTGAAATTACAGACATTTATAGTACAGTGTGACATTTGTAAAATGGTAATGAATCCCCAATACAAATTTAATTCTCTAATTAGGAATTTTCTTAATTTTTACTTTTGTTATTTTTCCTTTAAGACATTAGAAATTTTGAAAATCTTATGTTTAAAGCTTCACCCATATCCAAATTCAAAATTTGATTTTATTTTTCATTTATATTGTTTTGTTAAGTTTATAATTCAAATAGCAGTCATGTTGGTAATATCTTACAGTCATAATAGCTTACAAATTAAGTTACCACAAAGTGTTATATTAAAAACCAACTGAAATCAATTTAAGTGAACTTATCTAAAAAACTGAGTGATAAGGAGAATTTGGATCAGTAAAGACAGGTTCTGAACACTAATATTAAATTGGTTTAAATTAGGTTTGACTTATCTTTTAATATAATATTTATATAATAAGTTATATGGAGCTATCTAATACGCTTTTTATCAGATACTTTGCCATTTATCTTAATAATGATTATGAAAAAGAATTACAATGTATAAATGATTGTTGAAAATTAACGAGGGACAGGAATAGCTTTATTCCGGGAGACGCAGCTTTTCACCTGCAAGCTGCAGCGTTTGCTCCAGTTCAGATTTACCAGCTCCCGCCCACACAGACCTCAGGACCAGCACAGAGGTTGACTGACGTTGCCCCCGGGTCCCTCGGCAGAGCACACTTTGAACTTCTCCTGGTGCTGTGACCCTCAGTTCTTGTAATTTGATGGCCAACGTGGGACAACACTCCTTTGTTGCCCTGCCATTCTAAATGTGACAACTACTAATTATATATTCTGTGTTGTAGCAATGAGAAAAGTAACATAAAATTCTTCAACATAAACATATTTCATCAAACCAATAAGGGAAAATACTACAGAAAGAATTACTATGGCTACGATAACTTTAGCGAATTAAACACTGGAAAATAACTGCATTTCTACAGTCACAGAACTAAGGTGGGTTCTATTGTTTTGCAGTATACCCGTGAGGCACTTTTCTCTAAGCAGCTGTAGGAGTTTACAAACCAGTACAAAACAGTCCTTAAATACGTGCATGTGTGGTATGGCAGAGTGTTCCTTATGTCCCCTGTATGGCTGAGGAAACTGAAGCAACAAAGTGGCTTCTGAAATACAAGCATGACCACGACCACCAGCACCAGCACCGTTTTTCGGGGCCTAGCATGTCTGAGATGGAACATCAGGAACTCTGTGCCTGCTTTCTCACTTAATTCTGTCACAACAGAGGGGGTATTATCATCTCGGTGTTATGCATGAGGAAACGGGTTCAGAGAGGTTAAGTGTTTTGCCCAAGGTTATATGGCTAATAAAAGATAGAGCAAGGATTTGAAATCAAGCTGCCGGACTTCAAAGCCCAAGCGTTCTCTATTCTGTCACACTGCACACAGTCATGGGGGAGAGGGGGCGCTGTTATGTGTGGGAGTGAGGAAAACAAAGACAGTTCCCAATGCTAAGGAGCAGAGTGGCTAGAAAAGGGATAAGGCAATATAATATATAATAATATAATATAATAAATATAATATAATAAATATAATATAATATAATAAATATAATATAATATAATATATAATATGTGAGGTCTTGAAAAGTACTTATGAAACTCACACGGAGGAGGAGAGGGAAAGCTGGGTGGAGGAAGTGGCAGTAAGCATAACTGGGCCTTGAAGGGGAGAGAAGATTTAGCCACAGCAGGTACGGGATAGATCAAAACCAAAGCATGAAGGCAACATAGTGCAGACTGCACGTGGGGAAGAGGAAAACTGTTTTGTGAAAAGGAAGAATGGGTAAATAAGATAGGGGATAAGGAAAGTAAGATAAAATTCGACCATTAAAGTCCTTGAGTGTCAGATCAAGGAATTTGAACTTTATTTTTGTAAGCAATGAACAGCCACAATATATATCTTAGCCTTTTATGAAAGTAAATGAAGAGGTGAAACACTCTAGATTGTTGTGTTGTTAGAACTCATTTCTAAGAATTTTTTAAAAGGGTGTTTCTTATGGCACTAGCTTGAGTTAGCTGATAACACGGCAGGGGAGGAGTAAAGTTCCAAACTTCCTGATGCCCGCTCTTCTCTCAATCAATGAAAACAGTCCATTCCTCATGAGTTCGGTGAACAGGAGAGGAAAGGTGGGTGGAAGAGAGAGCCCGTGAGTCTGACTTCCAAAATCTTGTTGAGATTTTCCCCAATTACTTTAGGACGAAACTTTGAAAACTATTCTGGTACATTATTTTTCCACACCTATAAGATTCTAATTTAAATGTGAAAATGTATGGAATTATTTGAAAGCACCATGCCCAGTTGTTTCTGGCTGTGTTCACCATCTCAAATTTTTTACCTGCCTAGACCATTTTTACCTACTATAGCTGTACAAATTCTGGCTCAGATTTCACCCCTCTTTCCTAATCCCCACATTTAATGACATCTCTAGCAAGCTAAACTTTTGAGATGATATGAAGACGGAAAAAAATCATCAAACCAGGCTTCGTCTGAAGTTGACCTGTGTTCAAGTGTGCTTTCGGGTCTTGGGACTGGAGGGTGAGCCAGAGGGGGTTACCTTACTCAATCTTAGTGGTATTGCTATAGATTATAGCAATATATTGCTATAGGCCAGAATCTGTCTGCTGATTCTGGCTTCCAGCTAACAGGTCATATTGCTTGTGGCTTATTTTATTGTATTTTGTAAGGAAACAATGGCTTACAGTTTTATAGTGGAAAGAGTATCGGACAGAAGAGCTGACTCCTCAAATCTACTGTTTAAGTTAGTGTGAGTACTCAATATCTTTAATGCTTTGGTTTCTTCATTTGCAAAATGGAAACTATAATACTTGTTTAATCTACTCTCAGGACTGTTACAGAACTACTGTAATAAGGCATGTGACAGGACTATGTAAATTGTTCATGTTACATAAATATGAAATATTATTATTTGCCAGTGAATAGAGGGCAACATATTTTATGTCTGTAAGCTACTTTATTAGTCCTGGTTCCCTTCAAATGATTAAATATCACCTGAAGAAGCAAGGAGTAGGTACAATATTTTTCATTTTATTGATATGCTGGTTTGAATAAAAAAGATTTTTGTATATTAAATCATTTTCAAAGCACCAATAAAACTTATAATTAGAATGCAGAAAGTGCTTTTTGAAGTGAATCATCAAAACTTAATATATATTTCTATACAGTTGGATATTCAAATGTAGGACTCTTATCATGAGGCTTACCTGTAATTCCAAATCTGCTTAAGAATAAGCAGTATCCGCTGGCATTCTGCTAGGACAGAAAATGCTTTGCTACTCCTCTCTTCTATTTATAGCCAACACTTGCATAGACAGTGCTTTCCATGTGCCAGTCAGTGTTCTAAGTGCCTTATGCACTGTAACTCATTAAAATATAATAGGAAAGTAGTTGCCACTAGAAAGACCAAGGAATTATACCTGGAAATCTATCCTTTTGGAAAAAGCTGAAAACTAAAAAATATATGAGTGAATGTGAGTGAGCTCTGACTGAGGAGGCACCAGAGTGGGACACAAGAATGGAGTTCCTTGAACGCAGGGACTTAAAAAAATTATTTTAGAGCGAAGGAGAGGGAGGGAGAAAAAGAGGGAGAGAAACATCGATGTGAGAGAGAAACACTGATTGGTTGCCTCTCACATGCACCCTGACCAGAGACCTAACCCGCAACCCAGGCACGTGCCCTGACCAGGAATTGAACCAGCAACCGACCCTTTGCCTTGCGGGATGATGCTCAACCCACTGAGCCACACTGGCCAGGGCACAGGGCAGGGACTTTTCTGAATTATTTGCCATTTTATGTCCAGAGCCTAGAATAGTACTTACAAAATTTCAAGAATTTGATAAATATTATTTGAAGAAATCTGAAAGTTTCTAAACAAAAAGTGATTTTTCAAAGGAAAATAGATTCCTAGGGAAAGTAATTGAGAGGGAGAGTGGGATAAGAAGAGCAGGCTGAGTAGCTGGCCTTCGTTGTCCCACACTGTGAAGACCTGCGATCATCAGGTGCCGCCTTGGGCTCACTGTCTACAAACGGTTCTTATGTGGTACACAGCCAAACATAACAGTAAACAAGAGAAACATAACACTCATCAAAGTGACTTATGAACTGAAGTTAAAGTCTCTGAACTCTGTATCACAAAAACACATCTGCTGGGGAAAAGAAAAAATAATTATTTTTAAAGGGTCTCAGTTTTGAAATTGCATTAATGAATGCTTTAATGAATAAGGGTTATTTTGGTTTGCTTGTCTGATTACACTTCTTCTTGGTGAAGAGGAAAATTTCTCACACTCTTATTTTGGATTAGAACACAATTACAGACACATTCTCACTGATTAATTTTTAAAAAATCTTTGGCTTAGTCACAAAGCAAAGTCAACACATTGCATGGACCGGGTTCAACACTTCAAATTAGCAGCTTCACCTTCTATTCCCAGCTCCATCACTCAGTGGAGTAAAAGCTTAAGTCGATCCCACAAATGCTCTGTCTCTATTTTGTGAGATGGTAAACTCAGTGAATTACTACTGCTTTAAACAGTATACAATGTAGTAAATTAATTAGTGTGATACACTGTTGAAAATACTCAGAATAATGAAAGTGTGAAAACAGAAAAATAAGCAAGCCAATATTGAGAAATACTTCTGAGAAACTGATTGGATTTTATCCCAAATGTCTGCCCAGCATCTTCACAAGATACCACAGACAAATGAAGTCTTTGGCTATAGTACAGTAAACATTACAACCACTGTCACTTTAATCATAACCAAATTGGTAAGAATAAACAATTATTTTTCTATATATGCCTCACATGGCAATTTAGCACAATGTGTAAGGGACTTCTCCATGGGTTTTATAGAAAGAAAAGTATAAAGGGCATATTTTTTATGTTGTTTTTCTATAGCAGAGAGCCAGTCTCCTTAAGTCACAGAAAACACTGCAATTAAGTGTTCAGAAATAAACCCGAAAAGAGTGGTAAAAGGAAATTAATGCTGCTAATCTCAATTGGGACTATTTGAAAGCAGCTCAAACTGTAAGGCTGCTTCTATAGAGAAAGGTTTAGTAACATAGTGTCTAATATTCACTGCCAAATAGTAATAATAAAACTATAGACTTGAGAGAGAAGATAAAAATGCTTTTATGAGCCCTGGCCTGTGTGGCTCAGTTGACTGGAGCACCTTCAGGTATCAATTCCTGGTCAGGGCACATACCTAGGTTATGGTTTAGTCCCTGGTCCAGGAGCTCATCCCTGGTCTGGGGGCACATGGGAGACAACCTATTGATGCTTCTCTCTTGCATCAGTGTTTCTCTCTCCATTCCCCTCTCTCTAAAAAGCAATGAAAAACAATATCCTCAGCGAGGATAAAAACAAAAATTAAAAAAAGTCTGTATGAAAAATTCCACATCCCTTTCACTCTATGTTCCAGACACACGCTTGCAAGATAGGAAAAGGCATCATGCTTTCTCTTATCTCCATGCATCTGCACACATTTTATCCTCGTCTGGAACACCTTCATTCAACTACCTTACTCACCTGAAGAAGTCACTTCTAAAATTTGTAAAAGTGAGAGGTGTCTAGAGCACAAAATGACCCATTTAGAAGTGAAAAGAAATTGCTAGAATTCTACTTATATTTTGTTGTATCTGTGAAACTGTTATTTTTGGGGTATTTTGTGTTATATATAGTACACAATACATTTGTTCAGTAGTACCTATATATGAGTTATAAACAAATTTAAAAAATATATACATTGGAAATATCCACAATATATTTTACAACCCAAATGTCCATCAGTGACAAATAAAATATGTTATAGCCACAAATGGAATATTATTTAACTATAAAGAGGAACAAAGTACTTGTTACATCAAACAACATAAATGAACCTTAGACACATTATGCTGAGTGAAAGAATCGAGTCACAAAGGCCACATATTATGATATCCAGGTGAAATGTCCAGAACAGAGCAATCTATGGGGACAGGAAGTAGAGTAGTGGTTGCCTAGAGCTGGGGGAGGGGAGACTGAGGCTGCAGCAGGAGACAGAAGAGCACAGACAGTTTCTTTTCGAGATGATGAAACTGTTCTAAAATTGACTGTGGTGATGGTTGAAGATGTCTATGAATATACTGAAAACCACTGAACTGCGTACTTTACATGGGTGAATTGTATGGTTTATTAACCGTATCATGATAAAACTTAAAAATAAAATAAAAACAAAAATCCTCATTCTACAGGGGTAATAAAACATTTTTGGAGACTACCCATTTCACTAACTGATGATTCTATTTGGGTTAGTGTATCTAGAAAGATATGTTATGATCTAGATTTAATCACCTTTCCTTTGCTCCCTCAAACCTTCATGTTGTATTAATGTCTGGTAGTTTGCCTCTTTCACCTGCTAAACTACAAATCTTGTACCCTCACCCCACATCATAGATTAAAAGAATTTTCAGGTGGCTCACACAATTAAAAGTACAATAATAAAATAACTAGAAGTAAACATGGATGAATATTTAAATCATTTTGACCAGAACCTGCAAACCTTCAGAAAGTACTGGCACCTGGATCATACTTCCTGTGCTTAGAAATTTCCAGGTGCTTCTAATGTGTAGAAAAGTATGAGAACCAATGTTCTAGTGATGGAGAGATCAGGAAAGAAATCTTATAGAAACAATCTCAAACAACTTGAATATCGAGGCAATATCCATAACATGTAGAAGGTATTCCAGGAAGAGGGAGCAACGACACCAAAGGCTGAGATGGGAAATAGGTTGGTGTGTAGAAAAATTTAGCCTTTGTGGAACCTTGGATGCATAGTGACAGATGATATTAGTGTGGCAGACAAAGTTTAGGCAGGCCACATAGGGCCTTGTATGGCATGCAAAGGATTTTATCCTGTAGGAAATGAGACGCCATTAAAGAATTTTATGAAGGGGATTGACACATGATCAAGTTTGTGTTTAGGAAAAGCCACACACAGAATGAATTGGCAGGATCTAAGATTAGGAACAGAGATCTGTTGGCAGCCTGTTAGCAGGTTGTTAAAATAGCCCAACAGAAAAAAAAAATTGTGGCTAAAATGGTCACGGTAGGGCATTAAGCACAAACTAGAAACCTGTAGGGAAGGGGAGGAGTTTGCAAGAGAAATGTACAAAGAACAGGTTTGTTTTGATAATACTGCAGTACTTTGAGATCTGAATCTAATTCTTTTCATTCAGAAAAATATGCAAACGCCAATCCTTCATTGACACATGATAAATGATGTTTTTCTATTAAAATACCTCTAGGTATCTAGACAATAAAAGTTTCCAAAATAATTATCCCTGAGGTCTTGGATTTCACATTCATTTTAAGAAATCTTAAGAAAATTTTTATTTCCTAAGTAAAACACTAAATTTCCTTCAGGTTATAATTTTCCACATTTCCCAAGGTTTTTAAAAGAAAAATCAAATCTAAAAAAAATAAACCAAAAAAAAAAAAACAACCCAAACCACAACTAAGTAAAATTAAAGCTGTCTTGTAAGGTACCATAAGCTCTAAAGTGAGATTTCAAGTCTTCCCAAACAGTAGGTCCTTGACCACATTAAAATTAGTGCTTTTCAAAGTGAAACTGTTTTCTGATCCCATTTCATCAAAAGTATACATTATTCATGACTTCTCCCCCATATACAGAGTCAAGGTTCTGCAAACTATTGAACTCATATTGCAGAGATGACGGTGTCACAGGAAGGTGCCATCTGCTCTAGCCAGAGCCATGTCTTCATTTCACTTCCCTTGATGGGGGAGCTCTTCTTAGCCATAGGAGTTCTCATTGCTCCGAACATCATGAAATCTCACAGTTCATGTGCACACAAAACGTAGTACTTGAAATGTGAAGATGTTTAGTTATGACGATTGATTATTGATATCACTATTAATTAAAAATATCTGCTTCCTGTGAATTATTCTTGTTCTACCCAGCAGAAGCTAGCTATTTCAGAATTAGGGGGAAGTGTTCTGCGGGGGTTTGCTGGTTTAGCACACTGCTATTAGACATTTATTCTAACCCAGTGGTTTTGGGGCTCTGGGGTCATGACCTATTGTAAGGGATATGTTTTATTTTTTGTAAAAGGGGTTTGAAAAATTGATTTTAGAGAAGAGGGTGGAGAGGGGGTGCAGAGAGAGAGAGAGAGAGAGACAAACATCAATTTGTTGTTCCACTTACTTATGCATTCACTGGCTCGTTTCTGTATGTGGCCTGACAGGGGATCGAATCTGCAACCTTGGTGTATTGGGACAACACTCTAACTAACTCAGCTATCTGGCCAGGGCATAAGAAACACATATTTTCATTTGAACTCTATATACATATTTGTTTGGCATATACCTAATATACAAAACCATATATATATGTGTATATATATATAAATATAAGGTTGAAATTACTGACATTCTATTGTTTTATCTATAAATAGCAATTTCTTATTGCTCAACCAAATGTAACTTAAAAAATCAAAATTTCATAAAACACTATTTATTGTTACCACACTCTGATTTTTCCTTGTGTATACCATTCCAATAAATAAAAAATGTTAACATACATTATTGATTTCCTAATCCACCAGTGAATTACTGGGTGCAATTTGAAAAACCACACTCAAACCTCTAACCTACAGTCTAGGCCTGCCTCTAGCTTAAGTCTCAGGGTAAGAGGATAAGAGGACTCTGAGACTCACAAGTGGACCAGATTGGCAGGGTAAAGAGGAAGCAAGTAATGAAGACGGTGCAACTGCCTAAAACTTTCTGTACACTTAGCAGAGACAAGGATCATACTAAATGGAGAGAATTTTGATACTGGGGATTTTGACTAGTACCTTGTTTTCTGAATTGCCAACTGAAACCGATTACATAACATACAATGTGATTCAGCATGGTTAAGTGGTAATGCTTAAAATCAGTGTTATCCCTTGGGGCACAGTGATACATTTTATAAGGCTCTCTCCAAAGGCCTTTCTGAATCTAAAAAAAACCCCCCAACTTTACATGTAAGTCCAGATTGGCCCACAGGAAATATTTCTGTCTGACTCTTCTTTCTGGCTTTCTAGACGATCGTCATTATGCTAAATGAACTGTATAATATTTCCATGCTGTATAACATTTTCTAAAAGTGAAGCTTTAAAAAAATATATACTTTTAAATAATATATATTTTTAAATATTTTATTTATTTTTAGACAGAGGGGAAGGGAGGGAGAGAGGGAGAGAAACATCAATGTGTGGTTGTCTCTTATACACCCCCTACTGGGGGCTTGGCCTGCAACCCAGGCATATGCCCTGCCTGGGAATTGAACCGGCAACCCTTTGGTTTGCAGGCCAGCACTCAATCCACTAAACCACACCAGCCAGGGCAAAAAGTGAAGTTTTTTCAGTTCTGTTAATAACTAGCAAAATAGTACAGATGATAACAGATTGCAGACATGCTGCTTATATTGTGATTTTTAGCTTATTAAAAATGATGTTTAGCTTATTGAAAATGATGTTTACACAAAGATCTTGTACAGATGCTTAATTATTAACCATTGTGTCAATAACAACCAAAAAACACGAGTTCTTATCCAAATGACTGAACGATTATCAGAATGATGCTGATACATGCATGGGCGAGTGTCACTATTAGCACCAACCAGAGCTAAATTAGACTCGATTTCAAGCAAGAGCACAGGCACACAGGCTAACATGGGAACAGTGAGAGTGCTGTCAGCCCGCTCCCTGGAGCGTGGGTCATGTGCACGCACACCACCTCTTCTCATCCGCAGTCGTATCTGATGGAACTGTGCTGACAGAACTTGAACTGGTGCCAGCCCCAGTGATGAGGAGCAAGGTGGAACACTTGCTGGCTGGAGGGAATGTTTCCTTTTTAGGAAGTAGCAGTACGATGATATAAAAACATGGTTGGAATGGACTGTCACAGGTTGCTAGTATGAGAAATGTTTTTAGTTTTTAGAAAACTGTGGCTCAAAGACAGTCAAATAAATGGCCAATGCATACAAGAAGGCACTTAAACACTGAGGTGAAAAATATAAAGTAAATAATAACTAGCCATATAGTTATGCCTACTAGCAACTGAACTGAGTTCTAGTTGATGCAAGATTATGTTTGGCCTTTCACATCAGCAGATGAAGCACGAGAAGAACAGTAAGGGCAAGAATGGTAAGTCTAGTCAGCTGAGGGGCCCGACCACTCACCGTGCCAAGCAAAAACCACAGAGACCCTATGATGCCAATATAAATACGAGATGGAAAAGAAATTGCTTGTCTAATTGCAGGAAAGAAGTAAAACTTGAGTCAGGTAAGTTTTATAACTGTAAAAGCTAATAAGGACAAATGGTAAGAGTAGTTTCATTAATAAACATCTTTCTAAAATGTAGCATAGTGTATTCATTGTCAAGTCCAAGACCAATATAAGCCAACTGCTTTCATCTGCTCCACCGTCTAATCTCATGTTAGAGCTTAGGGCAGCTGCGGTATCTTCTCCACTGAATAGCAAACCTGAATGTCCATTACTCTATTCTCTACAATTTTTGTCAAACTGAATATCCGTTTATCCACAATGCAAATGATACACGATTTCCCTGATACCAACCAAAAGGAGCCAAAAAACCCAGAAGTGCGTTTTGAAATGTTAAAGAGGGAACAATCATATTCAGGTTAGTTGTAGTGTTAGATATTTTATTATATGCATTATGCAACATGTACCCAGTTATGGTATATGTCTACATAATTATACATTTATACTAGTATATGGCTAGTGTGCTAGTATTTCAGCATACTTGAATACCTTAAATAGTTCCTTCTAGGTAAAAATGTTTACAATTATCTTTTTTTCTACCACCTAACAAAAACAGGAGACAATTACGCCTGCTCACCTTATTTGCCTGATTAAAAATAACAACTTCATTTGGCATTTGGAATGTTCTGACTGTGGTTCTGGCTGGGGAGGTTGCCGGAAGAGAGAATTTCTGATTGGGAAGACTGGAAATGATGTGGGGAGAATACGGAGGAATCTGATGACAAACCAAAATATTCTGCATCCCACTGTGTAAAAAGTACACCCTGGCAGTAAATTAGATATCAGTAACTAATTTATCACTTATTATGGAAGTACTTTATTCCAAGATATATAAAGAAATAGAATCTTATATTAAATATGCAGTGCTTTTTTTCATTTTGAGATAACAGGCAAAAAACAAACAAACAAACCCCCCAGCAGATTCATAATCACTTTTCTGTAGCTAAAGGGTCTCTTGGGTCACGTGCAGGGTCATGCAGTACCCCACCAAGTATTGTACAGATTTTAATCCCTACCACTATGAAAAGAGGGCCGCGGTTGCCGGCAGGCAATTTCAGTCTGACCAGTTGTGTGTTGGTGCTCTTGGGGAAAAAAAATCAATGACTTTATCTGAGCCACTATTTCTCTATGTAAAATAGTACAAGTTCTGCCTTCCTCACGGTTTCTTATTACAGAGAAATGAGGGGGGAAAGACAAAAGGCATAACAACATTCACAAATATGAGCTGGTGTTAGACATAGCTGATTGCTGAAGCAATAATTCTTCTATCTTTTTTGCGAACAAAATACAGAGTTGGTTTAGGCAACAGAATGCTCAGTATCAGAGGACAAATCATGACTGTTTTAAGCCATTTAGTTTATCTTTCACCTTTCATTTCACTCGCTCACTCTCCAAATATTTTTTTCAATGCCCA
Organism: Desmodus rotundus; assembly: GCF_022682495.2. Taxonomy (NCBI): domain Eukaryota; kingdom Metazoa; phylum Chordata; class Mammalia; order Chiroptera; family Phyllostomidae; genus Desmodus; species Desmodus rotundus. Next base: position 173,122,413 of record NC_071387.1, read on the forward strand.
CCACATGCCAACTATCATTCTAGGTGTTAGGAAAACAATAATAAAGAAAACAGACAACAATCCTAGTGGGGAAGACAAATAGCCATTGAGGAGGTCAGATTACATACACTGGATCTGCTGCTCAATTGGACTGGGGATATAAAAGAAAGAGAGTCTAAGATTAACTGAGATAGGAAAGAGCAGGTTTAGATCAGGTTTGGGATGTGCTCAGTTTAAGATGCCTATTAAACACTTTGGAAATTACTAGCATACAGATGACATTTAAATCCATGAGATTAAAAGGCATGACCAGAGAAGTAAGTATTGCATACAAGAGAAGATATAGGAGGTCCAGCAGAAGACAATTCAAAGAGGAGGGAGGGATCAACAGTACACAATGCTGATCACTGACAAAGGGCCAACCAGTTGATTTGTGAGGATGGAAGTGTAATGAGTACATTCAAGAGGGAATGGGAGGAGAGGAACTGGAGATGGAAAGCACGTACATTTTTTTTTTCAAGGGGTTTTCCAGGAAACAGGGTAGAGCTAAAGGGCAGTAGCTGGAGGTGAATGTTGGGACAAGAGAAGTTTTATACACACACACACACACACACACTCTCTCTCTCTCTCTCTCTCTTAATGGAGAAAATACAGCATGTTTTTATGCTGATGGTTAAGTGATTCAGTAAAGAGGGAAATTTGATGACGTAGGAGAGAAAGAAAAGACCTGCCAGAAGGTGAGAGGCAGCAGGACTTAGTGCACAGTGGAGGAGCTGGTCTAGGAGTATGAAGAGCTCATTCATAGTTACTGGAGGGCCAGCAAGAAAATGGCCCAGATGCAGGAGAGCTTGTAGTTGTGCTGATAGTTTTCTTCTGGTTGCTTACAGTTAAGAAAGCCTACTCCTCTTTGCCAGTGCTTGGGGTTCAGGTCACATATTCATTCTCGGAAGACCCAGTATTTTGGCCACTGGTATGTTAAGGGAAGTCTGATATGATGGCAGTCTCTGGGAAATATTTGCTTTCCTATAAGGAGAAAGATCTAAGAGGAGAAAGGTCTTCTGCAACCACTTTTCCTTCCAGCTCTGGATGCTACTCTGTGAAGACGTGAAGCTTAGAGCTGTTGTAGACATCTTATGACTGTGAGGGAAATCCACAATATTGCAGCAACTTCGCAAATACGGATGGAATGTAAGGTCCATTAGGGCCGAGGTGTTTTCTTCTCCCCAGTTTTACTGAGCTACACTTGACAAGTAAAGTTGTAAGCTATTGAAAGTGCACGCTGCAATGATTTGAAGTATATACAAGCATTGTGAAAGGATTCAGAGGTCTTTACTTTGTTCCTGGTGAACTTTAAGTGTCCGAGGAGTGGCTGGCACACAGCACATGCTCAGTCAGTGCTTGTGGGACAAATGAGCTCTGATAAAGATGGCCCACGTTCTACAGAAGCTCACAGTGTAGTACCACAGGGCAGGCAAAAGTAGGGTTACAGCTGTGAGTATGCGAGACAGTTCATTCTTGTATTATTATTTATTTATTACTGTATTATTTTCCATACAAACAATTGTAAATCTACATTTGCCCCACCCTGTATATACAAGCAATCAAGAGACAATTACACTCCCATGCTCCACGTGGTAAGATAGGGGTAAGTACAGGGTCTTAAGAAGCTGAGGCAAGTTTAGCTAATCTTGACTCAGGAATTAAATGAACTTATTTACAGACTGAAAATCAGCTCATCACTGTTTGAATGTTAATTTAAAACTGTTTTGTCCCATGGACTTCCATTCAAGATGGAGGCATAGGTAAACATACCTCGCCTCCTCATACAACTATAGCAAAATTAAAACTAGACCACAAAACAAATATCACCCAGAACTGTCAGAAAATTGAGCTGTATGGAAGTCCAACAACCAAGGATTTAAAGAAATCACATTCATCCAGATGGGTAAGAGGGGTGGAGACGTAGAGACGTGCAGAGAGGTGGAGAGGAGAGGTGGAGAGGAGAGGAGGAGAGGAGAAGAAGTGGAGAGGTGGATACATGGAATGGGTGGTCCCATTCCAGGTCTGGAATCGGTACCAGTGGAACCTGGCACCGGTTCCAGTGCCAGGAAGATAAGTCCCCATAACTTCTGGCTGTAAAAACCAGTGGGGGTTAGGGTGGCTGAGGAAACTGGGATTCTCAGAAAACTCCTCTTAAAAGTCTTGCAATGGACATAGGACTTAATACAAACTCACCCCCTCTGGGATTCAGCACCAGGGCAACAGCTGGAAGGGCACCAGGGGCACATGGAGAGAAACTGAAGTGACTGGAATCAGGGTGAGTGCTGGGAGACAGCTTCCTCCCAGGCAAAACTCCAGGGGCCAGGCAGTTGCACAGTCCCCTCTCTGAGCCTTCCCACACGCAGAATCACAGAGTGGTGACATGGGTTGCCCTGCACTGGTGAACATGTAAGGCTGGGCCCCATACAATTTATAGGCATACTTTTCTACAACAGGCCATGCTACTAAGACAGGGAGTCAAAGCAACTCTACCTAATACACAGAAATAAACACAGGGAGGCTGCCAAAATGAGGAGACAAAGAATTATGGCCCAAATGAAAGAACACAACAAAACTCCAAAAAAAGAACTAAACAAAACAGAGGTAAGCAACCTATCAGATGCAGAATTCAAAACACTGGTTATCAAGATGCTCCAGGAACTCAGTGGGTACTACAACAGCATAAAAAAGACTCAGGCATAAATGAAGGTTACATTAAGTGAAATAAAGAAAAACCTACAGGGAACCAACAGTGGAGGGGATGAAGCTGAGAATCAAATCAATGATTTGGAATGTAAGAAAGAAAAAAGCATTCAAGCAGAACATCAAGAAGAAGAAAGAATTCAAAAAACATGAGTATAGACTAAGGAGCCTCTGGGACATCTCTAAACATAACAACATCCAAATCATACTGGTGCTGGAAGGAGAAGAGGAAGAGCAAGAAACTGAAAACTTATTTGAAAAAATAATGAAAGAAAACTTCCCTAATTTGGTGAAGAAACCAGACATAAAAGTCCAGGAAGAGGACCACACCAAGACACATCATAATTAAAATTCCAAAGGTTAACGATAAAGAGACAATCTTAAAAACAGCAAGAGAAAAGCAACTAGATATCTACAGGGGAGTTCCCATAAGCCTGTCAGTTGATTTCTCCTAAGAAACTTTGCAGGCTAGAAGAGACTGGCAAGAGTATTCAAAGTGATAAAAAACAAGGACTTACAACCTAGATTTACTCTATCCAGCAAAACTATCATTTAGAATTGAAGGGAAGATAAAGTGCTTCCCAGACAAAGTAAAACTAAAGGGAGTTCATCATTACCAAGCCATTATTATATGAAATGTTAAAGGGAATTATATAAGAAAAAGAAGATCAAAACTATGAACATTAAAATGGCAATAAATTCACCACTATCAACAATAGGAACAGAAGCATAGATATGGAAATCATTTGGAGGGTTATTAGTTGGGTGGGGGAAAGGGGAGATTGGGGGAAAAGGTACAGGGATTAAGAAGCATAATTGGGAGGGGTGGGGAGAAAATGCATACAACTGTAACTGAACAACAATAAAAAAAAAGAAGCATAATTGGTAGGTACAAAATAGACAGGGGGGGTGTTAAGAAGAGTATAGGAAATGGAGAAGCCAAAGACCTTATATGTATGACCCATGGACAGGAACTAAGCTGGGGGCAGGGATTGTTGGAGGGTAGGGGAGTACTGGGCAAAGGGGGGCAAAGGGGGAAAAACTGGGGCAACTATAACAGTATAATCAATAAAATGTATTTCAAAAAATAAAAATAAAAATAAAAAAGTGTTCCCCCTTTACTTATCTTATAAAACAGAAGATCCATTTTGCTCCCTACCAAAAAAAATGTTTTGTCTGACATCAATATTTTCCATAACTTCTACCATTTTTAAATAAAAATAAATAGAAAATAAATATGTTTTACACAATCCTTATATTTTTTTCCTGGTGAGACACAAATAGGACCATGAGCTTGGGTAACATTTGTTTTATTCATTAACTTCATTTTCCCCCCCTTGTCTCCATCTTTTTTGACCTAGGAGTACACTCACACTGATGAAACATTTTACCATAGCTATCACCAGTTTTTATTGAAAAGCATACAGGACGCCCTGTTTTAAACATTTAAGAGTTTTAATGTCTGTTTTTTTTTTTTTTTTTTTTTTTTAAGAAGAGTTATATTTCTATGTTCCATGCCAGCATGCTTTTTCTTCCTTTCATTTTGGCAGATACCATTATCTTTTTTTTTTCACCTAAAATCACTTTTGTATACCTGAGTACAATGAGCTCCTTCACTATACAACAGAAGATAAAGTATTTACAATTTTATTATAAGTACACACATGTGGCATTATATGCACAGGAATAAAATTAAAGCTGAAGCATCCAAAGCCTGGACTAAAACCATATTTATGCTGCTGAAGGCAAGAAAAATTATTTAGTCTACAGTAACAAGAAAGTAGCAGCAAGACAAATATTTGGTTGACTGTGAAAAGTCAATGCTTTCATTACTTGTTATAAGCATAAAAGCTAAAAACAGGCTAACCAAGCACATTTTGACAGCAAATAACACATCCATTCATCAATCTTTTGGTATATGTAAAACTGTGATTCCTAATTTATGGATTTATGTATAAAGACTATAACCAACTTTGTCTTAAATACATCATAAACTATTATGAATATATATATATATATATATTCATATTGTCCATTTACATTAAAAAGCACTCTTGCAAAATTTTTCCTTACTAGTTTAGTACAAGATACAGTATTCCCTGCCCTTTAAAATGCTATAATCTAATATAATATACTCAGAATACCAAGCAAACTTATTTATGAACTATTTGTCTTCACATGAAATAACTGCTTTGATAATGTGCAAAATGGTTATAAATTGCTGAATGCTTCCTAAGCTAAGAGTCTGTAATTGGTGATTTACATATATTATTTAATACCTTATAGCAAATTTATTTATTATACTCTGATCTTACAGATAAGAAAACTGAGGCTTAGAAATGATGTGTCCAAGACTGCCCATCCCCCAAATAAGAATGAGTAATGACATCCGCATCTATCTGAGATGGATTTCTATAAAATCATACACCTGATAATGTGGCAGAGGGGCTAAAGTGTCTCACAAATTAAGATTTTGCATTTAGCAATTTGTCAATTCTATTTTATAAATATAAATATACACACATGAGGTCTGTCCAGAAAAAGTCCATCCATTGTTAATGTAATAAGAACAGCTTGCATGACATCGATGTAACCTGGCAGCTAAGGAGAGTGGACTGGAATGTACATGTGTGAACAATGATGACTTCACTGTACTAGTCAGTGGGTGGTAGGAGCTGTTGTGTGAGCATGTGTACTGTGTGGTCATCACATTCAAAATGACTGAGCAAGTAGAGCAAGGAATCTGCATCAAATTTTGTGTTAAGCTTGAACATTCCTCCATTTGGATGATTCAGAAGGCCGCAGCTATGGGCAACTGGTGATTGGCAGCTTCATCATATCAATGTGCCCACTCATGCACCACGTCTCATGAAGTTTTTTTTGGTGAAACATCAAATCACCCAGGTGACTCAGTCCCTCTACAGCCTGGATTTGGCGTCCTGTAACTTCTGCCTTTTCCCTAAACTAAACACATTTGAAAGGGAAGAGATTTCAGATCGTCTATGAGATTCAGGAAAATACGATGGGGCGGCTGATGGTGATTGAGAGAACTGTGTGAGGTCCCAAGGTGACTACTTTGAAGGGGACTGAGATGCCACTGTCCTGTGGAAAATGTTTCTTGTATGTTGAATCTTCTTCAATAAATTTCTCTTTTACACAGTACATGGCTGGGTAGTTTATGGACAGACCTCGTGTGTGTGTGTGTGTGTGTGTGTGTGTGTGTGTGTATTTTTAATATATACTTGTATAGAGAAAAAAAGAATAGAAATGTATACTGCAGTAGCTATTTCTGGGTGAGAAAAAAGGTGATTTCCTTTTTTCATTTTATTCTATGATAAAAATTTTCTGCAGTAAGTATACGTGACTATATTTATTTGCCTGAATAAAAGAATTAGCAAAGGAACATGGATTCTTGCTTTTGAAGAGCACGGTTACAAATAGGGAAGGGTGGGAAGATGTGAACGTGACCTGTGGCGCTACTGTAATTAGACTCTCAGGGCACCCCCCAGGCCTACCTGCTGAGAGTGCCTCGAAACAACAGGAATGAGCACACCTAGCACTCAGATCTGATTTCTAAGCACTGTTCTCTAGGACAAAAACCAGAGATCCTTCGGAAAAGTAATAATTTCAGGCTGGGGCAAGGAAAGTATAATGTAAGTCTAGAACATTTGTTAAATCAGAAAATAAGGACATGCTCCAATAACAGGGAAATATCGAAAGTACATAGTAGTCAGCTTGAATGGGTTCCTACTGCCCAAATAAGAATGAAATAAAAATATTTATTTTGAGTACCAAAATAAATAAGGAAAACATACTATAACCAATGAAATTAGATTTTATGAATTTATATTGATATGTGTAAGTAAATGGAGAAGAAAGCTCTTTTTTATAATAAATGCAAACTATATATATAAAAGAAATGACAGAGTTAGGAATCATCAGTGAATACTAAAACTAACAGTAAAGTTGGATGGGGAATTAGATATTTATATGAATATAATCTCAAAAATATCTTGCTATAACTAAATATTTTTGATGCAATATCTTGGGTTGGTTCCTGGTCTGGGGAAGGGGGAACAGGTCTAAAGGACATTATGCGGATAAAAGACCAAATATGAATTTTGACTGTGAATTAGACGCTACTAAAAGTTCGTGAGCAACTTGTAATAATTAGTATTACGGCAATGTTAAATTTCCTGATTTTGATAATTATATTGGTTATATAAAAGTCCTTGTTTTCAGGAAACAGACACTTAACCACGTTGAGTAAAGAGCTGACATCACTAAGGTGCACTCAAATGGTTCAAGAAGAACACATTATGTAGATACACAGGCAGAACATATATAGAGTACATGCAAATGTAATAAAATATAAACCACTAGCAAATCAAGGTGAGAGATATGTATGTACATTCTCTGTATTTACTTTTTGGTAAGTTAAAACTGTTTTCAACATAAGTAATCATCTCTTATGATATGAATGCTTAGTCCCTGGGACCTATGGAAAATCAGTTTTTCTAGGCTTCAAGAAAGAGATTCCATTCTATCCAACACACAGCCATGCACAGCTTATTTATAAGACATCATGCCTGGTCCTCCAGACCAGCTACAGTAATGGTTCTGAGTATGGTACCCAGACTGGACCTGCAGCACCAGCTTCACCTATAAACTTGACGGAAACCCAAATTCGTCAGCACCGCCCCAGACCTATATGTGTTATACTGGTAGAACATAGCACAGTAATAGGGGATGAGATGGTAAATCACTTGAAAGCAAGATCATGGAGGACAGAAGTAGATGATTTTATAGTTAATATGGTATACAATAACATACTACTAAAGATTTGTGAGCAAAGGAATAATATAGTAATTATATTAAGAAGATCACTATAATAGTAGTGTATAGAATAGATCACTTCTGGGAAATATTAGGGGAAAAAAAGGTTTGTTTCCTTATAGCAGAGTTAAGAACCCAAACTAGCCCAGCGGACTAGAGCAGGACAGGTAAGAGATTCCACAAGGGGTGAGTGCACAAGACCTGTCAATTCACTGAGTGGGGCATAGACACAGGAGTAAGAACAGGGGAAAAGGACAAGAGGAGACAAAGGCAATCAAAGGTGACTGAGAATTTGAGGCTGGGTGGTTGAGAGAACAATTGGAATTCAGATGATTCAAGAAAACTTCCTACAGCAGGACTTTTTAAAGGCTAAGGATCCTAGCCTTATAATCCTATAAAAGCATACTCTTCTAAACAGTGTCAAGTAAGGAAGCAGTAATTCCAGCCTTATGATTCTATAAAGCATGTTCATCTAAACAGTGTCATGTAAGGAAGTGGTTCTCAACTTGCAGATTTTACAGATCTGTAAACATAGCAAGTAAACTTTAATGGATGAGATGCTTTTTAATTTTACAAATTGAGAACTTTAAGAAAACACTTCTACTAGCTATTGAGAGAGGATAAATTGGTAAAACCACTTTGGAAAAAAAACGACAATATCTAGAGGGGCGGAGAGTGTGCATACTCCACAGAATATAATGTGTATATAGTGAATGTGCTAAGAGCATACATTGGTTGAGTCAGGGCTCTTGTGCTTCTTATCTGCAGGATTTTGGACAATGTAATCACCCACTTAGTTTCTTGATCTGTAAAATGTGGGTAACAATGGTGTCTACCTGTTGTTTTAGGAATTATATAAATTAATACAGCCAGGACACTTAGAAGAGCTCCTGGCACACCGCAGTGGTAAACATTCCCGACCACCATGATCACGGTGATGCCGGCAGCTCACACCCAGCAATCCCACTTCAAGGCAAGCCCGCCAGAAACTCTCGTTTATGAGCACAGGGGGAATGTACAACAGTGCTGTCCCCAAAATGTTTAAAATAAAATATGTATGGAAGGAACTTCAACGTCTGTGAACAGGAGAAAAATCACCTGGTATGAGCATTCAGTGAATATAATCACTTAAAATGAATAAACTAGTGCTACCCATGAAGACAGGGGTAGGTGTGGAAAGCATAATGTTAAGTGAAAAAACAAGGTGCAATTGGCACACTAAACAATAGTGGCACATTAACAATATGATTATTTTCAATGGCTACATGCAAACGCACGATGGAGTAAAAGAGTGAAAACATGCCCAGGAGAACACCGTGACTTCTGGGTAGCAGGTACTTCTGGGGAGGAGGGAAATAAAACTGGAGTGTATACAAAGGGCTTAAATGGTGTTTGAAAAGCTTACATTTGAAAAGTCTAAAACATATGAAAAAATTATGATTAGTTGGGTAAAATATTGGTTAAATCACTGTACTTTTCTGAATGTTTAAAAACACTTTATAATGTAAAAGAAAGGAAAAAGCAATAAAAAAGTGAGTCCATCAATTTGGATATATTTTAAAAATGGATCACATTTTAATGTTTTTATTTTGAAATAACTGTAAACTTATAGAAAAGTGGAAGAGTAATATGAAAAATCATGTATTTTACGAAGAATCACCAATTTTTAACATTTTTTTGCCACAGGGTTTTCTCTCTCTTTGCATATATATTCCCCCCCAACCACTTGAAAATAGTTTGCCATACACCATGGCTTTTTACTCCTAAATACCATATTTTTCAGACTATAAGATGCACCCCCCAAATTTGGGAGGAAAAGTGGGGTGCATCTTATAGTCCGAAATGTAGCTTACCTGGCTTGCTGGGGGTGGGGTGGAGGGAGGTGGTGGAGCGGGGATTTCCCCCCCCTAATTTCCTCCTCTAAAACCTAGGTGTGTCTTATGGTCCAGTGCGTCTTATAGTTTGAAAAATACGGTACTTTAGTGAACTCTTTTATTTTTCCCTATTTTAGTGGAATACTTGCCAGATTTACTAAATCATGCACAGTTCTGAAACTGTGGTCATCCTTTTATTAAACTAAACATTTGAAGCTATCCAATCAAATCACAAACAATATGTTACTCAACTAAAAGATGAATTTAAAAAATACACCGCTTATGAAATCTGAATTAGAAACACGTGCATTTGTGATTATACTCACCCATTAGATTGACATTAATTTGCCCTAGTGATAACATGAGCAATCTAAAGAATTCTGTCCACCATTACAGTACTTAGCAGAACAAAGTGACTTCATGCTTGATGCTCAATAAACATTTCTATTACACAGTAAAACTCACCATTTTTTTTTTTGAGAAAAGTTTTCAGGAAGGCCTCTTAGAGCAAATCAAAGGAACCTGACTATATAAAACAGTGGCTAATCCCATTTTAGAAAGAGATTAAAAAGTAAGAAAGTTATAGAAGCTGAAAAGGCCTTCTTTGGGATAATTCTGGGAAGGAAGTAGTATAATATGATCTTTCCCTCCATTTATTTGAAGTCTATCCCCTAATAATTTCCTTCCCAACACCATAATATTACAACACATAGAAATTAAAAACTAACTAACCAACCAACTAACCAACCAACCGACCAACTGAAAACCAGTACAACTGTCATTACCTAACATTGCACTGCCGGTCCTTGAATAACATCATTTTGTTCAACCTTGTTTCATTATAACATTGATGAGATGTCACAGGAACTTAACTTTTGTCTGTATTAGTTAGCTTATGGTAAAATTGGTTTTGCTAAATGCCTTTTACCTTAAAGTCACAGAACGTATCAACAATGTTAAGTGAGGACTTAATGTATTGTGTATGCACATTACTGCCCGTCCATCCCACCCCATGCCAAACTGAAATATAAGTAGGTGCCGTGAGAACTAACCTTTCATCGTTTTGTTCTCTGTTTTATCCTTAGCGCCTTGAAAAATGCTTAGAATATAGCAGGTACTCAATAAATATTAATTAATGAACAGAAAATCAAATAAGAATCTTAATGCATGTAAGGAAGAAGCAAGACTAGAAAAAAGTTCTTATGATATAATACCAACATTGTGGATCACTAGGAATTGACTTATATTTGGTTTATTAGATCACTGCTCAATATCTAAGATACACTAGAGTCAAGTTTATAAAATTCCTTATTAAAATTAAAATTAAGGTTTTGTCTTGAATAAAATAAATGGTTTAAAGTTTCATAAATTATGTATATTTAGTTGAAATTATGTTTAACGAAATAAATACTTACAATATCTTCTGAATATATGATACAGATTGATACATAAGATTAATACAAGGCAGTGCACGGTCCACAGCGCAAGAAATTCACTGAGATATCCAGGTAGATGTGTGTTAGGCTTAAGGCTAGAAACGCAGAATGGTGAATTGGCTGGCAGTGGGGGAATCAGCAACCACATCTTCTGTGAGATTCTGGATAGAATCTAAGGAGTTAGGGAAAGGTTCATAGGAGTTAGAATGAGATGGGACAGGAAGACAAAAACTCCATAGACTAAACTGGTGGATGGTACTCAGACCAATGGAATTACACTGGCAACACGACACAGACAAGAAGGAGTGGGGTGTAAGTCAAGGATCCATGAGGGCGTTGGGGGAGAATATAGAATCTGTCTGGGGAAGCAATGGAAAAAAGGACTAGATATCTGTATTACAGCAGATCTTGAGGACTCTGCATGTGGTTGGCTAGAGAACAGAATGGGCATAGATCAAGGGTTTTTGGTGGACACACCTTCCCCTACACCCCTGAATCCATGTGACTCTATAGGTGCTGACTCTATTTCTGGCTTGATAAATGGCATGCGATGCAGGATCGGCCAATCAGAGCCTTTTCACAGGTCCAATGATCTATGCAGGGAGGGGCACATGATAGTATTAGCACGATGAGACAGTAGAAATTTCTGCTGAGATTTCTGGGACAAACACAAAGATCCTTGCTCACTGAATTGGAATCTGGGAAGAACTGAGGAGTTGCTATGACTATTCAAACCCCTGGGGGGAAAGCCTGAATGGCACAAATTAGTGTGTGTATGTGGGAGATGAGGTGGGGATATGAAAGCAGAATCAAGATGGAGTTAAAGACAGGAAAGGTCCACTTGCCATCCTTTTAGCCTCTGATAAAGCTGTGTGCCTGAAATCAGTTCCCCCTATAGCCCCAATATAAGTAAGGTTTTCAACAAAGTCTAATCAATTACTTGAAACCGTAAGATTCCTAACTGATAGAATGTCATTCCCATCTCACAAAAAAACTGAAGGAGAGAAAAAGGAGGTAATCTGCCCAGGATCAACTAGGTTTTAAATAACAGGTTTATAGCTCCAACTCATATCTCATGGTTCCAGGCCCATGTTGCTAAGCACAATTTTTAAAAAAAAATTTTGTGTGTTTTCATATGTTTGTGTGTCTATGTCTAGGAAAGAGAGGGAGGAGAAGAAAAAAATCAGAGCTTAATTTTGTTTAGTTTATTTTGTTATAAAATATAACTACTACATATTAAACATTATGCTAAGTACTTCACATAAAATTGCTATCGATACGAATCATTACCAGCTTGTCCATACCGCTTCTAATGGACTCTTTCTTGTCCAAAACTACTGCCTTCTCTATTAGCCTCAGAAGCTGGGGCCAGGGGTGATGTGAGCCATGTACGCTCATGAGCGCTTGTCATTGATGTAGCTAATCAAAATACAAGTTAGACCAATCAGATTCCTCTTTTGGAAATAAGGTGAGACTCAGCCAGTTGGTGCTAAACAAAAATATATGCACATTCAGAGTGAGGGTGGTTGAGACCATGTGTAACACAAAATTCTAAAGGAAAATAAAAAGAGAAGGCTGCATGGAAAGACAAGTAAAGGGCTGATGTAGAAAGAGAAGCAGGGACACACAGAGAGAAGATCATCACATAGCTCTGGTAGGAGAACAGACTCAGTTTCTAATCACGTTATCTAACTACTCTTTGGTTCTGTCCTTGCGTGCTCATGAGATTTGGTTCTGCCACTGTATGCTTTCAAGAATCTCCTTCCCTAGCTAGGTAAATAGTTCTTGGACAATGAAACCAGCCAAGTACAGACTAGAACAATACATAATCTTAGTGGATTATTATGGTGAATTAACCCATGAGGTAGGTATTTTCAAGATAAAGTAACTGAGATTCAGAGAGTTTAAGTAAATTTCCTAAGGAAAACAACAAGTATAAGGTGACTCTAGGATTAAAGTCCAGGTCCACGTGTCTTAACTCAGCAAGTGTAGGACTAACTAGAATAAAGGAACACAGGAGGAAAGGAAACCAATTGGGAATGAGCTACAGTATTTTAGTGAGAGGTAGTGAGAGACACACCGAGAGCAGTGGGTGAGTAAGAGACATGAAAGGACAAGTGAAAATGTACAAGGCTGTCTATGGGGTTAGGGATGAGGAGTGAGCAGAGCAGTGGAAGAAGCCGAAGGTGATACCAAAATATTTTAACTTGGCTGACTGGAAAAACAGTGGTGACATTAATAATAGCAACAGAAAAATTAGGTCTGAGGCTTGTTTTTGTGGGGAAGAAAATACACGTAATTTTGGTCACCATTAGTTTTAAGTAAACTTATTTTAAAAAGGAGTTGAAAATGTGGGCCTGAAGCTTAGAAGTAGAAAAAGGGATCTGGGAATTATTTAAAATACGTGACTTCCCTTAAGTCTTTATAAAACTCACTGAATCATTCATATGTACGGGGGGTGGGGGGGGGAAATCCCATGCCACACAAGTATAAAGTTTTAAATTAAGAAAAAAAAAGACTATATTCAATCCAAAAAGAGACTTTTACATGTCTAATTTTACACTCACCAGTATTTTTCTTTTATTTTTGTATCTTTACCTGAAGACATATTTATTGATTTTAGAGAGAGAAGAAGGGTGGGGAGGGGTGGGGGGAGAGAGAGAAACATCGATGTGAGAGAGAAACATCAATTAGTTGCCTCTTGTATGTGCCCCCTGACCAGGGATTGAACCTGTAACCTAGGCATATGCCCTGACTGGGAATCGAACCTGCAGACCTTTCAGTGTACGGGATGATGCTCCAATCAACTGAACCACACCAGCCAGGGAACCAGTATTTATGGTAACAAATTTTCTGATTCAAATGACAAAATAAAGCAATAAAATCTAGTTATTTAGTTCTATATATACACACACACTCAAACATTTGTATCTTTATAAAGAATATTATCATGAGTTAAAATATACAGCAAAAATACATGGATATAACACAAAAAAGGATTTGTTTTTATGCCCTGCATTTCTCCATGGAACTTAAAATTCTTTAACAGACATTATCTCATTGTTTTAAGAACTGTTATGAAACAATGTGACATTTATATAACACCATTCATTTTCAATAATCCCAAAGGGCTTTCCAAACCCTGGAAATGACTTTGCTCATGTTCAATGTGCAACCACTGAGGGCTGGAGGTGGGCTGGGTGGGTAGAGACATGGACAGGACTGTGGCAGATAGTCTGTGGAAAACAGCAGCAACATTATACAACCATTTAAGAGAGGAAGTGAAAGACATTAAACTGAAACCATGAAGAAACAAGCAGAAAAGATCCACGGTAAGATTGTATTACACTTGTTAAATTTGAGAAAAATATTAATACCATGGGGCTTATTCCCATTTTTGTGTTTTATTCAAATAATATGTAGATAGCTTCAAGATTTTTTAAAAATAAGTATCATCTGCTAAATCAAGAACTCCATTCTTTATAGTGCTTTTTATGTGGGTACTGGCCTGTTTCCCAACTGTCCACCACATCCAGGATGCTGAATTATTATTAATCATATAGTATGTGTGTGTTAAAAGACATCTCCTCCCCTCCTTCCTTCTCTTTATGGACTGAGACGAGGATGCTGAAAAAGCAAACTCAGCTGGAAAAATTAAAAAGTTTGTTGCTGTTGTTCTGTTTTTAATTGATCAGATAGGTGTATTAGGGTTCTCCAGAGAAACAGAACCGATATACAGGACACATATATATGTAAAAAGAGATTTATTAAAATACTGTACACTTCACATACTTCAACCTTACAATAAACAAATAAATACACCCATTTCACATGAGGAAACCCTGGAGAAGAGAGGCCAAGTGTTGTAGGTTTTCATTTGCATAATGTGCTCTTTGATCCATTCTTCTGATAACAGATCCTGTCTCTGATGACAGAGTGATACATGATCAATCAATCAGTGTCTGTCACCTGGGATCAGGGTGCTCAAGAAGGCTAGAAAGAAGCCGGGGTGAGTTGTCCGATGACCAAGCTTAGAACGAGCCCTAGGACTCCTGCGTCTGAGGCCCTGGAGGGGTCCCTGGTCTTCCTGCCTTTCCTGGGGCCATTCAGCGCTTTGTTCCATTTTGCGTGCTATCTCAGTATCCCACGCCGCGGCTGAAGTTGTAGTTGGTTGTAACCAAGAACCTTAAGGAATACCCTGGTACATTATATAGTTCAATCAAAAGCATATTGATACCGGTAAAGACACAAACCTACATTTTTCTGACTTCAAAGGCTGTGCTCTTAACAATGGCACCTCACTGGTTTTTGAAAACTGGGATCTTGTAATGTTATGTGCCACCAAAAGAAATTATAACATTCTCCTGATTTTACATCTTGGCTTTAGTAAACCTTTTGAAAGTAGTTAAGTTAACAAGGAAAATCTTGTAAAATTACTGTATAAAATATAATTGCACTGTTAAAAGGGAAGATCTTCAGTGGGTATACTGGAGTTGCGCTGTTTGGACACTCTCTATAAAAAGGACTGCCAAAGGCATGAGAAAATGTTGAGCTGTGCTCTCTCTCAGTGAGGAGACACGAGAACAAAACCTTCAGAGAAGCAGGTGAAGAGTGAAGAGAGCGCAGACTTTCTGTTGCAGGTTAATACAATGGAAAGACCCAAACATTCAGATTCTTCTAGCTCTGCAATTGTGTGCAATGGGCGAATTCACCTCTCCGAGCTTCAGTTTTCTTATCTGTAAAATGGGGATGGTAATGTCTACCTGTATGTGGTCACTGTGTGAGAATTAAATTACAGTTGGTTCTCCATAGCGAGGGTTTTGGGCCTGTAGATTTAACTAACTACTAATTGAAGATATTTGGGAAAAAAATCCCAGAAAATTCCAAAAAGAAAACTTGAATTTGCCATGAGCTGAGCACTATGCCGGATCCATGAGGCTGAAGTGACGTGTAGTCATACCCTGATGCAGCCTATATGCAAGCCTAGGCTATGCGCAAATACTATGACATTTTATATAAGGAACTTGGGCATCCACAGATTTTGGTATCTCTGGGGGTCTGGGAACCACCCCCCACTGACACGGAGGGACAACTCTAAGTAATATACATAAAGCTTGTAGTATAGCTCCTGGCATGTAGCAAGCATCTGTGTTGCCATCGTTATTGTAGTTGTCACTAGGCTGAGTCGGTTACAATGGTTAGGGAGCTGACTGGAGGAGGCTGCTGAGAAGAGTCTGAGAATAACACAAAATTGGAAACCAAAAGGACAAAAATATCTAACGGATGCAAATTTTAAATTTTTGTTAGGATCTCTTGCATGTGTATGCATTTAGTCTTGTACTTATTAATACACATCCTGAACAGTGCAGATTTAAAATGTAGAGCTCAGTGATGTATCACAAAACGAACACCCAAGTGGGGAGATCAAGCCCTGTTGGCCCGGCAGAAGCACCCCTGCTGCCTATCCCGGCTACTAACTAGTCTCTCCCTCCCCTATGAACGCAATCGCTGCCCCGCCCTTTGTGATAATTATGTCCTTTCTTTATAATTTTTCTACTTCAGCATGTGTTACTAAACACTACTTAATTGTGCCTATTTTTTCTGTTTTATATAAATGGAATCCCATTACATATTTCTTGTGTATAGCTTCTCTGGCTCAACATTATATTTGTGAGATTCATCCATATTGCTGTGTGTAATTATAGGTCATTAATTTTCATTGGTATGTAGTATTCTATTGTATGAATCTACCACAATTTTTAACCACTCTCCTGTTGATGGATGTTTGTGCTGTTTCTTGTTACAGGTAACCCTATATGAACATCCTTACATGTGCACATATTTCTGATGATTATGTACCTAACAGTAGAATCAGTAGGTCACAGAGTATTGTATGTGTATTTTTAACTTCAGCAAAAATGCCTATTGTTTTGCGAAGTGAGTGTATCAATTTATACTCTCAATACCAGAAGATGAGAGTCCCAATGTTCCATATACTAACAATCAATATTCTCACTTTTCTGGAGGTTTTGTAGTATTGGCTCCAGTTTGCATTTTCCTGAATGCACATGAAATCGAGCAAATTTTCGTAGGATTATTGGACACTGGATGTTTTCCTCTGCGAGTGGCTACTGAAGATTTTGCCCATTTTTCTTTATTTTTCTCATCAATTAATAATAGCACTTTAGATATTCTGACTATATTGTAAATTCTGTTCAGTCGTGTGTCTTTTTGTTCACTTCAGGGTGTCTTTTGATGAACAGAGGTTTTTAATGTTAATATAGTAAAATTTAGCACACATTTCCTTTATGGTTAGTCCTTTTTGCGTACTAGTTTTTAAATCTCTATACCAAAGTCATAATGACATTCTCTTAAAATGTTTCCTAGAAGTTTTATTGCTATGCCTTTCATATTTAGATCTACAGTCTACCTAGAATTGATTTTCATGTATTGTGTGAGTTCAAACACCTTTCTGTCCTCAAGCTGATAATGCAATAGTTCCAACAGCATCACTTGAAAACACTCGGCTTGCCTCATTGCTTTTCGGAGCCACCTCTGAAGGTTTTCTGTTCTATTTCATATTCTATTGATGTTTTATCAATATCTGCCTGTGACTGCACCCACACTATTTTTAACTTTATAATAAGACAATATCAGATAGAATCATCACCTTCTTCATGCCCTTTACAGCTCTTAGCTACTTGGATTTCCTTTTTTAATTTTATAATCAGCTTACTGGGTTCTATAAACCTGTTAGATTTTGATTAAACTTGATCAAAACTAAAGAACAGTTTAGGAAGATCAACATTTTTACAGTTCTGAATTATCCAATCCTTAAATGCGGTACATCTGTCCACTTAAGACCATTTTAAGTGTTATTGTAAAACATTTTGAAGTTTTCTGTGTCTTGAAAATCTGTGTAATATTTATTCCAAGGTATCTGACAATTTTACACTAATATAATTGGAGTCTCTTTTTTAAATGTCAGTTTCTAAGGTTCTGTTGCTTATATATAAAATGAGGTTGATTTTTGTATATTGAATCTATATCCAGTTATCTTGTACATTTACTTATTTAACAATTTACCTGTTGATTCTTTTGGATCTTGTATGTATACTTGTACCAGAGATAGAAAACAGTTCCTTGTTTCTAAACCTTTTAATTTCTAATTCTTGCCTTATTACACCAACTAGAGTCTCCAGTAAATCTTTTTTTAAAATTTAATTTAATTTTTAAAAATTTTTATTGTTATTCAATTACAGCTGTATGCCTTTTCTCCCCATCTCCAGTAAATCTTTACAAATGTAATAATGTGGAGTAGGAGAGATTATAGTGTATACCCTTATCTCATGCCAGATATCACCATACCATTCTGTATATCTGTTGTATGTTTTTAAGGTATCCTTTATAACAGCACATCTCTATTTCTAGTGTGCTAGGATGTTGTACTAAAATCATGAATGCATACTGAGTTTGATTAAATGTTCTTTCTCTTTTTATCAAAGTGATAAAATAATTTTTCTCTTGATTCTAATACTGTAGTAAATTATATTGTTTACTTTTGAATGTAAAGCCAAACTTCCATTCTTGGAATAAATTCAGAATTTGTTAGAATGTGTTAAGTATTGAAAATACTGTCTCCCATGATATACTGGTATTTTGTTTAGAGCTTAAGAAGGTAGGTTTACAACTTTCTTTTCTTGCAATGTCTTTACCAGGTTTTCTTAACAAGGTTATACTGGCTTCATAAGTTGAAGAGTTAAGTGCTCCCTCTTTTTCTATTCTCTGGAAGAGTTTCTATAAGATTGGTGTTATTTATACAAATCTTAAATTATGGATTTGATTTCTCTAAGAGTAATATTCAGAATTTTTCTTCCTAGATCAGTCTTAGTAGGGTGAAATACTTCTCAGCTGCGTATGGTTTATATATTTTCTTCAAAGCATTTTAGTATTGGTAGGATCTATAAATATATCCTTTTTAAAATTGTTAATGATTATTTATACCTTTTTTCTTATCCAGTTTTATTAAGTTTATCAATGTAATTTAATCTTTTAAAAGAATTAGTGTGTCCAATGGAATTCTACGCAGCAGAAGGAAAGAAGGAGCTTGTACCCTTTGTGACAGCATGGATGGAACTGGAGAGCATTATGCTAAGCAAAATAAGCCAGGCGGTGAGGGACAAATACTATATGATCTCACCTTTAACTGGAACATAATCAACAGAAGAAAAAAGCAAACAGAATATAACCAGAGACATTGAAGTTAAGAACAATCTAACAATAGCCAGAGGGGAGGGGGGAAGGGATAGTGGGGAGAAGGGTTTTTGGGAACTACTATAAAGGACACATGGACACAAGGGGAGGGTGGAAGCAAGGGAGGGAGGTGGATTTGGCCGGGGTTGGGTAGAGGGGTGGGGAGACAATGCAGACAACTGTAATTGAACAACAATAAAATAATTTAAAAAAAAAAGAAAAAGAAAGAGAAATCTGTACCTTAAAACATATACAAGAATAAACTTCAAATGTATCATAGATAATAAGTGCAAAATAAATAAAACCTTAAAAGTTAAAAAAAAAAAAAGAATTAGTGTGTCTTTGTCATCGTCATACCATATGCATGTTTTCTATTGCACTAGTTTCTGCTCTTATTTTTCATTATTTCCTTCTTTCTTCTTTCTTTTGGGTTTAATTTGCTGTTCCCTTTTCTAACTTAAGAGAGATACTCAATCTTCTCTTTGAACTTCAAGAACAAAGCAAGGATATTTATTTTAAAGACTGTTTCTGATCATTTCAATATCTGGAGTCTCTTCGGGATTGTTTCTATTTGTTGTTTCTGCTGGCTTCTAGTCAATTGATTCTGTGTCTTTGTGTGCCTGGATATGTTTTATTGTATGCAAGATAATGCATTTGCTGACCTGTTTGTAAAAAAAAGTAACACCTAAAATGATATTATTTCCCTTCACTGATGATTTGGCTTCTGCCAATGCCCGAAGGCACTAGCAATTCAGGATCACCTTTTTCCAATTTCAGGGACTGAGAAGGTTTGAAGCTGGGCCTGTACAAGCCTGTCCGCTTCCAGTTGACCAGTACTAACGGAGAAAAGCCTTTAGGCAGCGAGACCCAAAGTGAGAGGTGGTCACAAACATCCCCTTTCCAGGCCCTGGACTCCATTCCCTATCTTTCCTTGAGCGGCTGCTAAAAGCACTGCATTACCTTTCAGCCCCACCTGAATCAGCTGAATCAGCTGCCATGAATTCAGCAAATTTTCCTAAGGGGAAGAGTTGCCCCAAATCCTGGACCTCCATTTTCCACTGGCTCTTAGCCTTGAAATTCTTTACCTTCTTGTTGGTTCTCCAATGCCTTAAAGATAAAAATATGTATATATTTCTAATGTTCTTTATAGCAGAATCTAGTTTGCTATAAAACATACTGAGTTTTTAATGTCAACTATTATTTTTTATTTCTAGGTTTCCTGAGTTTGTTTTAAAATATACTTATTCTTTGTATTTTTAAACTTATTTCTTGAAATACATTACATACACTTATTTCACATTTAGTGTCTGAATAAAATCTGAGGAATTTGTGTGTCTTATTCTATTGTCTGTTGCTTCTAATATTTTTGTCAGGGTGGCTGTATTGCGTGTGTGTGTGTGCGCGTGCATGTGAGTTCATTCAGTGCTACTCATTTGCTTTTGTACTTTCTCTGAGGACAGGGAATGAAAGTAGGTTTCTCCTGAAAGGATTAATGTTTGCTTGTATCAGACTTCTGGGGGCACTAAGGATCCAGGATCATTTTCAGCTAAATTCTTGGCTGGAGAACTTTGAGGCCACCCCGGCAGGGTGAATTGGGACTCCAAACTGATGGGAAGGCTGCCATGTGGCTGTAGTTCCTAGGAAATGCTTTTGCCCCCGAATATCCTGTGCCATAATTTAAAATAGGCAATTTTCCTGTAGTTCTCTGATGACAGTGAGGTGACTTCTTATTTCTAATTCTCCCTGCCACTAAGGATGAGGTCCTTCGGGTCCCCAACTACATTGGACAGTCTTTTATTAGACACCCCCTGCCTTGGGAAGACCTTAGGCTTTATATTCCCTCTTTGTGAAATCTCAAAAAACAACACTGCAGCTCACCCAGTTTGGCAAATGTCATCAGGGTTAAAGCTAAACCTAGTGTCCATTCCTTCTCTCAGTGCAGACTCCACTTATTCCCTGGTTTGAGTATTCCTTGTTTTGTTTTGTTTACAAGTTCACAGGAACATTGCCAAACATTTTTACATTTCACATTGCCAACATTTTTAGTTGTATTCAGTGGGAGAATCAGTTTGGACTCCTAGCCTGTCATGTCGCCAGAAACTGGTTTTCTATAACATTTAAATTTTGCCATCCATTCCAAAATTGTATGTTTAGTTTTTGAAAAGGCAAAACAAGTATGATAATAATGTGCTTTTTAAAGGACTCTAGGTTTATTAAAGGAGTTATCCAAACAGTTATTCTCACCAAATCAATGTGGTTTTTAATAAGTATCAATTAAAACTTTATAGACTGTTTCTATTCAAGGTCAGATGAAATTGAAAAGAGCACTGGACTGGAAGCCAGGGGCCCTGGGTTCTAGTCCTACTAATTTGCTGTGTGATTTTGGGTAAGCAGTCGCTTAACTGGCTGGTGTTTCGTCTCTCGTGCATGCAAAGGAGGCGTGGGACAGTAACGACTGCACACCAGAATGCGATGTAGACGGAACACACTCAAGATCGGAGTTGCTGATGCGCGAGATAGTTCTTAAAGTTAGCCCACTTTCACATTTGAAACATACTGTAGCCTAATGTTTTAAATGAGCTAGCATTCTGGTGAGGCTACTTAAAAATCGATATAAACTCCTATTGTACTTCTAAATAGATGTTTAATGATTCTTCATATTTTGACATCATCTTAGTTCTGAGAACTTTATTATTACCTTTTCTTTCTGGCACTTCATATTCTTTATTGTAGCTGTTAATATAATTTAGGAATTATCTGCTTTCTGCACCAAAAAATCCTAATATTCAAAAGCTGCATCTGTACAATTAGCCAGGAGTAGATGTGAAGAATTTTGAAAATATAACCCTTTAAAACTGTTAGGATATTGCATTAATCATTTAAAAAATCAATCTAATACCACACAGATTAAACTGCCCAAAGTAAATTTTAATACGACATATTCACAGGTTTACACTATAAAGTTGTGAAAAGAGTATGTTTTTCAAATTCGATTAAGTGCTGCAAGATGTTGAAGAAACTCAGCATACTACGTCTGATGTCCTTTTTGGCAAAGCCGCAGAACATGTCACATAAAAGAAGAACATTATACGTAAAGTGGGGTCTTGACAGCAGCCTGGTGTAGTTAACAACTGGCTCCTGAACGGGACTGCTGGTTGTATACAAACTGTCAATGACAGTGTTAGCCTCCTCACCATGGGACAATCTAAACACCAAAACAAAATAAAAACAACATATGCACACACACACACACAGCCCTCACCTTATCTACTTTCTAAAAGGGGCAAATCTGTAATTACTTCAGTTCAGGCTTCAAATGTCTAATGTGATTTCCAATGTTGTCTTGCAGGTGTATCAGCGGCCACGTGAGACATGAAGAGGTGGCAGGCTACCAGGCAAGGCAGTCAGGTCTTTGTTTGTGGTTTTGCTTTAATTTATGAGAGGTGTAAATAATTCCATCGGCAACAAAGATGAAGTTCCTGGGTATCAGTACCTCCCATCTTCTAAACCCTAGAGCTGAAAATGGGAGGAGCTTTCCATCCGTCAACCACATTGACGCAAGTCTTTACACCCACTGTCTTCTCCTTACCTTACTCTGTTGGGTATGAGAGAACTAAGAGGGAAAAAAATACCCCTAAAAAGCAAGTTGTCCATTTAAAAGTTATTGGCCCATTTCACTTGCAAAATTTTTTTAAAAAGCATATTACAAACAAGAATATAACAAATAACATTATTGAAAAAATACACATGTGTATTTCTGGCATGAAGATTAAAAAGAAAAATTAAGATTATAGGTTTAAAAAAAATAAAACGCCCAAAAGAAAAGATTAAAAAGTGCAGAAAAATAAACTCCACAAAATTAACTATGGTTATCTTTGGCAGAAGTATTATGGGATGATCTTTCTTTTTATTTGTATGTTTTTCTAGATGTTAATATTTGATTTTTTTTTTGCAAAGGAGGTATGTTTCCTTTATAATAGGAAGAAATAATACAGCTTTTAAAACAGTTATTGCCAAAGATTAATGCTTACCAATATCAATAAACAAACCCACTTTAAATGGATTAGGAATGGCACTGATATTACCAATAAGAAGACAAAAGTTATGACAAATACAGCTAAAGGGTCTTGTTAATTTCCTACATAGGAATTACATGAACCATCAGGCAGAAAGAATGCTGATTAAAATACTATATAAAGACAGCAAAGGGCTAAAAAGAGATATTCCTAACATATCGCATCTTATAGATGATTCCTAGGTTCCCATTAGGAGGTCTGCAAGATGGGAAAGGACTCAAGGAATATAAAAATACATGAACTGGTTAGAGTTTATTTTTCATTGCACATAAAAATTAAATATGCCCATAAAGTATAGTTCTAAACTAAAGTTCAACAAGATTTTCTTTTGATGGCTAGTGAGAAAATTTGAGATAGACTGTCCAAAAGAGAACAAAGCACTTTATGGACTCTCAAATTAAGAGGGGCATCTCATATTCACCTTACCAAAAGAATAAAATTCTTTGTCTAACTGTGAGGTTTTGTACATCTTTACACATGTCATATACTTTTAAAAAGTCTTTACTATTTAAAAAAACATATTATTGAAAGATACATTGTTAGAAATGTGCTTTTTGGCACATGAAGATAGAGCTGAACATGGTATTAATATGTATGCAATGAAATTTCACTTGAGAGACTGGTGGTCCTGACTACAAAGCAGGTGGCTTTATTTTTCTAGGACTTCCAGGGAATAGGATGTTCTACACAATTGAATATTTGTGGATATTCAGATAAGAGGATTTTATCTTTAATTGATTAAAACGATTAAAAAAATTTTTTTTTTTTTACCAATTAGGTTAGAATCATTGCCCATTCTCTGCCTTATAAAACAATAATAAATACCATCTAAACTTTTCTTAATGACTCAGGGTCATTATAATGAGCATCAGACATTGTCTCGCAGAATAGGTGTTATCAACAGCAAACGACCCCACAATACTCCACTGCTAAGGTCTTGTGCCTCCTTACCTCGTGTCAGGTGGTCAGCTAGCACCTCCTGCTGCTGCCAGAACAGATGTCCTTAGCTGTGCCTGTCCCCCTCTCCTTTCTTAGCCCAATAATACAGCAGGCTTCGGAGACCCACAGACCAGTCCTGCCCTTGCTTCTCTTTTGGTTGTTCATTTATTTTTTAATTCTTGAGATATATGTTATATAGTCATAAATTTATGAACTTGCCACCAAGGGTATTCTCCCTCACTTTTATTATTCTTTAATCTCTTCTGAAATCAGAGCCAGATAATCAGTTTGTTAGCACCATGCCCAAAGTAAGAAATAAACAGGTCTGAGAGGCTTTCTATAAGTCCAGGACACATATACTTTCACTTTTCTATGTAAATAACATTAAAAGTTAGTACACAGATTAAATGTAGGCCACAGGAAAAATAGGTCAGATAATTCTGGCCTCCAAGAAAAAAAAGTGATGATTCAAGAATACCTGAAGAAAGTGAACTGTTTTGGAAAAAGGATTTTTGCTTAGTTTGCTCAAAAAGAGGAATTAATTCTAATGGTATCAGGCACAACACAGAGCTAACATTCCAAAGGGATTTCTGTTTCTTATAAAAACCAAGATTAAGCTAATTTAACATTATGGGTTAGACAGATGAAAAGTAGTCAAAAACTGTACACTCTCACGACCTATCAAACCTGCGGGGCCCTCGTGTGACTTAATCCAGCATCAAAAAGATAGTTTGAAGAAACCTGACATGGCCCAGTGCTACCTGAGAGGTACTAAGCACCTCAGGGTTGTGTTTCATGAAGAAGTTTTAAATTTTTTTCTTGATTTACAAGCTCAGATTGCCCTTCCTCCTCTAATTTCTGGCACTAGCCATAGAGCAGGTATTGTGTTCTTAGAACTTTCAAAAGAGGACCTGACACCTTATCTCCCTAAAGCTGATTAGAAAGTATGTCCAAACCTGTATCTCTGTGTGACTGTGTTCAGTTTGGTACTAGTTTTGATATGATGAAATGTAAAGAAACCTGGGAAGTACTTAGGGACATAATTTAACAAAAAGGATTATATAGTTTATTAAAGAACTTGACATAGCCAACACATGAAACCAGCTCTATCTCTAATCAACTACCAATCTCATTTACAGTTTATTACCCCCACAAAAATCCTCCGCACAGGCCTGGATGACTTACAGTGGCACTAAAGAGACTCCTACGCTGTACAGAGGACCGCCCTGCAGTACATCTCTGGGACAATGCTGGTATCTAAAACAAAACACCGCACTTCTCGTTTACCTACACTGCGGGGTTGCAGCTTACTGCAGGCTCTGTACTCAATGAAGAAATGTAACTTTTGAACTTCAGAGCCAAATTTCATGCCACGATAAAAAATTCTAATTATATGGCTATAATAATGTTTTGTTTTTTATCTTTTAATTTGTATTTTTTTATTGTTGTTTGATTACAGTTGTCCCCACTTCCTCCTCCCCATTACTCTCCCCCACCCTACCCACCCATACCTCCCACATTCAATCCTCCCTCTAGCATTGTCTTTGTCCATGGGTCCTTTATACATGTTCCTTGACTTGACCCTTCCCCTTCCTTCCCCGATTACCTCACCAGCACTTGTTTGTTGATTTGGTTATGATGGCCATTCTGACCCATGTGAAGTGGTATCTCATTGTGGTTTTAATTTGCATCTCTCTGATGGCTAGTGATGCTGAGCATCTTTTCATATGTCTCTGGGCCCTCTGTATGTCTTCCTTGGAGAAGTGTCTGTTCAAGTCCTTTGCCCATTTTTTAATTGAGTTGTTTGTCTTCCTGGAGTGGAGTCATCTGAGTTCTTTATATATTTTGGAGATCAGGCCCTTGGTCTGAGGTATATTTGGCAAATATATTTTCCCATACAATTGGTTCCTTTTTCATTTTGCTGATGTTTTCTTTAGCATGCAGAAGCTTTTTATTTTGATGAAGTCCCATTTGTTTATTATTTCTTTTATGTCCCTTGATATAGGGGACATATTGGTGAAAATACTGCTGTGTGGAATATCTGAAATTTTCCTGCCTATGTTCTCCTCTAGGACTCTATGATAATGTTTTTTATTTGTTTGTTTGCTATTTATTTGTTTTTTGGTTTTTTGAGAGGAGAAGGGAGGGAGAAAGAGAGGGAGAGAACCATTGATGTGAGAGAGAAACACTGATAAGTTGCCTCTCGTAGGCAACAACCTAGGTAGGCACCCTGACTGGGAATCAAACTGGTGACCTTTTGCTTTGTGGGATGATGCCCGACCAACTGAGCCACACCGGTCGGGACCTACAATAATGGTTTTATTCCTTGACATTCTATTTCTTTCATTTACTGAAGCCTTCTTTTACATATTATCTGAATATTAAAAAAGTAAATAGATGGAAAACCAGTGGCAAAAGCTATGAGGTCATTTTTAGATAATGCTTTTCTTCTTATATAGAGGTATAATTATATCCATTATCTGACAATACCCTTATAAGGAACATCAGATCTTGAGCTTTACTGGAAAGACTGAAAATGCATAGTGACACGTGCATTTTTACTACATAGAAAACCTTTTTTCGGTGGGGGGAATGGTGTTATCAAATTACTGAGACACTTCCTTTGTCTCTCCTCTATAACATACAACTAGTGGGACATTAAAACGCAACAAAGATCCTTCTGCCTACTTCACTAGAATGCCCGAGAGATCCACACATCTGTACATCTGAAGGTGGGGGCATTAAAATGCATAGTGGCAGCGGAACTGGGGCAATGACAGGGATAGTTCCCATGCCCGTTCCCCTGCCATGGTGGCCGAGTCTGCAGGCCTAAGCGAGTACAGTAGCAGCAGCAGAGACGGGTCTTCCAACTCCACCCCCACCTCCACAGCCCCAGCAAAGAAAAAGGAGAGCATCAGCATCCAGGACCCCCTGCCCCCCAAGCTGTGGTGGTGCTACACCACACAGAGCCCAGCGGCAGAAGCAGGGGCAGTGCATGACACTCTGGCCTGTAGCCACAGCGGCACCAGCAGCCACAGGGAACTGAGCGGCCGCTGCAGTAGAGCCTGCGATCCTGGCTCCCCTCCCAACCACGTTACTCGTCCCATCCCTTCACCACAGCAGAGCTGCCCAAGATCCAGACAACCCCAGACACAGTGAGGGCACACGCTCTCACTGTGACCCTTGTGGGGACACCTGTGGTCATAGCAAAACCCACGGCCATGGTGGCACGGGGAGCATCAAGGCACCAGTGGCACAAGCAGCACTGAAGAGGGTACCTGTGACACTGCTGGCAGAGGTGGTAGAAGGCGGGAAGGCTGGCTCTCAAACATAACTAGAGCCAACTCAGGTAAGAGAAACCAAAAACTTGTGCTATATATAGCAAGTACCATCTACTGGAAAATAAAGTCCTCTGATCAACAACCTGCTAAGTTGTTAAAATTAAAACAAAGCTGTAGCTAAATAAGAAAAGTGTCCACTCATTCAAATGTGCTAGCAGAGGAATAGCCGGTCAAGCACCATGAATACTCACGGTGACAGAAAATATCACAAAAAGAAAATGACAATTCTCCAGAAACCAAACTCAAAGTCATAGAAGATTCTGACATGAATGGTAGAGAATTCAAAATAGCTGTCATAAAGAAACTCAATGAGATACAAGAAAACTCAGAAACGTAATTCAATTAGCTCAAGAATAAAGTTAATAAACATAATGGTACTTTACCAAAGGTAGTGAAACCCTAAACTGAACCGAACAGAAATTCTGGAGCTGAAGAACTGAATAAATGAAGTGAAGAATGTATCAGAATGCATAAGAAATAGAGAAGACCATATGGAAGAGAGAATTAGCGGGCTCGAGTATTGAAATCTAGATACAATTCAGGTGGAAGAGAACTAAGAAACGTTCAAAACCAAAAGAACTCTGCAAGAACTATCCGACTCCATCAGAAAGAGCGACATACGGATAGTGGGTACCCTACAAGGAGAAGAGAGGGAGAAGGGAACAGAGAGACTATGAAAAGAAATAACTGATGAGAACTCCCAACCTTGGGGAAGGAACCGGACATACACGTACACGAACCTAACAAACCACCTAATTCTCTCAGCACAAAAGACCATCTCTAGGACATTGTATTAAAACTGTCAAAGGTCAATGATAAAGAAAGAATACTAAAGGCAACCAGGGGTGGGGGGGAAGACAGAAATCTAGAAAGGAATCCCTACTAGGCTGTCTTTAGATTTCTCAATCTAAACTCTACATGCCAAGAGAGAGCTGATTGACATATTCAAAATATTGAAAGATTGAAAACTGCCAGCCAAGAAAAATCTATCCAGCAAAATTATATACTTCAAATATGAAGGAGAAATTAAGTCATTCTCAGACAAATAAAAGCTAAGGGAGTTCACCGCAAGACCTGCCTAACAAGAAATGTTGAAAGAAGGTCTTCTACTGGAAACGAAAATGCAAACAGTATATAAAACGTTGACTAGAGTGATAAACAGAGTCAGAAAGTCGCAGCCCTATTACAGAATAGAAATTTAAATACTGGAAGTTACTTCAGTTTGGTAACGACCTTGCAATATAAAAAGGCATAATTTATGACAACGAAAAACTTAAAATGGGAAGATGAAAAGGGTGGACTTGTAGAGGCAAATAAAGATAACATGCTATTAGAAGAAAAAAAGACTATTTTATCTATGAGAAGTTTTATATAAACCTCATGGTAACTATAAAACAAAAATCTAGAGCAGAGACATGAAACATAACATAAACAAAGAGTAAACAGAGAAAAACATCATGAAAAACACCAAACTACAAAGCAGACAGAAACACAAGGGAAAAGAAACAACGGAGACACGGAGCACTCAGAAGACAAATGAAAAGATGGCAGCAGTACACCTTCATAGGTCAATAACCACCCTAAATGTAAATGGACTGGCCTTACCAATCAGAAGGCAGACATCAGCGGGTAAGTTAGAGAAACATGACCCAACCATATGCTGCCTTCAGGAGCCTCAGCTCCACTGGTGTTAAAAAGATTAACATGTTGACTTAATTTCTCATTCAATTCTAGATGTATACTTTCTTAGTAGGCAAAGATGTCAGGAGACGTGGGGCTACAGATTAATATTTTTAGGGGGGCAGCTTTGTGGAAGCATAACTGACGTACAAAAGAGCTGCACCTGTCTGGATGTGTGCAGTTGGTGAGTGTGGCCGTGGGCCGACACCCAAGCCACTGTGACCGAAATCAGGGGTGCACTTGGGGTTGCTCACTTGTGTAGAGCCCCAGTTGTTTACTAATACAGAAACAACAATCTCTCCCTCAAGAGGTTTTTCATTACTTTATCCTATCATAATGGAACCGAGGACATTAATAAGAAGTTAATACAGCCCTGGATGGTGTGGCTCAGCGGACTGAGCACCAGCCTGTGAACCAAAGGGTCGTCAGTTTGATTCCCAGTCAGGGCACATGCCTGGGTTGCAGGCCAGGTCCCCAGTTTGGGGTACATAAGAAGCAACCACACATTGATGTTTCTCTCCCTTTCTTTCTCCCTCCCTTCCCCCTCTCTAAAAATAAGTAAATAAAATGTTTTTTTTTAAAGTTAATACCGTAAAACATAATAGAAATAACAGACCTTATTTATCTTTAAGTTTATATATAAAGAGAAATAGATGGTTCCTAATTTTAAAGTAATTTGCCTCAAGTGATAGAATAGATTTACAATCAGAACAATGGCAAGAACCTAAATTCCAAATTAACTATACAAATCTAGCCCAGAAAATTGGGTAAAGATTATAAAACCCAAGAAACATCACGTCCCGATCAAAGGTGGTTTCCTCAGACAACAGAGGCCCTGAAGAAAGTATTATGCCTGTTGGAGAACCAGGCTACGCGGGAGAACTCAGTTCACACAAGAAGGACAAAACTATGGACAGTGATGCACAGGCATTGCCACACAGAGCTTTCTTGTTTTTACGGATTTCTTCCCAAGCGCTTCTACTCCAAGGATAAAAAATTAAATTCTACAATGAAGTGTCAGTGGTCAGCAAGTATTAGACTTGCTAGATGAATTCATAAAATCAGGAAATCATAATCCTAGAAGCTTTAATTAAGAATGTACACAAGTCCACATACACACACCTTTTAAGAAAAGTATGATTATAGAAATGCTATTGTGAGAATGCATAAGAGAAAAGTTTATTTTGAGATTTTATTTTGTCATATTTATGTGTAGCCCTATTGATTATAAGCTTTAACAGCAACTAACACAGTATTAAAATTTATATTTTCAATTTGTAGGATTTGAACAAAAACCAAAATAGAATATAAGTAGCTATATATTTCTCCTCCAAATATAAAATTATTGTTTTTATATTGCAATGTATATTTGTTAAAGGTTTCCTCATTATCTAATTTTATCTAATCTTATCAATGAGAAGTGCACAAAGTATTATATGATAAAACTGAGTCAGAAAGGTTTAAATAACTGCACTGGAATGAAGAATCTTAGTACTTTCCTATTTATTTTTTGAGAAAATATAATATTCTGAAGCATTCATATATTATTAGTGTTACATATAATGAGCACCCAGTATTAATGTCAAAATTACTATTCAAAATAAAATTAATGTATTTTTAGTCTCTTTACACTAGCAGATGTGGTACATGCATCCAGGTAAAACTCATTTGAAAGACAGGTCTATATAACACAACTTACTACACACCAAAATATCCACAAGGCTCTTTTTAATATTGATTATCTACTTCTAAGTTTCTTGGCAAATTAAATCACTAGATATAGCATATCATGTTCAAAAGACCAAATCATCCAGAGTTGCCATAATACTCAGATAATTTAGTCTTGGACTAAAATAAAGCACACTATAAAAGCCCGATATGTAGCCATAGAGCCCAGTCAAGAAATCTTTCCTGAATAGGTTCGAGAGGATATTCAGCTCAACTGATGCATGAAGTTATAAGGCTATGGTGAGATGACACTTTCCAACTTCTTTTCATGAAATAATCTCACCATGCAAATGCATATGTGAACCTTTGGATGTGCTCCCAGCGTTTACATAGCTCCAACCTTAGAGTATCTGTTGGCTGGGGAGGCAGGCTAAGCTCTAGCATGCATTCAAGGATGCCTAAAATCCCACTTCATTTCCACAGCCCTGCGTAGTGAGATGGCTCATGGTACCATCTTCAATCATGGAGAAAGAAGGGCGATCAGACTTAAACACTTCACAGGCATGTGTGAATATTAAGTACAATGCAGTGTTCACTGAAACTCACAAATCTTTCACACTAAATTTCTATCACATGATCAGCAATACCTGTGAATTTTAAAAGATCAAAGTAAGTTTAGAGGAAATACAGTCCCAAGAAGAAGGTAATCCATAATGCATCATAGATAGGGGCTAAAAATGAATTTTGTTAAGCATTCTAAGAAGATAGTGACAATACAAATTGCTCCTAATAACACTCAATAATATTAGAATTAAAATAAAATGGCCAACTTAGTGTCCACATCTTGGTTTCTAAATACAAACTCCAATAAGAGAAACCAGAGTTCCCTGGAGAAGTGCTTGATTCCAGATGTATAGAAGGCAAAACACAAATCAGCCTGGAGCATCTTGTGCCAGAAAGTAAGAAAGGAAGTAGGATGGGCAAGAGGAAAGGACAGACAGCCAGAAAGAGCTACTATGAGCCAATGTGGGTATGATTGGAACAACAAAATAAATAATGACAGTTTGGGATTATAACACATAGAATAAAATAAATACTTATAAACCAACTGGCATAAATAAGTAAATAAATAAAAAATAGAAGAGAGAGCTCTTTCTTACGGAAGTATTCCAAGTAGTAAAACTAATAGGAATCAGGGAAACAGAAAGTCACCATTAGAACCCCACAGTAAATAACTGTTGCCTACAGGTAAGGTTGATCTACTGATGCTAAATAAAATTAGTGGGAGAAGCTTGAAAAGAAACAATATTTATATAGTCTCAAAGTACCTTCCCCTAAACACTTACCATCTCAAAGGAGAAAAGAGTAATTTTACAATCAGTACAGTGTAGCAACTCAGTAAAAAGACACCAGTAAAGAGACAATAGATACCTTGTTACTTCTAGTATAACGCACTGGAAAGGACTTATCACCAATGTGGCAATCTTGCCGCAAAAATGCATAACCTCACTCTAATCACGAGAAAACACTAGACAAACTCAAGGTGAGACAATTTACAAAATATCTATCCAGGACTCTTCAAAGTGGCAAGGTCAAGAAAGGCAAGAAAAAACTTAGGAACTGTCACAAATCGATGAGAACATGGAGACATGATAAGTTAATTGTAATATGGAATTCTGGACAGAATCATAAAACCAAAAAATGGACATTAATGGGAAAACTGGTGAATTCTATAAGGTCTACAGTTAATTAACATTATTGTGTCAACATTAATTGCTTGGCTTTGATCATTGTGCTATGGTTATACAAGACCTTAACACCGAAGGTATAAGGAAAGTCTCTATTATTTTTGTAAGTTCCCTATAAGCCTAAAATTATTTCAAAATAGAATAACAAAATAAATAAGTAAAACGGCTCATTCTGAGGCTGGAAGAAAAACAATAGCAACCATGACCCAAATTTTTTTGAAGCTAATGTTAAGTGTCATTTAGATTAAGGGAAAAATCCATGTTTTTAGATGATATAAAGAAAATTAAATTCAGAAAAGTAATTGTTAATGTAATTCTCCTTCTAATTATGGCAAAAAAAGATTTTAACATGGCTAACTATCACATAAATAGATTGAAGTAAGTTGCGTAAGAATCTTCTTTTTCATGTTAAGAAATCATACTTTAGGGCTCAAATCTTTCTTTATCTAGTTGAATTCAGTATTTCAAAAGCCCATAAATAAACACAGCACTGGTTATGTCTAATGGAGGCCCTAACCACTCATCACTATGACAGTAATGATCAGTTTTCAGTTATCTCACTCCTTCTGGATCATGAACTCTGAAGGCAAGAACCATCTATCCATGCTGACCACACACCCCTGGTCCAGCATGGTTCTCCAGATATGGGGTACTGATAATTCTTAGCTCAAAAAAAATTTAAGTAAAAGATCTTTCTAGTTGAAAGGACTTACTTTCATATATTTAAAATGATTTAATTATAAGAAACAATCTCCATGAAATTTATGATTGTAAGAAGACAAATGTGAGGATTCCAATCTGCTATTTTGAAATTGATTATTACATGCTTTATAGCTGAAGCAGTGTTAAAATACAGATCATCAGTAAAATTGCTTTCTTGAAGCTTCTAGCTCCATAAAAATCATAGTGAAATAAAGAACATAGAAAGCAGGGTATTATTTTTGATCAGCTTTTGATCACTTTTATCAGTATTTTAGATTTTCTGTACCTAAACATAAGACTTGAATAAAAAACAAGTCTGTAGTAAATACAGCTCAAATGAATGCATACCTGTTTATAGAAGTATCAGACACAGGGGCTAAGTGCTTTTCTTGATGTTTTACATGGTGTGCAGCACAAAACAGCGAACATGCCATTCTGTGCTCTTCTAGATACGTGCTATGGCAACAGTTACATTTTGCCTGACATCAAGTATTATTTTTTTAAATTTAGGAATAATAGTTACAATCATGTTTGATTGAATTTGCTTCTTAGACAAAAGCCCAAAGTATTAAAAAAAAAAAAGCAAAGTTCAATCTAGGAAGGAACAGAGAAAGAGAAGGACAGTAGGAAGGAAGAGGGGAGGGAGGGAAGAAGTACTAAGTAAAAATATAAGCCTCATAAATGCCCTTACCTTCACTTTGTTTTTCTGCTTGTTTTGATGCATTTTCTACTTGTTTTTGTTTTGCTGCTAAGAGTTCCCGCTTTAATTGTCTTGCTTCTTTTCTCAGCTCTTCACTGTAAAGCAAACACAATTATATAAATATATAATATACTGAGAAAAAGTTATTTAGCAAAAACAAGTAATTCTGGTTTTCAGGTACACAATATCTAGAAGAAACAAAGTGAATTAATGTAATTCATTTTGTTTCTGTGTATGTGTATTTCTGGTATGAAAATGAATTATTATAAAATATACCTCCTCTCAAGTATATCAAACAGAAGTAGGTAAGTGACAAATGATCCACTGTTCTCTCTCTAATTTACTTGCAAATTTAACATTCTAGTTTCAGTTTAATAATTCACGGACTTCCAAATCAAAGCAAAATTTTTGATAAAATACTATTTACTAAAAGATTTGGCTTTAAAACTCACAGAATTCTTGAACTACCAGAAATAACTATCATTTATTAAGTAGTTTTTACAAGCTAGTTGCAGTGCTAAAATTTTTATAAACCCAAGTTTTAAATTCAATTTTTAATCCATTTAATGCCACAATTTGGCAAATAACTTCCTCTTCTGTGAAAACTACCAGACTGATGTATTCTGATGATAAATACAGACATATATGAAAGGCAAACTGAAATGCATCTCACTGGAAGTCAGAAGTTAAAGACTAGTTTCTACAAGCCGGTTTTAGGACAGGAGATTCTAAGTGCCGCTTGATGAACCCTTAGGGTCACTTGTGAAGTCAAAACTATGCATTTTATCTGCGAATGTCAAACATTCACTCTATTTTCAGCTAAAGCTAGAGTGGGGGTCACACTAGCTAGAGTAGAGGTAGAGTAGAGGGTCACAGAGACAGACTGAGAACAGTCTAGTCCAAGCAGGCTGTCATTCTGGAAAGGGTTCCAAAGACACCCACGCCAAGGTTTAGTGGGATCTTAAGTCTCCACAATCCTAAAGTGATTCAACCTTTA
Organism: Desmodus rotundus; assembly: GCF_022682495.2. Lineage (NCBI taxonomy): Eukaryota > Metazoa > Chordata > Mammalia > Chiroptera > Phyllostomidae > Desmodus > Desmodus rotundus. The sequence continues at coordinate 173,157,384 of NC_071387.1, forward strand.
GTTCTTCCTCCTGATCTCTAATGCGTTTTTACCACTCTCGAGAAGTCACCAAACTGAGGCCTTACAATGCTCGTGACTCAGTTCTTTCTACCTCTTTCCCACATCAAACACAAACAGCCATATTCTGTATTTGCTTGGCCTCCAAAATCCTGAATTCTGAAACTTCCCTCTCTGATCAACATCTACTACCTTCTTCTTTCTAAGTATTCGTTCATACTTAGCCTGTGATCGCTCTTAAATCCGTACCCACAGTTCATGATCTAACGGCCCTATTCTAACCCCAGCAGACTCTGTATCCATACCGGATGACATGGTCAGCCACTTCACTGATGTGCTCAACTGCACCCTTAATCTTCTTGACTTGTTTGTCCTTATGGATACATCAATCACAGACGACAAACCTCCACAGAATATGATTTCTTTAGATGCTGGATGTTGCCTGGGAATTTGCTCTTGCAACAAGTTCCCCAGGTGATTCCATCATGCACTCAGGTTTGGGACCCAAAGCATTAGGGCCTTACTATAGAAATTATCTTCTCTTTCTTACAACTTCAAGCACTCCTACTTCAAAGATCCTTTCATTCAGCCAACAGACATGCTCACGTTTCCCCAGACTCTGCTCCAATAAAGTGATTATTATCTTCCCAAGTGGACTCCTTGCCTGAAAGAATAGTCTATATACACAGCCTACTCCATCACCTCTAACTTCTTACTTAATCTCTTGCAATCTATCCTTCTTAAACTCTACTGAAACTGCTTCTGTATCAGCCAAATTCAATGCCTTTTCTCAGTCCTCCTCTTCCGCTTTGACCTATCATTCAATGATATTAACCACTCCTTCCTTCTTGAAATTCTATACTAATCAGACTTATCTACCACTTAAGAGTCTTGATTCTCCAATTCTCCTAGTTACTCTTTGTCTTCTCATCCTATAATTGTTGGCATTTTTCTAATTTCTACTCCCTGTACAGTGGCATTTTTTATCTAATTATCACATAACATCAAGTATCGCCTTCATACAGCTTATTTGCAGATCTAGATGTTTTGCCCTGATTTTGGTCCTGCATTTCTAACTATTGCATATCTCCAAGTATATTAGTGCTGTTGAACAGAAATAAATACAAAATAAGACACATATGTAATTTTATGTTTCCTAGCAGCCACATTTTAAAAAAAATGGTAAAAAGAAACAGGTTAATGTCCAAAATATTTTTCAACATGCAATCAACATAAAAATATTAATATGATATTTTACATTCTTTTTTTGGTACTAAATCTTCTAAATCTGGTGTGTATTTAGTACATCTTAATTCAAACTAGCCACAATTCAAGAGCCCAGATCTAGGGGAACAGCAGAGGCTAGATGTCACAATAATGACAAATGCTCTATGTCCAAACTTGAAGTCATTTCCTTCCTGCCCAAATCTGCTCCTTCTTCTGACGTCCCTATTTGGTCATAGAACCACTTTCTGTCATAAGCAGACCTTAAAACTCCTCTGGGGCTGCTCTCCCTCCCAACTGAATCATTGTTGAAGTACGTCATTTTCCAATCTTGTTCACATATAAATGCTCTTCTTCATTTTCACCATCATAGCTAGTTTATTTCTTAGATAAATGTAATTACTTCCTATTTTTTTAAGTCATACCCAAGAAAATATGACCCAAACAAACAAACAAAAAAAAGCCAAAAACAAACAAAAAACAAGTAAAAGAAACAAACCCAGAAAGGACAGAAATTATATAATTAGCAGAAAACTTTCAAACGTCTATTATAAATGTATTCAAGGATTTTAAAAGAAAATAAATATAAAGAGAAGAAACTGGGAGATTTTATATACATACAAGGGGAGACCCCCCCAGAAAACCTGGAATGTATTTATTAAAAATTGTGTATTTATTCTTATATGTTTAAACTTCATTTGCCTTCAAAGTACTCTCCATTTGATGCACTATATCAAGGCTTTTTTCCAATGCTCAAAACAGTTTTTGAACTCATCGATTTTGATGCCTTTTAGTGCTTCTGTTTTTTGTTTCATCTCTTCCACATTGGCAAAACATTTTCCTTTGAGGACATTTTTCATGGGGAAGCAGACACAACAAAAATTTGCTCCAGGCAAGAGCAGGTGAATAGGGAGGGTGGGGCATGGAGGTCATGGCATTTTTGGTCAAAAACTCAGCACGGTTTGGGCAAGTGCACTCCTAAATCCCCTGTCATTAAATGGGCAGATGTGGGTGAAAGAGTCTTCAAAAAAAAATTCACTGAAGCCAAATGCAGTCTTTCACAACAATGCTAGTGTGGGAAGCCTCTACTACAAGAAGCCCAACCTCTAGAAGGTAATCCCTTTTTTTGGGGGGGGTCACCCATACATAAATAACAACAACAGTATATAATAAAAAGCCATAACCACCATGAAAAGAAATGACTAAAGCATGTTGAAATTTAGAGAAGTAATTTCATAGGTTAAGTAAAGGACGGCTTCAGAGGAGGCATTTAACTGGGTCCTGAGAGATAAGCAGGAGTTGGCCATGTGGAGATACAGTGAAGGAGCATCCGAATAGTGTGCCTAAATCAAGTCAGAGAGGTAGGGAAGGAAACACAGGTACACGCTAAAGCATAAATGTCTTAAAGGGGTAGCAGGGCTAGTAACAAAGACAGAGCTAGAAGAGAATCTGGGGCAAAGTCGAAATGCTAAACATTTGTGAGTGGCCAGGTGAGAACATTTTCATTCAATTTTTCCACACCTTTGAGCTTCCAAGTTTTTTTTTTACAACCAATTTTTTAATTGTTCTTTTTGTCTTCCTTTAATCCACTCTCTACTCATTTTAACCTTGCTAGTAACCCAGAGTCCTTAGATTGCTGTCTTCTAAGAAGTAACTTATGATATCTGAATCAAAAATTTCAACAGCTTCCCTTTACATAGTGACTGAGACCTTCAGAGAACCCAACTTTGTTGACCACCTTACCTCTCACCCTTTGCTCGCTCTGACATACCAGAGCTCCTCCTCCCTTTTAGATATTCCTTGTCTGTTTTCAGTGGTTTTACTCTTCTACCTCCTGCTCCTCAAATTTAGGTGCTTTTCAGTAGCCTAGCTCAACCGTCTCTCTCTTTAGAAACTTCATCCATGTTCAGGACTTCAATTCCATCTATCTTTTTTTTAAAGTATATTTTATTGATTATACTATTATAGGTGTCCCATTTTTTTTCTCCCCTTTATCCCCCTCCATCCTACACTCCCCACCAGCCTTCCCCTCCTTAGTTCATATGATTCCATCTATCTTACTGGAGCCATTGTATTTGGCCTGATGATCTTTACACATTTCTACTTCAAGCTTAAATTCACATTTCTAACTGCCAAATGGATACTTCCATTAGATATCCCATAGATGCATCAAATGTATCATTTTAAAAGTCATATTGGTCATTTTTGGCCCTTTTTCCTACTTTTGATCAAGTCACCACAAGGCTGACAGTGAGCCCCACCTTCTGGCACTCCTGTACTTCCCACAGCTGATAAGGAGTCTCGCCCTTCTCTTTTACAAGTCTCGTCTTTTCCTCGGTTAGAGACAGCTCTCCCGGCTTTCGTGACTTCACTGTCACAACAGTCTCCTACTTGGTCTACGCACCTCTGCTCTGATGTTTCCTCCATTCACTTGGCATACTTATGTCAAATCCTACAACTCTACACCCATGATCTTCCCAACTCCCTCTCGTGAGCCACCTTCAGACTACGTTTTCGACTTTATTTCTCACATATCCTCCATAGTTACATTACATTTTGGCCAGAACATACTAGTCATAATTACCTTGGCAAACTTTGAGCTTCAGCACACATACCCCTTTGTTTGTGCCACTGTCATTACCTAAAGTGGTCTTTCCTCCCTATTTCTGTCTACTAAAACCTTCCGCATCTTTCAATGTTTTCTGGAGAAAGCGGCAGTTGAGCATAACCCTTCCAGCAAAGTTGTCAACCTAACTGAGCCTCAGTTTTTTCATCTATACATTGTGGCTATATTCAGCACATGCATTATAACAAGACTAGTGCAAATATTAAGAATTAATATGCGTAAGAACACTATCTGGTGCTTAGAAGGCAGTTTTTTAATGACAAAATACACTACAATCATCTTGCAGATGTAAAATTATATAAGCAATTTAAACAATACATAAAAATGAATGATTTCAAGTAAAAATTGATGACCGAATGATACTAATTACTATATTATTAAAGATATTTACTCTAATGTTATTGATGGATTTTTTTTTTTAAACTAACATCCATTCCAAAAGATTAAACATTTGGGTTAAAAAAAGAGGTGTTAATAGGAAAACCTAGACCTAACATCATTATATGGCCACAAGAAAGCAATGAATAATTCTTCTTTGCCTCTGTTTTACCATCAACTAAGAATAGTCTGAGGAGGGTCTGAATAAATATTTCTGAAATGCATAATCATATTATACATGAAAAAGTGATTGCATTCTGCAGATCGTTATATTTCAGTTCCTTTGGATTTACGACCTTAGACCCCGTTCGCTGAGGAAATGGTGAGATGCAGAGTGGTCATCTTTATCTCAGACACTACGAAGTTGAAGTGCAGAGATAGTAAGAGGTTTTTTCCATATCGTCCAAGTCAATAATGAGATGGCAAACATGACACAGACATCCTGATTCATTATGTGATTTCTCACTTAATCTGCTAACTATCCACTGAGTGAAAAGTAAGTTCAGACTTGAGGGCCTTATTTTTAAGCTAAACATTTTTTATGCAACAGGAGACACTATGAATAAGTGACTACTTGGGAAAGTTTTTATAACTACAGTATGTTTATATTTTAATCAGACTATTTATATTACTTTATAAAAGAGTTTAAAATCTTGCAATTTTTAAAAAATTGTGCAGCTTTTCAGTTTAAGGTTGAAGATTTAATATGGCAATGACAAGTTATCTTGCATAATTTTCAGTGAGTTTTTATTTTTTCCCAGGTGCTTTTCTCATTTTCCCTAGTTTCCAGGAATGTGCCTTAGGAAAATTTTGAATTATATCTGTTCTTTTTGCTTATGGCATGAGAGATATCTTTTTAAAAAGATTTTACTTATTTGTCTTTAGAGAGAAGGGAAGGGAGGAAGAAAGAGAGGGGGAGAAACATCAGTGTGTGGCTGTCTCTCACACACCCCCAACTGGGGACATGGCTCACAACCCAGGCATGTGCCCTGACAGGGAATCGAACCCATGACCGTTTGGTTCTCAGGCCGGCACTCAATCCACTGAACCATACAAGCCAGGGCTGTATGAGAAATACCTTAATATAAAGGTGTTAAACTCAAACACTGAAGTTCTCTAACATTCACCTTTAAAAACTATAAAAGTTGTCAAGACCTGAGCATTTGATATGTTTTTGAAGAGAATGTTAGTCTATAAATATGAATGAAATATGTATAACTTTCTTATATAAGACAGTAAATAAATTTGCTTAGAGACCCTGTTAAGCAAGCTGACAGCTAAACGTGTCCATTGGAGATCACCACTTCTCGGACCATGGATGAAACGCTTGCAGTTAGCTCACGCCTGCTATTTCCCAACGCCTGATAAGAATTCCTAACACACGGAATGACTGAAAACCAAACTGTACACTCTTCTTGGTTTTTAGTCTGTTGCTTTAATAACAAAGGTACTGGTCTGTTTGAAATGAAACAACAGTTTGACTGCTTTGTTTGGCTGTTGATGAAATCATAAAATAGCCGTAATAAAAGCCCTTCACAAGGATTAAAAGTATAGATGTAAGACATAACTTTTATACTTTCCTATCACCAGCCGTAGCAGCGATGCATGTTTACTATATCTCAGAAAGTATTGGAATATGCTGTAGTTTGTACATGAATTTTGAAGACATATATATATATGTGTGTGTGTTTTGGAAATATCTAACCAAATTAAATCAGGGAAATCCACTGTATGTTCAAAGCTTTGTTCTACCTATTAGTAAGTCTCAGTTTCCTCATCCTGAAGTGAAAATAGTAAGGTTGAATGAAAAAATATGATTCCATGGGAATTACTTAGCATACTTAACATGGAGCTTGGCCCAGAGTACGGACTTAGCACTAGGTTGCTTCTATTATCACCATTATTGCTCTCGCTTCCCCCACCAGCACTACATTTATTCTTCTATTTGCAGAATCAGTTCCTGACTGAGTGAGACCTCTGACTGACTAAAGAGATTAAAAAGGCAAATCCTTCCATTTTTCTCATGGGCGCATAGATTTACAAAGCTTAAGTTTTTGCATTTGATGTACTGCTTGGATTAAATACTATATATTATAAAAAAAAAGTTTTAAAAACTAAACAGTGTAAAGAACTAAAAATTACAAAATTCTCATATCCTAATTCTGGTCAGTAGCATTTGAAACTCAATTGTTTATATTCTTTATGATTTTCTTGAAAGTTAAAAAATAAACATATCAACAAAGAAAGATGAGAATCAGTTAGCCTCTATGGGAGAGGCTAACAGAGAACCTACATTATTTTAGTCTGATTCTGGAAAGCATCTATCAGAGGATAAAATTTAATCGGCGAGATAATGATCTACATGCCCTTTATAATCAGCTAGACCAATATGTAGGAATAGAAAGACTGCATGTATACCTATCGGTAAGTACACTGCAATTTGGGAAGGAGAAATCTAAAAGCATCCACATAAAACCTGTAGACTTACAATCTTACTCCTTTCATGTGAAGGATCACTTCTATTTTTAAATAAAAAGTTCAGATATCTGATGTCGATTGCCATTAATCTTTGTAAGATCTCTTTCAAATCTTAAAAAATGGTATTGTCTTTTCCCAAATAGACTAAACAAGAGCAAATACTGCATAAAATCATAAAATGTCCACGACACTAGGTGACATTGCTATTCCATCTAAACGCCAAGTAAGAAGTTCAGAATCAAACATGTTATTTCACAGCAAGAACTTGGCTTAGCCAATACTTCACAGAAGTGGAGCAAATCTGTTGTGGCAGAAATTCGGCCTTTAGCCATATGTCTATTCCTCAATCCAACTTTATAAGTGATATTAACTCAATATGAAAAGCAAATGACATTTCCATTTCCAGTAAGGCAACATACCAGTAACGTGAAAACTCTCTTGCAATCAACACCTAGAAATGTTCAATAAGTACATTTAAAAATTAGTTTTAAATGCATAGCTTAGCTCACTAAAAACAAAAGGGCTAAAAAATAAGGAGAAGACTAAAAACCAGAGCCAAAGCTTTGGAACTGTTATTGGGACACTCTGAGTTACTGGTAATGTGGGAATGTAAGTGTTAACATGGGGTTTTAATCATGAGGATAGAACTGCTACTTCTACACATAAAGCTAAGCATTCTCCACTCATGAGAAGGATGGGAATACACACATCTACTAGGACACAGGAAGACCACAAAAAAAGCTCGTCTGTCTCAGTTTCATGCAGGTAAGCAGGCTCTCAAGCTAATGAATATTCTCAGGGTATCTAAGGAGTATGTTTAAGTAAAATCACCAGTATAGATCACTATATGTACCTATTAGAACCAAAGGCAAATTCTACCTGAAGAAAGGAATCCTCAATCCAGATTTCACAGAATTCTAAAGAGTTCTAAGACAAAATAGCTCCTAATTAAAAAAAAAATCATAATATACAACAAAACAAGGCATTATTTGTGAGAAGCAGGGGAACAACAGATAACAGAGCCTGACCCCCAAATCTTCAAATAGTGCAAAAATAAAACAAGCATGCTTATTATATGTAGAGAATAAAAGAATAAAAAAATTGAATGTAAGATCTATAACAATAACTGGAAAAAGGATCAACCAACCTTTAGAAGGGATGAACAGAATAGCTGAAGTTAAACTCAATGGAAAGTTGAACAGCTGAGAAAGAGAGAGCGAGTGAAGAAGATGCAGGCACAGCTTTCAGGATGCGAAACAGTGAAAACAATCAACTATAGGAGGTTAAAAGACCTGGAAGACAGAGTGAGCGAGTCCTCTACATATATAAATGGAATTACAGAAAGAGAAAATAAAAAGACTGAGATTGAGGCAATAATGTCTGAGAATTTTCCAAAACTGATGAAAAACTTTATTTAGTCTTCAGATTTGGGAGAGCTCAATGAATTCAAGCAGGAGAAATAAAAAGAAAATTCAGATGAAAACTTTGCACAGTCAAAATGCAGAGCACAACAGACAAAGTGTTCTTGAAGCAACCAGCATAAATTAATAAGAAAAAATAACTTAAAATTAAGTTTACTTTTTCTCATTGACAGAGGAAGTAGACTGACATATTGTGAGAAGAAAGCCATCAGGGACTCAGGTAACATAAGACATAAATGATTGTCTTCCATTACAACCATTAAAGCAAAGAACAAATACTATGCTTAAACAAAAGCATTAAACAAAAATGATTATGGATTAGTCCTAACTACTGTAGCTTAACTATTCCAAGAATGCTAAAAACTAGTCAAAGTTAAGTTTTCTCTTTCTTACTGTGAGAACCTGCTTGAACTCTGGGAGGTAAATCTCAATACTGTGGAGGCCCCCTGTGACTGGGTTCCCCCCTGGAGTTTTTAACTCTCAGACTTGTCCACACTGGGCCTCCCGGAAATTGTCAATTACAGTTCAAGTTTTCTCTCCCAGCGCTGTTCCCATGGTGGCTTCTGCAACTTCCCGTATTCATCTCTCTTTCTTCAAACTTGGGGGCAGAGATCTGCCCAGTGTCCTTACCTCCCTTAGTGATCCAAGAAGAGGAAAAACCAAGGTTAAATAGATAATTTTATTCAGAGAATTTTTTTTTGCTTTATTTTACTTGAATTTAACATGAAAATACTAAATGGATGTGAGACTAAAGAAATTTCTAAATTGTATACAAATGTTTCTTTGTCTCAAGTGATTTCCTAAGAAGTTCCTCCATTATATGAAAAAATGTTATGAAAATATTAAGAAATTAGAGTCATTTTTTAAAAAACTACATGATTCAGTTTTAGGCTGTACTGATTAATTTCCTGCCCTAAAGGTTGAGGAAATTAGTATACTTAACATTTTTTTCTATGTTTTCTTTCTTCCATTTTCTAATTTGGGTTAGTTGTATTATTGTTTTCACATTGTCAATGTCCATAGCATTGATTAGCAGAATTTTCACAGTTATATAGTCTTATAGTTTTATATTTAAATGGATCAGTATCTCTAGTCCTAAATTCAAGAGCTATCTGGAGTAATCCTCACTCATTGTTTATGACAGTTATTTCTGGATGTTTTTAGGTGTGTTGCTGTTTTAGGTTTCCTATTTTCTTTCTCTGATGTAGTGCCTCAATTTTTTATAGGTAAGCATCATTTTTACAAGAAATTAAAGTCATTTAGGAAAAAACCACTCAATGAGCTACCTTTTCCACCGTATCTAACACTATGATTCAATATGCAGTACATGGTAAATAAATACGGGCACAACTAAAGGAGGAATAGTCTCAGAATAGCAATCGGAAGTGTGGGGCTCAGGAAGAGAAGTAGCTTTATGAAAAGACAGACATCTCAAATACAGCACACAGAAACAGCACCAATCACCAAGAAACAGCATCAGAAAAAATAATGTACACCTAAAAGAGATGAAGTCATTTTTGTGAAGGTCATACTTGTTTGGTGACAGATAAGCATTATGTAAATTATTTGTGAAATATTTCCCATTTCCCACAGTGTCCTTAGCTTGCTAAGTTTGTTCTCCTCACATCAAAATGAGTATGTAAAAGAATGACAATTTGAACAAATGATTTTTAAATAAAATACATGGTATGGATTACACAGGGAGGGTAAATGAGGCACAAGTTTTTCTGGTATTCACCTAGACTTTCATCAGGATGAATCAAAATTACACAAATTGACTTCTAGAGGATCATGAAGTTTTACACAGTGTTCACAGAAAGAATTGCATGTAGCTGATCCTGTTAAATCACTGAAACTTTTCACATTTTAAGTTTAGGGACTGTTGGCCCTTCCTTCCTTACCCAATGCATTTTCGAGACCTGGAGTTCCCTCCTTCACCTTGCAAGCCCATTCCACATGGCTTCTGAATCATTTTTGATGAAGACAAAAAGTATATTATGAGGTTCTATTCCATTCCAGAATGAGTAACTTTGTTTTAGGTCTATAATTAAGTATACCTAACTGTAGTCTTTCTGATAATAGCTACAAGATGATGATAGTGATGATGATATCATTATACCTTGTTTTTCTAATTCTAATTTTAGACAAGAGTGGGTGGGTAGAAGTTCCCATTTCCCCGGGGAAGTAGTTTGCTTGCTTTTTCAAGACAGAAGAGCCATTAGATAAATGGTGCTTTTGCTTACCAGACTTTGAAAATTGCCCTCCTTACTGCCTTGTCTAATTGGTGAGCTTGGACTCTTGGTACAGATGCCTTCCCAAATCAAGTTCACCACATCCTTTTGACCTTGGAATTCTTTGATTTGCTTGCCTTCAAGTTTCTCCTCAAACTAGAGCCACGGTAATTTTTTAAAGCTCAAATTTGATCTCATTGCTTCCTTACTATACTATCCCTTACTTCTCAAAATCCATACTCAGGAACTCTACTACAAGGTTCTCTATGGTCTCAGCTCTGCTTTATTCTCTAGCTCTGTCTCTGGTGCCTCACCCCTTGCATTCATGCTCCACATTCTAAAATTATATTAGTTCTCAGAATTCGTCAAAATCTCTGATACCTATTCCTTATGGCCTAAAGCCCGCCTCCCTTCTCCTCATAAATCACATTTATCCTTCAAATCTCAGCTTCCATGCCACTTTCTTTACAAAGACTTCTAAATTCCCCATACTGGTATACAAACTCTCTGTCATACTTACCATATCATATTTTAACTGCTATTTCTTTTGTAATTTCCATTAGTCCAATAAAACTGAGTCATTCCACTTTTGCAACCCTCACAACTGGCCCACAATCTGACACATAAGTAGTACTCAGCGCTCAGTAAATGTCAAATCAAACTGAACTGCTGGTAGCACCAATTTTTCTTTTAGATTGCTTAGTGTGGCAATCTTTCATCATTTTGGTAGGTAGAAAAGTACATTTAACCCTGTAAAATAATTCATTTCTCTTAAGCACTGACAAAATGTATCAATGCTAAAAGCGTATGTCCTTAAACTCAGGAGTTCCAGACATTCATCCTAAGGACTCAGAAGGGTGCAAGTACCTGGACAAACGCAACTTAAGAATGTTCTGGCTGTTCATTACAACACTGTTTATAATGGGATATGTCTCTTTAAAATGATTAGAGTACATAATATAATTACATGTAAAGACAAAGCATTATTTGATTTATATCAAGTCATGTGTTTATGAGTGTGGGCATGCCAACATATAAAAAAATTAAAGACTTGAAAGGTCTACCAAAATAAAAACTAATTAGTTCTGTAGAGTGCAATGCCATGTGACTTAGTGATTTTATAAACTAATAATTCTCAGTATAAAGATAAAGCTATTTCTGTTTAGAAAAAGTATAGTTTCTTTTCTAGTGGAATATTTCATAGGATTCAATGTTCCTTCTGTGCCCTTTTCTAAAATTAAAAAAATATTTACAACTAAGAGGTTAAATTTAATCAACTGAAGATACTCTAATGTCCATGACACTAATGCATCATTTTTAACCGATTTAAGAATCCAGTTGTTGAAACTTTTTAGTTCTGCATAATCTCAAATATTTTAGAGTATTTTAATAGGGTAAATTAAGTCAAGGAGAGAGGGTGTGGCATAATCGAATGCTTGCTTATACAATGCTTAGATTTTTCTATTTGCAAGGCAAATAAATTTTATCATAGGGTATATTCCAATTTGTACTAAGTAATAAGTCTACTATCACAATGGCAGTATTGAAACTAAGCAAATTAAAAAAAATTTCCTTTGTAATTTTACTATCACTACGGATAAATAAATACACTGTATGAATTTGATAAAACTACAAGCCTAAGTCGCTCAGAAACATTCTGCTCAAATTTGATCTCGCCCATGAAAACTAAACATTTTGGGAACCATGCTGACGCATGCTTCTGCTCCACGGCCACTATGCCACTAAGGAGGCATTTCTGAGGGTGCATACAAGCCTTTACATTTGTAAAAGGTCTTTCCTATTCTAAGAGACATGGGGGCAGGAGATAGGAGGAAGACTTCAGCAAATAAACAAAACAGTAAGAAGAAGAAAGGTTTTACAATTTTTTTTTAACAGCAAACAGTAAAGCTCCAAATAGAGAGGGGAAAAAAAAATAGTTTCCCTTCCTCTCTAGCTATGTGACATACAATACAGTAAAAAGGTATCATGGATACAATAGGTACTAAACCACAGTAGGGGTCTTCAATTGTGCACCCTGACTTTTGTAAAAATTTTTACCTACACTGGGCCTTAAAGATTTACTCTAAATTAATCTGCAGACTATGTACTTCTAGAACCCTGGCTGACATTTAGCTAAGTTGCATCCTCAGGGACAGTAGTGACTGGACGCAGAGCTGACTAATGCCCAGGCTATTGCTGCAGAAAGGCCAGCTTTTCTTTTCCGTAAGTCTATGCAGACTTACCCTTTCTGTGGGTCTCCTACTTTGTTTCCACCTGGCAGACAAACAGGACCAAAAAGAGTTTTGCTTGAACTGTGCTAGACCAACCCTTCAAGAAAATAAGAACAAGATGTGAGCCAGGAAAAGCACTTTGGAAACTACTTGCACCTAATAAAAGCATATTTTTAATTTAGCTAATGTGAAATCCAAACAGTGGAAAAGATGCTTTATTTATATTTATGTGAGTTCTTAATTTAGGCTTAATTCATACTTCATGAATAAAAGCTACCATTTCATAGAATAAGGTGCACATTTGGCCTTCATGTACACCTACTACTTTTTGTTGAACTAATATATGTGGCAAGATTCAATATTGATCCTTCATTCTGTCAATAAACTAAAATTTTCTTTAATGAAGTAAATTCATTAAAAAATTATAATCAATAAAGTAACATGATCACAACTTCACATGGCTACTTTTAATCCTTTTCTCTACCCCCAAAATGTTCCAAGTCCTGTGCTAATAAGCAAATCCGCATATATATCATTTTGCCCCTACATCAAACTCTAAAGGTGTTTTATTTTCACAGGTGGGGATTGGACAAAGGAAATGGTACATGCAAATATGAGACAAGAAACAGCAAAGCAAATGGGGTAACACTTTAGCTTATCTGGTAACTACAACTGTAAAGTATAAACCTGGGAGAATAAAAATGATATATTTTACACATCCCACACCCGAAGCACCAAAACAAAAGCATTTGACTGGACATACTAGCTGAAAGAGTCCTTAAGAAAACAATGGGGGCAGGTGAAAAGTATTTGCAATGTAATAGAGTTTAAAGAGGAATTCTAAAACTTGAGTGCAGGTCAGAATCACCAGAGGGCTTGTTAAAACACAGATTGCTGTGCAAGAACTTTGTAAGTTTGATATGGTTCCATTTGTTTATTTTTTCTTTTGTTTCCTTTGCCTCAGGAGACATATCTAAAAAAAATATTGCTAAGAGTGATGTCAAATAGTTTATTGCCTAATTTTCTTCTAGAAGTTTTATGGTTTCAGTGTTGCATTTAAGCCTTTAATCCATTTGGGTTTATTTTTGTATATGTTGTAAGACAGTGGTCTAGTTTTCTTTCTCTTCCTCCTCTTCTTTTTTTGCATGTGTCTGTTCAGTTTTCCCAATACCATTTATTGAAGAGACTGCCTTTACCCCATTGTATATTCCTGCCTCTTTAGTCAAAGATTAGCTGACCACAAAGGTGTGGGTTTATTTCTGGGCTCCCTATTCTGTTCCACTGCTCTATGAGTCCGTTTTTATGCCAGTATTGTGCCATTTTGATTACTATGGCCTTGTAGAATAGTATGACCTCAGGTAGCGTGATACCTCCAACTTTGTTCTTCCTTCATATTTCCTTGGCTATTCTGGGTCTCTTGTAGTTCTATTTAACTTTTAGATCACTTACTCTAGTTCTGTAAAAACTGCCATTGGTATTTTGACAGAGATTTCATACAATCTGTACATTGCATACAAAACACTAATTTGAAAAGATGTATGTACCCTTATATTCATTGTAGCATTATTCACAATAGCCAAGATATAGAAGCAACCTAAGTGACCATCGATAGAAGCATGGATAAAGAAGATGTGGTACATATACATACACAATGGACTATTACTCAGTCATAAAAAATAATGAAATCTGTTCTGGCTGGTGTGGCTCAGTAGATTGAGTACCGGCCCGCAAATCCAAGGGTCCCTAGTTTGATTCCCAGTCAGGGCATGTGCCTGTGTTGCAGGCCGGGTCCCCAGTTGGGGGCATGCAAGAGGCAACCACACATCAATCTTTCTCTCCCTCTTTCTCCCCTCCCTTCCCCTCTTTCTAAAAATAAATTAATAAAATTTAAAAAAATGAAATCTTACCATTAGTGACAACATGGATGGACTTAAGAGTATATGATGCTAAATTAAGTTAGAGAAAGACAAATACCATATGATTTCACTTATATGTGGAATCTTAAAAAAACCAAAATAAACAAACAGAACAGAAAGAAACTCAGATAGTTGTTAGTCAAGAGGGGTGTTAGGGTGATGGGTGAAAAAGGTGAAAGGAATTAAGAAGTACAAGTTGTCAGCTATTAAAATAGTCACAGCATGTAAAGTATTAATCCAGTACAGGAAATATGGTCAATAACATGTATGGTGTCGGAAGGGTACTAGACTTCTTGGGATTATCACTTTGTAAGGTATATAAATGTTTAATCATTGTTACATACCTGAAGCTAATATAATACTGTATATGGACTATAATAAAAAAGAAATTAAAAATTTATATAAATAAATAAAATACTTATATGTATTTTATATGTAAATACTTATATATAAGTATAATATTTACACGTAAAATACCCACTCAAAAATTTTATGGGAAATTTTAAGCCAGAAAAGAATAATTCTGTTGTATTAACAAGAGTAAAAACCAAACTCCCTGATGAGTTGTATTGAACAGGCACCTATCATAAAACATATTCAAAACAACTAAAGAAAAAAATGGAGAATCTAGCCTGAGAATCAGCAGTTGGGCTGGCACTTCAGCTTTATCTGATGATGTCTGTCATGTGATGGTGGTGTGCTTTGAAATCACATGTAGGGAAGTTCATGGGTTATAAAGGCACTTGGCCCCAACAGCCCAGGCAGGCAAAAGATCTTTTTAGATAGATGGATTTTTGACCTTTTATTTACTTCATAAGTTAATGACATTTTATTCATATTGAGGGTATAAATGTATTTTAAAATCTAGTGTTATCGTATTAAATATTGTGATTCTTTCACTAACGATATTTTAATTCATTCAAATATCAACGAATGAAGAAAGCTGTTGAAAACGGCAGCCTGGTAAGGTAACTATGGCACGGCAGTTCAGCATGCACGGCTGCGGGGAAACCACCTGGGTTCAGATTTTACCGCGGTACTTTTTAGCTTTTGAACATGGCCCCTCAACTCAAAAATGGGTCTAATAATAGTAACTACCTTGTAGAGTTGTTAAGAGCATTTAATGAATTAATATAGAAGAATGTATACATAAGATGTGCCAAGCACATTTATTATTATTTATTATTATTTGTATATTTTAACTTTACTGACACTATGATGTTGGTATTACAACTCGAAAGTCAAAATAAATGAACAATCACATTTTAAGCTTTCACACTCTCTGGAAAAGGTCTAAGAAGGAGAAAATCCACATAAAGGATTTTCCCTGGTACACAATATACTCCCTGGTACACAATAAACACTCATAATAATAATAGAATCTAATAGAAAAAGATCATAAGAAGTCATCTGATTCTGCTTCTAGAAGTTGCCTTCATGTATGCAGAGTACCTTCCTTAGACAAATTTCATATAAATGGTCTGTTTTCAACAACATGCTAAAAACACTGTAGTAATTTTACCACTCCTGACAGGCCTACTTCCTATAACTTCAGAACTGTTTGCCATTCTACTCTGAATTGTAGTCAGGTCTTCTGATCTTTTAAAATTTTTTTTTTCTTTGAGGTACAATTAAGGTACAATGTAAGTGTATCTTAAGTGTCAGTGAGTTTTGACAGATGTGCACACCTGCGTAACCCAACCTCCAAGAATGTTTTCATCATCTCAGAAAGTTCCCTTGTCCTCCCGTGCACATAATTGGCCATCCCTGCCACCTCCCCACATCCTGCCCACAAACACCGCTCCACTTTCTAGCACTACAGATTACCGTGTTTTCCAGACTATATGATGCACCGGACCACAAGACGCACCCAGGTTTTTGAGGAAAATAGAAAAAAAAAATTGAAGCAAAAAAATGTGGTCCTGCTCCTGCCTCCTGTGACCCTGATCCCCTCCCCTGCCCCGTGAGCCAGGTGAACTACATTCGGACTATAAGACGCACCCCACCCCCCTTGGGGGGTGGGGTGCGTCTTACAGTCCACAAAATATGGTAGGTCTGCATACCCTAACAATTCCTATAAATGGTATCATACAGGATGTTCTCTTTGGTGTCAGGCTTCTTTCCCTCAGCACAAAGTATTTATTGCGAGTCACAGAAAATATATAGTATCAGTAGTTGTTTCTTTTTATTGCTGACTACTATCTATCATATGAATATACACAGTTTGTTCACCCATTGTCCTGTTGATGAAAATCTAGGTTGCTTCTAGTTTTCGGCTATTATAAATAAGGTAGTTATAGACATACATGTATAAGTAGTTTTGCGGAGAAGTGCTTTCATTTCTCTTGATAAATACCTGAGCATGAAAAATACCCAGGCATGATGGGTCACAAGGTACATGTATGCTTAACTTCATAAAATGGTCAAACTGCTTGTCATATTTGACACTCCTACCAGTGACTGGTATTTAATAGTTCCTGTTTGCTACATCCTTGCTAAAATGAGGTTTTCTCAGTCTTTTTTTAAAATGTTTTGTTGTTGTTCATTTATAGTTGTCCTGCCTTCAGTCTTTTTTTTTTAATTTTAGCCAATCTACTAGGTGTTATCTCATAGTGGTTTAATTTGTATTTCCTGTTGAACTTTTTTTCATTTTCTTATTGGCCACCAATTTACCTTTCTGTGAGATGTCTATTCAAGCCCTTTTTCCATTTAAAACATTGTTTTCTTATTTTTGAATGGTAAGATTTTAGATACAAGTCTTTATCAAATGTATACCCTACAAATATTTTCTACCAATCTGTAGCCACCTATTTATTTTTTAATGATGTCTTGAGATAAGCAGAAATTGGTAATTTCGTGGAAGTCCTTGCTATCCCTTTAAAGGACAATGACACGGAAATCATGTAAAGTGCAATCATAACCTGATAACCATTCATCATGTCCAGAAGAATGCACAATGAGGCCCAAATGGGTTTTCAGTGAGAGACCTCTGCCACTGACTTCTGATCCAGGGTTTCTTCACCACTCTCACCTCACTAACTGGCTTTCCACTTTTAAGTCTTTTTTCCCCTGACTTTTAAGACCATTTTGAATGATTCTCTGACTTCTAATATTTTAGTAATACTGTCTTATTTATGCCACCAAATTGAGGTTTATCTTGACTCCTTTTTTCAAAGTCAACAAAATGGGTATTAATAAGGAACAGGCACTCAATATATTTTCCAGGTTGCCCGAAACTAACAAGTCCTTTGTGGATGTGATTCTTAACTTATTTAACAGTAGGTCCCTGTCAGGGGATCTACTTTTATAGGCTTTTATTACTGGATTTCTTAAACCTGGTAGCCATCAGGTGACATTCTCACTGAGCATACTGTGCCCACACATAAGCATTTGTCTTTGTGTTTTTCGGATCACGGTGGAACACCAGTCAGTGAGTAAATATGGTGGAAAAGGATGCACAATCCTTATCAGGCAGTGATGAATGAACTGAATACTGAAATTTAAACCGGTAATAAATGGTGCTGCCTAGACTTTATTCTTTAAAACAATATATCGCCCAGCTGTTAACTTACTCAAACCTTAAATCAAACAAGAGCTTACAACATCTCTAATGGGGCACCTTCTCAGGGAGAAGGGACTGGAAAATGCATTGTCAACTGACACTTTTCTCTCTGCTACTTAAAATACTACCATTTTTATGGGCTTTTACACATTTATAGATTTTTATCAACATACTTATATTTTCAAACTGGGCTAGCAACACCTGGCTTACCACACAGTGTTATGAAGATCATTTACAGAAATAATAAACCTTCATGTAGATTTGATTTTCAGAATTATAAAAAATGGGATTTATTATACAGAAAGGCTGTGAAAAGACAACTAAGAACAATTCAATTTCTATGGCCTCCAGATATTCCTCAAATTCTCATTTTGAACTCAAACAATTTCTATCCCTTAAAATTAACACTATCTTAATATGACCTTCTGTTCTTCTATTGGACACGGTATTCCAGAATGATCCAAATCCCTAAATTTTTCTTGGAATTACTTTTTTGGAATTACTTGGAACTAGACCAATAAGAGAACCTCAAAAATTTCTTACCCCACATGTTACCATTAAAAAGCAAAAACAAAAACTTTTCGAAAGGCAAAACTATTAAAAAGTTCAGACTGAAATCGAGGAACCTCTCATATATATACTAAATTTCTTTAAGATAAACATGAAAGTGGCGTTAACAGCTCTCAAAACATAAATACAGGAAATAGTTTTGAGAAAAGTTTAAAAAGCAAACTATCAGTTTTATAGTAAATGCTTTATGTTTCTCCTAATTAGGAAAAGTAGTTCCATTCATTTTTGAAAATACACTCTACAGGAAATTTAATTAAAACTTAAATATATTAACATTTAAAAACTGAAACAATTAGAACAAATCAAGTGTGTCCATAAGTAGTGATGTACGTGGTGAGTGCTAATGATGTAATTGGTACACCAAGGGATCCTTTTTGCTTTTTTAAGAGAATGTGAGATACCAGGAATTAATGATAAACATATCATTAATGTTATATTTACCATTAATTTATGTTATCATTAATGTTATGATTAATCAGAAAGTAATCAGAAATATATCATTAATGTTGAAGATTGCAGTCATCTAAAAAACACAGACACTCACACAAAATCTGCATCCAAAAAAAAAAATCTGTAAGCTTTTGGACTAAAGAGGATGGTGATGTTAATAATTCCCCCTAAGTCAAGCTTCCTCTTGAGAGATGAGAACTTATGTTTGACCTGCTTATATTATAAATTTTTTACAAACAGCTATTTTCTTTCTTTGCTTATCCCTTGGAGGCCTAAAACAAAACTGCATTAAATCATGAAAGAATTATATTTTATAAAAGCAAGTGTCAGGGAAAATGCCTGAATAAAAACGGACACTCCACGTGTTCAATCTTACAGTTACTCATACTTCCACATCTCCACCTGTCTCGTCCTAGTAAGTAAAAAGCAAACCTGAAGAAGTTTTCTGAACAATCTTTTCGTATTCAACCAAATATCATCTGTGAAACGGTCAAGGTGGGACGTGATTTAAGTAGGTGCAGTGTTGAGCCAGGTCACCCCTAACTGCTCACTGTGCTGGCTTGCTTCGGCCACTGTTCCACAGACACTCTCTCTAAGGTTAAAAGTAGGGGTTCTACTGTTTGAGCCTCATAGCACTTGGCTTCATTCATAGACAGAATGTAATTATACCTTTCACAGTTCTTATATCGCTCTCAAAGAAGCAGAAAATTAATGGAAACCTCCTTGTTTTAAACACAGATGGAGCCCTGCTCTACAGCAACGCTACACAAGGCGGAGCAGCTGCAAAGCACCAGAGTGTTCGGACGCCAGCATGCCCAGGGAAAGGCGTGTGTTGTGCACCTGCAAGCACAAGGTCGCTGAGGATTTTGATTCCCCCCGTCGCTAACAAAATACTACTTAAAAATACAGTTACTTAGGAGTGAGAACTTTTTGCTTTCTTACTTTCTTATTTATTCCTAAATCTTTTTTTCCAAATATGACAACAATAAATCTTTTTCAAAAGGCCAAGAATTTCTAATTGTTAGACTATTAATATTGAGCTTACCAAGCATTTAGCCGAGATAGCAAAAATTTAAACATGACCACACTAACTATAAACTTGGCTCACAGCACCAGTGACCTCACATCAGACCGTGGGCACTGCAGGGGAGGAAAGGAGAAGAGAAAAACTAAACACCACAACACTAACTGTAGCAAATTAGATGCTTCTTTGACAAGAGTCTTTAAAAAACTCCAAAAACCTTACTTCCTGGGTACACTAAATAGTCTTCTTACAGAAGAATCAGCATGTTCATCTTCCACGAGTGTCATGAAAACCGCTGGAATTAAAGAGACACACTGCTAAAGCCATGGGTAGTTTATGGCCCTAAGCTAGGACGGTGATGGGTATTTATGAGAATAACACATAAAAGTCAACATCAGTGCTGAAAATTGGAATATTAATAGAGAAACAGCCACAAGAAGAGCTATTTCTAAGTTGTGTCTTTATTTTATCTTAAAGCACAGAACATTGACTCTATTAAGAATCCTTATCCAAGATCAACTTTATAAGGCAAACAGTGTATGAAACATAACATACAGTTTTAGTACATCCCCACCATAACGTTTTATAAAGCAGCTGCTATGCGCAGGGTAATGCCAAGGAACTGGAGTCAAAATTCTGTCAGTACTCCTCACACTCACTCAGATGGCTACTATCACAAAAACCAAACAAACAGAATGTAACAAGTGTTGGCTAGCACCTAGGGAACTGAGCACCCTTGTGCACTCTTGGTGGGACTGTGAAATGGTGCAGCCATATGAAAAACAGTGTGGCAATTCCTCCAAAAATTAAAAGTAGAATTACCTTATGACCTAGTGATCCTGTTCATGGGCATACATCCCAAAGAACTGAAAGCAGGGTCTCAAAGAGACATTTGCACCCTCATGTTCACAGCAGCATCACTTACAGTAGCTAAACGAGGAAGCAACCCATGTGTCCACTGATGAATGAGTGAACGAATGTGGTACATAAATACGATGTAATATCATTTCGTTTTTAAAAAGAAGGAAACTCAAACACATACTATAACAGGGATGAACCCTAAGGACATGATACTACGTGAAATAAGCCAGTCATAAAGAGACAAATATTGTATGATTGTACTTATATAAGGTATCTAGAGTAGTCAGATTTACGGAAACACAGTAGAACAGTGGTTGCCTAGGACTTGGAAGGAAGGGAAAATGATGAATTGTTTACTGGGTGTAAAGTTTCGGTTTTGCAAAATGAAAACATTCTGGAGATTGGTTATACAACATGGATATACTTAACACTACTGGCATGTAATTAAAGTGGTAAGGATGATAAATTTTATGTTATTTGTATTTTATAACTAAAAATTTTAAAAAATTTAAAAAGTGAATTCTGGGGAGAGGGGAAAGAGGTGGAAATTACATAAATATTTTGCATGTGATAGTACTCAATACATATTAAGTACATTAAATTCTTGATGATATGCTGAAATAAGATCCAAATGTTTTACACAGTTCCTTCAGAGAACAGCAGAGGTTCAATGTTCAAGTCAAAAACAAACTTAAGGTTCATTTCTTATACCCGGAAATAAGAAGTCCACTCCCTTAGCACCTCAGGCGAAGGGCCACTAACTTATATGAACGTTTGTACTTCTTAGTGAAATAGATGTATACTCCTCCCTTTTGGGTCCGGTCTACCTGTCAGAAAGCTTTTCCTTATTGTTGAACCCAAATCTACCTGCTAGTACCTTTCATTCATTGATCTGGGTTCGGAGCTTAGGATCACAGAGAGGACATAAATAATCTACTTCTTTTTTCATACGAACGAACGCCTTCCAGCACAAAGCGGCCGGGGACAATGCCAAAGCACATACCATAGTCTCTAGTTCCTCTGCCAGTAACTCTGTCACTTCACTGCCCTGAAGGATGGGCAACAGGACCCATGTAACTTTAAGTCACTTTCTCTTTAAATAAAGTTTAAAATGTTCTGATTAGAAATTTTCAGAGGAATGACAGTTTATTTAAATAATTTATAATTTTAGGTTTTCTTTCTACTTGAAAATGCAAGCATTTAATTTAGTAATGGAAAGAGTTTTAGTTCTTGAATCGCTGCAGCCAGACCAGACCCTGAAACTCCATTTGGCTCCTTTGGCCTTTCCCCCAAGTAGCCCTCAGACATCCAACAAACGCAGTTAGCACTTTTCTTGTGATCATATTAGTAGCCCTTTATTTCATTTTGACTCCTGCTGGGATTTTAGCTGTTCAGCACTTACACAATCTAAAGTGATTAAAATGCTTTTCATCACTGTGATAGCTGCATTCACTTGAGCACATATAAACATGAACTAATTAACACTAGGCACTAGTTAGCGGAAATACAAAATTCCTGAAGCACTCTAATTACTTATGTTTTTATCTCTAAGGATATCACTTGTGCTTCATTCCTGATCGAAGTTTATTTCAGGAAATAAGAAAAATAACAACATCGAATTTTAAAAATTATACTCATAGGCTAGGCTCCCTAAATTATATGGAAAGGCTTTATCCTGCACTAAAACAATTGTAAACTTTTTTTCAAAAAGTCTGGGTTTAAGTACTTAATTGAAAACTTTATTAGCTTCTAAAAGGGTTGGTATTCAGCTGAAAAGGGAAAATGAGTACGCTAAATTAAATGTGATCAAGTTTTTGACAAAGTGTAGAATAAATGAGCATCTAATTGCCTTGCACGTAGTAAGCAAATTGAAATGAGCAAAGTTTTTTTTACTCTGAATCTTTTGTTTAGCAAATGAAATCATACAACTAAGTTTGATATTTCTCAAAACCTTTCCAGTACATCTTATTGTTTTTTTATTAGATTCAGTTATGCAATTGTCTTTATCGCAGTTTAACAGTTCAGCAATAATTAAGTTTCCTTTAAGGGGTTTCCATCATTAACATTCAATAAATATTTCCAAACAAAAAGAGGGACTCATTTATCATTTCCTCCAGCATTCAGACACAGTAACTATTATCCCTCAAAACACACTTCATAATATTTAACCAGATGTTCATTTTTAATATTAGGTAAATTGTAATGTAGGGAAATTATCATTATGCTTTCAGTTCTTTTTATTTTTTAGTTTTACATGATTTTATTTTGTGTATTGAATTTATGGGGGTGACATTGGTTAATGAAATTATATAGGTTCCAGGTATACAATCCTATAACACATCATCTGTATATTGTATTGTGTGTTCACTACTCCAAGTCAAGTCTCCTTCCATCACCATTTTCCAATACATTTTATTTAAAAAAAGAAAAATCTATGTATCTACTTGAATGGCTACCACTACATTTCCATTTTGATTTCCCAATACTATAAAATGTTAATTCTCATAAAGAGATAAGCAAATAATTTCCTTTATGAAGGATCTGTGATCTTCCCCAAATTAATCTGTCAATTCCTTTCATTTTCAACCTAGAAAACAAGCTTATTCTCTTCTGTTATAATTCTTTCCACTATATGTAATACACCAAAACATGTATATAGTACTATTTTTTGGGAAGGAGGGTGATTTTTGAATACTTCCAATTTCTCCTGGGAATTGTGTTATTAATGGAGTCTGTCTGAGACTAAACTTGCAAATGAAATGCCTTAACACCACACACACACATACATATATGTGTATACATGTGTATACATGCACATATATTTGTACACACAGGGCCTGGTAGAAGTAACGCCATTGAGTGTGGTTGGTAGGGTACATGAATGTCTCACATGAAATGGACAGCAATTTGAACATTTCACCTAAAATGTCTTATGGTGTGCTTGATATTATTATGTTACAGAATTACATGCTTATTGTGCATACAAGATTATGTACACTTTATGTAATAACAAAAGGGTGCTATTTGTGCTGGACCCTGTATATTCATGTATGTGCATATGATTTAATTAGAATTGAGATTGCTAAAATGAACACTCTGATACATGTAGCAAAACTTTGATTCTATTCTCTCTTGCATTGAAAACAATCTAACTTTTCCACTGTGGTGGATTTGGAAGTCCGTAAAATGCTCTGTGAGTCTCCTGATAACACACAGTAGTGCTGTTTTCAGAATCACAAAATAAAGGAAAACAGCAGAGGCGTTAACATCTTAGCAAACCTCAGAGTTCTTGCTGAACAAGTAAAGCTAATGTCGGGCAACAACATGTACTCTCTTTATTTTTCCTGGCACATAAAACTGACAACAAATAGGTCAGGGTTTCCCAAGAAATCGCTCATAACAATACAGATTCATCAGAGAATCCCTATTCAAGGACTTTGAACGACTTATAATATAAATGTCAACAGAGAGTGTTCTCATGTAAGTGTAATCCCTTTAAAGTGAATGATCACAAAGGACTTGAAGATTGAGATCTTAGGGTTTATTGGAAAAGCCATTTTGAGGAAGAAAAACTAGAACTCATCATGTGTAACAAATGCTGAGGAGTTGTAGATTTAATTCTGTTGGCCGTCGGGAGACACTGAAGAAATATGAGCAAATTAGCAAGGGAGATTGACATGGACAGACAGCGTTTAAGGAAAATCACTCCATGAGCACAGTAAAGGCCAGCCTGAAGACCGAAAAGAGGGGAAACGGGTTATATTACACCACGGTAAACAAGATTTCTGTAGAGGGCAATATAGTGCGTATTTAGGCCTTGCAGGCCACACCGGCAGGACCACGACTCCTTGGCTCTGCCACCGTGGTATGCAACCGTCCATAGACAAAATGTAAACAAAGGAACATAGCTGTGTTTTATTGAAACTTTCAAAAACAGGCGATTCAGAAAAAACAGGGGCAGGATGGATTTGGTCTATAACAGGATGTAGTTCGCCGACCCCTGTTCTAGGTCAAAAATAAAAACCAGAACTTGTCGACTACAGCGACAATGAAGATGTACAGAAACTGATCTTAAAGGTTCAAGAAGAAGATCTGGCAGGCTGGTGACTGACTAGATGTAGAGGTAGACCTACAGAAGAAATAAGGAGTTTAGGGTGACTTCCAAATTTCTAGCCTGGGCACCTAGGTGGGTAAGGACATAGTCCCTGAGAGAGTGTCTGGGACGGGGAGGAATTTTGGTAAGGATGGTGTTAATTTCTGTTTTGTACACGTTGAATCTGAAGTTCCCGTGGGACATCGAATGGAGTCAGTTTTAAAGTGAGGGGATGTAATAAAGCAGAAACGGGAGAGTACAGCATGCTTCTCCAGGTCCATACCTTACCCAGCACCACACTCTGTCAATCCTTCCTTATGAAACTCTGAAATTCCTTTCCTTCTTCCCAACGCCTTCCTCACCCTTTATGACCTGGACATCAAGCATCGGGCCCTCTAATGCATTGTCCACACTATGGCCGAAGGAACCACTCTAAAATGTAAATCTAATCATGTCCCCACCCTGCCGCCCAGGCTTAAAACTGTTCAGTGGCTCCCCAGCAACACATAAGCCCTGTTATGATCTGCCTTCTATTGTACTTGCTGTTGATAAGTAGTAACGAGCAATCATAGTAGGTCCCCTTTGCCTTTATATGGTGCGTACTGTCACCTTCAGCTCAAAAAAACCTGCCTCAGATAAAAACTTGTAGAAACTATTTGTCGAAATATTAACAATTTTATATAGGCTGTTAAAAACTTTGTTCCCACTTTTTTAACCTGTTTTCTAACACGTCCTTAATGAGTACATATTACTTTTTCTTAATGAAAAGGAAGATCATTATAATACTCACATACAAGAACAACAACTCCATCCGATGGGTTCTTAGGAAGCCTTGGTCTTCACATCTATCACCCCTGAGGACATTCGAGCGCTGCAGTCATCCCTCCCCTGTCTGGCTCCTGCCGCTGGGCCTCCTGAGCATCCTGCAGAGTTCAGCTCTCTGCCTGACACACTGCGCCACTTGTTCCCCCCACAGTGACTCCCAGAAACAGGGCTGGAAATCGGGCTCTGGAGAAGGCAAGCCTGAAGGGCTGTGTCCCTGGCAGGAAGCTTATCCGCAGAAGTTTCCTCCCAAAGAGAGCCCTTAGAGACCAAGTCTAAGGGAGTTTATAATTTGCAGTCTTCGGGCCACAGATGGTCTTGCTCAGGCAGCTAGCACGCTCCTTACCAGAAGTGTCAGGAATCCTCTCTGATTCCATCCTCCCAGGCACTCGATCAGTTGCCATTTCTTCTTTCACAACCAACTTTTCCCTATCTTCCTTTCTATGTTCTTTTCAAGTTCTTTAGTCTCTCCCTGTATAACTGCCCTAGATTCCTCACCAATCTTTCTGCCTCCAGTCTTCCTCCACTGTATTCCATCTTATTAATGTTGCGCTCAGACATCTTAACTAGACCTCTGAAGGAAGCTGAAACAGCCCACCTCAAGATCTCCACACTGCAGCCCAGCAGTTCCTTTCCCAGTATTTGCCCATGGAGATAGTTGGGCCTCTCCCAGTTCCCTCACCAGGTCTCATGTTTTCTAGCTTCTGGGTACTTTTTCATATACTTTCCAAAAAGAAATAACCTCCTTCTACCTGTCTTGATCCTGCTCAGTTTTTAAGGGCCACCTTAAATGCTGCCTGCTCTGTTAAGTTTTCCTTGCTCACAAAAGCCAGCGTGAATCCCTTTAACGCTGCCTATACCACACCTACTTGCTCCTCAGCCTCTGTCCCTACCCCATCTCATGCTCCCTTGAACTGCAGCTTTTGCACCCTCATTTTATTCACTCCCGGAATCTTCACAAGAGGTCCCCATTACTCAATGTGCAGCAGACGAATACTGAATGAATGTTTCTTCTGAAAACAAATATTTCAGGAACCAAGCAAGACCTTGTCCTCACATCTCTGTGCACCCAATGTATTTAAGGGTTCAATGAAACTAGTAACAGATACAAGTGCTTTACGCATTCACTCACTCAATAAACATTTCTTGAGCACCTAGAATATGTCGGGCTCAGAGGTTCAGAATTCACAAAGAGGACTGGATTAAAATTATAAAAATGGTCTGTGACATAAGAAAAATATATATATTCGGTCTATGCCCCTGGTTCCTGACACAGAGCTCCTAAAACCCTAGTAATTTCCTGAGTTAGGGGGTGACAGGAGTTTCCTACCCATAGGTCCTAAGTTCCTTGGGATTTCCTGGGTGATAGGAGCATCTTCTGTTCTAATGAGACGACTTCTGGTGGGCTAACTAGACAGTGTCAGGATGGGGCTGGTTACCAGAGAGACCAAGCCGTCATGGGAGGCTTGGAACCGCGAGGTGGGAGGAGCTGGAGCTGGAGTTACTAATCGGTAATGACTATGTAATGAGCCTCCATGAAAACCCCTAAACTATGGGGTTTGGAGAGCTTCTGGGTTGGTGAAACATCCATGTGCTGGGTCAGTGGTGCACCCTAAACTCCACTGGCACCCTTGCAGATCCAATGCTACGTACACATCACCTGGCGGTGCATTTGTATCCTTTATCAATTCCTTTATAATAAACCAGTAAGCAAAAGTGTTTCCCCCGAGTTCTTGAGCCATTATGGCAAACTATCTAAACTGAGAAGGAGGTTGTGGGAATCCCAGATTTGTAGCCAAGTTACACTGAAGTGTGAGTAACCTGGGAACCCACTATATACTTGCAACTGGTATCTTAAGTGAGGAAGTAGTCTTGTGGGACTTCAGGGTAAAAAAAGCTACAGTGTAGAGAAGTATGGATGGGGCAGAGGACAGAAGGTAGGAAGTGAGGGAGAAGTTAGATATGAAACCTACGGGGTGTGCCCTAATTCTGGGTATCAAGTATCAGAATTAAATTAAATTGCAGGACACCTAGTTGGTGTCTGTGCAAAATAACTTGGTTTAGAAAACCGACACACTTGGTGTCATAAGTGCTGTGAGTAGACAAATAGTTATTTTCTTTTATGGTACAAGCTTGCATTGTTTCAAAAGATTCTTTTCATATTAAAGAAGAGATAGCTTAGACATTTTCTCAGTTCCTCTTGAGTCAAGTTTTCTTAATATGATTCATTATTGTTTATAAATAGCCTAAGTATATATGACCACATTCAAACCTGAGTATAAAAGTCATTCTAAATCCAAACATGTACAATTTTACAAATTCGGTCATTTAGATGACGATACTTCTGTTCCTTTTCTTTGAGGCAAAACCCCACAAGCTTACTACGTCATTTTAAGATTCAAAGTTATAAATTTCAGCTTTAATATTTATGGGGAAATGGGCTTTCCAGAACACTTGTAAGTGAAGAGGCAGAGGACACCTGGGTATTAACTTTGCTCTCTCCCTCTGGATGAGAAAGTGTCCCTTCTGACACTGAGTTGGGTTCAAGAACCAGAAAAGTCTGGTAATTATAAACATTCCCTTAAAAAGAAGCCTGTGGTTTGTCAGTTCAAGTTCTTCTGGAATAATGAAAACTGAATAGCCCACAGATTGTTACTTCTTCTCTGTGTGTGCCCTGACTCCACTTCCGATAACATACTGGACCTTTGGTTAATGAAACTGGGCGCAAAAGCTAAGAGGCGCACATGTATATGTGCACATGTCTGTATAGTCTCCTCTTGCCAATATCTAATGCACCCAAAACAATGTACTTAGAGAAAAACTAAGATAGCAGAGGTGATCTAAACACATTTTTGCTAATTAGTGAAGAACAAATCAATTATGTGATCAATGCTATTTGTGGAGAATGCTTATTTGATTAGTTGAGGAGAGTCATTCTACTTAAGTTAGAAGAGCTCTTGATCAGGAAACAGTATGTAGATAATTCAAGAATCCCTAGGAAAAATGCAGTGTTAGTAAGGTGCTTTTAATTTAAGAGATACT
This sequence comes from Desmodus rotundus, assembly GCF_022682495.2. Lineage (NCBI taxonomy): Eukaryota > Metazoa > Chordata > Mammalia > Chiroptera > Phyllostomidae > Desmodus > Desmodus rotundus. Next base: position 173,186,310 of record NC_071387.1, read on the forward strand.
TCAACATTTTAGAAATGATACTTCAAAAGACAGAAAAGGTTAAAAATGCTTTCCAAAGGAAATACTATTAAAAGCTTCCAACTTCAGAAATACTTTGAAAGGAGAGGAGTTTCCAAAACCAGTAACAACTACTTTAGATTTTATATTTTGGAACAAATTCAGCAAAATTACACACCAAACTAATGAATTGTAAAGTTGCAAAACTCTAAATAAGAAAGATTCCTGTGAGCTGTTTTTGTTCTGTTTGTTCATTTGCTTTTTAAGTCCACAATGGAAAAAAAGAGTGGGAAAATGGATTTCATTATGCCTGGACTCCTTGGCTTCAAGATGAGCCACTTTGCTATATAATAAGAGATAAAACTGATCCTAAATATAAAACACCAACTTCACTGAAATCTTTTCTGGTTGTCTTACGAAAAGAGACTGATTTATCTTCTCATGACTTTTGACACCAAACTTGGCACTTTAGCAGCCAAAGTAAGCAATGGAGTCCCATTAAAAACTTAGTGTAAAAAGTTCTTTTTAGAAGTTAACTAATACAAAGTATGCTATTGAAGATCTTAACATCTTTAAGTCTCAATCCCCAAAACTGAAAATTTAGTTATCTATCATAAAGATTACAATAGTGCATTTCACACCAAAGGTGTTAGATTTCCTGCCTGAAATAAAGTGAGCCCCTCACATATCTACTTCTATGCAACAAACAAGCAAACAAACAAGCAAACTCGTAACTCTTAAAGGCTAAACCGCATTCCAGAAATGCAAACGGAGGGCTAGTTTTCTGAGGGTTTCTCAGGAGTACCTGGAAAAGCCTTGAGCTTGAACGACTGGGAACCACAGTTGCGCACACCACAAATGTCCCACTGCAGACACGAGTATTTGTTTGTAACCCTTGGTGGGTAAGAAGTGGCAAGCACAAAAGCCATCTTTTTGAAAGTTTTCCTAGTGAATGGAAAATCTTAGTTTCTCATTTATGTAAACCAGCCCTGTAACTCAGATAAATGCAACCTTTTTTAGGACAGAAGCATTACAGCAGCCTTGCTTTTCCTCAGCTAAACTTAGAGTATTCGATGATGGGCACATTTTCTGGGCTCCACCTTCTGCAAACAAATTTTAAAGTACTGAAAAGCAACCAAGGCTTTACATCACAGAATAACAGACTTAAGAACGACGACTGGAGGAATGTTACAAACAGTACTGTTAGCCTGTTGGGTAATTTTAAACAGTAAGATTTATTGTCTACTCTAGTCTAAATTCTAAACCATGGATTTTGTCAAAGGTTAGTACTAACTCACTTCAAATTGAGCTTGATGTGAATGGGCCAACTCACTCCTAACCACATACTAAAAGTAGGAAAATGATTTGCCTTTTTTTTAAAGGTCACATGCGTGGGACCTCAGCAAACAGCATTATTATTGAAGGAAAAAAACTCCATGTGGTTCCAAGAATGGCAAAAACCTCTTCACAGAGGAAACTCTTGATTAGCAATTGAAAGAAAGTAAAGCACAACAGTTAAGAGAAATCTAAAAACAGAAGACATCAAAGAAGGCTCTGCAAAGTCCCAGAAAACAGTCCGTATCTCAGATTCACCGCTTTTTCGCTCTCCTGTTCTTTGTCTTCTAGAGCCACCCATGAACTAGGTCACTTCAAAAGGGTAAAATTATAAACACTTTGAAAAAGTTGGGGCCTCAGCAATATCTGAACCTAATTGCAAGCCATTTGCTGAAGGTTCACTAGATACCAATATTATTTATGAATTTGTAAGAATAATATGGTCTCGGCAACTGTCTTAGGTGTGATAATTGACTACTTATTTGAATATAGTGTTCAAATATTTGTTAAACTGGGTGCGGGGTAAAATTTGTAAATTAGTTTATTTCTCCATTGAATATTTTCTTTTTGAGTTAAGCAATTTAATGTCTACCTATATTATCACTAAAATTACACCAAGAATTTTTAAATCTTTGTTTGGGCTTGATTGCCCACATTTCACCAGTCCCCAAAATTAAGACAGGCTCACAAAAAAACAAGAAACACAGAAGCAACTTACATCATGACAAAACAAGTCTTTTTTTCCTTAGGCAAGAATACAGAGGTGTCCTTCATAAAAATAAACAAAAAAGAAACCCCATAATATAAATATATCCTGTAAAACAAGTCACCAGAGAAGTCTGGTTAATTTTGCTAGAGGCTAAAATTCCATAGACCTTTAAAGAAAAAATTTTTTGGAAGATACTGGATCCTCCAGGTAATGAAAGGATATTAATATAAAATTTAACTTATCCCAAATATTTGACCATCAAATTGTGGCAAACTAGTCCTTCTAATAGAAATGAATCTACATTACCTATATTTAGCAAGATATCACAGAGAAATATACAGCTATTTCCACTGCTAATTTACATAATGGAAAGTGGAAAAGTTGCTGTTTCCATATCCCAAGCCAAAGTATATAATTATTTTTGCCAAACGTTCTGCAATCTACAGTTCGAATGCACGACACACCGTAGCCAGGATTACCTTCTGTTTCATGGACAGCCGTGTAATGGGAAGGAGGAACACAGCTTTAGCCTATAATCCTCTAAATATGTGATGTAGACTTTTACTTTACATAGAAAATAACGGTTCATTTATTTAGTAACTTTTTGAGAAGTAAATTTTTCAGTGATAACGTTGGGTGATGTTTACTATTTAAAGACACCATGTACACACTGAGGAAGTTGGGTGGAGATAGCTTATTGTTAGAAAAGTTACTGTTATGTGCCTGAAAGTGTAGCTTTTAATTTATCAAATAAAATTACACTTCTAAATATGAAAACCATAAGAAAGCACACATTTATTATAAGGTTCTCCACTGCTGTTTTGTTAATCCAGATTTTAAAAGACGTGTCTGTGGACTGTTAAGAGGGGACCTTCACAGGCTCCAGAAACCATCAGTTACTCTGGAGGTGGGAGCCAGGGAACTCCCAGAATTGCAAACTCTTTTCCTGTTCTACAACTGAATCCAAGGACAATCTTTAGAAACAATTCTTGCTTCACCAAATATGAAACTTTCTTTTGGAGATGCCTCAGGGGAAAGGATTAAGAGCTTAGGTGTACACAAGTCTAAAGAAACAGCATAGGATAAGCATATGAACGGGAAATTTGGGGCCCTAGGTATAGAATACATATGTGTCCTTGACATTTACAAAGAAACACTTTAGTTTCAATCAAAACAAACAGCAGAAAATACAAGAAAGGACATACATCATTAAAAATCTAGTTAAGATAAATGCTTGGAAATCTCTCCATTTTCCTTCTGAATGTGTCACTGAACTGAGCATTACCTTTTGGCCAGGCTGAGAAGAGTGATTATCATCTAGCCTAACTTAGAATGAAAGGCGTTTCATAGAACTCCAAGAACCAAATTATAAACATGAGGTTAAAACAAAATATGAAATTATTCCAGATTTTTTGTAGGGTCCCAGCAAAGTACGTCAAAGTTCCCTTGGTTAAAAAAAAAAAAAAAGAAAAAAGTTCCTTTTGTGTTTATGATATGTAGAAGAATACAGAGTCAGTATGAGGACACATAATATCAGAACTTTACAGAAGAGTTCATTTAAAGTTCGAATCGGAAAAGAGCAGAGTTTTGTTGCTGGTTACAAAGACAACAAAAAGAATTATATTTATTACCCTTTTACACAAACAGATGTAATTCGATAAATGTTGAAATTTTTCAAAGAATTATTTGGTTTTATTTTCTTTAGAATGTAAATTAATGAATTTATATATTAATGATGCAACATTATTACTTTTTTCCGAAGTGGGGGGTGGTGCAGATTTTGAGGTTGCTTCAAAAAAAAATTTCAGTTGTTTTCCCCCATGTTTAGTAATACTATACAAATTTGGGTAATTGTTATTTACTATTCTAACACATCAATTTCATTCAGTGTGACTGATCAATAGCAAAATGGCTCCTGTTGTCCCCCAAAGAATGGTTAAGCTACTTTTACTTTCAATCAGAAGTCCTAGCAAGTATGTTCAAAGTAATCGATAACCTGTATGTTCTGGATAAATGATGGATTTAACTTAAGTAATAATTAATTTTGACTATATTCATAGATGCAACATTTTTTTCTCTACACTCAGTTGACAAAGATGATAAATAACCTCTTAGAACACAGCTGTGGGTGAAGACCATAGGAAAAAGAGAATCGAAATTTGAGTGTATCCCAGACCTAACAACTTTCAGATAAATCCAGGTTGCAAAGAATGTATGAACTGAAAGCAAACACCTACAGAAAGCAAAACCAATGGTTGCTTAACTTTTAAGAGCAGACAAATTGTGCCATCATTCAATACCAAATCAATCTAACAACCCTTTTATATTACACTGAAAATATCTCTCAAGGCCATTTAAGCTGCAGAAGGAGCCCTGCTCAGTGCGGTTCAGTTGGTTGGGCATCATCCTGCAAAGTAAAGCGTTGCCAGTTCCATTCCTGGTCACGGCACATGCCGGGATTTTGGGTTTGTCCCCAGGGATGGGTACAAAAGGGAACCACTCAAAGTTTCTCTCTGGAGACACTCTTTCTCCTTCCCTTCCCCTCTCTCTAAAAATAAATAAATAAAATCTTTAAAAAATGTAAAAGAAACTACAGAAGGAATTATCTCCAAAGCACACATTGATCAATAAGAGAATCCAATATAGATTATACAGGGAAGCATTTACTTTTCCAACACTGCTGGCAAAGCAACTCAAAGTGTACTCTGAAACCTGAAGTAGTAAAAACAAGACATACAAAAATCTATCTCTGAGAATCTTCAAAACTAAAATATGTAATCTATTTGGTCTTGTTTGAGTACGAGCTGACTTGAAAGTGGTGCGATAAACTTGACCGGAGTTTTCAAATATCCAGAATTAACCTGTATAACAAAACATAATTAGCTGCAAACACAGAGGTTTACTCTATGCCAGGTACTGTTCTAAGAGCTTTAACTATTTTAACTCATACCCTCACACAAATCTTACATATAGTCCTATTTTAAACTCACTTCACAAATAAAGGTGAGGGAATTACTTGCCCTAAAACGCTAGATGTCATAGCTAGGCAGAGCCAGATTCATTTAGTTCTGGAGGTTGTGCAATATGCTCTTAAATCACTGGACAAATGTTATCAGTGGAAGTGGAGTTCTTGCAGTGTCTAAAGGAAAAGAATTTCCTGAGACCCGCGTAGGAGGATGTGACTCTGTGGAATGGTTTATTGATGATGTACAATTAAGGGGGTTCCCCTCTTGACTTCCCAATGTCCCATCTCCATCTTTTTCACCATGGAAAAAGTCCAATCTTGTCTTCAGTAGGGCCAGCATGAAGACCACTGCCCAGAGTATATGCTCCCTACTGAAGTACTATCCAGTCCAGTATCTGGTTAGCTTAGTGTGTTTCTAGCTGTAGTCCACTTCAGACTCCCTCCTTGACCTGCATGTAGAGTTGCATGGCCATGGGCCATGAGGCTGCTAGGGTCGTACAGCCACAGAGAGAACAGGTGAGTGCACCATGTGTGTGCAGGTCACAAGCAAAACAGACAGCTCCTTCGTCCCCCTTGGGCTATAACCTGGAGCCTGGGTTTGGGACGGATCACAAGCTTCTCAAAATGACAAATCAAGTTCCCAGGCTTCCAAGGGCTTTGGATGGGTTTATACCCCCTAGTTAGACTGACAGGCCTCTATGGTCCACTGCCTCACCCTGAACCTCCAAAATATCTGGTACTGGAGCAGGGAAGGGAGGAGTGTTAATTCCCCTGGTGGAGCAATGCTGTAATCCCCTGGGGTGTGAAAAGCTATTGCTTCCTGGTGAAGTAAACAGGCTACTGTTCCCCATATTTAAAATGTAAGGCAGACACGGATATAAGTACAACATAATGCAATATCCCACCTATTCAAATCCTATCCATCCTTATAAGATCCTGCTGAGATATAAACTTCTTAAAATCCTAATCACACAGCAGATGCTGAATAAATGCTAACTGAAAATCTAAGTGAATGAACTGATTTAAATGATTTTCCTTCCTCAGACTTGCCATTGAAATTGTTGTCAGGAAATCTCCCGCAATCATGCGTGTGTGCCGTATGTGCAGTGGTTTTGGTATTTCATAGATTTTATATACATGGACACACACACACACACACATACTTTTGTGTATGTATACACATATTGGTTTTATATATATATATTTAGTTTTTCCTAGTGGTGTTCCAATAGATCCCAAATTAAATTTCCTAAATTGGGGAAAACCAATTATCAGTTACAGCCAGTTTCCATAGGAAAATTTTCTTCAGTTCTAAATAACATACAAATAAAATTGCAAATATGATCCATTTATACAAAGAGTAAGTACCCTGACATTGAGCCAATAATTCTAAAATTGGAAGATGACTACATTTCCTGGCCCTAACACGTAATCTAACAATAAAAGAATAAAACATATGAGTCTTACAAGGTATAGGTAAGGTGTTTTTAGAAATCCCAAATCAAGAGAAATCATTTTAAGAGAAATGACATTAATAGCCTAATTACTCTTTTGTAACCAAATTTGTCTGAAATATACAAATACTAAAAATTACACTTTAATTTTGCAGTCACTGGCATCATCATTTGCATGATCACAGATTCAACATTCACTCCGTCAGCTCTCACAGGTTGAGTGTTTACCGCACACTGTATCAGGTGACCACCGGTGACCCGGCCTCCTGGCCTTTCGCTTGAGCATATCCCTGTCACTACTTAGTGAGTGGGGAAAAATAATGTAAATTTAATAGCTACTTACATAATTTAATATGTTATTATAAACTGATGAGTGGTTTGGAAGCTGTCAGAGGGAAGTACAGGGAAAAGTAGGCCAGAGTCACATTCAGCTTCACTGAGACTACCTAGGTTGACAGTAACAAAATGATTTTGATCAAGTCACTTAACCTCTAAAAGTTCATCTGCACAGTGAGGACACTGGACCACAGACAGCTGAGAAGGGTCTTCTAACCTGTACTTTCACAATACTGTTTCGGTGCTGCGGATATGTGGCACAGGCAGGTTAAGTGGGGCAGGAGGTCAAATGCTAGCTGATGGGGAAACAAAAGTAGTCTAAATGACTCATCCTAGCTATTTGGAAAAGTGTTACACATTAGTCACTTTTTCTTAAGTTAATAAACTCAAATAGCAAACTAAACAGTATTCAGAAAGAAACTCTTGAAAGATTCTGAAAATACATTAGAGAATAGTTATTATTAAGTACATGGCATCTTAAAACAGAAAAATAACTGATGTGATTTTGATAACTATGATTTATTGAATGCTGTCAACTCATCCTGCCATACAATAATCTGATAAAATAGGTATTTTTATTACTATTTTAAAATGAAAAAGCCAAGGCTCAGATTAAGTAATTCATCCAAAGATATTAAATTTAAAAATGGCGCAGTTGGTATTCCAACCTGGGTCTGTGTGACTCCAAAGTAATACTTTTCCCACTATAACAATATAATACATTTTGATTCCTACAAATGAGTCTTTTTTTTTTTTTTATGGTCAAGTTTCAATTACTAATGGTAATGGGAAAAGGAACAACATGGAAAAATAAATCCCAGACAAACATGGTTTAACAGCTTGTGACATGGAATAAATGCCAGCAAAATGAGTTCTGGGGCTTGGTGAGATTCTGTGTCAGATGGCTTCTCAGGCACCTTCCAAGTCTCAAATTTAAGTAATACTCTCAATTCATTAAAGCTTAAACAGTTATCTAGTCTGTTTTCCAGCTCTTTACAGAAATTTACAACATACATTGCATAGTCATAGATGAATCACAATAGTAAGCACATAATTTTAAAGGAATGATATGGGGGTCTTCTAAGAATCCAAAGACTTGCTTTTATTTAACTTACTGTTTTCCTTCACTAAGTTTGCTTAAAAGAAAATCACTCTGAAAATTCATTTTAACCCTGGCTAATAATGCTTTCTTAAAGATGGGGGAAAACTGCTTCCGGAGAAGAATACACTGCTTTGGTTTTTTATTTCCACGAACTTTACCTGTTCTTAGGCTGAGAGAACAAAATGCCACACACACAAGCGCAAAACTTTCTAAAGAAAATTCGATAGGACAAGCCCCCCCAAATTGACCAACTGAAAATTTATTCTTGGATAATCAACAGGAACTGAGAAAGATTTCTAAGTATTATACAGAATAAAACTAAAAGCAAAAGACATGAACTAACAGTAGACTTCTATTATGACTTACTGCAAATAATCAAGTAGCAAGGAACAAAATTAAAAAAACTCTTATTAATTGAAATAATTAATGAAGTATAAAGTCAGAGCTTACTGCTTGGTCTTTTAGATTTTCAGATACAAACTCATTTCAAAAAATATGATCAATCAAGGAAATTTGTAAGCTACCAGGTAAAATTTAAAGCATTGAAGTACAAGTCAAAATGTTGGGGTCATTTATAGAACATTCCAAACAACCACAGCAGAATACACATTCTTTTCAAATGCACATGGAACATGCACCATAAGGCAGATAAGCCATATCCTGGGCCAAAAAAACAAGTCTCAATGAATGTAAAATAAATGAAATCATATGGGATATGTCCTCTGACCACAATAAAATTTAGACATCAATAACAGAAAAATATCTGGAAAATTCCCAAATATTTGGAAAATAAACAGCATAGTTCTAAATAACTCATAGGTCAAAAAAGGAGCCACAAGGGAAATTAGGTTATATTTTGAACTCAGTGAAACTGAAAACAAATTTCTTTAAGTCCATGTTCAACCAGAGAAATAGAATCAGTAGAATATGAATCTCTCTCTCTCTCTCTCTCTCTCTCTCACACACACACACACACACACACACACGTATGTGTGTGTGTGTGTGAGAGAGAGAGATTAGGTTATATATGTATACATATATAACCTAATCTCCCCAAGACTTGGATCAAGCTTTTCAGCAAGCAGGATTTCCAAAAGGGCAAGCTGGAACTCTCCCCTTAGCAGAAGCAGAAACTGCTAACCACAACTGGAATTCCACCTTCAGGGAAGCCTCAGCTCTGCTCCTCAGCCTCTCAACTGACTGAATCAGGCTCCCAGATTATTTTGGGCAATCTGCTTTAAAGTCACTGATTATGGACTTTAATCATACCTATAGAATACCTTCACAGCAACACCTATACTAGTATTTGATTAAACAAGTAGGGTCTATAGCCTACTCATATTGACACAGAAAATGGACTATTATAACAACATATTAAAATCAGTACGATGCAGAGAAAGCAGTGCTTGAGGCAAATTTAGAGCTTTAAATGCTTACAGTAGAAAAGAGGAAAGTCCAGAATCAACTATTGAAGCTTCCAGCCTTAGGAAGCTGAACAACAAAACAACAAAGCAGACAAGAAGAAGAAAAGGCAGAAGAGGATAAGGGGCAAATTAAATAGAAAGTCAGTAGACAGAAGTAAGTTGGAGGACTGCTTGATTTCTAGACTGACTATTATAGATCATTTAAATAGACATCTTAAGGACTTTTGATGATGTATGTGCTAATTTGGAAAATTCCCAGCTTCAACTTCTCCCTGCTTACCATACTCCGGATAAAACTTTCTTAGAAGTTGAGAGCTGGATTCAATCTTGAAGGCAGAAGGTAGTTCAAACCTTTCATATTCAAAAAAAGGTACCCCCAAGGACAAACATCTGAAAAAAAATAATGCTGTACAAGGACTACAACCCTGGTTTTTGAAGCTCCTTCCCAGAGCTCTTCCTACTGCAGTATACTGTCTCCGAGTTGCCTCACAGGTTACTGAAAACCTGCCACACCTAGGCCTTTGCCCCCTACTAACCACTGGGAAAACATATCACCATATCTAACTGCTCAATATCTTCTACTTCCCAAATTTATCCACAGGCTTAATATATGAAGTATCTTTATGTGAATTAGGAAAAGGCCCCCTCTTTTGGGGAACCTCCTGGGAAATAAAAGGCACCCATTCCTTGAGGCTACTGTGGCCCTTCCCCGATGAGCAAGGCTTGGAGCAGAGCTGCAGACCACGCGGTGTGGCTAGGCCCGCTCTTCCAGGTCACAGTCTGCACAGCTGTTTTCAGTAGCCCTGCTCATTAGCAGTCATCAAGTCAAATGCAGAAAATCAGGTAACGTCAATCCTTAAAAATACTCCTTTTACTCATAAATGAGTAAATTCTGAAGAAAAAAAAACCCTTTTAAAACAATATATTAAAACACTTAAGCTGTATCTTAAAACTCTTGGCACACCAAAAGTCTAATATTGTAAATATTCAAGCAGAATCACAAGGTTAAAAGTAGACAGGAAAACTTTATTACCAGTACTTCATTTTAAAAAGTGACATTTTATGTTTGTTTTGTTTTGCAAGATTTTAAGTGCTATATTAAAAAACACATAGAAGGAAAAAATAAAGCAACATGTTTTCCTAAGCAATAAATGTCATCACTGAATTTTCAGCAGGACATTCATCTTCCTAAAATAAAACAGTTGCCTACACTAGCTAAAGTTGGAAATTTATCTTTAAATTTGTTTCCTTAAGTGAACATGTCCATAATCACATTTGTAGACATGCTATTTTTGTTTTATGAAGTTAGGTTTTTATTATAAACAGGATGTTCTAAAAAATAATGCTTCCATTTTTATAAATACCCCAAATTAAACAAATAAAAATAGTCATTAAAAATTTAATTGAAATACAACAAATTAGCATAACTATTATCTTAGAAGAGACCATTTCTTTTACTAGCACAATTCTCCTGTAACCCCCTTACTCCACCTGAGGTTCTGGCTGTTGGCAGAATAAACCCGCCTTAACACACACCTTCAAAAATGCCAATTAACCTCATCTGACTTAACACATTTTACTTCCTATGTACTTAGGAATTTCCTATGTACTTAGCATGCTCAGTCTATCCATGCCATTTGGAACTTTTTAATATATTACGGTCTTAAGTAATTTCACGTGTTTATGTTTCACAGGAACATGATTCAGGCAATAACTGCATCTATATAAAGTATATTCTCTGCAGTCGAGAGGGACTTGGGAGGTGAGAGAACCAGGATGCTTATAAAGGACGGCAGTGACTAATTTTCTTTCTAGGTAGGCTTGCCTTGTTTCCCCAAGTTGTCCCCGTGGATGGAGTTCACCTCTTCTGCTTCACTGGTATCATGCCCCTTAAATATGTACATCCTCTCAAATACTACTCTGGTTGCCATATATCCTTAATAACTACTGTCAATTTCCTGACAAACTAATTTCCTCATTTCATTTTGAAATATGCTGTCATTGGAAGAAGGTACCAAAAAATGAGCTCTCCTATGGTTGTTCAATGGCAGGGTCACACTGTACAACATCGAAGGCATTTTAAACTCTGTGATCATAGGCTGTCAATGGCATCCTGCTTCAAGAGTAGTCTCACGTACATTCTTTCATTTAACCTGACCACAGCCGTGTTGAGATGAGGAAACAGGTTCAGAAATGTTGATTTGTTCAGATCTCATTTAGAGCGAATGATGCTGGATCATAATCTAAGTCTTCATAGGTCACAGCTGTCATTAAGTTTGAGTAAGATTCATTACACAAATAACATTTTTAGCATAGTGCTAGAAATAAAATTTATTTTTGCTACTAGGTAGATTATTCCTCTCCCTTAACTACCACCTTATTTATTACAGGGACTTGGTCTTCATTTTTCAAGTAATGAAAAGTAAAATAAACATAACCATCTAATATAATCATCTCACCAAACCCTCCTACTCATATTATTCTTCTCCAAAGATGTAGAAATCCAGTATTCATCCCACCTCACGTATTTCAAATTGATTTACTCCAGTCAAAAAAAAAAAAGCAGTTGATCTATGTTTATCTGTACACTTGAATTAACACATAAATCAAGGAAAACAAGTTATATCTGCAATTTACTATTCTGGAAGGTACCTCATGATCTGGCCCCAACCTATCCTTCCAGTTTTATTTCCAACTGTATCCTCTCCTCTAGTCGTAACAGATTGTTCAAATATACTCTGTACTTGTCTCAGTTTCCTCTACTGGAAATTCCCTTCCCCACCCATTTCCTCTTATTCAAACTCTACCTCTTCTTCAAGGCCTAGTATTAATGCTATCTAGTTTGCATACATGTAGACTTCCTGATCCCTAAAGTCAAAATCAATCCCTCCCTCCTACATGAAGCTACTGTATTTTCTCTGAGCCTCTGTTTTATATAGAGTTCATTGTGTACAGATGACTATCTGGTTCAGCTGAGAGGTTTTTTTGTGGCAAGCGTAGTATCTTTCTGTGACTTTGTATCTATTACATGCATATTGCAGATGTTTGAAAAATATGTTTGCTGAATGCAAATTACCTAGCAAACAAACCAGTCTTAACTGAGGTTTTCGTCATATCTTGCCTGGACTCAACACATTAAAGCAGCCTCCTAGTTGGTCTCCCAAACCTATTGTCTTGGTCTCCAATATATTGTCTCCAATTTATTTTCCATGTTAGTACCAAGACAAAAACCTAATCACATCATTTTCCAATTTTAAAACTTTATATTGTTTTCCACCCTCTAAAGGACCAAGTCCAGTTTTGAAATACACCACCCAAGGCCCATCTTGATCTGGCCCCAGTGTACTTCTCTAATACTTTATACCACTCTTCCTACAGATGTGCATCCATATGTATACAAGTTCCCACGGTCATCAGGATCTCAAACTCTCACCTATTTCCTTGCATATGGTATTTGCATCCTTGGTCCAACATTCTAATATTTCATTCTTTAGGCTGCATCTCAGGGGAGGTAAAATATGGCAGTTAAGTCAAACATACCTGTAGGGTCATGCTGGGTATGGCTCTTCTAACCCCCATGACGGAAGGCTGGCCAAAGGGCCCCTGGCCAGAAGGAATGTGTATTGCTTTGGAAATGGATTGTAACTCCCTCCTTGTCACCTTTTAGGGAGCAGCTTCTTGTCCTGTATGACTGCTTCTTGATCTTTTCTCTCTGCACATAGACACTGAGGTTATGTAGTTTAGCATCACGTGCAAGACATGTGCCCCCTTTGTCTGGGGCCCCTTAAATCAAGCCTTGGACCTAGGGAGGCGCAGTCCTGCTTTGCTGATCTGCTTCTGTTGGAGCTCCCTGTAATGTGAATAATTAAGGCTCTGTCTGCTCCACCCAGTCCTCGTGTTTTTTTTAGCTCATCCCAACGAGCAGTTGAGATCCCTGGGCTCGATTCCTACATTACAGTACCTAGTTTAAATACTAGAACTTAGCTAATGTGAAGCAGAAACAGAAAGGTGTAGCCTGCAGTAATGTTCTGCCTGGGAGTTTTTCCACCTTAAAGAGCCGGATGAGGTGAATCCCTTTGGTATGCTCTATTTCCCTGTCAGATTTATAGCTCTGTAGGAGGTCTACTGTTTGCATTTTGTTTTAACCTGGTTTAGGTGCCAGGTGTTCATCTATACTACCTCAGCAGTTACAGTGTTTTAAAAAAGGACAATTCAAAGATACATACCATATGAACTTACGTTCTTAAAATGTCAGCTTAAAAACTTCTTAAGAGAACAATCTGAAATTAATTTTCTCTCACACAAATATGCCTTTTATGCTTTTTGTTGCAATAAACAGTAGTCAGTGTTTTAGGAAAAGTACTTTGAGAAAATAGGAGCTCTTGTACATTGTAAAAGGCTCTAACTCCATGAATTTAAGTAACTCAGACATCCTTACATATTACGGCCATAACAACAAAACCCCAAAGCAGTGATGCTGCAATTCAACCGTCCTGAGGTTGTAACCCCACTCAGGGTGGTAGGCGCTGGCACCCTGTTATAGTACTTGTTAAGTACTATAACAAGTCTTACACCCCTTTCTTCCTACTGAAAAGTATTGCCATTCATTAGCACAGCATAGAAATAAGGCTAGTTTGGCCAAGAGAAGGACCTTTTCACTTCATCTCTCTAAAGCAGGGTGACCATTTGTCTTCTGCAAACATCTGAGGCTGGCACTGAAAAAGAAAGAAAATCTAGATCCAAACTTGCTTTTCAACCTTCTTTACCTTTATTTACTTATGCTCCCAACATATGGGAAGTGGTTAAGTAACGTGTATGTTCATCACTAATTAATTTGCTACAAAAACTACATGCAAAGATCTTTCGATGTCTACTAAAATGCAGACACATTTTGTTTCAACATTCTTTCCATACTAGAATAGGGTAAAACAATAAAAGGAAGAAAACATAATTTTTAGCCCTGGCTGGTGCAGCTCAGTGGATCGAGCACCGGCCTGTGAACCAAAGGGTTGCTGGTTCAATTCCCAGTCAGGGCACATGCCTGGGTTGCAGGCCAGGTCCTCAGTGGAGGGCCCACGAGAGGCAACCACACATTGATGTTTCTCTCCCTCTCTTTCTCTCTCCCTTCCCTTCTCTCTAAAAATAAGTAAATAAAAATCTTTAAAAAAACCATAATTTTTAAAACTTCACTAGAATACTGATAAAGCCTACCTGAGATTACAGTAATAAGCATAAAGCCAAATAATTAAGGCTAGTGAATAACCTTGCCATGTTATCCCAGCCTTCGATTTCTAGGCTACTCCCTGGCAGCAACAGGATGAGACATTTTCACTGTCTATCACACTAAATGTACTTTCACAGGTCAGCTACAAATCTTCTTTTCTAGGTGACTGGGCAAGGACATACTAACTGTGCCTAAAACTAACCGAGTCTTACCAACTAGCAGGAGGACATAAAACACCACTCCGACACCCTAGTCTTTGTCTGAGGCTTACAAGATACCTTTCTAAACTCTCTGAAGTCAAGCCAAGGGTTTTTTCTTTATGTCTTTAAGGAATTTCAAGTTACTGTCAATATTGTGAACAAATAAGCATATCCTGAAATTTTCTATTAATTTGTAATGATTAATAAAACTAAAAAAGTAAATGCTTATCTAAAAAGGAAAAGAAATTGGCAGGAAGTCATTATGTAACTTTCAAAGTTAAGACAACACTCTTTTTCACAGAATCAGGAAAATCAAATATACATTAAAGAAAAAAATCTAACTTCCTATTTGTTGAGTATATATATACCTTTGATGTAATGAATTTCTAGAACAAACTGAAAATACAAATGAAAAAGAACTGATTCAGTACTTAAGCTCATATGCCAATTAATATCTGCCTTTGACCATAAGAAAAGTGCTTTTCAGTAGGAAGAGAAACCTACTCATTATCATATAATAAATTTGAGACTGTTTAAACAAGACAGTCCTTTAGAGAAGTAGCTAAATCAACACCATAAATTTTAAAATGGAAATCAGACTAAGTTGACTAAAATTAGTAATTAGCAATGCCAGGGAAATGTATTAAGGATCTTTTTATAAAAGTGAGCAGAAGAAAAGTAAGTCAAATATAAAATTACTATGTTAAAAGTCTAATAAACCACTGATATACTTCGAAGTATAATGGAAATCCTATTTTAGGATTTCTACTCCCATAAGTGCATTTAAATAATAAACACACTGAAATCAATATAAATGTAACATGCGTTGAATGAACTGATATACATGATATTCCAATATCTACATAATAAAGACTAAGGAAGAAGGAAAGACCAAATATTACTAACATGTCAAAATTGGCAAAAAGATAGGAAAGAACTGTAATGAATTTTGTGAGATTCCTCTGCAAAGTATAATTTATCCTGTGTCTACTTTTTAAAAGACAAGCTTAAATAAAGGCAAAGATTCAGTAAGGCTAACAAAACAGAACAGAATCCATTCATTTAGAAGATTAATGTTGATAAAACACTGCAGTTGTTCTTAAAAAGCTGTAGAACTTATAGACAAACTGACTTTGGCTAAGAGAAGAGACCCTCTCACTTCATCCCCCTAGAATGGAGTGATCCTTGTCTTCTACAAACACCTGAGCCTAGCACTGAAAAAGACATAATGTAGATTGCCTTTTAACCTTATTTACCCTTATTCACCTATATTCCCAATATACAGGAAAAAGATAAATAATATGTATTTTCATCACTAATAGGCTACAAAATCTACGAGCAAATCACATGCCAGACATATTGAATGACATTTTTTTGTTTGTTTGAGAGGAGTGGGACCTAGGATATGCATTATGTAAAAGTCAAACAAATTTTAAAATTTGTCTCTGAGTCATTTGGATAGTTCCTGTTTCTCATCATGCAGTCTGCAAAGCGCTCTCTAATGAGATGCTATTTGAGCAAGAAACTGAATGAACACAAGGAATGGTTCCTAACACTATCTCAGAGAAGCAAGTTTCAAGCCCAGGTAACCCAAAGTACAGCAGTCTGAAAGAATGACCTTGGTGTGTCTGCGGGACAGTGAGAACAACAATACGCCTGGTATGAAGTGAGTAAAAGACTAAAGTGGATAATACTTGGTGGAAGTGTGTAAGAAAATGGGAGGGTGTGAGGACCAGAGCACAGTGTGAAGGGGTTGTCTTTGCTGCTAGAAGGGTGCGGATTCAGATGCAGATAGGTAGATTTTGTAGTGGGAAAATGAGGAATGAAATAAGATCTTATTCACAATGAAATAAGAAGCCAAGTGATCAGCCAAAAGTGAGAAGAGGGTGAAAATGCTGGGTGTTATTAATTCATAGGATTCTCTTCCAGGTACAAGAAAACCAACTAAAAAAGGCGTGAGTAATAATGAAGCAGTTACGTATTTCCCCCCTGCCCACATTCCCACCCTCCCTCTCTAAATAGCCTGCTCTACACACAGCCCTGAAAGAAACAGCCTTACTGTAGCAGATAGGTTTAGGTCCCGCTAGACGTACCAGAAACCCCATGTAATGTGCTTTAAACAACATGAGGGTTATTTCATCTCCCATGGAAAAAGCCCAGAGATAGGCAATGCAGCTGGAATAGCGGTGCCACAAAGTCTTTAAGGACCTGGGCTCCTTCAGCCTCGCCATTCTGCCACCCAGAGAGCCAGCCTGTGTGCGTGGCTGGTAGCAGGAGGAAGGGATCCAGGAGGGCTGGCCCCTTCCTTCTTTCCAATAAAAAAGGCTGCTTGAAAGTCTGACACACTTCTGTTTCATCTCATCAGTCAGAATTTGGTCACAAGGTCATACTTAGCTACAAAGGAGACTAATGAATGTTTTTTAGCTGAGCAGTCATGAGTCCAGCTAGGAGATGGGGTTCCTATTACTAAGAAGGGAAGGACAGCTGATGGAAGGACTAGCCATTTCACATATCTCATGGCTTCCTAACTCTCCTGCACTATCATTATCCCCTCTGATAACAAAACTAAATGGATACCAAACCTAAGCTAAGCCAACAAGATCTCTCTCCTGAAAATTTATATTTGGGACACAGAAAGCAAGTCAATTTACTACTAAAGAGTTGAACTACAAGAAGTAGCAGCAAGAGCCCTTCAGAGAATACAAGATTTTAAAAGATAATAGAGCAAATGAACAGAGTAGCAGAAAGTCTGAGGCTCCAGAGGGAGAGAGAAAATATAAGTTTCTGACAACTTCCTTTCCTCTGACGCCTGCCCACAATTTTTTTATACGCCTGTCCACAATTTTTTTATATGGATTTTATGCAACTTCCCTATTCCTTTATATAAAATTCCCTTTTATGCAACTTCCCTATTCCTTTATATAAAATTCCCTTTACTTGAACTAATTGGAGTGGGTTTCTAGTCCCTACAACCAAAGGACCCTTAAATATCGAATGAAAAAGTTATAACCCAATGTTGTATGTATATGAAGTGTTTCTGTAGCTTCTGTGAAACTTGTGGAAAATATTCATTGTGTTCTTCTCCATGCTATGTGTAAAGATAATTCTAAGATAGGATTTTCTTTAGAATTTTGTACTTTTAAAAAATGTGATATAATTAGGAATGGATATCCTTCTTTTAAAAATTCAAATAATGATGATTATGTATCCTTATATATTTCTTTTCATCCTGTCTTCCAGGAAGATGATTAACTTTATTACCTAGTCACAGATATCTATAGAAACTCCTGGTTAAAGTACAGAGACCGCAGTAGGCTGCATTTACTGCTCCTTCCGGTGAAAGGTTTGTACTTCACCATACGGACATCAGGCTTGGCCATATCACTTGCTCTGGACAATTAAGTGGTAATGTTTGCCACCTCAAAGCAGAAGCTGTACAAGCCAGCATATGATTCCATTACCACACTTTCCCCCTGCCATGCCTCTCAGAAAGAGGCTGCTTCTTCACCCTGGGCCCTTGGGTGAAGATGATGTGGAGCAGATTCACAGATCCCACCAGAATGTAGTGACTGCCAAGAAAACAAACATTAGTTGTGTTTGAGCCACCGAGATGTGGGGCTTGTTTGTACCACAGCATAACCTTACCTAGGATGACTCAGAAAGGAAGCAGTTGAATGAGAAACAATTCAGATGACTGTTTATGGACTGGGACACTGAGGTATATCCGAATGGACTAATAGGACACACACGGCTGAGGGGAACACAGGGTTCCTATGTCAGTGCTGATCACCACCACTTAGCCGGTCACCCAAACCAGAAACCTAGGAGTCATCTGGAAAATATCCTTTTCCTGCACGTCTCCTACATCCCATCTGTCACCTCCTTAGTATCTCTCGAATCCATCCCCTCTCCCTTGGGCTAATGTAATAATCTACTAATTGGTCTTTCTGCTTCGGTCTCTTTCCTTGAATTCAGCAATTTTCAACTGGTGTGCCACGGCAGACACACTGGTATGTCACAAGAATTGTGAAAGCATACAATACTTGATTATTTAGTCAGGGGCACTGACCTCTTTTCCCTTAGCTGTCAAAAAAGAAATGACAACAGCCAACACAACAACAGCCGTCCACTGTGAATGAATCAAAACTATATGTATTTTTTGTCAGATCAACAAAAAGTGTAGTTTTTGGTGTGCTGTGGAATTTTAGTAATTAGTTTATGTGCCATGAGATGATAAAGGTTGAAAATAGTTGCTAATGATTAGACTGGTGGATTAAGTCTAACCCCTCCTCTATACTTATATAGAGCAATATTTCTAAAATGATGTTACACCTTTGCTGGAAACATTCCACGTGAGGGTCACACTTTAACTGGACACATATGACTTGGTCCTGGCCAATCCCTCTCTAGGCTCCATTAGCTGTGTCAGACCATCACAGGTTCAAGTACTGGCTTTGCCCCTACTTGAGAGTCATAGAATCTCCTTAAATGAGAGTTACTTAAATGAGAATCATAAAATTATGACTTGTTGTGGGGGTTAAATTAGAGAAATAAATTGATTTGGCACATTGTAGAAGAAAATAAATATTTATGGAATAACAAAACAACTGTCTGGCTCAAACACCTACGAATACTTCACAGCCTTTATCTGCTTATAGACGAGATGCTCTGTTAGACACTAAGCAACTTGAGAAGAAACTGAGTGTTAATCTGAGCATCCTAGGACCAAGCACAGTGCCTGGTAGGTACAAAGGAGAAACTCAAAATGTGCAAAAGCAAAGTAATATCTGAAAAGGCGTAAAATCTCTGAAATTAGAGGGAAAGGAGACAGAAAAAAAAAAAAGATCAGAAATAGAAAAAATAAAATCACCAACTATAATTTTCTGCCAGGTCCTTGTGTAATTTTATGTGCTTTTAACTTTGTGCTAAACAAAGAACTTTGTGTCTTGGGTGGCTCTTCTTTTCCTCATTTTACCCAAACTATACTTGCCAATTTAATCTACAGGTGAAGTCATTAGGAAGACCAGGAAGGCAGGAAAGCAATGAACATTTCAAAACTTTTCAATGTGACTATACGTTCCAGAGTAGAGAGAGAACACTTCCTCAAATGTTGAGTAACTTAAAGAATGCTTTTCTGCACATAATCTCAATACTGTATGCCAAGTGTTCAACTCCATTCCCTATAAACAACTGATACTGCAAGATCAATAGAATGTAACTCTCAAGGGTAATACAAATCAACACATTCTAAAGAGACACAAATACCTCTTTTCGTTTTGACAGGAGAATCTCCCCCACATGTGCATTTCATGGCTTCCTGTCTGCCCTACAAAAATCTAATTGGAAAAACAGTAGGGTTGTCATATTTCTGAAGTATATAACTGAAATTCAAGAATTTTTTTGTTTTATTTTGAAGGTGATTCCTTGGGTATGGATTAAGGTTCTCAATGAATTAACTGAACATTTTAAAAGTGGCATTTTATTTCAAACAGCCCAAGAAAAGGTTTTGTCCCAAATATCCAAAATTCTTGCTATAAAGATCCAAAAAGAAGAAAAATAGAAGCTTGCCAGAAATGACAAAAGATGGTATGGTTTATATTATAATTGTTACTATTTCAAAAATTTACACATAATAGGTAAAGGCAATAAAATAACCATCTAATTACATTCAGAAATTATGCAAAATTGAATTTAATGCTAAAATGTTCTTTCTTTTAAATAGTAGCCCCTCAAAAGGGTTTATCTTACTAGAATTAGGGTGAAACTTACAAAATTGTTGATATTTGACTGTTTTTGACCTACAAAAATGGCAATTTTATACTCAACCCTTTTTAAGCTGGTATTTTGAACTTTTCCTGAAATATATGTCTATTTAGATTCCATATTTGCATACACTTCTGTTAGAGCACTTCCATATGAACTGTTAATTGTTCGTTAATTCTTACTCTTACATCATATTATGGAAATTTGCAGACAGAAATCATTTCTCCTTTATTTTTATGTCCCTGGAGTCTAGCTCTGTCTGGCACATAGCAGTTCCTGCAGTGACTCGCAACAAGAGTAACATATGTTTGAGAATGGAATGATTGGTCAGGAAAGAACATATAAAAACTGAAAACCAAGTAAATGCAAGCTTCATTAAAATGTGAACTGCTCCAAAGCTTCATGTCTACTGTTAAACCCAAATATTTCTTGAAAGTACAATACTTGGACCACTACTACTCCATACCAAAGAAATAGTAATTGCAACTTCTCTTTATTTAGAGACCAATTACCCAATATGGAGAGCTGTGTTTCTCTTCCTTACTTCCTCTCAATGTCTGCTAAGTGCAATGTCCTGAGGCAAAGAAGGTGAAGGGAAGCAGAAATGCTCTAGCTGGTCATTTCACTCCCTGCTGACAAACACTCTGATGAGATGAAGAGGGGACTTCTTGAGAGATGATGACTCTAATGGTTTTAATAGGGTTGTCAGGTGTCTGTGGATTTCTGTCTTTGTTACTACAGTCTTTTAAAATTTTGACTATCATTTTAAAATGTGTACTATACTTTGAAATTAAATACTGTGCTATCCTTTTGAAGTTGCTAAAGCAAACAAAGTTTATGTACAGACAACTCTGTACTTCGTAAGTCTAATCAGTAGGTAAGAGAAACCAAATTACAAAGTATATTAAAACTCAAAAATTGCTAAAGGCTAAGAGAAAGATGATTAATGTTTTTGAGAAGGCTAAAAATACTGGGGAAAAAATTATTCAAAATTCCATAAGAAATCCTAACAAAGGGAGATGTGAGAGGCTAAAATTAGCGACAGCTCATCTGGGTGTTCACCCAGGCCGCAAGAAGTATTTATGACTACTATTACCCTTGCTTCATAATTTAAAGTTCACTCCAACTCATTAGATCTTCCACCTCAACTGCAGTATTTATATCTAAATCCCTGACATATCATTATAGTGAGATATTTCATATTCAGTCAACCTAATACAGTTCATGAGCAGAACAAATTCTACTTAACGTGACCAAATGAGAGGGCTGGTTTATGACAGAGTGCCACTGTCACCGTTTCAACACCAAAGCTAACAGCATTCTAATTAATCTTGAATGCTTACTATCAAATCTTCAACAATTGCCATTCGATGGTATGTGTCAAGATTTCTTTGATTTCTATTTTGATTTGATGAAAATAATTTAGAAAGGTAATCACAATAAGATTACAAATGATAGAAAATGCACAATAAAAGAGAATTTCCATAATGACCGTAATCATCGCAATAAACCATTGATTACTGATTATCTGGTCACTTGTTACATCTGATTTCACTGTCCATTTATTGCGAATGGATACACAGATGCTAAAAACCAGGAGGGTAGACAACTCAATTTGGTTTACATGATTAACTCGTGGCAGCTGAGCTCCACCTACAGGCAAGAAGAGGATTCTTTCCAATAAGCTTTAAAATAGGATTTTCCAAAAGACAAAATCCAACTACCCCAAACTTTCAATTAACCTTGAAGTGAACATCAGAATAATTTGCATTCTTTTTAAAATTTCTATGGTACTACACCAAAAATTCTGATTGACTTGATCAGGTGGGGGACCACTTGTTCTCAGGTAATCCAAATATACAGAAAAGGTTAAAAGACACTGATTTAAATCCTTAACAGCACACATTTTTAAAAAACATCAGGAATACTCAAATATCACATTTTCCTTCTTCTAAAATACTTGATTTCCACTATCTTGACCCTTATCTTTTTCAAAGACGTGTGGGACTCCCTTCCGTGGATATACATGTCTTACCCCTGTCAGACTGCACGAAAGATCTGAGGTGACACTGAACTTTCATATCCACTTCGGTGTTATTCTGCACCTCAGACGTAATCACGGGAGTGTGTGTTTGGGGGGAGTAGGGTCCTTAATCCTGGATGCACATTAGACCACTTGGAGCACTTCCATAAAGATTACCGTCCTAAATTAACATGTTTTTAGAAGTTAGAGAAGTGGTTACTCCTAGGAGATGAGGGGAAGTAACCAAATGGGGCAAGAGGGAGACTTCTGGGGAAGGGCAATTTTGTTTTTTGATCTGGGTGATGGGTATTTGGGGTATATGTGGTTTATAAAAATGGAGCAAGCTGTTCGCTTATGATATATGCACTGTGAAATATAGTTTATACAGATACATTCAGTATATATTGACGCTTCAATTAAAAGTTAGAAAGTAAAAAAAAAAAAAAGGATATGGCCAGGCTTCACTGCAGATCAGATGATGCAGAATCTGTGGGAGGGAAGCCCAGGTATCTAATGCAAACCTAAAATCAAGCTAAGTGCAGTCGGGAATGAAATCTATTGAATTTAATGTGCAGGTGAAAGTGAAAACCACTCCTCTAATGAATCATAACTGTATTCATTTATTTACTCAAACACTAATTACACATACTTTAATGACCAATTACTGTATGCATACTATACTAGACATAGAGCATATTAAGATAAATAAAGCAGTTTCTGAGGGAGCTCAGCCTCGGCAAGGAATAGGCAAAGTAATAAATCCCACGTGATAAACACAAGCAAGTTACTTAAAAGACCTGGAGGTGAAAGTGATTTGTCAATTCAAGAGTCACTTTTTTTTCCATTTATACAAATATTTAGGTACCTATGATGCTTGACCAGAGATACAAACACATGGAGACAATATCTGCCTTTAAGAACATTACAATATAAGTACACAGAGAAGAAAATAAATTATAGCCTAATTAATACCATACTGTCAGAGGAGTGTGAGGATGGTGCAATAAGAATGCCCTGGGGAGCCAGAGGAGGTACTACCAAGTTGCTGACCTTGGAGTTAAGATGATATAAACTTGAACTAGTCCAGTAGCAGTGGGGATAAAAATTAGTATTTTAGAGGACTGCTGCTCAAACTTTAATGTACATACAAATCACCTGGGGATCCTGCTAAAACGCACACTCTGAGTCGGAAAGTGTGGGGTGGGGCCTGAGTCTCAGCATTTCTAGAAACGTTCCCAAGTGATACTAATACTGTTGGTCCACAGATCACATTTTAAGAGTCAGGTTCTTAAGGAAGATGGATTTCGAGAGGATACATAAAAAAAAATTCCACCGCACAGACACCAAAGAACCACAAAAACTGGCAAGCAGCCATTCCATTGGTTAAGTAGATGGTCTTAGCGAGAGCAGCTTCAGTGGAGCGATGATGGGAAAGCTAAATGATGTCTACATTCAGAAATAAATGTGAAGTAAGGAGGCAGGGACAGGAAGTAAAATGGAGTGCTTTTGTGTTCACTCTGGAATACTGGGAGATGCTTAATCACAAGCTGAAGGGAAGAAACCAGTGAAGAGAGTGTGGACAAAAAGGGGCCACACACCAAACCTGACAAGCTCAGGGGAGGCCTGCACAGCAGCCTTGTCACCTCAGAGACCTAAAGCAACCACAAAGGATGGTCTAAAATGAAAATTTACTAACTAAAAGCAGTTTATGGCAGGTAGTCATGTCCTAGGCTCGACTTTTCATTGACAAAAGTCAATCTTCACCTTAACTGAGCCTGTCTGTTGTCTTGTGGCATCTATGATAACATGCCTTTCGAATGTCGACTTTGCTTTTTCTGGACCCCTCAATGCACAACCAAATCCCTCATTGCTGTTGTTATCATGTTAATTGTTGGCTGTTAACTATCTTGTACCCACCCATGCAAAAAACATATGTCTATCATTTTACTTTGCATTTAATCCCAGAGGTTTCCCCTACCCTGCCCCACTTCCCGTTCTCCTGCCTCCTTAATCTATCACCAGTGGATTTCAGGTAACCCACTTACCGTCTTTTCTTTTGGTTGTCGTGTATTAAGTGAGGTGCAAACTGCCATTTTGCAGAGCATTTCCTCAATCTGTTGAGGGTTTGCTCCTTGAGACAACTGTCGTCAGTTTGGCTCAAATAAACTCACAAAAATTCTCTACTGGTTTGAATGTTTCTTATGTTGACAAGAGAAAACTGAACACAAAAGAAATAGGATGGAATCATTTTGGAAAGACAGAGAGATTCCTCTCCCTTTAAAGTGCAGGATAAAGATAAGCTTTGGTCTGAAAGCTTAAGGGTTTCAAGAGAAAAGAGGAAGAGTTGAAGAAGTTACTCCTAGTTCCCAGGAAGCCAGAGGACCCCTGAGAGTGATATCCAGGTTTGAAGTACGCTCAGGCAAGCGGTTAATGAAAAAGCATCGCAGGCACAGCTAAGGCTGGGCTCCTACTTGGCTGCGTGATTTTGCTCATCTACATCCAGTAGTCAAGGCATAAGCTTAGAGAAGGTGCTCTGAATAAGAATGAGAGTGAGCCTGATACATTTAGAAAAGGGAGGAGGCAAAGGACCAAAATCCTGAAGAAGTCAGAACAAGTATAATGAGAAAAAACAGAGGAGAGAAGGTAGGAAGAGCTATGGATTTGTTTCTCCTGAAACCCTAAGTACTTTTCAACGGAACAACTGGAGACATTGCTGAGTTTACATTATTAGGGAAAGATTCTATTCTATGTAAATTTGTTGGAAATTATATTGTTAAATACCATCCCCAAGCTTAAATATTAAATACTCAACAAACCTGCTTGTAGGTTTAACATTCAAAGTGATAAACAGCTTTAACAGATTCCAGATGTTTCTTTACCAATAAAAGCAATACCAAAAAATTTCAGTAAATTTATACTTTGAATGGCTCCTTGCCTGAAGGGCTGGTATGCTAGTCTAGTCCCTGATCCATACTGCTCAAATAAAAACTGGCCAAAAGATAATAGAGCGCTTCAAGCACATCCAGATGACAAGTTTGTATACACCAAGAACAATGAATTTTACACAGACAATGATTTCACACTGACATCCCGTCTGGCTGGCAGCTATTTCCATTATAATTCAACATAGGCTGAGCAGTGATTTTCCTTTAAATATAATTATCCTTTTCACCACATTACAATTTTTAAAGACTCTTGGAGGTTTTCTGGGGCTTTTTTTTTTTTTTAACATAAAACTAACCTGAGACTTAAACTATAGTGAAGCTAATATAACTGACCAAAAGTACTAGTGATTTTGGAAATTTTTCATACTTAAAATAAGTGGTCATAAGATAATCATGGAAATTTATAAATAAGACAGAAAAACCCTATTTCCCTTAGAAATTCTGTACTTCTCCTCATCTCCTCATTTTTCTTGTATTTCTCTTTGTAGGTAGGAGAGGGATAAAGAAGAGAGAGGAGAAGATGTGAGTATTGAAAGCTTGGGAAAGAGAACACTTACAAATGGATGTTTGGTATTTATTAAGGCCAAATAAGCTCATTTAGTTCTTCAGCTTTGCTAAATTATAAGTTCTGTTCATTACAGGGTATATACATATTTGAAATTGTATTAAGGCCAACAAGATAAAGTTGAGGACTTTAGAAAACATTTAAACAACAAATATTTGATTCATTTATTAAAATTCAAAATATGTTTACATCATATTACAAACCTAATCCATAGTTCTTAAAAATCAGAAAACACGTGTTTTGAATAAGAGAAAGAGAGAAGCTTCTGCAGGGCTAAAGAAAACAGCATTAAAATACAAAGAGAACCAACAGTATGGGAAAACATATTTGCCAATGATACCTCAGACAAGGGTCTGATCTCCAAAATATATAAAGAACTCACACGATTCTACTCCAGGAAGACAAACAACCCAATTAAAAAATGGGCAAAGGACTTGAACAGACACTTCTCCAAGGAATACATACAGAGGGCCCAAAAACATATGAAAAGATGCTCAGCATCACTAGCCATCAGAGAGATGCAAATTAAAACCACAATGAGATACCATCTCACACCAGTCAGAGTGGCCAACATAAACAAATCCACAAACAAATGTTGGAGAGGATGTGGAGAAAAGGGAACCCTAGTACATTGTTGGTGGGAATGCAGACTGGTGAGGCCACTGTGGAAAACGGTATGGAATTTCCTCAGAAAACTAAAAATGGAACTGCCCTTTGACCCAGCAATTCCGCTGCTGGGATTATACCCTAAGAACCCTGAAACACCCATCCAAAAGAACCTATGCACCCCAATGTTCATAGCAGCACAATTTACAATAGCCAAGTACTGGAAGCAACCTAAGTGCCCATCAGCAAATGAGTGGATCAAAAAATAATGGTACATTTACACAATGGAATTCTACGCAGCAGAGAGAAAGAAGGAGCTTATATCCTTTGCAATGGCATGGATGGAACTAGAGAGCATTATGCTAAGCAAAATAAGCCAGGCGGTGAGGGACAAATACCATATGATCTCACCTTTAACTGGAACATAATCAACAAAAGAAAAAAGCAAACAAAATATAACCAGAGACATTGAAATTAAGAACATTGTAACAATAGCCAGAGGGGAGTGGGGAGGGGACAGTGGGGAGAGGGGTCTACAGGAGCTACAATAAAGGACACAAGGACAAAATCAAGGGGGAGGGTAGAGGTGGGGGAGGGAGGTGGGACTGGCTGGGGTGGGGTGGAGGGATGGGGAGAAAATGCAGACAATTGTAACTGCATAAAAATAAATTAATTAATTTAAAAAAAAGAGAGAGAGAGAGAGAGTATCCTTGATTATATTCATGTTTGCCTAAAAGTTACAGAGGTGAGGAGAGGCTCATCACCTCCATTTATGTACAAGCATATACACAAACACTGAACTCTTCATTTAAGAGTGGCCCAAGTTAATCTACTATAATAAATTATTCAAAGTGGTTACTTGTCAGGTGAATGTTGTTGGAAAACCATTTCTGAATGCAAAAGTTATCAGTGGAAACTTCTGGGAATTACTTTTCTGGTTACACAAAGGAAAAAATTAAGGGAGCTAAGCGATAACAACATGGGAATACTTGTTAAGTTTTTTATATGAAGTTGAGAAACATAACATGTTGTTTATCTGTAGTTAGATCTACCTTATCCCCAAATGTAGGCCATCCAAAGAAAACAAATACTATTACTTTTTAAAGCAATATTAATTAAAATATATATCATAAAGTTGTAATAACAGAATCACAAAAATTTTCCAATTAAGTTGAATTTCAGGGGAATAAAATGTTGAGTTAAAAACTCAACAACTCTTTATCATAGACACTTGCTGAAATTTCTTTTATGACCCCACTGAGATTAGGAGGGGTATATAGTATAAGTCAGACTTGAAGAGGTTTTTAAGAATATTTATGCTCACACACTTTCTTAACCAGTTTTGACAAATTTTACTCACCTGAATCTGAAGACATCTTTTTTATTCTACACAATTACTCTACTGCTCTCATTGATATTAAACAAACACAACCTTCACATCTAGCTAATACATTACTTGCCCCGTATATAAAAATTTATAGAGGATTTTAAAGAAGAGATCAGAGAGAAATGAAGTGGAATTTGACTCATAGGACCATTGCTGTAATTACTTTAAAACTGGTCTATTTTCTTTTAGGCCTCCAGATGAGCTAATTTAGCATAATGGTACATATATCAAACATTATATAGATAGTATTTAAAAACAAGTTAACTACCCTGGCTGGTGTGGCTCAATGGATTGAATACCAGCCGGGGAACCAATAGGACCCCGGTTCGATTCCCAATCAGAGCACATGCCTGGGTTGTGGGCCAGGTCCTCAGTAGGGGGTGTAGAGAGGCAACCACACACTGACATTTCTCTCCTTCTCTCTCCTTTCCCCTCTTTGAAAAAATAAACAAATAAAATCTTTGAAAAAAAAAGTTAACTAGAGGACTCAATCTTATTTTAAAATGAAGCATAAAAAGACAGATACTCTGATACCTAGAAGTACAATAACTCACCTGCGGCTACCCGATTTCTTCTCTTCTCCTTCTCCAGCTGATTTAACATTTGCACTTGGATCCTTTTTTAACTTTTTTGCAACTCTTTCTCTCATCAGGCTCTTCTCATCACCATCAATATTTTCATCATGCTCTGCATTTTCAAATTCTCCATCCTGTAGAAATTGAAATGGAGTATTTGCTGGGTGTTCCATCCCTCCTTTTGCTTTCAGAGGTCCATCTCAGACTCTCGTTGCACCCTGGGTCAGATTTGGGTTTTGTTTGGTTTTGTTGTGAATTAGTAAGGGCCTGAAGAATGTGCTACAGGTAGGAATACCCCTGTGATCTGTTCTAGGTGAACTATGTAAATGTGAGATACCCCAGTCAATGTTTGCTCAATTCACACCCAGCCCCTCTGTGCAGCAAACTCCTCCTTCTGTATTACCAGCATCCTGACCATAACCAGGGATTAATTCATGTAGAAGAGGTGGAGGTGGAGATTTCTTCTCAGAATCTAGGACACAGGTGGCAAACACAAGGCCTGCGGGCTGAATCCGGACCTCCACCTTGTTTTATCAGGCCCGGCACCTTGTTTCTACCCCGCGGCAGCGCTGAGCTCTTGCTTAACTGTTAAGGAGTAGTCACATTTATACAGCCCTAAAATCACATTTGGCCTTTTCAGGGCAATTGGGAGGCTGATGTGGCCCCTGGTGAAAATGAGTTTGACACCCCTGATCTAAGTCATAGCATTACTCCTCTTCTCAAAACCCTCCAATGGATCCCTAAGTCACTCAAGACCCTACACAATCTGTGCCTCCCTGACATAACCACCTACAACTCCACCCCAACAACACTAGCCAACTTTGCAGTTGCTGTTCTCTCCAGCCTGAAACATTCCTATTACACATAGCTGCATGACGTGCTCTTTAATCTCCTTCAGATCTCTGCTCGAATGTGACCCGCTCCGTGATACTTAATCACCCTATTAAAATGGCAGAACTACCCACCCACCTCCAGTACTCCATTCCTCTTCCTTGTTTTCTCCCCAAAGCATTTATCACCCATCTGAAATACTATACATTTTAATTAGTTATGTGTTTGTTGTCTCTTTCCCATAATTGTAGGATGAACTCTATGAGGGCTAATATTCTGGACTATTTTACTTACTGCCATATCTTCAGCTTCCAGAAGCATTCCCAGCGAGAACAGAGAGAGGGAGTGGAGAGAGAAAGGAGGAGGAAGAACGTAAGGGGAGGAAACAACAGAAGGAAGATGCTACTCCAAGTGCATCTTTTTCTCTTGTGTTTCTTTGAAGCAAGATTCCTAACTTGAGGTCATGGACCTTTTGAGCAGTGGTCCCCAAAGTCTGTTCCTCAGACTTTGTAAGAGGGGACCCAAAAAACTCAGAACTGTCTTCTGGAGGGCAGGCCCCTTGAAGTACAGGCTTCTCCTGTTAGGTGAGTGTTCTAGGAACCCATCTGTATCAGTGTACCAGCTGGCATTGTTGTGAGAGGCAGCATTCAGCTTCAGTGAATTTTTTTTCAAGACTCTTTCAATAAGTTTGCCTATTTCATGATGGGTGATTTATATGTGCACCTGCCTACATCGCACTGAGTGTTCAGCAGTTTTTGACCAAAAACAGTATGACCCTCTTGCCCCACCCTGCCTATTCACTGGATCTCACCCTGAACAATGTTCTTTTGTGTCCCCAGAAAAAAAAAGTCCTCAAAGGGAAATGTTTTGCTGATGTGGAAGAGGTGAATCAAAAAATGGTAGAAGCACTAAAAGGCATCAAAATTGACAAGTTCAAACACTGTTTTGAGCTGTGGAAATAAGTCTTGATAGGTATATTGCATCAAATAGAGAGTACTTTGAAGGTGACTGAAGTTTAAACATGTAAGAATAAATACACAACTTTTTAAAAATAAGTTTTGGGGTTTTTTGGGTCCCCCCTTGTATAACATAGACTGTTGTTGAGAAAATGTAAAATCCTCCCAGTCTTTCCAAACCAAATCTCTAGGAATAGAACTTGTGAATGTTTTCAGTGAAATGTTTAATAAATTCGTTAGCCCTAAAAGTTGATAACTACTACCCTAGGTTTTCCATGCTTAGTCCTCAGAAGATCTAAAAAAAAATCCCAGCAAATTCATTAAATTTTGTTTGTGTTTGTAGTATATTCTCTGGGAAGATGATTTACAGTTTAAGCAACTGCAAGGGATCTGGGACACAAAATGGGTTCGACACCAAACACTATCCTCAGATGACCTCACCCCCACAGACTGTAAGAACAGATCCATACTTTTATATCAGGCCTTGATCCAACTATCTTCCCACGTTATTTTTACACGGGTGTCTCCAAGTTCTCTGAATCTCAAAATGTACACAATTAACCATGTAATCTTTCATCTTTCTCCCCACCTCAAGCCTACTCTTTCTTGTGGTTGTCCCAGACTTGTCTTTCTCCCTCCCCTCATAATATCCTATCAGTCACTCTTAGACTGTGTATCTTTCAGGTCTCCTTCCATGTCACAGCTGTGGTCTTATATCAAACTGTCCTCCTGTGATAGCTGCCCAAGAGGTCTCCTTGATTCCAGTCTATTTCTTTTAATTTGTCCCCTACAATACTGCCAACAGTGACCTTCCTAAAATGTAAAGTTGACTATAGCACTTTTCTTTTTAACTAACACATTTTAACTGCTCCTCATTACTTTTGAAATGGAATTTAAACTCCTCGCCATGGCCGACAAAGCTCTCAAATTTGGCTTCACCTACATCTCCAACCTCATTCCCTCCCACTTCTGTGATGGCACTCCAGTCACACTCATCTGCGTTCAGCTCCAGGCATACACTCAACTCTCTCCTGCTTCTGAGCCTTTTGTACAAGTAGTTTCTTCTACTTCCAACACTCTTCCTCCCTGCTGTTCACATTAGGCAGGTTCCTTCTCAAACATGACACTCTCAGCCTGTACTTCCTAAATAAGGTTAATCGCTCCTTGTTACCATGCTTTATGCTATTCTCCACGCTAAAGGAACTGAGCCCTTTACCATGTTCTTTCTTTGATCTAGTCAACTCCTAATTCTTCTACAATACACAACAATGGTCTATTTCAGGAAGGTTTTCTTGAGTAGGTTAGATATTCATCCTTTCTGTACTACACATAGTCAGAAAGAACCCCCTCTTCTGACCGTGGTAATAGATGTCAAGCTGTGTCCGTGCATAGGAAGTTATGTACTTCCTACTGAACTACACGATGCACACAGATCAGTGGGTTTTACATAAAGTGACAAATGGTTGACTTGAAAAACCGGGTCACTTACACATAAAGGAAACGCTGCCTCCTGTTTTATCAGATTTAAGCCAGTACAACTGATAAAGAAAGATCACTACAGTCACGAAAGAGAATCTTCTGAAATGTGTGTAAAGAAGGAATGCTAACTACTATAAATGACTGACACAAGCATTTCCATACGTCTTGAAGGATACACATGCACAGACATTTCACCTTTCCACATAATAAAAGAAAACCAAGTATTCAAGTAATGTTACATCATAGGGAGAAATGATAGGCTAGAAACTCATACATAAGATTCCACACACGTAGACATATGCTTGGAAGAAAAGATTATATTAAAATAATATCAAAATACTTTAATATTTAATTAATATTAATTAATTAAATATTAATTAATATTGATTTTAATTAATATTAAAATATACTAAAATATTTTCAAAATTTTATAACTGTAAAAGTAATATATATATAGCCTTATAAGAAAACAATTGAATTTTTTAAAGACTTTGAATTTTCTTTAAATTGTTCAAACTATATTTGTATTAAAATACTCACATCATCTAAATCTCCTGCTGCATCACCTTTTTCACTACAAAAAATAAGAAAAACAATAAATTTTAGCTTCAAAATGAAACTAATAGAATTATTCAATAACCCAAAAATTTAGAACATTTTGCTGGATTAATACTTCAAAAACATATTTTAACATAGGAATTTCAGAATAGCATTCTAGAGTAAATGGAAACATACTAAAAATGAGTCATCTTTCTACATAGAATAAGAGGTACTCCATTACTACATATACAAAACCAATAGAATTAAAAGAAAAAAATGGAAACAATGACCAACAATGCTATTTTTATGAACAAAGGGCAACTGAGAAAACTTTCTTCCACTGGCTTGATGTATTCTGGCTGGTGAAAACAAACCCTTCAAATGCAATGATATTAAGAAGACTGTTATGGCACAGAATTTCTGAAAATGAGCTAACTGTAGGACAATAGTATTATAGTTCCCCATTGAAACCCTGGCCCCAAATATCATGTGCAAGTATATGTAACAGTCAGATATCCTCCCTTCTCAAAGAGAAGGAACAAAGAGAGTAAGATAATTTTCTGTTAACTCCTGAAATGTGTAAGAAATAATACTCAAAGGACTGGCCAAAAATGAGGTGACTGTTTCACAAAACCCTTCAACTCTGCTTTGTTTATCAATCATATCAAGACAAAAAAATGCTACAAGGAAAAAGTTGGCAAAGCAACTTTGAATTAAACACAAAAACATTAAAGCAAACAGTTTCCTATTCTGCAAACTATCCCAAGACTTAAAAGTTTAACAATTAATTTCAATTTAATTAGTTGAACGGAGGCAGATAGCAGGGAGAGTGAGTGACAGTGCTCTCTCCACTGTGCTGGAACTTCTGCCCACCGCCACTGGAAAAAGGCTTTAACTTTTGGCTGGGTTGAAAAAGTTTCACATGTGAGAAATGACTGTTTACTCACAAAGGAAGTTGTAAATTATCTGAGCCAGAAAATAAGAACTTAGGATCACATTAACACCACACTAACCTTTCAACAACTGGAACAGAACTGAGATGTGGGTCATCCTTAAGCAAGTCATGACTGCTTTTGCTTTTCCCCTTCATGCTCTGGAAAGGAATGGACGACATAATCATGAGTTGGGGAAAGCATTCTTCCCAAAGGACGATTAACAAATTCACATGAAACCTAGGGCTGATATAACGTGGCTAGCAAAAGAAGTGTGTTCCTCAAAATTTCAGTATGAAGTAAAGCTTTATAAATAAGAATCTTACTCTCCCATTGACTGAAAATATTATATAAGAAACACTTTTTTTGTTTTTTTTAAATTTAATCTTCATTGTATTTTTTCTATTACTAGTTAGTCCTCTTATATGCCCCTCCCCCCAGCAATTACCACACTGTTGTCCATGTCCATGAGACGTTTTTGCTTTTTGCTCAGTCCTTCCATCCCCAGCCTCCCCTCCCACACTAGCTGTCAGCCTGCTCTCCATCTGTAAGTCGGTCTCTGTTTTGTGTGTTAGTTCAGTTTGTTCATTAGATTCCACATATGAGTGAAATCATATGGCATTTGTCTTTCCCTAACTGGCTTATTTCACTCAGCATAATGCTCTCCACGTCCATCCATACTATTGCAAAGGGTAAAATTTTCTTCTTCTTTACAGCCGAGTAGAATTCCGTTGTGTAAATGTCCCATAGTTGTTTTATCCACTCATCTATTGATGGACACTTGGGCTGCTTCCATATCTTGGTGATTGTAAATAATGCTGCAATGAACATAGGGGTGCTTATGTTCTTTCAAATTAGTGTTTTGGGTTTCTTCAGATACATTCCCAGAAGTGGGATCTCTGGGTCAAAAGGCAGATCCATTTTTAATTTGTTGAGGTGTCTCCATACTGCTTTTCACAGTGGCTGCACCAGTCTGGATTCCCACCAAAAATGCACTAGGGTTCGTTTTTCTCGACATCCTTGTCAGCACTTGTTGTTTGTTTGTTGATTTATTGATGATAGTCATTCTGACAGGTGTGAGATGGTATCTCATTGTGATTTTAATGAGCATCTAGTGACAGTGAGCATCTTTTCAAATGTCTGTTGACCATCTGTATGTCCTCTTTGGAGAGGTGCCTATTCAGGTCCTTTGCCCATTTTTCAATTGGGTTGTTTGGGGTTTTTTGGTGTTGAGTTTTGCACATACTTTATAAATTTTGGATATTAACCCCTTTTCAGATGTATCAGTGAATATGTCCTCCCACTCTGTAGGTTGTCTTTTTATTTTGTTGATGATTTCCTCTACTGTGCAAAAGTTTTAGGTTTGATGAAGTCCCATTTGCTTATTTTTTCTTTTGCTTCCCTTGCCTGGGCAGATAACATTCAATAAAAAATTTCTATGAGTAATGTCTGAGATTTTGCTGCCCTTCTAGGATTTTTATGGTTTCAGGTCTAGCATTTAAGTCTTTATTCCATTCTGAATTTATTCTTGTGTGTGGTGTAAGAAGGTGGTCTAGTTTCATTTTTCAGCACTTATCTGTCCAATTTTCCAACACCATTTACTGAATAAACTATCTTTACCTCATTGTACGTGCTTGCTTCTTCTATCAGATATTAATGGACTATAAAGGTGTGGATTTATTTCTGAGCTCTCTATGTGTTCCATTGATCTATGTGTCTGTTTTTATGCCAGTACCAGGCTGTTTTGATTACTATGGCTTTGTAGTATAGTTTGATATTAGGGTCACTATTACAATGCAGGGCCTTTTGTGGTTCCATATAAATTTTTGAAATATTTGTTCTAGTTCTGTGAAATATGTCATTGGAATCTTGATAGGAATTGCATTGAATCTATAGATTGCTTTGGGTAGTATGGACATTTTAATGACGTTAATTCTTCCTATCATTAAACACGGTATGTGCTTCCACTTATTTGTATCTTCTTCAATTTCTTTCTTCAGTGTTTCATAATTTTCCATGTACAGGTCTTTTACATTCTGGTTAGGTTTATTCCTAGGCATTTTATTCTCTTTGAAGCAATTATGAATGGGATTGTTTTCTTAATTTCCCTTTCTGTTAGTTTGTTATTGCCATATAAAAATGCAACTGATTTCTGGATTTAATTTTGAATCCTGCTATTTTGCTGAATTCATTTATCAGTTCTAGTAGTTTCTTGGTGGAATTTTTGGGGTTCCCTATGTACAATAGCATGTCATCTGCAAATAGTTTTACTTCTTCCTTTCCAATTTAGATGCCTTTTATTTCTTCTTCTCTGATTGCTGTGGCTAGAACTTCCAGTACTATGTTGAGTAAGAGAGGTGAAAGTGGACATCCCTGTCTTGTTCTCAATCTTAAGGTGAATGCTTGTAGTTTTTGCCCATTGAGTATGATGCTGACAGGGTTTATCACATATGGCCTTTATTATGTTTAGGTATGTTCCCTCTGTTCCCACCTTGCTGAGAGTTTTTATCATAAATGAGGACTGGATTTTATCAAATGCTTTTTCTGCATCTATTGATATGATCATGTGGTTTTCATCCCTCATTTTGTTTATGTGGTCAATCACATTAATTGATTTGTGAATGTTGTACCATTCTTGCATTCCCACAATAAATGCCACTTGATCATGGGGTATGATCTTTTTGATGCATTGCTGTGTTTGGCTTGCTAATATTTTGTTGAGGATTTTAGCATCTATGTTCATCAGGGATATCAGCCTACAATTTTCTTTCTCTGTAGTGTCTTTATTTGGTTTTGGAATTAGGATAATGCTGACCTCATAAAATGAGTTTGGCAGTCTTCCCGCCTCTTGAATTTTATGAAATAGTTTGGGAAAGAGAGGTGTTAGTTCTTCTCGGAATGTTTGGTAAAATTTACCTGTGAAGCCATCTGGTCCAGGGCTTTTGTTTGTTGGGAGTTTTTTGATTACTGCTTCAATTTCATTAGGTGTAATCTATCTATTCAGATTCTCTGATTTTCCCGATTTATTTTTGGAAGATTGTATGTTTCTAGGAATTTATCCATTTCATCCAGGTTGTCCAGTTTGTTGGCACGTAATTGTTTATAATATTTTTCTTAAAATCCTTTGTATTTCTTTGCAGTCAGGTGTTATTTCTCCTCTTTCACTTCCGATTTTATTTATTTGGGTCCTTTCTCTTTTGTTTTTCCTTGATGAGTCTGATTAAAGGTTTGTCAATCTTTTAAAAGAAACAGCTTTTGGATTCATTGATCTTTTGTACCATTTTTATAGATCCTATTTTGTTTATTTCTGCTCTGATCTTTATTATTTCCTTCCTTCTACTCACTTTGGGCTTTGTTTGTTGTTCTTTTTCAAGTTGCTGTTAGTGTGAAGTTAGATTGTTTATTTGAGCTCTTTCTTCCTTCCTTCCTTTTTTGGGGGGGAGGGGATAGGCCTGTAGTGCTATGAATTTCCTTCTTAGGACTGCTTTCCCAATATCCCACAGATTTTGGATTGTTGTGTCCTCATTTTCATTTGTTTCAAGATATCTTTTGATTTCTTCCTTGTTCTCATTATTCACTCATTCATTGTTTAATAACATGTTAATTTATCTTCCATGTCTTTGGTGATTTTGAGTGTTCTTGTGATTGATTTCTAGTTTCATAGCATTGTGGTCAGAGAAGATGCTTGATATGATTTCAATCTTCTTAAATTTATTGAGACTTGTTTTGTGTCCTAACATGTGGTCTCTCCTAGAAAACATTGCATGTGCACTTGAAAAGTATGTGTAGTCTGCTGCTTTGGGATGAAACACTCATGTTGTGTGTTGTTTAAGGACACTATCTCCTTATTGATTTTCTGCCTGGAAGATCTATCCATTAAAGTCAATGGGGTGTTAAAATCCTCAACTGTAACTGTATTCTGTCGATCTCTCCCTTTATGTCCATCAAGATTTGTTTTACATTAATTAGGTGCTCCTATGTTGGTTACATAAATGTTTACTAGGATTATACAGCAGATATAGGTACTGCTACCTCAGGTTTTGTTTTTTCTTTTCCATTTGCATGAAATATCCTTTTCAACCCTTTACTTTTAGTATCTTTCGATCTGAGATAGGTTCTTGGACGCAGCATATATATGGGTCTTGTTTTCTTCTCCATTCAGTTACCTTCTCTCTTTTGGTGGGAGCATTTAAGCCACTTACATTTAAGGTGATTATTGATAGATATGTATGTAGTACCATTTTATTGTTAGATTGTTTTCCTCTATTTTTTTTTTCTTTCTCTTTTTCTTCTTCTTAAACCAAGCCCTTTAACAATTTGTTGCAGTACTGGTTTGGTGTTAACAAACTCCTTTAGCTTTTTCTTGTCTGGGAAGGTCCTATTTCTTCTTCAATTTTAAACGATAGCCTTGCTGGGTAAAGTAGCCTTGGTTGTAGGTCCTTGCTTTTAATCACCTTTAATATTTCACACCACTCCGTTCTGGCCTGAAATGTTTCTGTTGAGTAATCAGATGCCAGTCTAATTGGTGCTCCCTTGTGGGTAACTACCTGCTTTTCTCTTGTGGCTTTTAGGATTCTCTCATTGTCTTTAAGCCTTGTCATTTTGGTGTGGGCCCTCTTTGAGTCCGACTTGTTTGGGGCCCTCTGAGCTTCCTGGACTTGTGTGACATTTTCCTTTACCAGGTTAGGTAAATTTTCAGTCACTATTCTTCAAGTAGGTTCTTGATCTCTTGCTCACTCTCTTCTCCTGGTATTCCCATGATGCAGATGCTGTTCCACTTCATGTTGTCCAAAATATTTCTTTTGTTCTCCTCATTTTTAAAAATTCTTTTTTCCTGTCATTGTTCTGCCTGGGTATTTTTTTCTACCTTGTCTTCCCAAACACTGACTCAATCCTCTGCTCCTCTGAGTCATCTAACGCACTGTTTATTCCTTCCAGTGTATTATTTATTTCAATGATTGCATCCTTTATTTTTGACTGGTTCTTTTTTATGGTTTCTATGTCTTTTTTCATGTTGTCAAGTATCCTTATAATCATTACTCTGAACTCTATCTGATAAATTGCCTACCTCCATTTCATTTAGTTTTTCTGGAGAATTCTCTTGTTCTTTCATTTGGGGTCTGTTCCTTTGTCTTCCCATTTTGGCTGCTTCTTTGTATTTTCTGCCTTAGTCATTAAACTGATCAGTTGTTTGTCTAATCAAACTGTAAATAGCAGCCAGGCAGTGGGGTGGAGTAATTCCTGTAGGTGGGGGTATTGCTTCCCCCAGGCTGATGCCATTCAGAGAGGAGTGCTCTGGCTGAGAGGCATGGTTCCTGCAGTATGGGGGATGACTCAGCACAGGGACCCTGGCAGCTGTTTCTTCAGTTCTCTCCCCAGAGCCACCAACCCCAGTGTCTTCTCAAGTGTCTCTAGTCCACTCTGCTCTCCCTCTGCTGGATCCCAGGGTAAGTGGCTACAAACTAGATTTTGTAGGACGCAGCATATATATGGGTCTCTGCATCCCCAGCAGTTTCTCCCTGCAGACAGAAACCCATAGCTTTTCACAGCTGGATGTTGTCTGGGTTCCTTTCTGGCTCCGATGATGTAGGCTGGGCGGTCCAGCTTGGGGTTTAGACCCCGCACTTCTCAGGGGGAACCCTCTAGCTGTTGAAATATCCCTCTGGAACTGCAGCTGCCATCTGTAGGAGCCCAGCCAGCCCTCTCATGCCTCCGCATTCCCTACTGGTCTGGTTGTGGTGAAGTGGTTTCTTCTGTGTCTCTGTGGTTATAAGGCTTCTTTCCCGCTAGTGTTCAGTTGGTTATTGAGGATGATTTCTCTACAGTTTAGTTGTAATTCCAGATTGTTCCTGGGAGGAGATTAGTGTAGCTTCTACTTACTCCTCTGCCATCTTGGATCTCTAGAAACACCTTTTTCTTTCAAAAAGTGATATATCCTTGAAAATAAGTACTGACTCCTATTTCCAAGTACTAAGTCCTCATTATGATTTACATACAAGTAAACTAATTAACTTCTGGACCATATATTAAAATTTGAAAGATAAACCACAAAAGTTATTTGAAATAAATGCACACTATTATCCTTCAAGTATACTCTTTATACTACAGAGAATCTCTTCTCAAATGTACCCAAGCAATCAGATGCGTGCACCTATGAGGTACTATTTAACAAAGAGGAAACACATGTGGAAGAGGCTCTCGATGACCAAATATTTATTAAAAGCTTTAATTTAAAAGTTTGTCTTGTCAATAAATTTATATTTCAGTAGAAAAACAAGATGTAGGAAGAGATAAAAAGTATAACTACAAAATAACTACTACAACTACTACTATTATTTTTAAGGGTATACTTTGTGCCTGGTAGTGTGCTACAGTACAGTATTCCTGCCCTCCCCAAATGAAAATGTATAAAGTGGGCATTGTTAGCCACACTTTATAGATGGAAAAGAAGACTGAGTTTATGTAATTTACTAGAGGTCACAATTACAGGGTCTATGATTTTTTCTAGGCTGGTCTCACCATAGATACCAAAAATGTAAAGGTATCTATTTTTTTTCCTAGAGGCCCCTTTGGGCCCAGAATACAGGCCAGGTTTCAGAGCTGCAGACCATCCTACAGACCTCCCCACCACAGTGTGAAGAACCTTCAGATGTATTCTCCTCCCCCCAACTAGTCAAGTAAGAGCGAACAGTAAGAGGTTAGAGTTAAGGAAGAAAGAATAATTTCTATTTATTTTAAAAGAACATTTTACTTTGAAAATTCATTACAAAATATGTTAATTGAAAGTTTAAAACATCAGATACAGAGAGATGAAACTATCTCTGTCTCTTAAGCCTCATTCACTACTCTTTAACAATTTTGATGGCAGCCTCCTAAATTTGGTAGGTATTATCTTGAGGCAAATGTATGCCTTCTGAAATATATTTCCATTATTAAAATAAGAGGTTTAAATTTTGTTTTAACATGAAATTCTCCACATTTTTAAATCTAATTAATGAAAACATGCTTATAGTTTAGTTTCATAAAACAGGAAAAAAATTCCAGTTTACCTGAAGATGCTATTTATCTGTAGTTATAAAAGTTATAATCTGAGTTATGTAATTATCTATACTTCTAAATCCATAACCTTACATAAACCAAAGAGTGATAAAAAAAGCAAAACATCAACTAATTGTTTGATGTTTGTCCAACTCTGAAAACTGAAAAATAAGTTCAAAAATCAGAAGGTGGTATAGTAGAAAGAACCCAGGATAAAAAGAAAGAGAGTAGTGGGGCCAAATGAGTTTTAAAACCTAATATTTAGTAATTCTATGAGTTTGAGTCTGAAATTTGTACCATCTAGGGAAATAGAATGACCTCATCAGACCTCAGAACCCTTGCCTACAAATGGAAATAATTATAATAGCAGCCTTGCCTATTTTACAAAAGGGAATTAAATGGGATATGTACAAAATTGTACAGGTAAACATAAAATGACCTAAAACAGAATAAAACTTGAACATCCTGTATTCATGCGTTCCTTCCCTAAAATCTGTTCCTGCTGCACCTCCAACCATGAATGTTTACCTTCATCTATTCTAAGAAATATTCCCTTTTTAATTCCCCCCATAGGGCTCCTTCATGGAGTCACAATCACAAACACCACAGCCATGGTGGCCTCAGCCTCTAGTCCAATAAGACAGATACTAATAAATACCAAGAAGAAGATTAGAACTCAGGTCTCTAGGTTTCTGGTCCATTAATGAGCTATACTATTTCATTTACTAGGACAAGTTAGTTTACCATTTTTAATTTAATTAACAAGTTTTAAAAAATGGATTGTTGTTTATTTCCTAAAACTTAAAACAGCCTGTAGGAAAAAGAAACTTGTACTAATTTATAATAAGATTTAATAATGGGAAGACCCTGTGAATTAATCTGAATGATCACTACTATTCCAAATTTTAATTAACATCTTTAATTAAATTAGTATAGAATATAATTAAAAGCAATTTCTTTTTTATTTTTCAATTATAATTTACATTCAATGTTATTTTGTATTAGTATAGGCATACAGCGTAATGGCTCCACGTTTAGGTACCTTACACAGTGGTCCTCCCGATATTTTAATCACCTCCCTGGCACCATACATAGTACAATATTATTGACCGTATGCCCCACGCTGCGCTGTACAGGCCCATGACTTTTCTGTGACTACCAATCTGTACTTCATAATCCCCTCACCGCTTTTACGCAGCCCCCATCCCCGTCCCCTCTGGAAACCACCAGCCTGGTCAGTCTGATCTCTGCATCTATAAGTCCTGTTTCTACTTTGTTTCTTTGTCAAAAGCATTGTTTTAGATGTTACTTCCCCCTATAGTAGACTTTGCATTTTGCAGGCAGAAAAAAAAAAATCGTGAAAGAACTGGAAAAATTCAGAGATAGTCCCAAAGAGGGTAAAAATGAATTTATATATTTCCTTTTAATGCCTATTTTTTCTGAATAAACTAGTTTAAGGTTCTTATTTATACTACCAAGTATCAATAATCTTGGAGGAAAAACAAACACCTTATATGTTTTAAGATAATTTTTTAAATAATTACATAAAAGTAGCTGGCTAGTTAAAGGTTTTAACTACTGAACAAAATACTGTGTAAGAGTATATTTTGTGAATTCAGTATAAGGAGCTCCATGGTAAATTCAAATCTGTCTGTAAACAAATCTAAAAATGAACATCAAAGGGAATATGGGAAAATTACACTATTATCTAGCACTTCATCCCCAAGAACAAAAAGACAGTGAAACAGTGGGAACCAGAGTATAGCGGTGGTCCCCAACTTTTTGGCCCCAGGGACTGGTTTTTCCAGGGGCAGGGGACAGGAGGCAGAGCTCAGGCCAGCTTTCCTCACTTGGTTCCTAACAGGCCAGGGACCCATACAGGTCCCCACCCAGGGGCTGGGGACCCCTGGAGTATAGGTCAAAGGAAGGAAGAAGGGAGGGAAGGATGGAAGAAAAGAGAAAGGGAAAGAGGTCTGGAGGAGGGAGGGAGGGAAGGAAGGGGCACAAACGTACAGAGAAGCTATGAAGTATTTTTTCAATGTGATTAACACTTAAATCAGTAGATTTTGAGGAAAGCAGAGTAACCATCAAAATGTTGGTGTTCATCTAATTAGCTGAAAACATTAAGGGCAAAGATTGATGTCTCCCAACTAAAATCAATTCAGCCTCAAGACTGCAACATACAAGTCCTGCCTGAGTTTCTAGCAGAGTTTGGACTCAAAACTGTAACATCAACCCTTTCCTGAAGCTCCACCTTATTTGCCTGCTCCACAAATTTTAGACTTGCCAGCCCCCATGAGCTCATGAACCAATTCCTAAAAATATCTATCAGTCCCAATCTCAGTATCTCTCTTTCTCTCTCTCATACATGTATATGTATAGTTCTGAATATGCAGTTGTGTGTATGCAAAAGTTTTTCCGTATTATTAATATTATATTATTTTTCACATCAACAATTGTAAACCTACTTTTTAAATATATATTTATTTATATATTTCTGTTTTGAAAAAGAATGCTATTACATTCTGTGACCTTGAGCACAGAACCAGAAAATTTTAATAGTTAAAAAAGGATCTTGTAGGCCTCTTAATCTAGTCTCTCACCCAGTGCAGAAATCTCCTGAACATTACCACTGACTAGTCAACCAGCGTCTCGGCACCAGAAAGGAGCTCATAACCTTACACGCAAGCAAATCACTCCCTTCAAATGGCTTCCATTATTGGCCAAGTCTCTCTCTAATCTATGAGTCATTTCCAAACATCCAACCAACCCTAGTTCTGGCCTCTAGAACTAAAAAATGAACTACAATCAATTTCTGTTATTAGGTATAATACGTACAGTTTAGTTTACACACAAATAGATTGGGCGGCAAAGTAATGGCCCCCAGAGATGTTCACATCCTAACTTCAAACCCTGTGAAGCTGTTACCTTACAGACAAGAGGCACTTTGCAGATAAATTAAGGATTTTGAGAGGGGGAAATTATCCTGAGTTATCAGGGAGTGTCCAATGTAATCACATGAGTCTTTACAAGTGAAAGAGGAGGCAGAAGAGACAGTTTCAGAATGATGGAGCAGGAGAAAGACTTGATCAGCCATTGCTGGCTTTGAAGATGGAGGAAGGGTCCACATGCCAGGGAATACAAGTGGGCTCTAGAAGCTGGCAAAGGCAAGGTAAGAGATTCTCCCTAGAGCCTCCAGAAGGAAGTCAGCCTGGCCAACACCATGATCTCTAGCCCAGTAAAATCTGTTTTGGACTTCTGACCCTCACAACTGTAAAATACTAAATTTGTTCTGCTTCAAGCCACTGAATTTATCGTAATTTGTGAAAGAAGAAATACGAAATTAATACAAATACAGTAACATCTTTTTAAAATTAGTTACATATAAACAACTAGAAAGATAAGTAAATTAAAGTTTAATGCAACTTAAC
Source organism: Desmodus rotundus (assembly GCF_022682495.2). NCBI lineage: Eukaryota > Metazoa > Chordata > Mammalia > Chiroptera > Phyllostomidae > Desmodus > Desmodus rotundus. The sequence goes on from NC_071387.1 coordinate 173,230,127, forward strand.
GAGGCAGGTATTTTATAAACATTTTAACACTTCTGACCACCTCTGTGCAAATGGCCTGGCAGCATGCTCCAGGCTAGGCCCACCCCTAACTCAACTCTTTGGGAAACACTAATTTCAGGCTCTGGCCATGTAGCTCAGCTGGCTAGAGCGTTGTCCCAATACACCAAGGTTGCGGTTCGATCCCCTGTCAGGTCAGGGCACAAACAAGAATCAACCGAGGAATGCATAAACACGTGGAACAACAAATCAATATTTCTCTCCTCTCTCCCTCAGATCAGTTTAAACAAATTAATTTCATAGAACAAATGAGAATAGGGCAGAACATTTGTACTTTATCCTTGAAAGTGGTGTATTTGTCTATCAATATAACTTTTTCTGACTGAGAAAAAACAGCCTTTCACACTGGACTTGAAGGAAAAACGTTAACACCCCTTGAAGTGAGAGAAGTGCTGTGGGTGACTATTGTGATCGTGGTGCAGGTGAACCATCACCTTGAAATCCAGGTGCTGAGATGCTTTTAAAACGGGCCCACTGTCTAGCTTGCCTCATGAAAACTACCGGTCTGGTTGTCAGCTTTCATTGGAAAATATTTTATGAAATTTGTATTTAAGTTATACATACAGATTCAGGAGTAAATTTTGAACCTATACAGACACTTGTAAGAAGCTATTATTTAAGAAAGTGATATGAAGGGAGGGAATCTTGCAGACAACAACCTTTCAGATATCTGCCGCCCAGGGTCACATTTTCACTTGGTCTTCACTCCCCCACAGCATATCCCGTTCCTCAAGCACTACCCGTGTCAGACGGCTTCTGGTGTCATTCCCCCACCCCCCCACCCCCGCCCTCGCCACTGCGACCCTCCCAGCCTCTGAATGTGTCTAGTTTGTTGGTATCCTTCTTAAATGTGTTCAGAACTAAACACAATGTACACATGTGAGCCCCTAAATGCAAAAAAGAAAAAAAAAGTTCAATTCCTTATTCCAGAGATCTTATTCTCAATAACTCAACTAGGGCTTACAGGTTATGAGGTCTGATACCTATTGAGCTGATTTCATTAAACCAAAATATAGAATTTACATGTACTCCTATTACATTTCAGCTTACCAGTTCAAATAATCAGGCACAGATTGACAACAAAGCACTCTTTGGGCAGAAGTATTCAATCAGCTACAAATCCACCTGACTGTACTATCTCCTAGATCACATTTCCCCATGTTGTCCACAAGAATAGCATGACAGACTCCGACAATGTGCTTTCCTGAACTCAAGATACGTTATTATGACACCCCCCTATCATGCAATCCTATCAAAAAGGAAATGAAGTCAGTCTGGAAAGTCACTTAACCAGAGTCTCAGTTTCCTCTTCTATAAAGAAAGGAAGTTGGACCAGATCCCTTTGAGCTATAAAATTCTATTATTCTAAAAGAGATTTCTATCAGGTAGTGGAAAGATACCGAAATAAATAATGGGGGAAAGCTAACCCACGTGGGAGAGGTGCCCTGTCGTGAATAAGCGAGTGGGGTGAAGCAGTGTCTGTAACCCCACACTGATAATCCATAAACCAGAGGGGACTCTATCTCATTTCTCCTTTCACATAAGGTAAAGCCTCAATTCAGACTTTACCAATTATTAGCTTGTGATGTTAGACTGGTTCTGGAATAAAGCTTAACACTGGAGTCTCTGAAAAAAGAAACTTGATAAGCAAATGAATAATGAAACAATTTATTTTCAAGTCCCCTAGAAATATTTAATTTCATGCAAACCACTACAACCAAAAATTGTTCTGAGTCACTGTAAAAGGTGCTTACTTGATGCTCTTTCTAGTTATTGTATACATTTAAAAACAGTATGGTTAAACTTTAAAAAACATATATTCTATCGGTCATACTTGTCTAGCAGTCAAACTAGCCTTCCCTTTCCTTATCAAGGTTTCATTTGAAGAGTGCTCATAGTCTGAAGAACAGTACAAAAGCAAAATAAACAAAATACACTTCCACGTCAATTCTGTCTTGAATTTACCTCATGTGCTCTGGAGAAATTTTCTTTCCTCTACACCAGTAAATGTCAATGCCTTTTTTGTTGTGGTTCTATTTTGTCAAGCTAAATTTACCTATGACTCCATTGTATAAACAGACAAAACAGGTAAACCCTGTAGGCCAAAGATTCTGCACAGCGTGCTAAGACCTACTTACGTGCGGAGAATGGGCTGCCGACGGGTCCTGGTGTACAGGTTACAGGTATACAGGTGTACCCTCATGCTCTCCCGGGTCCTGGTGTACAGGTTACAGGTATACAGGTGTACCCTCATGCTCTCCCAGGTCCTGGTGTACAGGTTACAGGTATACAGGTGTACCCTCATGCTCTCCCGGGCTGCTCAAGCCACTACCTAGGACCCCAAGGGAGAGCTCAGGAAAGGCCCTAGGCCAGTTACACTGAGCTTATGGCTTCCTACCCCGGAAAGCTGAACTGCTGGGGAGGTTTCACCCCAGCCTTCTAGATCGCTTAAGCATCAGGGTGATAGCCTCTGCATAATAGTTACAATCATATCAGAGTTTGCTTGATATTCTTTAGCTCTCTGAAAATAAGTTACAAATTATAACCTAGAGTATACTGTTTACTTTAAAGATATTTAACTTTCAGAAATATTTTCAAGATTGTATAATATATCAATGTAAGGATATCCACAGCCTAATTCCGCCACTATAAATGGTACATACTATTTCCATGTAACAAAGAGAAAAATTGAAGATCAGGGTGTCTAAGTTATCCAAGGTCACCGAGTACCAGTGGAAATTAAAGTACGAACGGAAGTTCGTGTGACCCCCAATGCATGCGATTTCTACTCCAGCACACTCTCACTCAGAGATGGCACAAAGTTAACCACCAAAGAGCTCACAGCCAGGAACTCCACACAATAAGGCAGAAAGAAAAGGGTACAATGTTTCAGTACTAAACAATGAGAACACAGTCATATGTTTCTTATGTAATAAAGCAAAATGAATGTTTTAAAAAAGAAAATGTAAAGATCACAAGAAAGGCAAAGGTTATTAGATTAGAAAAAGAAAAGATTACAAAAAAGTGGAAAAGACATTTAGAAAAGATGTTATTTTAGATGTTGAAAATAAATATGAATATCCAGAAATGAGACAGGACACTGCAGGCATGGAAAGGAACTCAAAGACACACACATACACACACACACAGGGAAAACACAAGGCACTCATGTAAAACAGTGCACAGTTCGGGTCTGCCAACGCAGGGTTTCCTACATTTCCCTGACAAGAGTTACAGGGAGTTCAACAAAAGCGCAGCTTCCCAGGTCCCCTCCATTGTCGACTCTGATTAAATAGGTCTGAGATGTGTCTAGGACTTTAATTTTTTAAAAAAATACTATAAGTGATTATTATCAGCAGGGAAGTTGAAGCAGTATTAGGCTGAAAGGCAGAGATCACAAAGGGGAGTCATGAGAGCAGAAGCTTAAAATAATAGGCCAAAGAATTTGGCCTTATTACTACGGCAGCGGAGAGCAACTGTAACATCTTAATGAGGTTTCAGGAAGACTATTCCGAAAGTGATGCGTGGAAGGGAAAGAAGAGAAGGGAGATGTGAGACCAGTCTGTAGGCTATGGTGGCAGCCGAGGCTAGAGGTAATGAAGGCCTGAACAAGGGGAGCAGCAAACGAAATTAAAAGGAAAAAGACATTTGTGATCATTTGTGGATGATAAATTAGTAGAACAGTACAGCTAACTGGTTGTACAGAATAAAAGTAAGAAAAAAAGTCAGAACTGAATCTGAAATAGAGTATATTGATACTAGGGAATAGAAAGAAAAGTCACAGGGCAGAGAGAAGTTTGAGGAGAAAATATAATGAATTAAGCCTTAGCCAGGGCTTGGGTAACTAGTGGGATTTTCAAATAGAGAGATGTCCAGTAGGTAGCTAAAGAAAGAAGAGAGTAAGCCAGCTGGGAGACACAGATTTGAAATACTGCAATTTGGGACAACATGGATGGACCTTGAGAATATTACGCTAACTGAAAGAAGTCAGGCAGAAAAAGCCAAGCACCCTATGTGAGATATAACACTGACACTCGTAGGTAGACACAGACAGCAGCACGGTGGTTACCACAGAAAGGGGGACAAGGGGCAGGAAAGGGTAAAGGGAGAAAATGTGTGGTGACAGAAGATGGATGGACTTTGGGCGGTGGGCATACAATCTAATATGCAGATCATGTATCACAGAAATCTACACTTGAGACCTATATGATCCTATGAACAAATGTCACCCCAATAAATTTAGTTAAAAATGTAAGAGTAATCCAGCCAAGACAAGATTTGCAAGTCAAAAACAAAAACATGATAATTTCATCACATGGCCCACCCTCCTAAAGAGTCGGATGAGAAGTACGATGACACCATGCGAGGATTATACTACTCATTTGCTATGGGACCATAGGTTACAATTTTCTTGGCAAAGAGAAAAGCATTTACGTAGACTTTCTACAGTTAGAAGTGTTTTGCAGGTTTAAGAGCAAGCATAAAGAGCAAGCTGGCATTATTTACGTGGTAACCCCTCACATATCAACCTTATAGCAAGCACAAATTGCTTTTGGAGTGTCAAGTTTACTATATTCAGTATAAGGTAAACATATCTTTTTTAAAACTTTGTGCCACAGTAAGCAGCAGAAGGAAGATAAGCTTTAAACATTTAACACATGCTGCTGTTACAAATAGGAAAAAATTAAACTAACTTCCTAGTAAAGTCAACCTCAAAGTAATTGTGAACAAAACTTTAGACCAGATATTTAATTCAACAAAAAAGACTGACAGAAAAACTCCCTTCTCCTGCTCTTGATCTCCAAGGCTGCTCATCATATAGAATCCAGGACCCTATGGGAGTTAGGGAAGGGCGTGGACCAATTGCACTGGACTGCCTTCCACCCCACAACGCTGTGCTACCAGTGAAATTTCTTGCCCGTCTTTTAGATGGCTTGCAACTGAACCAGGCAGCTTCTGCACCATTCAAAATCACACCACAGACTTAAATAGCTACAGAACCCTAACTTCAAATTTCTTATTCCACCATGTCCTAAGTACAAGGTCTTGGATAAGCAACATAACCTCTCTGAGTATTGGTTTCTTCACTTACAAAATTTATGTATCTCATGGTTGTTATAAAATATTACATAAAATAAATATTTGGCACAGGTAGCAGATAAGAAAATAAATTAATACAATGAAGTATAATAAGTGTTTCTGAAGGCCAGAGACAGATTATCCCCGAAAGAAATTAAGCTCAGCCTGGGTAGGAGCTGGTTGGGAGAGGAAGGTAGAGGTAATCAGGAGATGATAGAACAGCTGAGTCTTTCTTTTCTTTTCTTTTTTTTTTCTGAACAGCTGAATCTTCAAGGAAAAACAAAACTTAGCCAAATAAAGGAGAGAGCACACTCCAAGCACAAGGAAAAATCAGAGGCAGGAGGGCTGTGGGGAATGCATGAGGATGCAGGAAAATTGACATCTTTAGAAAACATGAGTGAAAGGAAAGCCAGGCAATTCCCAGATCTAACATTTGCAGTTTTGTCCATTTACAAATATATCCATAGGATCATGACATATAAAGCTTTCATCTTAACGAGGCACAAGTTTGGATCGTGAATAATGCAAGACTAGTGCATTATTAGGTGATAATAATCTAATGAAGATGGATTTATTGGGGTGACAGAGACAGCGGTGATATTCACGAGGAATGGGCAAAGAAGTTTTCATGTAAAGATGAATTTAATTTTGACAGCTGAAGTAGAGATACCTCTTAAAGGCAAATCAGAATGAGAAGAGCCCAGATGAAATATTCAGCTTTGTCACCTCATTCAGAATATTAGTATGCAGGTGATAACTGAATCACAGTATCAAATATTTCATTCAAGAATACTGAAGTCAGCAAGAAAAACAATTCTGACCAAAATATTTCTTATACACGCCCACTTTAATTCAGTTTTAATGCAAGGGGTATAAGTAGAGTGCTTACTACATGCTCAGCATTAGCCTACCAAAACCATGCTCAATGGTGAAGGAAGAAAAGCACATGGATAAAGATGTAAAGACAAGGGCAGCGGTAATGTGCTTTTAAGTCAATGCTATTGTTAGTGTCAGTAAGAAATAGGTGACTATGTTAAGCAAGCAAGGCAGTGCTAGGTTTAGAGTTTTAATTACTACGATAAAGACTTTGAACGTAATCCTTTAGATCTCAGTATTCAGTAACTGTCAAGAAAGGAGGACATGTCAGAATCTTTGGGAGTAAAAACCCTTTAGATGATTTTCTTGGAGTATACTTATCAGAATCACTGCTCTAAACAAGGGCAGGGCACCGCAGGTGTTTCAGCCATGAGCACTGAGCCGAAAGTGATGCTGAGCAAAACCACACTTGGAGGCCTATGGGAAGCATTGGTGGGGTAAAAGGCCAGGAAGCAATGTACAATCCAAAGACAAGGATTTTACAATGAGATCAATGTAGGTTCAAATTCCAGTTCTAGCTAACTTACTGGTTCTGTGACTCTGAGCAAATTACAACCTATCTATACCTTAATTTATTCATGGGTAAAATGCCGATAATAATACCTATCTTAAAGGGCTGTGATGAGAATCAATGAAATGAATAAATATATATGAATATTAAAATGAATATAAGAGCTTTGGTCTATCACTGTTTATTATAATAATAATCATTATCATCTAGCAAAGACAAACAGTAATTAAAATCTAAAACATAAAGTTCTTTAACTTTACTTCTGACTATAAAAAAAAATTCAGGTTTAAAAAACACTACAATTTTAGAGGGCAAATGTTCTCAGAAGTTGCAAATATTACTAACCAGAAATCATTTCACAAATTACCACAAGGAATGTTTCCTAAACGTGCACCACACGAAGCGTGCTGTGCCCTGTACAGCAGGAGAGCCAAACACGAATAAGAGATAAACCCTAACTTCTTTTGTAACTCAGAACAAAGAGCAAACTAGACTTTTACCTGACTGACTCGATTTACTTCCTCCTCTTCTTCCTCAGCTTCCTCTCCAAACGAAAGTAAACTAAAATTTCTAAATAAAAAGAGGAAGAAAGGAAAAAAGGATAAAAGACAATTAGCAAGAAAAAGTTAAACAAAACATAACTATGCTATTTTCAAAAAACAGACTAGAACCTACAAGAAGAAACACATTCTAAACACTTAACGATAGGCAACATTACTTACTATTCAGTAGAAATATACTACGGATCTATATTTTCAACATAGTGTTAAGGTTTTAGCCTTACATCACAGATGTTTCCTATGTTAGACTAAACTAATGACCAAAAATTCATTCTGAGCACTACCATTAAATATACTAAGTCAGGTATGACAGAAATAATTAAGCTTTTTATATTTATCAAAACTGGTTAGCAAAATGAAGAGGTCTAAAAACTAGTAAATATATAGACCCGACAGCACTACAAATGGGAACCAATCAGTCTACTGTCTTCTAAAATATGGTCTAATATTTTAAAAGTAGTAAGTTAAATGAAAATTATTAAGTATAAAATATAAGCAATAAACTTAATTTAAAAAATAGCCCATGGGGAGAGAAAACCTAAGTGTCTTCTTTAAGCCTTCAAACCAAAGATATCCCAAGGATGGTCAATAATACATTACTAAAAATTTTCCTCAAATAATAGAAAAATAAAAGACTTAGCAACAAAAGAGGAATTTTTATTTCAAAACCTAGATGTAATCAGTGACTACCATACCATCCTTAATATATTTACTATGAATTGAAAACAAAAATAAAAACACCCAACTTTTAGATTGGTTGTCAAGATAAATTGTAGAAATAAAATGTTGTATCTGAACATAGAGTGACCTTTCACTCAAAGATAAATTAGTCAAAATAAATGAATCAAAAAGTAAAAAGAAATCAGATATATAGACATGTATATGAAGGTATTTTGCCACAGGACATCAGCCGTTTATTAAAATGTCTCCTTCATATCTGAGTTTACAAAAGCAACGTAGCTTACTTACATTGTAGGGCATCAAGGAAAAAACTACGTATTGAATACTATCAACTGGGCATTTCAAACTCCCCTTCTCATTTAATCTTCATGACAACCATGTATTTTATTTATTATAATCTCCATTTTATAAGATGGGGGAACTAAAGGTCAAAAAGATTAATAAAGTTAGCTTCTTATTAACCGCGTTAGGCAGGATTATACTTAGAACTATCTGAATCTAATACTTTAAGAACATTAAAGTCCTTCATATAGATTCTACAACTCAATAAAAGAATGAACTGAAATCTAACTCTCTGACATATATTTTAATAAAACAAATAATATAAATGCCATTCGTAAAATACTGGAATTTATTTTTAAAAGAAATTTCTACTTTTTGAAAACTATCCTAAGAAAATATTTCAGAATACAGAAATAGCTTTCTGTTTTAAAAATAGTTATAATAAGATTAATTTAAAAGCACCAAAAAAAGAATTAAGTTATGTGAACATTCAGTCACATCCTTCATACCTTACTTTCCAAGTTCCTTATACTGAGCATATATTAATTGAAAAATCAAGTAAAAAACAAAAAGTTTCTCAATAACTCATTTGTATAAATAATTACTATAGTAATCCTATCTATTTGTATTAACACAGATTTTACATGGACGTTTGAGACAATACTCATTTAGCTAAGGTCTAAGTTATATACTGTATTTGAATACAAGAAATTCCCACTTAGAAATAAAACACACGCACTCATAATTCAGATATCTCCCTGGTCCGACTGGCCGCCCCCTCACTAGTAAACAATTTTTAAAAAGGAAATTAAGTGAACTATATGAATCAGTGTTGCATTTCAAGCTGAAGGAAAATCTTACTACTGTCATTACTTTGTGCCTTTGGGTTTCAATTGCTTCACTTTCTCCTCCGGTTTCTCTTTTTTTGGCTTTTTTATTTCTCTTGGAATGATGTCATCAAAAGGATTAAACAAGACCTGTGAAAAGAAATATTTTGAAAACATTATTCCATTTTTAAAACTTCACAACACATGAAAACCAGCATTTAACCGAGGTGGCGCTAGCGTCTGTGCTTCCCTCACAGAGCTGTCACCAGTGCAGGGAGACAGACGCCCAGCCAGGTGCTGCCACTCCCGTACCCCACCGGCTCTTAGGTAAAGGACACTTTGTCCCTATTTTAAAAAGGGGGAAATATCTAAGAAAATTTTATAGATAATAACAGAGACAAAATCAGGTGCTTTGACTCCAAATCAAATGTTCTTAAATACCACCCCCAATGGCTTCCTCAATGAAGGGTCACTCTTGACTTACTGAGGAAGTCACTTCACTGGGTTAAATAAACCTAATTCCTCTAACTTCCCAATTTGAATTAAGCTTTTCATTCATTGGATTGTCAGCTAAAATTTCATCTTAGAATTCAAAACCTTCAATTAAAAAAATCTTGCTAATCAGAAACTGTGCCTAAATTACAGAGATAAAATCTGAGTTGTGACTTAATTTGGTAGGAAGCCTTCACCTGATAGTTTAAAGACAGTAACAATCAACTTCTCTTAATGACAATGTCAGTGCTTTATCTTACACTAATCTGGCTCCTACCTCACAACTTTTTACTTTGTGTGGATTGAGTGGTCTTTCTTCGTCATCGGTGTCTACTTCTGCCAGCCGCAGCATGTTATATATTGTGTCCCCCGTGACCTATCAAATTAAAATAAAAGCTTAGCGAATTATTACATTCATTCTTTTAAATAGGGGAATGCTTTGAAAATATTTCATATTGTTATATAAGAGCACATGCGTTAATTAATGCAAATAAAGCCACTTTATCTTAAGAGGAAATAGTATAGATGAAATTCTAACCGTCAGTAAAATGTTTGGGAAATTTCTCATATAAACTTAATATCATCTTTTATTAAAAATTAAAACATAGCCCTGGCCAGGTAGCTCAGTTGGTTAGAGCACTGTCCCAATATGCCAAGGTTGGGAGTTCAATCCTGGGTCAAGGCGCAAACAAGAATCAACCAGTGGGTGCATGGATGAGTGGAATAATAAATTGATGTTTCTCTCTTTGTCTCTCTCAAATCAATAAAAAAGAGAGAAAAGAAAAAAAGAAAAACTAAAATATAATGCCAAATAGCCTCTTACTGAATGACAACTTTTCATTCAAACATCGGAAACAAACGTAGACTTTAGAATAGGGTAGAACAGTGGGTGAGTACTTTGCAGACATTACCTCATTTAATCCTCACAAACACCCTAAAAGTAGGTATGATCATTATCTTCCTTCTCCAGATAAGAAAACTGAGGGTCAAAGAAGATCTAGAGCTGACAGTGACAGCCGTTCGGAATGCTAGCCATTATGCTACACTTTATCTCTGATGCATAAGTTATATTACACCAACGGTAAACAATGGTGCAGCATGCCAACCTAAAACTCATTTTACTGTAACTTTGATTATTTTAAGTAACAGGAAATAAAATCTATGAATGTCAGACATCCTGTGTCAGAGTGGCTCAGCTATGCCAATGCATATTTCTTAACTCATGTTGCTAAGTATTAGGCAATAATATTTTACTGCATGTTTTTTAGCATGACTCCTTTCATTCAACATTTCTCACGTTTTAAAATAATACCATTTTACAGTTGTGCTGTTTTTTCCCTTTCATCATCACAAAATCCAGCTTTGCCCAGGACATGAAAGCCATTCATATAGAACCAGCAGAGGGAGCTGGTTCACTAACGACGTCCAACATGCCTCAGACAAGACACACGGGGATGCAGTATTTACGAGAAGGGAAGAGAGTAAGAAAAGAGCCTTCAGAAACTCTTTTTACAGAAAACTGTTAAAAATTCTATGAAAATGACATTCTCTGATATAATGCTGATTGTGTGCAGGATTAAACAGGTATTATTGAAAGTAATATTTTTTAGGCAAACAGTTTTAATGTTAACATAACTTTCACTTTAAACTTAAGGGAATTTATCATTAACAAAATAAACTTCATACTACCAAATTTTATTACCTAAAAATTTCATACTACCAAACTTTATTACTCAGTATGAGCTGAGTGACATAGTAGCTAATACAGTTAGTGTGATTTTAGAAAAAAGAAAAATTTAAAGTCATAACCAATGCCTTACTTGAAATACACAAAAATATTCAGGTGGTCCCTCACAGCTCATTATAACAGAGATATATTCCATCATATTTGAAGATAAATAAATATTCTAGGCAATAATTTATGAAGGCAGCTCTTAGATAAGTTGATTATATATATCATAGAAGCCTAATACGATGAACACAAACCTTTCCAAAGATGGTGTGCTTATTGTTAAGTTCATCTGCTCGACCCAGTGTAAAGAAAAACTGGCTGCCATTATCATGGGGACCAGCATTTGCCATGGCAACCAGTCCTCTCCGATTAAAACGCAACCGTGAGTGGAATTCATCCTGAAGCATAAAAGAGAAAAGATTTAGTGAATGACCTCAGTTAAAAGGCCCTTCATATTCAGCTAACCAGCATGGGCCCCATATAGCTTCTAATAAAAAATGCTGAAGTTTTATTTAACTGTTTTTCAAATATAATCAAATCTAATATTTACTATTCCTTCAATGCTATTAAACTTGACTTCAGTAGCCTGTATGTTCTAAATATACTCAGTTACAAATTTAGCCTATTTCATGGAAAGCTGCCTACTTACACAGAGAAAGGGTTAAAGGGGAATAGATTTCTAGGAGTTATTCCCCAATTTTTGTCATCCATCAAAGTCATCTAAGCTTATAGAACCTGTATTTTTTCCCCAAGAAAACTACCTTTGAATCATTGCACAGTCTCCAGCTACTGCCCGCCCTCCCATCCCATTCTGAACGTCAGGAAACAACTGCTTTCTTCTTCTTTTTCTAACTCAACAAATCTACCAGGATCATGTTACGTGCTTTACTGTGCTTTTTAGAGTACTAAGTTGAATCTTCTCTGAACTGGCAATGGTCACATGTGCCATTTTTTCAAAGGCCGGTAGCAAGCCTGTCTAAGGTGGTTCTCTTGCTACGGTCAGACCACACAACACATATATTAGTTTCTTAGTTAATGGAATTTCTATCCAGGCCTGACACTAGACTCATTTATAATACAGCAATGTTATATAATCAATACTTTTCAGAAAGGAAGTTATGTTTCCCTTAATTAATAATTTTCAAGAGATTTGAACTCAAAGGACCATAACTATGTATACTGTATTAAGAATGACCTAATTGGAAAACTTACTAAAATAAGTTATTTCCTGAACATGATTAGCAAACATCTCAATTTAGAAATAAATTATCAAAAAGATCTATTCTCTTATACCAAGTAATAGAATAAAGGAATGATTCCTACTAGATTGAGGCTCTAAAATCATAGGGCATCTCAATTTGGTAAAATACAAACATCTGAGACACTTTTATAGCCATTCCACATTTTCTAAAGACATTATCATCAGGAAATCAAAGCAAACAGTTCAACTATTTTTCTCAAGAATCACATAGTGACCCAGTCAAAAATTAAAGGAAATTCTGTCCCATTAGTATAAACACAAAATCTTCAAAAGAAACTCCCATATTTTAAGAGCTGTTAAGGTTTACTCATTCAAAAAACATGATGTTGGTACCATCAGATTGATAAATAATCCTACTTTTGGCTTTTACTTGAACCCATTGTTATTCTTAAGAATGACATTAACTCTTTTCTTTTTAAGATTTTGTTGGCCATGTACAAATCACTGACTTATTAATATTCACACTTTTTTTTTCAAACAATTTTATGTTGCTTCTTCTTTTTCCCTTGTGATTTCCTATTCTGGCGTGCATTTTGTGCAACAGAGTTCTATCTATGGTGTAAAATTTAGACTCAACTCTATTATGGACTAAACTGTACTTCCCCCAAATTCATATTTTGAAGCTCTACCCCCAATGTGACTATATTTGAGACAAGGCCTGTAAGAAGTTGATATGGGTTAAATGAGGTCATAAGAGCAAAGCCCTAATCCAACAGGGCCGGTGCCCTTAGGAGAAGGGGAAGAGACACCCGAGCTCTCCCCCTTGACTATGTGAAAACATGGCAATAAGACAGCCATCTGCAAGCCAGGAAGAGAACCTTCACTGGGAGCTGCATGCCAGCATCTTGATCTTGGACTTTCTAGCTTCCAGAATAGTAGGAAGTAAATTCCTATTGTTTAAGCCACCTAGTCAGTGGTAGTCTGTTATAGAGGTCCCAGCAGGTTAATACAAAGTTCATATAATATTAAATAAAATGTTTTAAAATGGAATGGCATATGCAACATTCTAAAAATGTTTTACATTTACAGAGTTGCAGAGATCAGATACAGGCAGATATCAGGAAATATGTTATATAGTCCTTAATTATTTACTGACCTTTATCTCTACCTGAATTCAATCTAGCATAAAAGTTTATGATAAGATAACTTAGAATGCTTGATAGGGTAAGTGCTATTCTTATACCTGTGTAACTTTAAATATGTGATAGACACCTGATTTGGGGCACTAATGTGAAATGTATTTCCTTCTTGTAGGGCACAGTCATTTTCAATCAAATAACCCAAGCTGACTTGCAAATATATAATAATAATGAATTAGGTCTCACCTTGAATGGGGCTCCATAGATAGACTCTCCCCCAGTTCCTGTGCCAGTAGGATCTCCCCCTTGGACTATAAAACCAGGTACTACTCTATGAAAAATGGTCTTGTCATAATATGCTGGAAAAAAAATTATCAAGGTTTAAAACAAAGTGTATCTATACCAGAGTAAATACAACTAGGGTCATAAGATTTCCCCCCAAATGTTAAATAGGTTCCAAAACCAAAACCTTTTCTTCCCTTCTTATTATAAAATATCTTCTCAATGTATTACATTTTCTACAGAAGCCATGGTGGTGGTTGTTTTTGTTGTTGTTCATTTTGTTTGTTTGTTTGTTTTTACTTATTTCAAGGATTTTCTCAAATTCTGGATTACAATTTTCAAAATAAAAATTAGAGTTTTGGTATAGATCAGTGGTTCTTAACTGGGGGCAGAGAGGAACAATTTTGGTCCCTAAGAGAGATTTGTCAATATCCAGAAGCATATGGTTGTCACACATGAGAGATGCTACTGGCATCTAGTGGGTAGAGGCCAGGAATACAAGTGAACATCCTACCAAGTACAGAAGAGTCACCACAACAAAGAATTACTGGTCCAAAATGTCAACAGTGCAAAGATTGAGAACCCTAGTGGAGATTAATGCCTTATTTCCTAATTTTTCCTGTTTTCCCCATAGAAAATTAACTTACACAAACAATACAGAAACCCAAAATATATCAAAATAACTCAATGATGATAGTTCTAGCATCATCAATGTGCTACCCTCCCCCGCTGGGGAAATTTTCAATAAATAAAGAATCAACACAATATATAACTGAGTCAAATTAAACTCTCAATAAGTTTGCTAAATGATTGAAATTATTTATATTTTATATAAATAAATTATTTGGAAGCCACAGACATACAAGCGGATCATATATGATCTCCTAACAGTTACTGTCTGGAACCTAGAATCATTAGGGAGGCTCCACAGAGGACAGAGAAGCAGGGGACAGCAGGATCAGGGCAGGTCCACAAGGTAAAGCATGAGCACAGACTCTGCTGTGGGTGGAAGGGCAAGCATTAGGGTTTCACTGAATTGGAGAACTAATATTAATAAGTAGCAACAAGGACATATACACATAAGAAAAGATTTTTCAGCATCTTTAATGAGGGAAATGTGTATCAAAACTGCAATGAAATACTATTTCATACCCACTAAGATGGCTATCAATCAAAAAAAAAAAAAAGACAGGGAGGAGGTGGAGAAACTGGAATCCTCCTCCATTGCTAGTGGGTTGTAAAGTGGTACAGTCACTGGAAAAATTGTACTGATACAATTGCTGAGATAATTCATAAAGTACCTATTATACAGGTTCTTTGTGACACTGTAAGGGTCAAAACATGACTACAGTTTATCATAATTCATAAAGTACTATAATGCAGTACTTGCAGGCACCCTCATAATTATTTATGTTTGTAAAATAGAGCTGGATACAAAATTCATTTAAAAAAAATTATTCTGTAATCTAAGGACTTTATCCAGTACATAGGATGGACTGGAAGAAGTAGAAAGGAAGACCAACAGATTTTTTTCAATCCCTTCTCCCAGTGAAGAACTGTTGGGCTATTATCACAAGAGCTCCCCAGTGCAGACAAGTGCTCCTCAGTTACAAATAGACACTGTAAAAACCAAGAGGTATAAAAGTATCTCTCCTATATCACTAAGTAACCATTTACTTGGATTAACACTGTGTGTAGAGGAGGTCTGAGTTTTACTGTGTAACATTAAATTCATTTTTTTATTGAGATATAAGTAACATATAACATTATATTAGTTTCAGGTTACAACATAATGATTGGATACGTATTCAATATGGTGAAATAATCATGAGTGACGATGTCTAGCTAACATCTGTCAGCAGAGTTATTTTTTCTTGTGATGAGAACTTTTAAGAGCTACTCTCTCAGCAACTGCAAATATGCAATACAGTATTAACTATAGCCACCACGCTGTACCTGTAAGTTTCTCATTATAAAACTAAACATATAAAGTAACTCACAGAGTTGTTCTGAAGATTAGATAAGATAATGGAGAGGCAACCTATAAATTTTCAAGTTTAACACAAATGTAATATCAAACTTTAATATTTTTACTTAAATTCTACAAATTCCTATTCAAATATGAATGTAAAATATACTCTAGTCTATATCAGAAAACAAAAATAATCCCTTAGGCCCATAATATGCAGTCAATCACCAGTTTTTGAGTACATGATCAGATCTGCTTTATCAAAAGATCACTCAAACTTCCAGAATAGAGAATAGATGGGATGCCAAAAGATGAGAAAGGAGAGAGGATGAAAGGGAGGGAGGGAGGAAGAGAGGGGAGGGAAAGGGAAAAGGAGAGACACACACACACACACACACACACACACACACACGGAGGGAGGGATGGAGGGACACTACTTTTGTTCTAAGAGTCCAAACATTCTTGAAGTGAACAGACTCAAGACTCTCTGGGAAGTAGGATTGATGAGACTCAGAGCTCTATTAGATGTAAAGGAAGGGGGACATGAAAGAGGTCTTTATTTCTTGTCCTTTCAATTTTTAAAGTTAACTATACTTTTCTCCTATTTCTTTTTTAAAAATATTTTATTTATTTATTTTAGAGAGAGAGGAAAGGAGGGAGAAAGAGAGGGAGAGAAACACCGATGTGAGAGAGAAACATCAGATCAGTTGCCTCTTACATGCGCCCAATTGACCCAGACTGAACCTGCAACCCAGGCATGTGCCCTGACTATGAATCGAACTAGTGACCTCTTGCTGTACAGGACAACACCCAATGCACTGAGCCCCAAAGGTTAGGGCTTCTTTTCTCCTATTTCTTATTCTTTCAGCGCTCTTAGTTTTTTTACTTTAAGCCTTCCCCCGCTACTTACAGTCTTGTTGGGTGAATAAAATTATTATAATACTATGTATCATGTATGTCTGTATACTATGCATGTATATTGAGTAGAGATTTTCTATAAGTTCTCTACACCATAATTTTATATATTATCATGGCTAGAATTTCAAACATCTATACCCACTATTTTTACTTCCTTGTGATTTATTAATAATCACTGTTGAACTATGCATTTATAGTTTTTCATTTCCTTGAAATTTATTATTAAATCACTGTTGAATTATGTATTTACAGTAGTTTTATAGATTACTATGTGCTATAACAGATTTTGCCACTTATAATAATGTTGACTTTCTTTTTAAATTGCATGCACCATTCCCATAAGTATTTTAAAGAAAGAGGTTTATTATTTCATTATGCATGTTTATAATATCCTCCAGAATTTTCACTATTGAAAAAAGAAATTTATATATATATCAAATATAAAATGAAGTTCCAAACTGGCTATTCTGGTCCTGGCACTAGTCATTATAGTTTTTATTTGTGGCTGTACAATGAATGGGTATCATAATATATTCTAATTCTATTTCTGCCCAAGTACACATAGGAATTTATATTTGCATTTTTAAAGCATCTATATGTGCTTCTTCTAGAATCCTGTGTTTCGTGTTTAATTTGTAAATATTATCATGAATAAATTTATTTAAAAACTCCTTTTGTGGTTTCTCTGCCCCATTTATTTTAGCCTCTTTTTTTTAAACAGATATTTTAGTTTTGTAAAGATATTTCTTTTAACATCTTAATATATACTTATATGTGTCACTTCTAAAGAATTATTAAATTACTGGTAAAGGAGGAAGAGGATAAAAGATAACTGATAAAGCATGGATCCTGGAGAAATAAGGCTCAGTTAAAATAGAAGTAAAGAAATTAATAATCACTTAAGGCAAAAAAAAAAAAAATTAGTTTTCTTATCTGCCCTCCACTTTGTTTTGCAGACCTAAAATTTTACTTCTTCCTCATACTTCAGAGGAACTAATAAAATTATCAAAGCTAACAAGCTTCCCTTTCCTTCTTTTATATCTTTTTCACATACTTTTTAAGGTTCGATTTAAAATTTTTACTCATTTTTAAATGTTCACCTATCCTGCAAAGACCTATGATCCAAGATTAAGTCTATGTCATTGTAGATCTTTCGTTTTCATAAAAACTGAAAAACTTCCCCTGGACACAGAAACATGTACTATAAACATGTACTGTATGATCTCACTTACATGTATATAATAAAACAGCTGAACTACAGAACCAGAGAGCAGAATGGTGGTTGCCAGGGGTTGGGGGGTGGGGGAGCTGGGGAAATGCTGGTTAAAAGGCACACAGTTTCAGTTGCATGATGAGTGACTTCTGGGGGCCCAATGTACAGCGTGATGAATACAGTTATTAATACCATATTGAAAACCTGAAATTTGCTGAGAGAGTAGATTCAAGCGTTCTCATCACACACACAAAAAGTAAAACAGTAACGATGTGAAGTGATGGATATGTTACTAAACCTGACTGTGGTAATCATTTCACAGTACATGTATATTAAATCTTCACATTGAACACCTTTAAAAAATCATGTTGTATAACCTAAATATATACAATTTTGCCAACTGTCCCTCAATAAAACTAAAAAATAAAAAGATTCAGGACTTCCCTTCAACTGAATATTATTTTAGCTGAGAGCCATATCTGAGGCCATGCTCCCACTTCCTCATTTTTATTCACTTACCTTTTAATTATGGAAACCGTGTTTTTAAACAAATACTGCTATGCATGTCACAAGATCTAGGAATATTATTACTGTTCAGTAAAGAAATCCTAAATATAAATAAATCATAGAGCTACAGAATTAAAATGGGGCTCTCCGAATTATATTTTTTAAAACCTTGACTTTATTCATTTAGGATATATTGATTTAAATTACTCTGCTTACTTTTCTTATTATTTTTCTATTCTTATTCTCTTATTGTATTTTTAGAAAACAGGGAATAATTCCTTACTGCTGTAATAAGTCTCATCACTGCCTAACTTAGGCAATGTGTTTCTTCTTCACTGTCATATTAGATCCAGATGTCCTCTGTTTCTTCCATTCACCTGGTCATGGACTGTAATTTACCATTCATTCTTCCTAATGTTTTTGTGCTTTCACTCTTCGACTGCAAAATTTGAGCTTTTGATTCTTCAAAACGCCTTTCCAGAAGCAAGTCTGACTTTTCTGTGTCTACTGTGCTTCTTGACTCTTGACAGTTATTTAAGGCTTCTCTGACTCAACTACCTGTCTGACTCAATTTCCTTCCTGCCTGCTATAGCAATTATTAATAATGGCCTTTGCAGACATCTTTTTCTTTAGGGGCAGGGTTTTTTTTTGGGGGGGCAGGGTCTGGGTATATTTATTCCTGCAACCTTCCCTGATAATTACCTTAGTCTAATTATCTATTGAGAGAACTCTCGCTGTACTCTACGATTGGATATTTTTGAATTCTCTTTCACACCTTGCTTTTGACTCAAAATGCTGTTTTCTGATAACTTGAGTAACCTTATCTGTCTCTAAACATCAGATATAACTTAAAGGACAATGATTTGCCACAACTGAAGATATTCGAATCCATATGCAATGTCTTGTAAACACCAACAAATTACCAAAATGTATGAAATGTTTAGTTCTACAAGGAAATATTCTGAAGGGGAAGACAGTCGTGTAAATGTATACTTCTGTGAAGTTTGTTAAAAAGAAAAATAGTCACCTTATGACTCAAATCTAAAACATATTAGAGGGATTGATAACATCAGTGAATGCTGAATGGAAGGCTTGGTGGAGAAAGTGGAATTTTGAACAGACGTTAAAAAGTGAGTAGACTAAGCAGCAAAAAAAGAGAAGAAAAGGTATTCCAAAAAGGAAACTGAGGATATGAGGAGGTTGAGGATATGAAGGAAGCACGAGGATACACGTGACAGCGGAAAGGAAATGAGAAGGTACTGCTCAGGAGATACAGACGATCAGCTCAGACCACGGAGTTACTTAGCATGATAAAAGGAAAGCTGGAAAGCTGGAAAGCCACGCTGCCGGGAGATTCAACAAGCAGATGAATAAAAACGAGGGTGAAGGTATTATAGATGAAGGGCAGGGAGACCAGGTAAGAGGCAATTACAATGATGTAGGTGAAAGTCAAAGCGGTCTGGGGAGGACACTGGTAAATACAGTTGTGCGCTGGTTTTAGTCGTAGCTGACAGTGAAGATTCAAAGAGAAAAGTCCACTCGGCAATTCAATATGTAAATGAGAGCTAAGAAGAGAAGAAATGGCAGTGTTCTAAATTTAATAGTCATTTGGATGGAGTAACAACTGAAGAGTGAAGACAATAGAGAAGCAGAGGCAATCTCAGGGAACATCCATAGTTAGAGGATAAAAGAAAGAAGTGGAAAATAACCAAGGAGATGCAAAGGATCGAAGTTATCATTTGGTGAGATACATTTCTCTGTTAAAGATCTATAGATGTATTTTTTGGGGAAATTTTTTATCTCCTCTCTCCATTTCCTGACACATAGCTCAACACCACATCACTCATATCAACTCCTATTGTTCATCACTATTTAACACCAGTCTTCAATGTTGTAGATGAATACACTGCAGTTTATTTTTAAAGTAACAAAGTTTCCCATACAGAATGAAACTCAAGAATTATGATTACCTTCTAAACAAAGCTGAATGAAATTTCTGCAAGCTTTAGGAGCTTCTTTTGACCACAACTCTATATCAATATCTCCAGCCGTAGTTTTCAATAAAACCTGTAGAAAGAATATAACTTCATTACAACAAATCATCCTTTTGCTTGATAATCAGTTGAATGGCCTGTCAACTTGTAGCATTCACTAATGAGTCTTCAATTTTAAAATAAAAATTAGAAGCTTTGCTTGGCTTTTGTTGTTATACTCAAAAAAATTTCAGCTATTCATACAAGTCACTGTACATTTATAGCTTTCAAATACCATTCTGAGAAATAATTTAGGATTTAAGAAAAAATAGTATACACCTCATTTAATCACAGGAAAAAACTCATTCATTAAAAAATCAATAATTTAAACTTATTTTAATCAAGACCTTTTTTTCACAGAACTTCCAATAAAACTGGTGTAGCAAATTAAGAAATTAAAGAACAATGAACACAGGAAATTGTGACACTATAAGACAATTTTACAATTATACTTTTATATATAAACATTCTACTTTCTCATTCAAAATCATGCCATTCCTAATTTATGAAGGAATAGTCTTAATGTGATTCTGTCTTGTATATTATTAAAATGGTATGCCTGAAAATCACCATCTGCAGTAACCGGGATCCTGTGATAGCCTGCTTTCTACCAGCTCATAAAGTCAGTTACTCCCTGGTGCAACCAGCCATCCTTCAACAGCCAGAACCCCTCCTGAACCCACAGGAGGAAACAGCCTATAACTGTCTTACTAATAACCGGGAAAAATCAGAAAGAATGTTAGACTCTGATTTTGAACACTGTGGCACAGGGGGAGTTCAACTTCTCTAGGATCACTCTTTCTCCCGATGTACCAAGGTAGAGCAGTGTCAATCACTGATCAGTGGTCAATGATTTATGACCATCGCCACCATTTTAGAATGTTCTTGCAAATAAAAAGTATGCAGTGGGACTATGTGTTTTCAAACATGAGACTGATTCTCCTGGGAAGTCAGTATCAAGATAATTATTTTGATACTTTTTATTTTCCAAAACTCCTTTACCTAATTTCCACAAAGTTTTTGCAGCTCAGCACCCTCCCCAACTCATTATATAGGTGCCCCAAAGAAGTTACAAATCGCCCAGCGTCTTGGAGCCTGTTAATAGCAAAGCAGCAATAGCATTTCTCTCTGCTCCCTCCCCATCCAGTGTACTTTTGGTCAATTGCCTTTCAATTTATGTCTCAGAAGCCCAGATTATATTGCCATAATTTACATAACATTGATGAATTTGTTGTATATTTTGGGCTTTTATAGCTCCATCGCTCTTTTATAACTATTCTTCAAAAACCAAGGGGTTGGAGGAGATGGAAACACGTATATTACAGTAGTTTTTAAAATGGATTCCTGAACCTTTAAAGAAATATAAAAGAACTAGAAATGCAAATGTGCATAATTTTCTCAATTAATCCATTACACGTCCTCTACAAAAAGAAGGGAACATTTGTTGAGTGCCTTCCATGTGTCAGCAAACACTACAAATCTTATCTATTTTAATCTTCACCTACAAGGAAGTTATGATTACTCCCACTTTACTTCTAAAGAAACAGAGACTCAGAGAAAGTAACTATATCCAAGGTCTCACAGTGAGTGACTTAAGCCCAAGGCTGTCTGGCTGTGAAGCCCATGCTTTTTCTATACCGCCATACTGCCTCCACCAAGTTCTCGATGAACTCCTTACCATACAGGAAAAAACAGTCCATCAAGCTCGAGGGCCTTGCCACAAGTCTGAAAAGAAATTCCCAGTCACCCTGGTCAGACTGATTGAAATAGAGAACAGTGCCTAAACCAAAAGCAATCCATATTGGCTGGACATGAGCAAGGTCTTCTAACTAGGCTTGGCATGAAACAACGCCCCAAAGAGATAATCCATATCTCTTACATATGGTGACAAGCCACCCAACTGGATTCTCACTCTCCTGAGAAGGATACATTTGGGATTCTGAGGGGCTAACTCCCTCTACCTCAGACTGTGTAACACCTGATTTTCCAGGAGGCCTGACGTACATCCAATGTCAAAACTACAGTACACTTAAAAACACAATGTCCGGTCTTACTTCATTATGCCCTCCTTAACTTGAAATAAAGAGTGATTGGTAAAGGGAACCTAGACATGTCTGCTCCTCCTTGCAATTCTAAGGCAGTGATCTCCAGGGTTTTTATAAGTGCGCATCGCTATCAGCAAAAAAGAAAAGGTGGAGGGGAGGGAGGTCAGGACTTGCACATACACCCCCAAAATATGTATATTTAAATACGTGTAATACTATATTATTCTAGTATTATATTATAAAGGGGTAATACAAAATAAAAAATGTAAAGGGTTACAAAACAACACTTTTTAAAAATAATTCTTAATGTAATTTTCTTTCCTAATGATACAATGAAACCTTTTATTTGGAATAGCTTTATTGAGCTCTAACTCACATGCCAAACAATTCACCCGTTTAAAGCGGTTTTTAGTATAATTCAATTTAGTCCACATCACAGTTCTGCAACCACCACTGTTGACTATTTCCAGAACATTGCATCACCCCCAAAAGAAGCCCTGTGCCCATCAGCAGTCACTCCCCATTTCCTCCTACTCCTACCCCACAGTAACCACTAACTGACTTCCCGTCTCCATGGATTGGCCTATTGAACATTACATACAAATGGAATCATATTATGTGTGGCTTTGGTGCCTGGTTTCTTTCACTTAGCCTAATGTTGCTTTCAAATTGTAAAGGACCATCTTCCAGTCCTACACACTTAATTTTTAAATGTCTTGAAAATCACAGTGGCTTTATATTCTTTATATTCTAAATATGTCAAAGCACAAGGCTAAGTTTACCATTAACAATAATAAATAGAAACCACTATTCCAAGTGATTTTCATTATAATTTATAATTTCTGAAAGACTCCCCACGCTGAGGCATCAGCTCTACCCACTTCTTATGGGTCGCTTATGTTCAACCTGAAACTTGTGAGTGCTGGGTCAGTTCATCTAGATGCCATGGAATGTAGACCCATCTAGCAAGGCATCAGGAAAAATGACATCATGATATGTAAAATGTGACTGAGTAACTGAACTTGTATGTTCCTTTTTACATATAAAATAGTGCATTTAAACAAATGAAGGAGAAAATAAATACAAACAGAAGCATATAGATTTTCTCCTTGCATCACATGGATGGTTTTGCACACCCCTGAAGTGCGCACTCACTGGTTTAGAAACCACGGCTCTAAAAACAAACTAGTGCACATCATCCCCACCCCCTCTCCAGTCAGGTTCCCCAAATTCCAACACCGACCCTTCCGCTTACAAAGGGTAAGGTACCTTGGGCATGATGTCTATTTCCGCGACTAAATTTTCTTGTCTAAAAGTGGGAATAAGAATAACCTCATAGGTTTGTTGTGATGACAAAATGAGTTATTACACATAAAGTCCTTAGAACAGCACCTGACAAGTAGTAGATGCTTAAAAAATGGTAGCTGTTACCGTTGCCATTATTATTTTCATACAATTTTTTTTGGACACAGGCCACTTACATCTTGTAAAAAGAATGCAAATATGGTTGGACCACCTTCTTACCAGGGTCTCTTAATCCTCACTGATAAGCCACTGAATTAAAAAAGAAGCCACATGGTTCCCTCCTCCTTTGGCCATACATTCCTATTGGCTGTCACTATTCTGTCAGACATCAGCGGCTCCTTTAAAGAAAGCTCCCAAATAGAACAATACTTTGAAAGTACAGTGGTACCCCGGTACTGGGAACTCCAGACGAGCGCCCAAACTAACAAGTACCCAACAATGAAGCACTTTCTCTTGCACAGTGGCGTAGTGACTCATACAAATTCTAGCAAGTGCAACAAGTTCCGAGCAAGCGCCGAGTGCTGAAACATTTTTTTCTTGTCAAAATGCAACAAGTACAAGGTTTGATGAGTTCTGAAGCCAATGAGTACCACGGTATGACTGTAAAATGTTTCTTAAGAATAAGTATATGTTAATATATAATTTAGATTAAATGATCATAATATCTGGAAATTTAATCTTCAGTGGATAAGGAAATTTCTATCAAGTAGTTTTTTGTGCATCCTCAGAGGCCCAAGTTACAGCACAAGAGCCAAACACATTTATGGAAAATTGCCAGGGGTCAGCCAGCATTATTATGTGTCAATTACTTCCCAAGGTGGAATTATACTCTTTGAACAGAAGAATTTTGGCCTGTTTATTCCGAATATCTCTACAGTGGAACCTCAGTTCTCCAACTTAATTTGTCCTGGAAGGCTGTTGAGAAGCGATTTGTGTGAAAACGGAATCTCCTTTGTTTGTCGCCTGAGAGACATGCGACTGCCCATACAGGTGTCAGCATGAAAGGGCTGTGTAGTTGAGAACCAAAGTTTTTTGTTCAACAACTGAGACATTTTTCCCATGAACAACTTGGTCAAAAACCAAATCATTCCACATGGGAGATGTATATCCTTTCAGTACTTAACGTAACATTAGACAGTATAAGCACTAAACAAACATTTATGGAGCAAACTTGTTATTACATCTGCTTTGAATTCTTTCCAGGCCAACATTTTTGCCATTCTCTCTATGGTATAGAACTCTGAGGCTTTAATGCCTTCAATCAGCCTTATGCTGGAAAAAGTCCCAAACTGTTTTTGAAGTAAGACTTGAGCCATACCTGCTGCTCTCCCTCAGCCCAATTCTATTCAGAAGAAGGACAGTATCTATCACAATTTACATACACTTATTTGCATGATTATTTGATCAATATATATATCACTTGAATAACTCCACTGTAACAGGGACAATGCTGGCTTTTCTTTCCATGGCATTTCTAAAACCAAGCACAGAGCCTGGCACGTGCTAGATGCACATGTACCTTTGTTAAAGGCTTTCATCTTTATGACCATGTAAAGCCTTCCTCCAGAGTGAAGCAACTAAGTTTGTCCTTGACCAGCAGCAGTATAATCTCAAACTCACTGATGCTTAATATTTTCAGAAGAAAAATACAGTATTAATTCATCCATTCATTCAGTACATACTTGAACTTCTCCTACCACGTATCACACACCATTCTAGATTCTTGTCTCTGTCCTCACAGTGCTTGCATGCCATGGGAGGAGAGGGGGAGAGGAAGGATTGAGTAAACAATAAACAATAAGTACTATAGAAAAAAACTGAAGAGATTAAGGGGACCAGGGAATGCTGGGATGCAGGACATGAATGAGGTGTGCTATTATACAGAGAGTAGACATGTAAGAATACGTCTAAGGTGTCTGTTAAGGTGACATTTGAGCAGGACAAGAGTATATTAGAGAAAGGAACAGCAAATGTCAACACCTTGCCTAGCAGGATAGGCAATGTATTCACTCTCTACCAGGATTTATTAACTGGGGGTGATATCACCCTCAAAAAACATCTGGAAATAAAAAGAGCAGGTATTCTGGGTTTTCACAATGACGTGGGGTAGTGGTGAAGAGTGGAGAAAAGTTCAAAAAACATAGAATTGAAAGAACTGCTTTGCTCAAAATACCTACTAAATTTTTGCTGGGGTTACCAATCACAACATTTCTGTTATTCTTTTCAAATTGCCCTCATTATATTACCAAATGTCAATCAGCAAAATATTGCATAAATACCTTGTGATATACGCAGGAAAATTTAGTGTAAATTTAGTTTACCCTAATATAACTGTAATGTTTCAGTCCCACCATTTTCTACATTATGCTGGTTCATCATGTTTCACTGGTGTTACACTCTAGGTCTCAGATCAATTCAGATGATAGTCCATTACTGACTCCTCTGCTTCGTACTGCATATAAACACCTTGGAAGAGAATTGGCATACCTTGACTATCAAATCAATTAGGAAATCATTCTCTCATTCCAGTATGTAAACATTTCCCATGCCCCCCTTGCTCTGACAATCATCTCATGTTTTAAGACCAGCTCAAAAGACATCTCCTCCATGAAGCTTTTCCCAACTTTCCCAGTTGCTCACTTCTCAGTTCTACCCTAAGCAGTATGCTCCTCTCTCCATAAGAAGCCTGCCAGACATATCATAAGGCTTTTCTTTACCTGTTTTGCCTCCAAACTAAACCATAAGTTCTTCTAGGGCAACAACTAGACCTTATCCATCCACGTTTGTATTCCAGCACCTAGTATAGTACCAGGGGCCTAGCAGGAGTTCAAAGGTTATAAAATGAATGGAGAAAGAATGAAATGCAAACAAAAAAAACAAGTAAAATTTTTAAATGTACTTGGGTTTTTACCTAAGAACCTAGAAAATGCCTGCATGACTTAGGTTGAAGCAAGAAATAGTGCCACATAGCTCGTAGATGGAGAAATCTCCACTTGGGGACTTTTTCAAAGTATACATATGCTGAAAAGTGCCAATAGATGGTTTTCGATGCAATCCTGATCAGAGGCAGGGAAAAGGACAAGACATCCGGTGATCTCTCCCAACCCTAACACCCCAGAACTCCCTTAATCGGGGAGGTATCACCTTTGGGAACCCAGGTATCCTAGATGGGATCTCACCTTCCCGTTTGTCGGAGGCTCCTGAATGTAGATGTTGCTCATGCTGGTCAGTGCTCAGGATGCTCCTCCTTATTGGGGACGAAAACAGATGGCTGATCACTATAGTTATCCTCCTATCACCCTTCCTTGAGTCGGGTGGTCGCGAAAAGCTCCAGTCTGACAATATACCGAAAGAAAACGACACCAACCACTATCTTTTCCCAAAACTAGCCCTCACGGACGCCGCCATCTTGCTCCCGGACCTGAACACCGCTAACCCTGAGAAGGGGGATTCTAATGGCCTCCAGGGAGAGAGAAAAATTATTAAGCTCTTATACAGATAAATTTAATTTGTATTAAAGCTTTAATAAGAACTATTCCTAAGTCTTGGTGTTGTTTACTTCACTACATTGTATGCAGTTCTCATTCATCCCCCGTAACTGTCAGTAATGGTTCGGACCACGTGTGTTCTGCAATATGAGTCCCCCGGAAACTGAATCATCGGCCACTTGGTTCCCCTCTGGCTAGAGTTTTAGAGGGCCTTCCGGACTATCCCCGAGCTGCCGCGGCGCGGTTGGAGGAAAGACCACCCTCGCCGTACGTCGCCCTCACAGCCGGCGGGAAGTGAGCGTGCACTCGAAAGCTTAGGGCTCCTGCGATCCTTTTTATCAGCGCCATGGCAGTCCCAGGTGAAGACCAAACAGCAGGGCCGCTGGGTTTGAGCGAGGAAGGAAGCGGGTGAGGTAGGCTTGGGTTCGCTGGGGTAGGGAGTAGCGCCCACGGCACTTAGGGAGAGGCGTTAAAATTGACAGGTTCCTTTGGTTTACGTGAAGAAGCTTACACTCCAAAAATGAGCTCTGATGGAAAGAAGCAAACTATCTCCCTCGCCCCAGCCAGACTCCAACTGCACTGGGTGGATCACAGGGCAAGTGTAGGATCGGGAGGCAGTAACTAGGCCTCGCTGGCCGGTGCCCGAGAAAAACTGACTTGACTTTGATACAGCTTTAAAATAAAATTTGAGGTGGGAACACTTGGCGTACCCAACTAGCCAGAGGCATTGTCTGTAGTTGAAGTCAGTGGGTATCTGGGGTTCTGCTTCTCTCTTCCTGTTGTATGTAGTTGCTGTGTGGCTGTGCACCGGTCGCTTTGCCCAATGGGCTTCAGTTTCTGCGTCTGTAAAAGATTTATCAATTTATGTCTGTGGTGACTAACAGCCCTCAGATCTTTGCCCAGTGGGTACCGACCGAAAAACGGTGCACCCTGCGGTGCTTCAGAGATCCTGTCCACAACTACCAACTTCGTAGGAAGTTCTAGTAGGGAAGGGCATCTCCTTAAACCAGTTTCGCCACGGTGTTTTTTTTACAGAACACTGCTTGCAGGAGATAGTTTGAGAAATGTACCCCCTACATACACACGCACACACGGACTTGGAGATTCCCAGTGCACTTTAGCATAGAAAAGACTGAGAAGCGCTGTGGTTCAGAAGTTCTAACTTTGGTTTAACCTACCCTTCCCAGTACAATTTGACCAAGATTGTTCTGTGGCAGCTTTTTCTGAACCTTATTTTACAGAAAACTGTTGTGGAAAGTTGTGCTTTTCTACCAACTGTACTTTGGGGAGGAGCACAGGGGGGATTGTGAGAGAGGAAAGATACACTCGCTCATACACATAATGTTTTTTAAGTGCCTGCTGTGTGCTAGGCGCTTTGCCAGGCATTGAGAATACAATGGTGAGCAAAACGGTTGTTCTTCAAACAGAATTTAGTAAATAGCAGTGAGGAGTGATAAAGCACAAGAAACTCAGACTAGTGTATGGCAGGGAAAATACAAAACCTACAAAAGGAGCAAAAAATAAAGGCAGCTAACAGGAGACAGGAGGGGACAGAAGGCCTTTCCAGAGGATGTGGAATTTAGGATGAGACCTGAATAGTCACAGGAGGGATGGACAGGTGGGAGAGGAGGTTGCAGCCAGAGGGACCGAGCTTGTAAATTGCAAGTGGAAATGCGTGAGAGGAGGAAATGAAAGACTTTAGTGTGGATGGAACTCAGAATGTAAATGGGAGAGAAGTGAGAAATTAACTGGAGAGATAACAGCAGCTACTACTTGGGAAGCATTTACTGTGTGTCAGATGTGACAGACACTGTGTCAGACATTCACACCCACACTGAGCTAGGTATTAGTACTTCCACTTTATATGAGGATACTGAGGGGCAAGAAATCAAGTAACTGGTCTATTATGAGACAGCTAGTAAGCGACAGGTCAGTCTGGCTCCTCTGGACCCTGTGTGCTTTATACGTTTTCCCATGTTACAGTATAATTTACAAGGTAGTTTCCAGCTCTTCAAGGACTTCGTAAGCCATAATAGAATTGGAATATTTTCCTAAGAACAATAGAAAGCCACCTGAGGGTATTTAAACAGATTCCCATTTTGGAAAGATCCTTCTGGCTGCATAGCTTGGAGGGGAGCTGGTTTGGAGCAAACACACCAGTTAAAAGTAATTCTGGTTATGTTCTGATAATGCCTCAGGTATGTTCTCAGTAGGAAGGGAGAGAAACAGATAGATTGGGGATGTAATTTTGGTGGTAGAGTTAGGAGAATGAGTGACTGAGTCAACATAGGGGATGGGAGAAGAAATGTCTGGGCGGGGCTAGTTACTGACACAGGCAAGCCCTGAGAAGGACGGGTTTGAGAGCGATGACGACTTTGGTCTGGGGCTTTTGTTGAGGTGTAGTCAGACATAGGAATGGCAGGACCTAATAGACAGTGAGAGATACAGTTTGTGGTTAGGGGAGAAGCCAGAGTTCAAGATGACAATTTGATGTCGTCCATACATGTAATAAGCACTAAGTCTCTGCAAAGTGGATATCTTCGCTCAGGTGAAGTGTGTGAAGGGAAGGCATGTGTCGCTGAAGCCTGGAGAATATCAACACATGAAGGGCCGTCAGAAAAACCAGTGCGCAGGGTAGATTGCCTGTCTGGGCATCCGGACAGGTCAAGTCAGCCCAGGTGATCTGTGCATCCAAAGTTGACCTGCTGCCACTGTCCTTCTCACTTCAAGCAAACATTTTGAGCACCCCCACGGGATAGGCACTCTGGGGGACACGGTGTCCCAGTCTGTGCCCTCATGAAACTTGTCTAGTAATGAAAATGTGCTGCTTAGGCAAAAGGACAGCAGTGATTTTTTAAGAAGTCCTTGAAGTTCCCTTAAACTGAGACCCGTGTTATAAAAACTTAGACCAATTCAAAATAATGTGTTAAAGTATAATAATCTTAAATTGTGCCATTAAGCTAGATAGTAAGACATAATTGAACTGTTTAAATCAGAAAAAAAAAAAAGGAATAATAGGCATGACAGCACTGTAAAAGTATAATGAAAGTACCATTAGCAAATATAGATACAGAAAATGGTAAGATAATTTTTTGATCAATCCAGATAGTGATTTGAAGGAAAATAGGGTTCCATCAGAAACACTTTGAGATAATCATCAAAAAGGACAGTATTGTTATGCTCTTTTATTTTTAGGTGTAGTGCTCATATGGATTCAGCATGGCATTTCTTGGGTGGTCGTGCTAGAGATTATTACAGGGTATTACTATGAAGTAACAAGGCTGCTTTGCACAAATGAAAACTGGCCTCATCTATTTTATGGTCACCTACTTCAGCTGTTTTTCCACAGCACTGTGTATAAGCTTACACTATTATGTAGGTAACAATGAAGTGTGCACTCCCTTAGTAAGGGAAGCCATAGACTCTTAGTCGTTATTAAAGAAATTACATTTAAACACAGGTGCCAGTGAAGTTTACCTTCTTTTACAAACCGCTTTTCCTGCTCACAGTTTAAATTAGTTCTGACATTCATTTTAAGTCTCTGTTTCCCGTGAAGAGCTGACCTGGCGGAAGTGGCAGTCTGGGTTACTGATGTACTTGGTACAGGAGCTCTGTTTTTTCTTCCTTCCGGGAAATCTGTATGACCAAGGTAGGGTTTTCTGTAGCCAGATTAACAGTTCGTCTGGCATATCAGAAATGAATCAAGTCCTTAAGCACATTACAATAGCATCTTACTAATAAAGAATTCTGAATTATACTGCATCCAGTTTCTTTCCCCTCTTAAGCCGTACTACACATAATTTCTTCTCTCTCTAGTTTATGCTGCACATAGCAGCTGAAATAATTTTTCTAAATCACGTATTTGATCTTGTCGTTCCTGGGAGGATTGATTCATCTGTGAATTTAGCGTTTCTCTTCACATGACTTAACCTTTCTGAGGCTCAGTTTCCTTGTCTCTATAATGAAGGAGTTGATGATCGTGCCTTTTTTCCCTTCTAAATTCTTGAATGTCAAAGCTCCCCATCTCTGCAAGAAGGAAGTGCATGCTCCGGAGCATGGCCAAGTCACTCCTGCCACCCTTTCCTCCCACCTCTCCGCTCATGCATTCTGCAGTCTAAAGATATGGCCAAGCATTCCCAGAACCTCTCAGGTGCTTTTCTACTCACTTACTTTTGTTCTTACTGTCCCTCTCCTGTGCAGACTTACCTGTGAGAAGTTTTCCTGATCCCTCAGCAGAAAGCCTTGCCTGCCAGTTCTTCCTGCTTATTAATAGAGCTATGTGTCTTTTATGCTGGCATGTTCTAGCCTGTATCACAGCTGCAGGTGCATTGTCCTAGATGACCTAGTATATTGTAGTTTCCTTTAATACAGGAACTTTACTTTACCCATCTTTATTGTTTCTCTAACATCATTTGAGAGTTATACCCAGAATAGGTAAATAATACTTAAGAGGGTTGATCACTGGAATTGCTGCTGAGTGGAAACTAGTACTCAAACAGTCTGAACTAGACTGAAGTCTTGATTCTGTTTCATTAGATAATAAATTAAACATCTCCATGTCTCTTTTAAAATATATTTTATAGATATTAGCACCTATATGCTATAAAATATGACCACAGTTTGAATTTTAAAAGCAGAAGAAATTGAAGCCACCTTTAAGGGTCCTCAAATTATGATAACTAAAACTAACATGGGGTAACCAAGTATAAAACTTAACGTGTTACAAACAGGAAAGGAATCTAATTTAATCAGATTAAAAATAGAAAGGACAGAGGTGATTGTAATTGCTAACTACTTAATAGAAATAAAACTTAGTTATTTAAGCTGTTTACTTTTAAATTTAAATGATTATAGAAAATATTTTAATATAAAGAAAACCTTGGCCCTGGCTGGGTAGCGGAGTTGGTTAGGGGCTCGTCCCGTCACACCAAGGTTGTCTGTCCGGCTCCCAATCAGGACACGCACAAGAATCAACGGATGAGTGCGTAAATAAGTGGGTCGACAGATCGACGTTTCTCTTTTCCCTCTCTCTCTTTCTCTCTGTCTCTGTCTCTCATCAATAAATATAAAATTAAAATAAAAAAAGAGAAAACAATTTGACAGCCTTCCCCAAGTCTAAAGTCGTAAGAGAGAAATATATCATTCAGTTACACGTATCACTGTTAAACTTTCCAATAACTACATTGCTAGCTTGGAAACATTAGGTGATACGAAAATTCAGGAACGTAAAGTTAGGTCAGCATGACGGCTTGCCTTACCTTTGGGGGCCGCTGAACAACCGGAGGCAACTGTGGGGACCCTCCAGCCCTTTCTCTCACGTTTTCTCATTCGTCTAACCATGTCCCTAGAGTTTGGTCTTCTCTAACCTTCATGTTCTCTCTTCCTTCTTTGCCCAACTGTTAACTTTTTTTTATCTTTTATGATAACTACTTTACTAAGCTATAATTTACATGTTAATATGCACAAATCACAAATGTATAGCTTAAAGAAGTATACATATGCATATACACATATATAAACATGAAAGCAACATGTAGAAGAGT
Source organism: Desmodus rotundus (assembly GCF_022682495.2). Taxonomy (NCBI): domain Eukaryota; kingdom Metazoa; phylum Chordata; class Mammalia; order Chiroptera; family Phyllostomidae; genus Desmodus; species Desmodus rotundus. The sequence goes on from NC_071387.1 coordinate 173,262,867, forward strand.
GCTTATAGTATGTTGTATATAAAAATTATATATATAATATGAATTATATATAGATTTTATTTAAAGAGAGAGGTATGTAAAAAAATCTCTATAAGGATGTATATTGGTTACCTGAAGAAAGAACTGGGTCTTGGGGAAGAAAGGGTAAGAGACATGCCACTATGCACCTTTGGTAACTTTAAAATTTTAAGCATGTGAATAAATGACCTTCTCAAAAACCAAACCAAGAAACCTCACTCAAGCCAAATCCCAGTACTCTGAAGAGTTGCTGTCATGCAAGCATTCTTTGACAAAAGGCAGTGATTGCACCTGAAAATATTTCAGAGAAGTTACATTATAGACTTTCAATAGAACTTTATTAACTGATGGTTTTAGGAACAAATTTCAGAGGTTTATATTCCTTGCATTCATTAAATGTATACAGGGCTTACTCTGAATTGACAATTCAGTTAAACAACTTGAGCCATAGGGAAGGGCATAGGTAATGGGGCTGGTCCATTACCTCCCAGTAAGTTACAGGGGTAGAACAGATCAGTTTCTCTGGATGCTGGACCATGCCAGAGAATTTTGTATACAACTCAGTGCTTAGCACAGTATAGAGTTGTTACGAGGTCTGCAACAACTATTTCTTGCCTTGAGGTTCAAACTTAAGAAAATACTTCAACAGTGCGGAATATGTAACTTCTGTAGCCCCCAGTCATCAGCTATGAAACTAGACAGTGTCTGCAGTGCCACTGGCCTCTCTGAGGCATGACAGGCCCTAGAAGAAAAGGAATATAAGAAAGAAGGATAATAGAAATCAAAAGACAGAGACACATGGGAAATTTCTGGGGTGACATTCAATATCTTGATTTGGGTGACAGGTGGAAATATATATATATAACTTTTAAATAAATATATATATAAATATAACCTTTTCAATCTTTCTTATTCTGATAAGTGAAAATGGACTCCCAGTATAGATTTTAATGTATGCTTTACTTACTATTATTTTTTGTTTATATATTTTTAAAGTATATTTTATTGATTATGCTATTACAGTTGTCCCATTTTTTCCCCTTTATCTCTTTCTGCCCTGCACCCCCATTCCCTCCAGCATCCCCCCACCTTAGTTCATGTCCATGGGTCATACATAGAGTTCTTTGGCTTCTCCATTTCCTGTACTATTTTTAACCTCCCCTGGTCTATTTTGTACCTACCAATTATGCTTCTTATTCCCTGTACCTTTTCCTTCCACTCTCTCCTCTCCCCCTCCCCACTGATAACCCTCCATGTGATCTCTATTTCTGTGATTCTATTCCTGTTCTAGTTGTTTGCTTAGTTTTTTTCTTGTTTTTGTTCTTTTTTAAGGTTCAGTTGTTGATAGTTGTGAGTTTTGTTGTCATTTTACTATTCATAGTTTTGATCTTCTTTTTCTTAGATAAGTCCCTTTAACATTTCATATAATAAGGTCTTGGTGATGATGAACTCCTTTAACTTGACTATATCTGGAAAGCACTTTACCTGCCCTCCCATTCTAAATGATAGTTTTGCTGGATAGAGCAATTTTGGATGTAGGTCCTTGCCTTTCATGACTTTGAATACTTCTTTCTAGCCCCTTCTTGCCTGTAAGCTTTCTTTTGAGAAGTCAGCTGATAGTCTTATCGGCACTCATGGGTAACTCCTTTTTTCTTGTTGCTTTTAAGATTCTGTTCGTATCTTTAATCTTGGGCAATGTAATTATGATGTCTTGGTGTGTGCTCCTACTTGGATCCAACTTCTTTGGGACTCTCTGAGCTTCATGGGTTTGAATGTCTATTTCCTTTACCAGATTGGGGAAGTTCTTCACTGTTTTTTCAAATAAGTTTTCTAAGTCTTGCTCTTCCTGTTCTCCCTCTGGCACCCCTATGATTCGGATGTTAGAATGTTTAAAGTTGTCCCAGAGGTTCCTAAGCCTCTCCTCATTTTTTTTGAATTCTTGTTTCTTCATTCTGTTCTGATTGAATATTTCTTCCTTCTGTTCCAAATCATTTGAGTCCTGGTTTCCTTCCCTTCACTGCTGGTTCCCTGTATATTTTTCTTTATTCCACTTTGTATAGTCTTCACTTCTTCCTTTATTTTGCATCCATACTCAATAATTTCTGTGAGCATCCTGATTGCCAGTGTTTTGAACTCTTCATCTGATAGGTTGGTCGTTGCTTAGTTCTTTTTCTGGAGTTTTGATCTGTTCTTTCATTTGGGCTGTGTTTCTTTGTCTCAGCGACCTGTTATGTTGTAAAGGGCGGAGGCTTAGGTGTTCTCTGGGTGGGGGGGGGCAACCCACTTCACTGTGTTATGGTGATATACGTAGGGGTGGGGTCAGAGAGGGAATAATGCCACTTGCTTGGCTCTCGCCCCACTTTCAGTCACCTCCCCCATTTCCCACAAGCTACTGGGCCCTTCTGGTGCTGATTCCAGGGTGGGTGGGTTTGTGTACATTCTGGGACCCATGGGTCCCTCCAACAGATTCTCCTGGGGGACTGGGAGGGCTGAGCATCTCTTCACATGTTTAGAAACTGTTTGTTTCTTTTTCTTTGAAATTTCTGCTCAGTTTCTTTGCCTTTTTTTTTATATTGGTCCTTGGTCTTTTTCTTAATGATTTGTAGGGTAATTGCCCTTTGTTGGTGCTATGAGTTGCAAATATTTTTTCCAAAGTTTTTGTGTGTCTTTTCAGTTTGCTTTTGGTAGTCTTTGTCATTCTGTTTTTTTAATGTAGTCAAATAGGATTTTATCCAAAGCCTTTTTGGATTATAGGTCATGATTGTAAAGGAAGAGGGGCAGGCTCTATTACTCTAAATAGCCCTAGCAAACTTCAAGCTTAAATATCCTCGCACATTCTTGTGCTTATTGATTTTAGAGGGAGGGGGAAGAAGAGAAAGAGGGACACATCAATGTGGGAGAGAAACATTAATCAGTTGCCTGTTACAGGCCCCAGCCAGGGACCGTGCAACCTAGGCAAGTACCCTGACTGGGAATCAAACCCACGACCTCTTGGTATACAGGATGTGCTCCAACCAACTGAGCCACTCCGGCCCAGGCAGTCTTAGCAAACTTTAAAGAGGAGTAGAACAAAGAGCAACACGGGGACCTAAGATGAGGAAATGGTTAATTTCTATCAGAGGAGGGGCCTCACAATATAACCTTGTTACTCATTCTGACCACAGATTTCGAGTCTGTGCAATTGTGTTGGCAGAGTTCTTATTCCAAACAACAAAATCCGACTGGTTAATTTTAGCAGAAAAGGAGAGCTCTCAGGGAGCTCACAGAATCTATGCAAAGGCTGGAAAATATGGCTCGGAAGACAGATAAGACTAAGGAAACTCATAGCCAAGCTCCTGCACAGGTCAGACCTGGTGAGGGCTGCCTCTGCCCGCTGCATCCCTGCCGCTGGAACGGGATCCTGAGAGCGGACTGAACGCACTGTCCCCACTTCGTTGTGCAGTTGCATCAGGTTCCGAGTTCCAGGGAGAGGCATTTCTTTGGCCAGGCAGTCATGAAAATTACAGCCTAATGAAGCTTGAAATCCTAATTTAACCAGACTGGTAAGGAAATAGCTGATATGGAGTTCCTTTATTTCGAGTTCTTGTTATATTTCCCCTTCTTGTACAGTTTATAACTTTATTAAAGATGACCTGCTCTGACCAAGTTTCATATTTTTATTTGAAAAATATGATACTTGAATGAGGAGTTTTATCAGTGTCTTTAGTCATAAATGATGTAATTTCTAATACATGCTTAGATAAGATCGTTTTGGATCTGCCCATTACATTTTTAGTTTGTTGTAGGAGTCGTAATGGTGCATTTAGTACAGTTTTTTTTTTAAATTCAGTATTATTTAGCGTCTGCAGTTTCTATGGAGACAGACTTAACATTGACCTGGATTCTCTGAGCTTTTTTTCCAACATGCAATTATTTCATATTGAAAGAGCCTCAGATTGTATTATTAATCCAATTTTATTCCTCAGTCTGCTACAGTGCAGCATACAATTTTCCTGTTCTATGCAATCAAAACCACAATGTTTATGAGAAAAAAAAAGATTGGGCACAACCCTCAAAAACTTCATCAGTGGTACATTAAAAAATAATAGGAACCTGATGAAAATAGTAGTATAATTTTGCACATGTTGATTGGTTAAAAGATACATAAATACTGCAATAAATGGGGCACTATACCTTTTAAAAGACATGAAGTTTGAAGTTTAAAAGACATGGGTTGTTCTGAAATAATAGCAGGACGGTGATGTATGGAACCAGAGGGGAAGTTGTCCCACCAGATGTGTGTGGACACCACTCACACCACTCATGGTGAGCTGGAGTCGCTAGAAATGGTTTGAGTTGTGTTGGTCTGTGTATGCTGTGTGTTCCTACGAGGCTCAGAGCGACTGATGCAGTTTTCTGCATTTACCTGCGTTTTTCATGGATGGAAAGTTACATTATGTTCATCTCACTCTCTTACATCAGTTGTGTTGAAAAAAATCTATATTTTTAAAACAAGCATTATAGCAGAACTGACTATTTTTACTAGAAAAACTCAATAATGTACATTTTAAAGCAAAATTGGGTATGGGGGAAAATGACTAATACTTTGACTTCATAACATTAAAATGTTTGGAAAAATGATTTTTCTTTTAAAATAAGCACTTTTATATTTGTCCTACATGCACTTTATTGTTACATTGAGATACTATCTCTATTTGAAGGGTTTAAGAGTAAGATGGCCTTCATTAGGAAAATAGAGTAACACCGCACTGACCCTCTGATTGGTAGAAGTCCTTATTGGAAGTTTAAGGTAGCTTCAACTGCATATGCATGCAATGGAATATTATCCCTCCGTAGAAAAGGAATGACATTCTGATTTGTGCTATAATACGGGTGAACATTGACAACATTATGCTCAGTAAAATAAGCCAGACACAAAGAACAAATACTGTATGATTCCATATGTGAGATACCTAGAATGGGCACATTCAGACAGAAGGTAGAATAGAGATTACCAGGGGCTGGGGGTAAGGGGGAGTGGTCAGCTATTGTTTAACGGGTTCAGTTTCTGTTTGGGATGCGGAAGAAGTTTGGAAGTAGGTGGTAGTGATGGTTGTACAACATTATGAATGTATTTAATGCCACTGAATTGTGCCCTTAAAAATGGGTAAGAGGGTAAATTTTATCACAGTACAATTCAGTTTTAACTAATTTCATCTATTATTTATATCTTCTATGTTACATGCATATTCCAGTAATTAGAGATACTGTATAGATGTCTGAGCGTTGCTCAGAATGAATATATGACTAATTTTCTCTTACGAGTGCTCATTTGAGTGCTGAATTGAGATGTTTTTTTACAACACCCAGCAATTTAAGTATTTTCCTGGAATTTCATCAGTTTCTTAAGAGAAAGTCATTTCTTCTAAGGGAAAGCAGAAAAGCGTACATTAACCTGAATGTTCCTATATATCTAGTAAATTATTTATTTTACATTTGAGGTTCAGACTGAAGTACCCTGACATTTCTTCCTCAGTGTTACAGACTCAGGGAAATATGTAAGCTCTTGACTATAACACTGCATTTGTTGAATTAGAGAAAAATATTTTCTTAAAGTATTTGTCAAAGGAAGTAATTCGAGTAAATTGGCTTTTTCAATGATTCCTAGTAACCATAATAATTGAGTGCTGTTACTAAGCTGTATCGAGATGATTTTTTTTAAGAAATAAATTCTCTAAGTGGTTTTCTTAGGTTTTTCAAATGATGAAATTTTTGTGTTTTTACTTTATATGTCTCCTAAAATGTTATCCAATTGTATTTTAGGGTGCAACAAGGATAGTGTTCGAGCAGGCTGTAAAAAATGTGGCTACCGTAAGTACATTAAAAACTAGCATTGTGTACGTGAATCATTTCCTCATTGGGCACTGTCATTTAGCACCCAGATTCCAGGGCCCTGGGCACAGAAAGTCCTTTTGCCCTGTTATTTATCTCATGTTTGAAGTGATTTAGAACTTCATCTGTCAGCCCTAAATATTCACTTTTATTTCCTGCTACAGACTAAGTGGCAGGTGGCTATAGAGCTGGTGAGTCAGCCAAGATGCCGTGAAGCACACAGGGAGTAACAGACTCAGAGTCGGGAGAAAGTGTGTGCCCCCGCAAGTGCTTGTATACCTCTTCTTTTACTTCTCCCCCTTCCAGATGCTAGGTGAGAGGGAAAAGCAAAGAAAACTAGTTATGAAGCATTTCCCTATTTATTGAATTTATTGAAATTGGACCCAGAACTTCTGCTTGCTGACAAAATTTGATTTTAATGATTATTAATCTCCATTATGATTAATGGAATGGAAAGGAAACTTTAACCTGTGCAATAATATACCCCAAACTTGTAATTATGTACTGTACACAAATATTTCTCTAGTTAAATGTGACAATTCCTAAGACTTTGATAACAGCTGTAATAATATTTGCTGTTTTGTAAGGTGTTTGGAGACCATGCAGATGAGCCTGGATTGTTGTTAGTACTCCGTATTTTGTCAGTATCTTTCAATAGTTATATTGTTTCAGAAAGCTTCAAGTTAAGGGTGAATGTGTTAGTAAATAACATGGATCTCAGTTTTTCATGGCAGAGTTTCCTCAGCAAAATTAGAAGAATGGTTATTTCTGTAATAAGGTGGGTTTTTGGGTTTTTTTTTGAAGTTGGCAACTTCTGAATATTGAAAAGCTACAAGGACACTGAGCCTTTCTCCATGGAACACGTCTCAAATTATGATAGTTCTCAGAAAATATGTTTAAAAGTTCAGTACAATAGACTCTAGTTGAGCATTTCATCACAGAAACAGGAAATAAAAACATGCTTAAATACCCTTAACAATTCATTTAACTTAAAATTCGAATCTACTGATACATAGTCATGACCTTTTCTTTGCTTATGGGTCTGCTAATAGGTGTTACATGTAGTCTTTTGAGTGAAAATCATATCTGAAATGCATTTTCCACTTTTATAGCTTGCTTCTTCAAAGACAGGGAAGCAGTTAAGATACTTACAAAGAAATTTGAATGCAAAGTTGTTCTATCATTAGTTCTCCACTAGGGCGATACTACCATCTAGAAATCTCTGGATGGTTTTTTAAAGTTGTCCATAGGGGTGGGGAGCAGTATGACATTTATCATGTAGGGCCCAGGGATCATAAACGTTTTACAGTGTGTAGGACGTTCCTGGACAAGGAAGAATTGTCTGCCCCAAAACATCAATGGCCTCTCCTCTGAGAAATAGCAATGTTTTCTCATTGTCCTAGATTCCCCCCCCCCATCTTTTACAATCTTCTTGCCAGTGTCTATTTTGAAAACTGCTTTTTAAAACAATTCATTTACTTCAAGTCTTTCCAAAAGTACAGCTTGATTTCATAGAGATAACCACTCATTTTTTCCCCACACTTACATTTTTTGGCCTACATGATGTTATATAAGCACATTTTGGAACAACCAATAACCGACTCTTGGTGGAATCCAATACCAACATATGGAGTAAAACGCACAGGCATGGGCTGAGGAAAAGTGACAAGAAAGTAAATGCCAGGATGAGCAGGAGTGGGCGCAGCATCACAGAAGCCGAAGAAGTAAAGTTTTTTGTTTTTGTTTTTAAATTGAGGGGCATTGTCAGGTGTGACAGATAAGATTTGTAAGAAAAGAACTGAGAAATGTTCACTGGGTTTGCCAGGTAGGATGTTTGCTGACCTTAGCAAGATTAATATAAGTGAACTTGTGGGTCGTGAAACAAACTACCGCATTTTTCAGGCTATAAGGCGCACTCTCCCCCCAAATTTGGGAGGAAAATGGGGGTGCGTCTCATAGTCCTAATGTAGCGTACCTGGCTTGCTGGGGGGAGGGGGTGTGGCGGTGGAGCGTGGTTTTTTTTTCCTATTTTCCTCCTCTAAAACCTAGGTGTGTCTTATGGGCTCATGCATCTTACAGTCCGAAAAATACGGTATGTAGATTCAGGCCCCAGAGGTGAGAAACAAAAAAAAGTGGAGAGGCTGTGATGTCTTTGTTTTCAAGGGAGAAGCAAGCACCTGTCTTAGTCCATGGGCGCTGCTCTAACAAACACCAGCGGCTGGGCAGTTCTAAACAACGGACCAATCTTGCTCACAGAACGGGGGCCCGAAGGTCCGAGATGGGTGCCTGCATGGTCCGGTGAGGGCCCTCTTCCAGGTCACAGACTTTTTGTCTTATCCTCACGTGGGGGAAGTCTCTGTTATAAGGCATTAATCCCATTTATGAGGGTACCACCCAGTGAGGCAGAGACTACTTTTCCAAGCTAGGAAATTAATATTAAAAATTGGCCTGGTATTATATTAATTAAGAAACTTAAGTCCAGCTACATGTCATGATTAATAAAACTACACCAAAAACTAAAAACTACATAGAAATTCTCATATAAAGGGATGGGAGGAAAGAACAGGTAGATATTAGGCTGAATGTTGTTGATATTCAGCTGTTTCATAAAAATTGTAACTTCATATGATTCAACTAATAATAACAAAAAACCACTAATAGAACAATTTTAATATCAGACTTTTGAGGCAAGAGCAGTACTAAAGATAAAGAGAGATTCAAGAACAATCAATCAAGAAGATAAATTAATGATCTTGAATGTGCTTACTTATAATCTCAAAATATGTATAGCAAAAACTATACCAAGGAGAAATGGACAAATCTATGATAGAGGTACTTAAAATTTCACTGTCAGAAGTTATTAGACAAAAAAGTAAAATGGAGAAGATTTAAAGAACAAAATAAACATAGAACCCTATTCAACAAATAGTGATATATATTCTTTTAAAATACATATGGAATCTCTTCCTAAATGTACTACATGGTGGACCACAAAATAAACATCAGCAAATACCAACGAACTTATATCATACCAACCCCATTTTCTGACAACACTGTAATAAATTTAGAAATCAACAAAAGCATAGTCTGAAAACTTCCTATGTTTGGAATCTAAAAAGAGCACTTCCGAATGATTCATTTGGAAGAAATGCACAACGGAAGAAACTCGTTTCCAGCGGTACGGCAGATTGCACCCTCCCGTAAACCACTGAGAAACTTGGCCAAGTGTGCAGTACACGTTCTAGGGATATTAGCATGCTAGGAAGAAAGTAAAGAATACTCGGGGCAGCAACTGTAAGAGGTAGGTCTTGAGGGTACCTGCCAAACCCAGGGGGTTTGAACTTCTGTTTCCACGACATGACAGCGTGCAGGGGATGAAAAACTATCCCCTGCATCCTGTCCAATGTTGGGAGTCTGCTAGGAGATGCTCTTGAGTGAATCTAGAACTTTTCCAAAGGACTTCATCCTCAAGGGAGAACTAGAAATGAACCTTCACACAGACATGTGGTGAATCATCTACCATCTGTGGGTTGTGAAATCACTTATGTGGTTACCGTCAGCATTGGTTTTTCTGAATATTAAATATAGTAATGCTTCATGTAACTTCTGTTTGGATTGTTGTGTCGTAGTGTATATTTGTATATGAGTGTGTATGTGAATGTATTTGGTTGCATTGTAATTTTTTACCATCATCATTGAGCCATAGTAAAAAAAAACCAAAAAAGAAAGAAAGCTGCGGCGTCAGAGGCGCTGTGCTGTACGTGCACAAAGCCGGGAACTGCCGCGCGCTTCCGCGTTACTCACGGCAGCAAGGGGCTGCCAGCCGCCTAACACTCTGTCAGCGGTGGAAAGGGTAAACAAATATTTTTATACAAGAAAACATTACGCATCGGGTAAAATGAGATCATCTCATCGACCATTAACATAGATAAATCACAAAACTAATATTAAGTGGCAGAAACAAGTTGCCGAGTGAGAGGTAAGCAAAATTGAGTTTATGTTTTAGAAAATAATAATATAACATGGTGTTGCTTGCCATGAGACAATAAAAATATATATATAATGTATCTACCATTTTGTCGTTCATGTTTTTTGGTTTTACTTAGCTGGTCACCTGACTTTTGAGTGCCGCAATTTTCTCCGGGTAGACCCCAAAAGGGACATAGTTTTGGATGTCAGCAGTACAAGCAGTGAGGAGAGTGATGAAGAGAATGAGGAACTGAATAAATTGCAGGCATTACAAGAAAAAAGTAAGCAGTGCTTTTTTCCTCTTCATCCTCTCAAAATGTGTCTAAATGTTCTGCTCTATTATGTCATGCTCATCTGTTTTTCTATTGTGTTTATCATTAAGATATCTTTTCTGTTTTATGTAAGAACTCCTGCCTAGGTAAGGAAATAGGCTTTGAACATTGTAAGTAATTTGCCCCAAATCAAACAGCGGGTCAGTTACAGGACCAGAGGCAAGTCTGTTTTTATGCCCGAACCCAGGTTTTGTTGTTGTTGTTCCATCACGCTACGATATGTCCCACGGGGCAAAAGTCTGATTTAACACTTGGTTTCTAGCCCTGTTTGGCCATTTTTTAGCATGTGACTTTCAGCAAGTCACTTTGCCACTCGAAACCTCAGTTCCCTTGTGGAAAAACACAGAAGCCTGGGTTGTTAAATCGCACTGATTCAGGTCAGAGGTCTCAGCCAGTGTCCAGCTTTACTAAGAATATAAATCTGTAAATGACCGTGAGGCATAGGCAAAGCAGCAGAGTTCTGGGATGGCCAGTGCAGCTCCCCAGGTGTTTTCTTTCTACTTCAGAGCCCACTCTAGCCAGAACTTACATAAGAAGTTCCATAGTGCTTACACAAAACAAAGTCACTTTAATCATGAAACATCTCAATTTTTTCTGGATAGTTACATTTTCCAGGGAGCCATGCCCCGCAAATCTGTTGATTCCAGGATTGTTACCCATCAACAATCTTAGGCAAACCAGGGACATTCTGCTGTAAGCAGTCTGTAAATGAGGATTCTCTTGCCAGCAGCTTGATCATGGACTTCCAGCTTTCAGAACTGTGAGAAAATAAATTTCACTCCCCTCTTCCCTCCTAGAAAGGGTTCTCTAGCTAGCAGATACCATATATTTGTTTCCAGGAGATCTGTAATTAGCACTTGCATAAAGAAATTTCTTTCCTGGGGACCTCTTCCTATCCCTCCCTAAGCCCCTCAAAGAGAAGAGAGATTACAGACCTGTTTAACCATTTCTTTCCCATCTTGTGTATAAAATGGCCTATCTTTGCAGTGGGGTTTTATTGTCTGTGAAAATACTTTGTAAACTACAAAATACCACATGGTAGGTGTCACACAAAAGCAAAATACATTTTATTTGAATATGGGTTTAAGCCTGGGATGAGAGAAATACAAGAAGTTTAAACTCATTTGGGTCATCAGATAACAATAAACACTTTAGAAATTTTTAAGCTTTTCATATTATATCTGGTGAAAGCAAGTGCAAAGGCCAGATGCCAGGACACTGGGATGAGTGAGAGGGCAGAGAGGTCAAACACAGGCCCCCTGCCTGCGTGTGCAGCCGCAGGGTGAAGACAGGTGCTTGAATACACACCCTCACTTTTGCTCCCTGCTGAAACATCCCTGAAATGATAGTAGATTTTTTTTAAAGACATAAACTGACAAGGGCAATGAAAATGGGATAGGAAGCAATAGTAACGAAGTTTCGCCGGAAAGCAGGTGTTTTAGTGATAACAGACTGCACTCTTGAGAAAGACACATCCTATAACAGTGGAGAAATCTGAGCAGTTACCTGACAGGCACTTTGAAACCCCCTGAAGACTTGATAATGGGTATCCTTCGATACCTTTGTAACTGAGGAATTATGAAAGACTAAAAACAGAGGGACTGGTTAAAAAATCTGAGGTAGTTAGATGCTCAGTTCCTTCCTCCTACTCTGAAGCCAGGTGGCTTCTTCCCCCCATCACCTGAGCTGACTACTATTGATCAGTTTTCCAGACAGGCAGGAAAAGGCTTCTTAAATAGGAGCATACCAAACAAGGTGAGAGCAGTAGGTTAGGGGCACGTACAGAATGGTGAGCATCTTTCAGCAGTCTTCAACTGTTTGGTTCCCGGACATGTATCGCCTAGGCATAAGATTGGAAATTCACCTCTAGAGACTCTGACTCATCTAAGAAGAAGGTAATAAAGATATTGACATCAAGGTTCTTCAAGAACGTGGCCTAGCCAGGTTACCAGTGAAGTCCAGATTTCCAGCCTTTGCTTGCTGAAAGCTTCCAGTCATCTTTTTCGACAATCAAGGAGCACTGAATTTCTGAGGAAAGACTCTAGCCTGAAATACGAATACCAAATCCAACAGACCAAAAAAATCAACTCGAAGAATATAGTCGGTGAAGGGATAGGAAAACCTAAGAGAAGTAATTAGTATCCAGTTTTATGGAAGGATAAGGTACAGCATCCATGGAACATGAATAAGGTACTATAAAAAGAACAAAAACAAAACAACTTTTAGAAATTAAAAAGAAGCAGACATAAAAGTGATAAAAATGAAGAAATCTTAGCAAAACGAGAATAAAATAAGACAATTGAAGGATCAGTCTAGGAAATAATTCATTGAAATGAGTCACAAAAAAAGAAAACAAAATATTTCCAAGAACTAAAGGATATTAGTTTCCAGATGAAAAGATGCAGTAAGTGCCAAGCCCAGAATTAAAAATAGACCCCCACAAAGACACAAAATTATGAAACTTCATACCATAGGAAACAAGGAGAACATAGTTTAAACTTTCCAGAGCCAAGGTTAAGACAGGTCGTAGGTAAAGTCAGGAGCCGGAATAGCTTTGTATTCTCTAAAGCTATACTTGTAAGCTAGTAGATGTGAATAGTACTTTCAAATTTTTGAAGGAAATTCATATCCAAGATAGAATGATACACCCAACCAAATTATCCAAGTTTTGAAAAATTTACCTCTCACATACCCTCATTCCAGAGGTTTCCTATGGAAGTCAGGGAGTAGACCCAGAAAGGAAGTCCTGGACTACCTTGGACTTATACAAGGTATAACTACCTTTCCTTATACAAGGAAATACAAGTGGTAAGAAGGGAGTGCCTAAGGTGCTGGTAAAGGGAGATCCCAGGCTGTAAAGTGAGCAGCTAAACCGCACGGAGCAGAATGAAGTTTCTAGGAGAGAAAGCCTAAGCCTGTCCGTCCACAAGGGCAGCTTCTATCCCATCCGTCTGTACTGCCCTGGTCTTTAAAAAATTAATGCACAAAATTTTAGTATTAGGAAGGATCTTAGAGAACACATAGTTTAAACACCTAGTTTTATAAAAAAAGAAAAGGAAGACAGGTAACCTCTCCAAGTCAGTACCAAGATCTAGGTTCTTGACTGCTAGTTTTCATTATAACATGCAGCTTTCCAACATTAAAGATCATCCATCTATCTGGTCTTACCTTTATATTTTCCTTATCACGTCAGTCTTGAAGAATAGAGTACACTCCCATCCTGAGTAGCGGAGTGGTTTATGCTAGAGTGATTTTTCAATCAGAAGACCTGGGACAAACCCACCCTGGGAAGAAGGACAAGGGATTAACATATAAACTCCAGGATAAGTAGTTGGTAAACTTTGCTTATTAGAATCAGCTTTCCTCTAACCTCACGTTGAGAATGACAGACTCTATCTAACTTTTTTTTCCTTCTTAAAAGGATATGCCCGTGCATAGGCAATTAAAGGCTCAGAACTTGTTTCCAACTCTTCTGACTCTGACCCAGAACAGTGCTCATTTCAGTATATCATGCAGATTCCAATAATAAAGTTTTATAAGAGGGATGCTTTCTTTCATGCTCACCTAATGCAAGCCCAGTGACCCACCCCTACCCAAATAAACAATAGATTGGTTCCTGAGTACTTGGAGGAAGAGAATGTGAAGGTTGTATTCTTAGTTCCATTGATAACTCTTTGATATTGCTCAGATCTCTGAAGGGGTGAGGGTGAAACACTGCCTCGTTGAGTGTCAGTTCTCATCCCCTATCTTTTAGGTAGTCCTGGGGGTTCTTTGAATCCTTCCTTTGGTCCTTGGACGTAGAGAACTCTTGTAAAAATTATCTTGAATATGGTAAAGGTTTGTTTGCTTGTTTGTTTTGTTTTAATGACAAAAAATAGAGCCAGGGAAAGCAAAGAATTCTTAGCATACTTACGTAAATAGTTGTTCTGCTGTTATGAAATACAGTCATGAAAAGGAAGGGAGGGAAATGTCACCAAAAAAACAAGGCTCAAAACTTATTTTTGTGTAAGTTCTGTTTTCTGTTCTGCCCCTGTATGTATATATATTTGCTTCTATTATATTGCATATTTTCCGAAGCATTTAATAGTATCTTTCATTTAAAGATTAAAAAATTTTAATATCTTTTATTTAAAACAAACAAAAGTCTAGATCACAATTTCAGTTCTTTGTGAAAATTAGAGCATGTGAGAGCAGGACTCGACCTGGACAGGAACAAGTATTCTTGTCTTATCATACTCTGCCAGCCCGGAACCACGCCTCCTTAGAATATGCCATCACTGGGGCTGGGAACGGGGAGCTCTCCATCAGTCAGTGCACAGCGAGGGTCCTGAGTCCTTACTGACTCGCCCTGCGTGTGTACGCAGTTCTTCAGGAAGCTGGTGAAGGTTTTATGCTGTGTTTGAACTTCCTGAAGAAACGTTGGAATTGTACATGGTAGTAGCAAATATCCAAAGACCCATTTATGTTGCAGTACGCATAAATGTCAGTACTTACAAAGGACCCAAGAAATTCATATGGGTTTTTAAATTAATCAGCAGTGTGCCTGGCATTAGGAGATAGTCCTCTCCTCATCTTTTATCCCTTAATATTTTACAATATTCTTTTTGTTTAGTTTGGAAAAAAAATGTTGTATTTTGATCACATTGGGATTTTTTGGTCTAGTTTGGTTTTCTTGGCTTGTTTGGTTTAAGAGAATGTTATGTTAAATTTATGCTTGGTTTTATTTAAAGATTGTTGATACAGAAAACTGCGTAGAAGAAAATACCAAAATCAGGTATTTTCGTGTTGCCATAATTGTCTCTCTCCTTCCCTTTAGTAACTGCTGCAATCAAATTCAAATGAATGACTTACAATGGTGGTTTCAAGGTCTGTAAAGATAGGGCTTAAATGAATTCACACAGTGATTGGAGTAAAGCCTATCTGTGGCTCAAAATGTACTTTTTTAAAGACAGCTATTTGCTAAGTAGTTGGAAGATACAAGAGGGAATAAGAAATTTAGATTAATGGATCTGGGTTTGGAACTGCCTACACAGCTATTTAAAAGTAGCTGGAGTAACTACGAGCCTGGTGACAGATTTGCAAACAAAGATATAGTAGCTGAGCCTGCTTGTACTGCTAGGATGGATCTTCCCTTCTATCCCAGATCTCTCCGTAAGCACTGGATCCTAACCTCCAGCTCCCGTGCGTGACATGAGAGACCACTACTCTTGCTGATCGTTACAAAATTTAAGGCTAATGTACATGGGACCCACTTGCCTTCTATTTTGTACCCATAAGGCTGGTTGTATCATTTTCCAAGAAATTATTATTTTGCAAAAACTCGTATTCTTTTTCCTGCTGTGCCCGCATATGTTTTAACATCCTGTCTCAGGGAGAACCTCGAAGAGTAGGGGTGGGATAGTTTTCAGAGTGGTAGCGTAGAAGCACTGAACGCTCTAAAACAAACTTTTGTCTTCAGGGCTTGCACTCTCATATCCTACTGTCAGTACTGCTAGTTCCTAAGGGTGTATGGCTCAGAATAAGTATTTCTTGAATTCTAGGGTTATTTTGTTTTTATTAGAACTAATTTCTCTATTAATCTTTTTTTCCCACATTTTTATATTGTTTGAGTACAGTTGTCTGCATTTGCCCCCCACCCCAGCCATCCCCACTTCCCACCCTTGATCCTTCCCTCTTTGGTTTTATCCATGTGTCCTTTATACTTGTTCCTGAAAACCCTTCCCCACCCCATTATCCCCTCCCACCTCCCCTCAGGTTACTGTCAGTTTGTTCTTAATTTCAATGCCTCTGGTTATATTTTGCTTGCTCGTTTGTTTTGTTGATTACTCATCTCTATGTAATCTTATCTGGGGACTCCTTATTCATCATTCCTAAATGGACAAGGAAATGATTCCCATAGCTACTGTTTTATTTGCTTAGTTTCTCATAACCTTTTATTCTTTTGACATGTTTACAGTTAGTCATTCTGAATTTATTATAGCTATCAAAAAAAAAAAAGACAGCGACTCAAGAGACAGCTAAAGTAAATGTTTTAAAGATTTTATTTATTTATTTTTAGAGAGTAGAGAAGGGAGGGAGAAAGAGAGGGAGAGAAACATCAATGTGTGGTTGCCTCTCACACACACCCTGCTGGGGACCTGGCCCACAACCCAGGCATGTGCCCTGACTGGGAATCAAACCTGCAACCCTTTGCTTTGCAGTCCAATGCTTAATCCACTGAGCCATACCTGCCAGGGCTAAAGTAACTATTTTAATGTCAGATCAAGTACAAAGAATATTACTATAGATAAGAGGGTTTTTTTCATAATGATAAAAGTATCAGTTAATCAAGAGGACATATAAATACTAAGTGTTTACATACCTAAAAACAAAATTCAAAATTTATGAAGCAAACCCCTGATAGAACTACCAGGGAAAATTTTTGTGGATACACAAATCTACACTTATAGTTGGAGGTTTCAACACACCTCTCTCAATAATTGATAGAACAAATAGACATTATATCAGAAAAGATATAGAAGACTTGAATAACATTGTCAACCAATTTGACATATTTAACATTTATAGAACACCTTACCAAACAACAAAATATACATTTTTTTTCAAGTGCATGCAGAACATCTAGCAAGATGGACCTAATTCTGTGCTATAATTCAAGTCTTAAGAAGTTTTAAGTGATTCTAGTTATTCAAAGCATGTTCTCAATCCAGAAGAAAATTAAATTAAAAATCAGTAACAGATAACTTCCTAGAAATTTTCCAAATATTTGTAACTTAACACACTTCTAAATAACCCAGGGATCAAAGAGAAAAAAACAAAAGGAAATTAGAAAATATTTTGAACTGAATGAGCATAAAACCACAACACAACATTTATGGAAGACCCCCGAAGCAGCACTGGGAGGCAGACTTACAGCACTGAATGCCTGTATAAGGAAAGACAAAATGTGTCGAAGTCATGACTTTCAGCTTCCAATGTAACACACAAGAAAAAGAAGAGTAAATGGGACCCAAAATAGGCAGAAGAAAGGAAATAATAGAGGTGAAATAACAAAATGGAAAACAGAAAAACAATGGGAAAAATCAATGAAACCAAAAGCTGTTTTTTAAAAAATCTATAAAATTGAAAAATTGTTATTCAAACAGATCAGATTTTAAAAAGTCATTAATTATCAATATCAGAAATTAAAGAAGTGACAATACTGCAGATTATACAGATACTAAAATAAGGGAATATTATAAACAACCTAATGCCGGTAAATTCAACAACTTAGACAAAATGAACACGTGAAAGATACAAAGTACCAAAAATTTCAAAAAGAAATAAACTAAATGGCCTGCATTTATTAAAGAAGTTAAATGTTCAGTTTTAAAACTTTCAGCAAAGAAATGTCCATAGCTAGTTGGCTTCTTTCATGAATTTTACCAAGTATTTCAAGGAGAAATAATACCATGTCTACATAAAATCTTTTCCAAATTAAATAGGAATAGTTTTCAACTCAGTTTTTAAGACCAGCAGTACCCTGATAAAACCATATTTTGTCTACAAGAAAACTAGACTCCCAGAAATATAGATACAAAGAGAATTTTAAGCAATTGAAATATTTTAGCAAATCAAATCCAATAATATGTAAAAATCATACTATGTTTTAAACAAGTGTAGTGTATCCCAAGAATATGAGATTTTACTTCACATTCAAAAACCAGTCAATGTAATTCTCCATTTTTAACAGACTAAAGACTTCTATATGATAATTAAAATACTTTCAGAAATTATTTGAGGAAGTTTGTTGTCCATTTCTGATAGAAATCGTTAGCAAACGAGGGAGTTTCATCAACCTAATAAAAGTTGTTTATTTTAAAAAAACTGACGAGTTGGGGCATGTTCAGGATGGTATGGTCGTAGACAAAAGAGAAAAAAATGTAGGACTTTATGTAGCAAAGTCTGTATAAGTGATTGCATGTGTGTATTTGGTTATATGGAGAGAAAGCCTAGAAGAATGCACACCAAATTGTGTGCAAAAAAAGCAAGTTAGAGAACAGTACGAGTCCTCTCCTCCAAGGCACCAGTCACATAAATATTGTCTGTGGTTATTGTCCCGTGACCCTGGAATCCTGATCCTAGGATCCCATGACCCCAGCTTTGTGTGAAAAGGAAAACTAAAAAACTGTATTTGATTGTATGGTTTTGTTTTTTAAGGCTTGGAATGGTACCCACCAAAAATTGATTTGCTATAGAAATTAACATTAAAGTACTAGAATTTTTTACTCAATGCATTTATTAGTATTTGAAAATTTTATAAAAAGCATATAATAAAAATAATCAATGGACCTTAAAGGCATTATGCTAAGTGAAATAAGTAAAAAAATACAAATGCCATATGATCTCACTTGTATGTATGATCTGAAGGACAAAAAGGAAACACTAAGCTCATAGACACTGAGCGCAGGTCGATGGTTGCCCGGGGCAGGGTTGGGGATGGCGGTGAAATGGGTGAAGGGGGTCAAAAGGTACAACTTTCAATTATGAAATAAATAAGTAATGGCAATGTAATACGCAAATGGTGATTATAGTTAATATTACTGTATTGTGTATTTGAAAGCTGATAAGGTAGATCTTAAGTGTTTTTATCAAAAGAAAAACAGTATTTTTATAAGTATTTATTGTCACAGATGTGAACTACATTTATTGTAGTGATCATTTTGAAATATTTTCAAATATTGAATCAGTATGTTATACACCTAAAACTAACATCACATGTCCATTATACTTTATTTTTTTTAAAAAATCAAGAGAGGGAAAATTATTACAAGGAATGTGCAGTATCCTAACCAGTGAAAATCATTAACCAAAATCAAAAATGTATATATATCAGTACATAGACCCATGGTGACCTGATTCTTTCCCATCAACACACAGGAATAAATGAAGAAGAAGAGAAGAAAAAAGAAAAAAGCAAAGAGAAAATCAAGTTGAAAAAAAAGAGGAAAAGGTATTCTCCTAAACATCATTGCTTAAAAATCAGGACTGTGACTCCAGGATGGATTATGTTATTTCCCAGTGCACTCCAGTTTAACACTTTTTTTCTCAATTGGAGTTAGGTGCTCAATTGTTAAAGTAAAATAACAGAAGTCCCTCATTTCAAGAATCAAAAATAAAGTCAACATTTAGCCACCTTAAATTTTCTTTTTGGAGCAAATCAAGAATAAATAAATAACACCCCTTCCTTTTATATATTCTAGAATTTTAAGTTTTAGAACAATAGCTAATCTTTTAATGGGTATATGTCTAAATTCTTCACATACATATTTGTATTCATCTGTATGATGTTGGAGCTTAAATATTTGTATTTGCAAAATATTATTGCCTTGTCTAAAAAATTCATTGGTTAATAAGATTTATGTACTCACATGTCATGCTAAAAATTCCTTCAGGTCATTCAAAACCTTCATCAGCTACCTGTAAATTTTTATATCAACTCTTTTAACAATTAACTGGTTAAAGAAATAGATCAAGAGAATTAATGAGCAACTTTTTTCATGGTTAATGAGTGCAGTTTCATTCATACTAGAGCAAACATATACATACAGACATTATTTATAATACAGTTGAAGTGGAGCAAGAGACTGCATGCAAAATAAGCTCCTGAAATGGCCAAAAGTCTCAGGTGAGTAGACAAGGAGGAGAAAGGAATGCAGCCTACAGAGATGGGGACACTCGGGGTCCCTAAATAAGGAAGGCAGTGGTGGAGGAGTCCACCCCAGTCACTCTACAGACAACCCTGCAGGTTCGCATGTTCGCTTTTTTTCCTCTTTGTGTCTCTGTCCAATTTTTTTAGTTTGGGTTTTAACTTCTAACATCTAGATCACTTGAACTAGTTCTTGAGATGCCTATTTCATTTTAAACTAACTCATTTTATGTCTTGTCATACATATTTGGGGTTGCGTATGGGTAGATTGTTACACACTTCATATAAAGTCTGAAGAGATGGCTTTTCTGGGTTTTTTGTTTTTTCTTTTTTTTTTAATAGTAGAGGAAGGACTTCTACAGTTTTTTGTTCTCAATTTAGTATTACAGTAATATTTAAAAAGTTTAATGATAAATCATCCTCATTCATCTATATAGAAGATTCATTTAAAAGTATCTTTTCTGCAACTAGTGAAAATTATTTTGAAATGAAAGTGTTTGTCTGTATCACTCTGCATCTGGAAGAATCAAGTACTTTAACTTGAAAAGTCAAAAGAATTAACAAAAGTGCTTTTATTTTACTAATGTTCAGTTTTTACTCATTTATACAGAGGTACATAATTATAACCCTTTTCATATAATTGCATCCTTTTGTGACTCTTTTAAGAGAATATGCCATTGATTTTCAACTGCTGTGCCGCAGAATTTTTACAACATGCAGTACCTGACTATTTAGGCAGGGGCACTGACCTCTTTTCCCTTAAATTGTCAAAAAAATGACAATAGCCAACACAATGGCTGTCCAGTGTGAACAAATTAAAATTATACCTATTTTTGTCAGAACAGCAAAAACATGTATTTTGGTGTGCCAAACAATTTTAGTGATTAGTTTATGCGTTCCATGAGATGAAAAAGGTTGAAATCGCTGGAATATGCTAACAAGTTACTGCATACAGAAGTGAATTGTATATATAATGAGGCTTGGTAAATGCAACTTTGTTTGCTTAACAAAGTTTTGAAGGGTATGAAGGATGAAAAGCTGAAAATCAGAAAAATAATTTTCATTCCTACCAAAATTAAAAATTATTTAACTATAGAAAATATAACTATAACTGTATAGCTTATATAACTAGAGTTGAGCAGAATAGAGATAATTTGTTTTGTCAATTTCTGTGACCAAGTAGCAAAAAGTTCTAAATTTAGCATTTTAAAAGAATACAAGTATACAAAGCACATTTTGAGTTTCTTTCTTTATACCCCCACCTTTCTCCAAGAAGGATTTAAGGCAGATCAAATTCATTTAAATTTACCTATCAGCTATAACTGCAATTATCAGTCAGTATATATTATTGCCCTTAGGTCTTATTCATCGAGTTCCGCTGAAGAGGACACTTCAAAACAAAAGAAACAAAAATACCAGAAGAAAGAAAAGAAAAAAGAAAAAAAGAATAAGTCCAAAAAGGGGAAACATCACAAAAAGGAAAAAAAGAAGAGAAAAAAGGAAAAGCATTCTTCTACCCCTACTGCTTCTGAAATCTCCAGAAAGTAACTGAGACTGTGGCTCAAGCCATTACATTTAAACATTGCTTCTGAAAATCATTTCACCTTTCTTGGAATTTGCTATATAATTTTGCTTTGCAATAAATCACAGGCTTGTCCACATAGACATTTTTTTCATATATAGGACCATTATCCTCTGGCAATATACTTTTAATGTACTGTGATTACGAAGTATTGAATGAGTCTTACTACTTGATAGCCATGCCACAAGTATGGTTATCTATAGATACAAAACACGTCATTTTTGGTATCTGTGTCTCTATGTTTGACTGGTGTTTTTTACTTCATAAGTTGATTGTAAATGGCTTTACTACAGTCAACACAGGTAATCTACCTGGCCGTCCATGAGTATTCCTGAATCAAGTGTCTACCTTCTAGTGATACAGCGAGGGAGGGGAGGATGCTTCGCTCTTGACACTGAGAAACCTAATAGACTTTTATATCCTGTGATAATGTATACAGGTAGTCATATTCTTCTCTTCTTTTTTAATCTCTGGCTTTTTTTTAATGTCATAGAAGATGAAGCTGATTTATTGATCCTGATGAGAACTTTTTAAATGAATGGTATCAACAGGAAGAAGATAATGAAAATATAACAAAGTTTCGTTGTTTTATGACATGCAGCTAGTACCTGCCTCCTTTGTTTTTATAACTATGAAGATATTTCTTCCTGTTTAAAAAGACCAATCTAGTTCAGCCTATTAGTAAGTCGCACAGAGATAATGTGATGTTGGGCCGGGTTTTTAGGGTAGACTCCTGGGTGGTCTTGCAGATGTGCCATATTGGCATGTCTCAGAGTGATACCTCAAACACAGAACTTTTTATTGAGAAAGATGACAGCTACATCTTCATTAGAACTGACTTTTGTTGTATTCAGTGTGTAAATTTTATGAAGCTTGTTTCTATGAGTAATGTGGAAAATTTTTTATAAATGTGAAAATATTTATTTGTCTGAAATAATTTGTAGTTTTGAAGCAGGTTTCACACTGAATTTATGGTTTCATAAATGACCAGTTTGGAGTGTTTCTCTCTTTTATTTCAGTCATAAACCTCAGGAGCAGTGACAAAAATTTAGGATTAAGAATTTTATTCTGTGCTTTTTAAAACTTAAGAGCCAGGGAGTTGCATCATGAAAGTCTTTATATACCAATGGAAATTTTATATGGGTAAGAATTTTCAAACACGTGCTAGTAGATATAAGTGTTTTACATTTTAAAACTCACAATGATCAGTGTTAGTTACTTTGCTTAACATTCGGGTATCACTTATGCCCAATAACTTAAATACTTTTTATCGTAGCAGCATCAGAAGTCAGTCCATTTTCAATGCGCAGCACCAAAGATGGCAGGTACCTCACTGTGGTGCAGTTACAAATTTTCAAATTGATAACCTACAGACATGGCTTCAGATGAATTCATTATGGTGAAATCAGGTAAGTACATGTAACCACACAGGCCACAAAGGTGTACTCATTCTTTCTTCACCCTACGCCTCTCCCTGGCATGACCTCAGTAAGCCTGGGGGAGCCTCATAACTCAATATACGCTTACCATGCTCAAATTCTAGGGATGCCACGCTCACATCCCTGTGCTATAGCATTACAGCCGCAGAAGCTCTCACACCAACAGCTTTTCCATGGCCTAATTTAGTCATGGGGCCACAAAAAGAAATTATATTGTTTAAACTAAGTATAGCCAGTTGTTTGGAGAGAAACACAGAGCTATTAGGTTTTTAAGGGCTTATTTTCCCATGACTTTATTGTATGTATTTTTGAAACCTGTATTTTCTGAAAATACAGTTCTTTGGCTATCAAAATGAAAAAATTAGTAAAATAAGCTTTTTAAATGATTGGAAAATGCTGTGTATAAAGAATGGCCTCATCCCACTGTGTGACATGGTTTAATATGACAGTTTAGTGAGCAGGGTTAATTCAGTTATTTGTAAGTTTCGTTTCTGTTAATTGTTGAGATTACAATTTGGCTCATTAAATTTTTTCTGAATGGTGACATGATGAATAATGGTTCAGAAGAGTCACGTAAAGTCCAGCCCCAGTTAACGATAGTATGTAAGTTAAAAGATTTTAATGTTTAATACTTATTTTCCCCCGAAACAGTCTTGGAATTATTCTTAAGTAAATTTTTATCATATGAGAGTAGTTTATGAAATATCTCATCTGAATAAAATAAATTTATTTTTACTCAAGTAATTTTCTTCTAAAGTGACATTATTATTATTGGGCTTGGATGCAAATCTCACTAGTATATTTTGGAAAAATTAGTAAAATTTCCTCTCCTGCAATATATAGCAGAAGGAAAAGTCAATTTAGTAGTAAAAATCCAAAAAGTCCTGGCCATTTCTCACTACATGACCTTCAGCAAAGTCATTTAGCTTCTCTGGGCCTTGGTGTTTTTCATATATAAAATGTTGTACCAAATTATCTCTAAGATCACTTCCAGTTCATAGTATATATGAGTATTGATATTTTAGTAAAATTCAAAGTGATATTATTCATTTTAGAAATTATCACAGATAAGCAGTAGCAATCGGTAGTAGTAAAGGTTGTACGTATTAATACTACTGTTAAACACATTCAGCATCTGTAAACAGATAATTGATACTTGGTTAAATCCTTATTGCCCAATATATGTCATTTTTACTAGATGCAGACCGAATTTTTGTTTAGAAATGTGTGTGTAACCGCATTATCTGAACACTTTGAGTCAATTGCTTTTGGGGCGATGGACCTACTCCCCACACATCTCCCTATTTTCTCCATATCATCTGTTAGCTAAAATCTCTTAGATGGATCCCATTGCTTCACACTTAATACACACCTGTTTGTGGTTCTCTGAGGCCAAAGCATCAGTCAGTAAGCAGTAAACATCTGTGTGTGTCTGTATGTACTACTCCCAAATTATAGAACCCCGTGTCACTTTCAGTTAAACTAGGTTGAAGAATTATGAATAGCATTCATAAAAATGCCATTGTGCCCTTTCTTTAACAAACATTTATTGAGTGCCTACCATGGCAAACGCTCTGATAAGTACTGGGGGTACAGAGATTAAAGAGATTCATTTTCTCCCCTGAAGACGTGCATCATTTACTTGTAAGGAGGAACAGCAGAGCACATCATATCAGTGCGATAATTGACCTGAACATGGTTTCCAAGAACACACAGGGGCGCTGTGCTTAGACTGGAGAAGTTAGAAGAGGCTCCCTAAAGAAAGTAGTACCTAAAGTGCATTTTTTGAAAAAGGTTTTATTTACTTACTTATTTTAGAGAGGGTGAGAAACATCGATGTGTGTGAGAAACACCAACCGGTTGTCTCTCCGATGCACCCCGACCTGGGACCAAACCCGCAACCCAGGCACGTGTCCTAACTGGTTATCAAACCTTTTGCTTTTCGGGACAACACCCAACCCAGGGAGCCACACCCGTTAGCACTGAGGTGCGTTTTGGTGGTGGGTGAGAGTGGCAGCTGTGGCAGTTTCTGACAGAGTGGGCTGCTATGAACAAAGACCACAGTGGAGGCCAGCAGGTGTGTGTGTCAAGAATTAACAAGCAATAAGATTTAGGGGAGATGAGGGTGGGGAGGGATTGAACAAAATGGAAAAAGGACTCATGGACAACAGTGTGGTGATTGCTGGGGCAGGGGGTACAAGGGGACTAAGTGGTAATGGACAAAATATAAAAAGATTAAATTAAAAAATAAAATGAACTAAAAGATTTGAGACTCCCATTTTAGGTTCTCAGGAACAAGAGGAGGAGGTCTTAGCGTCTGTGTTAGGGAGTTTGTGTAAATAGTGAGACACCATGAGAGAGTTTTAAGGAAAGAAATGTCTTAATTGGGGTTTGGTTTAATTCATTTCATAAATCCACAAGTCTTAGAAGGTGCAATTGCTCTCATTAGACGGCCACATAGAAAATAATTTGAATCTTTTCGTCCTATTATTTGTACTCCTCTAGTCCCACTTTTCTAAGATCTGATTATTACTGAAAATTATAATGATTTGTCTCCTAAACACACATAAACCTGTTGTATTCTTTATCAGCCCACCTCCAGAATTACATGCATATGTACGTACCTGTAAATGTGCTTTGTTATACATTTTATTTTAGGTTATTTTTTACTGACAAATTCTGTTACTATGTTAGCATTTGTTATGTCCAAATAAATCATTTAAAATACATCTTTCAGTATATAGACTGCTGTAATTTGATAAGGCTTCTTGCTTGTCATATTTTGTCTCATTCTGTGGAGCACAACTGCTCCAAAGTGACAGCCACTCGTACCTGTTGGTCCCCTGGGTGAGCCCTGGGGCTCTCAGGTACCCTCATTGGCAGGGAGTGCCGCAAGAACTGCACCCGAGACGAGCGCTGGGGTTCAGTCTCCTTGAGCAGTTGGCAGTCACGAATGGGAGGTTTCTTAGGCCAGCACAACGCTAATCTCACTTGTAAAACCCAGGGTCTTCTGAGCTCATTTATCTTCTCCCAGGTCCCCTAGAACTGCAGTGCAGAGAATTGGGATGCATCTCCCAGAGCACACCCATGATGCGTCCAGCCGTGCGCGGCCCCGTGTCTGTCCCACAGGTTAGGAGTCTGGAGACCATGAGCATTTCACTGGACTTAAGTTGTACTTCTTGTGTCATGTGTGACCAGTGCCTTAACTAAACTTAGCCTGGATTTTCACCTGAGACATCTGTTGGGTAATACAATGATTAATATCTGGGTATTAAAGATAGCCGACTTTCTGGGATTTTTTAAATCAAGCTGGGTAAAAGATGAAGAAGTACCACAAATGCTATATACATGCTTCACAAAAAAATGAAAATTCTTTGCTTTTGTGACCACTTAAAATGTGACTTTTTAATGGTAATGTTTTAATTTCCAAACTTCCCATGCACTGTAAGCAATTTTAATATTTAAACATTGACAAAATTGTGCTCTTTTTGAACATAAAATGTAACAGGCAGTAGAATGTTACGAAACTGATAATGATCTGGAACTACGATGTCAGCATAGCCCCATTTAAATTAAACTAACTAAAAAAAAAATGTATTCAGTTGCTCTGGCCACATTTCACGTGCCCAGTAGCTGCATTGTAGGTAGTGGCTACCCTGCCAGACTATGCACATATAGAAAGAACATTTCCATCTCAGAAACTTTGCACAGTGCTCGCTTAAAAGATATCCCCAGTGCTCGGCAGAAATTTTTACCACCTAATCGAAAGTTTCTATCCCTGAGCTTTGTACATCTGAGAGCTATAAAGCATTCCTTTTGTTCCTCTGTCAGACCAGAGAAGCTACATTTGCCATATTTGAAAAGCTAGTCTTCCAACTACAGAAATTTTACACAACACAGGGAAGTATGTGTTCCGCAGAGCCAGCTTAAAATTAATCCTTTTTTCCTACTACATTCTATTGTAAAACTAGATCTGTGTTCTTAAAGTAGAAATTACACTTTAAAAAATCTTTTAAGATAATTATAATTTTCAGAAACTATAGTTTTATTTCCAGATTTCTAAGTGATACTACTTCATCAGCCTTAGGTGGGACCAGAGAATGTTTTATACCTTGCATTGTAGAAATTCCTTAGGAACTTTATCAGTGAAGAATTTTTGCCATGGTTATCCTTTAGTGTGCAGAAAATACATATTATGCAAATTATACATTGTAATACATTTTGTTACCGAATGTTAGCTTTTATAAAGGCAACATATTAGTGTGTCCAGCAAGCCCTCTAAAAAAAAGCATGGATTGATTTCTAAGAGACTTAAGACCATTCCACCTAGTTTATAAGACCATTCTCCTGGAAATTACCCATCTACCCAGTAAATTTAATTGGAGTGACATTGGTTAATAGGGTCATATAGGTTTCAAGTGTGCATTTCTGATGCATGATCTGTATATTGCACTGTGTGCCCACCACCCAAAGGCAAATCATCTTCCGTCATCATATATTTGGTTCCCTTTATCCCCCCTACACTCACCCACCCCCTTCCCTCAGGTAACCATCATACTGTTGTCTGTATCTATGAGTTTCAGTTTTATATCCCACATCAGTGAAATCCTGTGGTTCTTAGCATTTTCTGACCAATCTATTTCACTTAGCATGATATTCTTAAGGTCCATCCGTGTTGTCGCAAATGGCAGTATTTTATCTTTTCTTATGGCTGAGTAGTATTCTGTTGTATATATGTACCATGTGTTCCTTATCCAGTCATTATTGAAGGACACTTGGCTGTCTCCATGTCTTGGCCACCATGAGTAATGCTGCAGTGAACATAGGGGTGTATATATCTCCGCGATAGATGGCTTCAAGTTTTTTGGGTAGATGCCCAGGAGAGGGATTGCTGAGTCATACGATAACTCTGAATTGTTTGAGAAACTGCCAGGCTGTTTTCCATAGTGGCTGTACCAGTCTACATTCTCACCAGCAGTGCATCAGAGTTCCTTTTTCTCCACATCCTCTCCGGCACGTGTTATTACTTGTCTTGTTGATAATTGTCGTTTTAACAGATATGAGGTGGTATCTCATTGTAGTTTGATATGCATTTCCCTAAAAGCTAGTGAAGTTGAGCATCTTTTCATGTATCTGTTGGTTATTTGTATGTCTTCTTGGGAGATGTGTCTGTTCATGTCCTCTGCCCATTTTTTAATTGGATTATTTGTTTGTTTGCTGTTAAGTTGTATGAGTTCTTTACATATTTTGGATATTAACCCCTTGTGGGTGCTGTTATTTGCAAATATCATCTCCCATTCCATTGATTGCTATTTTGTTTTATTATCACTTTCTTTCATTGTGCAGAAGCTTTAGTTTGATATAATCCTGTTCATTTATTTTTGCCTTTACTTCCCTTGTCTTTGGGGTCAAATTCATAAAATGTTCCCTATAACCAAAGTCTGTAAGTTTAGTACCTGTGTTTTCTTCTATGTAAGTTACTGTTTCAGATCTTATATTAGGTCTTTGATCCATTTTGAATTAATTTTTGTACATGGGGACAAACCGTAGTCTAGTTTTATTCTTTCGAATGTGGCTTTCCAATTTTCCCAGCAACATGTATTGAAGAGGCTTTCTTTTCTCCATTATGTGTTTTGTCTCCTTTGTCAAAAATTATTTGCCCGTATACACGTGGTTTTATTTCTGGGATCTCAATTCTGTTCCAGTTTGTGTGTCTGATTTTTTGGCGAATACCATGCTGTTTTGATTATCATAGCCCTGGAGTATAGTTGAAGTCAGGTTGTATGATATCTCTGGCCTTCTTTCTTTTTTTTTTTTTTTTTCAGGATTACTTTGGTTCTATGAGCTCTTTTATGGTTCCATACAAATCGATGATGTTTTTTCTATTTCTTTAAAAAATGTCATTGAGATTTTGATGGGGATTGCATTGAATCTGTACATTGTTTTGGGTAATATGGCCATTTTAACTATGTTGATTCTTCCAGTCCATGAACACAGAATATCTCTCCATTTTTTCAATCTCTTTTGATAATGCTTTATAGTTTTCAGAATAAAGGTCCTTCACATCCTTTTAAAACAATGTTGATTCTTCTAATCTGTGAACATGGAATATCATTCCTTTTTGTTGTGTCTTTTTCAATCTCTTTTAATAATGCTTTGTAGTTTTCATTATATAGATCCGTCACATCCTTTGTTAAGTTTATTCCTAGGTGTTTTATTCTTTTTGTTACAATTGCAAAAGGAATTTTTTTTTCTCTTTCTGAAGTTTCATTATTAGTATATAGGAAAGCAGTGGATTTGTGTACATTGGTTTTGTATCCTGCAACTTTATGGCATTTGTTTATTGTTTCTAATAGAATTTCAGTAGAGTCTCCAGGGTTTTCTGTATACAGAATAATGTCACCTACAAGAAGTGACACTTGTACTTCTTCCTTCCTGATTTGTATGCCTTTTATTTTTTCCCTTGCCTGATTATTCTGGCCAGGACTTCCAGAACTATGTTGAATAAGAGTGGTGAGAGTGGGCATCCTTGTCTTGTTCCTGATTTTAGAGGAAAAGCTTTCAGTTTTTCACCACTAAGTACGATATTAGCTAGAGGTTTGTCATATATGGCCTTCATTATGTAGAGGTATTTTCCTTGTATAACTATTTTGTTGAGTGTTTTAATTCTAAATGAATGTCATTGCTTAGTAACTTATCACATTCTTTTTCTGCATCTATCGATAAGGTCATATGATTTTTATCCTTCATTTTTTAAAGTGATGTATCACATTGATTGAATTGCACATGTGAACCATCCTTGTTCATCCTGGAATGAACCCTACTCGATGTGATGTGTTATTTTTTTAATGTATTGTTGTCTTTGATTTGCTAGTGTTGTGTTTCGGAGTTTTGCTTCCGTATTCCTCAGAGATGTTGGTCTGTAGTTTTCTTTTTTGTGTGCTGTCCTTGCCAGGCTTTGGCATCGGGTTATGTTGGCCTCATAAAATGTGTTAGGAAGTATTACCTCTTCTTCAATTTTTTGGTGAAGAATTTGAGGAGGATAAGCATCAGGTCTTCTTGGAATGTTTGGTAGAATTCACTAGGGAAGCCATCTGGTCCTGAACTTTTATTTTGGGGAAGGTTTTTGATGGTTTATTGTTGATTTCTTTACTGTTGATTGGCCTATTTAGATTTCCCAGTTCTTCATGATTCAGTCTAGGAAGTTTATAAGTTCCTAGGAACTTATCCATTTCTTCTTGGTTATGGAATTTGGTGACATATAGTCTTTCATAGTATTCTTGTAGGTTCCTTTGTACGTTTCTGATGTCTGTGGTAACTTCTCTTTCATTTCTGATTTTATTTATAGGAGGAGTCTTTTCTCTTTCTCAGTGAGTCTAGTCAGGGGTTTGTCAATTTTATTAATCTTTACAAAGAACCAGCTCTTTGTTGTATTAATTTTTTGAATAGTCTTTTTGTTCTCTATTTCATTCAATTCTGCTCTAGTTTTTATTATTTCTGCTGACTTTGGATTGCTTTGTTCTTTGTTTTCAAGTTCTTTAAGATGTAATGTTAGGTTGTTTACTCGGGATTTTGCTTATTTCTTGAGATAGGCCTGTAATGATGTAAATTTCCCTTTTGTTACTGCTTTTGCTGCATCCCAGAAGTTTCGACATGGCGTATTATCATTCTCATTTGCCTTCTCATATATTTTGATCTCACCTTTCCTGTATTCTTTAACCCAGTCATTTTTCAGTGTGTGTTGTTTAAGCTCCATGTATTTGTGGGTTTCTTTACTTTCTTTTTGCTGCTGATTTCTGATTTCTTATAAAAATAACTGCCTCTAAGTACAAAAAAGGTGAAATTCTGGTAATGTGACATACATTTCTCATTGTACCTCATTGAGATAGGTTTGCTTGTCTGTGTTATTGATAAATTCTTTAATTTAGCCTGAAGTATTAGCATAATTTTGTGTAATATGCAAACCTTTTAATTAGCAAATAAAAGTAAACTTATGCACATGAAAATCTATCAAAACTTTAGTGTGTTTTTAATAAAAGGATTGAATGATCAAAAATGCTGCTATGTTTTGCTTTGTGAGTGGCAAATTTTTGAAAATTATTATGAGCTGTATTTGAAATGCACTCTTAATTTTTGTCTTTCCATCTCTCCAGTGAGCTTTTACAACACAAGATTTTTAATACACCGTGTTAATTTGTGTTGTATCCATTGTTTTTTCTTGAATTATATCATCAGCTTCACAGGTTGTTTCATTTATTGAATTTGATGCTGCGTTTGAATTGGGGGCTTTGATTTTCCTATTTGAGCTACCTGCAAATACACAAAATGAAATAATTACGTGAAAAGATGACATAAAATTTGAATTTTTATCATTTTTGCTTAAAAAATAAATTTTATAGCAATATTAAAAATATGATGTCCTGAAAACACTATGTGAATAAGTGAGAATTAAATCATTTCAAAAGTTGTTTTTGAGTATTTCCTCCTGGAAGTCCAATAAGGGAGATGTTCAGTAACAGAAGTAAGGTTTTGATTACTATGCTTGCTTTTCTTCATGCTTCTGTGGAGATAACTATGCATTTGATGAGGTCAGGACTTCTGAGTTGCTTAATAAAAGGGTGACTGTCCCTATTCATAAAGCAAACAAAACTATACTGAAGCCAATCATAGTAATTTGCAACACTTTTAAGGCTTTGCCATCATAGTCAGTTTAGATGTAATTTTTAAAAGGAACACCTTTATTCCATAATTTCATTCACTCGGGTGTAAATATAAGTCCAGAGTGCACAAGAGTAGAGAACTTTATGGTGGCAAAATAATGTACTTCTGACCATCCAGTTGTAATGTTTCAGTCATTTAGTTTGATTTGGAAAAGCTAATTTGTTGAAGGCACAACGTTTTCTAACCCAGCAAGTAGCCCTCTGCCCAAACAGATGTTTAAGATAAATGTAGGAGAGGAATCTGGCATGAAAATTTGATGAACTGGGGAAGTTTATCCCCAGTTAACAGTGATGACTGTTATTTGCAAAGCAGACTTTAAAAAATGTTTGGTTCAAATTTAACTACTATTTAAACACTTAAATTACAGGATATATTCTATATGAAGGCCCTTGACATTATTTTCTTCTTATAACATTTGAAAAACAGAATGTTTGCAGTTTATTTTTCATTTCTTTAGCAGTATTTGTACTCTTCAGTATCATAGCAGGTAAAGATAAAAGATTAAAGTTTCATATTATCTGGGCAGCACTTGTATCTTATGTAAGCATTTCTTTAAACGCCTACGATTAGAATATTTTACTGGGATTTTTGGAAATCTGAAAACTAATGTGTAACTCAGGCCCTTTGTGTTCCCTAAGCTTTTTACATACTTAAATTCATAACATTTTAATCAGATTTGCAAGGTGTTATTGTCTACCTTGTCACGTACAGTTTTTGTTTTTGTCCTTTTTTATGATAAATAGGAAGTTATTTTCGAACTTCATTTGGAGCTCTCTAAGTCATCTGCATTCTGACAGCTCCAGTTCCCATTCTGCGTTTGTCTGGCAACAACAGCCCTCTGAGACTTAAAGGCTCACAAGTACATGTCAATACTATAGATTTTTCTTCATTGAGGACTCGTGAAGCCCCCTTCCTCTATCCCTGACTCATTGTTTCCTTGGCTACTGACTGGATTCTTCTAACTAGCACAGGTACAGAGATCATTTCTGAGATTGGCCTCAAGGTATGGCAGTTCCCCTAACACAACCAATTTGTACACAAACAAGAAAAGATTTGTTATAAACATTGTACTGACATTTTTGAAGCAGGAGCTTTGATTAGCAAGTTAACACCCCTAATGTTCTCTTCCTGCAGCTTATAAAATCCAAAGGTGCCTTCGATGTATTTCCCTCTGGTAAGTTAGAGTAATTGGACATGTGGAAAAACAGTTGTGATGAGTGGAGCTGTAGGGATAACAGAGTCCAGCTAACTGCATCCATTTGGAAGGATTTTAAGAGAGAAAGAAGGAAAAGTCCATGTTGCTTTAATACATAGAAGCTGATTTCTTAACCAACAAAATAGGGATAAAACCAGCTGCCTCTTTTCCATCAGAAAATTTCCATATGGATTCGATTTACATTAAGAAACCTGTAATTCCATTGAGCTCCCAAGGAATTTGTTCCGCATAAAGGGTTTTTCTTATCTAATTCCTCTTCTTCTTTACCTGAGTACAGATTGCAATAAAAAAAAAAAAAAAGATCCAGTATCACTTTGCTTTCCTGCGTTGACGTTAGATGCTTTTTTCCTGCTGGTTTCCCATTTTCTTTTTTTTTTCTTTTTGATCTGATCATCATGTATAAATCTCAACCTTCCTTTAAACCTATACTTCTCAGACTGGCACTTAAATTAAAGCTTTAACCTTTACCAACATTTAAATCCAATTCATCAAATGAATAAAATTCATCATTCAAATCACATCAAACAATCTTACCTATCCTCATCATAAACTAGGCCAATTTATTTTTTTCTCATAAGAGTTAAAGTTCGCATTCATTTTCAGAACCATTCCTCGGGGATCCTTTTATCCTATAACTCTTTTATGACCTCTGCTTTTTAAAAATTAAATTTGTTGGGGTAACATTGGTCAACAACATTATGTAAGTTTCAGGTGTACAATTCTATGTTACATCTTCTATACATTGCATTGTGTGCTCACCACCCAAACTCTAGTCTTCTTTCATCACCTTATATTTGACCCACTTGACCCCCTTCATCTTTCCCCCACTCACCTTCCCCTCTGTTAATTACCATACTGTTGTCTGTGTCTGTGAGTTTATTTTGTTTGTTTCTTTCTGTTGGATATCCCACATATGAGTGAACTAATATTGTCCTTGTCCTTTTCTATCTGACTTATTTCACATAGCATGATGCTCTCAAGATCCATGCGTGTTGTCCAGGGGGGCAGTATTTCATCCTTTCTTATGGCTGAGTACTATTCCATCGTATGTATTTACCACATCTTCATATCAATCACCTATTGAAGGGCACTAGGTTGTTTTCATGTCTTGGTCACCATGAATAATGCTGCAGTGAACAGAGGAGGATACATATCTTTACAAATAGTTTTCACATTTTGGGGGTAGATATTCAGAAGAGGGATTGCTGGGTCATATGGTAACTATTCTTAATTTTTTGAGGAACCTCCATACTGTTTTCCATAGTGGTTGAGTCAGTTTACATTCCCACCAACAGTGGATGAGGGTTCCTTTTTTCCTTCTTGTCTTGTTGATAATAGCCACTCTAACCAGTGTGAGGTGTATTTTATTGGGGTTTGATTTGCATTTCCCTTATAGCTAGAAAAGTTGAGCATTTTTTAAATATATCTGTTGGCCTTCTGTATGCCTTCTTGGGAAAAGTGTCAGTTCTGGTTTTCTGCCCATTTTTTAATTGGATTGTTTGTTTTGTTGTTGAGTTGTATGAGTTCTTTATATATTTTGGATATTAGCCCTTTAATGGATGTACCATTTGCAAATACCTGCTCCCAATTGGTTCATTGCTTCTTTGTTTTATTGATAATTCCTTTTGCTGTATAGAAACGTTTTAGTGTGGTGTAGTCCAATTCATTTATTTTTGCTTTTACTTTCCTTGCCTTTAGGGACAAGTTTACAAAAACCTCTCTGAGACCAAGGTCCTTAAATTCAGTAC
Organism: Desmodus rotundus; assembly: GCF_022682495.2. Lineage (NCBI taxonomy): Eukaryota > Metazoa > Chordata > Mammalia > Chiroptera > Phyllostomidae > Desmodus > Desmodus rotundus. The sequence goes on from NC_071387.1 coordinate 173,297,451, forward strand.
CTATGTTTCCTTTTAGGTATTTTATTGTTTGCTCTTGCCTGCCATTTCAAAATATCAAAAAATAAATAAATAAATGCTGGGTACCTCTGCCAGTCTTCATCTCCTGGCCACCTGGCAGAATGGTAATTAAACTCTTCTGCCATTGTCTGCCTGTTCCCTGGCATCTGTGTACTGCTCTGCAGTCCCATATACAGCTGCTTCTCATTACTCATCAGCTGACTCACCTTATTACTGAGTAGAAAATCTACACACCCCACTCATTGCATAATACCTTCTGGTGGAAACAAGCAGTCTTAAGTTTGTACCCTAAAAAGGTTTTTTTTATTTACAAGAGGATGGTCCCCCTTCAAGTTTAATACAATGCCCAGACCTGGATGTGAAATAAATGGTAAAAGGAGCAAAACTATTGACTTCTTCGTTCTTCAACACTCTGCCTCCCCATCAAGGATATAGAGGTATCTCTTGTAAACAGTAGTTAAAAATTCATTGTGAAAGTTCAAATATTAGACTTGCCCTTTTGCTTTGTCCATTTGTCAATGAGTAAAAGCAGCTTTAACTGGAAATGTTTTCCTACCCTATTTTATTCCACAATTGGTCTTTTTTTCTTTACATTTTCTTCATTGTTAATTTTTTCCATCCATTGATGATTAACATAACTAGCAAAAGAATTCAGCTGATGTTTTAAGTCCTTTAAATGAATTTTGACAATAAGAGATGGGCTTCTATTTTGCTTGTTGGTTCCAACATCAGCCAGGATCGGCTAATGCTGTGCCCTGAGGAGGACTCACAAATGCTAAATGTAGCAGTAGCTCTGCTGAGCAATTTGATTTTCTACGTTTTAGGAACAAAGACAACCATAGGAAATCCCAGGCTCATTATTTTAGGTAGAAAGCTCCCTTTAGGAGACAGACACAAGTGGCCTTCTCTGCCATTGAGTTCAAATTAGTCCATCTTCTACTAAGATCTTAATGAATTCTTAAAGCCTTTCTGAAACAAAGAATGGTATTACAAAATATTTGGCAGCCTAAATAGTGAGTTTTAAGCAGAGTTTTGTTGGATGTGTTAAACCCACTAAGAGAAATAGTTCTGAAAGTTATCTGTAAATGGGGTACAAAAACCATCAAATTACCACTTGGTTTTTTAAATTTTGACAGTGTCATTCATAAGCTTATTTGGATATATGCCCTTAAAAGAGTAGCCAAGAAACTTTGAAAAAGAAGCATAATGGCAGAGAAGAGAAAGTCTTGCCTAATCAGATATTAAACTCTACAGCTACAATGATTTTAAAAGTGTATTACTAGTTTAAGAATAAACAGACTGATGAATTTGAAAGAACAGAAAATCTAAAAACAGATGCCTGTATATACAAGAATTTAGTTCATGACAAAGGTGATATTTTAAATTGGCAAAAGAAAGATGGCTTTTCCGATAAATATGTGGACAACTGGCTTATTTGCAAAATAAAGATGAAGGCAAATCTCTAACTCATACCTTAACCAAAGTGAAAATTCCAAGTTTATCGAAGATTTAAATGTTAAAAACAAATGAATAAATATATTAGAAGAAAAATAGGTGAATATTTTATGTCTTATAGTAAGGTGAGAAATTTCTAAGTATGAAACTAAAGAGAGAAATCACAAAAGGTGAAACAAACTTAAAAACTGTCACATACAAAATTAAAAAGGAAATAGCTATGAAAAACATTTGCGATATATATGAAAAATAATTTAGTTATTGTGAGGGAAGTTCTTATGAAGCAATGAAAAAAGAATATCGCCATAGAAAAGTCTGTGTAAGACACCAGCAAAAACACTCCACAAAAAATAATGACAAACTTTAAAGTGTCTATTCTTACTTCTAATTAGATAAAAGAAAACACGACATTATGTCTCCGAATGAAATTAGTAAAATATATACCTTTTGAAATAATACCCATGAAACAGCATTTTTCTGCAGGGCAGTTAGCAACTTGCATCCAGAGCCTTCAGTAGGCGCCCATCCTTTGGTTCGCAACTTCACTTAATGTTCAATTTATGTGTGTAACAGGAAAAAATGGAAGCCAGGTCAAAGTCAATAATTGAATAAGATACGGTATGCCCAGACTTTGGTTTCTAAAGATGATTCACAACTGAAATGAAGCAGGCTTCTTGGAGAAATGGCAGGTTCCAGGGCTGGAACAGGGACAGCACAGCCCTGGAACATCTTGTGACAGAAAGCAAAAAAATGCTTAAAAATAATGGACACATTTCAAAAGGACACCTGACCTAGTTTAAAGTGGCTCCCACAGGTCAATTCTGAAACAATTCAAGGATCAAAATAAATAATCATAGTAATAGAATCTTTTAGGATAAAGAATCTGAGTCCATATTGATCTTAATAAGTAAACAGGTAAATAGGGAAGAAGGGAAGCTCTTCCTGCAGCTGAATAACGACTAATACATGTAGAAGGAATGATCTACATTCCTAAATGTAGAAGGAATGATTTTCTAGGTTAGAAAATCACCATTTTACACCTATCACAACAATAGTCCTGAAATTATTTTGAAATTCTGATGGCAAAATTCAAATAAGCATTAACGAGTGGGTTATCAGTTTCAGGAGGAACAGGATATTTTCAAAGTACCTCCCCACCAACAAAGGGACAAACAGTGACTTTACAATGGATTAATCCAGCAAATACAGCCTTACCCAGAGAATCCAAGTTAACATTACCAATCATGGAACACACCAATATTATGTGCTTCCTGTTATGACGCCCTTAGAATATGACTTTTGTGGTGTTCTTGTTAAGATATATAATCTCTCTCCAATCATGAGAAAACATCAGGCAAATTTAAATTGAGGGACACATACAAAATAACCGGCTTTTGCCTTTCAAAAATGTCAAGATCATGAAAGACAAAGAAAGACTGAAGATTAAAGAAAACTAAAGCAATATAATAGCTAATTGCAAGGTGAAATTCTGGACTAGCTCTGAAATAAAAAATAGCCATTAAGGATATTGGCAGATTTTGAATATAAGAGCAGATTTGATAATACTCCTGTATCAATGTTACACATCCTCACTTTGATAAATATACCATAATTATGTAAGAAGAATATCCTTGTTCTTAGGAAATGCATACTGAAATATTTATAGTTAAAAATATATCTTCAAATTATTTTCAAGTAGGTCAAAAAATATATATCAAGAGAAAGTTAATGATGAAAATGATGCAAAATATTAACAATTAGTAAATCTGAGCAGAGGGATACAACCTTCTCTATAGTTTTTTCTGGAATTGTGAAATTATATCAAAATAAGAGAATAACAACTCACAGCACTCCATCAGGGTAAGAAAATGGAACCATTAACAATGATGGCAAAGGTATCTCTTTACTGGCAAACACAGATATCTATATTGCTCAGTGAAAAAAAGGCATGTTATTATAAGACTCATTCCCCACATTTTGTTGCGTGCATGTGTATATAGATGCATAGAAAAAAAATCCACGGGTATTCCCCATTTGTTAATATCTATTAGTTTTGTATGGTGGGATCATGAATGATGTTATTTGTTTGTTTGTTTCTCTGTATTTTCTAATTTTCCCCCAACGGAAGTGAATTGAAAGTTTTTGTTTTTGTTCTCATTTTTAACTTGTGAGTGAAGGTGTCCTCGAAGAAGTAGAAAAATATCAGACCTTTCTGAGCCAGTCCGAGTCCTATGGTGCTCACAGGCAGAATAAATGATTCTGTGATTTTCAGTTTGCTTCCTTTCTCAGTATTGCAGATATAATTTATGTTTTTGTCCTAGACAGCCATGTAGTACTACTGATGTGCTTGCCCTTTGTCATCTATATCACCTGCCTGTACAAAAGAACTCACCAAATACAGGCTTGGAGTTGTCTTTATTCCCATATAACTATCATTTGTGTGTGCCAGGCAGCTCAGCTATTATCTGCCTTCTAATTTTCATCAAAAACTCTGCTTCTAACACCTCTCCTGTATCCTTCACCCCACTCCACAACTGCAGGGCGTCAATGGATATTTAAAGTCACACGAATATGCTTTGTTGTTCTGGAGCATCAATTTTGCTCATATATGGAAAGAAGATATCGTTAAAGCAAAGGAAGCCATTACATTGTGCAGTCGAATTGAAAATTCCCACAAATTTAAAAAATAAAATGGGCAACTTGAAATAATTGAAAGCTCCTAAGGCTTAAGGCAGGCCTTTCCATTCTAGCCCTTAAAATTCCGAAGGCGCCAAGTGCTTTTTCAATCTCCCTTAAAGGGTTCCCCGATGGAAGAATTTGAGAAGCAGGAATCTAAGACTCTCACCCCTTTCACTGCTCCCCTGTTAGCCATTAATTCTGCTACATCTTTTGAAATGAGCCCTCACCCTCTAGAGCGTCTACTCAGAAAGATGCCCTTCACATAGCCACCTTCTGCCCAGAACTTTACGTCTCAATACAACTTACAGACCGTGATATTCTTTTAAGCGTTGGCATTTGAAACATGCATCACTCAAAACATCAAAGTTAAAAAGGAAGAAAATGGTTGGGATACACAACTTAAAGGCCAGTCAGTTGCTTAGCAAGAGGACCTCTGTGCAAAGTGAGCCCTGGGAGGGCAGTAGGGGGCTCGATTGAACCTGCTGTCACGGCCGGAGAGTGGCTTCCTTCGGGATCAACTTGGAATGTGTAAAGCTTTAAGCTGTACACACTATAAAGAATGAAGCCCAGTAGAATAAAGATGCAGGAAGGGCACATCTTGGCAAATTTGTTTAAGATTCGACTATTTTGAACTTACTGTCATTTATAGAGATTAAAAAAAAACCAAACCCTCCTGTGCCCTAAGTCAGTTTTAGGTGTGCACAAAAACACGTTTCCCTTGAGGACTTTCAAATTACCTGTAATGAAAAGAGTCGATGTCGGGAACTGCCCTGCCTGGTTTCAGAGGCTGTAACCCCTCATGGTTAAGGCTGAGTCAGAGTTGGGACCATAAGCCACTAAGGAGACAAAGCTTGTCTCCCTGGCAGAAGTGCCACTTCTGCCCACTTCACCCTGCTTGGCCCTGAGCTTGGCCAGTTAGCCAATGACGGGTAAGAATCCTCAAGGGAGGATCAACCTAAGACAGGCTCTGGTCACGGAAGAGGCCCGCAGGGAAGGACTCGGGGGGCTGTGGAAAAAGAGGGTGATGGACCCTCGTCCCTCGGCTTTGAAATAGCCTGAGTCCTCATTCTGTCTGCAAGAAGTCTCCTAATCTCTTGGCTGCCTTACTTCCCTTGCCTGATTTAAGCCTGAAGCAATAACAGAGGGCGGTGCAGTCCTGTGCTGGGAGGGGCGGATTCCCTGGGGAATCAGGCCTAAGAAAAATACATACATTCCTGTGAAACCTACTTAATTTGTACCCTCAGTTTAAAATATAAGGGTCCAGACCTGAGATGAGTCTGGCGCCTAAAGTTTTATGGCCCTCTAACTAATTGGCTGTAACTCAGAATAAGCCCTCAGAGTTCTCTGTAAATCATGTATTGTTTAACCCTTACTGCCTGACAATGATTGATGAGCTTTATCTGTATTCCTATGCGAATGAACCTAATAAAAGCCCCCGGAGAGAGAGGCTCGGGGCCCTTCTCCCTTGAGAGAAACAGCCACCTTTCCTCCCCAAGCAGATCATGTCTTGGTAGTCTTTTTCTTCATCCGAGGCGGACCCAGGGGGCTGCGTTAAAGCCCCCCAACAAGTCTCAATTGTAAAAATTAATTTATAGTAAAGGGAGTTTGCCTCTTAAGAACAGAAAGTTTTCAAAGAAAAGAGTGCTAACTGGTGAGACCAAATTTCCTTTGATAAATGGTTGCTTGTTTGATTGTTGCACAAACATTTGACCATGTTCCTAACCATAAGGCATTTCTTAAATAAAGACTTGTTTTCTCAATAGCTGGAACCCTGGCATCTATTTCTAGATGGGAGGACATTGGAGTGAAATGAAGCATGGTTTTTTAACAACAGGTACACCAATGGCCTTTATTTATTGCTTCAAATGGGTCAGTTTCAAATAGAAACCATTTTCTCTTTCTATTCCAGTGACATTTGGATTATTTATTTTGTTTTGGGCTCTCCACTATATCTGATTTGGTAAAACCAACCCAAAGGGCCAAAATCACCTCATTTGAAAGCAGCAAGAAGGTAGTGGTCATTTAGAATCCTCCCTTGCCAATAGCAAGCCCTCAAGAAAGGTTGTTGGATTCGTTTGCTGACAGTGGAGGTGCAGGGCCACGCCATTCAATTCACTCAGCAAACGTTTGTCAGCTGTTCTGAGGCACTAGGAATACAGTAGTGAGAAAACAAGACAAAAAGTACTGCTTTCCTAGAACTTACTTTCTAGCTGGAGCACAGAAAAGTTAAACAATAGATAACTAAAATATATTGTGTAATAGTGGTAAATGCTTAGGAGAAAAGTAAAGCAGGAATTGTGGAAGGGCAGTTACAATGTAGATGGAGTGACCAGGGAAGAACTTCCGGTCATTTCTTTTACAGAAAATGAAAGTGCAGGCCATGCAGCTATCTAAAGGCAAAGCATTCTAGACAATGGTGGCAACAGGTACAAAAACCCTGAGACAGAAGTTTCAAGGCACAGCAAAGAGGCCAGTGTGGCTGTGCGTAAGGGGATGGGAGAAATCCAGGTGAAGAGAGCAGACAAGAAAAGCCCTGGAGGTCACAGTGAAGATGCCACATCTATGGAGAGAGGTGGGAGGTGATGACAGTTTTGAGCAGGAGTGACAGGGCATGACTTTGGTTTTAACAGGCTCACTCTGGCTGTTCTTTGCAGAGCAGACAGCAGGGGAGCAAGGGCAGTCGAGGAAGAGGAACTATTTGTTTTAAAAGGCAGAACCTGGAGTTTGCAGCTTTAACAAGCTCCCTAGGTGATTCTTACGCACGGTAAAATTTAAGAACTGCTCCCTTAAATTATCTAAGCGATTGAGACAAAAGTCGATTTTATGGATGTGATTATTTCATAATCACTAGTCCTCTGCCTCATTTTGCCTGTGGAGAAAGGATCTAACCCGTAACGACCTGTCAATTCTGCCATGCAATCTCCAAATTTCGGAAAGTGCTTCTGAAAGAGACCTCTGAGAGATCTTGGCCTCTAGCTCTGTGACTCAGGATAGCCTCCAAGAGAGCTCCCTGCAGAGAAGGAAGCGAGAGCTAATGCAATCCTGCAGTAGCAGTGTGCGCGCATCCGAAAGGTCACAGAGCGTGTGCTCCATAAATATAAGTTTCAGGATTCAGCTAGAGCATAGGAGCGGAGAATTTTCTAGATTCTTTTAAACAACTTTAAAATTTTTCTTTTTAAATGGAAGTTAGCATTTGTGTCTTATTCTAAATATATATATATTGTAAATGTTTATTAAAATAAATTCTAAATATATCAAAATAAAATTCATTATTCCTATTTTTTAAATACACTCATAGAAATTTGTACTCACAAAATATTAACAGTTCTTTCTGAGTTTCTTAGTGATAACAATTAGCATTTGTATAGCATCTCTATATTCACGCTGCACCCACCAGTATATGTTAACTAGTTCATAATCTATTCCAGAACAGAGACTCTTCTACCTATTCTACTGTGTCCTTTACATGCCTCTGAATCACTGTATAGGGCTCCTGGGAATTCTGTACACCATAGGCGCACAGGTAAGTGCTTAACTAACCATTGACTGACCAGTCTGGAGTAGCACAACACTGAGAATTCATTATCAGGTGTTTTGTTTCTCTATTTATTTGACTTCTGTGGCCCCATCAACAACAAAATTTAAAAGTTCCAAGAAGATAAAACCTTTATAACTGAAAGTCATAAATATATTAAAGTGGATTTATTGGCTCAATGTATTATTTTTCACAAGAACATCTGCATCCTGCTGCTATTTTTCCTCGGGCACAATCTCTCTAAAGTATTTCATCATTAAGACCTAATTTAATGTGAATTTTTACAAAGACACATAATGAATTGAATTTTTAAAAGGCATTCATTAACATTATGATCTGTTACCCAGGTACAGGTTATTCTTTCGAACACAGTACAGCTAATTGGCTACAAATAATGGATACAGATTACCTTCTTGAGTAGATGAAGCCTCTAGGTGTTGAAGTTTCAGGCCAGTGTCTAATCTTTGAGGCTTTGTATACAGGAATAAATAACAAAGGACACAGACGCTGATGACAAAGGCAAGTAAAACGAGGGCAGCAATTCCCAATCCAGTCAGGGCCCCAATGCTGAGGAAACAGAAAACATTCTGGTTTGCATAGGAACTAAAGAGGAGGTTGACATATTGCTACTTCTCCCTTCAGTTATTCATGATCCTTGTAGTTTAGTATGAACAGTATATGACTGATATCTACCGCTCACATTTTTCTACTGTCAAAGTCTTATTATATTTTTTCTATACACGTACGAAGGGTGCACCCCCAAAACCCAGAATTATCTTCTGGAGGGCTGGCCCTTTGTAGTACAGGCTTCCCCCACTAGATGAGTGTTCTAGGAACACATCTGTATCAGTGTGCCAGCTGGCATTGTTATGGGAGGCTGCGTTCAACTTCAGAGAATTTTTTTAAAGTCTCCTCCAACGTGTCTGCTCATTTCACGATGGGTCATGTACGAGCACACCTGCCCACACTGTGCTGAGTGTTCAGCAGCTTTTAACCGCATAACCAAAAACAGCATGGCCCCTGTGCCCCACCCTCCCTATTCACCCAATCTTGCCCCAAGTGAATTTTTTTTTGTCTCCCTGAATGAAAATAGTCCTCAAAGGGAAACGTTTTGCTGACATGGAAGAGGTGAAACAAAAAACAGCAGAAGCAGTAAAAGGCATCAAAATCGATGAGTTCAAAAACTGTTTTGAGCAGTAGAGAAAACGTCTTCATAGGTGTACTGCATCAAATGGAGAGGACTTTGAAGGGGACTGAAGTTTAAACATGTAAGAATAAATACACAATTTTAATAAGTAAATTCCACTTTGGGGGGGTCCCCTTGTATATGTTAATATTAGCATAGAATATCATGTGAATTCATATGGTAGGTAAAATGTTACAGGACACTCTAGAGATCGTTCAAAAACATTTCAGTCAAGCCTCTGTTAGTAATATATTCTAGGAGCAAAGATTGGGAAGCTGAATATAACAATATTTACCTCTGCAAAAGTAGTGAAACAAATGTTTACCAGAAATGCAGAACTTTTTTTTTTGAGACATGTATGGGAAATATCATTGACTAATATGCAAAACCATAGCTAACAAAAGATAAAAAGAAGACTTAATTAAAGGAGAGATGTAGTTACAAAATTTATATAAATTTCATGTTCAATCTGAGTTTTTCCTTTCTAAAAGAGCATACCACCAATGGCTTCTAGCATTGAAGAAGAAACCCTGTACTTTCCTCTAAAAGTAAAGTGTGTATCTGAGATATTATTTGCTCTGCACCAAATTTGTAATAATCTTTCTGATATAGTTGTCTTTAAGGCTAATCATTTGAGAACTAACATAGTTTACATGGAGCTTGAAAAAAATTATTTTGAAGGACTAATGCAAATATATGTGCTTTCATGAACCATATGTATGTGCGGATGTGTAAATATCTGTAATTAGATTTTAAGATGCTGAAGGGCAGATGCTTCTGTTGACTTTCCCACTGTGTTGTGCACACTTAGGAAAAGTGTTCATAGAGTACTTAGCTTGTAGTAAAATTTCCATAGATGGACGTAAATAATAATCTACTGGTGATTGGTCCTCTTGTAATTGAAAAGTCATCATCATTGAGAAGTAATGATCTTTTCCCTTCGTTATCTTCCTGGCTTGCCTGGAGGCTTCTGCTCTTTCCCAGACGTTAGGGCCTCGACAAGTTTGGCGTGTACCAAGAGGGAGGGAAGGGAGAGTTTGAGCAGGTGTGGCACTGCCTCGGGAGTCAGGGGAACAGAATTAAAAGTAAGGGGCTGAGCTCATCCAACCTATCCTTGTTTTTAGGAGGTAAAGCACTTCTGCAATTTAGAGGTTGCCTCTTGAGCCACAAGTATGGAGTCAGGCTTCCAGAGAGTCTTGTGCTTGGTTTATTCATGTCAGCTCTGTTCCCTACCCCTGCACACAGTGAAGACTGGGTGATTCTGTGGCTAGAGTCAGTATATAGGTATATATTTAAATTGGAGTGTGCCCTCACTTGGTGTACCCCAAGGGGCAGCCTCCGGCTTTGGCAACTCCTCTTTCTTGCTTTTTGCATAAAGCTGACTTTTGTAGTCTGTATAGATCAGGGAGGGTTAGGCCTCCCCACGGACACATGGCAACATAATCCACTTCATTAATATTGTCCGCTGCACAAGGCAGCTAGGAGGCCAGACATCTGGAAAGATTCCTGAAATGAGAACCCAGTTATTTTTTTTTTTAATTTTCAAAGTAAAAACACAAGTTTGTCAATTTAAAGGTAAAATTGTCAGCTTAGTTAAATGCAGCATACATATCGCAGGCTTTTAATGCGCACATTTAAAAAACCAGTCCACTTGATTTGAAGGGAAAACAGAACCAGAGCATACCATTGTTGCTTTCTGTTTTAAAAGGAGGTCCTTCCCAACCTTGACGAACTGTTTCAGTGTGGGAGTTCCGCTTCACGGAAACACTGCTTTGTGCATGCGAACCTCTAGGTAAAGATGGGGCTCTAGGAATCTCCTAAAGTACTCATTTCAACAAACACTTAACTCAAGCATCACCCTGTGCAATAGACATGATTTTCCTAGGTCCTGGAGAAGGCTACCAAAGGAAAACCGCAGAGGTTGGGGACCTCTAAGAGGAGAAAAGATGGGAGTGGCCAGACACGGAAAAGGAAGAAGCACTCTTTCGTTGCGGCACTGTGTGGCCGTCCCTGAGAGACGATCTGAGGCTGTCATTCTGTTAACAGAGCGATTGCTTCTCCTACTCAGCAACTTTACTTACTGCCATTCTCCAGCAGCTGCAGCGGCTGACTACAAATATCAGTGACTTCTGGACCATTTTTTGCAGTTGGACTATTTTAAATTAGGGGTAGAGAGAAAAGAATATGAGAGAAATAAAGCTCTAAATTTTTACTTCTAAAGCTAAATTTTTTACCTCCCCAGGGTGTCCTCAGAGCTTAGTAACTAACAAGATCTCCAGTTTAACATGGCCAGCTGATGCCCATGCCGTCCGTTGTACAGATTTTTGGATTTCCCAGGAACTGAAGAGCACTGTCCGTTTTGTCAGTGCTGAACCAAGACCCCAGCACGCTGTTCATTCTTTTGTGCCCTCATAAATCTTAGGAGGAGTTTTAGCCTCTGCTGCTTGTCACTTTGCAGTGAGTCAGGAATATGAGAATCCCAGGCACTTGGGGGATTTAATTCAAACAATTGAGTTTGACTTAAGAGTTGCCAGTCTCTGTTGGAGGCGCTGCTACCATTATTAACACCTCCGAAGACTCCGAGCTCGGTTCCTATATTATTTGCCAGAGAGCCAAGTAATCTGCCAGTGCCATATAGATTGCTTCTCCAAATAATAAGAATAAGCTGTCATTATTTTTTGAGATTTTTTCCCCACGCTGACACAATACATCTTTGTTAGTTGAACTCATTGGTAAAGAAAGGGGCACTCCTTTTGAGATTTTTTTTGAAGCTTGCAATACATAAAACATTTATTTTTCCTGCTTCAGGGAATAATATTTAAAGTCATTGGCTGTAGATTTGGCATGTGTGCCAAATTCTGGACCATCCTAGGAGACTCAGAGGAACAATGGAGGGTGGGGCGCAAGTAGGTTTACAGTTGTTTGTATGGAAAATAATACAATAATTAATAAATAATAATACCAGAAAAAACTCGGTGTTTTTACTCACAACCATAAACGTACTTTTTAAAATAAAATAAAATTTATTTTTACTCGTTCAGAATGTTTATCTTTAAACTTAGCTGAAATTAAAAATGATCTGTATGCCAATAAAGCTAACATCCAAAACTGTTAAATTCAATGGTAAGAGTTTATAACCACATGGGTATATATAGGGTCTTAGCTGATATCTGATGTTAGTACATACTCTGTGCAATGACATATATTCTTTCATCAGCACGCACTCTCCCAGTCAGACCTAGAAATACAAAAGTAGCCGTGCTATTGCATTTTTTCCTATGCTCCAGTACAAGATTTTCGTCTCTGGAATTCATAAACTCAAGATTATTCACACAGACTTAGCTTTTTTTCTCGTTCATGTCTGAAGAGCTTCTTTCTCTAAGAAATTTTACATTTTAATATTCCCTTTGAAATACGAGGAAGGAATGGAATTTCCTGAGTTGTATATGCAGCTTACACATTCTTTAAGTTATTTTTTAAAATCACAAATTAGTCATATATAACCATTATACACATCGTTGCTGTTTGCATACTTTTTAAAGTAAGATTCTAGTTTATTTGTGCTTTGTATGTTTATATTACTTTAGAGCCTATTTTTAGTTTTCAGTAAAATGCTATCTATAAAGATTTCTCAAATATTTAATAAATGAAACAGATTATGAAAATCTAAACTGCTATTATAGCTATTTATCTTTAATTTTTTATGTGTTTCCTGTCAACCGTGTAGTTTCCTGTTCTTTATAGAAGTGGATTAATTTTTATCTTTATAATCTCAACACTGCTGCCTTCTCAGCTTGGCATAATAGTGTATCTTAGCTTTTCTGAACACAAATATTCACTCTGTCATATCAGATGTAGCAGTGGAATCTGATAATCTTGGCATTCTTCATTTGCAGTTATTTCAATTGCAAGATGACCTTATTAGCACCTTCCAAGGAGTTTTCTGTATTCTACATCTCTTTTTTACTCATTTCAAGAAAATAGGGTTTGACTTCATCATTTTCCTTTGCATCTAGATGAAGGTTTAAAAGTAACATTTGTAATGCAGCAATCTTGTCTCTGGAAAGTGCAAGCTGTAACTGTCTATTGAAACCCTTAGCTGTACAGAGGAAATATCAACTGTTTCTTCCAACAGAGCCTGCTTCAATTCATTGTGCCGACTTTTCAAGCACTTCATGGTCGCTTCTTGATTAAATGACTTCAGCTGACTCAGTTGCTAAGCTATCACTTCATCGGGTGATCTTTTACTGACTACAGCTTTTCTTTCTATGGTAGACTGAGATTACTTATTAAAACTATTGAAATACGTACATGAACTCTGCCTAACTTGTGGTAAAGATATACTTGCAGTTCTACTTCTGTTTTGTAAAGGAAGTTAGTAAATGTACAGCAGTAATGGGACACACTTTTTACAAAAGCTCCAAATGCTTAGCACAGGACCCAGTGACACGAAGTTGGATACTGTGAATACCAGGTAACCAATAGGCACTGGAACACAGAATGGAAACAAAATATTTCAGTACATGTCTGTGAGAGGATATACAGGCCAACACCATGCCCTGGGCTCTCACCAACCATAGCTTTGAAAAACTGGGTAATATCTTCTAGAACATGCGTCCATTCTGTGAAATCCCAAACACTCAGATAATCCTGGTAAAGAGGATAAATTCCACCACAAATGCCATCAATTATTTTGTGAAGAAGCTGCCCCAGCTCCAGTGGAAGCTTCTGCAGCCTCCAAAAGGGCATCCCCTCTTCTAGCTCCATTCCTGAGCTGTAAACCTACTTTTGCCCCACCCTGTATTCTTCTTCTTAGTAGCTCTCTCTCTCTCCCCATCCCTCCCTCACTCATTTGAAAGAAACAATTTAAGACAGAAGGTAGGTGTAAATTCTTTCCTGTAATCCTGACACCCCATTCATTCTCTAGGCAAAAGGAAAAAATCAAGTTTGCAAACCTTTGGAGTGCAAGGGGAGGGAAAGCACTTCATAATGAAAAATATCTGCATAAATACTAGTTGGAGTAAGTAAAATTCCCATCACAGGAAAAAGAAGCAAGAAAGACCCCACCAGAGAAAGTCTCTTCACTTTTAGCAATGGCCACCCTGTTTAGAAAGAGGGTGTCCTGGAAAGGTTCTACAGAGTGTAATCCTAACGCCTCAGACTGTACCTGTCTGTGTCTCTTTGTGTCTCCATTTCGGTTTGGGGTCCGTGTAAGATCATTTGGAAAGGGCATTACAAAGCCCACTTGCTGGCTGGCTGGCTGGCTTGCGCGCGCACACGTGCACACACACGCAACCCACGAACTTTCTGATATTTTAAAGAATAGTCAATTCCTTTCCACCTCCAAAGAGGCTTAAAATACTCAGATCCTTGGCTAAAGCCTTAAAATGGGTCTCATAGGAACCCCCTTCTATTCTAACGCACCAAATGCCTAATCAAATAAAAAAGAAAATTAAAACCTCCTTAAGTTATCTGCGTATTTTGTCTCTGCCAGCTGAGTCACCTGCCTGGGACTGGTCCCTAGAGAGAGTGAAGAACAATCCGCTGAGCATGGGCTGGCCGGGAACGGAGCCTGGCCAGCAGCGGCGGCTGAGTGCGTGCGCCCTAGGCGCAGAGCCCGCGCTCCTCCCGCGCGCCTCGCCCGGGGTCCCGGGAGAATTCGCACTCACAGTGGCCACCGCCCGACCCTGCCCGAGGAGTCCCGGCTCCCTGGGCATCTCCTAGCGGGCGCCCGCCCTCGATAGTTCGTGTCCTTCGGGAGAGACCTGACCTGAGCGGGCCGTGGGGACGCGGGCGACTTTCCCCCTCCAGCTGGAGCACCTCCCGCCGCCTCCCAGGACCCCGGCCCGCCAGCCACCTGCCCTGCCCACCTGAGGCTCCACATGTAGCTGTGCTTGTAGGGAAAGTAGCTGCCCGGCTCGCTGCAGCAGTACTTGAGGTCTGCGAAGCCGCAGCAGTAGAGGAGGGCGGCCGCCTCGCCGCGCCGGGGACACTGGAAGGGCTCCACGAAGCTATGGTTGAGGCTGTAGTAGCCCGAGCACACTCGGCTCGCCTCGCCCATCACAGCCGGCTGCGGGGCGGGCCACGCGAGGCCCGGGGTCTGCCCTCGGACTGCACGCGCCCTCCGGACCGGCGCGCACCGACCCCTCCCCGAGGTCTCCCCTCTTGCGATCCGGGGTCTGGCTGCTGGGAGTCCGGCCTGCGCGTCTCCTCTGCTCGCTCTCCTCCCCCGTCCGCCTGGTGTCTGGCCGCCTTACTCGCACTTCTCCCTCTCACTCCTGAGTGGCTGGTCCTTTCTTGGCGGGTCATCAGCCCTGTGCCTCTTGTCCCGCTCTCTTGGTCTGCTTTATTTGTGCTGTCCTGACATCCCTCCACTTTCCCTCACTTCATCAGCAGCCTGTTCCCACTCCATGCCAGAAAGGCTTCACCTGAGGAAAAAGTGAAGGAAGGTGTAGGACACGTCTGCCATGTGGGCAAAGGAGCCCAAGTCGCAATTCTGTTTTGCTTAAGGACAGGGCAGGTGGGGTCCAGGCAAATAGAGCAGGGCAGGGGGAGCCCTCACCCACCGCGGGCCGTTGCCCCAAGGAGTGCGCCAGTGGGCAGAACAAAAGGCGCGGAACTACCTGCCAGCGAGGGGGTGTTGAGAAGTACACGTGAAACGTTAAAGTCTGCCGATTTAAAAACCAGGAAAGAAATTACATTTTCTCTGAAAACGAGCCACCCATTCTGTATTCAATTCAACAGCCTGGGAAGAGAAGGAAAGGTAGGAGATTCAGTTAAGAACGGGAGCGGACCTTCTGCAGAGGCAGGTGGGGATGGAAATAGGGGGAAAGAGAACGTGGTTAGTTTCAAAGCGCTGCAGAAACTTCTTTTGTCCGCTTTTTGTTTGGTATTCTCTTTTTCATAATTCTTTTGCTCACAAAGTTTTTTTTTTTTCTTAATAACAGTAGCCATGGAGACTCGTTGTAATAAGTCAAACAATACTTTGGTGTGTGAATAAGAAACTAATAATGGCTTTATAATGGGAGGGGAGGCCACACTATAACCTTCAGAGAATTTCTGGGGTAGATTTAGCGTTGTTTCTTCCTCTTCATTTTCTGCTTCCTTCCCTTGGCCAGTAGGTTGATTGGATGACAGGATCATGAGTTTTACTTTGGGTACTGGGTATTTTTGTGTTCCTAGAAATAATCTCAAAATTTGTTCTGAGAGGCAGTTAAGGTACTTGGAAACAGTTGGATTCTTTCGGGTTTTCGTGTAAGCTCTGTGAGGCAGGACCAGAGCAGACTCGAGGACACTTAGGTGATAGATACCCTTCTGAGTGTTCCACTGGACACCTTGTGCACAACAAGACTCGCCATTCTGACTGGAGGAAACGAACTAGTGGAGGCCCTGTGAGAGCTCCAAGGAGTGTTCCCTCTGCTCCTTTTAGGTGGCTCTTTTCCTGAATTCCAGTGGTTTCTTTACAGAAATGGGCTGATCAGTACTCAACTGAAGATTCAATGAAATCCCCCCCCACACCCCCTTCTCTCCAGCTCTCTTCTTTCTGGTGTTCTGTCCTGCTACCTCTAGCTGCTGTGTCTTCCCTGGACACCCAGCTCTGTCTTCTCAACTCATGGAGTCTATCGGGCTCCTCTTGGATTCCTTCATCTTGTGCTGCAGCCTGGGTACTCTCAGATATCCATGTTCAAAACCCACTGCTTCTCTATTTTGTATATTTACTCAGTTCAGGCAGGAGGGGAACTCCGATCCTTGTGAAGCCATTTAAGCTAGACTTTGCCAGGGGCCTGGGCCTGGCCCAAGCTAGGTAAGTAAGGTTATCTTTCCTGGAATTGAGATTCTACCTTGTGGATATGAAGCCACAAGAAGTGAGTGTACAAGAAAGAGAAAAATAAAGCAAATCAAGAGGAGCAGAATAGAAGGGGGGAAACAGTGCTGGTGGCTTTGCAGTTCAAGTTCAAGTCCTTTCCTGAGACCATGGCATTCCTACCATTTGGTTTCTGAGATATCCTTGATTCCTATCTGGAACCGTTCTATGCGTGGGAAATGTGGCCCAGCCCCACTTGGAAAAGCCGGTGGGGAGCGAGGTTGGCGGGCAGGACCCATGTCCATGGATAGGTTCTCCAGTGGGAAATCAGGCCTGCATTGTACCTAGACTGCTATGAGACTTGCTCTTGCTAAAACTCCCTCACCCTGAGGCAGCAAATGTTTACTGAGTATCTTTAACTTCCTAAAGTCTGTGCTAAACCACCCAAGTATGGAGTGTGAGCAGTTTCCCCCTTGAGCTGTAACATCCTTCTCTTTGAAGTAATTAGCAGCATTCTGTCCTTTGTTGTCCTTAAAAGGTAATCACCTGTGGTGAACCTGTGCATAGTAAATGAGGACCATCCTCAATGTAATGTGCCTAGAAAAGCAATAAAAGCCTGTCCAGGCAGGGGTTGGGCTCTCTCTCTTGGGCTCTCTCTAGCCCTCTCGCCCTCTCTCACTTAGAGAGTGACCATGCCATCCCTTTTTCTCCACAGGATTTCTGTAGTCCGTGTGTATTTGTCTATTGCTGCCTCAACCCAGGATCCCACTGGCCGGGATCCACGTCAGATTCCTTAGAATAAAGTCCTCTTTCTCTGGCTAAAATGCATTGACGTTGGATTCTTCTGCTTGCAACCAAAGGGTTCTGACTCATCAAGTATATCTTCAGGCAAAGGTGAGAGGAGAAGGCAGTTGAAAGGGGAAATATGAAGATCTTTAATCAATGAAGCATGCTTCCTTGGAAAGGGGAGAAACAGGCATTTCAGGCAACAAAGTGGACCTTGCTTCCTTTTGTGCAAGAGGAAAAGAAATTTTGAGATGAAAAGGAGGGAAGTCCTTCAGGACAATGATGTTGGTTGTCTCAGTAAAATATACAAAAGTCTCCTACAGAACATGACAACAAGGGTGGAATTTGAGTGCTTGGAGAGAGGATGGAAAGGTTGAGAGTAAGTCGGACACATGCCTGGGTGAAAGGTGAGTGGAACAAAGGATTGGTGCACCCTTCAGGGTCCAGTTATGGTTAGAAATCATAGCTTTCTGGTGGAACCAACTTCTAGGTTCATGTGATTTTCTCCAATAATGAATGGTCAACAGTCCAGGAACGGGGGCAGGGAAATGAACAGCAGGATTTGTCAAGATGCTTCTCTGGCGCTGTGCCCTGGCTGGCTGCTGCTTCTGCAATCACAGCAGCACTCCTGGCCTTTCGCAACCCCCAAATACAAACAAAAACACACAGGGAGAAAGGCAGGCCCACAGCTGCTAGACTCTACCAAGCATTGCATACCTGAGGCCTCTTAAGTCTAAGCAAACGCCTTTTACCCTCATGAGGCTTAAGACTGGATTTCAACAACACCTGTTCAGAAGACGCACGCCACTTGCTTGACTTGCCTGCTGTGTGATCTCACGTCACCAAGTCCCCCGTTCTCTGCCTCTGGGCAAGAATTGTTCTGGCAGGGAGTTGGGGTGAAGGTAGACCAACCCCCCCCAAAAGCCCATAAATCGCATCTTTTATTTTTCTTGTATTTCACTGTTTCTACACAGAAGTGGTACTCCCCTTTAGGGGACACTTAGGGAATATTTTGGAACTCGGGGTACATTTTCTGGTTGTCATGATGATTGACATGGACGTGGGCCAGGGATACTAAACATCTGACATCCCGCAGCATGCACAGAAAAATGAAAAGAACTGGCTGTGACTTTCAAATGTTCCACAGGACATTCATGTGATAGTTAAAAAATGTATTTATAATTATCTTTGCCTAGCACCTGTTTCTGTGTTACAAATAAATACAGCGTAGTTCTTGAATTTTCCAGGACTGTAACTACCATTTAAATTGAAGGAAGATTGTCCTTTGTTTTGTTTGGCACTTCACCAAGAGTTTTTCAGTCTTTCAGAAAATGATGTACCAATGGTAATGTCACTCAAGATTTTTTATTTGAGTGGCCAATACTGCAAGCCATCTGTTTCAGATGGCATTTGTGCTGTCACTCCATCATGATTTATAGCCTGCTTTTGGGATAGTAGTGCTCAAGCCTTTAAAATGTGGAGATACATATCCCACTGTAAATTACATTCCATTTATTTCTGTTTTACATCACAGCAAAGTCATTATTTATCATTCCTACTTTCCGGGGACTGCTATCACCACAGACTGGGAGGCTTAAACAACAGAGATTTATTTTCTCACAGTAAGGGAAGCTAGAAGTCTGAGATCCAGGTGTCCACAGCGTTGCTATTTTCTGAGGGCTGTGAAGGACGAATTTGTTCCAGGCCTCTCTTCTTGGCTTATAGATGGCTGTCTTCTCCCTGTGTCTTCCCATTGTCTTCCCTTCCTGTGTGTTTGTGTCCACATATCCTCTTCTTGTGAGGGCCAGCCACAATGATTCAGGGCCCATTCATATGACCTCATTTTAACTTAATTATCTCTGCCTCCAAATACAGACATATTCTAAGGTAATGGGGTGAGGACTTCATGATATGAATTTGAGGGGATACAGTTCATCCCATACAATTAGGAATGTAGATCCATTATAGTATAGATGAATTTTATTTCAAGATAGTAAAGAAGAATTACAGAAGTCTTTCTTTAAAAAACGAACGTTGAGTCTGATAGGTTTGAGAACTACTGGTATAACTTAACCACAGGACAACAGCAAAAGGTGTGCCTCATAGGTGAGTGCTGCTCCTTGCTTCTTATCACTAGCTGGACAGCGTTCACCCAAACCTGGCGTGATAGGACAAATGGAGAGGAATTAGGAACCAGAAATATTTGGCCATTGGGTAAAAGCAAGATAAGGGTTCAAATAAAGCTGACGTGGCTGTAGAAATAATGAAGAGGTCAGATGAGTGCTTTGCTCAAAAATCTTCATTCAACGGATCCTTATTTTCAAACGTCCTGTAATCAGTGCCACTCCACCTTTTCAACTTGAATGACCTCTTGATCATCTCTAGCAAGCTCTCTTGCTCTGGAGGATCATTCTTCTTCCTGCCCCAGAAATATCTTCACGTTATGTTTTTCTAGCCAAGAAATACCATGACTTTCTTCTTACTCTCCAAATCTTTGTCAGTTTTCAAAGCCCAGCCACAGGATTGTCTCACCATGTGGCACCCTGAAACATCCCTCAGACTGATAGAATTGAACAATTACTAGGTGGAGTAGAACCTGAAAAGACACACAGGAGGAGGCCATGAGGACACAGGGTCACAAGGAAGCTGGAATCTTGGGTTACGAGCTATAAGGCAGCAGAACAAACATATGGAAGACCACAAAGAGTGAAATGATTTGTTGGCAATAGAATGAGGTGAGAAGATGAGAGGAGAGTTACTGAGTGATCATAATGGTGGTGGTGGGTAGGGTGTTAATGAGCTCTTGCTGCTGAAGGATTAATAACAAACCCTGCCCCCAGAGTGTGCTCTATTCTTCAGGTAGCAGTCTCCAGGAGAGCTGGATATTCCTGGATACCTGTGAGTGCCCATAGTTGGGTTGGAAGTCCTCCTTAATATATTCCACTTGACAGCTGTCATTTCCTCTTTGGGAACGCCAGAGAACCTCCAGAGGCACATCCTCCCACAACTTCTAAACCACATCAGGACTGTAATGGATATTTATTGCTATCTACCTGTAGCCATCCTTTCCTTCCTCCTTTCAAGGTTATCCACATATTACTTTCCCTTCCTCCTTTCTAATATTCATGTATTAGTTTCTTCACACAGCCCTGAGCTTCAGAAGTGGCTGATCCTACACCAGTACCAGGGACAACCCCTGACTGATTAGCTGCAATCATTAGTTCAAGGGTTAAGTACAGCCCTAAGTATGTTGAGTCTGGGTGAGTTTTACTCTTGCTTGAAATACTGGGACACGCTGTCTGTTTCCTCCTGGCTGTGGAGGAAAGCACAGGCCTGATGCAGCTGGCAGTGGCCATCCCGGAACCATGATGACAGTCTGCCTTAGGATGAAGGGGACATTGCAGATGCCAGGGCTGAGAGACAGAAAGAAACTGAGTTCTCTTCCCACACTGAGTCACTGGATCAGCCAACCCCATGAGTTTTTGTTACAGGAGACCATTAATTGCCTTTATTTTTTAAAATCTCTTTGAGTTGGGTTTTCTGTTACAACCTGAAGTATCCTAACAAACACAGGGCCCCCTTTGACATTCCTTCTTGAATAAGCTAGAGGAAGAACAGGAACATTTTGCCATTTGGGGAAGTTGGTGAGTAGCTTACTCTCTGGCCATAGGGTGGTTTAGAAGCTGATTTGATCCCTGTGCTATAAATTCCAGAGAAGCTTCCACTGCAAATGACTACAGCAAACAGCAGTGTCTTTAACAAACCACACATTAGATTAAAAGCCATGAGACTAATTTTATAGCTGGCACACGGAAGTCAGTGACAGCAGCATTAGCAGACAGCAGGCTGTGGAGCCTCATTAATATGCACCATGGGGATGCCTGCAAACCCCAAACAAACGGGGGGAGAGCAGCAACATGGTTAAGGAAGTTATCCAATACTCACTGGCCCCATTTCCGTGTGTTGTCCTACAACATCCCCTTATTACCAGAGAAAAGCAGAGTGGCTCTCTTTTCCTTCCCACCACGGGAGCCCAACCACAGGCAGACAAAATGAGTGCTAACGGTTACCATGTACTGATCATTTTGTATGCTGTCATGGTGCTGTCATGAACACTTCACGTATTGCCTCACTTAATTCTAATGATGAACTTGGAGGTAGAAACTACAGATACCTCCTCTTCAGAGATCAGGAAACTGAGGCACAGAGAGATTAAGGTCCGATGGCTGGTAAGAGGCAGAGTAGGAAGTTAACCACTGCAATGTGACTCTGGTTTCTGAAACCCTATGCTACACACTATGCTTCCTTTTCTGCTCCCGGACCCCTCCAGTGATTTGTGAAAGGATATTCATCTTTGTACCTTTAAATTATGCATTTTGCATATGCACATATACTGTTTGTGTACATTTTATATTATTATTTCATTTTTATATTTATATTATTGGGTTTTTTAAAAAAAGAGTCTTCAGAGTATCCCCTCCCCTAAGAGGCTGGGATCCACCCTGGGACCCTCAGCCTCGGCTGCTGGTGGAAGAAAGGTACTCAGCCCAAGAGGAGGCTCCCCTCCTGAAGAAGCTGTGGGTAGAGGCAGCAGGCAAACTCACAGTCTGATGTACAGAGAACTGTCAGATTTTATCCAAGACCTGAATGTACTTGGTGAACATTCTGGCCTATAATAAGCTAAAAGGGCTCACGGCCCAATGGACACAGCTGATTTGCACACTTCTCCTTTGGGATGAACGTCACTATGTCTAGACGTTCCAAGAGTTTGTGCCCTCCTATGAGAACATGACTGAACAGTGCATAGTTGGGGGACCCAGCTAGTGGCCATGGAGACAAATAGCACTTCATTGGGAAGTGGTGGCTGTCACCAACAAATGATACAAATGTTCCATCAAAAGCACATTACACTGTGTAACACTCATGACTTGAGCTGAGAGAAGGGTCTTTCCCAGCTCTTAAAGGTCTCCATCTTCCTTTGGTCCCTGGGCTGGGGCAGAAATGAGATAAGGTTACTGTATAATAACACAGCCAAGTGACTGATTTCTGATCCTCCTCTCTCCCTGGACATCCCACGATGTGGGGAAAGGGAAAGACTCTCTTCTTCACTTGAAGAGGCAGTTTGATTAACATTTCATTTGTTAGTAACCTACACTGGATCAGTATTAACCTACTTTTAATAGTCACTGCATGAGCTGCCCTTTCCACTCCAAGTGAAAAAGGCTCTCATTCATTCAGCACTGACTATGAATCAGGTATTGTTAGAATGTCTATCTCATCCTTTTCCCAGATTAAAATGCAAATTGTGTTCTTGGGTGGGCACTGTCCTGACCGAGGCTGTTAAGTATGGTGAGAATGGGTGGTTCGGGACAGTGAGTCCCATAGCATGCAGAAGTGGGGCAACCTAACACATCTAGATCTTTAGCCGTGGTCCAGGAACCAGTAGTCCCCAAGGACAAAATTGTCAGTTCACCAAGATTCTGTTTGATAAATATGGCTGGAGAAACTAATCTAAACTAGCATTTACTCAAAGATTCTGCTTCTCTGCTATATTACACAGGTCTGGGAATCAAGGTGGGGATGGGCCCTGCTGGTCTGAAAGTCTGGGTACCTTGGGGAGGGATGCTACTACCAGGAGAAATGACCTTGATTTCTTTATACTAGGACCCACAGCTGCCCCTTTCATCTCAGTTTCTTCATACCTTCTGAGGAACATTCTTTCTTTTTTATCTTCTTGTCCATTCTCTTAACTTTGGTTGTAATTTCACGTGCTGCCACTAATATTCAGATGATTGTGGGGCCAAGTCTAAGCCGGGCCACTGCACCAGTGCTGGCTATGGCATCGTCAGTGACAGCAACAGCTTTGTGGAGGTGGCGTGAGTGTGCTCAGTGGAAGCAAAGGGCCACAGTGGCAGCACAGGTAGCTTTAGAAGGCTCCAAAGCTTTGGGGGGCAGTAGAGATCTCTGAGCTGATGAAGGCCAAGAGGGCTTCTTTGCAAAAATTAGCTGTTCTTAAAATTCACTTACAAATTTTTTGTTGAGACTTATTGCAAGCATGATGTCTCTTTATTTTCTTGTCTTCTTTAATAACTCTGAGTTTTCACAGTTTATGCATATTTATTGTTAAACTAATTTTTAGGGTGCTTTTGCAGTTGTTATCTTATATGGCTTCCCCCACTCTTTTCTTTTTTATTATATTTTATTGATTATGCTATTACAGTGGTCCCAATTTTTCCCCCTTTGCCCCCCTCCACCCAGCATCCCCCACCCGCTCAGGCAATCCTCCCACCACTGTTCATGTCCACGAGTCATGCATATAAGTTATTTGGCTACTCCATTTCCTATACTATACTGTACACCCCCATGGCTATTCTGTAACTACCTATTTGTACTTCTTAATCCCCTCACCTCTTCTCCCATTCTCCTCCACACCCCTCCCATCTGGCAACCATCAAAACCTTTGCCATATGCATGATTCTGTCTCTGTTCTTCTTGTTTGCTTAGTTTGTTTTTTAGGGTCAATTGTTGATAGATACGGTTTTTTTTTTTTTTTTTTTTTTTTTGCCATTGTGTTGTTCACAGTTTTTATCCTCTTTTTCTTAAATAAGTCCCTTTAACATTTCATATAATAATGGTTTGGTGATGATGAACTCCTTCAGTTTTTCTTGTCTGGTAAGCTCTTTATCTGCCCTTTGATTCTAAATAATAGATTTGCCAGGTAGAGCAATGTTGGCTGTAGGTCCCTGCTTTTCATCACTTTGAATATTTCTTTCCAATCCCTTCTAGCCAGCTAAGTTTCTTTTGAGAAATCAGCTGACAAGTTTATGGAAACCCCCCTGTAGGTAACTAACTTCTTTTCTCTTGCTGCTTTTAAGATTCTCTATTTATCTTTAACCTTTGGCATTTTAATTATGATGTGTCTTAGAGTGGCCACTTTGCATCCATCTGTTTGGGACTCTCTGTGCTTCCTGGACATGCATGACTATTTTCCTTCACCAAATTAGGGAAGTTTTCTTTCATTATTTGTCACATAGATTTCCAATTCTTGCTCTTTCTCTTCTCCTTCTGGTACTCCTATCATGCGAATGTTGGACTTCTTGAAGTTGTCCCAGAGGCTGCTTACACTATCCTCAGTTTTGGGGATTCTTTTTTCTTTTTGTTGTTCTGATTGGTTGTTTTTTCCTTCCATATGTTCCAAATCATTGATTTGATTCTCAGCTTCATCCACTCTACTGTTGTTTCCCTGTAAATTGTTCATTATTTCAATTAGTGTATCCTTTGTTTCTAACTAGATCTTTTTTATGTTGTTAAGGTCCTCACTAAGTATCTTGAGTATCCTTATAAACAGTGTTTTGAACTCTGCATCTGATAGATTGTGCATCTTCATTTTGTTTAGTTCCTTTTCTGGAGTTTTGATATGTTCTTTCATTTGGGCCATGTTTCTTTGTCTCCTCATTTTGGCAGCCTCCCTGTGTTTGTTTCTATGTATTAGGTAGAGCTGCTTTGACTCCATGTCTTGGTAGCATGGCCTATTATAGTAGGTGTTCTGTAGGGTCCAGTGGTACAACCTCCACTATCACCCAGTCTTGGTACTCAATGTGTGCCCTTTGTGTGGGCTGATTATTCCCTCCTCTTGTTGTTGAGTCTTTAGTGTTGTTGGCAGGTCAATGGGAGGGATTTACCCAGGCCAGTCAGCTGCAAGGATAGTCTGTGACTACTAACCACCAAACTCCACCCTCCATGGAGGATAAACTGTTCAGGGGCAGGGTAGTGGTGCTCCAACATGGTCTTTAGCTTTCCACTGGGTGTTCAGGCTCTGGGGTTTCCCAGGTGGTATGAGCCAAGATCAGCCTCCTCCTGTGTTCTGCCCCAGCCATCTGCATGAGCTATAAAGCAGTCTGAGATGGCTGCTACTTGTGCTGGGCTTGGACATTCCCAGGCAAATCTTAGACTGGCTGCTGCTAGTGCCGGGTCTGACACCACTTAGCAGGAGGCACAGGGGCTGGGGGCTAAATGAGGCTGTTT
This sequence comes from Desmodus rotundus, assembly GCF_022682495.2. Taxonomy (NCBI): domain Eukaryota; kingdom Metazoa; phylum Chordata; class Mammalia; order Chiroptera; family Phyllostomidae; genus Desmodus; species Desmodus rotundus. The sequence continues at coordinate 173,322,939 of NC_071387.1, forward strand.
TTGGTTTTTTGATAGGATTTAGGAAGATGTGAAGCATGAGCCAAGAACAGCCATTCATATGGAAAAGTCACAGTTAACAGTTGGGGTAGGCCAGTAAATTGGGCAGGGCGGAGTCTCAGGGGATCTCTAGGGTGAGGCCAACAATGTTAGCTAGGTTGATGGAGTCTCAGATATGGTACATACCTGTCCAGCTTGGTGGCTTTCTGGTGGGGGGTGCTCAGGAAAGGGGCAATGGCCTCTGCCTGTCTTTCTGTTTGGGAGAAAGCTGTCCCCAGCTCTCGCCTTGATGCCAGACAGTCCTCCTTGTATGTCACTGGTGCCTTTCAAGTTGCTATCCCGGTGCTGGAGCTCAGTGGGAGTGAGTCTAAGTAAGTATGTGTGTGGGTTCTTTAAGGGGAATTGCTTGGGACTTCAATAATTTCCTCCACCAACTCAATCCCCACTGGTTTTTGTAGGCAGAAGTTATGGGACTTATCTCCCTGGCACTGGAACTCTTGGCTGGGGAGCCTGGTGTAGGGCTGGGACTCCTCACTCCCAAAACATCCCTCCTGAATTTTTATCCACCACATGTGCATCAATGTGGGTCCAGCCTGTTCCGCATCTCCGCCCGTCCTGTCAGTCTGGATGGACGTGGTTTCTTTAATTCCGTATTGTCAGACTTCCATTTCTGATGGTTCTGAGTGATGGTTGTTCTATATTTTAGTTGTAATTTTGATGTGGTTGTGTAAGGGGGTGAGCAGTGTTTGACTGCTGTCATCTTGACCAGAAGTCTCTCACTTATAAATAAATGCAGGTAATTGGGAGGTGGAACGTGATTGGAAGTGCTGAAACAGTGGGTAGAGCTGAAGTAAAGAAGTGCTTTTAATTACTATTTATATGACATCACTTTATTCTAAAATGGTGCAATCTGGGAAAACACAGACAGAGGGATTTTTAAGCATGGAACACTTTTAATGACCACCAACTCAGGGGAAAAAACAACTTTATTTTTTACCATAGTTATATAAGGTGTTCTGGTAGTAGAATTATCTTGGAAAAAATTGTTACTAAATTCTATGGCTGATGAATTTTATAAATTTTGAAAACTTGATCACTTATCATATTTTACCAGGAAAAAAACCACCCAAGATAACTTAGATTTTTTTATTTAGAAAAATCAAATGCTTAATCATGTACTATATTACTGATATTAGTTGTGTTATGGCAATATTTATTATGTTATATTATTATAACTGATACATATTTACCTTACAACACTCAGGTGAAAATCATTTCTTAAAATCAAATGAAATCTGATGCAAACACCAGTATAACTTACAGGGAATTTAATCTGTTATATTTTGGGAGGCCTTTTGCTATTCTCCTAGCAGTGTAAATGTCCTGGAGAGATTATGCAATTTCAACACTTTGTAAGTACCATGAGTGGGATGGTGGGGCAGTCTGTCTTATGTACAGGCCATAAGGACGTGCATTTTTGTAAGTAATTAGGTACAATAATAATGCTGATTAGAAAGTTGCTCTGCTTTTTATTATCACCACACACTGGCAATTTTAACAGTAATTGATACTCCATTATGAAAAACAAATTTTCTGGGTATACATATTAAACAATTGCAGTGAATACGGTTGAGTTTTAATAATGCATGTAAACTACAAGTTAGTACTTTTTCTTATTTACCCTTTAAAAATATTTTCTCCTCCATGGACTTCAGTTAGAAGAACCATCAGTTATTCAGTTCTTCTCCCCCCCTTACCCCACCTCTGCCATGGATCCATCAGTCATACACATCTATTTACCTACAAACTCCTAAAGATTAGGAATCATTTGAGTGCAGCCCTGTTTGCTACATATTCCTGCATCTAAACAGTGGATTCAATTCAAAAGAAGTAAACACACTCATCAGATAGATGAAGAACTAGAACTTCAGTTGCTTCAGTTCTCCCACTTACATGACAACTTGTAAATTTTATTTGTGTTTAAAATTTAAAGCAGTGAATCAGAATGCAAATTGCAGTTGATAATATTTTTGTTTGATTAGTGCCTTTTAGTTCCTACATAAAATATCCTATTGAGTTTGCATAACTTCTAAATTGAAAATTTATATTTTATATTATTAACTCTTTTAAAACTAAGAAATAAATCAAGAACATAGTTATTAGTATGTGAAGAATTCTTTAAAAATCTTGGCTGAAATCCCTGGCTGGTGTGGCTCAGTGGATTGAGTGCCAGCCTGTGAACCAGGGGATCACCGGTTCGATTCCCAGTCAGGGCACATACCTGGGTTGCAGGTCAGGTCCCCAGCATGGAGCACGTGAGAGGCAACCACACATTGATGTTTCTCTCCCTCTCTTTCTCCCTTCCTTCCTGTCTCTCTAAAGATAAATAAATAAAATCTTAAAAAAATTTTGGCTGATGGAGGTAAAGATTAGCTCATGGTGTCAAATGTGCTAGCTATGCCCTCACCCTGGTGTCCAGTCCATTATAGGTACCACTGCTCTGGGCAGTTGGGCCTGTTTAAAGGTGGCAGGTCTGCTCGCCACAGTTACTGGGGCAGTCTCTGTGGCTCCTGGGTGTTTATGTGCTACCCATCCATAAAATAGCCACTTTCTGCCTTGCTGTAGGCAGGCAATGTGGGGACCCTTGTAATTGTCATTCACTCCTTACTCTGTTATTGGGTCAGGCCATGCCCCTCTTCCTCTCCACTCTTAGTACTTACTCTTCCTGGACAATTCTGCTTGTTGCTTGGGTTTTTAAAAATAAAATTCTCATAACACAGCCCATGTGCAGAGAAAGCTCACTTTCCTTTTTGCGTGTATTATTAAAAGGAGGTAGGTCAGGATGGGGACAGGGGATTTGGAGTAATATATCTCATTGTTTTGTCTCGATACTGGAGAAACATGAAACACAGTTAAATTTTCTCTTAGGTTATCTTGCCTCTTCAGTCAAGAGTACCATGGAATTGCACTGAAACAGAAGTTGTGAATACTATCAATTTAGAGAAGTAAAAACAATTGCATTTGCAGTACTCTTAAATCACACACACTTAGAAATAGTGTATCTACTTGAGTCACTGAGTGTCATTATAATTTGGATCCATTTTTGTGGCACGTCGTAGTGTTTGTCACTGATTATACTACTGTTATACTGTGTTGTCAGTATAATGTGCTATTGTGTATAACGTAGGTGACAGTTTTTCTGTGAAGATGACAAAAGATCCCACTTGTGTAAGATAGGATTTATCAGTTAAACCATGAAGTATTGGTAGCAACTGAGCACTCAGTTGCGCACAGTGCTACGCAAGGTGCTCACTCACTCACCTACAGGTTGTTAGGGATTGTCTCAGGATGCTCTCTTCCTCAGCACTGCCCTGGTTTGCTGTGCAACACTGGCTACTCAAACTAAGTGGTTAGTTTTTCTTATGTGCATATAGAAAATAAGTTGCTAATCCTCAGAAGTTATCTACGGAGTTTCTTCAGTCTGCTGCACTCAGCAAGAGAAGAAAAATTCCCTTTAATGGTAGGACGGGAAGCCCTAGGAGGCTATCGCAAACAGCCAAGGTATGTCCTAGGACTCTGACTCCTAATTAATCATCACAACCAAATTAGTCCCCCTGCTGACCATGCCACCCATTCCAGAACCATTGCTTGGTTTTCTCTGCAGCCTCTGCATAATCTCCTGTTTAGCACATAATAAGCTCTAGTGAAACATCAGTTCCCCTCTTATCTTTCCTCTTCCCCTTCACTGAATGCATGAGTGAGTGGACAAGCAAATTATTTAATTTGTCTCTGCTGCACGCCAGTTTTCTCTGTTTCGTGGGCACATGGCAGAACATGTCAACATGTAATCCTTGGAGTTTTGTATTTTGCATCCAAATAAACTGAGAGTACCTCAGTTCTTCCAATCTTAAAATCAAATTCTTGGGCATGTGAAAGGTCCATCATTTGTCTGGAATGACATGGCTGTGGAGAGGGGTGGGGGAGTAGGGAACCATTTTTCCAGAGGAGATTCTGGGCACAAATTCCCATACGTTTTTACCACTCCTTTACCTCTCTCTTCTTCCTAATCCTGCTTTGGTCCAAGATTTGCCCTGTCCCAAATTTGATACCACAAGTCTCCAAGTCACCACCTTGGGTCGTGTTAGTTCTCCCTCTCTCTACCAACGACAGCCCAGGCATGAGGGTTCTCAACAGGTATTGTCTCCTCTTCCTCCCCTTCTCCACCAGATGAGCTCCCCACTCCTCAGCTTCTGTAGCAATAACCGAGGTCAGGTTGCTTCTAACCCTTTTATTCCTACTCCAGCTGTAATAAACTCTTTGTATTCCAGTGCCTTTCTGATTCCACCTGCCCTTGTTAGAAACTAATAAAATTCCTGCCGCAGCTCAGGGGCTTGAGCCTGAAAATGCTAGTTAAAATCCAAGTTCCATTTCTCCACCAAAACAGTTTTTGTCAGAGCTGAAATCATGCTTGTGTACAGTACTTCTTAGCTCTGGTTCATTTTGTATCAAGTAGGCTTTTTATAGGCTGCCATGAAAGGCCAACCACAATTAAATGCCAACTCTGAAACATTTGTTCCTATACACACAATTGTTGTCTTAGGAATAGACTTTTCTGGGGAACAAAACTCATTTGTAAATTAGATACCCTCTGATATGTCATAAATAGTCTGGACTGTACACTCTAACCTGTGTCAAAAGCACAGTGTGGGACTCTGTGTTCAGAACAAAGGTTCATCTTAAGGACATCAAACCAAGGCACAAACAGATAGGAGCCATCATACCTCAGGATTTATTAAAGAGCATGGATGCTGGACCTGGGGGTGTTACGTGGGCAAATGATTGCAGTTGGAAGGGAGAGTGAGGGCTGGGGCCTGGTATTAGACCCTCTAGCGGAGTACAGCAGAAATTGGGGTAGAACCCAGGAAGGAGCTGGGAAGTGGCCATGGATCAGGAGCATATAGGAAGCCCCTAACAGGTGGGGGACTCCATGGTGTTGAAGCAGGGGTAGGCAATAGGAGCTAGAAGGTACAATTGTCATTATCAAGGTATTTGTCCCAGGCTGGGGCTCAGATTGAGGACCCTAAGCAGGATCTTGAGAATGAAACAGGATCTCCAACAAGGATCAGTGAGAAGTCTGATCCTTGAAACTAAAATGTATCAAGAAGGGAAAGGAGAATGTGTTGGGGGAAAGAGATGCCTACTGAACATGGGAGCTCCATTATCAGAATGAAGCATTAAGGGAGGGAAGAAAATAAATGGTGATGGGCAAACTAGGGCCTCAGAGAAAAGCCCAGATGCTAGTGCTGAATCTCCAAATTTTTGGTCAACGCTGCACCTGCACTTTAAATGGTTCCCTGAGGAAAAGATTGGCAAGTCTTTGCTATTCCTAGTACACTGTCAAGACTGAAGCACAAGGCATCCTGCTTGCTTTTCTGTTGCTTAGCAACAGCAACCTCCTTGATTACCAGAGTTGTCAGAGTTTTTCTATAGCTTTCTACTGTGAAACTGGGTATATGGGGCTTCAAGGAAGAAGGCAAAGTCCTGCTTGTTCAATCAGATACAAGCTTACTTGAAAGTACCAGCAAGTGTACTCTCGGTACAAGCCCAGAGTCGAAGAAACAAGACTGATTTCATGCTGAACCCAAATATGGACAGGAGGTGGGGTAGAGGAGGAGGAAATCCTAATGATTCTTTAAATCCTGGAATTATCAGAAATGGAGAGAGGAAGAAAAGTAAATTTAAAAAATGTCAGACAAAGTTATTTTAAATATTAGAAAATATCTTTTTTTCTGGCCAAGATGGGGGCATAGGTAGACACACTGTGCCTCCTCGCACAACCAAAAGAAGGACAACAACAATTTAAAAACAAAAAACAACCAGAACTGACAGAAAATCGAACTGTATAGAAGTCCAACAACCAAGAAGATAAAGAAGAAACACTCACCCAGACCAGTAGGAGGGGTGGAAATGGGCAGCCAGGTGGAGAGGACTAGCAGCAAGGCAGCGGCTGGTGGACTCAGCAAGGTGGCAGATTGTGGAGCTGGGTGGGCAAAGTTGCAGCTGGCCGGCGAGGCAGCAGCTGATGGACCGGGTGACAGACCGTGCAACCCGGGGCTCCAGCGGGGAAATAAAGCCTGAAACCACTGATTTAAAACACCTGTGGGGACTGAGGCAGCCAGAGAAACTCCCAGCCTCACAGGAGAGTTCATTGGAGAGACCCACACGGGCCTAGAACGTACACAAGCCCACCCACTCAGGAAGCAGCACCAGAAGGGCCCAAATTGATGTGGGCAGCAGAGGGAGTGACTGGAATCTGGCAGAGAATGGAGCAAGCGCCATTGCTCCCTATCGGACCCTCCTCCACATACAGCGTCACAGCGCAGCCACAAGCGTTACCCCACCCCAGTGAACACCTAAGGCTCCACCCCTTTACGTAACAGGTGCGCCAAGACAAAAAAAAAAAAAATGGCCTAACTGAATGAACAGATCAAAGATCCAGAAAAAATACAGCTAAGTAATGAAGAGATAGCCAACCTATCACATTCACAGTTCAAAACACTAGGAATCACGAAGCTCACAGAATTGGTTGAATTTGGTCACAAATTAGATGAAAAAATGAAGGCTATGCTAAGAGAAACAAAGGAAAATGTACAGGGAACCAATAGTGATGGGAAGGAAACTGGAACTCAAATCAATGGTGTGGACCAGCAGGAAGAAAGAAACATCCAACCAGAAAAGAATAAAGAAACAAGAATTCAAAAAAATGAAGAGAGGCTTAGGAACCTCCAGGATATCTTGAAACGTTCCAACATCAGAATTATAGGGGTACCAGAAGGAGAAGAGGAAGAGCAAAAAATTGAGAACTTATTTGAACAAATAATGAAGGAGAACTTCCCTAATCTGGCAAAGGAAATAGACTTCCAGGAAGTCCAGGAAGCTCAGAGAGTCCCAAAGAAGCTGGACCCAAGGAGGAACACACCAAGGCACATCATAATTACACTACCCAAGATGAAACAGAAGGAGAGAATCTTAGAAGCAGCAAGAGAAAAGGACACAGTTACCTACAAAGGGGTTCCCATAAGACTGTCAGCTGATTTCTCCAAAGAGACCTTACAGGCAAGAAGGGGCTGGCAAGAAGTATTCCAAGTCATGAAAGGCAAGGGCCTACATCCAAGATTACTCTATCCAGCAAAGCTATCATTTAGAATGGAAGGTCAGATAAAGTGCTTCTCAGATAAGGTCAAGTTAAAGGAGTTCATCATCACCAAGCCATTATTATATGAAATGCTAAATGGATTTATCTAAGAAAAAGAAGATAAAAAATATGAACAGTAAAATAACAGCAAACTCACAGTTATTAACGACCACAGATAAAACAAAAACAAGAGCAAACTAGGCAAATAACTAGAACAGGAAGAGAACCACAGAAATAGAGATCACATGGATGGTTATCAGCAGGGGAGGGGGAGGGGGAGAGAGGAGGGGAAAGGTACAGAGAATAAGTAGCATAAATGGTAGGTAGAAAATAGACAGGGGGAGGGTAAGAATAGTATAGGAAATGTAGAAGCCAAAGAACTTATAAGTATGACCCATGGACATGAACTATAGGGGGGGAATGTGGGAGAGAGGGGGTGTGCAAGATGGAGTGGAGTGAAGGGGGGAATGGAACAACTGTAATAGCATAATTAATAAAATATATTTAAAAACTAAAAAAGAAAATATCTTTTTAAATGTATATTAAAATTTCTTCATCATTCTCTTTTTAGTATGGAAATTAATTAATTGTCAAATACTAAGAAAAGCAAGTACCTTGACATTCAATTAGCTTCAAACTTCCTAGATTAAGTGGTCATAAATGTTTCCCAAGAATTGCAGAAATTAAATACTAACATTTTAAACTGTTGGGAAGTTTTGTTCTCTGCAAGGTAGGACAAGAACAAAGTCATCAGTGAGATGGCATAACGCTACAGTTTCGAAAAGTCAAGGGTAGAGATCTGAAGGTTCTCCTCCCACCTTAGAGGTCATCAGATGGAAACCATTGTACCTCCAGTGACCAAGTCTGAATCTGGAGGCACCATGCTGAGGGGAAGAGCCGCGAGTTGAGGGAGCCTCTGTGTCTGTCCACTAAAGCCCTTAAAATATGTATCCATCCATCACAGCCTCATGGAAAACTTGTCTGTGCATTTTTCTTCTTTTAAATCAGGGATGTCGAATCTTCTTTCATTATTAGGTATCACTGACACCCCTACACAAGTCAACATTCTCAAGCAAGTAAAAAATGTACATAGTTCTTTTGGTCTTTGTGGACTTTTGAAAAATCATTTCTGTTCAAACAGAAAGTTTTACCATTTCACTCATCACTTATTTATTCAATGAGGTATACCTAAAAAGAGAAAATTTTCAGATCATATGATGGCTAGTGCTGGTAAATGTTGTAGCAGGAGAGGGGACCAGTGGGGTGAAAGGGAAGAGAGGGAAGGAAGGCAAAAAGGTAGAAGAGGGTGAGGAAGTAGGAGTGAGGGGGGCAGAGGTCACCTGGCTCTCACATCCTCTAGGCCATCAAGGCCTAGATACACAGATACACTTCTGAGAAAATTATTGTTATTATCACCCTTCAAAGTTTTAATTTCCCTCTTGCAGTGGAAAATATCGCTTGGTTCCTTTTTTAAACTTGAAAGTTTATTTTCTCAAGAAATTACTAAGATTTTTCCTCTGAGGAATTATCTAAGGATGTAAGTGGTTTACTTTAAAAAAATCATTAGAAAGGTTGCTCAATTCACATAGCTATCAGTGCAAAAGCTTTTGCCCTTGCCCTTTAAAAATTCAGAAAGCAAACCAAGCAATGCCAACTAAAATATTATATTTGGATATTTTCTTTTAAATTAAACTTCCCTTTTATCAAAGTAAGACATGTAGTAAAAATTCAAACAGTACTGAAAGGCTCATCGTAGAAAACAATAGCCCTTTAATGGGTTTCCTTCTTGTCTGCCCCCAGCCTCTCCCAATACAACCTCACCACCTGGAGGCAGGCACTTAACAAATGACTGAGCTGTTAATTTTGCTGCTTTTTGATAACGTTTCTAAGGCAAACCATATGACTATGCTTCTTTCTCCTACGATGTTGTTCTCCTTGAAGTTCTTTGCCCCTCATTGTACGTCTCTTCCATTTTCGGCAAGTGCCAGGTGTGCGTCTGCACGTGTGTCCTTGGTCTCTCTCTTTCACATTAGAACATCCTTTAAATGTCTAGTGACTCTGTTCTTATTGAAATGTGAAGCACTAACATTCCGAGCGAAAGCTCTGTGCGTTGCATTGGCTTGTCAGGTTTGTACTGGGAAATGGCTAAACATTATTTGTGGAAGTCCTTTTATTCTGGGGCATTCCAGGGGTGGGGGAAGGAGGCTGCGTATCCCGCCATTCAGTGGGCAGATTGTTACTCAATTGCCCTGTTTTCAGACCCCTATCTCTCTTCCAGGTGCTGGGTACGTGGGTCCTGGGTCAGCCTGTGTCAGGCTCCTGAGTACCTGCGCCTCCAGTGAGGTCGTGTGGATCCCCCACACCTCTGGTTGGTAGCCCCTCTGCAGACCCTACATTATACCTTCTTTAACTGCTTCTCCAGTCCTCCCCGCACTTTCCATTGAAATGACCATGATTCATGGAGAGTGTTACGTAAGGAATTAATCATGAATGAAAGCACAATCCAAAGCCATGGAAACATACACTTTAAATGGGTGAATCACATGGTATGTGAACTGTATCCTAATAAAGCTATAAAAAATTATCCTCACATCAAAAGTGTGCAAAAAGTGAACCCTACTTTTCTAATGAAAGAAGCAAAGTAGGTCTATGTGTGTATATAAAGTAATTTAAATTTACTTTTCATATTAGAGATGAAAAATAAATAGTAAAAAGGCTGCAGAGAACATTCAACTTGGTAGCAATGAATAAAATAATGTAAACAATAGAAACTGTCAAATTTGAACTTTCTAATTGCTATATAAAATATATGAAAATCTGAGAAATAACATGAACATATACAGCAATGAAAATAACTCTCTGTAAATGTTCCGTTTTCTATAGAAGTTACTCTCATAGGAATGATTCCCAAGGAAATTAAGGATCAAAACAAACAAAACACACCCGCAGAGCAGAAAAGCAGAAAAGGCAGCTCTACAATTCATGGTGTCTGCGGCGAACATACACACTGGAAAGAAGGCACAGCCGCATTTTCATTCCTGTCTTAATGAACTGTGGCTTTAAATAACTACAGAAAATACACTGTAATGAGAAACCATGCATAAAAAATGTAATATGAAATGAAATCTTGGATGCAGTATAATGAAAATTGTAAGCTTGAAAACATGATTTGCAGAGAGTCCATCTCATAAATATATGGTTAAAATAAAGTTTAAAAAAGTCTTCTATCCTATCATACAAATAGACCAGCAAATGAATCAATAACAGAGCCATTTTAAATCCTCAATAATACTAATTAGGAAAATAGAAGCATCCAAAAAAGATAAATAGATAAAGTATACTAAAATAAGAGGAACTCATACATCTGAATGGATGAAACCACAGGATTTCATTTGTGAGACGATACCTCTAATGCATACATTGTACATGAAGAGCTTGTTTACTATCAAAGGCTAATTCTAGGTAATGAAGATAGGGATGGTTAAACTGCCCTGGCCAGTGTGGTTCAGTTGGTTGGAGCTTCAGTTGGTAACCTGAGAGGTCACAGGTTTGATTCCTTCTCAGGCAAGCTCCAGAGGCAGCAGGTCGATGTATCTCTCTCCCTCTCCCTCCCTCCCTCCCCTCCCCTCTCTCTAAAATTAATGAGCATGCTCTTGAGTGAAGATAATAAAAAGGAATAGTTACCTTACAATTTTAAGAGTAGGCAGATGGGGCACGCTCTCACTCTCTACAGCTCACCTGCTTGAATCTTCTTTTCGAGTGTACTTTGCTTTCTTTCTCTTAAGCTTCAAGGGCCCTTCTTTTGCCTCTGTAGCTTGTTTCCTGAGTCCACGCCCAGCTGACTCACTTTTCCTACCTCTGTGACTTTCTAAATAAACTTTCACTGCCAAAAAAAAAAAAGAAAGAAAAAGAATAGGCAGATGAAAACCTCTGATTTTCTTATCTTTGCTCGTTCACAAGTAATGTTTCTCTATCTCTGTCTAGAATACCTTAAGCATATCATTTTGATGCAAGGTAGACTAGGTTCCCAACCAAATTACTCACTGCTCTTTAGTTTTGAGGAAATGATGGAGAATTGTTTCAATTTCTTGTGGCTGCCATAACAAATCACCACAAACTGGCCACCTTAATTCACAGAAGTTTATTCCCGCATAGCAGGCTGAATTCAAGGCGTCAGCAGACCAAATACTAGAACAAGAGGTGCTGCTAGTGTTCTTAACATTTAGGAAATTAAGGATTTTAAGAGCTCTGTGCCAGGGGCTGGGGCAGAGATGAGTATATACATTTTATATTATTTCACATATCCTAAAATAAGTTTCAAGTCTAAAGGCATTTTGCTGGCAGAAGTCTCTCTTCTTCTGGGGAAGTGAGTCTTTTTCCATTAGGGCCTTCGACTGATTACATGAGGCCATCCACATTATGGAGGATAGTCTGTTTTACTCAAAGTCTGATGATTTGAATGCTGATCTCATGAAAAAAATACCTTCACAGAACATCCAGAATAATGTTTGGCCAAATCTCTGGGTACTGTGGTCCAGTTAAACGGACACTCAAAATTAACCATCAAAGTCATCTCCGCTTCAGAGCTCCCCATTGGTTCAGCTGAGTCTTCCTAACAATTCTGTTCCCTCCCCTTTCTTCTCACAGACATCAGATCAGAATCATGGTCCCAAAACTCTTCCTGCCCATTTCTGCATCCTCCTCCTGCACCTCTCCAACGTGTCGTGCTGCCCGTCCCCACCCACTTACCTGTTGCCCTCCCAGCTGCCCCCGTGTGCTTCCTGACTGACACACCATCAGGGAAGAATTTGGGAGTAATCACTTGCAGGTGTCTTGTTTAAAATAAACCCTCACTTCCTTTATTGGCTCTACCTGTGGGAGAAAGTTGGTAACCTGATTGGTCAGATCTGATATTTACTGGGGTCATTTTTGATTGGTTGGGTAAGGTCACTTGATGTCACAGGTTGGCACTTAGGGGTGACGTGTCGTCTTTGTGTTCTGGTTCCTGGATCCATGCCACTGGCAGCGCAGAGGGTCCAGGCCTGCCTCCCTGTGAGAGGCTGGGATGAAGCCTGGCTGTTCTTTCTGCCCGCTCTCCTCCCACTTGCACGCTGGCTCCAGCCTAATGCCTCAGTCACAGGCAACGGAGCCTGGGGGAGCACGTGGGGAAGGCAGTGGAGGGAATTTCCATCTCACTCTTGTGGCCATATTCTACCTTGGCTTTGTGAGGAGAGAGGGGATAAAACAGTACAGCTGACAGAACTGGGGGTGAGGAAGAGAGAGGCCTCACTTGGGCCTCCTTTACAAAGCGACAGCCTTGCTTCAGCTTTTACCGGAATGATCTCATAAGTTTAAAGGAGCTTACCCGGCTGTTAAACATTTAAAAAATGCTTATATAATCACATTTTTTCTTATTTGGCTATTTATATAACAAGGATTTTCCCTGAAGGAGATCATTTAGTGGAAGATTTTGAACTCCTGACAAGATTGAGGAAGTTAGTCGACCATTCATTTAACATCCTTATATTGAGCAAAACAATTGACGCTGGGAATCCAACGTCGAGTAAGAGTCTTTATCCTTAAGAAGTTCTTGATCTTGAGAGGAGAAAGCCACGTCAGCAAACACTAGCATGCTCTGACGGACACATGTGTGCCATGGGGCTGGGGGACAAGTGCTCCAGCCCCACCTGGGTGGTGGGAGGTGCATGACTGAGTGTCTGAGAGAAGATATCCCTCATCTTGGACCTAGAAAAAGGAGTAGGAGTCTGCAAGGTAAATGGGGGTGAGGAAAAGCATTCAGGCAGAGGGAACTGTCTTCTCGGCACAGAGCCTGACAGATACTGGTATGTGCTGGAAACGGAAAGTAGCTTTGTAATAGGGACCAAGTAATAAAGTACCTCACAAATCACCTACCATGGCAGCCCCCCTTTTTTTGCATTATAGAAGCTAGTTGATGATAACAATGGTATATACTATTTAAGGACCTTGTAAAGGAATTACATCCTTCATTGTTTTCACGGGTCTTTTGATTGCTAAAGACATTATTTTGTTTTTTTTAAAGAAAACTGTCTTACAAGAATGACTTTCACGCAAGGCAAATCTAACAAGAAATTGCCGGTACGTAAAGGAATAAGAGTGGCATGAACCGGGGAAAGAGTTATCAGAGGAGGCTGATTAAATGTACTTCATAATGCACACAGGAAAGCAAGCACACTGAGACCGCAGCAACAGAGGATTGTTGAGCATTATTTAGAAAAAACCTCGTATTCATAGTTGAACTTCTATAGTTTACATGATTCAGGGAACCCGAGGAGTATGTTTCTAAGAAGAAAAATGATTACTATCCAGCATGCTGCGTCAGTTCACCCTGCCATCCCTGAGCTTCAGCCTCTTCGTTCATTCTTCCAGTAATTCACTTAACAGGCAGCTATCAAACACTAACAATGTGCCAGTCACAGCCTGTAGCCCAAGATAGGAAGGGTAGAAATAAAGGAATGAATTAAAAGATGAACAGGAATTAGTCTTCTACTAGTACAGGTGCATGAACCTACAGTAATATGGAGATCCCGAGAAGATCTGGTCTTGGGCCTGAACGGCCCATGTCATCTTTGCGTGGGTCTCCTTTACACCGAACCTGGTCTTTTTTTAATGCCAGTGCTTGAACTGTGTGGTTAAAGCTATGAAACCTTCCGGTATGAGTTCATATTGAGCAGAGCGACACCTGTAGCATTTTATGCTGCCTGTTTTATGTACACAGAACCATCTACTCTTGAAAATATATTTTTATCTGAACATGTGTGTGCTTGCTGTTCTTTTTAGAAGTCTACTAAAATGTTTTGCTGGGACAAAAGATAAAAGGCAAACTTCATGCAATATCCTAGTAACATTGTTACTGTGGCTAATTGGTATTGTATAGATTTGGCCTTGAATCGTTGTTTGCCAAGACAGAAGTACCCTGTAGTCAGTTAATATTTGACAAATGAGGCAAAACATACAATGGGATAAACAAGGTCTATTCAATAAATGGTGTTGGGAAAATGGGACAGATACAAACAAGAAAAAAAAGAAAAGAAACTAGGCCACCTTCTTACACGATACACAAGAATAAACTCAAAATGGATTAAAGACTTAAATGTTAGACTCAACACCATAAAATTCCTAGAAGAAAACATAGGCAGTAAAATCTCAGACAGTTCTCATAGAAATATGTTTTCTGATATATCTCCTCAGATAAGGGCAACAAAAGAAAAAAATAACCAAATGAGACTACATCAAACTAAAAAGTTTTTGCAAAACAAAGGAAACCAGCAACAAAAGAAAAGACAACCCACTGAATGGGAGAATAAACCGATATATCTTTTAAGAGCTTAATATTCAAAATTTATAAAGAACTTATAAAACTCAACACCAAAAAAAATCTAATTTAAAAATGAGCAAAGGACCTGAATAGACACTTCTCCAAAGGGGACATATAGATGGTTCATCGGCATATGAAAGGATGCTCAGCCATCACTAGTCATCAGACAAATGCAAATTAAAATCACAATGGGATATCACCTTACACCTGTCAGAATGGCTACCGTCATACATTAACAAACAACAAGGCAAGGATGTGGAGAAAAGGGAATCTTATTACACTGTTGGTGGGGATGCTGACTGGTGCAGCAACTGTAGAAAAAAGCATGGAGTTACCTCAAAAAATTAAAAATGGAACTGCCTTATGACCCAGCAATTCCACATCTGGGAATTTATCTGAAGAAACCTGAAACACTAATTTGAGAGACTATATGCACTCCTATGTTCACTGCAGCGCTTTTTACAATCGCCAAGATTTGGAAGCAGCCTTAGTGTTTATCACCAGATGAGTGGATAAAAAAGTTGTAGTAAAAAACAGTGTTGTGAAGGCCAGGGGAGGGGTGGGGCAGGAGCCAGGTGGAAGTGGGCAAAGGGAGGGTAAATAAGGGCCATCTGTGTTAGTGTCAACAATAGTAAAAAAATAAAATAGCTGTGGTACATTATTCCATTTACATAGTGGAATACTACTCAGTCGCACACACACAAAAGGAAATCTTAAGGTTGAAACAGTATGGATGGACCTGGAAAGCATTATGCTGAGTGAAATAAGCCATTCAGAGAAAGACAAGTACCATATGATTTCACTCACATGTGGAATCTAATAACAAAATGAACAGCAAAACAGAGACGGACTCATAACTGACAGCTGTCAGGGGAGTGGTGTTGAGGCGCTGGGTTAGGGGGCAGAAAGATTGGGCAAAAAGGAAAAACAGAGAAAAAACTCATGGACACAGATGACAGTGTGGTGATTGCCGGTGGGAATGAGTGTGGGAGGAGGTGGAGGAGGGTATGGGGGGTAAGTGGTGATGGAAAGAGGCTTGGCTCAGGGTGGTGAACACACAGTACTGTGCACAAATAATGAGTTGTGAAACTGCACCTGAAACCTGTATAAGTTTCTTAACCAGTGTCACCCCAATAAATTCAATGAAAAGGAAAAAACATAAAAAGATAAAAATAAAAATAAAAGCAGAGAGTCCCTGACAACTTCTGATAAAGTGTTTGATTCTTAGACTGGTGATATTTTCAATCCTAAAGCAAATTTAACTGAATAGTCATATGTAAAAGTTTGCAAACTGAAAAATGACTCCTAAAGATTTGGATCCCTTTGTACCCAATTTCAGGAGAATTTATGAACTTTAAATAAATAGAAATGAAATTTACACAAAAGTTCATATGTGATACATTCTAGCTAAACTGTAAGAATGTGCGCAATTTTCTTAATCTGATGTGGCATCAGAATCACCTTGTCTTTAATAATCATCAGAGTCTTACCCCTCATTAAATAGCTGTGGTTACATCATTACATTCTTTTTTTTAAAAGATTTTATTTATTTATTTTTAGAGAGAGGGGGAAGGAGGGAGAAAGAGAAGGAGATAAACATCAATGTGTGAGAGATACATCAATCCATTGTCTCTTGCACGCCCCCAACTGGGGACCCGGCCTGCAACCCAGGCATGTGCCTGGACTGGGAATCAAACCTGTGACCCTTCAGTTTGCAGGCCAGCGCTCAATCCACTGAGCCACACCAGCCAGGGCATATTACATTCTTACAAAACAAAATTTGTTTCAGGTATGTCCAACTACGGGGTAAAATAATGTAATTCTTAGGAATCTAACTTAGGTAGATTGATTTAGATATTTGGTTTTCTTTTTTCTTTAGATTCAAGTAACACTTTTTTAGTAACAGTATATTAGTAGGTCAGAAAATTACAAACAAGGCTAGCCAATTTAAGTATTCATATCTTCATATGGGGTACTGGTTATTTACTACTGCATAACAAATTATCTCAGAGCTGTCTTAGCAGCTTAAGCCACAAACACTGGTCTCACCATTTCTGTGGGTCAGAATGTTGGTGCGGTGCAACTGGTTGCCTCTGCCTTGGGGTCTCTGGAAAGGCTGTCATCAAGGTCTCGGTTAGGGCTACAGTCATCTTAAGGCTCTCCCAGCTTCCAGGCTCACTCAGCATGGCTGTCGACAGTCTTTATTGACTGTTGGATGAACACATTTGTTTTGTGACACATCAGCCTTTCACAACATGGCAACTTGCTGTCCCCAGAACGAGAGCAGCAGTCTTTTTGTAACTAATCTCAGAAGTGACACCCCAACTTTTGCCATCTTTTATTTGTTAGAAAGGATACTGTGAAATAATAGAACAAAATCTCTCTCTCTCTCTCTCTCTCTATCTATCTATCTATCTAATCTTCCTCCACTTCCTGGCACAGAGTTCCTAAAATCCTGTAATTTCCTAACTGATGAAAACAACAGCAGCATCTTTTGTTCTAATATTTGGTCTTTGACCCTAGTTCCTTACATGAAGCTACTAAACCCATTAGGATTTCCTGCGTGAGGGGGGTATCTTTTGTTCTATTGAGGCAACTCCTGGTGGGCTAACTGGATAGTCAGGATCGGGGCCAGTCAACAGAAAGACCAAGCCATGATTAGGAGTTTGGACTTTCCGCTCCACCCTTCATCCTCTGGGAAGGGGAGTGGGAATGGAGACTGAGTTAATGATCGGTCATACCTAGAGGATGAAACCTCCATTAAAATCCTCAAATACGGGGTCAGAGAGCTTCTAGGTTTGTGAACATGTGGAAGCTCTGGGAGAGAGGCATACCTGGAGAGGGTGGGGAAGCTCTGTGCCCTTCCCATAGACCTTGCCCTATGTGTCTCTTCATCTGGTTGTTCATCTGTATCCTTTGTTATTCTCTTTGCAACAGATCTGTAAATGTGTTTCCCTGAGTTCTGTGAGCCACGCTAGTATTGAATCCAAGGAGGGGTTGTGTTATTGGCATTTGAAGTGGGAGCAGCTTAGGGACTGAGCTCTTGTGGGATCTGCACTAACTCTAGACAGATAATGTCAGAATTTAATTGAAGTACAGGACACGCAAATGGTGCTGCAGAGAACTGCGTGATGTATGGAAAACCCACACATCTGGTGTTGGAAGTATTGTGAGTAAAGGAAAACATAGAGGTCGTCAGGTCTTCCCTAGGCAGGGTCATCAGGTCCAGCCCATGCACAAGAAGAGGGAATTGCCCAGGTGTAAACACCTGGAGGGGGACTCATTGGGGACATTTTAGAGGTTGCCTACCATACATGGTCAAGTAAGTCAGCTTTACTATTCATGTTTTCTAATGGTAAGAAAAGAGCACACCATATCATGATTGTGATAATGGTTTTTTAAATTAGGTTTCATGTTCTAACAGCACTGACAAGCATTTCTGTCAGAGCCTTGGCCCTGGGAAAGTAGGGTGTTAGCTTTCAGAGAAATGGAAAGGTGGATCATACACTCTTCCACATTCGTCCTTCTCTCCCTGCCCTTGTCACCTCACTCACTCTAGGCTCGGCCATGTGAGTTGCTGGGACTAGTGGGATGTGGGTGAAGGAACACTGTGCCGTTCTAAATGGAAACTTTTGGAGGCGTTGTGTGTTCTCACGTACCCTCTTGTACTCCTGCCTGCCAGAATGAAAAACGTGGAATGAGAGACACAACATAGAGACCTCAGCCGGAGTCAGGCCTCACAGCTGAGCCACAGCAACCTGCAGATCTGAAAGGGAGAAATATCTATTTGTTGTTGGGAGCCTTCAGAGTTCGGGCTGTGTTAATGCCACGGCAGAAGTTGACTGAGGCTGCCGGGGACAGCAGGGCTAGAGCGAACTCCTCAAGGAGTGTCCACTTCTGTCAGGATTCGTTTCCAAATGCCACTGAGAGACAGAGAACCCAGAGGGCTCCGTGTTTCAACAGCACTTAGTCCCCAAGGCCTGCGGTATGACTTCGGAAGAATTCTCAGTGCCTTCAGGAAAGTTTTTAGCCCAAAAGGAGTATTATTATTATTTTAAAAACAAACCACTGATGCTATGCTGTTGTGTTCAAAACTTGGCAAATGTTCAATTTTCTAAAATTTCAGAAATCATATTTACCTCTGTCAAAAACTTTTCAATTTGGTTTACTTCGTAATTGCTATAATTGCCACTGAATCCAAATAGTGGGAAAAAAGGAAACTTCTAAAATGAACGAGTGGGCTGACTATTATTAACTCAGCAGGATGGCTGTTTACATAGCTATGTGATTGTGCTGGGTCCCTGACCATGGAGGAAAGAACCTGAAAGGGATTTGTTAAACAACATGTTGCCTCTAAACATCCCTGGGAACACTGATGTACATCAGGCAATTATATTTATTTTGTATTTATATTATATTTATGTTTTATTTATTTGTTTCTTAATCCTTTGCCTGCATATTCAAAGAAAAGCCAAGGATTGAAAAATTACTTAATACTATGAGGATCAGAAATCACCTTGAATATGGCATTTGGCTTCCTCAGGAATATCCTGTGTGTTCGTGTTCTAAATGTGCACATCTGGAGTGATGGCTCCTGCTTCCAAAATTCAGTGACTGACAGCTCGGCCTTCTGTTCTGTGACCTAGTAGTCTAATCATCATCTGACTTGTAATTCAGGGACAAGAAAAGGTGAAATGTTTAAAGTCACATCAGAAAAAAAAATTCAAATGGGAAATGAAAACGTGTGGTGAGCCTGTCAATGAATCAATGTAATGGAGATCAATTTCCACATAACTTTAATGTCATAATGCTTCTTGAATCCCCCCTCCCAATTCAATTATTCTTCTGTGCATGTTTAAAAAAATTAACACAAAGAGAATAATTTGGATCACTTACAATTGATTTAATCACATACTCCTTTCCCTGCCCCTCTCTGGTCCTTCCTATTCTCTTTCTGTTCCACTGTTGTCGTCCTAGTTACAACCTACTGCCTGGGCAACTGCAGAGATTTCTAGCCAGCCTTCCTATTCCAGGCCTGTTTCCCTTCAGTTCATCTAATTCCCCAGTGAGGCGCCTTCCTCACCCCAAGAACTTGAAAATGAGGGAAACTTTGCCCATTAGGAGAAGTCCTGTGAACTCTGCATGAATGAGAGTGGAGCCAGACGCACGAGTTAAAAGCAGGGCGGCTGCAAGGCCTGCAGGAAGGCTGTTCTTCGGAACCTCTTATCATGGGTTACCAAATCCAGACACAATGAGCTCATCGGTGTGGTGCCCAGCTCTGGTGGTTTTATTAGCGCCTCATTATCTTTGATATATAAAAATCGTATATATTTAAGGTGTACAACTTGATGTTTTGCTGTATGTATACTCTCTGAAAAGATCACCACAATCAAGCTAATTAATATACCTACCACCTCTGCATAGTTACCATTGTGTGTGTGTGTGTGTGTGTTAGCCTCCACATCTTTTAAATGCTCTCCACGAGATCATAATCCAGGTAAAGTCGAAATTTGTAATCCCCTGGTAAACTCTAAATTCCAGTTGTAAGAGCAAGCCGCTCAGCAGGCTTCCTGCGTTCACGTCTTCCATTACTCCCAAGCCAGCCAACCTTCCATTCTGATGCCATGCTCACTGAGCGATCCCCTGCTTCCTGGGGTTCTGCTATAGAAAGAGTTCACACATCAACTTCTTGTGATGATTCCTTTGCAAATTCTAGGAGGGCTTCTTGTCATGATTTTCTAATCCATTTATGGAAAGAATACATTCAGGGTTTTTTTATTTTTGTTGAATTTATTGGAGTGACATTGGTTAATCAAATTATATAGATTTCAGGTGTGTGTTCACTGCCCCAAATCAAGTCTCCTTCTGTAACTATCCCTCTTTTACCCTCTTCTACCTCCCCCACATTGTTTTTTTACATGAGAACTTCCAGCCTGTGAGACAGTTACATTTCTCACAGAAAATAAATGAATTGGAATGCTGGTGTCCATTCTCGGCTCCTGTGGATTTTAATTATCGGGGTTTGTCTTTCACCTCTTAGTGCAAACAAGGCTCTTGCCTGGGGTCTTCAAAGTAAAAGGTAAGATTTAGCAGGCTTTCCCTACAGATGCTGCTGCCCCATCTTCACCCGCTCCTGGTGTCCACGCCTTGAAGCTAAATTAAATCCTTCTGAACTGCAGTTTCGGTCATGTTAAATTCTGCGCCAGAATCTTTCGGACTTCCCCACTGCCTCTGGTCCCAACTACCTCTCCTCTCTCAGTGCTTTCCTTGAGAACCCAATCCTGTGTTGCAGGCAAACTGACTCAGGTAAGCTCCACATTTTCCTGCCTATTAATTTTATGCTGAAACGGGTTCCTTCTTCTCCCTTCTACCCTCTTATCAGTCCTTACCTTCCTACCTGGCTAATTCAATTTACTTTTAAATGTGGTCTCAATCACGCTGCCTTTCCCCATCACCCTAGCCAGAGGCGAACTATTCCTTCTGGACAAGCTTTAGGGACCCCACCCCACCCTGGTTTCTCAGGCTAGAACTCTGTCCTTGCCCTTCCTACTAGCTACTCTCCCTTTACATTTTATTCTTGTCGAATTTTAATCTGTTCCTTATGGAGGCTTTTTCTGACTCCTACGCCTCAGGGAGCTTCCTCATGTGTGTTCCTGTAGCGTTCTCTGCTTCTCCATCGTGACAATGCCCACACTGCAATTACTCACTCAGAGTCTGTGATCCCTGCTGGTCTGGGAGTTCCGTGAACATAAGGACAAGTCTATGTTATTCCTTGCTGAATATCAAGCCTCTAGCACAGTGCTTGGCACATAGTAGATACTAAATATATATTTGCCAAATGGATGTTGAATGAATTCAATTTAAATTCAACAAATTTCACTAAGCACCTACAACATCCCAGACAGTGTTCTAGGTGCTGGAGGTCTATCAGTGAATAAAGAAGATAAAGATTCCTTCCCTCATGGAGCTCAAATTCCAGCAGGGAGAGACAGACAATACACATGATAAACAAGGAAATTATATAGTGTGTTAGAAAAGGGTAAGTGCTATGGAAAAATGACAGATTAGAGTAAAATAAAAATGAAAAAGTAAAGTATGAAGAAAATGGGGATGCACAATTTAGAGCTTTACATCAGGTAGTCAGTGTGGGTCCCCTTGCAATGGTGGCTTTTGAGAAAACACTTGAAGGAGCTGAGGGAGTTAGCCATGCAGGCATCTCAGCAGGGGGAAGAGTGCTTCAGGATGGATGGTCTGTGCAAAGGCCCTGAGAGTTCCTGGTGTATTGGGGGAATTGCCGGCGGCAGTGTTTCTAGAGAAAGTGAGCAAGGGTTACCCATCACCGGGGACCTTTTGGCCATTTGCGGTGACTTTGGCTTTCATTAAGTTGGAAAGGGAAGCTATTATGGGGTTTTGAACATGATCTGATTGATCTGACTTAATGATTTACTGGAATTACTCTTGCAGCCAGGTTAATAACAGTTTAAGGGAGGAGAGCAAAGGTTGAAGTGGAGAGACCAGTTAAAAGGCAAGAAAATCTGACAGGACCAGGTTACTTGTATCAGAGCGGTAGCTTTGCAAATGGTGAGAAGTGGTCAAATTTTGGATTTTTGAAAAATGATAGAGCCAACAAGATTTCCTGACAGTTTGCATATGAGATGTAAGAGGAGAGGAACCACAGATGACTCCAAGGTGTTAAGCCTGAGCAAATAGAAGGATGGAGTTGCTATAAACTGAGAATGGAAACATTGTGGGCTAAGTAGATTTTTGGAGGTGTGTGTGTTAGGGGTGTTAAGAGTTCAGTTTTGGACAGGGTTGATATGAAATGTTTATTAGATGTTCAAGTTGGGGTAATAAGAACCCAGTTTGATATATGAATTTCAAGTTCAGAAAGAAGGTTTAGGTTAAAGACATACACTTGGAAGTTATCAGCAAGAAGGTGGTATTTAAAGTCATAAGCCTAGATGAGACCATCAAGGGGGTGAGTGTAGACAGAGAAGAGGACAAACGATTAGGTTCCGGGACATGTCAGCATGAGAAATATGAAAGAAGCTGATGCACTAACAAATGATTCAAAAAGAGACAGGAGAGAGAGGATGAGACCAAGAGTATGTGTTCTTGAAGCCAAGAGATGACTTTGTCATGGAGAATGATGAGTTGTGAAAAATGCTGCTAATAAGTCAGATGAGGACTGAAACTGGCCATTACATTGAGCGTTTGATCATTGGTGACTCTTATGAAAGCAGTTTTGGAGGAGGGGTGGAGGTAAGATCCTGTTTAGAGTGGATTTAAGAGGAAATGGCAGGAGATGAACTCAAGGATGAATGAATACATGGCCTTGATCTCATTCTACCTTCTGTTAACATCATTATGTTTTTGTCTTGTCTCCGCTTCTAGACTACAAACTTGAAGACAGGAAGAAGCTGTGTCTTTGACAACTGCATAGTGCCACAGAACCTGGCACAGTGCCAGCATGCAACAGGCACTCGGTAAATGTTTGTTGACTGACTGATAGGCTGAATGAATATTAAAGATGAAATTCTCCTTATTTCTTGTACTACTTACCCTTTTTTATTCCCCTGTTTCCTTTATAATTCTCCCTTTCCTTGCTCACTCCCATCCAGACAGATGCCCAGGATCGTCCCACAACCTTCTAACTGCCTCAGCTTTTCCCAGCCTCCCTTCATCACTCACCTGCTTGACAATTTACCCACAAAGAACCTGTTTTCTCAGGAAAGCCATGGGGGGTGAAAACAAGATAGCTATTGTAATAAGAGAACTCCAAACTGGGAATCTAGCATTTCATAAGGGCTTTTAATGGGTCAAATCCACCTATGAAATCTATTCTAATGCTGGGAGTAAAGGCCAATAGAAGCCAGATTTCACAATACAAGAAAAAGAACTTGAAATATGAAAGTATAGTTTTTTTCCTCATTTAATCTGAATTACACACAAGAATAATCCAACAAGAATATTAATCAGCTGTTTCTAATAGAGTAAGAAAACAGACCAAATTACCTTCTCATGGTATTAGCTTTTAAAGTTGTAAAAGACAATTAAATTTTTTCAAATGAGGCACAGACCTATCTGTCAAATGATTTGATGTGCTTTCTTCAAACTTGTGACTGCAATGGCTTGGTTTTAGGCTGCCACGTTGTCTTTAGTTAGTTCTGGAGTACAGAACTTAAATTGCTGGATTTCATTCATTCATTTATTTAAGGGGTAGCTACATACGTTAGACACTGTGTTTTACAACAACCACACTAGAACATATATTTAAAGCAAAGGCCAGATAATACCAGTTTAAGAATTAGCAGCCACTGTTGCAGGCTAAAACTAACTGTGTTTTCTTGTTCCTTTTCTAACATCTTTGCAGTGAGGAAATACCATTTAATTATGAACCTCAAACATTTATACAAATATATTTTGAATAATTGAATCCTCAATAGATAGGAGCTGCATGCTATTGGGAATGAAAACAGTACGGTACAAAGAAGGAAATGGGCTTAGTTCAAGTTATTTGACAACCAACGTGAAAATGAGCTCAAGCAACAGAGTTATCCAGGTGTGAAGTCTGAAAGCAGCTGATAAATACCTTCCACCAGCTTGAAGGTAAGAGTGGTGTAAATTCAATAAATGGAATTATTTCCACAGGGAAAGAGCACACAGAAAGGGTATGGAGAACATTTCTATCATCTGGGTATCTTATTTTTCTAGACAATTAGCAAAAAGTGACCACGTGATTTTCCCTTGGTTTACAAAAACTGCCTGGAAGCCAAAGATCAGCATCTGTGGTGAACAACAGGTCTCAGTATAATAAAAGGAGCTGAGTGTAGTCTGTAAACAATTGGTCATTAAAGAACATAAGTGCATACCTCATAAATTCATTAATATTTTAATCAAAGGAAAACAGAATAAGATGAAGTAAATCCTAATTACTGGGTTAATTCAGGAAATAAAAGGATTATCCATTTAGCGAGGTGTCATAGTCTCGGTTCAGCTGATCCCTGAAACTGTGTGGTCTAGGCTAGGCTGCACCAGCTGGAGCAGTTCAAGCTTGCTCCTGTATTGTTTTGCAATAAGATAAAGAGTTAAAAAGCAGCTAGCTTTTTCCATTTCTCTTTGCAGCCCTTCCGCCAACAATCAAGCTATCAGAACAACAAAATAAAACCAAAACAGTCTCTCAGTAAGAACATTTTATGAGGTTCTTCTCTATCATTACTCTCTTTTGGCTGAGCAATCTTTTTCTGACAAGTGTATTTATCTTCTTTGCAATGCCTGTATTCATGGTCGTTCGCCATCCACCGCGGTAATGATTTAGCTGGATAAAAGCTAACGAGCAAGTCCATTTTGAAAGTCACTTTGTCATTTTTGCACTTTAAACTATTTTCCCTCATCCTCAAAATCCATTTCAGATGTATTTAAAAGTTAGGCTAATAAAATACTAATGTTTAGAAATCAGTATAGAATATAATTTACCAGCTATGAAGATTGCGAAGGGATATTTTTGTAATTCTAAGCTTAGAAACAATAGATAAAATAGTAAAGAAAATATTGACAGATTTGAGTGCATACAACTAACAACATTTGCACATAAAAAACAAGAAGGAATTACAGTGTTTCTTTTAAGTGCTCTTGAAGAAGAAAGAATCCATCTCTGTGGTATTATCAGATCTTCTATTATTGCTTTTACTACAACATAAAGACCTTTTATAATACACTTTAAAAGATCCTCAATGTCAGTCAAAATATACCAAAATAAATCATAGAAGATTGAATAAATGGGAAAAGAACACTAAGCCTTAAAAAAGCAAATGAGCAAATGCCATGAATAGTCAAATTCTCACAAGAAGAAATTCTTGGACTCAAATATATTGAAAATAAATTCAAGTTCATTAGTGAACAAAGAAATGAAAATCAATACTTTTTTCCCACTGAAGTAGAAAAATACATAATTGTACATATTGCTTCTGAAGGTATAAAGTAGTGGCAGTACAAAGTGCTTCAAAATTTTTGGACCCAATGTTGGGTCCAAAATTTTATAAAAATGTCTAAGTTTCTGCTTTCTGCCAGAGTGACAGACTGGCCTGGGTTGCAGACTCCTACCCTCAAAAGCAACTGGTAACTACAGAAGTGAGAGAGAGGTATGGGTTCCAGGACCCTAAATTACCAACACTAGTAATCATTGAAGAATCCACTGGGGATCCTTGTTTCGGTCTATTCCAAATCGAGAGTTGCAAAACATGGATTTCTCCCTTTTCTCATTTCATTTACATTTATCGGCAGCATTCTTTCATAAAGAACTGTCCATCTTTCTTTTAACTGTGGACTCTTTGGAGGTTATAATCAACTGTCATCATTATTCTTTTTTAATGCTCAAATTGGTTCAAATTCAACCAGTAAAAGTCCCTATTAGTCAATTCCTATACCCTTTTGATATGACCCAGTTTGTTTGGGAGCACTTTTGTTTGCGAGATAAGATGTGTGAGGCTCACCTTGAACTTTCTCTGCCCTTGATCTGGAATTAGACTTTTTCTAAGATGTTCTATTCCTTTTAGTGGGGAATGGTATTTTGAAACTCATGTGGGTGTAGATGTATCTTTAATGATGAAATCTCAAGGATTGCTTTCATTTTATTTTGTTTATTTATTTTTTGCAAGGGACCTTTTGGAGTAGTCATGCTCTTCTGAAGGCATCTCTACACCATGTATAACACTGTATGTAACATTGTTTCTCAAAGGGATAAGGCTGTCCTGGGAGCCAGACACCTTTCTGGAGCTTCAGAAGGCTGAATGAGACTGAAAAGGGTTGATTACAGCAGAATCCGCCATCTTTGTTTCAGCCTCAGGGCCATAAAACAGAAATGACTTTAGGAAAACTTACGGGTTTTTCCCCTTGACATTTCTACTTTGTCTGGCTCATTGAATAGACAGACAGCGTCCAAGCTAAAACTTCTTCCAGATGTATTCTTCATTTCCTCATTTTCTCCACCCACAGAATTCAGTGTATTCTAAGGCGAATTGAGTAACAGGCTTATTTGTTCAAGGCTTTATTAGTCTCCTGGCCTTAGACTACAGCAGAATAAACTTTCCTCTGGCCTTAACAGGAGATTGTGGAATATTCACTCACTGAATGTGAACATGTGTGGTCTGTGTGAATTCTATGTAGGATAAATACCAGTCGATCACTCATACCCAATTTAATTTCCTAGTTTAAACTCTCATGCCCAATTTAATTTCCTAGTTTAAAAGTTTCTTGCTCCAGCCACACAACAGAAAGTGACTGGCAGAATGCAGACTGGTGTATATTTGATCTCCTGGGTCTGGCCAGCTCCAGAGCTGCCTAAGTTGGTCCAGGCCTGGGCACTAGAACAGTAAGTTCTGCTCTGAGGTGTTGCTGGTTGTAGTAGATGCTATCATTACCGCTGCCCCCAGCCTCCTCATCAGGCTGGTGCGACCATCCAACTGCTTTACATGTTAGTTGGTAATAGGTCACAGGCATACCCTTCTGAGAATAGCTCTTGGCCAACAAGAGTCATCTCACCTGGAAATGCTTGGGATTTTACACCCTCCCCTCACAGAGGGCCACGGTCAATGACTGACATGTGGGTATGACAGTCTGGCCCCTCGTCTTGAGTCAGGAGAACCTGTGGTATCATTCTTACTCCAGAGCTCCCTGTGGGATCAGGCAAGGGTTGGATGTTGATTGAACACGCACCTTTACCTGGCTTTTTCTCTGACCCCATCCTGCATTCCCCACTTCTCTACAGGTTTCTTCTGTGGGCATTTTCTCAATGAAACATCTGCACAATAATTTCCATCTGCGTTCTGTTTCTAGGGAATCCAACCCAAGACAGTCATCTAACATTTAACCTGAGTAAGCAGAGATGGTCTCCACTTTGCTACTGTCTGTGGATTTGCGAGAACAGCGGTGGATGAATAACCATTCAGGCTGATCCTTTCATATTCAATTACAGACACACTTCGCATTCTCACACTTTGCTTTATTGCACTTCACAGTAGTTGAGGTTTTTACGAATTGAAGGCAAGATCCTCCACCTACAAAATGACTATGACCTGCTGTATTTCAATACTCGCTTTACTCCAAGGTCTGGGACCCAGAATATCGCGGAGGTATGACTGTACAGTTCCTCTGTGAGAATTCCTCTCAATCTCATCATGTGTGTTTACCATTTAGCACCTGGTGCCAGAATTCTCTCCAGAGTTGTACTAGTGTCTTTGTTTAGGAAAGTGCCATATGAGTTATAGGAGGATGGAAGGAGAGACCCTGAGGGCATGTATTTAACGAGGATGATAAAACTAAAAGATGGATAAATTAATTTGCATAAGAATAAAGAGATTTTATGCTGGGGTGAATCTAGAAGGGTAGAGGATTCAGAGAAGAAAGAGAGATTTGGCAATAAGACAGGAGAAGGAAGAAAATTCCCTATAGTGGGGTAGCTGAAAGACATTTAAGACTAAGGACACCTGGTATTTAGTTACAAGTTGTGTTGTTATGAAGTAAACTTCCTATATAAATCTTCAGTGTAAATTTAATTTGCCAGAACAAACTGGTGGGCTGGTGATTGGGTAAATAAAAGGTCAGGGCAGTAAAAACGCCTGCCCTTTGCTGACACCTATAGTGAGTAGTAACAGGCTTTCAAGGGGGCAATAGGCTAAGTGTCCTGGCAGCAACTAGCAGTAAAGTGAATGACGGCCCTGGGGACAATGAGAGAGACAGAGGGAAGCAGCTGTGGCATGAAATGGACTCAGGTCAGCTATGAGACAAATCCTCCTTTCCCCTGAAAAAACAAGAAAAACGGGACGGGAGCAAGGAGAGAAGGCTGGAAGCTGGATTGCATGCATATATATACACACAACCAGTGCCTCTTACTGCTGTGAACTCGCAGCTTTTCATGAAATTCTGGCAAAGTGGAACACAAGTATTTAAATCTGTGACATGGCTACATAAACTTTACTTATCTTTCTCTCCTGTTCCCCGGAATAAACAACATCAGAGCCTATTAATGCTGTCCTTGGGAAGAGTAGGTGCTTTTAGAGAGTGTACCCTGGCATAAACAAAGGACAAGCACAATCCGGGCACTAAAAATAGCTTCATGGGAAGAAAGAGTACCTTTTCTTTCCTCCTCCTCTATGCCCTACTGATTTTCTATGTTCCCTCTCAAATACCCACCTTTGTCAAGCGTCTCCTGACCTGTTCTCCATCAGCAACCATTTCTTCCTGCTCTGAGCCCACCGAAACCTACAGTTTGAGGAGTTCTTATAGAACGTGTACTTGGCAGAATTTCAAGAGTGCTACTGGTCATGTGGAATTCTTCACGTCAAGGAAGTCAATCCACTGTGGCAGGCCGAACCTAATTCAGAGGTAGGATTTTAGAATGACTGTATAAATCCTAAAAATATAAGAACAAGAGTTAATACTTATTTAGCATGTACTGTGTGCAAATTCTTTGCTCATATTAACTCATCTAATTTTCATTGTGATCCTACGAGATCAGTACTGCTTGTATTCTCACTTCCTAGGTGAGATAACTGAAAAACAGAGATGCTAAATAGCTTCTCAAAGGAAGTAGCAAAGCCAAGACTGAACCAAGCCACCTGCCCTGAACTGGTAACATACTGCCTGTTGTACACATTTTAAAATTCTGGTTAGCAAATTCTATTCTTCTCCCAACAAAACACCTTAAGAACTCACATGAAAATGCTCAGAAGGGTACACAAAACTGAACAAGATCAGGAAAACATTTCCTTCCCTCTGTCCTGGGTAGCCTCTGACTCTGTAAATCCTTGAGCTCTTGGTATTCTTCCCTTTCATCAAAGAGATTTTGCATTCACAAATACTAGAGGGTCTGGGCCTTTGCTATATATGTTGCTGCCCCACATCAACATTCAAAGGTCATAAATGCATGTCAGTTACTGGAGAGAGTCCCAGGTCCTTAAGGTAATCATTCTAGCCTATTTATGACATAGAGTAAGGCAGATATGTGCCCACTCAGTCACTGTCCCTTGAAGAAACTTCTTTATCAGTAAATAGGGGACTGAGCAAATTTGAAAGTTGTCTGCCCTCTCTGAGTTTACCAATTAGTCTATTTTAATATTTATCTATGATGGATAGAATTGATTTGTAATCTGACTGTGTAATTATTTGTATGTCTTCTCATTTTCCTCACTGGATTGAAAAACTGAAAGGCAAGACCAAATCTTTGTGTCCCCTGTAATACCTTGCATAATGTCTTGTTCCCCAAAGATTCACTGAATTGGACTAAGTATATTATGTATGTGTTGCATTCGATAAGGCTTGAACAGGAAATAGGAGAGACATCAAGAAGACAAAGAATCAAGGGAGAAATGGAAGAAATTTAAAGAAAGGACTATTTACAAAGGTGGTGAAGCAAGTAGGGGCAAGAAAGAGCAGGAAGCTGTCACCTCCTTGGGGTCTGAAGGGACAAGGAGGGGGTGTGGCTTTTGGAATCTGGCAAGAGCTGAAGCTGAAGGAGAAAGGCTGCCTAGCAAGGGCTGTGAACTTGGGGGCAGGGGCGGGCGGGGGGGGGGGGGGGATCACCACCAAACTGTGACCTAGCAGAGAGAGAGGGAAAGAAAAAGAGTTGATGGAGCAAATACCCAGACTTCTTCCTCTTCCTATAATCAGATCTCCTGGAAGGGCCTCCCAATAGCTGAGCCGACTGAAAGCCCACAGACATGGAGAATATGCAGCAGACTATAGAGCGAGGTTCATCGATTCATTCAACACCTGCTGATTGCTTAGCATGTATAAATCATGGGACTCAGTGATGTGAAATAAACAAAGATAGAAATGGCACAATTCCTATGAAAAGGGGTTGTTTACATTTTGAAAATGATTCATAATGGATTGCATAAAAAAAGCTTTTACTTGTTTAAAAGTGGACGGACACAGTGGGGGTAGGAGTCAGTCATGTCAGAGAAGCCAAGGGGGCACAGGGACCCGATGCAGGACTACAGCCCTCCCATGCCCTCCTTCCCTCCCTTGGTGGCACACGTCAAGCTTGCAATGTTTTAAGTGTTCCCAGTAGGCTTGAAATGGAAAGGGACAACCCGCTCTTTTCCCCTCCTCACCATCGCTCCTACTTAGAGGAAAAGTCTGTTTAATTCTGGTGATAATCTCCACATCTCTAAAAATACACTTATACTGAAATTTTGGTTATCAACTGTAGACACCATTAACTTACCTCAGGAAAATAGCCCCAGACAAAAGACCTCCATTAAATTATGGCCGCCAACCCCTGGTCCCTGAGGTCTGCCCAGTCCCCCAGAGTGAAGGTCGCCAGCTGGGAAACTCCACCCAGCTCTGCGAAGCCTCCAGTCAGCTCCTCTGCCTCTCACACTTTTTTAAAAATTTGATTTTAGTTTTTTTCAAAGTAATATATGAATAATTTTTAAAAATCTATTAGTATTACACCACTTACAATAAAAAATATGGACCCTGTTCCCTATCCTATTCTATCTTCATTTTCCTCTCCACAAAAGTACTATTTGCAAATCCTTTAGCTGTTTCTTCTGGTATTTATCTCTATATTTCTAAATATATAATGATCACATTTTAATTTATATATACATCAAAAATAATCATAGTAGTTGTATAGATAGCATCATGCTTAAAAAATCTTTAACTTTTGCTTTTTTAAAAGTCTTTATTTCATTTGCTTTTTAATTCTAATTCCTCCATACCTCCGGATGAGGTTCCCGAGTGAAAATTCAATACTATAGAGATTAATCAATAGCAATAAGACATAAAAAATGTGTATTTATGCTCACAAGTATTTAATAGATACAGACTTGAGATATGCATAAGCTACATTAACAAATTGATTTCAAGTTTATTTCAGGAAACGTAAGAAACTTACTATTTAAAGATATATCTGTATATGAGCCGTTTTTCAAAAAAATATTTTGTTTCCTGTTCATTAGTATTATATGCCTTATTTGTTCTACCTGATGTCATATATACTCTGAAAATATCCTTGTATTCAATTTATGACCTGTTTTGACATGAAGATAATTTCTTTCTCTATTTTCTTGTCTTTCATTCTGTAAGATTTTTCTCTATTAAGTGTAGTACTCAGTCTCTGTCTCTATTATCTCATTTGGACCCTAAATTTATTTCCCCCCAGAAATATCTATATATGCTAGATGTGTACGCTTTGTTCAGCAAATTTGTAGGAGGATTATTATGTTCCAAAGTTGTTTTTCAAAGAACCAATTCAGTCCCATTTTTGAATACCATCATTTCCCATCATTACAAAAATCTTTCTGAAAGCATTCTTTCTACTAAATGATTTGATATGGTGTCTATTTTGAGCATATGAGCAAGCAGAATTATTTCTAAATCATAGCAAAGTGTTTAAGTTACAGCTGAAAGTTCATCCAATTCTGTAAGCGTTAATTAGAGAGGATGTAGTCGTCCTGTCACAGAACCGCTGCTGAAGTAAGAGATGCAGCACCTGAATTCAAAGAGTTTACGGTGTTTGGAGCAACGCATCATAAAAGAAGTAAAATTTTAGTTTTTTTGATTTTTATATACATAGGACATGTATGGAGTTTGAGAGCCAGAATGGACAGGTAAGCAGTGGAAAGAACAGTGTGGGCTGGGGTAGTTGATGGAAGGTTTTATATGCTTATTGAGAGCCTTAAAAATGGCGCAGGTTGTAGGCAGGGCAGGGCAGGGCGGTGGAGAACAAGAGACAGCACTGTGGCAGAAGTGAGCTGAGATATCTGGGAGGTGTTGAAGGCACCGACTCGTTCTCATTGAGTTGGAGCAGAGGGAGCTAGAATGGAACCAATGAGGCAGGAAGGTCTGTCTTTCAACATTGCAGAACATGATGTGGGGATGATTTTTATTGTAAGGAGGTCTTGCTAGAGATGTGACAGGGACACTCAAGTCTCAACTTATGTAAAGTAGACCTTAGAAAAAGTGTTGCATATCATGCACCAATGAAGGTTTGTCCTGAGAAAGAATTCTCTGTGCTATGGAACCACAAAGAGGTCTGAAGTGGGGAGGATGTCCTCAAAGTGAGCACAAGACATGTGTTGTCACAGCACTAGTGCAGGTTGTCTCAGGGTCACTTGCATCATTCCCCCTCCCCCCTCCTCCCCCACCCCATTTTCTCCTCCTTCCTCTTTTGCATTCCGATCATGCCTGGAAGGGTTCTGAAAAGGCTAGACCTGTATTTGGAGAGCCACCCACACCGGATTTGTCACTAGTCATGCATGGTTCATTGGATTTCGTGTTTATGCCAAAATGGTGAAGCTTCGGGTGCCAATATGGAAGCAATAGAAATGTATCTTAAAGTGCAATCATTTCAACTAGTGCAAAATTTGTGTTGCTAAGACAATACAGAATCAAAATAAACACCATGGAAGTGGGGGTTCTTTGTATTTTCTTACCAGGAGTCTGAAACAGATCGATTCACTAAACAGCAGTTTATCAAAAGATCAGTTTGCTGAAAAACCATTTTGCTGAGTGCCAGTTTACCACATCACGATTTATGGACTAGCAATGAGCTGACTGATTCCTTCATCAGAAGACCTATTTGCCAAATTATCAATACACTAAAAACTCCATTCCATTAACTCCTATAGCAGAATGGCATATTTACTCATTCTATCCACAAAAGTGCAATAAAAATGTGGCTATTTTCTTTTGCAACAATTCATTCAATCTTCCTTATGAACACTTCCTCCTGTCCCCAAACTCCTACCCTATTTGTTAGTGTGGGTCAAGGGCACTTAAACTAAGGATTTATCATTATATTCTGATTTCAAATGTTTCCTTTTATTCTATGCCTTTTCATGAAATATTTATTCTTTCACAGTTATTCACTTTCCACCTTGTCCCCAACAAAGATGGCTCCTGGGGTTGTGGCCTTCTGTGTTCTTGTGGCAGTGGTGGGGACAGGGGAGGAGAGGGCTCTGATTTGTGAATGGATCCTTGTGCTTCTGTGGAAATAATGTCAACTGTCCATCTTGTCCCTGACCTCCCTGTGGGCTCGCATTGCTGAACGTGGAGTCTGTTCTCTCTCAGGGTACTGTGGTCTGTTAGCTCAGACCCACCTGGGCTGTTGGTGATGCTGAACATCCCCACCAACAGCTGGCTGTGAATCCTATTTGGATTTTGCCCTGGGTCATGGTCCTGGAGACAAGGCTCTCACAATGACCCCAAAAGGCTTATCAACCAGCAGTATCAACTCCTGTGTGTCTCGCGGAGGCCACATGGGAGCTACTAGTAACTTCCCATATCACTAGAAACTGAGGAGGACTAGGCAGCCCCCAAGACCACGCAGTCTCACGACCCTTCCAATTCTACTCTAAAGCAGCTGCCTGGAGTTTCTAGAGGGCTGCCCATGAAGTTGTGCCCTCTGGCACTGAGCGACGCAAGGGTCCTTAGGTACCTCTATGGAGTCTGCATCTTTCTTTTCAGCCTATCTTCTCTGGGATATCAGCCCAGATCAGAAATTAGACAGCAAACATCTCAAGTCTTGCTCTCTCCCTACTTCTGTCCTTTTCTCTTCTCCATAATCTCCTAGAGCCTGAAAGGGTCCCAATTGCCATCGCTTCTATCAAATCCTTCTTCCTGGGAAGGGGGTTTCTCACTCCCCTCCTCCCTTCTTTGGGCTATAATGACAGTATAGCTTCCTGCCTGAGAATTTAATTTACTGGGGAGAAGAAAGAAAACTTTAACTTCTGAGAGACTCAACTTTGTTTTTACATTCCCAGGGGCATGTTAATTTTCACATGTCCATAATTTAAAGGATAATGAAAGACGGACCATTTGCGTATCACACAGTCAACACTGGTGAAGTGCCTACGTATGTGAAATATGAAAGAACTTGGTTTTGCTTTATGTTGTGTTAGAATAGAGGCAAGTAGAGAAATGTTCTTTTCCACTCAGACTATCTTTCAGCTCCTGTACTTTGCTGCCCTCTCTCAAGTAGCTGCCTCTGAATAGTGTATTAAAACTTCAAGGAAATTTAAACCAGACGGAGACTACATGAGATCATAGTGGATAATGATGCCAAATGGGTTGAAATGATGAATCTGGAATCAACAAGAGTAATTCCCAAGGTTATGTCCTATCTAGGAAACAGCAGAAGATACTTTTTCCCCAAATAAAACACAACACTGAATTAAATTGCATAAATATTTATTGAATAGTATTAAGGGTAAGGCAGTGTGCTTCCAGAGAGCCGTTGGAGTGCCATTGGGTAACCAAGGTGATTCAGGGTGCTCATTACCAACTAACTGTCCTGTTTTGCTTGGGATTCAGGGGCTTTCCAGGATGTGGGGCTTTCAGTGCTAAAACTGCTAAACTCCCAAGTAAACCAGGATGATTTGATCTCCCTACTTAGACAAAATCACCTCCAAATTCTATGATTTTAATCCCAAACTTCAGCTGGATTATAATAGTCCCTGAAAGTTCTAGTCAAGATGGTGGCGTAGATAAATGCAGTTCTCAGAACCTCCCACAACCACATCAAAGTTACAACTGAATTACAGAGCAACTGTCATTCATAACCACCTGAAATTTAGCTGAACAGAAGCCCCATAAATAAGGACATAAAGAAGAAGCCACATTGAGACTGATAGGAGAGGTGGAGGCCGGAATGGGCTTGTCCCACACCCATGTGTGGTGGATAAAAATCGGGAGGGATATCTCAGCTGCAGAGGTCCCTCTGTCCAGCCCTATGCCAGAGCTTCTAACTCAAGTTTCTGGTGCCAGGAAGAGAAGTCCCTGTAACTTCTGACTGAAAACAAGTGGGGACTGTGGCTGAGCGATATGGAGAGCTTCTGGAGTCCCAGGTGTTCCTCTTAAAGGACTCCCACACACTTGAATTTACTCACTCTGAGCTCCAGCACTAGGGTACCTGAATTGTCTGGCTTCTGGAAAAAAGCTGGAGGGGCAGCTTTGGTCCAGATAGGAGGGTTCGCAAAGGCCATTGTTCCTTTTCTGAGCATTTTCCCAGCTGAGCCTCCATCAGGTTCTGAGTCTGCACTAATCTCACTAACACTGTTAGCCCCACCCTGATGATTCCCTGAGACCCCACCTATGCCAGCTGGTGAGCTCACCCAAGTCATTTCCAGTGGCTTTTCCATACAAATGGGCTTTCTTGCCTCAGGCTTTGGACTTGACTAAAATCTCTCAAACAAACAAGTTCTGGCCTCTGCATGCCCCATACCTCTCACTAAATGGCCTCAGGCCTGGCACTACTGGCAGCTGGCCTTGGGTGGTAGCTTGGCCTCTCCTGAACACCTCCAAGCCCTGAACAAGAAGCAGTCATCTGCACATCTCTGTAGCTTGTGCTGGGTGGCCCCAGGCAGGGCACAGGCAGTAGCTGACCTTGTACCTCCTCAGAGGCCCAAGAGCCAGGCACCCAGTGGGCAGCTGTAGACCACACTGGATTACAACCCTACCACCCCCATGAGTGACACACTCAAGGGGCAGACTCGGTGAGCACCAAAGCCCCACTGATGCACGTCCTTCTCTCTAGGGTGGGCTCCTGCACAGCAGTTTCTTCTCTGTAGTTGTAGCCAGTCCATGCAGTAGATTGGCCTGGGGGTCAACCCCTCCCAGTGACATACCAACAGCAATCAAGGCTCAACTACAACAGGACAATGCACACATCCCACACAGGGGGTCCGCCTGGAGCACCCAGCTCTAGTGACTGGGGAGGCTCACCACTGGGCCCTATAGGACACCTGTTATGTAAGGCCACTCTACCAAATGTGAGAGATATAGTGGCTCTACTTAAAAAATAGAAATAAACACAGGGAAGCAGCCAAAATGAGGAAAAGAAACAGGTCCCAAATGAAAGAACAAGAGAAATCTCCAGAAAAAGAATTAAATGAAATGGAGGTAAGTGAACTATCAGATACAGAGTTCAAAACAAGGGTTATAAGGATGCTCAAGGAACTTAGTAACAACTTCAACAGCGTGAAAAATAACACGGAAACCATAAAAAAGAACCAATCAGAAATCAAGGATACACTAACTGAAATGAAGAATAAATTACAAGGAATCCACAGTAGAGTAGATGAAGCAAAGAATCAAATCAGCAATTTGCAATTTTAAGGAAGCAGAAAACACCCAATCATAACAGCAAAACCAAAAAAATCTGTCCCCTTTATGAGGATAATGTAAGGAGCCGCTGGGATGATTTCAAGAGTATCACCTTGGTGGTGCTGGAAGGAAATAGAGTGAACTAAAACTTGGAAACTTATTTGAAAAAGTAATGATGGAATACTTTCCTTAACCTGGTGAAGGAAATAAACATGTAAGACCAGGAAGTACAGAGAGTCCTAAATAAGATGAACCCAAAGAGGCCCATACTAAGGCCCACACATCGCAATTAAAATGCCAAAGGTTAAAGACAAAGAGAGAATCCTAAAAGAGGCAAGAGAAAAGCAGAGAGTTACCTACAAAGGAGTTCCCATAAGACTGTCGTCTGATTTCTCAAAAGAAACTTTGCAGGCTAGAAGGGACTGGCCCAAAATATTCAAAGTGATGAAAAGCAGGGACCAGCAACAAAGATTACTCTATCCAGCAAAGCTGTCATTTAGACAGAAGAAGAGCTTCCCAGACAAGAAAAAGCTGAAGGAGTTCATCACCACCAAACCAGTATTACAAGAAATGTTACAGGATCTTCTTTAAGAAGAAGAAGAAAAATACGTAAATAATAAATAGCCATAAAAAATGAAATATTACCTTTTGTGACAGCAGGCATAGATCTAAGGTGTATCATTTTAAATGAAATAAGTCATCAGAGAAAGAGAAATAACATGGGATTTCACTTACATGTAGAATTAAATGAAGAATATAAACGAACAATCAAAACAGAAACAGATTCATAGATACAGAGAACAGATCGATGCTTGGCAGAGGGGAGGTGGTTTGGAGGAGTGGGTGAAAAAGGTGAGTGGATTGAGAAGTGCAGATTGGTAGTTAACAAAATATTCATGGGAATGTAAAGTACAGCATAAGAAATATAGTCAATACATTGTAATAACTATACATGGTGCCAGGTGGGTACTAGAAATGTCAGGTGGAACACTTTGTAAAGTATATAATTGTCTAACTACATTGCTGTACAACTGAAACTATAATTTAAAAAAATTTAAGTTAAAAAATAATAATAACCCCTGATATTTAAAATAATTTATGGACATATATTTATAAGCAGAGGTGTGCTGGAAAGAGTTCTGTTCTTTGGAAAACTGGTTCTGCTGCTTTACTAGCTGAGTGATATTTGTCATAATTAATCTCTGAACTTTGTGATATAAATGAAAATAACCATATAAAGTTTTGTTGTGAAGATTAAGTGAAACCATGCATGTGATTGCGTTTTGCATATTTTAAAGTACTATGCAGATATGTAATATTACTTATTTGTAGTCATGTTACTGTGGCAATAATAGAATAATAGGAAACAAAAATTCTATGTTTTTTCCAGTCTCTCATGATGAAGTTTTCCCCTCAGAGTGTTTTGTAATTTACCAGTTGAAAATGTTTGAAGATACAGTGGCGCAGAAAGTATTACTGTACTGCCATCTTTGGGACACATCTTGAACTACACTCTTGTGTAGCTCAAATAAATTGTTTTTCAAAAGCAATGTAGTTGTTTTAAATGTATCAGAAACAGTGATTATGGTCACTGGTGCAGAGCCCGAAGGCTTTTTAGCTACTAAATCAATCTTAATGAATTGAGTCAACAATGACTAACACCTGTCATGGAGGTGTGACTATGGATGAGTCTGGTCTCCTGGAATGATTATCACTTAAAGCTGGAAGGAACATTAGAAGTCAGTCCATGTAGATGACTTCCTGTCTGCTGCCCCTGAAGTCAACTCAGGGGTTTAGCAACAAGAAGAGTGTTAGACTTCAGCTCTGGGAGGTGCCAAGGAAGAGGAGATAGTCAATCTCTGTCACAAGGGAGAGACAGCAGACTTCCAGGCTCTTCGTGTGTGTATCATCTATGTATCGATATGCAAATGATGAGTGAATGAATGAATGAATGAATGAATGAATGAGAAACTGCAGTGGCAGGGCCTATTCATTCCAGACCCTGGCTCTGGGTTGGGGGTGGAAATCAGAGAATCAGCCTTAGGGCCTCTCAACGTAGGAAGGTGAGTGCTAGCAGAAGGGGAACTTTATGGGGGTGATGGGAAGGTTTTTTTTTTTTAAAAAATCTTGATCTAATGGTGATCCCATATTGGTGCATATAAACAGGCAAAGTTGTCAAGCAGTACACATAAGGTTTGTACATTTTTACTTCATGGGACTTGAGGCTCAATAAGATGCTGTTAAAATCTTCTTTCCTTTCCTTCAACCTTTCCACCAATTAGAATTCCATTTGGGTTTCCTCGCTTTTCTTTTACACAATTCTGGTGGGGTAATGGTAGGGCTTAGGTCATCCCGTGCTTTCTTCCGGTTTTAGGAAGCAGGAAGGAGGTAGGAAGTATCCCAAGATGACCCGCCTCCACTCTGTAACTTTACTCAGGAGTCAAGTAGTGGCAACTGTTTCAAATGTCACAGAGAACATCCCCACCTACTCCTTGCCTACGGATGATGGAGCTGGAGAAAAAACACAGCTGTGCTAATTTAGTCTCACATTACATTTAACACCGCAGATCTCCGGTAGGTAGGTTCTCTGCAAATCCTTGCAATCCTATTAAATTGCGTGAGTAGATTTGTTTTCCTATTCCTAAGATTATTTCATACCTAACCCTTTCTCTGTTTAAGCCAACCAGACCCTCTCAGCTCAGACCTTGCTTCGTATTTCATAGAAAATAGAGGTGATGGGAGGAAAACTGCCTCGTCTTGAGCCAAGCAGTCCATCAGCCGACCTGCACTTGCGTTCCAGCCCCGTGTTCCTGTCTTAATGCATCAGTGGTGATCGGTGGATGCTACACGCAGAATTTTAAAAATCCTGGTGCCCAAATGCCACTCCTAGAGATTCTGAATTGTTTAATCTGGCATGGGGCTTTTTTTTTTTTTTTAATTCTCAAGGGATTCTAATATATGACTATAATTAGAACCAAGAATTTAGGACGTCTGAGCTCCTAGAAGGGGCAACTCCTCTGCTTATAGAGTGGACCTTACTCCCTTTCGACTCCTCAAAACCTTGTTCCTTCACTTATCTCCACATTTTCCTGCGTGGTCAATTTTTCTCTGTCTGCTAGATAATTTCCATCAGTATACAAACATGCTCTAATGACTTCTGTCTTAGGAATGGTGCCCCCCCCCCAGTCCACCTTCCCCTCTAGCTGCTTCCCTTATAACAAAACTCAGTAGGCATCTCCATTCTACAACTCCCAACTTTTTCATTAACCTCTTTTGCCTCTATCATTCAACGTTGAATGTCATACATGTTGCGAAGCCAAATGATTTCATTTTCAGCTTTGTCTTTGGCTACTTTTCAGCAACATTTAGCAAGATTGATTTTTCTTGAACACCCTTTCATGAGGTGAGACAGCTTCCAGTCTTACCTGGGTCCTCGAGCCCCCACCACTATCATCTTTTTTTCTCACTGGTTGGTGATTTTCTCAGGCTTCTTTGCTAGTTCCTCTTTTCCCAGCTGCTCTTCCTGGCTCTGTCCCTGTCCCTCATCTTCTTCAGTCCCCCTGTTCCCCAGGGTGATCTCATCCAGTCACATATGTTGGCTCACACATATGTGTCTTGAACTCTCATCTCTTTCCTAAGAGTCAAACTATACTCAATTGCCTCCTCAACACCTCAATTTTGGGTATCAAATAGATGCACAAATTCTTATTTCTCCACAACCATTTAAGCTGTAAAAGCCCAGGCTTCTACACCTCAGTGAATGGCATCTGAATTACTGAGACAAAAATTGTTTTTAGCAGCATCCTCTGTTCCTTTTTTCCCCTCATACCATCCAACTCTTGAGCAAACTTAGATAACGTTCTGAGTATTACCACTCATTCCCCATCTCCCTTTGTCACGGACCCGATCCATGCAGCATTATCTCTTACCTCAGCTATTTGACTACTCTCAGCATGGGTCTCTGCTGCTGCTCTTACAGGACAGCCGGTTCTCACCCAGCAGCCAATGAATCTTTAAAATGTAAATGAGGTCATTTTACTCCTAAACTCAACCATCCCTAGCCCCACCCCCAGGACACATGGAATCAAATCCCACACTTCTTAACACGACCTACAAAGTCTCTCATTTCCTACTGTTCTCTCCCTTTCATTCATTCTGTCACAGACACGTCGATTTGCATCTATTTCTCCAAAGGCCAATCTTGTTTCTGCATTAGTCGTGACCCCTGTTTGTCCCTCTGCATGGAAAGTTCTTCCTAAATATCTTTGCATGCCTGGCTTGCAAAGATCTTTTCACATTGTCCTGAACCCTACGTTATTGTCATTTTCTTTTTATTTTATTTTATTTATTTATTTTTAAATTTTTATTGTTATTCAATTACAGTTGTATGCCTTTTCTCCCCATCCCTCCACCCCACCCCAGCTGAACCCACCTCCCTCCCCCACCTCCCTTTGCAACAGCATGGATGGAACTGGAGAGCATTATGCTAAGTGAAATAAGCCAGGCGGTGAGGGACAAATACCATATGATCTCACCCTTAACTGGAACATAATCAATAGACGAAAAAAGCAAACAAAATACAACCAGAGACATTGAGGTTGGGAACAGTCTAGCAGTGGCCAGGGGGGAGTGTGGTGGGGACAGTGGGAAGGGGAAGAGGGGATTGCAGGAACTATTATAAAGGACATATTGTCATTTTCTTTAGGAAGCTTTCCCTCATCAGCCATCTGAGGACAGAGGGAGAGAACTGATGTATGTTGTTCCCTCCACTATTCCCTAAGACCTGACAAAGGAGGCTCTTGGTGCATATTTGTTGAAAGAATAAATAATGCTTTGTGCTGCCTTTAAGCATGAGATCCTAAGTGTGTCTGTATTAACTGTAAGATATAAGATAAAGGTAATTGTATATTTGTAGTATTCATATGGTTAATTTGATGGGAATTTAATAAAAGGACTTACCGAGTACAGATTGGGGGGGCAAAGGAAAACTACAAGAGATAGTTTGGCACCCCAGGCTGGTAACAATGGATGCCATCTACCCTTTTTACAGAGTAGAACCCAAGAGAGCACGTGGACAGGGCCATCTACCTGGAGCTGAGACATTCAGTCAAGGAGTGCAGCCAGTCCACTGTGACTATGGAGGAACAGACTCAGGGTGATACATACCCTGACTTCATTCTCCTTTTCCTTCTCCCCCTAGTCCTGCCAGGGCTCCTCTTTGAAAAACAGGTTTGGAAGCCAAAGGCTATAGAAGCCTATTGATGTAATTCACATGGGCCCTTCATTGCCCTGGGTCACAGAGTGGGTTGGAGAAGACTGGAGATGGATCTGGAGAGGCGAAAGAACATCCAACACTCTATCAACACTCATGCCTAGGGGCCAAGGTTGCAAAGTTGCTCCTTCCCCCCATTAGGCAGGCAGATTCTAATTTTTTAAATACTTGCTTATTGCTTACAATACAATCTTCTTCTCAAGGTGTGTCTGCTTCCTGCACAGTGAGATGCTTGAAAGCAGGCAGCGCTCAGCTAGGGATGGTTTGCACAGAGTATGTAGTGAAGTTATCAAAATGTCGTCTAGAATGGTGGAACTTTCCCCAACTGCTTTGTTGATGAAGTTCTCCTATTTGTGGTCTCCTAAATTGGTATCAAACTTTACAATGTACAGAACTTTCATAATAGGTTTGGAGATCAGCAGGGCAGATATCATGATCTCTACAGGGCTGGTAATGTGTGGACAGATGCCAGCAACTCGTTGGTGCTACGTAGCAGAAGGTGGAGCTGAGGTTGAAAACCAGAACCTTTAACCTACAGTCGAGTGCTCTCCACTCTCACATGCTGTCTCCCTATGGAGTGTTTTCTGTGGGCCATGACAAGTTATCTTCAAGATTATATTTTAGAAAATAATTTAGTTAGTGATTGCATGTTAACCCACTTCCACTTTGTAGATGGTACAAAGGAAGTAAAAACAAAAACTCCCCTAAGGTCTTGAAATTGAAGTTGCCCTTTAAGAATTATTGTATTAGCTCATAATAAATTGCAGCGCAGAATGCTGTGTCAGCTTAATGAGGCAGAATTGTTTCCAGGTCTGCCAGACCCAATTATGATTTAATTGAAGGTATTACTATTTATGAAGGAGGATGTATCAGTCGGAAATGAGGTCGGTCATCCTATGCTGAAGAAAATGAGTTGCAGAAGCCAAGTGTCAGCAGAGTCCAGCCACACCTGTCCTGGAGAAAGAGTGCCTAAACCTACTCCTGGGGGCCCAAATACTCCTTTTTCTGGATGCGGG
The DNA here is from genome assembly GCF_022682495.2 of Desmodus rotundus. NCBI lineage: Eukaryota > Metazoa > Chordata > Mammalia > Chiroptera > Phyllostomidae > Desmodus > Desmodus rotundus. The sequence continues at coordinate 173,365,886 of NC_071387.1, forward strand.
TCGATCGGGTTGTTTCAGCCTGATGCTTTTGGATATTCAAGTTACAGCTAGCATTCTGAGCTTTGACTCTAATATCACAACGTAACTAACTGACCATAATTTTGTTTTCCACGAAGTTAGATTACAGGAAGAAAACAACTTGACCAGAAAACGTAAATATCTATTAACATTGGCAATTCCATTTCTCATTACAAATTAATCAGTTGGCATTCTGGTGTATGCACCAATTTTTGTGAACTTAATGTGATTCTCCATCTGTTAGTGTGAATCTCCTGAGACTCTGCTGAAAAATCAGGTTTTGAAGTTGTAAGACTGAGACCTAGAACCCCAGGTGGAGTTCAGTTCAGCAAGGAAATGAGGAAGGCTTTCTGAAGTTATCTGTGTCAGGTATAATATACCCACAGTAAAATACACTCTTGTTTTGGGTGAATATTTCTGAATTTGACAGGTCACACATAGTCTTATAACCACCATAATCAGGAAATAGAACATTTCCTTCACCCCAAAAAGTCCCCTCATGCCCTTTTGTAAGCCTATTGCCTCCCTTTCCCCAAGAACACTGAAATCTTTTTGTCTCCATAGTTTTGCCTTTTCCAGAATGTCATACAAATAGGATCATTTAGTACATATCCATTTAAGTCTGGCTTCTTTCATTTAGCATGATGCATTTGAGATTCATCTGTGTTGCTGCATATATCCATCATTTTCCCTTTTTATTATGAGAAACATTCACTGTACAGATGTATGATGATTTATTTATTCACCAGTCGATGGACACTCATTTCCAGCTTTTGGCCCTCAGAGAATAGAGACAATATTATAAGCACTCACATACAAACAAACATGCATACAAACACATACAAACTCTTGAACTGACATGTTTTCACTTCTCCTGGGTAAATAGTTTGGAATGCGATTGATGGGATGATAAGCGTGTCATTTAACTTGGTAAGAAACTGCCACACTATTCTCCAGAGTGGCATGGACTTCCAGGTGTTCCAGTCCTTGGAAGCACTATGTGTTGTCAAGGTCGTGTTTCCCCGCCACATCTAACAGGTATGCAAAGTTATCTCCCTGTGGTTTTATTTTGCATTTTCCCAATGACTAATTATGTTGAGCATTTTTTACATGTTTTGTAGCTGTCTGTATATCTTCTTGAAGGAAATGGTTCTTCAATCTTTTGCCTGTTTTTATTGGATTTTTGTTTTCTTTTTAGATTTCAAGAGTTCTTCATATATTTTGGGTTTCAAACTTTTATTAGATATGTATGTTATGAACACTTTCTCCCAGTCTGTCCCTTGATTGTTTTCAAGGAGCAGAAGGAGTTATTCAGGTTGGTGAGTTTCAGTGCATCAGTGTTTCTTCCAGGGCTTGTGCTTTTCGGGTCACAGCTAAAAATCTTTGCCTAACCCAAGTCAGAAATATTTTCATCTATATTTTTTTCTAGAAGTTTTGTAGTTTTAGATTTTACATTTCAGTTTTAAATTTCTTTGAGTATATTTATAACTATCTCTGTTTTCTCCAGTGTGGATTTCTGAATCGTTTGTTTGATGATGGCCTTTCTCTTTCTGTCGTAAACAATCCTCAGTGTCTGCTGAGCCTTGTTCGTCTGTTTGCGGTTGAGAATGGGTTGTTAGGCTGACTGTGTGTAATAGTTGTTGACTAATGGCTTCATCCTACAATGGTAAATACATGAAGCACACAGCCAGGCTCTGTCTTTAGAATTTTGTGGCATGATTGTCTTTGAACTATTTATCTGGTTGTCCTTCATCATTGTGTCAAGTTTTAGTAGAAATCTTCGCTTCCATAACCATACTGTTACACGTTCATGAGGCAAAGCTACCTTAGGTTCAATAAGCATCCAATCTGTCATTGACTCCAGCTCGATATTTTCTGTGCCCCTTACCTCTTACTTAAAGATGGTTCCCTGTTATTTAACGAGTCATACCATCTTCTTATCTCGGTGCCACAGTCACCATAGCAATACGCGGCAAAAGTAAAGTTCCACCTTGGTCAAAATTTGGAGAGGTGTGCAATTGCACCACTGTTCTAGAAACTCATGGGTATGTATAAATCTCTCTCAAATTTGTGAGAAAATAACATACAGGGGAAGTGATTTCTGAATTGAGTGAGAAGTAGGGAAACTATTGGGTTGGCCATAAAGTCTGTTGTTGTTTTTTTTTTTTTCTATAAGATGGCTCTACTAGTGCTGAGTTGTTTTCAACTTCATTCAAAACAATTTTGTTAGATTGTATCATGACAGCTGTCATATCAGCGTTCACTTTTTAAAAAACTTACCAGAATTGGTGAATTTTTGTGTAGCCATTTTAATATTGAAAATTGAAGATAATAAGCAACATTTTCAGCATATTATGCTTTATTATTTCAAGAAAGGTAAAAATGGAACTGAAATGCATAAAAAGATTTGTGCAGTGTATGGAGAAGGCAATGTGACTGATCGAATGTGTCAAAAGTGGTTTGTGAAATTTAGTGCTGGAGATACCTTGCTGGACAATGCCCCACGGTTGGGTAGACCAGTTGAAGTTGACAGAGATCACCTTGGGACATTAAATTGAATACAGTCAAGGTTATACCACATGGGAGATAGCTGACATACTCAAAATATCCAAATCAATAAAGTTACTAATGAAAATGAAAAATGTGTCTTTTATTGTACGGAAAAAGCTAACCGGACTTTTTGGCCAACCCTACTATAACTATAGTGGGGTGAAAGGGGCAAGCCTGGTCAGTCAGGTGTCACAATCAGGCTTCTGAACATTTGGGGCAATATGAGTGCTGACTCCACCTACTCCCTACCTTGGAGTGAATACTCCTCTCCTCATCCACATGGAGGATGAGTTCTGATACAGGTAAGGAACAAAATGGAAGCCTCAGAGATATGCAGTGGACTCTGTTAGGAGAGTTGAGGATTTTTTAAAAATGGAATTAGATTTGAATAAGTTCTCCATTGAAAGCTGTCCTGCATGCTGCAGTTAATTCTTTATTTCCTCTCTTCCTGCTCAGATACCTACTGCAGTAACTGGATTTGTGATGGCTTTTCCTTAGACACATTACCCCACCTTCCTGGTGAGGCGACTGGAAACACAGTGACCCAGGGCCGCACAGAATGAGAAGTAAGCAGACGTCTGCAGTCATGCAAGAGCTAAAAATAAAACCCGTGTCCCGTGAAGCCAGATTCAGAGCACTCTCCTCCTCGTTAGTTTCCTCCAGTGAGTAATGTAATGGGAATGTTGACCCTGTGAACTTGTGTGACAATTTCCTCAGATAGAGGTTCCTTTTGCAGAGTGGAAATCCAAGAGTGGAGGTCCAGGCACCGTAACACTGCAGCTCAGTAATGGTATTTTTGACATCTGTATTAGTTTATTGCTTTTGGATTATTTTCACCTAATGCGTATTGATGAAGACAGAGCTTGAAGAACTTAGAATATAGTTAAACCTCTAAGGCAGTCTCAGCCTCACTGTTGCTGGGAAGACAATAGTTGCCAATGAAGGAGTTAAATGCTATGAGGAAAGCCAAGGGTAGAGATATCATTGCTTTGTTGACTGAAAAGATACCCATGTGTTTGACACACCAGATGATCAGAAAGTAATATTAATGGGCTATTCAATCAAAATAGTTATTCAGGGGTGACTGTGCCAGTCACTTTTCTGGGATCTGGGGAAATATCAGTGATCAAAAACAGGCAGTAAACCCTGCCCACATGGAGCTTATATTCTATTGTAGACGGACATAAGTAAAAATATGTAAATTTGGTCATATGTTAGAATCTGGTAAGTTCTCTAGAAGAAAATAAATGAAGGAAGGGAGCTGGGGAGTTCTAAGCCTCCTGTTTTAATTAGAATGATCATGTGAGACCTCAGTGGAGGGTGACTATCGGGGATGCTATTGGCATCACCTTTTTTGGGGCTGGTGCACCTCCCTCCAGTTGCTACTGATGGTCCACAGGGAACCACCCTTGGCTGTGAGCAACCTGTGTCATACTATGTAACCCTGGGTCACTATGTTTTGGTTACGCGTCTTTACGAGGCTAATCTGCACAGTCCCCTTGCCAGGTGACTGATGAATACTAGGGTAAGAAGCTGGTCTCCTTGCTTCAAGGGGACACAATTAGGCAATTTGGTTCATACTCCAGACCCTCTCTCTCCTACCCCTGACAGCCTAGATTTTACCTGAGATAATATCAGCTCCTTCCGTTTTTTCCTATCCTGCTTCCTTCTCTTCCTTACAGGTTTTTCCCAAAGAGCAATCCTTAAAAAAATATTACATGCACACAAACCCTTTTCGTAGGATCTGCTTCTATGAAACCTACCCTAAGACATTGGACACTGAAAGTAGTCCAAGAAAGCTGATTCTAAGGATGGGATTACTCCGCAAACAGATGGCAGAGAGGTTTCTGGCCCTGACGGTAGGTGGAGCCCTGAGCCCTGGCACGTTGTAGCAGTGCAGTTGCTAAGACAGTCTCTCTGGTGAATTCAGATGGTATGTCGTTTGAACAGGATGCAATGGCTCATGGGATATCTCTGGCATGGGAGAACTAGCAATTAGGAGGGCTGTGGAATTGCATGGAAGAAAATTGCATGGATGAAAGAAAATGACAGGCTCAGGGCACTAAATGGACAGTTTAAAGCAAAATGTGAGGGTCAGTGGACCTTTTGAGAGAACTTAAAGAGAGGCTCATCTCCTGTAGCTGGGGGCAGACATATCTGAAAACCAGACATTAGACTTGCTCGTAAGAGTGGCAGAGTTTCAGAACAGGCTGAATTCTCAGTACCAGAGGTCTGGAAAGGGAACCTCTGAGCATTTTCATGTGAGCATATTAAATCCCCAGATTGTCCCGAACCCTTTGGTCCTGAAGACAGACATTCCACTATGTGGAGGATAGAGTCCCCATCATCCCTCTTTAAAGATGATGCAGATACCTCAGATGAGATGATGCCAGTCTTCCTCAAGGTCTGCCTCCATTTTCTTGTCTGGCTTCAAATCAATAACTAGGGTCAGATGTACAGTGAGCAAGTGCTAGGCTTAGGAAGGGAGGTGATGGGTTACACACAAAGGAGCTGACTCCCGTGTACCAGCAGAAACTAGGAGAGCATGCCTAGGAGTGGATCGGAAGGCTGCGGGATCAAGGGGTGACAGAATGTAAAATATTCAAATAAAGACACTTTCCCATGACACAGTATTTAACACATTGGTAAGGGCTCTGTAGGATGGTTTTAATATATACTTGGAGGCTTGGAAAAAATGATGGGTTACATTAAATAAAGTTGACGTACTTTATTGGAAAAATTAGCAGAGTGTAGAAGGGAGGATTTGCTGGAATGGGTCCACTATGAGACTGGAAAACCAACCAGCTAATTCTTTTTCTTGGGAGGATTGAAAGGACGCTTTATTTTCCAAGGCGATGAGGAATGCAATAATGAGGAGAACAGCAGCATCAATAGAGAGCTGGGTGCTGTCTGACCTTTATAGGCCAGGGCTGATTGTATTGAATAGATGCTGTTATTGAACTGGGCTCCTGGTAGCAATGGGGATGATGGGATCCTGCATTTGCGAAGGCCAGGTGAAAGCCCCTAACCATCACGATCATGGTGGGCATAATTCCTGTAATGGGCCAAAAGATCAGAATGGGAGCAGGAGAGGCAGACCACCAGGTATCTTTGGAGATGGCTCATAATGGTGATCATGGTATTCCTGGTGATAAGACAAGTAGGTAGGGTATTACTTAATGTGTAGAATTTAAAGAGATCAAAAATGGATGAGCAGGAGGCTGACATCTGCTTCCGCAAAGGAAAGTGACAATCTCTTATCCAGTTTTCAGATCTGAGACAATTATGCAGACCCAAGCCTGTCTACTGAAGGGGAGGCTCCATGGACATGAAGATGGTGGCAAGATTACAAAGTTTATACAGCAGCGATTCTTCTAGTCCCTTCCCAAAGGGTCCTATTGCCATTTATCCAGGTAACAAACAATGCACAGAGGAGAATAGTTAGATCTTTCAAGGGACTCAGGTATAGGGTGTGAGCTGACACTGATACGCAGGGACCCAACATCTGTTAGGGGACAACAGATGGAGGTAAGGCCCCAGATGGAGTCCTAACCCAGATGTGGCTCACAGTGGGTCAGCTGTGTCCATCACCCTGCCAGGTAAGCATTTCTATAGTTCCCAAACATATAGTTTTACAGGCCAGCTTAGCAGCTGGCAATACTAGCACATTGATTTCTTGATATTTAGGGGAAGAGCTGTTGTAGTAGGAAAGGTTAAGTGAACGTTCCCCAGACTTTCTGCCATCTTCACCAAGACAGTTAATGGAGAACGTTATGACAAATCAAGGCTAATGAGAGATATTCATTGGCGGTGGTCTTCATCATATCCCTCATTTAATTCACCAGTTTGGCTCCTTCAAAACCTGGGTGGATCATGGCGGGTGAAGTGCACTGCCACAAGCTCACCCAAGAAGCCCCAATAATAGCTGCTGTCTTTACTAGAACAGACTAATACAGCCTCAGGTATGTGTCATGAGACTTTCATACAGTTCCAAAGGTCTCTACTAATTGTGCTTTATTAGACAGGAAAATACACAAGAGGCCCGAAGAGGATCAGGATTTAGAGATGCTGTGGGTCCCTAGAAAGAGTTGCTGTTTTTAGCTTCCCTGCAACAAATTCACTATCCTTAAGTGCACCCAGCAGAGGTTTTACCTGGGGCAGGTGGAGAGGAAACCCCTCAAAATCCAGAATGAGTTTTTATCAACCAGCAAGTGCATGGGCACTATTACAAATTATGCCAGATTGTTCTGGGCTTTTATCTAACAATGAGAACATAGAGAACAGAACTTTATGTACTCACTGTATAATATTATTACTTAGCAGCTATGTACCTGGGTTCTAGCCCAACTCCATGTCCTCAGATGACCTTTTGGACCCAGTATTCTCTACCAGCAGGGGAAGTCACATGTCTATAGCACTTTATGTCTGTACTGTACAATGTTTATTTTAATGATTGAGTGGTTGGGTACCTGACGTTTAGCATAACTCCATGGCCTTACAAGACCTTCGGGAACTAGGCTTCTCTCTCCCTAGAAGAACTCACCATACCTCGCAGCACAATGGCCAGATCCTATTGATCTGAGCGTTCAGAGGACCTCACCTTTTGTCCCCTACATTAATGATATTGTGTTCCCTGGCCCTGGCTAACATGAAGTGGTGTGTATTCCACATGCCTGGGCAAGACACATGCACAGAAGAGGATAGGAAGTAAGCCTTACAGAGATTCAAAGGCCTGCAGCAGCTCTGGCTGGTGTGGCTCAGTGGGAGGGACATTAGTTCAATTTCTAGTTGGGGCACATGCCTGGGCTGCAGGCCAGGTCCCCGGTTGGTCATGTGTAGGAGGCAACCAATTGTTGGTTCTCTCACACATTGGTGTTTTTCTCTTTCTCCCTCCCTTCCCCTCTCTCTAAAAAATAAATAAAACTTCTTTTTCTTTTTAAAAAATGTCCTGGTATATCAGTGAAGTTTTTAGTGGTTCAATGGCCTAGGGGATGCTGGGCCATCCCTTCCAAAGTAAAAGCCAGGTATAGCCCCTGGCATCCCCTATCACTCGGTGAGCCTCTCCAGGTTTTGGAGGCAGCGTATTTCACAGGTGGGGTAGAGCTCTGCTTTATTGATTAAGTAGGAGGCTGGTTTTAAGTGGGTCCCAGCGCAATAAATAGGCTCTGTAGCAGTTCTAGGCTTCAGCATAAACAGCCCTGTTACTTGGGCCTTATCTTCTGGCAGAGCCCATATTACTAGCGGTGTCTGGGCATAAAAGGGGTTTGCTAGTGGAGACTCTGGCAAACCCCAATAAGGGAGTCATGGAGAGGACCCTTAGAACTCTGAAGCAATGCCATGCCATCTGAAGAAGAGGGTAATATTCCATTTGAAAAGCTGCTCCTGGCAGAGATGAGGGCTCTGAATGGGTCCAACAGCATTGGCTTGGGGAATAATGCCCCCCTAAAGATGTTCACACCCTAATTCCTGGAATCTGTAAATATGTTATTGTTCTTGGCAAAAGGAAATTTGCAGATCTGATTATATCAAGGACCTTGAGATGGGAAAGTTATCCTGGAGGGAGGCAGAGGAGCCAGGGTCCAGGAAGGATATGTGATGAGAAAGTAGGAGTCAGAGACACAGGGACTGAGGGAGAGAGGGATAAGGTGGTGGGAGAGAGGGAGAGAGAAAGACAGACAGACAGAGACAGAGGCAGAGAGCTAAAGACGCTATGCTGCGGGCTTGAAGACAGAAGGTGTCATGAGTCAAGGAATGTGGGGCGTCTCTGAGGCTGGAAAGGGAAAGGAAATAGGTTCTCCCCCAGAGCATCCAGAAACAACGCAGGCCTGCTGACCCCTTGATCTAGGCCAGCTTCTGAAACTGATTTTTGACCTCTAGAAATGTGATTAATATGTGTGTTTTTAAGCCACTGACAGCAGTGGCAAGAAGAAACTAATGCAGACTTTTCTCACCAAAATGAATTTATGTGCAGCTGCTGCTGAATGCCTGTTTTGTTGGCAACAGAGATTGATGCTGTGCCCTTAATGCAACACCGTTGCTTGGGGAGAACAAGTTGCTTCGTGGTGAAAAGTTGACTATTTCCAGCCTGGCTAGGATTCACCTGCTTCCTGGATATGGGTTTGCCATTACCAGCCACCTGCAGGGCTTCAGCCAGCACCAGTATCCAGGGACTCACAGAGTGTCTGGTCTATGGACATGGAATCCACATCACACTAAGACCAAGGACCCCCCTTTATAGCAAGGGAGGTGCATCAGTGAAAACATGACTCTGGGATCCGTTCTTCCTACACATATTCTACCAAGCAGAAGCTGCCATCCCAAGAGAGTGGTGGCGTGGCCTCTTAAAGGAGAGGACACTTTGCTACATTGGGTGCTAACCTTCAGAATTCACTATACTCCGTAAATCAGTCAGTGGTTCTGAGTTACCAACACACAGACTATGTGGGTTCAAAAATCAAGGGGTAAGTAGGAGTGATCCCAGTGATCTACTGAGGAACCTGTGCTTTTTAAAAAAGATTTTATATATTTACTTTGAGACAGAGGGGAATGGAAGGAGAAAGAGAGGGAGAGAAACGTCAATGTGTGGTTGCCTCTCATGTGCCCCCAACCAAGGACCTGGCCTACAACCCAGGCATGTGCCCTGACTGGGAATTGAACCAGCAACTCTTTGGTGCACGGGCTGGCACTCAGTCCCCTGAGCCACACCAGCCAGGGCAGGAATCTGTGCTTCTTATCTGGGGATCTAGAATCTGTGTGTCTGGAGGTCCTATGTCCAACGGCAGAGGAAGTAAGAGTCCCACTAAACTTGAAGCTGCCATGGCTACCTGGTCACTTTAGGTTCTTTATGCCAGAAAAATAGTAGGCACATAAAAGTTACCAAGTGACAGGAGTTATGAGCCCTGATCGTCACGAGGAGGGAGAGTTATGTAACATAATGAAGGCACAGAGGAGTATGTTTGGCACTCAGACGACCCATCGTGCCACCTCTTGGTCTGCTCATGCCCACTTGTCAATGGGCAAGTGCAGCAGCCACAATCTACTAGAGGCATGTAACCAGGTCTCAGACCACTCAGACATCGCAACTGAGAAGTGCCAGTGTAGGATGAAGGGGATCCAGAATGGGCAGTTGAAAAGGGACGTGGTGAGTATCAGCTACATACCATATTTTTCAGACCATAAGACTCACCTAGGTTTTAGAAGAGGAAAATAGGAAAAAAAATTGAAGCAAAAATGTGGTAAAATATTTAATAACGTAAATAACATCATATTTCACCAATGTAAATGTAAGCCACATTCGGACTATAAGACACACCCCCATTTTCCTCCCAAATTTGGAGGGGGGTGTGTCTTATAGTCTGAAAAATACGGTAGTCTTGGGACCAATTGCCAAGTGGGGGCTGTGGTTTGTCCCACTATCCCTCTTTCTGTGTATGTGAATTGTGAGTGCGGAATCCAGAAGCTACACATGGACGGAATGAGTTAACGTGAGAAGCCAGTGGACCAGGGCAGAGCTAGGGGGAACTGCAGCAGGTGCTTGTTCTACCGGGCCGTGGCATCCGGCTCGCAGCTGCTGTGAAGGTTGGCTGCTAATGGCAGCGTGTGTTCTTTCGCGTCTCGCTTTCTTGCATTCAACACTATTGTGGTTTAGTTGTCTTATCTGGCTGCATATAGCTGTAATGGAGTTCATTTCTCTTTACTGTTCTATAGTGTTCAATCATATCAATATAATACAGTTTACTTTTCCATTCTTCTGCTGGCAGATCTTCCAGTTGTTTATGGCTTTCGGCTATTACAGGGAATGCCACTATGGGTGTTCTTTCCACCGGTCTGAGTACACACACTCGCATCATTCCGTTGGGTCTCCACCTCCGAGTGCAACTCTTGGATCACATGGTGCACATACATTCTACAACAGTAGTGCTAAACGGCTTTCCAAAGTGGTTTGTGTTCTGTTGGGAACTATTTCACAACTCCATGGGGTATAATGGCATTCTCCTATATTGTCTTCAGGAAACTTTCTTTATTGCTTTATTACCATTTACCTTAATTAAGGTCAATAATCAACTTGGAATGAGGCAAGAGAGAAGTTTATTTGTTCCACATGCAAACCAATTGACCATTTGATTTTAAACCACTACTTATTTAAAAGATTTCCCTTTGTCTACTGTTCTGTGCACAATATCATTCAATGCTTCATTTGTTGTATTTTTCTCATTAAAGAGCTTTGGTGCTAAACAAGAGATCAGACAATTATTGGGATTTTGTGATATTGATATTACCTTGACTTCAATCTGAAGACACTGGGGCTCACAGATGTTAGTTAATTTAGTGAATAGTTTCTTCTGTACAGAGATTCACATTATTAATTAAGGCAGAAGTTAATTCATTTACTTAGCAGATAACAGGCTGAGGATAGGTGATTCCGGTCTGCTAGGGCACTTCTATCATCTTCCCGCAGTGTCTATTTCTGACTCCAAGACAACTGTTTCAGCTCCACCCTTGTGCTGTCGTTGCAGCCTAGTGGGAGGAGAGGAAGAGCATGGAAATGCGTGCCCCTTATTTTAGGAATGCAACCTGGAAATTGCACAATTCCACTCATATCCTATTGGCCAAAATTCAGACATACAGCTACACCCACAACCAAGGGAGTCTGGGAAATGGAGTCTTTACTTCAGGTGGCCAGTGGCTCACTGAAATTTGGGGTCTCTGTTACTAAAGGAAAAAAGGAGAGAGTGGATACTGGAACTGCCAACCACAGCTGTGTACTTAGTTGCAGAATATCCACGATTCGGACAAAAATCTGTGTAACTCCTGGCTGTACTGCACAGACCTCGACACTAGCTGGATCTCAGAGTCTGGCTTTTGAGAAACTTCCTGGGATGTACTTTTTGTCAGAGTTTAATTCCTAGATGGCTCTCCACACGTGTATGTAATTTTCTTTTATTAGAAAATAAAATTATTTTTAACTCAGTGCATTTGATTGTTGTTGTAGCTATCAGGAAAACTGAACTAAATGTAGAGAACAATGTTACTGTGAGTGAAAAAGTTTCCAAAACTTGTTTTAATCCTCCCTCCACTGGCTTTACTTTTACTTCTTTCTTTCTCTCTTACCTTTTTCCCTCTCCCTCTCACATCCTCCTTTCCCCCTCTCTCCTTCCCTTCTGTCTTTGTCCCTCTCCCCTCCCCTCCCTGCTCCTCCCGTCCCCCATCCTCCTTCTCTCTCCCTGTCCTGGAATGGGGAGGATGAGGGGATGAGGGCAAGTGGTTCATAAAAATGTCTCTTTCACTTTTTCATTCTTTTTTAAAACTTTTATTAATAGTTTTTATTACACAAGTAATACATATTCATTGTAGAAAAATTAGAAAACACAGAAAAGCAAAAAGAAAAAATAATCACCCATAATCCCACTACCCATAAATAACTACTATTAACATTTAATGTATGTCCTTCTAGCTTTCTTATGCATATATATACATACATATATTTATATATAATTTTATTTTTACAAATATTGTATCATACTATACATACTGTTTTATAACATGTTTTTTATTTAATATATATTGTGAACATTGCTGTTTATTCCCTGAAAAATTATACAGATACTACATGCTCATTGTGGAAAATTCAAAAATTACAGATATGCCAAAAGAAAATGTAAGTGCTCCAAATCTCACCTCCCAGAGACAAATGATGTTAACCTTTTAGCAAATGTCCATTCAGACTCTTTAATGCACACCTGGATATGTATATTTTAAAAATGGAATAATACTAGAGATTTCTTCTGTAACTTTCTTTTGTCACTTAACAGAATAGCTTATTCATTTCCATACATACAGCATATGGTGCTTATTCTTAATTGGTGCATGGTACCCACTGAAAGGATATACCACACTTAACCACCCCTGTACTGTAGGCTTATTTATATTTGCCATTCCTCCAAATATTGCGGCGCTAAACATCCTTTCGTGCATATATTTTTTGAATAATGAATTAATGTATCTTAGTTCCTATTTTCTGACCCTTTCAAGGAGACTCTCTCTAAAGTAGAATTACTTGGCATACACACAACATATATTGCCAAAATGTTTTCCAGAAAGGTTGACTCAGTTTACAGTCTTGTTGACTCTGTAAGAGAATATTTCTTTCTACACTTCCTTCTGTCCCTGGGCACTTTAATTCTTTATGCCATTTGCCTCTCTGATACATAAAAAGGAATATATTATAATAATTTGCATTTTTGATTACCAGTATATTCAAATTGTTTCATATTTATTATTAGTGCATTATTTAAATTTATGGTACATTGCCAGTTTGTATCCTTGTCTCAATTTTCTGCTGGAAAGTTTGACTTTTTTGAGTCATAAAATGTCATTTATTCATGAAATCATTATTCATTCGATAAGTATGTTTTTAGGATTTGCTTTGTGTCTAGCACTGTGTTAGGAGTTGAAGATATAATGGTAAGCAAAAGAGACATGGCTGCTGCCTCCTCGAGCTTCCAGTTTAGTGGATACAGGCAATTAAATAAGCCATGATGGAAAATGTGCAGTAAGAGGGTGAAATGGGAACATTTGGCTGGGCAGGGGGTTGTAGATTGTGGAAACTCCCCAAAGTAGTGGAGTTTAAGCTCTTCACATGTATTAGAGGTCTATACTTTTTGTTGCATACAGATCAAATTTTTTTTTTAAATCTGGTATTTTTTTTTATCATATAGGAGTTTTGCATTTTTAATTTGTCAGATCCATCCATTTTTTCCTTTGCGGTTTCTTTCTTTAGTGTCACACTTAGAAAGGCTTTTTGGTCCACACAAAAATTACATAAATATTCATTAGTACTGTCTGCTTGTCCTTTTATATGTTTATTTACGTGTTTTAACATTCAAATCTTTACTGCACCTACAATTTATTTTGATGAAAGTTATGAGGCATAGATATAATATTTCTCCCCCCAAAATGGCTAACCAGTTATCACAATATAATTTACTCAACAATCCAACATTTCCTCACGGATTTGAAATGTCATCTTTACAATGTACTCAATTCTTCTATGTCCTTTGGTTTATTTCTGGACTTTATATTTAATTCTAAATGATTTATTTGGAACCAATAGCATTACTGCTCTTTTTCATCCTATCTATAGTTACCTGAAAGTTGAGCATTTGCTGATGTCCTAGTATGCAAAGAAATGATAGGCATTGCTTAGGTATCTGTGCGGGGCGGGAAGTTACTATGGGTGATGTCTCTAATCCGTTCAGCTCTGAGATTTCCAGAGCCTGAAATTCCTACAGGGTCATTGTTAAGCTAGCCCATTTATTTGCTGCCTAAAATTAATTAGATCCTTTTATACTTGGTATTTGTTTCCCCCTCTCACTGTAAAGCTCAGCTTTCAGTAGGTGGCAGTATCGCCAAACAGTTAAGTATCCAGGTGCTGCCAGGAGAGGTGAGGAACAAAACGACCTAGGAGGATTTCAGTTTCCCCAGAGCATTCATTCGAGGAGGCATCTGGACTGGGCTTCTTCTAACACCTTCTCTGTACTCTAGAACAAGGGCACAGCCAGAAGTGTGCAGTGAATCTGTTCCTAGATGTGCAAAACATATTTTAAAGTGACACCTTGGCTTATGGGCGTTTCTGTCCAAACTTTATCCAAAAGTGCCTTTGGACCCCACCACTGACTGATACAAAGCCTGGAAATGTAGTTTTAAACAATGTGATTGTGGTGGCATTCAGGTGATTTTTCTTTTCTTTATCCTTAGTGGTATTTTCCAGATCTCCTCAAAGAACATGAATTGCCTCTGTAATCTTAAAAAAAAAAAAAAGTCAACATGGGGTGTTGGAAATATGGCGGTAAAATGGATGATTGTGTGCCAGAAAAAGTTCACATCCTTTTGTTTTCCAAGTATGTGAGTACATGCAACAAAAGGCTCAGTGCTCTCTCCTTATCCCCAGAGATCAGCTCAGTGTTATTGCTAATCTTATAGCACGTTGCCGGCAGGAAGCTGAGACAGTAGAACTCTATCTCATGGAACTACACCTGAGAAAGTCCTTTGGTAGGGAGAGGAGAGTGGGGTCAATTCCTAAGAGATGCACTGGCATACCTAGCAGGTGAATTACCTGTTGCAACCATGCGCCAGTGTAGGTTATCAGGTCTTTGAGCACTAAATTTAATTTTAGGACCTGCTACTGAAAAAAGGTCTATAAATCTTGGAGTGCGTCTAAGGGAACTACAAAACTGATCAAAGGCTGGGAAACAGGCACTATGAATAAAAGATAAAGTGGCTGAATTTGTTTACCTTGCGTACAGAATACCTAGCTAGGGAATAAGACAAATTCCCATCTCCATGAAATGCTACTGCGATCCTCCCAAACGCGGAGGTGAGACCTGAATTTATTAACAGTCTTCAGTTGTACAAAGGACAGTTGCACAGAAGCTAAGTGTTACTTTTATGCTGAGACTAAGGCTAGAGTGAACACAAATTAACTGAGCAGAAGTGATTTAGGCCAAGCATTTAGAAGAACGTGCTGAACACCAAGGTTGGACTTACCAGTTGATAACTTTGTATGAATTAGTAGGAACCAGAATGAAGCTAAGGGTTTTATATAGTAGAAAGATGGGAGAGGGGAGAGACGGGGGTGAGAATGTGCCAATTTGGGCTAATTCATAATCTCTCAAATAGTGGACCTGAAATTAATTTATCTCAGGGGATAAAGATAAACCACATTCAGGAAAGGATATTAAGCTTTAACCAAACTTGACTTATGAAAATCAGGATTTGCAGACCAGGTAAGTCTGGGAATGGTTGCCTGCTTTGCAGGGGACTTTCACCGAAGGAGTCTTTTAAATAGCATATTGCCACAACTGTTTTTGCAAGTATTTGATTTAGAACATGATGATTTTCTCATGTAATTTTCAGGGGTACTTCTTCGTATTAAGTCAGGCATGCCTATAATCATGCCTCAATTACCCTTCACTGGAGCACGACTCTGGCCTCTAAGAATGAGGCTGACGACAGGCTGATCTAAATAGAGACCTGCATAGCCTCTTGAGATCCCTCCCAACTCTTTCATCCTTTCGCTTCACTTTCAATCGAAAGCAGCTAGAAGACAGTTCCAAGGATAATTTCCACAACATTAGATATTAGGTTGAACTATATGAAATTGCTATTCCTTAGGTCAAAACAGTCAAATACCAGCAATTTCAGATAATTCGACCTAATACAATAATTATTCCAGTAACGTGTCTGCTCCTGTCTTTATAAACTTCACTAAAGCTAAAAGCTTTAATATACTTCATTTTCAGGTCAAAATATTGGTGGACATGTAAAAGCCCATGCACGTAAGTAGGAAGAAATTATAGGGTTGGGACTAAAGGTGAGTTTGAATAAATAATTTGTAGGCATCTAGCTCATCCTTTTATTATACTAGACACTGGGACCTCTTGTCTGACTTCAGGATTTTTCAAACTATGAAAAAAGGAAAGAAGTCCAAAGGTCTGATCTGCCACCCCATGGGAAATTCTGTCTGGGAAATGGGCCAAAGGAAGGACAGGGGGAAATATAACAAAATCTGTACCATGTTACAAGTTCAGTGGAGGAAGGTCACAACAAAGCTGTGAGCAGAACGACATGGTGCCTGGCTTCCTCCTTTCTAAAATAATAGTATTGCTTCATGTGCCCTGCTTTCAAGAATCTAACTCATAAGGTAAGACACGAAGTACACATTGGAAAAGTCACATCTGTATAGTCACCTAAAATGAGACAAGCTTAGCTGAACTAAAAAGATTTTATTAACAATGTAAAATGTTAAATATTTGTACGATCTGAGCTAATTCCAGCATGCCCTAAAAGAGTTAACACTATGCTGATGTGCAGACTTCATGCTTCAGGTTTCAATTAGAACAAAATGTGATAATATTCAAGTTTTACATTTGAGGGCAGTTGTATACGTTACTACACCATTTCCTAACTGGATTACTTCATTCTCCAAGAAGCTGAAAAAGACACCATTGGATCAAGAGGAAATCAGTTGCCCATATGCGTTGAACGAAGGTATTAGGATTATTGTGTATTTACAAAATTTAAATACTTTTCATATATGGTTTTTGTTGCATTATAAATCGAGATATTTTTCAGTCAAAGCTCTTAGATTCTGACAGAATGGAAGACTAAATGTAAATCAAAGCGAAGAAAGCAATAGGTGAGGTGGTATGTTTGCTTATAATATTATTTCTAATGATATTGATAGATTGGATTTTTAACACAGTTTTGCAGTTTGAAACAGGTTTCTATGTTGAAAGACTTCTTCCATATATGATAAATTGTTAACATAAGGTCAGCGAGAGCTATAGATATACTATTATACATGAAATAATTTTTCTCTGTATAATACACTTTTAAAAACCTTTGAATAATTTAAAAATCATAATTCTTGCATCTGTCATGGTATGGTTTGGAGCAGACATGCACAATGTTGGCTTTAAAAATCCTTTTAAAAACAGCCTGCTTTTTGAATCTGTTTTTTTTTTCCCTTGACAGCAGCTCCTTTCAAATGTAAAATCATTTACAAGGACAGAGAGTGGCAGATAAAAGTAATAATGAAGCATAGAAAACATAGTCAAAAACCAATAACTGTGGTTCAGCTGTCTGGAGGTCCTCCTCGGCTTCTGTGATTTTTTTTCTGGTCTCCCCTGGGGTGGGTTTCCAGGAGGAATTGTCTAGCTGGAGACGAGACAACATAGCCCAAAGAACCTTCTCTTCCGTCTTCTCACCAGGGGGTAGGAAGTTAGATTTAGAAGGCTGCTGTCATCTGTGACAGGACAAAGCACATACGAGTGAGGTACAGACATAACCTTCTTTTATAAATTGGCTTTAAGCCCCTCCCCCACCCCATCCTTTGAATCAAGGTCTCTTAACCTTAGTCACTATTGACATTTTGGACCAGATAGTTCTTTTTGTTGGGGGCTGTCCTGGGCATTTGTGGGATGTTTAGCAGCATCGTTGGCCTCTACTCACTAGATGCCACTAGTAGCCCCCCCACCAGTTGTGACAATGAAAAATACCCCCAGATATGGCCAAATATTTCCTAGGGTGGGGGCAAACAGCCCACAGTTGAGAATCACTGCTTAGAATTAAATTTCAATTGTTTAGAGCTCCTCATTCTGTTGGGAGAAGCATAGATTCTTAGAAAGAGCCCATGCTTTGGAGTAAAGTTGGCTTCTTTTATAAACTTGCCTCTGCTATTTACTAGCTCTGTGACTTAGAACATGCAACTTAAACTCACTAAGCTTTAGTCTGTCCATCTGTAAAACAGGGTGCAATATTACTTAGGTGAGGATTAAATGAAAAACAGTTAGCTTGGGTAGGTACCTTGGTGCCTAGTGGAGAGGAAGCACTTAGTAAATAGAGCTAATACTAATTGTTTCCCTTTATATAGGACCATTTCCTTGCCTCCATTCACCTCCTTCATGCCTTAGGAAGAAGTTTCAATTATTCCTTGTTCAGTCTGTCCCTAGCACTATCTACAGATATTTCTAACAAGGGCAAGAGAAGATTGCCAGCTGTTGAATTCATGAAGTTTGGTTTGAAATTTTTAGCATGATGATAAGTAGAGAAATAAATAAGTCCTTAAACCAAATCTAGTTTAATGGGCTGGGTTTTTAGGAAATAGTGCAGGCCATAGACAGGGTGGACAGAAATACCCTGTTGAGCAGAACTAACCAGTATGAGTCCCAGAGGCTTGAGAAGGACCACAAAGAAATACGTTTTTCATTGCCAACTGGGACAGGGCTAGAGCATGGTCAGACTGGAGCTAGGGGCCACCTCTTGGCTGGTTGATTTTGACAACTGCTGTAGCCCTAAAATCTTCCAGGATGGGTGGCACCACCCTCCTAGAGCAGAGCTCAGGGGCTCCCTCCTTTCTCCACCCTAACCTGGACCAGAGGGGACCTTGGGAAAGAACCTGGAACCAGGAGTTCGATGAAGCAATGGAAAAAGTGAAAATGTGCCCCACCTCAAGAAAATGGTGTGTAGATGAGGGTTCGTTTTTGTTGATTACTGAGCCTAGACACTCTGGAAACTGTCAAGAAAAAAACGAGTCCTGGCTTTCTGGTCCTCTTGTGTAAATGTGTCATCCAAACGCCTAGGCCTTTCTTCCTCTTCTCCAAAGGTTCTCATGTGTCATACTTTGAAGTAAATTAACATCACCCACCAAGCTGACAGTGTTCCTTGAAACGGTATATACTATGTCATACATTTAGATGGAACTAGAATAGCAAGTCGGAGCCAGAGAAGAAAACAGGCGCCTCAGCGGGGCATATCAAATTAATCAAACACAGTCCACACTTCCAGTCTCCACAGATTAAAATCCTCTCTTGAAACTGACATTCTGCCCTGGCTGGTGTGGCTCAGTGGACTGAGTGCCAGCCTGCGAACCAAAGCGTTGCTGGTTCGATTCCCACTCAGGACACATGCCTTGGGTTGTGGGCCAGGTCCCCAGTAGGGGGCTTTTGAGAGGCAACCACACGTTGATGTTTCTCTACCTCTCTTTCTGCCCCCTTTCCCCTCTGTCTAAAAATAAATAAATAAAATCTTTAAAAAAACCTCACATTCAGCTAACATGGGGGAGAAAAGGACTCTCTTCATCCTTTCCTTAGTGAAAAATTATTCACTACACTCGGTGTCAACACTTTGAGAGCTAAAAACAGGACATTTCTCTTTCATAATTAAACTTGTCTTAGGAATGTAGAAGAGGGTAAAGGGGGATAAGTGGTGAGGGAAGGAGACTTGACTTGGGCTGGTGAGCACACAATACAGTGTGCAGATGATGTGTTATAGAATTGTACACCTGCAACCTATATAACTTTATCAACCCATGTAAACCCAATAAGTTCAATAAAAATAACAAAACCCCCCCTAAAATAAATAAATAAATTAGCCCCCCAAAGTGAAGACATTGATAACTATGTCAGACAGTATATATGAACCTGATTTCTCAGGATACTATCTCAGTGATGAGTCACAGAATGCTTGAAACAGAAAGATAACTCACTTTCTCACCGTTTTTCAGACTCTTACTTTTTAAACCACCAAATGAACAATGAGCATAACTAACCTAACTGGATATGGCAAAGATACAGTGGACTCTGAAGAGTGACGAATTTTACCTTTCACTATCTCTTTGGATACTGACTACATTTCCTGAAACTCAAGTTCATCTGAAATTCAATGCTTCCTTGGAACAGAATCACCAAAACTATAAAGATATATATATGTATATGAAAATCTTTGTATTTCTATTTCTTTAAGGCTTAGAAAATCTATTTCCTAAATTCCCATATATCCTTCCCTTTCTCCAAACATTGAAGAGGTTTGGGGATTGACCTAACTGGTATTTATACATATTATAAAGTGCAGTTCTGATGGGTATGGTTCACGCTCTGAGAGGAAATGTCTCCTACGATGCTGTATTTACAAAGAGAGTGGACATGCGGTCGCTGTGGTATGTGCATGCTGTGGCGGTATATTTGAACCCATTCTCTTGTTTTATGTATTAAAAGCATGTAGGCATTATACGCAGATATTAAGAGATTTGTATCAAGACTGACAGTTGTCCAAGGCGAGGGGGGCTTGGGGGCTGTGTGAGAAAGGTGAAGGAATTAAGCAGTACAAACTGGTAGTTACAAAATAGTCACAGAGATGTGGATTATAGCAGAGGAATATAGTCAATAATATTGTGGTAAATATGTATCAGGCCAGGTGTGTATTTAAGGCAGTGAGGGGACCACTCCGTAAAGTACCTGATTTTCTGGCTGCTTTGCTGTACATCTGACACTCATATAGGAAAATGCTGAATGTAAACTGTGATTGACAAATAAGAAAGACTGAACCTTGTATCTGTGCACTCGTTACGGTGAATCAGAAACCTTTCTGCTCCTGAAATTCTCTTCACTCAGTCTTGTTTTCCTATATATTCTTTCACTAGTGAGTGCTATGTGCACACCCGCAAGCATACAGAGCACTCACAAGTGAATAGGAAGTGTTGGGATTGATGAGAAAGTGCTAGGGGGTTAAGCAAAGGGCAGGCTCCTGTTAAGGACGACTGGTGGTGTGAGGCATCTTTGTTGAGCACTTTGGTGACACCTTTGCCTAGCCCAGAGCTTGTCTGATTATCGCCTAGGGCTGAGGGGACACAAAAGCTCCCAAGTTCTTGGCAGGCATTCAGAGCAGCTTTCCACACCACAGGAAGCCGACACCTGCATAAGTGCTGACATTCACGGAGCAGTAAGTATGCCCGGGATGAGACGGTCTGGAGTGAATTAAGTCCAAGGAAAGATGTCTCTCCACATTGATTAAAACCCTGTCCCTCTGAAGTGATGGGTTGCCAAAAGAATGTGAGCAAAATGGACTGTTTCCCCACTCATTCTAAACTTTCTGGGCTACTCCACCTGACCTTGTTGAGACATCTTTGATTTTTATTGCGGATGTTTGAGACTTCAGTAGCAATGCTGCAGGAGAGATACGAGCACAATGCTAGGAGAATTCCGAGGGGAGTTCTGCTCTCCCAAGTGGAGGAGAAGGAAGAAGACATTTGGGAATCCACGAAGGTCTTGGTATTCACGGTGGGCTGCCGGGGTGAGGGGGACTTGGACATTTGGTGAAGTAGGGGGTTAGGCGTTCTCGGTGGTGAGAGCAGGGTGAGCAAAGGGAGCCTGAATGTGGGTCCAAATCAACAGTACGGCCTGGCTGGAAGGAAGGGTATATGAAGGAGGGGATAGCACAAAACAGAACTACTAAGAATTCCCTGAATATGGCCACATCTGCCCCTGCCTCCCTGCCTTTGCAGACACCAGTTCTTTTTCCAAGGAAATGCCAACCACTTCCTCAAGATTAGCTTAAGCATTTCCCCCTGCACAGTCTTTTCTGATTACTTCATGCTTCTGCATTCCTTCATGCTTCCAAACGTCCTAGCCCTTGCCACAATCTCTGTTTCCGACCCTGTCTTCTCACCACCCTATAAGCAACTCTTCATAAAATTCTTCATTGCCCCAGCTCCCCATTTCCCACTCACTTGTCAACCCCCCTTAACTAGGCTTCTGGGCCCAAAATTCCAAGTTAGCTGCTTCTGCCAACATCGTCAGTGACTATCTTGTTGCTAAATCCTGTTGACACTTTGAGTGCTTACTTAGCTGAGCTTCCCTGCAACTTCCTTTATGTATTTCAAGAGGTGCTCCGGGTTTCCTTCTCAGTGCCCTTTGTAAACTGCTCCTTTCCCCTCGGACCTTCAGTTTTGGTCTTCCAGGACTCTTCTCTATGCACATTCTCCTTGCGGGGCACCAACCATTCTTAGGGCTTCAGTTACCATCATGCTGATGATGTTTAAACCTGTATTCCCAGTGCTCCCAGTGTACTTGTCTCAACTCACGTAAGACTTGTACATCCACTCTTAACCACGGGGAATTGCTCTTGGAGTCCCCCCATGTCCAAAACTTCGATTGTCTTCTGTCTCTACTGCTCCTCTTCTGTTCCCTCTAACTTAGTGAATGACACCATCACTGTGGTTTCCAAGTCTGAACCTGGGTTTCATCCTTGGTTCTGCCTTGTCCCTTGGTTTAGCCCATCCAATTGGTTGCATCCCTTTTCTCCTTGGTAAATCCCTCCAATGGCTTAGGGATAAAGTCCAAACCTCTTAGCATGGCTTACAAGGACCTTAATGATGTAGGCCCACCTATCTCACAAGGCTCTTTTCCAACCACTTTCCCAAGGAATGAAGTGCTCCTAGTTCATCAAAATGCCCCACTCTTTCATCACCCCAAATGCCTTCACATACCCAGCATCTTCTGCCTAGACCATATTTTTTCCATCTTTTTCTTTGGCTAACTCTGATTCATCCTAAGAAATCTCAGCTCAGATAGTTTCCAAAAAGTAATTCTCAGAATCTCCACTTCCCCCAAATCTGGCTATGTGAGAATACAATATGCACTTGCAGCGATCGGTGTCTATGTCACAGTTATATTATAAGCACTACTTTCTTTGTCTTTCCAATTGTGTGTGTCGGTTGTTTCCAGAGTTCACATGCTCTACCCTGAAGACTCCATCACAATTTCTGTGACAGGAAGCATACGCCATTTGAAAAAACTTCTCAGGTGTTTCTCATCCAATCTGTTCTGTTCGGCTGGAGAGCATCTAAGAGGAGAGACAACCCTATCACCCAGCACATCATTGGACACCTCATGGGGCCCATCACATGTTGTTTGATGGTGGGGACATTGGAAACTAGGGCAAGAAGCTTATTCTTTCTTGAGCAGGCATTTAATGTTGAGCTGGAGTTCAGCATAATCAGAGTGATGCATTAAGAACCTCATGTGTGATCAGTGATGTGTGTATCAGACTGGAGGAGAGAGAGCGATTACATATGTCACACTGAATCCTGGACAAAAGCTTGCAGAGATTACTAAGGATACGGGGCTATCAGTAAAACTGCCCCCAGTAACATCCAGGCACCAACTGGAAGCACAAAGTTTTTATATGAGGCCCCAGGGGACGGACCTACAAGGTCATCTCCAGGCTTGCAGGTGGCATAACTGCCCAGTGCTCTTCAGCCAGATATCAAACTCTTCTGCCTGATATAGTTAGGCTGCTTCTGGATATAGAGGTCCAGATGGGAGTGGATCAGGGCTATGAGTCTGGCAAACTGCTCCTAGACCCAGTATAGTCTGGAGTAGGGCTGTCCACAGAAGGAGACCCGTTCTGAAAACGATCAAACTCCTGACTGACCCATTTCTGACTTACTGTAATGCTTGGTATTAACAACAAAATTCTAGGCAAGAGTGAATGTACTAACACATCCAGAGCATTCATTAAGTCAGAATTTTAGAAAAGGTGAAACTGTCTTTCAGGCTTAATTTATTTCTACCAATTTGTTTTGTCTGATTACAGCGTGCACTTAGAAGATACTTGTCCTTCACTTCCCAATCTCCTTTTAGCCTTTGTCAGTAACCTTGCGGGCTCTCCACAGGTATTTCCATTTGTAATCCATTTGACACAGCCAGACTGTCGTAATTAATGGAGCTCCCCACAGCACTGTCACTGACCCAGAATGTAGAACAGAGAAGCCACTGAAGCGGTGGAGAGGACAGTGGGCTGGGAGCCAGGAAGTCTGGACACTGTCTGGAGGAACAAGGGTGCCTGCCTGTTTTTTCATGCACCTCCTTGACTCCGCTTTTTAACGAGAAGGGTGGGAAAGGTAGGCCCTGAATAAAATGAAGGCTGAAGCCACTAATCATTGAAATTCCTGCTCTTGACCCCCTTCCTTTATTTGCCACTGAAATCAATTTAAAGTAATCTGTTAAGTCAAGTTTTGATTGTGGTAGGAAGGGGAAGAGATTGGATTAAATCTTTAAAAGCTAAGATAGCTGTGGAGCAGTTTCTGACTGGAGCACAGGGAGGCAGCCTGGAGGACAGAGAATCAGAGGCCTGTGTGCTGTTGATGGCAATAGACTTGCCAAGCACCTTGGGAAGCTGAGGACAGCTTCAGACGTGAAGCCCAGACCCAGAGCCTCGGGGGTCCATGTTCTAAACGGCAGAACACTGCACATAGTCAGTGGCAGCAGGGGTTGTTCTTTGCGACGAGGGTCTGGGGTATTCCTGAGCTGAGCTGGGTGGGCCAACCAGTAAATAATAGTAACCATCATAATTGCAGCAACAATACAATAAAGCATTTATTGAATGTTTGTGCTCTGTGAGGTCGCTAATAGCTATATGACATGCATTGCATCATTTAACCCTCATAACAACTCTCTTTGAGTTACCTGATACACTGCCTTGCCTGCCTCTTATTTTCTGACACCATCTCCATCCCAACTGGCTCAAGCCATACTACTCCTCGGCCTCTTCATCTGGTGTTCTCACTTCCACCTCTCCACCTTCTGCCACGCTGCTCCCTGAGCCAACAGGCGCTACATCTCCCCTGCCAAATCCTCTGCCTCCTAGCTCAGAGGCAGGCAGCGCCCTGTGCTCCTGCCCACCCAGGCTTTGCTCAGTGAAAACACAGGAGTTTGTTTCTTACCTTTAAAAATCCTTTCCCTGCCCTCTAGTTACCACTCTCTGAAGCGGATGCTCCACTTAAGGTTGTTCTGGCCATGTATGCTTAGTGAACGTGCTTATTATTAGTCCTTTGTACACAGCTTCAGACCCTAGGGCTGCAACGTTGGGTGCAGATTTAACATTGTTTACGGCCAGCGTTACTCTACTATCCCCCAGGCATTGCTCTAGGTACTGGAGATATGATAATTAATAAAAGGATAATTAATAAAAGCTTACAGCAGTCCCTCATAGCCTCTCCTTTTCCATGTTAGAGTCTATTCTCCCATAGGATAGTTCTGGGGAAGGACTGCCCGGAATCACCTCCCAGCCTTTCTACTTAGAGTCTGGGTGGCCTTGATCAAGTTAGGTAACCTCTCTCTGCCTCAGTTTTCTGTAAATTGGGAAATACTAATAGCATTTCTCTCAAATGTGTTATTATATTAAGTTAAAAGAGTTAATAATCTACAGTATTTAGGATAGTAGCTGTGATACTGTAATTTATAATAGATATATATTTGGTCTTCCTCCTAAAACCCTTGGAATTTCCTAAGTGCTGAGAGCTATAAAGGTATCTCATTATGTTAATGAGGTGACTTTTGGAAAGCATCTAAGAATGGGGGCTGGCTGGAACCTTGTGTCCCAACCCATGACCTCCTGGGAGAGAAGAGAGGCTGGAGATTGATTTCAATACACTGATGACCAATGATTTAATTAATCACTCCTGTAATAAAGCCTCCATAAAAGCCCAAAAGTACGGGGTTCCAAGAACTTCCATGTTGGTGGACATGGGGAGCTTTGGGGAGAATGGCACATTTGGAGAGAGATGGAAGCTCCATGCCCTTTCCCCACCCCTTGTCTTATGCATCTTGTCTGTCTGGCTATTCCTGAGTTACACCCTTTTATAATGAAGCAGGGATTTTGCTAGTGAAAGTTTTCTCTGAGTTCTGTGAGTCACTCTAGCAATCTAACCAAACCCATGAAGGGAGTCATTGGAACCTCCAATCTATAGCCTGCTGGTCAGAAGCACAGGTGACAACCCTGAAATTGCCACTGTCCTCCAAAGTGTGTGTGTGGGGAGTCGGGGGGGGGGTGGAGGGGCAGTCTTTGGGACGGAGCCCTTAACCTGTGCGCTCTGATTTTATATCAGGTAGTATCAGAGTTCGGTTGAATTGTAGGACACTCAGCTGGCGCCCGAGAGTTGCTTGGTGGTGTGGAAACCACACCCTAGTTGGGTGTGGAATCATAGCGGCACACTGTAAGTTCTCCATACATGTTAATTATTATCATTACTTCTTTAGATAATTAAATGTCTAGATGGTGCGATCTTCCTTTGGAAGTATTTTTTTAAAATTTTTATTGTTATTCAATTACAGTTGTATGGTTTTTCTCCCCTTCCCTCCACCCCACCCAGAAGTATTCTTAAGTCTCCTCTACTAGGCTGTAAACTTCTTAAAGGCAAGGGGCAAGCCTTCAGACCCCTTGTGTCTGCCATACCTGACACAGTGCTTTCCGCAGCTCAGGCAATGAATAAATGCCCGTGACTGACAGGGCCAGAGGAGAAAGTGTCTGTTTTGAGGTCAGGGTATATCTGGGCTGTCCTCAGGAAAAATTGTGTCCACCCGAGAGAGTCCATTCTTACTATTATACTTTTTAAGGAAAGACAAATGTATACTCAGTGCTTTCTGTTGTTTGTGTAAAAAAACAAAGCTTGCTTTAATTTCTCTAGAAACAAGTCCCAAGGTTTTCATGTTAAAAAAAACATCACTTGCCTCAAGCGGAAATGACATGACTCACCTTGATTTTTCAATGGTAAAGGCATAGTTTCCCTGAGTTTGCTTAAAAGGTTTTTCATTTCTCGCATGTCTCTGTAAAATTGATCAAAAGAAAAAAAATCGTCAGCTGTGAATTTCTGAAATGCAATCTCATACAGTCTGTTCCATGAGACAACTGAAGGACAAGAGTCCGTGCTTAATTGTACTAGCTCTGGTTTGCAACAGGCAAAAATTGAATCTATTTTAGTTTTATAGTGAAAAGAAATCTGAGATGGGTTGGCTCTGGGAGGAAAGAGAACTACTCTGGAAGACATTTCCATAGGGCGTTCCACCAGAGGTGCCCTCGTCTCTACCACCAGTTGGACCTGGCTGAGATCAGAGAAGAGCCTCGGGTCCTGGAAACAGTACTTCAGATTTCCAAGGGGAGGTGAAGCGCACACAAGTAGAATGGTGGGGTTACCCTGGGCAAAGCTGAGGCTGGGTGACGGTCAGATTGCTGTTGTGGTTGTGTAGGTCCACTCACTGTTGTCTCTCTTTACCACAGTTGGAATTCTGTGTAACACAGATGTCAAGCATTCCCGAGGGCCCACACTTATTAAACTGATTTGGAATGATGGGAGACTATGACAAATTCCACAACTGTCAGAGAAGAGCTCTTCACAGTGGGTGAAACAGAGAAAGAGAGAGACTGGGGGCGGAGTGCAGAAGGCACAGCTGGGCCTCCTCTAGACGCTGGCAAGCATGTCTGACGCTGCATCCAACACCCACCCTCAGCCCCGAGTGCATATGATCGTGAAACCACAGAGCTGTGGAGTAGACAGCCACCGTCCTAGCGGCAGGAGGCAAGTTGGATTTTTCAAATCTTTGGGACAGGGGTCCCCACATGTTCAACAACGGTTATCCAGGGGAGTCAGCACTCTTGAAATCCCAAGATATGGTGGTAGGTTTCAAAAAAAGCAAACATTTTTTTAAAAAGCAAAAATCAGATATATCTTTTAGTTAACTCTGGAATAGTCAAGCAATATCAGGCACCCGGGGTTTAAGAAAATTTGGGGGGGTGGATAATCATAAAACTGAGGATATTCTATCTATTAATCTATTTTTCTTCTGACATTTGAGGAAATGGAGACATCATATAATTTTAGATTTGAAATCACTCAGTCTGTTTCATAAAACACAACTGTTTACTTGAGTATAGTTTGAGGACCACTTGTCTTAGGGAGGCAGAAACGTGTGGGGTCCCCTCCTCAAGTATTGACTAGCATGCGACAGGGAGGGGACAGCAGCCTTGTGTATCTGTGTAAATACACCTGTAAAAAATGCAAAAATCTTTCCCACAAGTGTAAGGATGTGTCTGTGTGATACTGCGTGCTGATTAGCCCCAAAGGGTATTTCTAGAAAGAGAAGTGGGGGAGAGGGAGACAGAGGACAGGGCCCTGCATCCAGGCACCTTCTGTTTTCCTGTAAAATTCCCAAGAGTAGATGGGAAGGGTGGGTGATGGGCAGGCACACGGCGGAAAAGGGCTAGCAATGCAATAGTGAGATTGAGGCCTGGTCTCCCTGGAGAGCACCAGTTCTCAGCCTTGGCTGCTGCACAGGAGAACCACCTGATGCCGAGCCCCACTCCACGAAAGCCTGATTTGGCTGTTTAGGGTGAGGCTCAGTCATCAATGTTTTAAAAAATCCTTTTGGTGATTTTAATGTTAAGCCCAGTTTGAGAGCCACTGATCTCTCAGGGCAGAGAGACAGAGGAACTGAGGAAGCTACCCTCCCAGACAGGTCTATGTGCCTACTTCTCTCAGTCATCCCCACCTCCAACAACCTCAATCCAGGCTTTCAGGCAGAACTGAAATACTGCCAGTACCAGGGGCTATATTCTCCCGCTCTTATTGCCAGCCATAGCTTGCTTTCTGCAAGCTCACCGGGCTTGGATATAGCATCTCTGCAAGGCTTCTGAAAAGGGAAGAAGGCTTTGCTGATGGATTATGCCCTGACCACGGCACTCTGGCAGATGTTTCTTCCTGGGAATAGAGCAAAGTATTTTCCATTTTATAAATTAAGATAAATCACTCCCTCATCATTTGTCTATAGTTCTATCAAACTGTGCCAAACAGCTTTATTGTTTGAATGTTGGATTTCCAAGCTTATACAAAATCCAAGTTTTATTAATAGCACATAATTACCACATGCTTCAATTTTCTATAAACACAGAAATTCGGTAATTAGCTTTAGAATTATATTACAATCTCAAAGCAGAACCGCAATGGCTATAAATGCCCTTGTGTGTTACATTTTTAAAAATAAAAAAATAAAATAAAATGTTCATTATCTTGTCAATGACTCAAACCCCACTCACAGAGCACTCAGTGGAATTGCCCAGCATTCACTCATCTGCTTTGTGCGGGTGTTGGGGACATTAGTAGCAAAGGATAAGATGTCAGTATGAAGACCAATAAACAAGGACCTTGTCTTTCTACCTTAGAGAATGGCATTTTTAGCATCCAGACGAGACACAGCACTTATTATTATATTATTATTGAACCCTTTCCTCAAGTGAAACAGAATCACTGTAGAATCCCTTAAACTCCCTCTACAGCAGTGAGCAACTGCTTGCTAAGGCAAATGCATTAACTTGCTTTGACCACTAGGGGGCAGTCAGCTACCTTCTGGGAGAATAAGAAAAGGGAGTCCTGCAAAAAGCTGTTTGTGAACTAGAATGAATGCGCAGCCCCTGACTGGCAGGCAGCTAAGCAGGCCATTCCATACATCTACAATCTGAGAGTCTATGGGAGACATCTTGGCGCGATTCGGGGACCCAGCCCACGGGGTGAGCTGGGATGGTGTGTAGAGCATTTCACTTCCCTGGAAATGCAATGTAGTGGAGTGGGATGAGCCCTGGCTGGGGAGGATGCCTCCACTGGAGTCTCTGCTACCATTCCATTGCTGGGTTTGGACCCTTACCTTCCCTTGAGTCAGGGAAGGTGAGAGCACTGTTTCTGACTCTGAAAGAGAACATCTTGACTCTGTAGTCCCGAAGAGTATTAAGTGGAGGAGGAGTGACAGTCTATTTAGGGTGACTTCCCACTTACCTTTCAGTATTCTCAATGTCTGTGGAAACCTGCCAGGAATGTTGCTGAGTATCTACGGGGGAAGACGAGGAGTCTTCTAGAGCAGGTGTTTCAGCACTCTCTTCAATTTTGCAATCCAAACTCTTGGTTCCCCCTCCAGGCTCCTTTCCTAAAGGGCAGGGAGATGGGGATGGGGGTGGGGTATTGGTAAAGAGAAGAAAAGGAATGATCAGTGCAGTTGTATACCCAAGATGTCATTACAAAACTTGGCTATGCTTTGAATCACGTACTCTATTAACACAAATTTCTGAATACTAAAATAATTAGTATATAAAATAGGGGTGTGTGTGTGGTATGCTTTCACAACATTCTGGGAAAGACAGTTTGTGGTGGATACAATTTGAAGATTAAGACAAAAGCAAAGGTCCTCTCTTTGATGGAGTATTGGTGCTTTGTGAGTTAGATCGGGTTAGCTTGGGAGGAGGGACTCAGCCTGTGAAATCAGGCTGCTTTTTGGTCCTCAGATTCAGGGGCAGGTAAGAGGCCCAGGCACACGTGACACCCAGCAAGAAGAATGGGAGCTCCTGTTGGTCTCACTGATTCTGACCCTGACTCTTTTGGCCTGTGGGAAGCAGCAGAGATTGTGGACCTGCCTTCCATTTTCTTGGCTCTCCAACCTCCTGCAGTGTCTCCTTCTATGAGGAATGAGCTCAGCCTCCAGAGCCAGCCTTACTCTGCTGAGACCATAAAGTGCCATCAACTAAGGTGCCATGTACTGGGAAGCCGTTCACAGTAACACACTGCCAATCCACTAAGAGCTCCTGTGACTGATCTCAAGTGAATACATCAACTCTGTGGAATCAAATCTCCAAGTTGGCTCAGCCATAGTTTATATGAAAGTAAGTGGGAATTACAGTTTGGGGACCAGGTATCCTCTGTTAATGTCTATTTCTGCCTTGAACATTTGTGCACTCAAAGGTGGATATCCTGACCATTGGGATGGCCTGTGTGGCTGGGGAACTGGGTTTTGAACCTGCCTTTGTCATTCATTCACTCACTCATTCAGTCATTCACTTGCAAATCTTTTTGAGTGTCAGCTAAATATCAGGTGTTGGTCTTGATGCTAGAGGTATAAAAGTGAAAGAAAGACATAGTCTTTTTTTCTCTTAATCCTCACCTCAGGATCTGTTTATTGATTTGAGAGGGAGAGAGAGGAAGGGAGAGGAACATTGATGTGAGAGAGAAACATCCATCAGTTGCCTCCAGTCCATGCCCCGGGGATCAAAGCCACAACCTAGGTATGTGCCCTGACTGGGAATCAAACCTGCAAGCCTTTGGTGTACAGGACGATGCTCCAACAAACTGAGCCACCCGGCCAGGGCGAAAGACACAGTCTGTCTTATGGAACGTAAAGTGCTGGAGACAGACAATTTTAAAAATTATACAAATAATTACAAAGCTGTTGTATAATATTGTGTAGTCTGAAAAAAAGGGGTAGGTATATTGGTTGTTTTTTAC
Organism: Desmodus rotundus; assembly: GCF_022682495.2. Lineage (NCBI taxonomy): Eukaryota > Metazoa > Chordata > Mammalia > Chiroptera > Phyllostomidae > Desmodus > Desmodus rotundus. The sequence continues at coordinate 173,396,892 of NC_071387.1, forward strand.
TCTTTCATCCAATTTTGTTTGTATTATGTAGATACAGCTCTAGACTAGTTAGAAAATCTTTACAGCCCATATCACTGAATATTCATGAGATAGCAGCTAGACCAGGTTAGTTTCCCTAATCCTGGTGGGATTGTTTTTGCATGTTTTTAAAAAAGCAAAACTAATAAACAGAAAATGAAACAAACTTGTGCAGAGGATGGCTGTTCGTGGTAAAATCTAACAGAAAGCTTTCTCTTTAGGTTCTTGATCTGAAGGTAACTAGCAAAAATCTTACCTCCATAATTTGAAAAACATGTGGTAGCAATACAAGCAGAAAGAGACAAGCAATTAAGTGGTAATTAACTGCACACCATTCATCAGCCTACAGTAGAAATGAACCTCTGAATATTCAGCCAAAGCACAAACACAAATTCACTGATGAGAAGTTTTGATCATACTGCGTGTACTTTATGCACATTGATCCTGGGTAATGGAATTGCTTTTCCAATTTTATGGCATGCTGTTGGGTGGAAATTAATTAAGGACATAATTTAGCGTATTACCACTTCACAGTTGGAGGGCATTGACCTCTTAAAAGCGTTTGCATTGTGCTTCCTGGGAGAGTGCAGCAAATGCAGTCCGCTTGCTACCCACCTCTGAGCAGTGTAGGCCTCGGTGGGATGTGAGTCTGAGCAGTGTAGGCCTCGGTGGGATGTGAGTCTGAGCAAGGGCTCCTGGGGTCTGAGACAGGGGAAAAGGGGGGCTCCCCAAAAGCACCCTCTGCTTTTCAAAACTCTGAAGGATCGGGCCATCTGAAAGCACACATTGCTCCTGTTATACTCCTGTGGGGTCAAAATGCCTTGGAGAATGGAATAGGGTTTGGATAGCAAAGAAGATACACAGAGATGGAATTCTCTGCTCCGTGGGCTTTGCCGGGCTTTGGGGTCACAATGGCCTCTGTCCTGTGGTCAGGACTCCAGAGCCCAAAGGTTTTATTCCAAAGGGGACGGGAAGGACACAGTGTAATGTTCTTTCTTGGAGTCCTGTCTCTACCTTCCTCAAGTATACACCTTTTACAACAAAAGTATCAACAGAATACAATCCATAAGCACTTTGTTTACAGTTACTGCCTGTAACAATTCTATGTACATAAGTCATTTATACAAGCTCTTTATTTAGCCTTTTCAAAGTAAAATAACAACTCATGTATTCTTGAAACAAGCCTATAAGCTTGTAATGAATGGCAAGGAATATCCTCCTTTTCCTTTTTTAGACCTAGATCTACTAATGTGGATGAACAAGAATGAAAACCTTGGATGTTGGACTTGAAGTTTAGTACCTGTGTCAGCTCACAAACGCTCTAAAATTTTTAGAATATGGTCTTTAAATTTTTGAGTTATGAAATGACTCCTAAATATGTCTAGGGTTAGGTTCTTTTTATGGTAATCATTTTTTGGCATTTGATTGACATTTGCAATCAATTTTCTCCAATTTTTTATTTTGAAAATTAGCAAACCTCCAGCAAACTTGCAAGAATAATACAATGGACACCCAGGTGTTCTAGTTTCACCAATTGTTAATATTTAGCCATATTTTCTTTTATCATTCAGTCTCTCTGTCTCATATACATGTGTGTGTACATATTGTATATAGGTTTCATACATATTATATCAATCATATATATTTTTATCGATATATTATATTGATCATATATAATTTTAATGTAAAATATAATGTGTATATGTGTATAACATGTATGTAATGTGTACAATAATATAATATAAAATATTATATTACATCTATAATTTTTTGACAAACCCTTTAAGAGTAAGTTGCAGACATTAATGACACTTTATCCTTATTACTTCTGTATTATTTCCTAAGGAAAAATGATTTTTTTCTTACATAACCTTTAAATAATTATTGCACCAAAAATCTTTGATTAAATATGATTCAATGCAATGTGAATATTTAATAGTCTATATTAAAATTTTCACATTCCAATAATATCCTTTGTGTATTTTTTATTTTTAAAAAAGATTTTGTTTATTTATTTTTAGAGAGAGGGGAAAGGAGGAAGAAGGAGAGGGAGAAAATCGTTGTTCAGTTCACCCCTAACCAGGGACCACCTGCAATCCAGGCATGCGCCCTCACTGGAATCGAACCAGCAACCTATCAGTCCGCAGGCTGGTGCTCAATCCACTGAGCCACGCCAGCCAGGGCTATAGTTTTTCAATCAAGGGATCCAGCTAAAGATAAAGGAGGGTATTTAATTGTTCTCTTTCTTTACTTCCCTTTTATTTAGAACAACCTTGTCTTTTTTTGTCTTTCACATCATCAATATTTTTGAAGGAAGAGTCCAGGCCAGTTGCTTTATAGAATGTCTTTCAAATTGGATTTGTCTGGTATCCACATGTCTAGGTTAAGAGCAAATCTTTTGGCAAGAACATTACAGAAGTGATATTTTGTTCCTAGTGCACTGTGTCAGAAAGCACATGCATCAGTTTGTCCCATTATTGATGATGGGAGTTAAGTATCGGGAATTGCTCGGGAAAGGTGGTTTCTGCCAGCTTTTACCACTGTAGGTGCACCCTTTTCTCTCTCTCTCTTGAAGTATTTTGTTTATTTATTTTTAGAGAGAAGGGAGGGAAGGAGAAAGAGGAGAGAAACATCAATGTGTGGTTGCCTCTCACACGCCCCCATCTGGGGACCTGGCCCACAACCCAGGCATGTGCCCTCACTGGGAATCGAACTGGCAACCCTTTAGCAGGCCTGTGCTCAATCCACTGAGCTACACCAGCCAGGGCCCCTTTTCTCATTTTAATTAAGCAGTCTATGGAGAAATTCACTGATATGTTATAGCCTTTTCAAGTTAAACCTTTCTTTAGGTTTGAGAATTTTTTTTTCTATTTTTCTTGGTTATCTACTCTGTATTCTCTGTTTTTTCAGATTCCTACTTCATATTGGAGTGTTTTTTCTAGTTTCATACTGGAGTCTCATACTAGTCTCTTAACTATCCCCCGTAGTCCATATTTATTTTGGGGCTGAATTCTGGGAGAATACCTTGACTTGGGCTTTCAGTTAACTATTTTAGGCTCTGAGTATTTCTATTATAAAAATTAAGACCTGTGAAGGGCCTGAGGTTTTCCTTTATTTACAGTTTTGATGGATATTGGATGAAGACATGAGACTCCTGGGTCAGAGACAAAGAGACTTCATTACTCACACAATGACAGTAGCCAGGGTATCAGCATTTTCGTTGGTTCTGGAACCCTAATTACCACAGGGACATAAACATAGGCCAGATCTTATCTGCGCACACAGGGGGCTGTGTGACAGAAGAGGAACCCCGAGCTTAGCAATTCTGAGGTTTATAAGCATGCCTGCCCTTTGCTCCAGAGGGAAACATTTTCATTACCTTTTGAAACATTTCAGATGGTGTCAAACAAGGGGTGTCAGTGCCTCATTTTGCAAAATGGCAGAAACACAAGAGACTAAAGGAGAAGAATTGTCTTCCAAAAATAATTAACCCAGCTATTGAGTTTTTATTGGTTGGCACTATTTTTATTTCCAATAAATCTGGCTGCTTCCTTCTTGTTGCAGACAATTACCGTTTTATGGTGTGACAGACTCTGAGAATAATGATTATACATATTTTAAATTCTTCATCTGTTTCCACTGTAAAATTTCTTCTTCGAGTATCAGTTGCTTGTTCATTGCATTTGGCACTTCCCTTTCAGGGTGCTGTTTTTTCTTACAAACCAAGTCATTGTTGGATGTCTATTCAGATTAGTCCTTGAGGATCTCTGTTTGCCTGTCATTCTGATAAAATATCCTCGTTCTGGTTATTATGGGGAAGGAGAAGGATGTGTGGCTGGACAAGATGTGTATAAAGCTTATCTTTTGAGTGCTTTTTTTACAAAAAGAACTTTAAAGTTTACTTTTCCATTACAGTTTGCATTCAATGCTATTTTATATTAGGTTCAAGGGTAGAGCACAGTGGTCGGACAGTCATACAAAGTGCCACCCAACATCCCTAGTACCCGCATGACTCCACACGTAGTTATCACAACCCATGACTATTTTTTAACTACCAATTTGTACTTTTTAATCCCTTCACTCAGCCTCCCAACACCCCTCCCCTCTGGCAACCATCAGCCTGTTCTCTGTGTCTATAGGTCTGTTTCAATTTTGTTTATTAATTTTGTTCTTTAGATTCCATATATAAGTGAAATCATATGGTATTGCCTTTCTCTGGGTGCTTCTCAACAGCCTGTTTTAGGGGCCCCACGCCCGCTGAGTTTCCTCTTTAAAACTCCCACTGCAGCGAGATATACTGAGCAACCTATCCCGGGAAAAACACTGGAGTCACGTGCTTCCTTTCCTTTTCTTCTACAGCTGTCCTTATGGGGGCTCGGAGTTACTTCACACTCTGCTCCGCTAGGCTGTCCCCTCCTCACACTCAGACCAGGAGTGTCCTGGGGCAAGTAACGCCATTCTTTTTTGCTCAGCTTGGTGCAGCCCAGCTTTCCCCCTCCCCCCAAAACAACTTCAGACTTTAATTTCCCTGACAGCAGTTCCCACTGCCTGTGATTTGCATTTGTGGATTCCAAGTTTGAAGTATAGCTGAAATTGATTTCATTCTGGCAGTAATTTTCTCCAGCATGAATTTCATTTGTTTCTTCGTGAGTTACTTACCCAGCTATGGTTTCCTCTGTTTATTTATATCTTCCAATCCAATCCCAATTACTTTCTAGCTTTGAGAAATTCCTCAACAGTTCTACTTTGTTAAAGTCATCCTTTACTTAGCTTGTTTTTTCAGGGGCACGGGAGACGGCTGGTTCTGTGTTTGCCAACCTTCAGTTTCTGTTCCTCTTACAAATAGGAAGGGTCATGTGGCAGAGTTACGGCCAGTGGATTCTAAGCAGAAGCGATGTATGTCTTTTCCAGACCGGCTCCTAAAAACCCTCCCATATGATCCCTTGTGCTTTCTTTCCCCCCCTGACTACCGAATGGATGTGGAGAACAGAAAGAGCAAGACTGCCCACCCCACTCCAGCTCTGGCATTGGACTAGGACGTGGACAAATAATGAACTCTTATGCTCGAATCCACCGATAGTTGGTGGTGTTTCATGCAGCAGTTGCAGTACCCTGACAAGTATAAGAACTAATATGGATTTATTCCTTTCATTATATCTTTTTCTGTTACTTCAACAGATTCTCAGTAGGAAGGAAAATACTATATGCATGAGTTTCGTCCAACATCTCTGGACAAATTTTCCTCCAATTATACTCCTCTTTTAACAGCAGATACAGAATGAAAGCAACTCACTCACTTGTTCAATAATTATTATTGAAAAATTTACTCGGCTCCAGGCACTGTGCTAAATACTGGGAATGCGATGGCGAATACACTCAAGGTGATCAAATCTAGAGAGGATGACAGACAAGAAACCAGGCAGGTATCCCTCAGTGTAACACATGCTGCAACCTGCGCCACGGAGTGCTTGGGGGACACATTGAGTGAGCACGCCTTGAGTGTGGTTGGGCAGAGTATGGTGTGAGGGGCAGGGGAGGGGCCGTGCTGGTGAGAGATGAGGTGGGAGAGGATAAAGGATCACACATAGTTCATAGATGTTCTTCTGAGCTACATTAAGGAGTCGGCAGAGAAGCACCCCGCAAACCTGGACAGTGGCCAGTTTGAGTACTTCCACAGCTTCCCCTCTTTGGCCTGATATTCTTAGGATGGAGCTCCTGTTCTCTAATATTGGGTGGGTTCTCAGGAAAAGGGGTCAACCTGCTTCCAAATGGTATCTTCAAGTTAATGTTTTACTTCACCCAGGAAAGTGAATATGCATTTAAAATTATTTCACTTCTTATTATGAAATGAAAAACTCTGTCCCCTGAAAAATCAATTTCAGGCCTCAGTGAACAAATATTTTGCTCAGATAGGGAATGTAGGTAAGGGAGAAGGGGAGCCTTTAGAACACCTTGAAGTCACACTGAGCCTCCTTCAACACTGTTTAGAACTAGGACATCAAAAAGCTGGCCACTTTTCTCTGGGCCTTGCAAAGCTTTCTGCCCAAGCTCCTTTGGGATTTCCATGTATTTTTAGCCTGTTTATAGATAATATAATAGGCATGTTTGAGGAAATGTTAAGGGAAACCACCCATGAAGCACATACCAGTTTGGAAGGCTGGTTATTCTTATATTCGTGAGAAATGGTCAGTTGTTTCAGGGGAACAAAAACACATCTGACTTTGGGGCAGACTTCAGAGCACCACAGACCACCCTCAGCCTCAGTGGTCCTAGGAACTGGCCCGGGAAGATTGGGCTGGGGTCATTGATTTAGAGTGGAGGTCTTCTTTTCTACTCCACTCTAGAGTCCTCTTTCCTTCTCCCGATCTCTCATTTGTCCCTTTCTCTTTCTTCTTTCTCTTTTGTACTTCAGTTCCTTATTGCTTTCCTGCCCATCTTCAGCCTACCAGTGACAATGGGAAGCGTTGTCATAGACAGTGTCTTTTTTGGAGGCCCTGAGTGTGCCTCTAGCGTCCAGCAAAGTCAATTTTATTCACTTATGTAAATTTTTCCAGGAATCAAAACAAAATGATTTAATCTTCTCTGAGCTAATAATGTGTCTGTGCACTATCATTTCTTTGATGGCAGGGGCAAATTTCCTATGTCCTTTGTACTCCTGACACATTATCTGCTATGACACTATGCCCAGGGAAGGCCTTCAGTATAGTTTTCACACTGACTGTGAACAACCAAATGAATATGGCTTAGATGAGATGCCCGAAAGCTTATCCAGACAGTTATTCTCACTCTCATGCATTTTCCTACCTGTAGGTGCTTTTTAATTCCATGCACTATGAAAAAAACTGGGGAAATGTGGGCTATTTGTTAAGTAATCCACTTTTACTCTCTCATTTCTAAAAACCATGTAATTTAAATAGAAATAAGTTACATTAATTCAATTGTTTAAATATATGAGGAAATAGTTTCAAATGCTTTTCTATGCTATGGCAAGAAGTTATTCTCGGCGCCATGAAATACGTGGTGGAAAGCAGTCATTACACCGTACACAGAGCTCCATTCTCGCCCCCACACTGGGAAATAAACCTTTGCCAGTTCAGGAGAGACACAGAACCATCCCCTCTCTTCCACTGCCCTAGTCCTACTCTGGGATCCTTACGGCACTGCAGACCCTTCATTGCTCCCAAAGTAGCGGTCATTGAGGCGGCTCCAGGTAGGTGAGTGAGAAAGCCCAGGGCCCCTTACAGCACAGGGAAAGAGCAGACAATGGCAGGTAGATTGGAACAGGTCCCTGTGAGGCTTTGCTGCTCCATTTCTGGCCTTCAAAGGAGGGCAGAACAATGAACAAGATGGATTTACTCTACAATTCATTGATTTCAGCTTTCCCATAGTGGGTATCTAAGGCTAAGCCACGATCCTTTTGCATTTTATTTTACTTTACTAAGTATAATCATTTCTTAAAATTAAACTTCTTTACCCAAAGTAAAATATTTTATAAATCATTAAATGATCTATGGAGTTAACTTTCCCTCCCATCTTAAAAGTTACTCCCTGAACTTTGTGTTACTTTGGTAAGGAATTAAATACAGTAGATTTTATCTATCAAACATGGCATTTTGAAGTGTGCACAGTAATCATCAAGCTAAATCTGTGGGTACAATTCAATCATCATGCTACTATTAGTATTCATTTCTCCATTTGATATGATCTCTTGCCCTTCCTTAAGGTAGCTTAGTGGGAAATGGACTGGTGTAAAGGAACAACCACAAACTTTGCAATGGGAGTGATGTGCTGAGTGACCTTGGGGTGGTTACCTCTCTCAGCCTCAGGTTCTTCATCTGTAAAATGGGGGAGACGATACTTAGGGATAAAATGAGATAACACGTATAAAGCACCTGGCAAGTAGAAGGTGCGTAATCATGGAAGCTATCATCGTTCCTTTGATTCTACTGCTCAGTGGACATCTACTTTGACAAAAGGTGATGACTATGGTGTCCTACTAACTGTTTGGCATATGAAGACATGAAGACAGAAGAATAATAGATGATTTTAGATCATGCTTAGATTTCAGAAGTTGGTTGTGCTTTCTTTCCTCAAATAGTGTGTGTTCTGGTCTTGGGTCCTTTGCATTAGAGACCAATGTTTATGCGGTTGTTTCCTCTTGTCACTCAAATCTCAGATGAAATGCTACCTCCTCAGAGAGTTCTACCATCTCTGCTGAAGTACCCAGTCACTATTACATCACCCACTCTATTTTCTTTATTGACATAGCATTTATTAATATTTGGGCTTTTTTAACATTAGAAAACCCCATTTCTTTGCACTAGACTATGTGGTCCACAAGAACATGCATCTCTTTAGCATGACCACCGCACCTACAATAGTGCCTTACACATGCCAGTGCTCAGCATTTGTTCACAGAATGAAGAACACATGTTTCCACTCAGAATTTGAATCACAGTCTATTTTAAGATTTAGTCTGCTTCATTTCTTCTAACCTACTGTTCTATTTTAGTATCAGCTGCCTCATTATATTGGAAAATAATAAGGTCTTTACTTGTGGGTATATTCCATTTCTGCCTTTATGTTTCTTGTTTCTTCTATTGGTGTGGGTCATTTCCTTTTCTTAATACAGGGCTGAATGCACTGGAGTCTTTACTGCTCACAGTCTGCTCCTTGTCTTGAGTCCATCCTGTCCGTTGCTGGAGAGCGGTTCATTAATTTCTCCTCAAGCCTCTTGAGCCCTCGGCTCCCACTGGATTTTGATTTAAGATTTTTCAACTTTCAACACTTCTCTATGCTTTCCCTTTTGTAAGTACATTTCCTCTTGCATATTTTTATGTCTGCATTTATCCCGGTGACACATGTCAGGGAGAGAACCTCTTATTTTGGGGGGAAGATGGGAAAATGATACACCCTCCAAGGACCTGAAGACAATTTTGCTGGGAGCTACAGCCGAGGGCAGAGCAGAGTGAGAGACAGCCACCGACAAGTGAGGGGGGATGAGAACAAAGAGGGAAGGAGCAGGCAAGGTCATAAGGAAGGGGAGTGTTCCGCACTGGAGTGTTCTGTCATGTGTGCTCCTTTCAGAATGGGAATGACGCCAAAACCGATTGAATGGGGAGAGAATGCGGGAGAGGAGAGCCATGACCACAAGAGCAGGACCATTCAGTTCCCTTAGAAACCTGGCTCCGCTTTCTGCCAGTGGAGTGAGTGGGACCTGCAAGCTCACTTCATCTGGTGGCAGGAAGCAGGCAGTAATGGTCAACGTGAAACATGGACTAAGTTAGGGGAAAAGACTTCCTCCCAGCCTAACTGTGAAAAAGTGAGAGCAACTATTTTTCACTATAAATGTAGGAAATAGACTTTGTCAAGTAACGGTCCAATCTGCAACTTGAAGTGTTAGAACATGAAACTACAAAACATCTAAAATGATTCCCTTCTGTCATCTTGAAACAAACACAGTTTTTCAGAAACACACTCTGCATGGGGATAACTCAATAATAGCCTTTATTAAATGTGGAGTTTTCCTCACATTTCAGTAATTTAATTTAATTTTGTTGCCCATAAAAAAAGAAAATCATTTTATTACCATTTTTCTTCATTTTTTTGGCAATAGCATGATGTTGTTAAATATAAAAGATTTCCAAGTAATGGATTGTACCAATCAAACTTATGAGACAGCAAAAATTCAGAAGCATTGTATACGTAAAAAGACATGAAGCTCCACTAAAGATACTGTTACGGACTAAGGATAATTGTGATTTGCTTAATTGGGAGAGAAGGACGATCTTCATTACTAAATTCATGCTCACTGCAGAAACTTTAAAATAATATGAGGCTTACTTTTCCCAGAAAGAAACCACACTCTTTACATCTGCAGTGACCTTGTGTGTCCTCCGAAGAGTAAGCTCATCACAACTCAGTGCAAAAGTAAAACTAAGGGTGATACACAATACTTGTGGGGCCTCTGGTGACAGCCAGGGAGGTGATTAGAAATAAAAATAACTGAGAAACAATTTGGTTTCAGTATTTAATCTCAAAGAAGAATTGACCAGAGACTCTTATTGAGCCAAGCTTAATGAGTCAATTACAATTCTTTTTCTTTCCTTGATGGGAAAGAAATACTAAAGGAGAGGGGAATGGCCAACCTGTAACAGAAATTAACCTAAAAGTTATCAAAACACCAGTTTTTATAATAGCATTAAAAGAAGCATACCAGAAAAGAATTCTAAGCAGAAAGAAATTTCTAGTGTTACAGGCTAGAACTAGTTACTATTCCCCTAAGACTCTAAGAACTATTTGGTTTCCATCTCTCCCTCTCTCTCTCTCCCTCTCTCTCTTTCTGCCCCTCTCTCCTCCTCCCTCCCCCTCCTCTCTGAACACAGAAGTCAGGGGGATAAACCTGTAATAATATAGGTTAGAATTGATGGTGGCTTAAGAGAACACATGGACAAAAGATTGAAGAGATGTTTAGAAAAGCTAACAAGCAACATGAATTATACATTATTAAATTTGAGATTTAAGGCAGTAGAATTTAAGGATGACTAGTAATACATTGTAATTGGCTTATAAATATCTCTTAAATCAATGAATGAGAGAAGAAAGGTTTATGACTTGGGTACTGGGTGATTGGTGGTGCATTGATTTCTTGAAGGACTTAATGAGGTCATCTAGATAGGCCCGTACCCTAGCCTAAAGGATGCTACTGTATCAGGTGTATTCTTTTTACACTTGTATATAAGTTGGGCACTAGAGCAGGGACAGGGAGCAGGGATTATTATTTTTAAAAGAAGAGGAAGGGAAAGAAGCAGGGCAGATCCTGATAATGAAGACAGAAGGCAGTGAAGACCAAATGAGCTGATCAGAGAAGAAGTGATACGTTTATTTGTGTGCTCGAGATCAAATACATTAGGGAAGAAATCTGTATGAGGGAACCCCTTTTACTTTTAAACGGAGCTAGTAGACAAGTGTTTTCTTTTCAAAAGCCAATAGTGTCCTGGCTGGTGTGGCTCAGTGGGTTGGGTGTCCTCCCTCAAACTGACGTCACTAGTTTAATTCAGGGCACGTGCCTGGGTTGTGGGCTAGGTCTCCAGATAGGGGTGTGGGAGAGGCAGCCAATTGATGTTTCTCTCACACATCAATGTTTCTCTCCCTCTCTTTTCCCCTCTCTTCTCATCTCTCTAAAAATAAATAAATAAAAATATATTTTTTAAGTCAGTGGTGAAAAGACAAAAAGTGGGAGTGGATGGCAGAAGGAGAACAACTTCTAACTTCTCAGGCGGCAACACTGAGAAGGTAGAGTGGGAGTGAGAGGGAGATAACCGGGTGTGGCGGGCATGTCATCAGCAAGGGAGGTTCCTGGGGCAACGTGGGCATGAAACACGGCAGGCACAGCCGAGCAGGCCTGGCGGGGGGAAACTACCATACCCAGCTTTAGAAAAGATGAAAACTCTGTAATCTGTCAGTGTGTTTATGTGTGGACACGTGCGTGTGTGTCAGAGAAAGACAGACAGACAGACGGAGACAGGGACAGAGGGGAGAACAGCTGAAGACACTGGGCCATGACAACCGGTTTGCATGCCATCACTGGGTCTGATACTCCATTTTCTGATCAGGCTTCAGGGCTGCCGAGAGCTAATTTCTCCAAACATGTTCACTTGTCTTAGTAACAGAAGTAAAGATAGACACCCTTACAAGGTCCGCCTTTAGGATGCAGAGGAAAATAAATAATATTCATATATGGAGAAAGCGTTCTTTCCTCGGAGCAAGTGTAATCCCGGGGTCAGTCCTGCCGCGTGCGCGCTTATGCGTGTGCGCAAGATTTGATGTTTGTTAAGCACGTCATTGTGTCATTTCGTTCCCCCCAAATTGCATGCTCATTCGATTTCAAATCTCTACTTTGTTTCTTCACCTGAAATGCCTTTTTCCTTCCCTACCTGAACCCTCTCTTCACAACCCAGCGCAAGTCCCACCTTTTCTACAAGATTTTCTCCGAGTATTAGTTTATTGACATTTTCTGTCTCTAAAGTTAAAACATAGGCAAGTATTTCATTCAGCGTACCCTTTATTCTCCTGAGCTCAAGCACAAAATGTTTGCTTTCAGGAGATTCCCAATAAATTGTTGTTGGATGAATTAGTGAAGAAAATATAGGTTCAATCCTTCAGTATTGGAACTTTTGGCTTCCTCCCAGTACTCACTCCATTCCACCCTCTCACATCACGTAATAGCCCCTGGTCGGATGGGGTTGACCCTCTGCTAGTCCCAGGAATGGGCCTTGATTGCCCAAACGAGCCGGTATAATTCCTTCTCTCTGGATACAGTGATTGGTTCAAGTGTAGACCCATGATCTGACCTGGTCCAATCAGAAGGGTGTTGGCTAGTGGGGAGAAGTTCTGTCTTATTACGGATCCTGTGATGTGCAGATGTTGTTACTGGAACTATTGCAATCAGTTCGCTAATGTGGGGAAAGGCTGGCTGAGGGGTTAAGCCAATGGAGGGCAGAGTGTCACTGAGAATGGGGGTCAGCAGTCTGATCCAACCATTCGGAAGCCAGTGCCACTTCTGGAGGTTTCAGTCATTTCAGCCAATATACGTCCTTTATAGTGTAAGCCTGGTAATGAGATTTTCCTATTATTAATATGCCTCCCTATTGTTGAGTTTTCCCTATTTTTAAATTATTGGAATGCAGTATGTAATCTGTCTTCTTGCAATCTAATTCATTTAGGAAAGTAGCAGCAACCTTGGATAGAATTTACTAGTCTAGTAAGATCATTATATATTTTTGATGCTTATGCTGATTCTAATCAAAGTCACATTCAAAAGTGGTAAAATAATAAATTGAGAACTATTTCTACCACAATTTTTGTTCAAGGAAATCAGTGTTCTTATGCACTTAGAATTGATATTGACTTCTTTTGTTAATTTATATGAAACATTTATATCCATTCTAGTTGTGTGTAGATAAACACATCGTGCACATAGGTGCTTTGCAGAAGATAAGCTTTTGTTTAACATTCCTCAGGGTTCAGGGTGATATATTAAGTGTAGATACCTTTCCGGTGAAACTGAAGAGACCCCAGCAGACATATGGATTTTAGCATCTCCGTTGTGTACATTTCTAAGCAGCACTGCAGCTGGATATAAAGCCGACAGATTTCTGGATGGATCTCACCATCTTCCGGGCTGCAGCAGAATGAAAGAGAAAAGCTGTGAACGTTCTCGGGATTTCACTCATCAGCCATTTGCCTTCGCTCTCAGCGGCAAAAATGCTCAATAAAGCCTCCTTAAAGCCTTGCGTCTAAAATTTAGCACTTCCTGCTTTCAAACCAATGACCGGTGTCATAGTTCTTACATAAGTGTCTTTCTGACTAACAGCTCTTAATTTTTTTTCCCCTTTCAGCTGCAGATTTCTGCTGGGAGCTTAAAATCATAAATGTTTTAAGTAATTGAAAATATGAGATATTTTCAATTTAACTGTTGGAACAAATTCCGAAATATGTTTAAACCATAAAAATATCCTAGACTGCAAGAAGAGATTAAAAGCTCTTATTTTCAGAGAAACGAATGAAGAGCTATTCAATTGCCAGTGATGAGACTGTTCTTTAATATTAAGACCCCTGCATAATATGATTAGAGAGCGAAGATGTGTTATTTTTATCAAGGGCTTTTGTCTCAGTCTAAAGGTTATTCCCTTATTATTTACTATGGTTAATTTATGAGAGGCCAAATGTCTTTAATGAAAACATAAAATTTTTATGAAAAGGAGAAAAGTAATAAAAGAACTCATAATTATGCTTAACAATCTAATGCTAAATAAACACCCAACTTATATTTTAAAATTTATTTTAAAGTCCTTGAGCCTTTATTAACTATGGTAAAACATATAAGTGTAAATATGATAAAACATGTTGTGATCACTTTTATATTTTGATTAAGAGAGGAGTGAGTTGTCAATAAAACTCTTTTATATGCAAGTAAATTAGCATGTGTTGAATAAAGCAAACTAAACAAAAGGGACAAAGTTTAGAGACAGATTTGAAATGGAAGAAACCTAAAAGTGAACTCTGTCAATTGTCCTAATGTGTTATCTTTAGTTCTACCCCCATTCATTTGAAATGCAATGAAATCTGATTAAATCATGCAGTGTTCATATCTGATTCCTTTGTAAAGTGGGTCAGTGGCAAAATGTCTGAGGTAATTATGGGGAAAAATGCAGGGTTCAATGATTAAGTTCTGGAATCACAGTTAGAAGAATTTGTGTTTACGCAGCACTTTACAAGGACAGTTTTCATTTTCACTACTTATTTGGTAGATGAGCCGGAGTGTGCCTAACCATATGGCTTACATAACACAAAGAATGCACAGCATTCTTTGCTTTAGTACCAGTGACGTGCAGTCACCCGATGTCTCTCCTGTGTCAGAAAGAACCAAGTGTTTCAAAAGGGCTTATATGCAAAATGTGGCTTCATCTGAAAAATAAAAGACCACCTTATTTCTCGTTTGTGTCTCATGAGTGCAGCCCTAGGCCAACACTGGAAGCAAGTGTATCTTTGGTGAAAGGTCCCAGATTTTCTTTCAGAGTTTCCTCCCATAGGTGCCTTCCAGTCTCAAGCTGTTCCCCCACATCCTTCCACCACACACGCACTGCGTCTCATTATTTCATATCATTTCAGCCTTTCAAAATGCCTCTGACCCTGTCCCACCCCCTCTCAGCCCTGCTAGGCTCTGAAAGGATAATGGGCATTAATGGTTTGTATAATGAACAGTCATCCTGCATCTTACCTGCTAATAAATTGATCTTTAAACCTGGGTATGAAGATAGTGTCCCCTCTCAAAGACGGGTTAGAGGGAAAATACTTTAAGGCAGGGAGGTCTTTTCTGTACTGCTTCATCATCCCAATCCTAGGTGCCTATTGTCGCCTATGTATAACATTGGCCCTGGTGGCTTATATGTAGATATTTTTTAAACCCTACAATAAATCTGTTGTCTGAATTATACATTTGATCAGTGGGACAATTAGCCAGTAGGGTATCATTCCAAGGCATGGACTATTCTTATTTTCAGAAGTATAAGATATGTGCCTAGAGGCTTAGTTCCAAAAATATGCAAACCTCATATATAGATGACATTTTATATAATTTAAAGAAATGACTACCGTATTAACATATCTTCAGAGCCTGTATGTTTTGTTTATTATTTTATAGCTAGACATAGAGAGATAAAGCAATGTATTAAGTGCTTCTGTAAAAAGGCAAATGAAAACAGAGATTACAATGCCTGATTCATAACATTTCCTTGGGGGCTATCTCCCTAATGCCTCTGTAACCAAGGGTGACTCCAGGGACTGTGGAGCCATTTTACCCTAACTATTATGGGAAGGAACTAAATAGGTGCCACTGGAAATAGAATCTGCCAAACAAAAGTTAATTGATGCTAAAGTTGCATTATAAATTTCCTGGTTAAGAAACTTCATGCACATATTCATAGATTAGCTTTTGCTATCTTGGAAAATTGAGGTTTAGAGAAAGAGGGGAACTAGTTAAAAAGAAGAGGGAAAGTCATCTTTCCTGTCAGTGTTTCATGATGCCTTGAGCAGGTTACATTAGCCTCAAGACTTGTATATTTTCTCGCTCCCATTTTAGAGCACTAAGCTGCATTACTAGTTACTGAAGATTCATTAAAAGACAAATTGTCAAATGGGTTATAATATGTCTAATACTATAAGCAGTGAACTGAAAAACATTTTTGAGAAGCATTAAGCACATTTAGGTTATTTTCCTCACAAATGAGCTCGGGTCAGAGCAGGGACAATGGAGGAAAAGCCGGAAAACAGTAACATTTACGTTAAAATAAAATTAGGCCTAAGGACTTCCTCCAGGAACTGGCAGCAACCTAACTTGCATGGAACTTTACCACATATTCCTCAGGCTTAGCCTACAATGATTCGCCCTTCTTAAAGTTCAGGTCTGTGAGACTCACTCCTGAGGTGAGTGATGCTTGCTCAATTCATTCAAAGAAATTTTATGAGTTAGCGACTAGGTTGTGATTATTTTTTTTATGAGCTTAAGTTAAGAGCTAAACTGATCATTTTGATTATTTTGAAAGCCTTAGTAATTATAGGAAAACATCCTAAAAATGAACTTCAACAATAGTTCAGTGATGTGGAGTTCAAGTTGAATGCAAAAACATCGAAAATAACTGCCAAATTCTGAAATTTTCAATCAACTCCTTAAGGATGAGAATTATGACTTAATGTCTTAATCATCTGGCATCTGAACTGACATAGTAATGGGTACGTGTGTGAATATTGCCTAAATCACCCCTTGAGAATGGCAGTGTAAGAATCTTGTGGATATTCTTATTTTGCAAATCCAAATATTGATAACGATGTGGAGCAACAGAGACTCTCATGCATGTTGGCGAGGGTTAAATTGGTACAATTCCTTTAACAATAATTCTGGAAGTTTCTTACAAAAACTAAACATACCCCTGCCCTATGGCCTGGCAATTCCATTTCTAGGTAATTACCCAAGAGAAATAAAAACCTTCACCAAAAGATCTCTATAGGAGTATTCACAGTAGTTTTATTTAGAATAACCCAAAACTGGAAATAGGCCAGGTATCTGTCAAGAGGAAAGTGGTTAAAGAAATTAGTATCTTCCTACAATAGAGTCATACTGAACAATGAGAAAGAGTGAACTCCTGATACACAAAGTAACACGGATGAATCTCAAAAACACGATCTGGGGCCAGAAAATCCTTAACACAAAAGTGTGTAAATTCTGTATGCCACTATTTATATGAAGTTGTAGAATAGATAGAACTAATCGATAGTAATAAATGTGGGAGGGAATTGACCGGGAAGAGGCCTGAGGGGAGGGAACTTTCTGGGCTGAGGGTAATACTCTATAGAGAGAGCTTTGAGTTACATGGGGGCATATATTTGGCAAAACTTATTGAGTGGGACACTGAAGATTTGTGCATGAAAATTTTACCTGAGAAGAGAGCCATAAGCGAATATTGGACCCTAGTTAATGATATGCACACTGACCTGTTTAGGGGTTAAGTTTACTGATGTCTGCAACTTCAGAAAACTAATGTGGATTAGCAGGTTGGAACAGGGATGAAAAGACAAGTAGATATAGTGGTAAAGCAAGTGTAATAAAATGTTAATTGTAGAATCTAGGTGATGGGTATTTTCTTGATGTTCAAGGACTTACATTTCCCAAAATAATTTCATGGCATAAATTGAACAAAACAACTGAGAAGCTTTATAACTAGTGAGGTCAAGTTCAAGAGTGAACACCCTGGGGATTTTAGTTATGAAATGTGTTGGCCCTGCATCTGCTCTTTTGCCGAATTTGCCAGACTTTGGTGTTCTGTGCAGCTGCCAACAACATTTTAAAAACCAGCAAAATGTTTGTTGTTTTGAAAGTCTGTCTTACAGAAATGGTTTATATATTTATTTGAAGGCAGCAAGACATATTAAAAGGAAAATGGGCTCTGGAGTCAAAAAACTTAGCTCTAAATATAGACTTTACTGCTTAGAATTGTGATCTTAGGAAAACCACTTTCACTTCTCTGAAATTCAGTTTCCTGAGCTGTGAAATAGGGATAACAACTATTTGAGACTGAAGTACCTCAAGGTTGTTGCAGAGATCCAATGGGACCATGTGAGAGAGAACAAGAAAAAATTGCGAAGGACAGAGGTTGGCTGCAATCCATTTTAACACATCAAAGTGGCGTTTACTTAGCCTTATGCTTGCATAGAGTCTTTAGTTTTAAAAATTATCTGCTATTCTATAATATTTTTTTATTTGCTTACTGCTCCCAAATATGGACTTTGGTTGAATAAACATGCCGTTAGGCTGAGAAAAATAGGTGTGACCCCACTGACAACCACTCAGCCTTTCACAGGCTTTGGTGATGATATAAATGCGGGGGTTTGTTGGCTAGCACAGATGCAGAGAAGATGCAGAGATGGAAACCAGAGCTCTTTTTTTTAAATCCTCACCCAAGGACATACTGCAAGAGGGAGAGAAACATGGATGTGAAATAGAAACATTGGTCAGTTGCCTCTTGCACGCAGCATCCTGGCAGGAGACTGACTCCACAATCCAGGCATGCACCCTAACTAGTAATCGAACCCAGGACCCTTTTGTCTATGGTTCAATCCTCCAACCAACTGAGCCATAGCAGCCGGGGTGGAAAACAGAACTCCTGTTGCAGCAAATGTTGCTAAGTTTTTCTTTTCCCAATCAGTTCTGTTGTTGGTTATTAAGCCAAATGGCAAGGAAAAATTCAGGAAGCCAAAAGCGATGAGTGAAGGGGATGATATCCTTTGCTTTATTTTTCAGAGCAAATAGCTAGGAAGGAAAGGGATTCAATGATTTACCCAGGGATTTTGATCTCCAGGACACCTCTTCTAATACTGCCTGTGGTTTCCTCTCATATGGATACCACTTACAAGTATATACCCTAACTCTGTGCCAGATCCAGGGCCAGCACCAGAGCCTAGCCTTAACACGCCTTCCTCCAGGTAGACTTTGCAAGGTGGCCCCATGACTGTATGTAACCAACAGATAGTCAGAGGACAGGGAGGGCACAAATGTGTGTGTGTGTGTGTGTGTGTGTGTGTGAATATGTGACCCAGTTATCATTTTAGGTTTCACATTCTTAAAAGTAATTATAGGGTCTATCCAAGTTCATAACCACAGAACAGATGCCAGATACCTATTAAATGACTGCACTATTTTATACCAAAATAAGCAGTGCAATAAAAAGAGAAGTCTAGTTAATCAGAAGAAATGGAAACAGGACATTTTTCAAAGTACCTATAGGTATAATAGTTGAGTCTCCCTATGTCTCTATTTTTCTCATAATCTTCTTCTAGTGAGTTTATATGAAAGTTGTGTATCGGGAGGAAACCTCCTGTATTTTCTTCATAGAGAGTCATAGCAAGTTTGGTTCCCCCAAGGGCCTTTGAAGAAGTCACTGCAGTAAATCCCCTGTCTTTACAGCATGTCCTTTCATGGGAACATATGGCCACGTGAGTTCCTCGCCAGGAACACCAGTCAGGACCAAACTCTGCCCTGGAGCAGTGCGGGTTCAGTCAGAAAGGAAAGGACTTTTAACAGAAAGTGAAACCAGAAGTGACTTTGGCCACTTTTATGCAAAGCAACAGGGTTCAGAGGGGCCAGCAACTTTTACGATTTAGGGCCATAGTATTTATGGCCCTCATCTCCCTGTTCCTGTTGTTTTTCTCTCTGGCAGGACCTTTGACATGACTCCCTGACCCAGTTGGGAGAGTTGATAAATAATGTGTAGCACTACCGAACAGCTAGTTTGTTTTTTCCATTTAAATAGTAAAAACTATATTTAAACACTTAAAAAACTCAATAGCCATCAGTTTTCTAACATTGTGATACTTAAAATGAAAATAAGACTAAAAACATGACTATTGAATTGTAAATCATCTTTTATTTATCTTAAAAGTTACTGATTAAGGCATTCCTGCGGAGACTTGGGAATAAGTGGTGACTTCTCTAGCAATTGTGAGATTTCTGCGAATTTCTCAGGGCATCAGAGGTTGACAGTTAATGAGCTACCCATCAGAATTTCTTTTTCTTGATACTTGAGAGTCATGTTTATTGGTGTGGAGAAAATGAACATTTACATATAAGGTGCTATTTCTTCAATCTCCAAAATATCTTTCTTATTCTGTCTTGGCCATTTTCCTCATCCTTCTATTCTTTTTGGCTTGAGGGGCTCTTGGCTCTTCCATTTTTTCCCCTCTGATTCTCTCAATGTTTTCCTCTTCACAGTCTACTGTCGGGAGTCAGATGGAGTCTGCAAACAGCTCATTAGGTCCTGCTCTATCAGGGGCTGTGATATTCACAGGTAGCAGACAGAGGCCTGTGGCTGACGGAGTCTGAGTCTTGGATTCTTCAATCTCTGTTGGAATGACAATCAGCACCATGGGTTGCGTGGGTGGAGCAGAGTCCTTTCCCACTGACTACAGCTAGGATCAGCCTGTGTTTAAATATGTGTGCGTACGTATTTCTATGAAAGAAGCATGTATCTGTTTCCACATTTTAATCTGGGAAATATTTTTTGCCTCTGAAGTCAAGATTTTCAACCTCCGACGTTTATTATTTGTGCTTGATTCCAATGATCTTTAAAGGTCAATTATCATTCAATTATCATGTGATACACTGGAAAGAATTCAACTCATTTATTTTCATTATACTCGAAGTCTGAGTCATTACTTGCAGCATGCAGTTCATTCCTGCTTTTATCCACTGGGATTTTAGGGCTCAATATATTGAACCATTGCTTTAGCTAAATGGTATTTAGCCCTTCATTCTTAATTATGTCATTAAGTTATGTGATGCCGTATTTCTGTTTAGCTAAAGCTATAGGTAGGCTTCATCAATATTGCTGAAGTGACGACAGTTTTAAAACAACCTGAGATAACTGGGCTGACCAAATTGACCTCGTTCAATTAACCCAAAAGAGAGTTTTTGATAAAAAAGGAAATTTCCTCCTCTCCTTTAACGGTAATAGCACAAAATATTGATCAACACTTTAAAAATTAAATTATGATATATCCGTTGTATAGTTACAGAATGACCGATTGTCAAAGCCGTCACGCTGCATTGTCAATGGCCTCCTCTTACGTGTCAGAGACTGTTCATCGACAGCAGTGACAAAAGACCAGGAGAATACAAAATAAGGCCAGCGCAGGCCTGAAATTCTATTTTCTAGGTTCGCGGAGGTCGTTAAGCAGAAGGGCTCTTTGGGCAGGGTTTAGGGTTGGGGTAGACAACTGGCCCCTGTTTATCGTGCTCATAACAACGGCGAACACAGACAGCTGCACTGCTTCCAGTCTGGCTCTGTTGTTCATTCTTTAGTTTCTATGAAGCATTTAGAGAAGATTTAGAACTTTGCTTAGCATTTTGCAGTTTACTTTTTCAGCTTCAGACTCATACCCAGCACTAGAGGTCCTTTACATTTTATGTCTAATAGGATTCTGTGGTGTTATTCTGTCTTTCTGTTGGCGTGCAATGAAAATCTGTGGTTTTTGCATAGCTGAAAAGATGACACTTCATGCCACTGTGGGAATGTGCATTTTAAGACAGATGTAAGAGCTATGTTCTACAAAAAGCCAAAAGCTTTTATGCAAACAGAACAAACCAGTACTCATGTACGTGGAAAATATCGTATTCTACGAGGAGGTTTTTTTCACTGACTATAGATTCCTTAGGGCCAGCAGGTTTACCTCGTTTATCTTTATAACCTGCAACACTTAACAGATTGTCTGCTATGTAGTAGGTTCTCAGTGAATTGGTTCCTAGTATGGCTTTAAAAAGTAGTACCCATGTGATATGAGGAGTTGGAAGGCTGGGATTACATTTTACCATTAGAGATGGGTTTCTTAAGAGTTTCTTTTCTTGTAATGCTTTTTTTTTTCTTTAAGTAATGCATATTAGCAGACATTTTATGTGGAAAAGTAAAAGGAGGAAAAGATGACATACTAATACTACAGGTATCCATTATTAAGCTTTTGGTATATTTCCTTCCAGATTAATATCCCCAAGTGCGGAACATTTTATGCATTATTTCTGTTTCCCAAGCCCTTAGCATAGCGTCTGGCTCACTGGAGGCTCTCAATCCATGTTTATTGAAATGAATCAAACAACGTTCAAGGCTGACCACGTGATAGATGCACTGTTCTCAGGGGGGCAAGGCTGGTGATCTCAGCGTATTCAAGTCAGTGAAAAAGCAACAGTAATCTGACTATGGGAGGCGGAGAGCCCACTGTCCTGCAGTAGTTTATATTTTCTTAAAGAAGGAATAAATATTAACATAAAGGCTATCTTCCAGCCTCTACAATAAAGCAAAAGTGGTCTAGTGTCAAACAGTTCTGGGTTAACTACATTCTGATTTCATGGCTTATAACATGTGACCTTGGTCAAATTTCTTAACCACTCAGTGCCTCAAATACTGCATTAAAATAACATTAGCTACTTGATAGCATTGTGAAAAGATTTAAGTGAAATAATACATGGAAGCTATATGGTCATAACAAGCACTAATGAATGGCAAGTATTCCAGGAAGGAAATTCTACATATTATGTCTAGACACACTTCTATCTTTGTTACAGGCTTAATTCCTATTTAATTATTAATTCACAAAGTATTTATCGACTTCCTGCTGTTCACAAAGGGTGAATTTGGAGAAGAAAAGAAAGAAAGTGTTACTTGTTCTGGAATTCTTTTGTAAGCATTCTAACTGCCATTATTATCCTATGGTGTTTTTATTTTGTGACAACATATTGTAAAGTCTCCTTTAAGACACATTAATTTTTCTTAACAGTGATAGAAAACTTACAGCCTTTTATTCCTTCTTTGATGTGGTATCCTCTTACTGCCTTCAAGTTTTCAACTAAATGGCTTCACCATGGAGCGCAACATTTAATTTTTTCTTTCTTTCTTAATCATGAAGTATAATGTATCGTTCAGTGACACAGAATGCAAGGACTCGGCACCTCTGCCAATTGTTAAGCTCAAGAACAGAAATAGCTCTTCCAGGCAGACAGACATATGGGCAGGAGGAGATAATGATTAACAAATGTTTAGGTCAGTATCTCCAATGGAAGCATTACATTTGATGTTCAAAGTAGCATAAATTATGTATGATCATTAGTCCTTTGCTAGGGGGAAAAAGGTTAATGAACTTACTGACAAAGGACTTGAGGGTAGAAACCCACTTTACCATTTCTGGGCTTTTGATTCAGCAGTAGCAAAAGACTACAAAGCTAACATTTACTGGGAGTTTACTATGTGCTGGAGACCATGCTAAGTAAGCACTTACATCTCATTTAATTCTCATGAAGTAGTTACTGTCTTTATCCTTAGTTTACAGCTTGAATAATAATTACCGAACAATTATTTTTTTCTACTTTTTCTTTGTGGAGCCCATAAATTATTTTGGCTTAAAAGTTGGCCCTACTCTTAGTTCCTTCATTTTTCTATAATAAATGTATGATGATATTTTCTGCCTAGCTCACGCAAAGGGAGTGTAGGCGTACATATAACACAGGAGCACACCAGGCTAGCACAGGCTGGTGTGGTTGGGGGGCTGGGGGAAACTGCCAGGCAGAGCAATGAGAATGGGAAAAGGCATGGCAAGGGCTGGGCATAGAGTCCCCTCCCAGGTCTCTGTCTCCTTCTCTGTAAGCACAAAAATGAGTGCGCTGAGGGGAAGGGGGAAGGTGGCATTGATGCTCTTCATGGGACATAATTATTGTGTCCTTGTCCAAGAGGCAAAAGCATCCAGGATGCAATGGCGAGGACCCTTTTTGACCATTTCACCGAGAATGTGAGAACTCCCTGCACGAATGGAGAAACAAGCACTGCAAATTATTTGCAAAGCATTTTACAAGTGAGCAGTGAGATAAATATACAGGGGTGGGCAAAAGTAGGTTATAGTTATTTGTGTAGAAGATAATATAATAATTAAATAATAATACAAGAATAAAGTCTGTGTTTCGAGTATTCCCAACTGCAAGCCTACTCTTGCCCACCACTGTGTTGATGCAAAGATGGCACTGTTGGCGGCTAATGGCTCAGTTGGATGTGGAGCATGGGAATTTTTCAATGTTAGACAGGTGGCTTCAAGCATTGTATATCATGTGTCCTTATCAATAAAACAATTAAACATGCCCTCTTAAAATACAGCATGCATTTGTTGATAAATTTTTCTTACACAATGATACTAACATGTTGAGTACATTAAAAATGTACAAAAAAAGAAATTAGAAAAGGGGACTGTAAAACACAAAGTTATAATATTTTCTTTCAGATCATCTCGCACACACATCATTTTGAAGCCCACAGGCTTAGTTCGGAGGTTCTCAAACTTGAACGTGCTTTAGAATCACTTAAAAGGCCACAGTGCTTGGCTCCATCCCGAGAATTTCTAATTCAGGGGGTCTGGGCTGGAGCCTGATCATTTGATTTCTAGCAAGTTTCCAGCTGATCCGGGAACCATCCTTTGAGAGGCAATGGGTTAGTCCATTAGAGCCATACCCCTTAGGGAAGGCATCTAGCATCTACAGGAAAGAAGCAGTACTGTAGGCATGCTAGTGGTAAGGCCAGCAGCTCCAGCAGATGACCCTATAGAGTGCCCCCAAGTCATAACCCACAGCCACAGAGCTAATTCCGTTAAACAAAAGAGTAGCTTCAGTAAACATTCAAGTACATTCCAGGCACATGGAGGAAAAAATGTTTTCAGATGACATTCAGGATACACATTAGGGAAATCTTAGTAAACAGATCCAAGCCCACACATTAGCTCAAACTTAAGCAGATGGAAGAGACCATGGGAGGCCCCCGGACATCAGTGATATGGCACCCGCATGACAGGCACCCCCCTCCCACCACGCAGAAGCCAAGCATCGCTTGGCAGATTCTTCTGAGAGGCCTCCTAGAGGGTGTGCATTCAAGTTGCAAATCCTATTTGGTTTGCACTCCAGGTTTTGCCGGGCAGGGTTTCATCCTGATTTTTAAAACATCTTGTTTTAAAACTTTTGCTTTGTTTTGGCCTCCTTTCATTTTCTGTCCTTGAACTCACGCCACAACAGTCCATATGATCCGACATCTCATTGCAAATCAAAGGAAACACAGCAACACTTTACAAATTAGTACCTGAGTTAACAAACAGCCTCACATAGGGAGACGACTGGAAGGCGGTGCTGCTCTGGGCAAGGGCAAGAACAATAAACTCAGAGGCTCTCTGCCTTTGCTCTGAACAAATCATCTACAGGGGTGCTCATTGGGAAGCATGTGGGAAAGGCGGAGAATGCACACAGGCACGTTCCAGCTCACAGTGCTCAGATTCCAGAGGTCCCCAGCAGATACCCAGGAGAGCTGACCAAAACCGCCTGGACGATGTGAGGCCAAAGCATCAATGGGGCCTGCAGTCTCAGTGAAAAACTATAAAGACAGTTACTGCCTGTCCTTGTTAAGGGCAAAGATGCTGGCTGTGCCGTCTGGACCTGCTGAAGAAAATGCTTGTGCCAGGGGTAGGAGCCATCGTTTAGCAGAGTGTAACAGGGAAATTGGAACCGTGGATCCAGGCAGGAAATGGAAAAATAATAGAAAGAAGCCTGTCTGACAATACGACAGAGGAAAGGGGCTAATGGGGCCAGGGGCGGGGGTGGCACAAATCTGCTTGGGTGTCTGTGGGAACTTAACTGCATTTCACCAGTGGAAGGTCACACGTGTTGGCTGCTAGTGCTGCAGTGAGACAGCAGGCAGCTTGTTCCTTCCCAGGGATTTAGGTGGACAGGAATTAATTTCTATTTAATTTTTACACAACGACTTCTGTCTTGCTTTTGTATTTGTTTTAAACCAGTCCGTTCCACATTTTAAACCACCTCATTAATTTCCTAAGTGGACTACTTAGACTAGAGTATACTTAAGGTACATTTCCAAACATGAATGTGTGGCGTCTCCAAGAGCTACGTACAGAAATTCATTTCCATCTCCTGCGAATTGTGAAATGCAGTTTCCACTGGAATTTAAACATGTCACATAATTAAAGATACAAATCTTGAAATGTTTTTCTTCTCTCACCACTCTGTCCTTGCAGACACACACACACACAGATTTCTTTTTAGGTCAAGCACACAGTGTTCTACCAAAAAGGAATAATGTCAAATAACAATAATAGCAGGGATAAAGAAAAATAATCACTCCGTCTACACGGAGCCAAGAAGAAGACTTAGAAAACAAAGAGTAAGAAGTTGTAGGGCAATTTTCCCAAACAGCGAGCAATGTTATATTTGTTTGTTCTTTGAAAATGATACAATAGTGTTATGTCAATATTAAAATTATTTTTAGATGAAAAGGAAACTACCCCCAAATCCTACATTTTAATGTATCTAAGATAACTTTTATGACAGATTTTCCAAACTTTGATCATCTCGATGTTTACTTTCACTCAATTAAAATTAGTGTAGGCCAATTCTGTGTTCTTCTCCTCCTTTTTTTTAAAACTGATCCCCTTATCATAGACATTTTCCCATTTTAAATAATTTCAACATGGCAATGTGGGAAAAAATCAAACAGGAAACTCACAAAATAGGAAACACGAAGGGATAATAAATACATGAAAAAATACTCGACCTCATTAATAATCAGGAAAATGCATATTTAGATCAGTGAGACAGATCGTTTCATTCCCATTGGATTAGAAAAATAAAAGTCTAAAAATACCACGTGCTTAAGAGGAGCTGGGGCAATGTGCCCGTGGGCAGGTCAATGGATTCAACCATTGGAGAACAATCTGTAGCATCGAGTACAATGGACGCTGTGCCTACCCACCCACCCACTGACTCTGCTCTCATGTCTGTTCTCTAGAGCAGCACCGTTCCACAGAGCTTCCTGTGGTGATGGAGGTGGTCCTTGTGCTGAGCGGTGTGCGGGCCAATAGCTGCATGGAGCTTTTGAGCAATTGAAACAGGTTAATGTGACCAAGGAACTGAATTTTTAATTTTAACTCTGGGATGTAAATGTCTATGCCTCTAGCAATACATAAGTATACCAATTTTACCACAGAATTACCAGGACTAATGTAATGATTTTTGAGCATTTTGCTAACTTACAATGTATAAAGTACTGTATATTGTTTTACCAGGTGGCTTTTCAACTACTAACAGAATTGAGTATTTTCCCTCAAGTTAATTGATTCCAATTGTGTATCCATATACTTTGTTCAGTTTCAGCTAAATTTTTTGCTACACATCACAAGTAATATGAGGGGGGACCCAAAACCCCCCCAGAATTATCTTCTGGAGGGTAGACCCTTTGTAGTACAGGTTTCCCCCACTAGGTGAGTGTTCTAGGAACCCATCTGTATCAGTGGACCAGCTGGTGTTTTTGTGAGAGGCTGCATTTGGCTTCAGTGCATTTTTTTGAAGACTCTTTCAACACATTTGCCCCTTTCATGATGGGTGATTTATGAGCACACCTGCCCACACTGCACTGAGTGTTCAGCAGTTTTTGACCAAAAACAGCATGACCCCAGTGCCCCACCCTCCCTATTCACCCGATCTCACCCCCAAGTGACTTTTTTTGTTTCCCCAGATGAAAATAGGCCTCAGAGGGAAATGTTTTGCCAATGTGGAAGAGGTGAAGCCAAAAAACAGCAGAAGCACTAAAAGGCATCAAAATCGATGAGTTCTAAAACTGTTTTGAGCAGTGGAAAAAAGGTCGATAGGTGTATCGCATCAAGTGGACAGTACTTTGAAGGTGACTGAAGTTTAGACATGTAAGAATAAACGCACAAATTTTTATAAATAAATTCTGTTTTGGGGGGTATCTTCTCACATTTTTCTTTTTTCTGGCAGTAAATACTACCAATTTGATATACTCCTCAATTTCTTTCTAATTTGTATCTCCTAGAACTTTAGTACAATTTTTTTCCATTTTATTTTTCAATAAACATTAAAATATTTCTGCATTTTTACTTAGAGTTTCTCATTTGAAGGTTAAAACAACTTCAGTTAAGGTTAACAGTTACAAATGTGGAAAAACTAAATGACTATTAAAGCAAGAGAAAGAAGCAAACACTGAATTGCACCAAGGAATGCAGACAAAGACATCAAGTATGAAGAATTCATTCAGTTCAGAAGGACAGAGTCAATGAAGAGGTGGAGGAAAGTTTATTACTCATTTACTGAGTGTCTGTTACCTGTTTATTCCTTTGTCATCTGGCCTCTATTTTCTTTCATATATATGTGTATATATATATATATATATATATATATATATTTATTTATTTATTTATTTATTATGCTATTACAGTTGTCCCATTTCCCACCCTCACTCCACTCCACCATGCCCAC
Organism: Desmodus rotundus; assembly: GCF_022682495.2. NCBI lineage: Eukaryota > Metazoa > Chordata > Mammalia > Chiroptera > Phyllostomidae > Desmodus > Desmodus rotundus. The sequence goes on from NC_071387.1 coordinate 173,424,826, forward strand.
CCCCTCCCTCCCACATTCCCCCCCTATAGTTCATGTCCATGGGTCATACTTATAAGTTCTTTGGCTTCTACATTTCCTACACTATTCTTACCCTTCCCCTGTCTATTTTCCACCTATCATTTATGCTATTTGTTCTCTGTACCTTTCCCCCCTTTCTCCCCCTCCCAATCCCCTATTGATAACCCTCCATGTGATCTCCATTTCTGTGGTTCTGTTTCTGTTCTAGTTGTTTGCTTAGTTTTCTTTTGTTTTGGTTTTAGGTGTGGTTGTTAATAACTGTGAGTTTGCTGTCATTTTTACTGTTCATATTTTTTATCTTCTTTTTCTTAGATAAGTCCCTTTAACATTTCATATAATAATGGCTTGGTAATGATGAACTCCTTTAACTTGACCTTATCTGAGAAGCACTTTATCTTCCCTTTCATTCTAAATGATAGCTTTGCTGGATACAGTAATCTTGGATGTGTGGCCTCTATTTTCGTTGTGCAGAAACCTGCTTTCAGTTCGATCGTACTTCCTCTGGAGGTAATGTCTTTTCTCTCCGGTTGCTTTTAAGATCTTCCTTTTGCCTTGGTGTCCTGCGGTGTCATTCCATTCTCTCTATTTCTCCTTTCTGAAACTCTTATTAGAAATATGTTGGACTTTCTCATTCTAGTCTTTATGTTTTCTTACCCCTTTTTAATATTTTCTATAATTTTCTCTGTTCCACTTTTGGCATTTTCCTTAGAACTATCTTTCAGTTTACTTTTTTTTTTTTTTTGCTGTGTATAATACATCCATTGTTTTTGTTTTAGTAATTATATTTTCTTATTTCTAGAATTTCTTTGAGTTTTCCTCCAAGTATACTTGGTATTTCTACATAGTCTCTATTGTCTCATGTTTCTAATTTTTCTTTTGTGTCTTTTTTTTCTTTGTTGCTATCTTTTGTGTCTTTAATAATTTAAGATTCACTCTAGGTCATTATGAGGTAATGCTATTAACTACAGCTCTTGGAGACTTAAATCCTGTTGTTTATTTTGAATGTTCATGCTCACCTTTGCTAGGTTTTTTTCTATGTGTTTTACAGTTTAAGCTTGAGATCTCATTCAGCAGAACTTTGTAAATTCCTGAGAAGTATTGCTTTTGGACTACAATGGCAGGGTAAGGTATAGTTATAATTTCTTAGTGGGTTGGGTCAAGTAAACATTCTAGTTATCTCTTGTGCTAGAGGTACGTTTTCTCCAGACTACTTTTTACTAAACATGTAGCCCTCTTAGTGTCTTGGTTTGTATCAGAATTCCAGAAGCAAACAAATGAAACAGTGAAAGAGCATTTATTTACATAGAGGTTGATTGCAAAGCTATGTGTGGCCAACGGAGAACCATCAGCAACTCAAGGCTGACCTCACGACACTAAATGATGAACAGAGAGGGAGGTTGTTGGGACCTGAAAAGAGAACGCCTTGGATAGTACAGGCCTCCTTGGATACAACAGAGACTGGTGGTTGTGGGACATAGACAGTTCAAGGGGACCTCATAGGGAGGGAGACAGAAGAATAAATACCTTGACCTCACTTTTCCCCATCCCTCCAAACTACGGCCAGAGTTCCCAGTTGACTTAGCTCAACTGGAAGCTACAGGACAAGGGGGCCTGGTGGTATAGGGTGGAGAAGGACAAAGACTGGATCTGCAGGGCAAGAGCAGGCTTGACTTTTTGTGACTCTCTCATTTATACTTTAGTATACATTTAAAAAAGTGTCATATCTTATACAACGAATCTGTCTTGTATGTTTAGATTTCTCTAACTCAATGTACTGCCAGAAATAGAAGACACAAGGCTCTCTGATGACGATATTATTCACATTTTAAAGATGAAGAAATGGAGTCTGGGTTACTTTCTCAGGATTGGAACATGGACTCTGGTCCAGGCTTTTTCTATTGCACTGAACATTGAATGCAGGCATGCTGTGGTAGCTGCCTCTTCAAAAGGAAGGAAGGGAGGGAGGAAGGAAAGAAGGAAGGGTGGAGGGGAGGGAGCTGTAAGGTTAACTGCACAATTCCAAAAAAGAAAGATATATAGGCTAAAAAATAAGAATACCAGAGATTTACTAATATAGAGGTAGCATAAAGTAGTACAGGTTGCAAGTATGAATTGATATTGACATTGATTCTTCCATAGAAGCCATGGTTAAGGGATGAAAAAGGTAAATCCTAATCATTTGTTTTCCTCTGCACAATATAAATAAAAATATCCTGATTTCAGATTATCTGAGCATTTACAGCTGTACCATGATCATATGACTTTAAAACAGAATCAAACACCTCCAATTAGATAAATTGGTTAACAGACACGATTGATGGGGGGGGGGAAGCAACATTTAAAGGTCTAGAAAACCCTCAATTTAAATTCACACCCAGGTATTAGGAGTTGATGTAGAGTACAGAGAAGAAATTCTCATTGCACATCCCCACCCCCTGCCCTGCAATCACCACAATGTTATCCATGTCCATGAGCTTTTTTTGTTATGTTTTGTTTTTGCTTTAAAACAAAGGAAAATTCTGCTTTTTTGAGAAATTAGGGCAAAAGCAAAAACAAAGAAAAACAAACCCACAGAATGCAGCAACATATATCCTATTTGAAAGACAAAATAATCAAGAAATTAGCTAATATAGTTTAAAAACTAGATAAATTTTGGGAAGCTATTTAGAAAATATCATTGACTTTGGAAGCAATTATTGGAATTGGTAGAAGATAAAGGAGTAAAAAAATTAAGAAAAATAAGAATTTTCCTAATGTGTACATTTTAAACTATGATTTTGGAAACTGTTATTTAGGGAGTAATCTTCTCTAGACTGTTTACCTTAGAACACACTATCAACATTTTGCAATCATCAAAGGATGTATTGTATTAAGTGTTAAAGGTATTTGCTTTAGTATATACTTAAAAAGTAAGGAAAATGAATTCTGGAGATAAGAGATGAAGAGATGGTTTAAGTTTTCAAAAATATCTGACAAAAGTACATATGTATATTCTAATTAATGAGTAAAGATCAGGCTTGTAAGGAGTTGGTAAACTGAGCTGGTACTGTTTTGGGTACATTGGTAAACTTAATGTGAGCATACCAGGTTAACAAATATATGTTTTAAAAAAGAAACTATATGTGAGCCAGATGATACCTAATTGGAACAATAAAAAATTTTTCTTACCCTGGCTGATGTGGTTCAGTGCTGGCCTGTGATCCAAAGCATGAGAGATTCAATTCCCAGTCAGGGCACATGCCTGGGTTGCAGGCCAGGTCCCCAGTAGGGGGCGGGTGAGAGGCAACCACACACTGATATTTCTCTCTCTCCCTTTAAAAAAGATTTTTTTCCTTACAATTTAAAACATAAAAGATTTTAGATGAACTCTAAAGAGTAGTATACTAATATGTAATGACTAATTAATTCAGTATTAACAACCACTTAACACACAGAAAGACTCAATACGTCACCAACGTGCAGCAAAAACACACTATATTATGCTTGCTTTAAAAAGATCAGAAGCTGCCAGAAAAGTCCCTTTGGTCTTATTAGCCAACTACTGATCTGAAATACTTCTTCTGACACTCAGTGTCTCAACATGAATTGCAGCACACGCTATGGCTCTGATATAGGCTGACTCCCATAAAACTCCTTAAGACAGAGTGTGTTCTGTAGAGTGATCTTTTTTATTTTAAGACTGTGTTGGCAGAGGGGGCACATTCTGGAACCAGGGTGACACAAACATGCAAAGCCCAATACGGAGACTACGTGGTAATGACTAGGATTAAAAAATATATATATATATCAGTTCAGTGAGCATTCAATTTGGGAAATTGTTGCTATAATTGTATTCTGATTTAATGATGTTAGAAAATACTATTTCACAGGTTTCGACTGCTTCATTTTTACTATACTTAAAAGTGCATTTGTTTTACAAAATGAGGAATGTCCTGTTATGAACTGAATGTTTGGGCCTCCCCCCCAAATCCGTATGTTGAAGACCTAACCCCCAATGTGATAGCACTGGAAGATGAGGCCTTTGGGAGCTTGTTAGGGTTAGATGAAGTCACGAGGGCAGGGCCCGCTGATGGGATTAGTGGTCTTATTAGAAGAGTCACCAGAGACCTAGTTCTGTCTGTCTCTCCGCCAGGTACAGAGTGAGAACGGAACCCTACGCAGGGCAGCAAAAGGGTCCTCACCGGAACCCAACCATGCAGGCCTCACTCTTGGACTTCCAGCCTCCAGCACTGCGAGAACACAAATTTTGGTTGTTTCAGCACCCATTCTATGGTACATTGTTATGGAAGCCAGAGCAGACTGAGATATTCTATTAAAAAGGGAGGCTATATTATTCAAAAATGTCATACAAGATAAAGAAAAATTTGTAGAAATATCCCAGATTAACTGAATCTAAAGAGACATGACAACTAATTGCAATACCTGACCTAGAGTGGAGCCTACACTAGAAAGTGGGAAAATGCTATGAGTGACAATATTAGGTCAACTGACAAGTATGGAATATGGACAGTAGATTAGATGATTATTGTGTCAGTATGCATTTAAGATTTTGAAAGCTGTCCTATGTATATGTAAGTCCAGACCCCTATACTGAGGAAATAGACATTGAAATATTTAGGCATAAAGGGCCGTGAGGTATGCAACATACCCTCAAATGATTTAGAAAATTATAGTTAATGATGTGTATTAAATGGTAAAGCAAATAGGGTAAAACACTTGTAGTAAGTGAATAAAATATTTATAATAGATATGTAGGTATTCTTTAAATTGTATTTCTTTTATGTAAGGCTGAAATCTTTTTTCAAAAATTAGTAAAAATTACTTTGTTTTGAAATTCACTTAAAAAGCAATATTCAGGTTTTATTCAAGGTACTGTTCAGTAAATGGAATAACCCTAAAAATAACCAGATCTGTCACAATTGGCTTCATTAGCATGGTGAACTTCACAGAAAACTGCGTAAAAACAACTGGGGGTCCTTGGAAAAAGTCAAGAGCCCTGGTTCCCCCACTCACCACTATTCCCCTCCAACTGAAGGCAAGGGGCCAGTTCATCTCTATGAACTTCTCTTTGGTCAATTAAAAAACTAAGACATCAGACTTATTTTGAGTGCCTTCAGAGGGTTTTGTGGAAGCTCATATTGGGAAAGTACTTTATGTTCACCAATATAGGTTTAAACTAGAAATATAACAAGAGCTACAATCTAGTTGCTTGAGTGTCATATATTTATTTTTGTCAGGTTTCAGATATTGCATCAAATAGAAACTGCATCAGAGAGAGAGGGAAAGCTTGTGAGTCAAATTATAGAATAGTCAGTATTCCATTTGATGCCAATAGTTCATTCTATTTTATTGTTTTCTCCCAAAAGACTCAGTAGCATTCTTCAAAACAGTGGAGTCTGTAATTCTGATTGTAGTTAATGATGATTTTAAATATATTTCATTAAAATGAAAATGAGAAGAGGAAACAGCCATTACCTCCAAACTCACTGGTTACGCAGAATATACATCGGAATAGGTGTAAGAAGGGAGAATTTTCATCATAATATAAGCCACCGATTTTTACTAGGACACTGATGTTAATATTTCTTACGTCTTCGTAATTAGGAGTGAGATTCTTTCTGACAGGATTTTCCTGATCATTATGTTTTAATTTAGCTAACTTTAAAGGAGAATTGAATTACCTCTTTCTTATGAAACATCTGAATTCTGTTTACATGTTTTTAGTATTAGATTTGGCTTACTGATGGGCAGTAGCCAATAATGGAAAATGCTTAAGGTAGAAAGCTTTGAAATGTTTATAAATACCAGCTGGAAAGCTGTGGCCTGCATAATCTCAGAAAGCCTGACTTTCAAAATGTCTACTCATCTGAAAGCTGAAATTAAAAAGACAGACAATATCATGCTTTGGGGAGAAGGAGTTCTCTACCTTGATATTGGGAGTGCAATTGGTACTACCCCTTAAAAAAAACTCTGGTTATATAGGGGTGGGCGAAGTTAGGTTTACAGTTCTTTGTATAGAAAGTAATATCATAATTAATAAATAATAAGACAAGAACAATAACACTCTGTTTTGTATGCTCAAAACTGTAAACTTATTTTTGCCCCACCCTGTGTTTTTCATTTACTCAAACTAAATATTCACCTGTCCTATGACCCAGCATTTTACTCCAAGAGAAATGAGAATCTATGTCCACTAAAAGATCATGTACAAGAATATTCATAGCAGCTTTATTCATAATAGCTTTATTTTTCATTTTTTTTCTTTCTTTTTAAAATATATTTATTGATTATGCTATTACAGTTGTCCCATTCCTCCCCCCACTCCACTCCATCCTGCCCACCCCCTCCCTCCCACATTCCCCCCCTATAGTTCATGTCCATGGGTCATACTTATAAATTCTTGGCTTCTACATTTCCTACACTATTCTTACCCTCCCCCTGTCTATTGTCCACCTATCATCTATGCTACTTATTCTCTGTACCTTCCCCCCCTCTCCCCCTCCCACTCCCCTATTGACAATCCTCCATGTGATCTCCATCTATAATAGCTTTAAATCAGAAGCAACTCAAAGTCATTCAATGGGAAAACAGATAAATTGTACTATATTTAAAAAATTGCTACATGCATCACTTGGATGAATCTCACAGATAGATATACTGGATAAATTCATTTATGTGAATTTTAAGAACTAGCAAAATGAATCTATGGTGACAGAAATTAGAATAGCAGTTATTTACCTCTTGGGGTGAGGTTGAGTGGGAAGAGGCATGAGGGAACACTTTGGGGTACAGGAAATGTTCTGCATCTTGATCTAGGTGGTTTTTACACAGGTGTGCACACATGTAGGGACTGAATGGACTGTACACTTAACATTAATGCATGAACTCACTGTGCTCCATGTGTGTTCTGCTCCACATGGGAAAAACATTCTATCGCTGAAGTTTTTAACTATATGTCAGCTTGAATAAATATATTCAAGTTTCTCCCATCTTAAAAAATACCTTAACCCTCTGTCCCCTCCCATACCTGCCTATTTCTGTCCTTCCATTTTATAGACAAGGTTCTTTCTTTTTTAATTGTGTTTTCCTATTATCATTTATTGCCCGAAGTTCTTTCAAAGATGTATGCACTCACTGTGTTTATTTCTAATCTCCCAATCTTGCTTTAACCATGCTCCTCTTCGCTCCCTGAGCAGTTCTTCCCAAGGTCTCTGATAGTCTTGCTGTCAAATCTAATGGACAATTTTGCTATTTTATGACCTTTCTGGAGCATTCCACACTCTTGACTTCTCTTTCCTTTTCAAAAGTCTCTCTTCCCCCTTTCTGTGCTGCTGCCTTTCTTGGTTTTACCCCTACGTCCCAGGGAGCTGCTTCTTGGTCTCCTGTGTGGCTCCTTCATCTCTGTTCTTACTGGCGGTGTTCATCAGGGCTCTGCCCGGCACTGTTCATCTCACGTTACTCACTTGCCCATCCATTTTATCCATTCCCGTTACTTCCATTAATAGTTGTAACAGTTACTTCCAGCCAAGACCACTTCACTGAAGTCCAGATCCACTTATACAACAGCCTATTATTCATTTCCATCTTGATTTCCCACAGGTGCCCCAAATCAATATTATCATCCTGCCCCCAAATCTTTTCCTCTTATATTCCCCATCTCAGTGAATGGCATCCGGTTCACTCAGATGACCAAGCCAGAATTTAATGGGTTAGCCTTAATGTATTCCCCTCTGTCTTTCTTCAGCTGCAATTAACCCCTTTGATTCTAGCTCCTGAATTATGCTTAATTCCTTCTGCTTCTTTCAATTCTCACCACACTAACCAATAAATAAAAAAAGTTTTTTGTAAAACATAGCCTGCCTGAAACTCCCTCCCATCCTACTCAGGGAAAATGAGTGACCTTAACCAGAGCTCTTTAAAAACATGCTAATGGTATTTATTAGTGGAAAGATACCAGAGAGTCCTTATCTAAAATAACACTTTTTGGCAGCCTAAACCTGGTCTGTCTAGACTGTGTATTGTAAATAAATCTGCAGTTTATGGATTTATGGGGAATGTCTGGCTAGAGATTGGGAAGTAGTCATGTAAGCACTTTCTGCTAATTAAAGGAGTATAAAACTGAAAACCCCCAAACCAAAATAGCTTAAAAAAAAAAACAATAACAAAAAAACAGGCTCATATAAATTGTTAAGAATTCTGCTGTTAATCTGAAATGTAAACATATCCTAACGCAGGAAAGAGGGACAGTGTGGAGGCTGTGAGTGGCGGCCCCAGGCTCCTCCGTAAGGAGCGCCCCGTCTGGGCTGGGTTCTTGCCAGTACCCTCGCACCACTGCAATGCGATTGGACCAGGTGGGCGGTACTCAACTCTTTGGTCAACACACAGTGGATTTGTATGTAATAAGAAGTTCATAAACGTGGAATTTCAGAATAGGGATACATTATTTATAAAAGTAGTGCTGTGAAAATTGGTAAATATTTAGGAATAAATGTATCCCTTTCTTAGATTATATATTACAAAAAACAAAAACCGGAAGTGTAAAAAAACTAGAATAAAATAGAAAAAATATTAAAATATTTCTGATTTTGACTAAGGTAAACTCTAAGCAAAGAAAAAAAAGAAATGAAAAGATGAACTAGTAGGGAATAATTGGTAATGGAAAAAATACAATAAAAATGAACTATTAAAAAAAGATGACCTAGGAGGGAAAGGATTGATAGACAATGAAAAACTGAAGAAATGTATTTGCACCCCATTATAAAAAAGTGGATTTAGTATATTGGGAGTTTGAAAATGACTGAAAAAATTAATATCACCATAGGAAAAGGGCAAAGGTGGTGATAATTGTCAAATGTAGAAATATCAACTTACGTCAATGAACATAAGAACAACTACATTACTAATCAAGAAAATTCACAAGAAAAAAAAAAGATGTGATTTCTTTTTTTGTCTACTACTTTTAAGAATAATGTTAATGCCCTGAGATGTTGACCGGGATTCCGGAACACAGTTGCTCTGATAGATGCTGCTGGTGGTAAGTAGATGCAGCTGCCACAGAGAAGAGAACAGGCTATGAGCTGTGCCATGAGCTCACCACCTCCAGCTGCATTGCCTTTGGGATCCACCCGAGTGTTCATTGCAAGACCATGTTCGCCAGGGCTCCCAGCCAATACTGAGCATGGTGGAGTCACTAGAACTGGGCTGCCTCTGCCCAGTGTAGGACTCCTCTCAGAGTTAATAGTGTTCACAGGCTCCTCCTGGGCTGGCTGAGGCTTTTTCAGGGCTGCACAGCAATTTGGGGCTCTGCTTACCCATTCTTCCTTTCCTTCTTTCTTTCTGCTCCTTCTCCCCTTAATCCTTCGATTCTAATTTCATGTGAATGTCTGTTTACCCAAACTGCAGAAAAGCAATCAGTAAACTCTCTCTCTGGAAGACACTCTACTACAGTGGGCAAAAGTAGGCTTACAGTTGTTCATATAGAGAAAGACATGCAGGTCATGATTATAATAACACGAGAAAGAATAAACTCAGTGTTTCATGTATTCACAACTCTGAACCACTTTTGCCCACCCCTGTAGTAATACTCTTTGACCCACATTTTACTTCTAGAAATTGCTACTGAGGAAATAAACAGATATATTTATAAAATTTACATAGGATTATTTGACAGTGTTGTTTATAATAAATATAAATATATATTAAAATATAAAAAATAAATATAAAAAGTGAAAATAAACTAATGATAAAGGATTGGATCCATTATTATATCCAATAAAATAAAATAGTATAGATGGTCTCAATTATAAAGATATGGGAAGTTAATTATACTTTTAAATGAAAAGAGACTATATGTGGTACATATAATCATACATGTACACAAAAGAAAAAGTAGTCAAAGATATAATTTTAATTTTCTACTCTGTGCTTTTTCCTGTAATTTCTAAATTTTCTATAATAAACACAATATTTTTTGGCAAAAATACATGCTATTTAACTTATACCTATATACACACTTACAAAACAAGTAGGGTAATGTCAAAATATAATTAGTGGTTATTTTGGAGGTGGTAATATTATGGGTAATATTATTCTTTACTCTCCTGACTTTTTAAAATTTTCTAAAATTAAAAGTAACCTTAGATGAAATTAGATTTTACTAATTTTTGAAAATGTAAATCAATTAAAAATGGTGCCTGAACAGATATTTATATTCAAGAATATAAACTCAGCCTATGCATCATACTTTATAAAAAATGAGCTCAAAATGTATCACAGATCCAAATACAAGCCATATAAGTGTAAAACTTTTAAAATAAAACAGGGAAAAATCCAAAAATCCTCATTGTCTTGGATTAGGCAAAGAGGTCTTAATAAGACACCGAAAACATGATTTATAAAAGATAATTGAAAATTGGAGACCATCAAAAATTTTTAAAATTGTTCTGTGAAAGACACTGTTAAAAATTGAAAATGCAAACTTCAGATGGAGAGGAATATTTGCAAATCACCTATCTGACAAAGACTTGTACTCCATTTACAAAGCATTTTTAAAAAACTTTCAAAATTCAACAGTAAGAAAACAAACACCTCGATAAAAATTAAGCAAAAGACTTAAAAATACACTTCACAAAAAACTATACATGGAGGGCAAATAAGCACTTTAAAATGTGCTCAACATCATTAGTCATTAGGCAAATTCAAATTAAAACCAGAATAAGGTGCTTCTATATTCTTTTAGAATGGCTAAAACTACCAAACCAAAGCTAACAATACTAAGGGTTGGCAAGGATGCAGAGAAATTTGAATTCTATCCATCGCTCATTGGAATGCAAAATGGTACATCAGTTTGGAAATTTCCTCTGAAGTTACATAAATGCCATATGATCCAGAAATTTCACACCTAGGGGTTGACCCCGAAATAAATAAAAATTTATATTTTCATAAAAGCCCATGTGTGAGTGTTTGCAGCAGTTTTATTCATAATCACCAAACCTGGAAACAACGCAAATGTCTTTCATTTGGTGGGTGGATAAACAAACTGTACAATGGATTATCCTTACAATGGAATGCCACTGGACAAGAAAAAGAAATGAACATTCAACAACATGGAAGAATCTCAGATGAATAAAAGAAGGAAAAGAAGCCACCAGACTTGAAAGGTTACATGCTGCAGGGTGTTTTGACAAAGGCAAAATTAGAGGGATAGAGAACAGACCCAAGAGCTGGGGGTGGGGGCGAGGGATTGACTACAGAGGGGCAGCCTGGTAGAATGTTTTGGGGTGATAGAATTCTTCTGTATGTTGATGTTGGGGGTGCTTTGGGGCTTATATACTCTATGCATTTGTCAAAACTTGTAGAAATGTACAATGAAAAAATTGTACTAAATGTAAGTTAAACAAATTTTTAAAAGGTAAAAAATAAAGTAGGGGGACTAAAAGGGAAAATTTGGGAAATGTTAATGGTTGAAGCTGAAAAAACTAAGCTTTATAGGTGCATTCAAAATTTTTGTACAATGTTCATTGAAATTAGCTATATATATGGTTTTAGGTTGTGTGGATAAAATAATGCATGTTTATTAGGTCTATCAACTTTTAAAATTCATAAATCCAAAAGAAAACTTGTTAAAATGGAGGGGAAAAGGAGCTTTATATTTAATTGGCTAAGGTGATTATGTCTAAGGCTGTGATTTCTCTCCTCTTCCTTTGCTCTCTTTCCCCCCCTCTTCCCATGCGGCTGCCTTCAGGCATTTAACATGGAGTGAGGTTTACCATGTGGTCCTTCAAGTACCAGGCTTTCAATACTATATCAGAAAGCTTATATAGCAGTTTGACAGAGATATTCTTCATACAATAATCTCTTTTATGGGCCCTCAATAAAAGCAAAGAGTCTAACCCTAAAATCATATTTCTGTGAAGGAATTTCTATCATCATCAGGAGCAAAATGGTCTGTGATGTCGCTTTCTGGGGATCTGACTGATAGAACTTAGAGAAACTCATGGTTAACATATTCCTAGGATAACTCTCTTGAATATAAATGATATTAGCCAAGTTTCTGATAAGAAGTAAAGCTCAGAGACTCCACAATGAACATCCCTAGCAGGTACAGTAGAGACTCCCTTACCCATTGTCACTGAGACTGGTAATTGGGTGGTTCATGTCAGCTGGAACTCTACCTTATACTGTTATTTTAAGCTGATAATTATATACTCACCCACCAGTTTTTTGGCGAAAATCTGCTCTTTGAGTTATGGATCCATTGATTGGGGTTCTCCATTTGTCAAAAATCCATGCCCATCATGCATCACCTCCAGTTTCTGGTTTCAATTTGCGGTGCAGCAAGAACTTAAAGACACCAGTGATGCTCACCAAGCACAGAATCCTCCTAGAATTTCATTGTTATTGTTCATAGCCTTTTCCAGTTATTTTGTCTATGCCTAATTTGATGGCAATTATTTTCTTACAAGCTCACATTTATAGTCATTTTCAAAGTACTCAACTACTTAGTTTTTATACTAACAGTTCTCTTTTTGGCCCTCCTGTCTTGGCAGATCACCTTGGCAGAATTACAGTGTAAACATAAACCAACATAATTGACTCTCAGTAAGCATGCCACCCAACCGGTGGGGCAGAAGTCCATGGCAGGTATTAGAAGATGCTTGCTAACATGGGCATGAGTAGGTTTCACAGAGAGAATGGAGAACTTCCCTTAATTCAGTGACTCGAGGAAGTGATGTCAGGTAAAAGAACAGCTACAGCACTTGGAATGCAGGCCGGTTGACAGACTATGTGTGCACTTTCATTTTGTTTTGAAAAGTAACATGTGTGATAGGTATTCCTCGTCTCGATGAGAAATCAGTCCTCCTCTGCACAAAGATGAGTTGCAGAAATAAGTGCAAATAGATCAAGATTTTCATCCTAAAGCAACTACTACCACTACTACTGTTGCTACTACTAAACATAGTTGGATTTTTTGTTGTGAATGTGCAGGGCAAACACCAGAAGGAACATAATCACCCTGGTTAATGTAATTTATTTTTCTCCAGGCTCCGCCTACCATGGGTGTCTGATGCCCATGGGTTCCTCACATGGCTCCTCTAACAATTTCCTGCACCTCTCTACTTCCTCACTGCGATCACCACCTCTTGCTCCTAACGCGGTTTGCCCACAGAAATCAGAACTATCTCCCTTTTACTGCTATGGCCATAGAAAGAATCCTGTCTTCAAAATTGGCCCTGCTCCAAGATTATGAGCCACTTTTTGGCTGTTGCTAAGTGTCTAATGAAGATATTACCTACCTGAAGAGACTTCTGGACTCTGGTTCTAAAAGCGTTGCTATATAGGGCAAGACGATTTTGACTTTGAGAGTTATGTTATCCTCCTCTGTGAAAGAGAGACTTCAATTGGTACCTCTCCAGTACCTTATATTGGCAGTGGCTGTACCCCAAGGGGTTTGTCTATGTGGATTCCCCAGGCATCTAAGTCTCTGAGTCTTTTTTGTTAACCATTTTGATTCTGAAGACTCTCCCAAAAGACTAGATTTTTGCTTTTTAAAACAGACATTAAGCTGTTCCACTGACAGTAACTGGCAAAACACATTCAGTTGCTTCTTGAGGCCACAACTTCAAAGGTACTAGCAGGACTATTTCATCTCCTAACTGCTATGTTAGGAAGGTGAAAATCTAGGTCACCTAAAAAGCCGTATGAATTTATTTAAGTTTTAAGTGGAAATGGATAGGAATGTATGGAAGCCTTACTCTATCCTATTTGGAATCAAATCTCTCTATGTTAGGTAGCTTTTCCTGTCATTTGATAATCAACTTTTAATTATAGCTTTTGAAGCTGACCATATATTTTGCTCTTTCGTTACGATGATTAGCTGGAGAGGTGGGCCTGGGAGGAAGCATCTTTCCAGAAGTTATTGCATAGGTTGAGAACAGAACCAGTTCTACCCCAAACACTGATTCAAGTTTCTTGAGGCCATTATTCCAAGCAAGGGATTCTCTGACTATAGGATGTTCAAACTGTGGTCAGGCTTCTAATGCACCTACTTGTGCCCTGACAAGAGGAATACGCACATTGTAATGAGTCCGTCTGTTCAAATGCCTCGCTGAGGGCAGGGAGGAAGTACATGGCTCCCAGCCCAGCGGCACTTCTCCGTGCTCCTGGCAGTAGCCGCTGTTTTCAGTTCCTCACCTCCCACTGCCTCTGTAACTTTCTGGTCTGACCTTCTGTCCCCACTACTCGTGTCAAAGTCACCAAATGCCCTCTCTCACAAAATCCACCAGTCCCCCACCCTCCTCTTATGTGACATTTCAGCGGCACTTGGCACAACTGTCACACCTTCTATATTGAGACACGTTTTCTCTCCACTTCCAGGGCTCTGTAACCCTAAGTCCCTGGCCTCTCCTCAGTCTACTTCCCGATCTGTTTTTCCCCTAAACTCTAAGAGTACCCTAGTGCTCAGCCCTTCACTGTCCTCTGTCTCCTACCTACATTATCTCCCCAAGTGAACCCACCTTGTCCCAAAGTTTTAAATACCACCTCCCTGCCAATGATTCCCAAATTTAAATTTACTGCCCTGACCTTTCCTCTGAGCTCCAGACTTGTGCTAATGGACATTAGCTTCTAATGGATATTAATAGATGCCTAAAGGAATGTCACAGTTATGATGTCCAAACAGAGCTTTGGATTTTTGCTTTCTCATCCCCCAAAGTGCACCTCCCCCAGACCTCCCTGTTCAATGGCACTACCATCCAGTCTGTTGCTCAGGCCAAAAATGAAGAACTCATTTTTGATTCTTCCCTCTCCCTCATCCCTCCACCCTACCCCCTCCAACCCTCAATCCATCTGGAAGTCCTTCTGGCCTTACCTCTCAAACAATGCCTCTAAAATAAGCCTCTATCACCGAGCAACTGATGTCTCTCTTTCCTTCACACATTTTAAAATCACAAATCTCATTCTCCAATGGCTTTTCACTGCATTTTGAATCAAATCCCCTCTTCCCTCTGACTTAACAAGGCCCTGAGGGGCTGGCTGCTAGCTCTGTCCTCGACCTTGTCTTGTCCTGCTCCCCCACCCTCTCACCACACTCCAGTCTGGCAGGTTCTGGAACTTGTGACTCTGTTCCTGCCTCAGGGTCTTGGCACTTGCTCCCCCTTCTGCCTGGAATGCTCTGCTCCAGATTGTCACATGTCATTCCATTCAGGTCTCATCTCACATGTCACCCCCTCAGAGAAGACTTCCCTTGACACCTACATGTAAAGACTGCCCTAGACAGCTGCCCTATACCTGCCCCCAGATGGGACACACTTGCTGTCACGATATACTTTCTATTATTGTCTTTGTACACACACAGTTTTGCAATTATCTTGTTGATTTTTCTTATTTATCATATGTGTTTTCTAGCAGATATAGATTCCATGAGGGCATATCAGATCGGCTTTATTTTCTGGGATACCATCGGGCCTGGTATGTAGGAGGCGCTCAACAAATCTTTGTGGAAAGAGTAACTGTAACTCAGAAATAAACATGAGGAAAAAAGAGTGGGATAATTTCCAACCATCTTACTTTAATGTGTACAGCTAAAAAAAGGCATAAAACTTTGAATGTGTGTGAAATTGTTCTTGAAGTTCAGGTCTATGGTAGGTGGTTAAGTTCATTCAGGGGAAAAAAAATATCAGGTGATGATCTCTACGTTTACTTCCTAATCCTGCTTTTGAGGGCAGTGCTTCTCAACTTTGGAATCACCTAGGTAGCCTGGGTGCACTCGCAGGCAGCTGATGCAATTGATGTGGCCTATGGCCTAAGCATCACAAGCTATAAGAGCTTTCCAGGTATTTGTAATATGCAGCCACAGTCAAGAACCCCTGTTCTAGGGGATAGTTTTGGACCTCATGAAATATGCTTTCCAAAGTCTATGAAATCTGGAAAATAGAGCCATTGCTTTAGAACCCAGTATTAGAGGTTTCCATAGCTTCTTATTCATTGATACACCCAGGGAAGGAAAAGCCTGGCTGAATTTCAGTATCACCAAGAACGTCAGGCTCTCTAAAGCTGGGAAAGCAATGAAAAGGCTGATGATGTTTCAGAAGCAATGAAAAGAGAAATGAATGTAGGTGGGGGGTGATGTTCTACTGAAGAGCATAGAAATGAAGGGGCTACATGTGGGTTCAGTAGAGAAGCTGGTATGGTTATCACCTGGACCGTATCACTGGATGGAAGAGTTCTCAGGGAGGGCATCCAGGCGATGATTGGTCAGCAGGGGAGATTAACTGGTAACAGCAAGTTTAAGTTAGCAGTGCTCTGGGAAATGAAGGCACAAGGGTGGTAGACCAGGTTTCAATCAGTCTGCACATGGGATGAAGCTGCGAGGAAAGATCCAGAGACACAAGAGGCAAGAGCAGTCCTGGAGAAAGTAGTCCGGCAACACCAGTGATTCAGGCTGTGCGTGGGCTGACTCAGCAGTGGACGTAGCCCCCTGCCACTCAAACTTGCCAGAGCAGAATAGGGGCAAGGAGGGCACCACACCCCCCAGAGAATATAGGATGGGGACTGAAGGTAAGCGGGGTCCCCCTGGAACTGAGAAACTCAGAGAAACTTTCATTATTCATGGACACATTTGAGCAGCTGATGCTTTCACATACTTTCTCCGTGACATGGCAGACTGGACCATCATTAGATGTATTGTTTTTAAAGGGAAACGGCCTTGTACAATAAACATTTAGAAAGGCAAACATCGATACTCTAACATTTAACTTCCAGAAACAAAAGGTTATTATTTTGACTCTTGAAAAGGTATTTATTTACACAGTTTCTCCTAAGAGTAAATGTTCTTCATAAAGCCCATTCCGCTCCTCTGCCTTTGCAGATTAAGCCTCATTGTTCTGGGTTTCTTTCTGCTTCAGTTTATGAAAACACACACGGACTTGATACAACCCTGGTGCAGCTTCAGGAAAGAGGATATTACAACAAACTCTGGTGGTGTTTGCATTGTCTAGTAAAAGATTTAAACCATGATAACATTAAGTCATTGTTTAGCTCTTCCCATGTACGGCTCCAGCTCAGTTTTTATCACCGAAATTAGCCTGGCTTTAAGTATAAATGTGTCTTTGGTGAGTTCTCTATATTTTTCTGAAAGACAGTAAGCATGTCAAAAAGATTTGTGAAACAAAATCTTTCAAGACCTGAGATGCTCTCTAAAAATAGTACTTATCTACTGATAAGGAATTTTTATTCTTTACTTGCGTGTGTATGTATGTAGCAAAATGGGTATAAAAATTGAGCAGGAAGTAAATTTTGAAGATGATAAAAATTTTAAAACTGTCTAAACATAATAGCCTCTCTGGTACTCCAGTGTTATCGATAAAGAGGTTCTGTAAATTACCAACAACCTCCTATGTGGTTTGAAAAGTTAGATTATCTCAATTCTTGCATTGCAACACATACACACTCCAAATCATACAAGCAAGGACAGGCCCACTACATACATGCACAAACAAGGTTGTTTTTTTCAGGATCTATGAATTTTTTTATCTTTGTATTCCCAGAACCAGGTACTGAAAACCTCAGTTTTAAGAAAGTGCGTAAATTGGGTTAGCCAAAAAAATCATTCAGATTTTTTTCTGTATGATGGCTCTAGTATACTTAGTTGTCTTTAACTTCATTCAAAACAATATTGTTATATTGCATTGTGACAGCTGTCATATCAGTGTGAACTTAAAAAAAAACTTGTCAAAATTGGTGAATTGTTGTGTAACCACTTTACCATTGAAATAGAAGAAAATATAGAAAATTTTCAGCATATTATGGTTTATTATTTCAGCTTTATTATGCTTATTATTATATTATTTTATTATTATATTATACTTTATTATTATTATGCTTTATTAAGAAAGGTAAAAACACAAGAAAGATTTGTGCAGTGTATGGAGAAGGTGCTGTGATGATCGAATGTGTCAAAAGTGGTTTGCACAGTTTCGTGGTACTATTGACATTTTGGCCAAATAATTCTTTGCTGTGGGACTGTCCTATGCATTGGAAGATGTTTAGCAGCACCCCTGGCTTCTGCCCGCTAGAAGCCAGTAGTGAGAGAAAGCTGATATACTCAAAATATCCAAATCAATAAAGTTATTGGTGAAATGAAAAATGTGTCTTTTATTTTATGGAAAAAACTAATGGACTTTTTGGCCGACTCAATAAATGTCAGTCAAGCGAATGGATGATCAAGGAGCGTGTTTCCAGACTCTGCGTACAGCCCCCCTAGCCCCTCTGCGCGGGGCGGCTTCTCCATGCAGCGGCGCTCCATCAGATAGCTAAGGAGAGAGAGCGTGTGCCCACAGAGCGACTAACGAACTCCCAGCTGCAGAGTGTTTTCTTCTCAATGTGCAAATTGACTGATGTCTCCAATGACTTTGAGTGACTAAACACGGATTTTTTTAAGTTAAAAGAATGAAGAAAAATATTCTCATTTTCATAGTAGCTTGTAATTTTCCTTAGAAACCTCTTTTATGAGAGATTCTAAAACTGCAAGAAAAAGAGATTTTTTTTAACTATTGTTGTTCTCTAGGGGACATTTGTCATTTCTTTGGCCATCTGATATTGAACCCTCTTGTCGTGGAAAGAGTACTCATTATCGGTGGCATTAGGGGTCACAATGTCCTGCTTTCCGCTATAGAAGGTGAAAGGAAGAAGGCTTCAGCCCCGCTGCCTGCAGCCAGGGTGCTTATTGACCAACCGGGCCTTCCTGCCAGGGCTTGGCGCTGCAGGGTGTGGACCTAGGAGGAAGGGGCGCTGAGGCCTCGCTTGGCCATCAGCGGCCATCAGCACTGGCTAGGGCAACATCTCAGCCAGCCCACTTCTGCTCTGCAGTCTCAGTGGTTTTCTTGGTTCACGTCAGTCTTCTAAGCCTTCCCTCAAGCTTCCTCATTTGATTGTACAATCCTCCCCCCACCTCCCCATAATCTTTCAAGAAATTCTATTTGTTTATGATATCTAGAGCAGGCTACTCTTCCTTACCAAAACAAAAAACAACCAAACAAACAAAGAAAATGTAATTGATACATCTCAATTACTGGTCAATAACAGAGCTAAGCTTATTCTGGGCAGTTATGAATAAAAGGAAGATAAATGTATTTATCTAATAAACTTAAGCTATATTAAGACATTATTTGTGTTCTTCCAGTCACGACACAGGGCAAATCTAGTGGCCTTTGAATCAAGGACTGACCCTACTACCATTTATTGACTGTGTGACCGAGGGCAAGACAGTTAATCTCTATGAGCATCGGTTTCCTCATCTATACACTAGAATAAAAATATCACACAGCTATGTTCTATGGAAAATATGAGATTATTCTGATCATGATAGCACTTTTAAGTCATAAACTTATTTTTATTATCCTAGGCCAGAAAATCTCTTCGGTATAATCTCATTTTACACATAATCCACATCTACCATAGTATATTTCCTACTTTCATTATTTATTTATTTATTCATTTATTTGTTTATTTATATTTAGAGAGAAGGGAAGGGAAGGAGAGAGGGAGAGAAATATCAATGTGTGGTTGCCTCTTGCACCCCCACAACCCAGGCATGTGCCCTGACTGGGAATTGAACCGGTGACCCTTTGGTTCACAGCCCACGCTCAATCCACTGAACCACACCAGCCAGGGTCTCATTTTTAGATACAGCCTGGGTGGAGGCTTCAAATTCTAGTTAAAAAAACAAACAAAAAAAAACCAGAACAAAAAAACCCCTTATTCTAACGTAAGCAGGAAAGCTTACACTATGTTGAAAAACTGGGTAGAGAACTTTCTTGTTCTCCTTTCAAAACCTAGGTTTCTCTTTGATCAGCTCCCCTCCCCCACGCACAGGCACACACCATGAGCAGCGCTCCAACCACAGCTCATTTGCTCATTGCTCACCAGCTCCTACGAGGCCACTATCCAAACTTTGGCTTCCAACTAAAATTAGTGGTTCAAACATGTTTTCCTGGTTTACTGATGTCATTTAGTATAAATTAAAGTTCTGCTCAAGGAGGCTCTTAAGTGGACATAAATGGAAGTTTTCTGGTCATGTGATGCAGGCGCAGCTGAAGGAAAGTTTTGGAAATTGAGGTGGGGACGAAACAATTGGAGGTGGCGTCGGGCTGGCACAGCCAGGGCTACAGTGTGACATCTGGTTGTTGGTCTTGGATGATGGAACATAAATTATTGCTGGGCAGCTGGTGTAACTCTTCCAGCAGAGGGCAGGAAAAAGGGGGAAGGAAGGAGGGTCCAATGTGGGGGCTACTCTTCATTGCCACACCCTGGGAACCCCCTCTTGGGCAAAGAGAGAGGGAGATGACGGGGGGCGGGGTGGGGGGAATGTTTGCTCAGGTGGACCCTTCATCTGTGCCAGTGGTTCTCAAACTTGTCTATGCATCTGAATCACCTGAGGATAATTAATAAACTCTGGAGCCCAGGCCACACCCCACGCCATGTCAGTCAGTCTCTGAGGGTGGGCCCCAGGCACTAGTACTTGCTGAAGCTCCCCTCCAATGGGCATCACAAATTTGGGGACCACTGGCCAATGTCGTTCCCATCCTCTATTTCCGTAAAGCTTGTAAACTGAAAAAGTTTCTTTTCCCTCCATTTCTCTACCTAGTCCTGGTTCTTTTGGACCCTGAGCCTCACAACAAAAGTCAAGATATGTTCATTATGTTATATCCATATACTGTGTTGCTTTGAAAATATTTCTAAAGCTTTAATCACTTTTACAACAGAAAAATACTTGCCTTAAACTCAAAGTCATTTTCTAGTATAACCGCTTTTATCGGTGGCTCATCGTTTCTCCAAGGTATTCTTTCTGAAATGAAATATTCTATTTTTGGTGTCAAATCACAGAGGATTCAACGCTTGAAATAATACTTTTTTTTTAGGACTGAAATAGTGAAAAAATACATTTCTAATCAAAATATAATTTCCAATCTATTTTTATCATTCCTATCCCAAACTGTTAAAGCCATAGCTGGTACAATTCTCTTTTTCTGGATTACAATAAGAATCTTATCAATATTGTGAGTTTTTTTGGTTAAGGAATACTTGACTAAGGTATAATAACAATAACTGCATGTTATAAGCACTTACATGTTTGATGTTTTCCTAGTGCTTTACCTACATCACATAATTTAATTCTCACAGCGTCCAGTGAAATTAATACTATAATATTATTATCCCAACTTTTTCCAGGGGTGGAGACTGAAGCTTGCTAGGGATGGAGTGCTCTAAGGTAGAGAAGTCATTTCTTTCAGAGGCAGAGAAAATGCATGAATTAACTGAAATTTAATGAGCAATTACGTGCCTAAATGTGTGCTAAGTATTTTCACCGTGTCTCACTTTATCTTCATAACCACCAACACACACACACAAATAAGACAGAATACTCTAGGGGAGAAAAACAGATCAAGAGCCTTCTCTCCTGGCTCTCTGTCCTCCTGACTTTCTCACTTCTGCTTCCTCTCTAATTATTCTCACCAACGAAATGGGGGCAGCCCCACCAGGACCTGGGACAAACAAATACTGCAGGAGAAATGCTTCCATATGTATATGTTAGATCAGTAAGTCCGAACCAGGAAGATGAACAAGTCTAAGGGTAGTGCATTTTGAAGGTAACGTAGAGGGCAAGCAAAATGTCAGGTTTTTGTAGACAGTGAAATATAAGAACTAGAACTCTACATATATAAGTGTGGTTATACTTGAAATTTCCTTGACCTGTATTCAAGATGGATATTCAAGGCTTCATATGTGTGAGTGGATTTTCTCCCCCTTAGTATTTAGTACAGACTACTTAGTGGTACTGAGAATACAGAAAACAGAAATGTAAAAAGAAGAAAATGAAGGTCACTGAACTAGAAAGGAAAAACTGTAAAGATTTTGGTGTGCATCTTTGCAATTATATCTAGCTACATAGGGTTTCGTTTTGTTTCAAAAATGGGGTCATACTGTAAAGTTGTTTTTATGATCTGCTTTTTCCACTTAATGTCATTTTGAATGTGTGTGTAGTATTGTAAGCACTTGGGTATACTGTTATGTGTTTAATTGCCGTTTGGATATTTAGATCATTCCTCAGCTTTCACTGTTGCAAGTGATGCTGTAATGTACTTACAGTTTTGCAGCTTAAAGGAAACTTAGAAATTATATGGAAACTACAGTCCAGAGTAGTCAAGGGAATTGATCGAAATGACCCGGTTGAAAGTCTGACTAACAGTTCAGACTATTGCCGGTCTGGGCCTCTTTCTTCCATACCAGTGGTTCTCAATCCCTACCAAAGATTCTTAAATCACCCACAGAGATTCTTAAAAATATCATGTCTAGGCCTCACCACAGACATTCTGGCTGATCTGGTGTGAAGCCGGGCATCCATATTTTCAAAAGCCTCTCCAGGGGTTCAGGTGTGCAGCAGGGTTAGGATCCCTGCTCTACATCAGGGGGCTTCTGGGATCACGGCCACACAGGGAGGTATCCTGGGATCCTATCAGTATTCACATCAGCAAGTTAAATGGAGAACTTGAAACATCCCACGATTATTTTTTCTTGTGCTAACAGCACCTACGTATGATACTCTGGTGACTTCTTAGTCAATTTTCATGGGGTAGTTTATCATGAAAGTTGAAAGAGAAGTGTAACTTCTCAGGTTTGAGAGCTCTGAATGTTTGCTTTAGAGCTGGGATAAGGGAAGGCCTGGAGGGCAAATGGGGAGCTACAGCTTGAGGGAAATCTGTGTTTTGGGCTCCTCACAACTACATAGTCCTTTAGCATGAGCTCTCAGCTCCCAGCCCTGAGCCCTCACCTGCTTGGTGGCAGCCAGCCTCCCCAGGCATCTCCAAGAACCCTGAGGGTGTGTTTCTGAAAACACTGGTTGGTGTCTAAACAGCTCACTGCCACAGTAAGCTGGCCTGAGCCTCAAGCCCCACCTGTCCCACAGAGATGCCAATCAGACTAGAACTTGGCCGTCCCTGTCATTTCCCTTTTCTGGCTGCAGCAGAGCTGGAAATTGTACCCCAAGGCTGGGAATGAGGAGTTTACCCACCACTCCTTCAGGTCAGACACTGAGAGTTAGAAAAAGCCTGCTTGTTGTGCCTTCCATTTATTTGCAGAAGCTTATGGAAGCAAAGTCAATTGGGCTGCAGAGCTCTAGCATTTAGTGATTCAATTGTCAGTTCATACCCACAGGTTCCATCCAAGGGCCTGGGTTGGGAAGAGTTTAGGGGCCATGCCATACTCAGGACACCACTCTCTTAGAAATTGCAGCAAAGTGCCGATTCCTTCTTCCTTATGGAGGCTTTGCTCCTGGGAACTCCTTGTTGTTCCTCCCTATGAGCTAGAGTCCTAGGATCTGCATCAGAACATGCACTGAGGGTAAATGAGGGAGTACAAATGGGAGAGATGCCTGTCCACTTACAAGAGATAGAAGAACCCGCATGGTTGTCGGATGCGGTTGTATAGAAATTCCTTGCAGACACATCACAGGGGATGAGGGAGAGTGGTGCCTGTGGGGCAGTGGTCAGGCTCGCGGACCAGCCACTCATTCCAACGCTCTCCCTCCCAGGCTATGTGGCCAAAGGCAAGACACTTCACCTCTCAGAGCTCCAGTTTCCCCATATATAAAATAGGGGAAATAATTCCCAGCTCATAAAGGTATAGAAAAGACTCAATGACACAGTATTTGTGGAAACACTTTGCATCCTGTAAGGCACTAGTTATGCATAGTGATCATGAGTTCTATTTATTCAGGGAAGGGTACATGTACCTCTCAGGAGCCTGTAAGGTTTGAGAAGTCAAGGAATTATATACAGCATCCACGTTAGCTCTAAACTTATGGGCCCAAGGAACCCCTGCATTGGTAGGGGGCCCGAAGGGTCTTCCCGTGACCACCTGGGAAGGAACAGGGGCAAGGGCAAGAGAAGAATGGATGATCCACTGGCCTACATTAGTGTGGAGTCCGGAGGAGAGACACACTGCGTACTGCAAAGGGATTTCTTTCCTCGGTTTTAATTCCAGAAATGTTTAACATATTCGCAAGGCTCCTTAAATATGTTTGGCCTTAATTAACTAACAATTCAAGGCCAGAGCACATTTCCCCTCTTTTTTTTATATCTGGTCAGTGTTTGTTTTTTGTCTTTTAAAATGAGGTGACAGGTATTGACAAATTTTAACACTCTCCTGTGTGCCATTCTGAAAGCAACAAAGAAATTAAGATGGTAATAGAGGCCATAGTTACTAATACAAACACGAGTGATAGGACATCCTGGTGTTTTTCTCATTGTTCACTTTTAACAACGTACACACATTCAGAGCAGGCGAGCAGGTGATTGCTTACAGAGGTAGACACTAATGGCTGAGGTCCATTTTTGGTTGGCAAATATTTTCCGCCCGCCAACATTTAAAAATCATGGTATTTCACACACACAAACAGGAATTCATGGATTCTTTTAAGAAAAAAAAAAAGCAAAATGATGGTACATTTGGCCCACATTTCCACATGGGAGTCAGCAAGCAGTGAAGTCTGGGCAGTCGCTGTCCGCTTCCCATCTGCAGGCGTGTGCCCAGCTTGCCGCCGCCCCACCTGGGCCTCTGCCCTCTCTCATAGCACCCACCTGGGCCCTGATGGACCTGAGCTTGGAGACCTTGAGTCACACACTGCCTCCAACCCCTAACCCTATGACCGTGTATTCCCCTTTATCTCCCGTTCAACTTCATTCCTTTATCTGTTAGCAGTCCCGACTCCTTAAGCAGCATCGTTCCTAAAGAACAAATTAGCTCCTCCTTTCCCAGTTCTTTTCTTCCTTTGCAGCTGAATCATTCTCCTTTCCTGACTCTTCCCCCATCACATCCCACAGAACTGCCTTCGCAGAAGTTGGAGAATGCCTTTATAATTATGGAGGCATAAGGCAAGACTTTCCCAGAATGAATAGTCATGACATTTCTTTTTGCAAAGATTACATCTAAATGGATATCTGAGTTCACTTCACATTTTCGTATCGCATCTACAACTGGTGCCTGAACAATAACCTAACACTAAAATTTAGAGAATAAAGTAAAGCCACACTCATTCTGAACATACTTGGTAGCTTAAAACATATTTCACCCTCAGAAATATTTTGGTGCCAAATGAGGGAGAATGGTTTATTCTTTAATTCTAAGACAAATAAGAGTTTCCAGAGTGATGGATTGGTACCGAAAGATGAACAATCAGAAATTATCTGTTTCCTGATACTGAGAGAGAGAAAATTAAGCACCTTTACATAATTCCTCAGCCCAGTGAGGAGATGATAACGGTGGAAATAAGAATTCTAAGCCAAACTGAACTGTTTCAAAATTAGATGCACTAAGGGAATAAGAGTCTAAAACTCAGAGACCAAAGACCTAACAAGCCTTCATCGTGGCCAAAAACTGGAAATCCCACAAAGGGGGCAACTGAGATGATCCCTATTATGATCGCAAACTCCGTTTGCTGGGAAAACAGGAGCCCTTATGGATCTGTTGGCGAGGGCTTGAGGTACTGGAAGAAAAGGTGTTTGGAGATCGGTCTGGGAATCTCTTCCCATTCTCCCTCCCTGTGAGTCTTTCCCACCTTTTCACCCAGCCTCCGCGTAACTTTCCAGAGTGTTCCCATCACCCCAGGAGGAACTCTCTCTCCTTTGAGTGCCTCCAGCACTTAGTACCACTCCTCACCCTTCCCTCCATTTCTCTTCGCACCCTGTCCCCACTGATGTCCTGGAGCGGCCCTGGGTGGCCAGGGTCACTGTGGCGATGGTGTGTTCCTCCGCCTAAATGTCCTCTGCTGGGAAGAAGCAGGTCAGTTGTTGAAAGCCAGAATTCTGTCTACCCAGACCTGGGTCCAAGTCTGATCCAACACGGCCATTTCTAGTTGTTGCTACGGCAAGCAAACAAGGAGGAGGTGCCTGAGGATGGAGCAATTCGAGTAGACTGAGCATGGAGGAAGAAAGCCTGAAAACTTCGGGGCCCAGAGAGGAGTGCTAAGGCTGCCAGAGTGCAGCGCCAAGGTCAGCCCACATCTGCTGGCAGCTTCAGTAAGGCCAGAGTTTTGTGATTTTTTTCTCCTTTCCTGCTTTCCTCTTCTTACTAGCTGAGTAAACTTTAAAAACCCTCAAATCAGCTGTGTGCTGGATAAAGAGGTCCTTGTCCTGAAGTGTGTCCAGAGGAGGAGAGACACTCAGAGTGGAAATAATAGTTTGTGGCAGCGGAAGGGAAGCAAAGCACACAGGCCAATCCCGGAGCCACTTCACCAAAGAAAGGGGCTCTTTGGGAAAACAGCTGCATGTGGTACCAAGAAAAAGAACTCTAGCACCAGAGAGACCGGTGTTCAAACCCCAGCCCACCAATTATCTTGAGCAAATATTTCACCTTTCTGAACCTACGTCTGCTACACAATGGAGGTGTAAAAATATCTAGCATACTGGGTGCTCTAGAAAGCTTCCAGGTGATTCCTCTAGAATCAAGAGACAGCCCCGGACCCTCATTGGCTTAGAAGGGGTCACCATGGTGGAGCCATAGGGGAAAAGAGTCACAAGAACAACAGTGCTGACATGTTCAAACCGGTGAAATAATCCCAGATCCAACCTAGCTGCAGAGCGGGCTCTGTGATTAGCCCAGCACGGGCTAATCGCTGTTCCTCGCAGGTAAATGCACTTCTTAGCAAGCCGATCAAACTTTAAAGGCACTATCCCACTGGATTTCTAAGTAAATATTATTTCAGATGAACTCATTTGGTAATGCAGTAATATATGTTCAAAAGGTATAGCACATAAATTGCCTCTCCACACATTGGAACTCCTATTTCTGTTTCCCTTGGTTTAAGACAGACAAATAGTGTCCCCTAAGGTTTACTCATTGTAGAGGCCCGGGGCCCCACAAATAAAAGAGAAAGGACATTGCCACTTGCTCTTCAAAGCCAGGTCTGAGTGGCAGCATGCCCTTTATGAAGTCGTCCTTCCTGGCTACACCCTTTCAAGAACAGCTGATTGCTGCGTTTGTTGCGCCTCTACAATATCACCCACATATTTCTGTAACAGCCCTGATCACGCCGTCTTGAAATGATTTATTTATTTGTCTGTCCCTACACAGATTCTAGGTGATATGATCTTCAAGGTCAGGGGCTGGGTTTTATTTTTCTTTATACTTCCAATGCCTAGCACAGTGTCTGGCCCATAGTAGGTGCTCGGTGTTGAATGCATAGATGAACAGGCAAACAAAGTAACAAGGAAATGGTCAGGAAGGAGATGTAGGTATTAAGGGACCTCCTTGTAGTTCTCTCTATTCCACTACACTTTTCCTCACTTCTCCCATCCAAGCATCCTACCCTGCCTGTCTTGCTAAGGATGTCTCAAGAAGCATCACTTTGGCATATAGATTGAAGTATTTTTGTTCTCACAAGACAGCTAGTATGGAGAGAGATGTATGTAAATCAGGCCATGAAACCTGTAGCCTGGAAAGCCACTGGACATGGTCCTGGTCAACTAGATGTTCATGGAAATTTCTGTGCGAGGCTTCTGAGAGAACCCTTCAAAAAGGGGCACACTTAATTGTCTTTTGCTCTCTGTCTTTCCTACTTGCCTGGAACATG
This sequence comes from Desmodus rotundus, assembly GCF_022682495.2. NCBI lineage: Eukaryota > Metazoa > Chordata > Mammalia > Chiroptera > Phyllostomidae > Desmodus > Desmodus rotundus. Next base: position 173,452,469 of record NC_071387.1, read on the forward strand.
GATACAATTTCTGAGGCTGAAGCAGCAATTTTGGGAGCTTGAGGAAAAGGCCTAGAGCACTACAGAAACCTCAGCCCTGATGTTCTTGAATTATGAACCGATGCTTGCTATCCCCTACTGCTGGGTTTTTAATTATGTGAGACAAATAAATCCATATGTGTTTAATTAAGTCACTGAAATCTGGTCTGTGTTACTTGAACATGAAGATGATTCCAAATTGATAATCCAGTCTTTTTTTTTCCTCACACCTCCCAGGGCTGGTTCACCTTTGGACATTTTATACTTGCTATTTCCTGTGCCTGAAATGCTTTCCTCTTGGACATCACATGACTGATCCCTTCTCTAAGTCAGATTTTAAGTTAGAATGCCTGTTCCTCAGAGGGGCCCTTCTGAATACCCTCTCTGAAAACAACTTCCTGCACTGCACCCATCATTCTTTAATAGCATCATCCTATCCGATTTTCTTCACTGCATTTATCACCACTTGAAACGTTCTCTCTTTGGCTTGTTTCTTTTTGTCTTAGTCCATTTGAGCACTATAACAAAATGCCGCCAACTGGTCAGCTTGTAAGTAACAGCAATGTATCGCTTATGGGCTGGAGTCTCAGAAATCTGAGATCAAACACCGGCGGGGTTGTGTTTGGTGAGGACCCTCTTCCTGATTCATAGCTGGTGCCTTCTCACTGCATCTGACTTGGGGGAAGGTGTGGGGGGGTCTCTTTTATAGGGGCACTAATCCCATTCATGAGGGCACCACCCTTGGGGGTTTAGGCACCTCCCAAATGCCCCACATCCCAATACTATATCATATTGGGCGTTAGGATTTCTACATGTGAATTTGGTGGGGATGCAAATATTCAGACTATAGCAATTTTCAATCATCTCCACCAGGGACCTTGTCTACTTTGTTCAGAACTTTGTATCTGCGGCACCTAAAAGAACATGTGGCCTGTGGTGAATGCTCGATGAGTAGGTTCCCAGGAGAGGAGACGACTTCCAGAGCTGGAAATGAATATACGTCCCCACGGGAAATACTGTCACAGATGTTGAATGGGTTTATAGTTTATGGAATTAGAGGCTACAGAGCCCCATTCAATCTTAGGTAGATTTTTTTAAAAATTGATTTCTTGAGTGTCACTCCTTACGTCCTTGCAAGCCCTATCCCATTTCACATCCTGTCTTGTGAAAATTATATCCGAGCCCTTTCAAAGGCACCTTGCCTAACTCCCTGCCCTCTGTGTGGTTTCCTGAACCACTCGCCTTTTCCAGCAGTCCGTTTCAAAGCAGGACAATCTTATTCCATTTGAGACCCTGCCTTCTGTTCTGGTTTCCGTGTGAGGAGCATGGCGGACTATGATGAGATGCCTAGTGAGACCTTGAGATTGAGGAGAGTCAATTACTTCTTTTAATGGCTAAAGAGTATGCCTTACATTAAGAAAACATGGATGTATATTGATAGGACAGGGCCATCCTGCTACACACACCGAAGGAATAAAGAGCAGACTGTTTGAATAGGTAAAGAATTTTTACAAGTTCAATGGTAAAAGAGAAGTCTGGGAATACAGGCTGGGGGCTGTGACCGGCTACGTTGTTTCTCAGCATCCATCCTCTCCCTTTTGCTTAGTAATAAAATTCTCCTTCACTTCAAGGTGGCAGTGACAAAGACTGCATTTCCCAGTCCTCCTGGGGTTAGGCGTGCCCTGCCCTGCAGCTTTGGAAGCAGCTTTGTTTGGGACCACACCCAGAGGGCTGACTCAGCTTGGAAGTGGGGTCTTTTGCCCTTTGTTTTTCTTCTAGTCTGGACCTTGGACTAAGGGTGGGGCTCCTGTAGTATCTTGTATCCTAAAGCGAGGTTGAGGGAAGTCAAAAACTAGGACCTGGCGACAGAACAGTGACTTCGTGGAGCCACAAGATGACTTCTGAATTGCTCATTCCAGGGCTGCTGTTCTGTGGGAGAATAAACCCTGGCATCTTTAAGCAACTGCTCCTTTGAATTTTTTGTTCAATGTTGCCAAATATAATACATTTTGATAACGATGCTCACTAGGAGAGCTTTCAAAATACCCCAATACCCAGGCTGCATCCCAGAGCGTTTAAATCCGAAACCCTAGGGATGGCACTCAAGCACCAGCAATTTTTCAAAGCTTCCCAAGTGGTTCCAATGCACAGCCCAGGTTGAGAATCACCGCTTCAGGCGGACAGGCCTTGTACTTAGCGTGTTCAAGAATCTCCTGGGGGACGGGGCGGTGCTTGTTAAAAATTTGGATTTCTAGGCCTTACTCCTCAGAGATTTTGCTTCTCTAGGCCTGAGGCTACCCCAGGGGATTCTGAGACAAGCCATCCAGGAATCATGTTTGGAGAAACACCTCTTTCGACAATGGGGAATCTTTGGAAGTTTTAAAGTAAAGAAATGGTGAGATCAGAGAAGAATTTTAGGATTCTCTGGATCTAATGAATAAATTGAAAAGAAGAGGTGACAGATTGGTAGTAAAGAGACCCACTGGGAGACACTACAATAATTGATGGCCTGAGGGGACAGGATTCTGAACTAAGAGAGTGGTCAGAGAGATGGGAAAAAAGAGAGACAATAGCTACTGAAAAAGATAAAACAATAAAGGACTTAGTAGCAGACAGAGTCTGGGTGACATGGATCTCAAAATACTTATTCTTAGTGGCTGAAGACTCCACTCGGGGTTTGGCTTCTTCTGGTGAGAATGTATTTCCCACCTTTTCTCCAGGTCAGTTCGATTGCTGTTGATCACTGGTTTCCTGTATCTCTACAGCTGCAAATGGTAGGTTGGTTTTTGCTAACCTGACAGTGTCTAGAGTTTCCCACTAGACAGGAAGCCTTTCTTGGCTAAATCAGCTCTTCTATTTAAGGGCTCAGACTCTTTATCGTAACAAGAGTCTATTTCACAGATTTTAGTCTTTGTTTACATATATGTATTGAGACAAACAATGAAAGGTTTTTCATGAGGTTTTTTTTTTTTTAAAGTCATGTCTTGTAGAGTAGAGGAAATAAATGAACAGACCGGTGGTATACCTACCACTCTGGAGCTAGGATTCATGCACATATCTTTCTGGATCAGGCACAGCTAAACTTTTAAGGGCTAAAAGTTTAAAGAATGGATTTAAAAGGTAATCTCAATGGAAAATGGTTATGCAACTATTCAGTATAAGCCACCAAGCAGACAGATGTTGGGATGATATCCTATCAGGTAATCTCCATTAGACACAATGCGTGTTTGAGTAATTCTGAAGGACACCCCCCCCCCCCCCGGTTTGTTGTAATAATAAACACTGTGCCCCAGAAATCTACCTTAGATGTGCTCCTCAAGCCCTCCTTTGTTTAACAAATGAACACTATGGCATTCCAGTTACAATCCAGAAAAAAACCAATACAGTCAAATACAATAGAAATGTCATAAAATGTAAGCTAATCTAATTTTTCAAGTCTTACTAAGGTCTATGTCAAGTCACAGTTTCTTCTGAGACCAGATTTTCAAACACTAAAGTCTCCTTAATGACCAAACTAGACATGCATGTCCTCACCGAGCGCGCCGCTCAGGTTCAGACGTGCATGAACACAGCCTTGCTCTCTTGTACTTCACAGTATGAATAATAAAGTGATGAATTTTCCTAAAGTTTGGTTTAGCATCTAATTTCCCTCTAATTGGAAAATCTATTAAGAGTGCTCTAACAAGGTGAAGGCCCTTAAATTGTTCAAACGGGAAAGGGCTAAACTTCAACAAGCAACCAGAGAGCACTTGTCTAGACTCCGTACCGCATTTCGTCTCGTTGCCAATAATGGCCCTCTTCTTTAATCCGATGTGAGTCAGCATTTTGTCACTTGTTCTAGAGTACGCTTATGGTCCTTCAGCAGCAGCATGAACACCGCCAGGTGACAAGGACCTGCTCAGTGCTCCCATGCACACCTGAGAACGCGAGTGCCCCTTGTGGGGACTGTCAGGGGCCTCTCCTACACACCACTCCCCTGCCCTGCCCCCGCCAGGATTCCCTTCTGCAGTAGGATTTTGGTTCCATTTTCAGATACTAGTCATTAAATTGGTGAGAGCGAGATGCTAACCATACTGAGGATTGAGCACCTTCGTGAACACATCCATTTCATACGGAAAGCATTCTATTCCACAGCCACAACCCCCACCCCTGCCACGAGCTACAGTCTTGCACATGATAAAACTTCGGGCGCTGGGAAGTTTTTGTGCAAAAGTGTTGAGAGAGTATGTAGATAGTTCTGGGCAAAACTCCATCCACACTGAGCAAAACAAGACGAAGTGTGCATCCCGCTGCAGATGGTTCAAGAGAATTTGCTGTGGGTTGAATTATGTCTGCCCTCCCTCCCCCGAATTCATATGTTGAAGTCCTAACCCCTAGCACCTCAGACTGTGACCTTATTTGGAAATAGGTTGTTACATGTATAATAAGCTAAGTTAGCATGAGGTCCTATTCCAGTAGGTTGGGCCTCTACTCCAATATATAACTGGTGTCCTAATAAAAAGAAAAAAATTGGGCATAGACATATACACACAGGGAGAGGGACATGTAAAGATGAAGGCAGAGATGCTTCAACAAGACAAGGAGTGCCAGTGAACCACCAAAAGCTAAAGGAGAGGAGCAGATTCTTCCTCTCAGCCCTCAGAAGGAGCCAACCCTGCTTACACCTTGATTTTGGACTTGAGGGACAAGACATTTCTGCTGTTTAAGCCACCCAGTTTGTGATACTTTGTTGCTGTAGCCCTAGCAAACTAAGAGAGAATTATTCTCCCAGCATTATGGCTGATGGATAGCATATTCTGTTGGTGCAGCTATTACTCGCCTTTCACTCTTTGACCAGCAGGAGTTAAACATTTGAAAGCAAAACACCTGTACTAGGAAGGAAAATTAAGGACAGAGTGGGTGGCTCGGCACGCCTGCCAACCAGGCCTCTGTTACCTACACTTAAGTCCTCCTGCAGCATGTGGAGCAAAGAAAGGTGAGAAAGTGGCCTCCAGGGTCACCAAGCACTTAGTCTTCTACCACCTTACATAACTGCTGCTGCCTCAGCCCCCTGTTGAAAGGGGGAATTAGTGAATGGGCCTCGGTGCTCTCCTCCCCTTCCCCCACCTCTCAGCTTGCCAGGAAACAGAATAGGAAACAGAAGAACCAGCTAGAAGTGGGCCTGAAAAACTAGAGCAGCAAAGTCAACTAGGAGTCAAATAAAACTAAAACAGACCCCTCCGATAAATAAATAAATAGAAGAAAGAATGCGAGGAGAGATGTTAGGGGGAAAGTAGAGGAACACAGGCATAGTTGGTCAGAAAAATAATTGCTGGAGAGAAAACCCTGAAATTTGTGGGACTGGAGCTCTAAGATATTCATTATATTATTCCAGAAAAGCCATTAGGAAGTTAAGATTCTTTTTATGTTCACAGCTTGGCAAATTATTTCTGGAATTCAATCTTCAAACTTCCTCCATGTGCTTGTCTTCATAGCTCTGCTCCGTAAACCAAGCCCGTGTGCTTCTGCATGAATTGACTTAGCATACTGGGGCATGAAGTCACAAACGCACCGCTCAGATTCAACCCTCTCACTGAGATGGACGGAGTTTAACAGACTTGTCCAACGTCACATGGATTATACTAGAGCTATATGAGTAGATTTCATAAATATTATATGATTTATGAAGCATCCAGGCCAACTTATACAGAGAAAACATTTCTAAACTACTTTTGAACCCTCACATTTCCATAATCTTTTTAAGGTCTTAAAGAAGAGGCCTTTTGATAACCACCTGGGAAATGTCAACGTAGAAAATTCATCGGAACATAGTGTAAGAAACTAAGGTAAAGCAAATTTATTCCAGCCAAAACATTTATTTGAAAAATATTTGATGGATAAATATATTTTTATATAAATGTATCTTGACCACTTGAATTTTAAATCTTATTGATAATTACACTAACAATAAATGACATTTACTATCTTTTAAGTGCTTGATGGATGGTAACTCACTCAATCCACATGATACTCGTATCCTTTGGTCCCATGATTTACTAATCCCATTCTGCTGACTAGGAAAGTGAGGCACAGAGAGATAATACCTTTGTCCGCAATCACACTATCTGTGAATGGTGCGGCTGAAACTTGAACACTGGCAGTTTAGCTCCCGAAGTCTATGTACTTAACCACTATACCAGGCTACCAGTTACCACCCCGTGAAGCAACCTGCCTATCAATATACGTGTATCCCTAATCAGTGGTAAAGCCAGGATTTTATCCAGGTCTAATCTGATTTAGGAGCAATGCTCTTTCCCATCATGCACTACACTGCCTCTCACATTATCATACTTAAACTTCCACGTTTGCTTTCATCAGCAGACACTGGCAGAAGGCAGTGAAGAAAGTCCAGTGCAATAGACACCACAGAAGCAGTACAGGAGAAGGAATCTGAATCGCCAGCCCGCCAGCCCCAGCACAAACTCTCAGGGTTCACTGGAGGATGTTGGCTCCTCCAGGTCACCCCCAGCTTGTGTACTGTGCTCTGTTCCTCTCTCTTCATTCTCAGGAGGTGGTGTGGTTGACGGAACAGGTGCTGGGCTGGGCAGTGAGAGACCGGGGTTCCAGTCTTAGAGCAGCCGCGGCGGGGCAGCGTGCCACAGACAGGCTGGGCATTGCACACCTGGCTCCCTTAATCCTCTCAACGGCGGGAGTGAGCAGGACCCTTAGTTTACAGGTGAGTGAAATGGGATTCAGAGAGTTAAGTCTAATTCCATCAAGGTCACAAAAGATGTTATTCTGCCCAGGCCTGCCTGAATGCAAAATCTTCCTGTTTACTTGACCACGTGCCTCTAAAGTCACTTAAATCCTCTATATCTTAAACTCTTCAAATATAAAACAAGGTAATTGTGCTAAATTAGTTCTCTCTCTGCCATGGAGCCCTAGGGATTCTTCAAAGATGTCTCAGGAGTCATTTTGGGAAGTCCGAGGAGACAGGGCCAAGACAGCCACACACACATACACACCCACACACTCACACTCACCCCTCCCCCCGACACCGACCCAACATACACACGCAGCAGTGCAACACCAGTTGGGCCTTATAATTCTGGCTTTTTATATTTCGATTGAAGGGGGGACTCTGCTGCTAAAAAGTCTGGGGGCCACTCTACCAAGTGATCTTTAAGGCCCCCCTTAGCTTTAATATCTAGGAGAGGATTAGCATTGTAAAGGGACAATAATTGTGGTTAATTAAGCCAGTCAATCAGAGGAGACATATGATTCACCTGGCTGGCTCAGTCCAGAAATCATCAGACGGCCTTAAAGAAAAGGCTGGCCCTGGCTGGCGTGGCTCAGTGGATTGAGTGCCGGCCTGTGAACCAAAGCGTTATCAGTTGGATTCCCAGTCAGGACACATGCCTGGGTTGCAGGCCAGGTCCCCAGTAGGGGGCGCGTGAGGCAACCACACACTGATGTTTCTCTCCCTCTCTTTCTCCCTCCCTTCCCCTCTCTCTAAAAATAAATAAAATCTTTTAAAAAAAGAAAAGAAAGAAAAGACTGTACCCAAACTTCTGCTGATCTAAACACAACCTGAGGGAGTGTTGCGATTGTGTGTGTATGAAGATGGCCTTTAACCCACAGCCAGTCAGTGAGAAACACAGTTCTTTTGTGGTCACGGGTCCTCGGTCCTTGAGGGTTTCAGTTGGGCAGGGATGGAGCATTTGTGGTTTGCTTAATTCAAAGGCATTGTTTTTTCTCTTTCTATTTTATCTCACTTCCTCTTCTTTTTTACCCTGTCCTCCTTCAACCCTGTCTCTCTCCTCTGGCCCCAAACCAGGTGGTAGACAGGAAAGGAGGGGTCTTTGTTGGTGAGAAGTGAGTGACTTCATTTACTTCTTTTCCTCACTTGTAATCCCACACAGAGCAAACACTAGGGCTTAGACGCTAGCAATCAGGCAGGCGTCTTGATGAATGCGTGGAGAGCCAAGTTTTCTTTCCCATCCCTTGTAGCTCATTCCCTTTCAGTAACAGTTACATATGTAGGAAAGAATAAAGCCAGGGGAAGGCAAATGTTAATTATGGTGATGGTGATCACACCTTAAAAAAAAACAACTGATGTATACTTTACACTCCTTAAAATTCACACATTTAAGTATACAGTTCAGTGGTTTTCAGTAAATATAGCGTTGCATAACCATCACCATAATTCCACTTTAGAACATTTTCATCTCCAAAAAGATCCCTTAGGCTCATTTGCAGTCACTTCCTGTTCCCACCCCCCGCCCTAAGCAACCACTCATGTACTTCTGTTTCTTACAGATTTGCTTTCTCTGAGCAAATATAAATCCTATAATATGTGGTATTTTGTCGCTGACTTCTTTTGGTTCGTACACTTTTTTTGTGAGGTTCATCCATATGTTGTCAGTATGTCTTAGTACTTCGTTCCTTTTTTACATAACACTTTTTTGAATGGCAGCATTATATAGAGGAAAGATCGGGAATTTCAGGAGCACGCAAAGGTAGGGCTGAAGCAAAGTTGTGCTGATTGTTAGGTATGTAGTTTTGGGGGGTTCCTTAACCTCTCTGAGACCCATTTGTAGAATAAAGATAATATTCCTCCTTCAGAGGATTCTTCCGTGGATTGTGCCACAAATATTGGGCTCTCAAAAAATCCAGACTTTTCTACACATTCCCCCAAAACTTTTGCTTTACTTACCTAGCATGCTTCAAATTTTAAAATGAATTCTACAGCCTCCCTACCAGCCTCCACCTCAAGTCTTAAATGAGAACCCACATAACTAGCAGCATCAGGAATGGAATTCCGCTAAGGGAATTATATTCTTCACTAATGGAGCCCAGATGGTGAGAGCAAAAGGGATTTCTTCCAGTTATATTGCTGTCATTTTTTAGAAAGGTTAAACTGTATTTAATTAATATTTTAAGGTGGAAACCATTTCAAATTCTACCCTAGAATATTTTATTGAGTTGGCCTTACCTTTGCAAGGCTTTAAGTACAATGTATTTTCCCATTAATTCTTATAAAACTGCCCCTGATAACACTGACCCTCAGGTAACACGTGAGCAGGGAGCAAAGGGCTGCAAACCCCTGGGTAAAGAAAATCCACCTCAAATCCTCAAAACTCAACTTTTAGGCATTAGTTTCAGGATCTTTATTTCCTAAGCCTTTAGAGGAACCTGAGTTACATACGTAGTAAAGTAGAATAAATTGATCGCCTTATTCATTTTGGCAGTCCACCTTCTCTGATTAGGATGTGTCCTCAATTTGAATGCCAACTTAAAGGGACCATGGATATAACCCCACTGGACGCCCTTGGACACAAAATTTACTCTTTAGCCCAAAGCATAAAATAAACTGTTCTAAACCTGTTTTTCCTTCTGAATCATTGTTTCTGTAATCATTTTTAATTCATCACTATTCCCCTTTCTGTTTTTTTTCTCCATTCTTATCTGATACGTATCATAGTTGCATTTCTTCCCTCAATTCCTGAAACAATTTCCCTCCGCCTTCTAGACTCACTTCCTGCTAAGTACGGTATACCAATTAAAACAGAAAAGGACAAGGCTTCTCAATATTTCTACTGAATAAAATAGGTTTGTAACATATTTTTTCTCACTCACTTCAAGGAGATTAGTAAAATGTATCTATTTTTTTTTCATAGAAAATGCCTGTTTTCAAATGTAGACTAGGTATTAAGAGAGGTAACATATGGCTTCTTAATCTTTATATCCCAGTAATGGTCACTATGCATAACACTGGCATTAAATATTATGCCATATGTCAAACACTGGTATCTCCCTCCCCCAAAGGCACACACACAAAAAATACAAAACAAGAAAAAACTTCCCTTTTGCATACTACAGCAAAGAGAGTAAATTAGATCCAAGACTTCATTTTAGGGATTTTACTTTAAGTGGCATCACAGGAATTTATCTCATGATATAAATAGTTGAGTGAATCTGGGATTTACCAAAGATTTTCCCTTTACTGAACAGGGCTTTTGTACAGATGTTTAGCAGCAGATGACAAAATAATCTTAAGGCATGATGATTATACTACCCTTGATGATGCTTTGGCGGATAGTTTGTTTAGAGAATCCTGATCTCAAGATGATTGGTTAAAAGCCCAAATCTGCAGGGTTCACCTGTGAGGCCTTGGCTACCAAAATATCTCTCAGTATGCTCGCATGCTGTGTGTGAATAACCACCTAACGCCAAGCGTCTCCTACCCTGAGATGGCTGCAAGTTTTTGGTGCGCCTGACGGGCCATTTCACAGCCTCTGGTTCTTGTCTTGTGCATTTCCGTCCGGAGTGAAGGGCAGCTGACCGAGACGTCCCCAATAGAAATGACCAACTCTCGGAACAGGGCCACTTGCGTGTTGAACTCTTGGACAAGCTGGAAAAGAAGGGAGTTTCTTTCAAGAAACACTTACCAGAAAATTTCCTATTTGGGGGTACATAAATAGGGGCTTCGCTGACACTGGATCCTCCCCTCAATCTCCAGCTTAAAAAGCCTACGAATTATTTAAAGATCAAGAGACAAAGATGGTAAATTCTCTTTTTCCTAGGCAAGTGGTTCCTCCCCCCCCCCCCCCATCGGTAAGTCCGGTCCTGGAAGCTCTATTTCCAGACCTACTCGCCCCCACCCGTTCAGACTCGGTTTCTGAAGACCGAGAAGGCATATTTGGAGCGTTCCCATTGCCACTCCCAGGTCACTGGAGAGCGTTGCTGGGAACTCTCCCACAGAACTCTCCCGTCTCTCACAGCTAGGATACGAATTTGAAGTTGCGTGGGGATAAAGGCCAAAGGCGGGTTGTAATAGGCAAACTATTCACCTTCTGCGGTGCCACTGAACTACTCAGACTCCAGAGCCTGATGGGAAGACCTGCCACAGCTTCTGAGATGGAACCTTCGTTCCCTCCGCATCGCCCCGCACGCTCTGTTTGGGTTTGTTTTCTACCGTCTCCCCACAAAGCAGCACCCCCACCTCCCTGTCCTTTCCCTCCCTGGTGAGCAAGCCAGTTCACGGTGTCTTCCGTATCCACCATTCTCAGAGGGGTTAGAGGCACAACCCCAAGATTCTTGCCCGTGGTACTTCTTTGAGGGGCCATTACCACCACCTGGGTGTCACCCCGAATCTGGAGGACTGCAGATTTAAAAATAGTGCTTGTGCACGTGATCGGCATGGAAGCGCTAAGGGTGGGGGAGTGGCTGGCACTCAAACAAATGATTAACATACACGATTCCCCCACCTCCTCTTCCTCCAAAAAAGAAAAAAAAAAAGGCGCAGTTTTCACCTACCATCTTGCAGTCGTCCAGGGTTCGCTGTGTTTTGTGGGCGCAATCGGAGCCGCTGCCCCTGCGTTCCCACTCCCCGCTCTGCAGCTGGGGCTTGTTGAGCTGAAAGATCGAGGAGCGGGTGGACCGGCTGGGGCGCTTTTTGCGCCCATTCGGTGCAGAACTCATGCATACACATCCACCAAGCCGAAGCCACTGGTGCAGTGCGCCCCGGCTCGGGCGGCCCAGTCGTTGCCCTGCTCGCTGCCGCCAAGCAGCCGGAGCAAGAACCAGAGGCGCGGCACTCACAGGGTTGGGGCTGGCTGCGCGGGTGGGTAACCTTCAGCTTGAAGGAGAGCCGGGGAAGCGCTGGCTGTGCCGTGCAGCATCGCTTCAACTAGCAGCGAGGAAGAGGCTCGGTCAAGTTCTGCTCAGCAGCATTGCCGGCCCTGTCCCGGGAGCTGGGCACTGGCGCGGGCTCGCACCGCCTTCCCCTCGGCATAGATTGCGAGGCTGGACGAGAAGGAACGCGCCTCCCCGCGGTTCTGAGTTTCCATTCAGATGGGGGAGCAGCTTTCAAAGCTTGTGCTGCAAGGTGGGGGGCGAGGGGAGGGGGGCGAGTGTAGCTCTTGCTTCAGTGTCTTCCCGCGGAGGAGCTGGGCTCGTCTTTCCCCTCCCTCCCCGGTTGCCAGGCCTGGAAGGGCTGGCAGTCCCCGAAGCAGGCAATTGGCTTTAATCTGCTGCCTTGATCCCTTGTCTCTATGGGCTTCTCTGTTTGAGGATCCCAAATGAATCTGTGGTGGGACTGGCGGACGCAGGGAGTCGGTCCGCTGACGTTCTCCTCGGCCCAGCACATTGATAGGACCGGAATACTAATGTGATCCGTCCATACAACCCTCTCCCCGCTCCACAGTTTATGTACTTACCCAATCAAATCCCCGGGAACATCAATGGCAATATTACTTCATCTGCTCTATTATTAGAAACGAAAAGTGTCACCAGAGTGGAGCACATTGTCACATGCTGGGATCTAAACAGGGATTTCAAATCAACTAGTGTGGGTTTGAGGCCTCACTGTCTGAGGCAGCAGCCTTGGGCCACAGGCTATGGAAGCCCAAACCTAGGAGGGGGTGAGGTTTTTATTCCAAAGGAAGATGTCTCGATACCGTAATAGGAAAGCTTTGTTTCCCTGAGTTTTGTTCTTGTGGTGGTGTTTTTGCTTTTTGTCTTTGAGAAGAGGGACAGGAAGCCAGTGGGGCAGAATGCACTGGGGCCATCAGTCAAATCGGTCTTCATCTCATCCCGTTTTAATTAGTAAAGTTTGGGTTTTGCATTCCAGAGTCTCAAGACCCCCTGCTCTGAGAGCTTCCCAACAGAGACATGCACAAGTGAGAGCCAACAGGCCTCCCTGGCCACTCAGAATGACCCTCTTCTCCTTAATGGGACATCAGTAACACAGAGGTCTAGGGAGTTGGCCCCCAGAAACTGGAAAGGACGCCTGCATGAAAGAGGATGGGAGTGAGCTCCTGGGCCATTTACGTCCATCCTTACCACTTACAGACTGAGTTTCTTCAGGGAGGAAGAGAAGTGAAGTGAGCATTCAGGTCCTGTGCGCTGAGAATGCTGGTTGCCAAGGCAGCTTTGGAGGGGACAGATAAAGAGGGCTGCCGCAGGGGAACTAATTATGTGTTGAGAAGCCTCCTGAAGAACAACAGAGCTTCCTGATCAATTTCATAGGGGGATGTGTAGAATATACATAGGGATAGGGAGAGCCAAATATAGGCAGGAAGGCTAACACCGTAAAGAGGTTAGTTTTTTTTTTTTTTTACACAAGTCAGGTAAAAATAATGGGATGGTGTGATATAATAAGAAACATACTTGGTCTTTGTCCCAGTTCCTGACACCAAGCTCCTAAAACCCTTGGACCTTCATAAGTCATAAGGGTGGTAAGCCTCTTGTCACCAGAAAGACCAAGTCCAAGCCCACTCCCCCTCAACTTCTGGGGAGAGAGAAAGGGGCTGGAGATGATTTAATCATGAAAACCCATAATGAGAGCTTCATAAAACTCCCTAATTGATGGGGTTTGGGGAGCTTCTGGGTTGAAGACATGGAGTCTCTGGGGGCAGGTTTGCTCAGACAGGGCATGGAAACTTGTGTCCCCCTTCCATACCTTGCCCTGTGCATCTCTCCTGTTTGGCTCTTCCTGAGTTGTATTCTTTATAATAACACATAAGGAGAGTGTTTTCCCAAGTTCTGTTAGTCATTCTAGCAATGATTGAATCTGAAGGGTGGAATATGTTGGAACCCCTGAATTTGTAGCCGGGTCGAAAGAGAGTGTGGGTAACCTGGGGACTTGATACTTGTGACCCATCTGTGAAGACTGCGGGCAGTCTTGTGGGACTGAGCCCTTAAACTTGTGGAGTCTGGAGACAGAGTTAGTGTCTGAATTGAATTGAATTGAATCAAATTGAGTTGAATTGAATTGCAGGACACGCATTTGGTTTTGGAGAGTTGGAGTAGTGTTGAAAAAGATACCTTGTGTTTGTTGGGGAGGAAAATAAACTAATAGGTAGACATATGATGGGTACTCAGATGTATCTGCACATTACTTCACAAAAAATTGAGAGTCAGTTTTTCCTAACAAAGAATGGGGGAGAAAGGTGTCAGTATCCACCCAAGGCCTTGGTGTGCTGATGTTTTCCAGGTGTTTAGATGGCCCAGAGGCCAGGATGAAGGGCTCTTCCACTGGCCAAATCTCTGCAAATATAGGAATACAACAGAAGTTAACTCTTCATCAACTCTGTTCCTCTTTCCCTTGGTCTCAATTTTCTTTCTACTTCCTGTGATTAGAGGAGAGCTTGAGGAACACATTAGGCGATTTGGTGGGATTTGCTGGAATTTAGTGGGTGATTGGGATGCAGAGGAGGAAGGTACAGGGGGGTGTTAAGGGGCTTTAGGAAAGGAGGGATAATAATAATTTGTAAACAGTTTAAGTGCTGTAACATAAACCCTGTTTGTTATCACTATCTACTCCCCACCCCAACCCTGAAAGTCTGCTCAGCCCAAGGTTGGAGTTGCTTTGGAGAGTTAAAGGAAAAGGGGCTGCATTTTACATGTGTGTGGGCAGAGGACAGAGAAAACAGAACGCTGGAGGTCAGGCTTCTGGACATCCTTTGCCAGCACTCTGTCACTTGATCCCTTTTCCCTGCAGGGAAGTAGTGACTGCCACCAGATCTGAGCCTCTCAAAGTACCTCAGTAGTAGGTTTATACTCCAGCTACAACCATCTGGTTTCTACTCCCTCCTACCCCCCGCCCCGCTTCTTCTGCCTAGAGACAATTTCAACAAATGAAAAGAAAAAAAAAAACCCTGCAACACAATTGCACCGCCATGTTGTATGCCATATTTCATGCAGGAGGTGGAGGGAGGAGAAAAATGGGTCAAACTTGGTGCCACATCTGAAGGACTGCAAATTTGGAAACCCACAGGGGGATTAAGCAGAAACTGTCATTTGTAGGTGCAGCCCAAGCCATTTTTCTGAGAATGGAGAAATATAGCATCCATCCCAGAGCTGTCTCTCCCAGGGACAAATGCTGTAATCAGAATAGCAGCAGGCAGGCTTAGTTCCCTCACCTTCCCCCACATTCAAAACAGCATGCATTTACATTCCTGGGGCTGTCTGACTGCCAAATAGAAGGATGGATGCAGTTGGAAATTCCAACAAGGGCATGTTTTCTGGTTATCCAGACCCAATTTTTGCACAGCTGCATTAATGGGTCCTCCATACATTTATGGCTTTGACCTGGGTCACATCCTAGATCCACTCCAATATAAGATCCACCGTGTGGTTCATGTTTTCTTAATGGCAATTTTAGGGAATTCATTTTGATTTGGAATTCTAAGAAAATGAACACTAGTTTTGAGTGAATGTCAGCAACTTGGTAAGTTTCCTCAAATCGGTGCTGTCAGAAGCCCTGGTGGGGCCCAGAGATAGCCGTCACAAACTGGACTGGCCTCTCATGAAAGGAGATGCTGGGAGGCAGGTTTCTTCTTGGAGTAAAGTTCAAGGAGGGGCAAAAATGAAAAAGGACCTTAACCTGTGTGAGTCTGGGATAGAGGCAAAGAAAAATACATTAAGATGGTGAGTTCTGAGACATTGGAGAGATCTGAAGGGAATAATCAAGTTATTTTCTGTTAGTGTCAAGAGAGATTAAGTTATTGTGAAGAATTTAGTGAATAAACTATCTAATAAATGGTTTATTTCCACTAAAAACAAGCAGAAGTACAATATATCAGGAACACTTATTTGTTAATTTTACAAATAGTTTTGAGTGTTTTTGTTAGCGCAGTTCAGGGTTTTGTTTGTCTTAGAGCTTATATAATTTGGGGGCCCTTATTTAAGAAAAAGTATCCCCAAAATTAAAAACAAAATTCGATAAATGGTCTCAGATGGAGCCTGTGCCAGCGGGGTTCCCTGAAGGTCAGGCTTCCTCACTTGTATTTGGTGTCTGTCATATGCACTGTGGGCATCTGGTGTTTTACCTCCTTTGTTTTTATTCCCCTTTCCTGATGATAGAACTTTAAATTTCCTTTGAGAAATCAGTCTTCTCTCACCTGTTGTCACCTGGCTCATGGGTGGACACATGACTCAGACAGGCCAATAAAATTATTCCATTCTAGTTGCCACAGTGATTGGTTTAAGAATGGGTATAAAAATCTAAGCTGAACCACTAAACTTTACACCTTGGGTCTTGTCTCTTTTAGAACTATTAGGTTGAAACATGAAATTGCCATTATTCAACAGTTTTTGACTTATGTAAATGCAGTTTTATATATTCTAGGCTAATATTAAGAGTTTCTGGTTTTCTACAGTGATAAAATCAAAGCCTGGAGTTTTTGGTGGCTGCCTTTTCTGCTCATTGTCAATAGACTGCCTGAGAGCCAACCCAGAGGACATCCGAATGGAGGGATTGAGAAAGACTGGTTATTTTTTTAAATGTTCTTTTTATTGACATTCAGCATTATATTAGTTTTGGGTGCAGAACATACTGATTTGATATTTGTAGATATTGCAAAATGACTGCTACACTCAGTCTAGCTAACGTGTCACCATGCATAGTGACAGAATTTTTTTTCTTGTGATGAGAACTTTGAAGATTTATTTTCTTAGCAACTTGTAAATATGCCATACTATATTATTAACTATCGTTGTCACGCTGTGCACTATGCCCCCGTGACTTCCTTATTTCA
Source organism: Desmodus rotundus (assembly GCF_022682495.2). NCBI lineage: Eukaryota > Metazoa > Chordata > Mammalia > Chiroptera > Phyllostomidae > Desmodus > Desmodus rotundus. The sequence goes on from NC_071387.1 coordinate 173,469,010, forward strand.
TAACTCAAAGTTTGCACCTCTTGGCTTCCTTCACCTGTTTCACACTGCCCTCATCCCCACCCACCGAGAGCAATCACCCATCTGTTTTCTGTATCTATGAACTTAGTTTTTTCTTTTATATTCCACATATGAGATCACACAGTGTTTGTCTTTCTCTGACTTATTCACCTAGCATGATGCCCTTAAGTTCCATTCATGTCACAAATGGCAAGATTTCATTCTTATGAAATGTCTATTCAGATCTTCTGTCCATTTTTAATTGGATTGTTTGTTTTTTTGCTATTGAGTTGTATGAGTTCTTCATATATTTTGGATTTTAACCCCTTACTATACGACTTGTAAGTTATTTTCTTCTCTTCTATAGGTTGCCTTTACATTTTGTTGATGGTTTCCTTTGCTGTGCAGAAGCTTTTTAGTTTATTATCCTACTTGTTTATTTTTTATTTTGTTGATTTTTGCTTTTGATGTCAGATTCAACAAAATCATCATCAAGATCAGTGTCAAAGAGCTTGGCGTCTATGTTTCTTTCTAGGTGTTTATGGTTCCAGGTCTTACGTTCAAGTCTTTAATCCATTTTTTAAAAAAATCCTTACCCAAGGATATGATTACTGATTTGAGAGAGAGAGAGAGAGAGAGAGAGTGGTTGCCTCCTGTACATGTCCTGACTGGGGACAAAACCACAACCTAGGTATGTGCCCTGATTAGGAGTCAAATCTGCAACCTCTTGGTGTACAGGTTGATGCCCCAACCAACTGCGCAACCTGGCCAGGGCTTTAATCCTTTCTGAGTTGATCTTTTGGGGAGGGTTTAAGGTAGTGGTCCAATTTCATTCTTTTGCATGCAGCCATTCAATTTTCCCAGCACCGTTTATTGAAGAGACTGTCCTTTTGCCATTGTATGTTCTTGGCTGCTTTTTCAGAAATTAATTGACCATATATGTGTGGGTTTACTTCTGGGCTCTCTAGTCTGTTCCATTAATCTGTGTGTCTGTTTTTATGACAATATATAAGTGTTTTGATTAATATAGCATTGTAATGTAGTTTTAAATTAGAGAGTGTGATGCCTCTGGCTTTGTTCTTCTTAAGACTGTTTTGACGACTCATGATCTTTTGTGGTGCATTACAGATTATAGGATTGTTTGTTCTATTTTTGTGGAAAGTGCCATTGAAATTTGACAGGGGGTTCACTGAATCTGTATTTGGGTAAGTGGACATTTTAACAATATTCTTCCAACACATGAACATGAAATAGCTTTCATTTATTTGTGTCCTTTCAATTTCTTTTATCAATGTTTTATAGTTTTCAGTGTACAGGCCTTCCACCTCCTTGGTTAAATTTATTCCTAGGTATTTTATTGTTTTGATGCAATTGCAGAGATATTGATTCTTAATGATATTATTGGAACACGTATACCCAGCTTTGCCTTAAGTCAAATTACACCTACAATTTCAGTTAGGTGAATCAAATCCCTTTTATTTTATTTCTTTTTCTTTTTTTCATTTTCAATTACAGCTGACATTCAGTATTATTTTATATTAGTTTCAGGTGCATAGCATAGTGATTAGACTTTTCTGTAACTTACAAAGTGACCCCCAATAAGTCTAGTACCATATATAGTTAGTACAATATTATTGACACTATTCCCTATGCTGTACTTCACAGCCTTGTAGCTACAATTGTAACTGCCAAATTGTACTTCTTAATCCCTTCACCTTTTTCAACCAGTCCCCCAAGCCCCCTCCTATCGGCAACTACCAATTTGTTCTCCGTATCTATGAGTCTATTTCTGTTTTGCTTGTTCATTTATTTTGTTCTTTAGACTCTACATGTGAATGAAATCATACGGTATTTGATTTCCATAAACAGTAAATGGTTACTACCATTTACCACCAATAAAGTCCTGATTTATATAGTGTGTAGGTAATAATTGTGCACAAATACAGGGTACATCAAATCAGTTCATCATCTAGTACTCACTCAGTGTTCACTATAACAAGGCACTGTGTTAAAGACTTGAGGGAATACAACAAAATTAAAGATACGATCTTTTCCTTCTAAGGTACTTATACTGGGAAGATGAATACACGTGCACATGAAATCATGAAGAACAATAGAATATATACTAGTGTTATTTTCTGATTTATGTACATGCTGGAAGAATTTAGCGACTGGATCGCCTTTCATGGCTGAAGTAACTAGAAAAGGCTACATGGCAGGTATGCAACCTGCAGTAGGTACAGGCAGAATCTGGGTAGACGGAGGGGTGGGGAGAGCTTTTGTGGAGCTGGCTACTGGTAGGAGTGAAGGCACAGGAAGGGCCTGCGTAAGGAGTCTGACCTGAATTGAAGGGTGAAACAGTGGTTTGGGTGAGGTCACGGAAGGAGGACAAATGGCCTGATTCCTTTGGTTTCAGACAGGAAGTGGACATTAGGTGAGAAACAGAGAAAACCTAACAATTTTCTTTGGGTGACGGTGAGGTACATGATTTGAGGGCACATGCGGAATCTGATACACCAAAGGACCAATCTGATGTCTACCACTGGTGTTCTATACTTTTGAAGGAATGGACTTGGAGGCTGAACTCCAGTGTTTGAGGAATTGGCGATGCAAGTTGTGGATAGGCTGGGGGTTAGCATTAGCTAAGAAAGGCATGACTCACACTACCTAGCACTTTTAGAGTGAAACCGGGGAGTTTGAACCTGATGCGGGTTGTGGTAGGCTGTGGGCAAAAGAGGACCACTGCCATTTCTTAAGTGAATTAATAAGAGGCAAGTGATGTTTTAAGAAAATTAATTTGGCAGTGATATATAGCATGCATTGCAATGAAGAGATAGTGAAGCCATTTCTTAGGCTATTGTAATAATCCAAGTGGGGGAAGAACCTGACTGCCAGTAAGAATCAGGGAGAAATGTGAGAGGGTATTACGGTCAGAGAATTACCTCATAACAGGACTGACTAGAAAACAACCTGAAGAATCCAAGATAAAGGCAAGGTAAAAAGCAACAGGTATTTCTAACTCCCACGGAGATAACAAAACTCATTAACTATTATCCATGAAATTTGCATCTAATGCTGGCTCTGTAGAGAGTTCCTGCCTTCTATACACAGGGGACATGCACCTGTTGGCCATTCTTCAGCCTTTCTTGTCTGTGGGCTGTACTGAGTCGCCTGCCCATCGACTAGACCTCTTTCCAGCTAACCATGGCTCTGACCTAAAGGTAATCTGCACCACACTGGAGCCAGACACTAGGCAGCCACTGCTCTGCTGGCCCCATTTCCTTCTGCTGGTCCTGCCAACCCTGTCTGCAGTGGCCACTCTTTCCAATACAACCTGGTTCCTTTCAGGACACTTCTGGGTCTGCCAAGTATGCTGCAAAACATGTTGCAGGAACACTGCAGTGGACAGGCTGTGTCTGCAGAACCAATGCCTTAACTGTCCTTTGACCCACCTGTTCCCTGGCTCATTTCTGCCCATTCCGTTTTCTACCTTTGCTTTCTTCTCTGGTTTCTCTGGTGTCTGGCTGGCTGTTGTGTGCTCTTGCATGCTCTCTCTCTCTCTCCTTTTTTCCCCTCTCTCCATTTCTCACCCCCTCATCTCTCTTCTCTGTCTTTCTAATAATAACACAATTAATACAAACATAGAGTTTTCTTATTCTAAAAAAAATGACATTGATGATAAGGATAGAGTCCTCTTCGAATGCCATCCCTGCCTCAGTCCTCTCCTACTTCCTCAGAAATAATCCTTCTTATAGGCTTGCTACTTAGATCTTCTATTTATTACACAATTGTGTATTTACTTAGTCCTGTAAAGACATATAGTGTTTCAATGTTGTTTATGTATGTGGATTTATTTATAGAAATGATACATGTGTCATTCTGCAGCAAACTTTTTTTTTTTATAGCCATCACTATGTCTTTGGAGAGACTTCTGTATTAGTGTACATCTACTTCAATCTTGTACGTCTGCATAGTATTCTAGAATAATTGATATATGATAGTTTACAAAAGCATTCCCTAGTTGGGACAGCTATATTGTTTCCAATATTTTAATATTATTAGCCATGCTGCGATGAAATTCTTAACCATGCTGGGTCCTAGAGTACATGCATTTACTTTTATAAGAGAGTGTCTAAAATTTCTTTCTAAAGCGGTCGTGTAAAATCACGTGCATGCTGGAAACTTACAAAAGTAAGTACCTGTTTCTCCACCTACTGGCCAGTTTGATACTATGAAACTTTCAAATTTGTGCCAACTTGACTTTCTATCTTGATGCTATATTCTTACCTCTGAGACTTCCGATGACTCAGTCTGAGCAATGAATCTCTGTAGGCTGATACTCTGCAGACTGGTAATGCTCCCTTCCCCGCACTCACATCCTGTGATCCCAGAATGCCTGCTTCTGAGTAGCCCTGGGTGGGTGCGGCCCATCTCTGAAAGAGTGGGCTTTCAGTTTGCTTAATATTAGGAAAAATAGGCAGTGTAGAGATTAGAAAAAAAGGGTAAAAGATGCATTTGAATTTCGTACTCTGAGAAATTATAAAATGGAGCTTTCCCTGAAAATATTAAACTAGGTAACAGGTTAGGGTTGGAGATGAAACTTGGAAGGGAGAAGCAAAAAGGGGTCAATTAAGCCTTGAGAATGGGTGTGTTTCTAGGAAGATTTGAGTGTAGGAAGGAAAAATGGCAGAGGGGTGAAGATGAGTCCTGAGACCTGTCAATAGCTAAGAGGTGAGAGGAAGCAAAGCATCAGCACAGAGATGGAGAAGGGACAGACAGAAAGATGGAGGATCCACTGAATGCAGTGTCACAGAGCAAAAGGCAGAGTCACTGTCAAGGAGTGAGATGTACCTTGTCCCCGAGGTATAAAGGGGGAAAAGGACTTAGAAAAATATCTTTCTAAGCAGAAGTCATTGTGGAAAGTTGGTACATCTAATGGATGGAAGGAGTAAAGCCTGCATTGTAACTGAACACTGAGGATAAGCAATGGAAGACACAGGTAGGCGCGACAAGTATGAGAGCAAGGACAGAGATAGGACAGTTGTTACAGAATGGCCGGATCTGGTAAGTGTGTGTTTACCTTTTAAAGGACATGTTGGAAGCAGTGGATAAGCAAAGAGAAATGTTACTTTAATAAGAAGACATAATTGCAGAAAGAAAGCATCAGAAGAGAAAGAATGTAGTCCAAAATGGAAATGAATGGAAATTTACTGATTTTTCACGAATGAGAAGACTCTAGAAAATCTTTCCAAGACTTCTCAAAAGGAATTCAGGATCGTTGACCTTAGTGCAATACTGAAAATGAAATCCAGGTTTAAAGTATCTAGTTCCTTAGAATATGTTAATAAAATAATCTGTTGAATAAGTAAAAGGCTACAAATAGCACCATTAGCTGACTTTGGGGACTGAAGCATTTAAACTCTTGAGTTTTTAACCTAATTACTGAAATTTTGATGCATTGGAGGGTGGGAAGGGACCTTCAGTCTCCCACTAGGGAGGCCAGCTCAGGTCCTGGCCTGTATTTTTTCCTCAAGGCTGGTTCTGGAAAGAGATTCTGTAATTCCTCTCAATGACCTCTCCTGGCATCCAGCAAACTTTGCAGTCAGTACATTGCTCTTTATGTATATTCTAAATATCTCCCTGGGGCAATTTAATTCCATTTCCTTAGTGAATATGGGAAATAAATAACATTTGTTGCCAGACTTAAAGTAAGATAGATGAGTTAAAATAAAAACTGGCTTTTCAATATCATGGTGTACCTAAGACTTTTGAACTCTGACAGAACTGGGGAGGGAATTAGGTTGGGAGAGTGTCTCTCAACTCCAGGGAGCTGGGGAACAAAGGCAGCCGATGCAGGATGGAGGTTTCAACATCAGACCAGGATGCAGTCCAGCCCCTTTGTTCTGGCTCGTTCTGGCTCATTCTGTCCCCTCTCTGTTTCTGTGGAAGTTGGAAAGACTTAGATGATGTCTCTGTTCTGATAGTCTGGCAGAAGGAGAGGGCATCTGACTTCCAATTTGGCAACAAATGCAGCCGCAGTACTTGCTTTTTCAAAACTGCCAGCGCTGGGTCCCTCACCAGCTCTACGGGTTCGTTGCATGACCATGGCTACATTGTGACCACTGGCCTCTTTATAGTGACCTGGAAGAGTCATATCAGGTCACCTTTCAGTCTTTTTTTTTTCCTTTTCTGGCAAAAAATAGTTTAGTTCGTTCATCCTTCCCTCAAAAATAGGCATAATCATTTTTGTTATTTCAAGATAATTGAAACTAAACTCTAAAATAAGGTCTCTAATAATAACCTGATTAAAGTCAGAGTGACTTTATTATACTTTCGTATTATACCTAAATAATTCTTTGAGGGTCTAACTACTACTTGTAAAATTAAATGACTGCTTTAACAATCTGTGTTGACTCTGTGGACCAAATGACAGATATAAGATAATTCTTACCTTATAAGATAATATTAGTCAGAAGAAGGTGTAACAATAGGCTTTTAGACCACATCTGAAAGACCCATAAAATAGATAAGACAGAAATAAAGGTTAATTTATCCAGAAATTTCAAAAGGAAAGGAAAGTATTATTACTTGATTATTTTTTTGCATATTAAAAGGAACTACTAATTTCTTTTTATAAATCCAATCTTTCTTGGTACTTTACAGTTATAACTGCAGTAAAAATTATTGAAAAGCTCTTAGGTAAGTACACTGAGAGTTCCCCACATCTAGAGGAAGTATTTGAATCTGGAACAATCCAGGGATATAGTAAGGAATAAGAAAGTTACATTGAATGATTGACGGGTAGTTCTTCATTACAAGACTAAAAGACAATGGAGCACTTCAGTTTTATACAGTAAACCCACATCATCATCAACCACAAAACTTTATTGACTGTCTGGTGTTTTTAGGGCACTAGGCCATACAATAGGGAGTCCAAGAAATTAGATGACAACTTCCACTCTCAGAGCCATCCAAACAGATGTCAGTGTGAGACAGCAAATGCTGAATGTCATGACTCATTCTCGACTGTGAGGCATTCTGGGAAGTCAGTGATAGAAGCTGACAAGGAAGGAGAGTCTGGGCAGGACTCGAACAAGGAGAACTGCTCTGTGATAGGGAATAACTGTCCATTTTATCATGTCCAAAGAGACAGGACAAAATGGGCAGGTTTCATATTAGCTCAACTATTCATGGAGATCTCATTTAATTAGAGATTTTTTTTGGGGGGGAGGTTCAAAAAATATGACTCAGACCTACTCTGTGCTAGTTGCTGAGGATACAAAGTCAAATAAGGCAAATCCCTTACATTACTTGCAGTAACGTAAGTAGAAAAGGGGAGCTGTAAAAGTGGTGGCAGTATCCTCTGTGAGTGAGGAATGTTGGCAGTGAGTCTCCCAGCAGACAAGAGCTTAGCGAGATTCAGGGGTCACGGAGAAGTGGGTTGAGATACAGAGCTGGGCTCCATTTTCCAAAAAAAGTGGAGAGCTGAGGGAAAATCTGAAGCAGTTCAGTGATATGGACCATGCTGGTACTCTTGGGGGCAGAGAAGAGCTGCAATTCAATGACCGCATTGGTATACAAACTTGCCCTCACCAGACATCTGGCCTTTGGAAACAAGACTGACTTTACATCTGGAGATTTCCAGTGTGTTACCTGCCTTAGAGTTGTGTCTTGGGATCTGGGATTATTGCTGAGCAGGCCTGTGGCTCACAGTGACTCATTTGACCACAGAGGGGAGGGGCTCACATTTTGTTATTAAACAAGTAGTAGCCAGGGTGCCCATAGAGGAGGAGCCAGCACATTGCTGAGGTTGTAGAGAAAGGGTTCAGGGAGGAGTGAAATTTGAGGTGGGTCACGAAGAAAAGAGGTAGGACTTCGATATGGAGAAAAGAATGAGGAAAGCTTTCAAGGCAGGGAGTCAGTATGAACAAAGCACAAGAGGAGAGTTCAGATGGACACAGTATTTATGGGGAATGTTAAGTACATCAGCTTGGCTGGATCGGAGGGTTTGTATAAGCAAATAATAATCAAGTAGATTGGAAAAGTGGGTTAGAGCCAGATTGTAATAGATACTGAAGTATCAGGCTACGTATTGGACTGTATCTTATGAATTACAGAGAATATTGATTTTGCGTTTAATTTTGGAAGTGAAAGTCGAACAATATTTTGAGAAGATTAATCTGATACCAGTGTATAGTTGGATAAGGTAGAGGTTACAATGAGAGTGACCATTGCCATCAGAACCTGGAGATCAGAAGCAGCAGTGGGAGAGCAAAGGACAAGTTTGGAAGACATTGCAGAAGATACTCAATAGGAGGTGTTGAGAATGTCTCCAGAGTTTAATATTTAGGAGGCTGAAAAATGATGGAATCATTGCCTGAAATGACAAAATCCTGGGGAGAAGCTGGTCTGGTGGGAAAATGATTAGCTTGGATTTAGACGTGTTAAATTGAGGTGATAATGCAACTTCTTCGGGAAGTAGTCCAACAGATAATGATAAATGCCAGGTCTGAAATTCAGTGGAGAGATTAGGGCTCAAGATGTATGTCATCAGTGTATGTTTGGTAGAAGTGAAGGGTTAAGCCCTGAGAACAGTTGCTTCTCCAGGAGACTGTGTAGAACAGAGACTCTCCACCCAGGCCATGTATCAAAACCACTGTGCAGGGGCAGCTGTGGAGTGGCCTCTCTTCTTGTCCATGGGATTCTGGTGGCCAGGGGGAAGGACCTACAATGATGGGGTCCCACTAACCATACCATAAAGGCTGGCCTGCTACCCAGTCTGGGCAACCAAAGCTCTCATCCCCTAGATATAGTGACTGGTCCAAAGTAGGGGTGGGACTCAGTGTCCTTTTAGTATTTAGTCTGGAGACCAAGGTAAAGAGGGCCTAGCCCTTTCTCTAGAATGACTCTCTGTAGATGGTGGGAACCAGGCTCCCTGTAGCCCTCTTTTCTCCCACATAAAGACAGCCTACCTGACGACAAAGCCACCACGGTGGGAAGTAGAGACAGAGGCCTACTGACATCATTTGTACCCCTAGAGCCAGACATCCCCCAACGTAGTCCTAGCACGTCTGTCAACACGAATGACCCCTTCCTGTCACAGCCATCATGCCACATGGGGGGGGAGAGCGTGGGAGAGAGCTGACAGAGGCTGCCTGGCTTCCATAGGCTAAGTCATCTCGTACATTTGTCTGTTTACATCTTTGTGGTGATGCAACAGTTCAGTATCCGGATGGCCCTTGTGGCGACACAAAACTACACCGGATAAAATGACACAGCCCTAGACATGCACTGGGTCAGTGCCCGTTTCCTGGTTTGATGATGTGCTCTGGTCGCGTAAGATGGAGCTCCTGGGTGAAGATGAATGGAGAACCTCTCTGTAATGTCTTTTCAACTTCCTGGAAATCTGTAATTATTTTAAATTAAAGGCTTAAAATTTGTTTATGAGACACACTTAAATATAAAGATACAAAAAAGTGGAAAGTTAAAGGATGAGGAAATATACCCCATGCAACTAATAACCAAAATTAACTTAGATTTATTAATGTCAGGAAAAGAGACTTTAAAGTAAGAGGCATTAATGTGAGATGAGAGCCACTCCATGGTGGTAAAACCTTTAATTTACTAGGAAGCTATCTGATAGCATAAACTCAAATTATATAAAACAAAAATTGACTTAATGAAAAGAAAAAACAGACAAATGGTCATAATGTGAGATTTTAAATACCTTTTCCAATAATTAATAGATCAAACTATTAAAAATTTAATAATAATGTAGATCAGTATAGGATAATAAATTGCCCAGGATTCTACAACAATAAAATGTACAAATTTACGAAATCAACTCCATACTGGGCCATAAAGCAAACTTCAACAATTTTCAAAGGACTAGAAATGTTCTGACTTTATTCTTTGATTACAGTATGGTTAGAAATCACAAACAACAGGTAACTAGAAAATTCCATGTTTGGAAATTGAGAAAAAGCATACTGCTAATTGCTAATGTGTCAAATAATTCATACTATAAATTTTAAAATATTTGTATTTGGTAATATAAAACAATTCTGTATCTACAGTTGTTTGATGAATCTACAGTATTATCTAGAGGGTGATTTCGAGCCTTAATTATTTACATAAAGGCTAAATCAATGAGCTAAGTATCCAAATCTGGATGTTAGAGAAAGAACCGCAAAGATAAAAACCTCAAAGAAAATGTAGGAAGAAAATAATAAAGATAAGAATAGTAATTAATGAAATGGCAAACAAACTGACAATAGAAAGGATTGACAAGACTAGAACTGGCTTTTTGAAAGATTAATACATTTCACAAACCTTTAGCAAACTTTTGGCCATTAGGAACAACTTTATGTCAATATACTCCAAATAGATGACATAAAAAATTCTTAGAAAAGCTTATGTTAAGAAACTAAGATAAAATTCTTTCACAGAGAAAAAATTTCAACTCCAGATAGCTTTGAGGCAAGTTTTATTGAACATTAAAAAAAAAAAACAACTCTAATCGTAAGCAAGTTATTCCTGAATATAGATAAAGAGGGAAATATTCCTGACTTAACTTATGACACTAGCCTAATTTTGACAAGGATGGTACAAGAAAGGAAAAATATAGGGCAATCTAATTTATTAGCGTACATGCAAAACCCTAAAACATTAGCAATCAAAATCTAATTATGCACGACTCACTCCCTTCAATGGGGGTGATCATTGAAACCAACCCAAACAAAGGTAGAGGTAAGCAATTGTGGTACATCTGGTTATTCACTTATCTTGAAAAAGAAGTTATGTAGTATAACTATAACACACAATAATAATCTAGATCTCAAATCTCAGACATTTTTATAAAAAACTGAGAATTAGTGGGGAGTTAAAATGTGCCACAACAATGGCATGCCAGGACAGAGAAAGTAGTACTTAGTCAATGGCGTTGTTTAGAATTGCTGGTGCATGGTAATAACAAAAGGCATGATAATGCCTGCCTGCCTGCCTTCCTTCCTGCCTTCCTTCCTTCCTTCCTGCCTTCCTTCCTGCCCCTTCCTTCCTTCCTTCCTTCCTTCCTGCCCCTTCCTTCCTTCCTGCCCCTTCCTTCCTTCCTGCCTTTCTTCCTTCCTTCCTGTCTTTTAAAAATAGTGTTTGCCAGGACCTCCAATAACCTGTTAACCAGTGGTGGTGATAGAGGTCAGTCTGGTTTTATTTCTAATTTTGTAGGGAATATATTTAAAGTTAGTTTATTATGTGAAATTAGGCTGTTGGTTCACCAAGCTGTATAATGTCCCTTTATTTCTTAAACTTTTATGAATTTTAAATAAATACTCCTTACCTTTGTCAAAGACTTTTTTGTATCATTTACCACAATTATCTGAGTTTATATACCAATGTATTAATAGGGTGAATTAAACTGATAGATTTTTTTTGATGCTAAACCATACTTACATTCTTGGGATAAACTCTAAAAAGTGTCATTTTGAAATGTACTATTGGATTTAGGTATTCTTTAAAGGTTTTATATCCAAATTCATAAGTGAAATGGGTTTATACTTTTTTCTTTTTCTACTGTTATTATCTGATTTTTAAAAAAGATTTCATTTATTTATTTTTAGAGAGAGGGGAAGGGAGAGAAAAAGAGAGGGAGAGAAACATTGATGTGTGAAAGACACATCAATCGGTTGCCTCTGTCATGCCTCCAGCCAGGGACCTGACCCATAACCCAGGCGGGCACTCAGTCCACTGAGCCACACCACCCAGGGCTATTCTGTGACTTTGGAATCATGATTACTCTAGCCCCATGCAATAAGCTGATCAGCTTTGTACAACTCATCTGTTAAACATTCTCAGCCTGTAGCTTTTTGGAAGGAGACATGTTTGGCCACCATTTCAGTTTCTTTAATGTTCACTTACTCGTTTGAGTTTTGTTTTTCTTATTTTATCAAATTTGTTATTTTGTATTCTCTTAAATGAATCTATTTAATCCAGGATCAATTGAGCAAATTACCAACTGAGCAAGCCATAGGCAAGTCAAGCAAAGGAGAGAAACAGTTATTTTATGGAGAAAAAGGAAGAAGTTGGCAGGGGTTGTTTTGAAGGAAACTCCACTGGAACTAGGTGAGTTCAGGGAGATGATGGTTTCTCATCGGCTGAGTTGCTGGGATAGTCGACTTTTTTAGGATCTGTCTCTGTTGGGGCCCATAATGAATGATTCTTTCCTGTTGACAACTCTCTTCGGGGTCTGTAATCGACAGTGTTTCCTGTCGTTGACTCGGAGTGGTACTGTCTGAGAGCTCCCCCTTCTGGCCTCCCCAGTCCGTTTTAGTGAGGTTTCCCTTTATTTTCACTAGTGTCATAATGTGAGATATGACAGAGAACTACAACTGAAGAATCATGTGGCAAATCAGAAAAAAATGTGAAGTGCCTAGATTCTAAGTAAAGTAGAAGGAAAGGCACACTTAGAACTACAGCAGAGGCAGAAAAAAGACTCCAGGATTGAGGTGAAGACCAGAAAGCCTGGGACCAGGATGGAGGGAAGGCATCTATGGTCTCCCTCAGGGCCAGGGCTGTGTTTATCCTGATCTTTCCATACCCAGCTCCAGGTACAAGTGCCTGGGGTGGGGAGAGGGGGAAGGTGGTGGGGGAGGAGTTAACCTTGAATTAATGCATAAATTGAAGGATCCTTCAGAGAGGAGAGATGGAGACAGAACCACAGAAGTGGGTGCAGAATAGGTTTTGTGTAAAGAATTCTTGACTAATGGCCTACTTTTTCTGTGAAGAGGGCAGAATCCATACAGAGAAGAGGCATGAGGTTCATAGACTAAAGTGTTTGTCCAACAAGATTTTAAAGCAACGAGCTTTGACTGCACTCCCTGAACCATGAACTCTTCTGGTCTGAGGCCTGTTTCTTGCATCCTAAGAAGTTTAGACATTAGCGGCACCAGGGTTAATGTCAGGCTCTCAAGGGCCTGCAGCCCATGGTCAGACCTCTCCAGCTGGGCCTGGTCTGGGGCACCTGGAGGGGGCCAGACAGCAGGCCAGCTGGAAGCAACTCCCATGGCTGGCCCCAGGAGCCACATGCCACGTCCATCCCCCGAGGCTTTCTGGGGGGTAGAAGCCCCCTCAGCCCTCAGAGCTGGAGACTGAGCCCTCTCTGAGGATCTGATGTAGGGAGACACTGTAGGTCAGGAGACATTGGGCCGTATGACTTCACCATCTTTATTTCAACGAGTTTATGATGTGGACCCAAGGCCAGAGGGGCTGGTAGGAGGTGCCTCTAGGTGTGGGCTGCCACCTTCCAGTCCCGGAAGAGATGATGGGGGTGGTGATTCTGAGGGCTTCTCTCACCCAGCCCTGTGCCTCTGCTGCCGCCCCCTACAGGTCCTAGTTAGTAAGTCCAACAGCTTTGGAGTCCAGGCGTCAGAAGCAGGGCTTACTAAGGGGAAAACCTTGAACTAGTGTGGTAGAGTCAGCATGTATGTTTCCTGCCACCAACACTACTCCCACCCCACTTTAAAGTTTTCTTTATCTTTGTTTTTCAGCAGGTTGACTCTGATGTGCCAAGTTTGTGTGTGTGTGTGTATTTATTCTTCTTGTGGTTTATGGATATGTGAGTGGATATCTCTAATCATCTTTGGGAAATTATTGGTCATATCTCTCCAAATCTTGTTTCTGATCCATTTTATTTCTCCTTTCTTTTTGGGATTCCAATTGCTTGCATGTTAGACTTTTTCTTGTTTTTTTTTTTTCTTTCTATCATGCTCGTGGTGGAAGGAATTAGCTGTACGTAGACAGTTGACAGGTGCTCAGGGAAGAAGTATAAGAAATATAAGGTTGGGATGGATATACAACTGGAGAATTCTGCTTATTCCATTGTTTTCCATAGGGACAGTCATTTGAGAATGACCAAGATAGAGATCGTGGTATTTGGAGAATACAGTAAATTTATTGATCCATAAAACCTATATTGATAGCCAGTTACTATACTCAAAGCCGGGATACAAAAAATGAGTAGGAAAGTTACTTCATGGGGTTCACGGAGGGATGAGGGAGAGGGTATTTAATACAACATGTAACTATAATAAATGTGGAAGGTGATAGAATGCAGATATGCCTTTGATATGATGTGAGCATGGAGGAGGGACATCAAATCTGGAATCGAATTATTGCCTGGAGTGATGGCAGAGTTCCTGCTTTAGAAGAAGTAAATCTTTTGCTAAATTTTAGTAGAAGAGTAGGAGTTGGGAAGAAGTATAAATGGAATTCTCAGCAGATGGCCCCTGTAAGAGTAAACATTTGGAAGCCTGAAACAACATAATGCTGAGAGAAATACTGAGGCACAAAATGAAAGATGGGGTTAGAGAAAGCAGTGCCCGGGAGGATAGTGCCCGCTGCACTGAACAGAGGAGGTGAACAGCCCTGTTTCACCAGCTTGTAGGCACAGAGAGAGCATTTGGGAGCTGACAAACAGGATTGTTCAAAGAATCTGACAAATTTTGATCAAACCTAGGTTTGGATTTGTGTGGTAAGTTTTTTATTGGTGCCTGAAATGAGAAGTATTTTCAGAAGCGGTTAAGATTGCGGACTTTGAGTTAGCTGGACTTGAATCTGACTCCTGGTTCCACAGTCCTCTGGTTAAGTGATCTTGAAAAACAGCACTAATCTGCCCAAGCTTCCGTTTTATCAGATTTAAAATAAGGAATATAATGGTACCTACTTCACAAGATATTTGTAAGGACTAAACAAGATAAATCCCTAAAATGAATCATATAATATAGTAAGCACTCAATTACATTTTGGCTGCTTTTATTAAAATGAACAGCTAGTAGGCAGAGGAAAAAAAAGGGTATTTGAACTATGTGTGACATGTGTGGGATTTTGATGAGAAGGTACGGGTCTGGCGTTATCTGCCTATACTAAAACCATTAGGGAGTTTAGGTAGAGGATGACATTGATAGAGGTCTGTGTATGGCCATCCATCCCACCTTAGGGACCTACAGGGGTGGGCAGAGTAGGTTTACAGTCGTGAGTATACAAAACAGAATTTATTCTTGTATTGTTATTTATTAATTATTGTATTTTCCATATGAACATATATGATATGTATTATATATAGGAGTTAATAGTGATTAGAGGTGGATGGTACAGAAGGTTTTTACTTTTTTCTGTAAGCCTTTCTAAATTTTATACAATGAACTAATGGAATCATTGAGTCTCATTGTTTCGTGGTTGGTTCCCACAGGTTCATCATACTATATTTTCACTTAAAAAACCCCCGATACAATTTGAGCATTTATCCATGTTATAAAATAGTCTTTTTTTATTATGGTAAAATATACATAACATAAAATGTATCATTTTAATCATTTAAAAATACACAGTTCAGTGGTATTAAGTATACTCACACTGTAATGCATGAAATAACCTTTTATAAAATACTTTTAATGGTTGCATAGTATTCAATTCAATGAATGATGTTTTATTATTTAACAAATCTATTATTAGATATTTAAGTTGTTTCTGATTTTTTTGTTATTTCAATAAAGCTGGACAATGAAAGGAGCTTGGAGAGGCTGATCGGGGGAACAAACGGAATTTGAAATATTTTAGCCAGGTATTGGGAAATGTCTATTGTAAGAGTAGGTAGGATGGCAAAGCCAAATAGTTAAAGATGGGAATGATTACATATAATCCTACTCCAAATGATGACAGAGGAGATAATGAATGAAAGCAGAGGCAAAAATTAGTTCCAGGATTTAACTGCCCCTTTCCACGTTTATCTACTTGTTGTGTTCTTTGTTTCGTCTGCCACCAAGCCCACAAAGCTCTGAATGTATTACCGTTAGAATTTAGAATCCAGAGATGTTCCACATTTAAACCCAGCATGTATTTGGTTTCTATTTGTAGTCGAACATTGAACGGGGCCATATGTGCTGATCTTGTTCTACGCACCTACGTTCTGATGGAAGGGAATTGTGACTGCTGAGCACCCCATGTGCTCGCAGCCCAGTCCGCACTCTTTCGCCTTGGACTCTCCTTTGGAAGGAATGTGTAGATTTGCTCTAAGAGACATTAGTTTCAGTCTGTGTGACATTCTAGTTATATCCTCACTCTATCTTTGATTGATTTCACTTCCTTTTTTTTTCTTTTTTAAAAAATTATTAAAAAAATTTTTTGTTATTCAGTTTGTCTGCATTTTCTCCCCATCCCTCCACCCCATCCCAGCCGAACCCACCTCCCTCCCCCACCTCCACCCTCCCCCTTACTTTGTCCATGTGTCCTTTATAGTAGCTCCTGTAAAGCCCTCTTCCCACTATCCCCTCCCCACTCCCCTCTGGCTATTGTTACATTGTTCTTAATTTCAATGTCTCTGGTTATATTTTGTTTGCTTTTTCTTTTGTTGATTATGTTCCAGTTAAAGGTGAGATCATATGGTATTTGTCCCTCACTGCCTGGCTTATTTCACTTAACATAATGCTCTCTAGTTCCAACCGAAGTGCCCATCAGCAAATGAGTGGATCAAAAAACTATGGTACATTTACACAATGGAATTCTACGCAGCAGAGAGAAAGAAGGAACTTATACCCTTTGCGACAGCATGGATGGAACTGATTTCACTTCCTTTTTATAGGCCTTTTAGGGGTGGGTCTGTCGTGTTCTCCAGGGTCATCCACATTGCAGCATGTGTCAGTACCTTGCGTCCTTTTATTGCTGGTTAATATTCCATTGTATGGACGACACTAATACATTTATTCATTTGCAAGTTGATGAACATTTGGGGTGTTTCCACTGTTTGGCTATTATAAATACTACTGCTATGAAAATGTGTATACCAGGGGTTTTGTGGATGTATGTTTTCATTCCTCTTGGGTATAAACTTAGGCATAAGATTGCTGGATTAGATGATTATTCTACTTTAATTTTTTGAGAAACTAAAGTGACTCATATCACTATATTCCCACCTGAAGTGTTTGAGGGTTTTAATTTTTCTACTTCTTGCAAAACTTATTTATTTTTTAATAATAGCTATCTTAGTAGGCGTGAAGTGATATTTTATTGTGGTTTTGATTTTCATTTCATTTGATGGTTAATTCTGTTGAGCATCTTTTCATGTATTCATTCACCATTCGTATTTCTCTTTTGGAGAAATGTCTAATCATATCTCTGCCCTTCGAGAAACTGGGTTTTGTATCTTTTTATTATTGAGTTATTTTGCCTGTTTTAGATTCAAGTCTTTTTATTAGACATATGTTTGGCACGTTTTCTTGCATTTCGTGATTTTCCCCTTTGCTCCCTTTATGGTGTTGTTTGAAGCACAAAAGTTCTTAATTTTTAAGAAGTTCAACTTTTTAATGTGGTTTTGTTGTTGTTGTTGTATCTAAGAAATTAGTACCTAATGTAGGATTATAGAGAGTTATGTCTAGGCTTCTTCCAAGAACTTTTTCCAACAGATTTAGCTCCCACCTTTGGGCCTTTGATCCATGTTGAGTTATTTTTTGTGTATGTATGGTGTAACATGGGGATCCACCTTTACTCTCTTGTCTGTGGATATCCAGTTATTCTGGAACCATTGTTGAAAAGACTATTTTCCCCATTAAATTGCCTTGTCACCATTGCCTGATATCAATTTACCACAAATCTAAAGGCTTATTTCTAGATTCTCAGTTGTGTTTCATTGATCTGTAAGTCTATCCTTACTGGCAATACCACACTGTCTTGATTACTGTAGTTTTGTAGTAACTTTTGAACCCAAGAAATGTGATTTTTCCAACTTTGTTCTTTTCTTTTGTTCTTCTGTTGTTGCTGGTTGTTGTTATTGTTGTTATTCTGGGTCCTCTGTATTTCTATATGGATTTTAGAATTGGCTTGTCGATAAAAAAGAAAGCAGCTGGGATTTCGATATGGATTGTGTTGGCAGTTCCAGTCCCATTGGATGTGTGGGATCATGTGGCCCAAATGACAGTGGAGTTTTCGTGGTAGTCTGGGCCCATTGAAGAAACTTTTTTTGTTCTGGTGCCACTTGATACTGGCAGCTTTTTGGGTCATTTTGTCAGTGGGTCAGAGCAGCACACCCAGATAATACGGTGTATGTAACCTCCCAAATTTGAAGAGGACCCATGGGGATGTGCCTCTTTTTCAGTAGTAGGTGGCTCAGATATGACATCTTCTTCTTCACCTTGGAAGAGATATCTACATCTTGACTTGCTGCAGACCAGTGGACCCGTAGAAATTTTACTGAGAAGGAATGTCTCTGAATTTCTGTTTAATTCTGTTTGTGTTAGAGAAGTCCCTAAATTAGAGATTAGCCTTCTTAGAAGGTTTAGTAGAAAGAATACAGCTTCAAGAACTAGACATATCTGGATTTGACTCCTGGCTGTAACATTCGGTTTAGGCAAGTTATTTAACCTCCATTAGCTCAAATTTTCTTGTCTGTAAAATGGGTGTGGTAATAGAAGTCTTTTAGGGTTGTTGTGAAAAGAAGATACTCTATGCAAAGCACAGATAGTCTCTGGCATATACACAGTGGGGCAAAGTAGGTTTACAGTTGTCTGTATGGAAAATAATACAATAATTAATAAATGATACAAGAATAAACTGGGTTTCCTGTACTCACAATTGTAAACCTACTTTTGCCCTACCCTGTACTTAGCATTGAACATGTTAAGTTCCTCCTTTATCTATTTAGAATTGCCCCCAGAAATGTATGGGTAGAAGATGATTTTCTGTCTGCAGCTTCCTGCAGCTGCCTATTGCTCAGAGCTGGTTGACTGTGGTGCTTTTACACTGTGTCAGCTTGGCTAAGAGGGAACTAGGTTCTCAGAAGCCTTTTCTTATGTGGCACCATTTTAGTGGTTTTGTACCATACCTATTTTGCTAATGTGGAAATACTTTTCCCAGAATTTCCTTTCCTGTGTGATGTCATATAGAGTTGGCCAAAAGGGAAATTTGCATGAGATTTGAAAGGCAGAAGTGAAACAATTGCCAGTATACTCTCAAAGTCTGTGTGTTGAGAGGCAGGAAGCAGCTGACCTAGAGGGGCCAGCAGGTGCCAGTGTGTTCTTGTTCTTCCCTGATCTGCATTCAGCTCCTCTTCTTTCCTGCCGGTCCTCTGACCAAGAACATGTGCCGGCCCCCACCCACCCTTCGGCTATGGGTTAACAGAAATAGCTGCACGGAGTCAATGGCTTTACAGAACGCAGCTCCTCTTCGTGATCCCACGTTAATGGCTGCATGTGCTCAGCTCCCAAACTTCCCTGCAACCTCCCTGTTCTAATATTTTAGGAGGATTTTTCCCTGGGACCTTTAATTCCCCAGCTCTTTCCAGAATTGTGTAATGTCTAATTCCTACAGTAAATTCCCTATTCCACAATACAGCGCACATGAGGGTTTTCTTTCTCTGCTTGGACGCTGACTGACACACTGACAAAAGGCTTTGCTCTCCCGTACAGTGGCCAGCACGTAGCCATAGGCACCTCCTGAGCACTCAAAATGTGGCTCGTGTACACTGAGATATGCTGTGTGGAACAAATACAAGATTTCGAAGACAATACAAAAAAGATAGTCAATATCTCATTAATTCCAAAATGATTTTATGTTGATTACATGTTAAATGATAACATTTAAAATATATTGGGTTAAAAGCATTATTAAAATTAATTTAATGTTTCTTTTTATATTTATTTATTTTAGTAGAATCTTTTTTATTCAGAAAATAAAATAAAACACAAAATAAAGTGTTTTCCAACCAGTGGTAGGGGGAGGGGTCTGTCCATTCAACCTTGGCCCACAGCTCATAAGATTTTGGCAGCAATATGGGTGTAGGGCAATGGCCCCTCAGATAAAAATGGTGTATGTGTGTATGGGAAGGAGAGGGGTGCAAAAGCAGCGGGGAGTGGTGGAGGAAGGGACAGACAAGGTAAGTACTGGGACGCAGTAGGTAGGAAACCATTTCATAACATTTCCAGGTGATCCTACCATCGTGGACACCTTCTATGCCCATCAGTGGGACTAGCGTCCTGGTAGTCATGGTGACAGTGATGTCGAAGGTGGGAGCTCCCGGGTGCCGTTGGTACAATGGTCCACAGTAAATTCCCCATCCTGAAACAGCGACTCACGGATCACAGATCATTTCCCGCCCCCAAGGGGCAGCCTGTTCATGAACAGCTCTGCCAGCCAGGACACCAACCTCAGCTGGCATGACGTTGACCAAGGTTTTCCCGGGATGCGGCCCAGACAGGAGGCGAGCCCTTATAGCACACCAGGGCTATGTCGTGTCAGGTCCCATGTGCCATGAGTTTGTCGATGTCAGCGGGTCACAGGGCTACGGCGCTGTTACTGGGCTGCTCTGGGCGTTGCTGCTGGGGCTGCCTCCTGAGGGCAGGTGGGGGGCGGGGGGTGGAGAGCTAGAGGGCTCGCGCTGCCGCAGACCCGCAGCTCTGCTAGAAGTTTCTTTTTCCTTCAGATATGGCTATTAGAATATTTAAAATCACATATGTGGCCCACATGACACATCTCTTTGACAGTGCTAATCTAACCTTCTTTCTCTTTTGTCGTGTAAAATGTTCATCCACATTTTGGGCCCAAACTTGCAGGGAAAATCTTTTGTTTTAGTTTTTCAATTCAGAAAAACTGTTTATTTATTGATGTTTAGAAACAAAACTGATTATCGTATTCCACGGTATTATCTTACATACGGATATTGTTACTGTTTGTAGAGTTACACTTTTAATGCATCAGCATTAGTAAAAGAATTAAAAACATGTACATAGACACTACCCATACATAATGTGCACCCTTATTGTTCCTGCATAAATGTGGGCGAAAAGTGCACATCATTCATGGCAAAACATTTAAATATGGTTTTGACATGCTGGTGGCTGCAAGAAGGGTCTTTCTCTCTTTATCCACCACCGTATCACATCTGAGGCAGGTGTGGTTGCTGAATGAGCCAGATGGATTCCAGGTACCTAGAGCTCCCAGAAAAACTTGTTTCAGGCAGTAGTTAGATGAGGTTGAAAAGCTGTATTAGTGCTGTGCTTACACATAAGTTTATATGGAATTTTGCGGATTAATTCTAGAATCCAAATAATTTTTTTCTGTGAGAAAATGTATTCAAATGTAGAAGAAAAATAAACTTGGAAGATTTTGTGAAAACAACTTGTTCTTAGTTGAAGACTGTCACTATATTAGGGAATAAAAAGCACTGTAGAATTTGCTGTAAAATGCTTGAGTGCTGGTAAAATATAAGCACTCAAGTATTTTGACATGACTTCAACAAATTTTAAAAAGGTAAAAGAAATGATTATTTTATTCAATTATAGTTGAAATTTTTATCATTAATCCATAAGACCTTTACTGTCTTACATGAGAGTTAAACATTTTTTGAAATAAATCTAGTAAGAGCTGTTTGATCAGCTACAAGATAATTTGGAATGATAATCGGAGGGTTAGAACCAGAGAGAGAGCTCAGCGATGGACTCTGAATAGACGCCGGGACGTCCTGACTAGATTACTACATTTGTAGTACAGGCACACAGTCGTGACTGCAATTAAATGCTGCACCTAAAAGTACAAGTGCAAAAAATTGTTTAGAGTACTATTTTATGCTTGAATTTATGGTAATAAAGTACTTTTGTATGTTAAACACTATAAAAAATAACACTGTGACTCAAATTTTGTAAGTAGGTATCATGAGTATAATTTTAAATGTTAAGAAAAATAAGTACCAAAATTGATAACAAATATTTATTTAATTGAACAAAAAGTTCTGTATAACATCAAAATTAGGTTATCATACTCCTCAGCCTTCTGAGTGAATTTCGTAAATTTAGCAATAATGTATTTGTTTTAATTTCTCAGTAAAATACTTTTTTTTCCTTTTTTTTGGCGTGGCCATGTGCCCCCATACTACTAAATCCACGTAAAACAAAGTGAGACCTATGAGAGTGTCAGAAGCCCTTCATTCTGTTTGCTGGATGACGTGACTTATAATCCACTTTTGCTTAATGGCCCAGTTAATGACTCAATTCTTTGCTATGTTATGGCTGTCAGCTGAAGGGAATATAAGATTTAGTTGGTAGTAATCAATTCCTATTGTGCATGAATAATAATTGGGTATTTGCACCTTATTAATATTTTTTGAAAAAATAAGATTTTTTTCTATGGCTCTTTCAAAAGTAAGTGTTCAAATAAAGAGAAGGAAAAGGGTAACACAATTATTGTTTATTTTCACTAGCATTATCTTTTAATTCACAATACTGTTTTTATTTTTCCTTTTAATTAATGAAGAAACCCAACATTAGAGGGGTTAAACAACTTGTCCATTATCAAATAATGTAATTTGTAAATATTGTGTCATCTTTGCACAAACTATATATTAACTTTTAAGTGTTCTGTAATGTTCTTTGTGGACTGAGTTTTATCCCAGCAGAATCCTATGAAGGTCTGTTTCACCATGCATAATTTTACAGGTGAGGCAAATGACGTGCTTGATAGCCTGGCGGAGCCCAGAATCAACTGCAGAAATTCTGTCAGCTAGTGAGGTCATTGGATCTCTGCCCAAATGAGAGGAATCTTGAAGCCCCTTAATGCTTTTCTATTGAAAGGTTTGAGGGAGGCATAATTGGTGAACTACCTCCCACCATCCCTTGGGGTTTAGCCAATACCCTCATTGCTGAGCCCATTTTCCTTTTCTGTGGACTGTGGCCTTTTTGGGGGGATAGATTTCTGCGGAAATGGGCTAGCCTGGAGTGGGACTGATATAAGGCAGCCCTTTTCGCGGCAGCATCGGCTAGGTTATTTCCTTTAATGATGTCTGTGTTTCCCTTTTGGTGTCCTTTACAGTGAATGGTAGCTGCCTCCACACATCCTATTACTGCTTGGAGAAGGGTGAGAAGTTCCTGGTGCTGTTTGGATAGGAGGGTGCTTTGCTGTTAAGGGTCCCTGCTCTTTGCATCCTGCATGTAAAAAGAGGAAGGCATATTCAGGATCTGGGAAAATATGAACTCTCTGTACCTTCCCTAACGGAAGGGCTCTAGTGAGGGCAGTGAGCTCGGTCTTCTGGGCCGAGGTGTGAGGAGGCAATGCCCAGGCTTCAATGACCTGATTAAGGTCTACTACTGCATATCTGGATTATTAATTATCCAGATATCTTAAATATCTGGATTTCTGAAGGTGTTTTAGGTGGTTATGGGCCATCATTTTGGTGGCCCCTCCTAGGGCGCTTTCGGACCCAACAGCCTAGGCTCCCACAGGAGTAACTAGCTCCCCCTCCTAACAGTCTCTGGGGAGGGCGACGGGTGGGCCATGCCTAAAGTGGATCTGCCCCTTGTAAGGTGGCTGCCAAAAGTTTGGCGCGCCTTTTTTCTTTGTTCTCTTCAACCTGATCTCGATTGTAAAAGACAGAGAAAGCCACACCTGTTAACTCATTTAGTGGGGTTTGAAGGCCTAGTGCTAGCCTTTGTAGTTTCCTCCGAGTGTTGGAGACAGATTGATCAACAAAGTGCCTGGCTACCACTATTTCTCCGCTGGGCTTATCTGGGTCTACACGGGACTGTTTGTGAATGGCGTTTGTCAGACGAGAGTGGAATAGAGACAGGTTCTCATATGGGCGCTGCATAACCTCTCTTACTTTGGCATAATTGACAGCCTCGATGCTGCTTCTTTTCATGCCTTCTAAGAGGCAAAAAACCCCCATGTGGTCCCCGTAGGTGAGCCCACTTTGCCCCGTAGGTTAAGACCAATTAGGATCAACCTGGGGAACTGCTGTTGTCCCTATGGGTATCTGTTTGTCTGGGCTGTATTTAAAGAATCTGCATATTGCTAGGCTGCTTCCCAAATTCAGAGCCTTCCCTCGGGTTGACAGCATTGGGGGAAAAGGACATTTAAGTCTTTCCAGGTTAAGTTGTAGGTTTGGGTTAAAGCTTGCAGTTCCTCTGTGAATCTTGTAGGGTCCTGTGAGAATCCACCCAGCTGTGCGTTGTGGTCTTTTAAGTTTCACACTGAGAAGGACACATGAACTCGGGTGATCCCAGAGGCCCTCCTGCCACCTCCTGTAGGGGGCAGAGCAGGTCCGGTTCCAGAGACTTGCCAGGTACTGAGGGATAGAAGGTCCGTAAGCAGGTGAGGATGTTGGTATTGGGGCTGCTCTGGGTCTGAATTTTCAAGAATGGAGTCAAGAATGAAGGTGATATTACCTGATGTCGTTGGGGAGAGAAATTTCCTTCCCTGGAAAAGAGGAAGTAAATGGGCAGCTGAGGGCAACATAGGGTTCCCTAGTGTTCTCTAGTCCCATCATGTGACCAGAACCTAGGATGGTGCGTGACCTCCTTGACAGCTTTGGTGTCCCAAGGCCTGTGCCCTGCCCCTACTCTGATGGGGGCGCAGATGCTTCCAAAGACTTCAGTGTAGCTTATGTTTGGGTGTGGAGTGTCACCTCATCATCTGAGGGCAGCCTTGTCAACAGTCACGGTGGGGATCGGGAGTGGATTTTACTCCACTAGGTCAGGTGGCCTGCACTCCATACGGATGATAAGTATGGCCTGTTTCCTCAAGTGAGGTGTCCCAGCTTGATGGCCTCTGGCCTTGGCTAGCATGACTGCAGCCTCCCTGCTGCCTGTGTCTGTGTACAAGGGGTGCCTAGAACCTCTGGCGCCCCAGGGGGAAAACTCATCCTAAAGGACCAGGGCTGCTGGTCTTTAGTAGTCGGGCTAGTAACCTGTTGCCACACCTTTCATGTTCCCAGCAGCCCTGGTCCTTTAAGAGGCCTGGCGGTCAGCAGAAGGGATAGGAGGGTCCCTGTTAAGCTGTCCCTGAGACTCTCATGGGAAAGGTGTTTTAAAAGACAGGGGGACTGGGAGGGATCAGAGATCCCCAGTAACCTATGCATATTAGCTGGGCCAGCCAGCCAGAGAGCACCCTGGGGCCTGGGGGCCGATCCTGTCCCCCCAGGATCTCTACAAAGATCATAAATTGCTGAGTACCCCTGTGCCAGACTTGTGGGAAAAATTAACAATTGATTGATCATTCTTTAGTTTCCTGTTGTGGTGGTTCTTTTAAAATTATTCCCACAATTGGTTCAACATAAATCTTCCCATTTCTGTAAGTATGTGCAAGTAAAGGCTATTTATTACGTACCTTTGGGAGTTTTAATGGGGGTTGGGGCCTGGGAGTTTTCAGCCTTGGAGGTACGATTTTCCATGTTAATTTTAATTTTATTTTAGGAACTGCAGAAGGAGGCTCGAGAAGGGAGGAAGAAGGTATCAGCTTGGGCAACTTCAGCCACTTGGGTTGAAAAGTGGCACTTTTTTCCTTCAATTACCTCAGCCTCATTTACATTCCTAATTACCCAGCAGGAAGACCTGTTGAGACTCTCAGCGAAAGCTTTAAAGGCCATGGATAAGTGGTGGAAACAAGGGTGTCTCAGCTCCAATTCAAGGAATTGTGCAGAACATAGCAATACCCCATATTTTAGAGGATGGCCAGGTTAAACTGTGCTCCCTCCTTCCCCTGGGGGGCCAGGAGACGGAGACCTCATGAAAGTTCTGGTTGGAAGGCCTCACTAGTGTTTTAACCTTGCCGGATTACCAGATTGGGTGAGGAGAAGGCAGTCAGACAGGGCAAAGCTTAGAAGAGTGAGGCCCGTGGGTCGCTGGAGCTTCCCGGAGGCTGCCAGAGTGGGGGAAGCACCACAGCTGCGAAGTGCAGTCGAAATGTGGTCCGAGCCTCGGGGCCCTGCAGCAGGAGCAGAGGGAAGCCTCTGGGGGAAGGTGGAGCTGAGGCGAGTGCAGATTCTGAAGCTGGAAAGGACAAGCAATGGTGGGGGCGGGGGACGGTGAGCAGTCGAAGTGGCAGGAGTGGGCAAGGGAGAAGAGCTGGAGAGCAAACACAGGTGGCAGCAGAGGCTAAGTGAGGAGTACGAGAGGCCATTCAAGGACGATTACGTCTCAGTGTGTCTGATTAATCCTATTAGGAAACTGCTCTGGGGTATGGATACCTGTTTCACAACTAGTGTGCCTCCGTGGACTTTACGTGTGGCAGGCAGCCTATCACATCTGGCCCAAGTTATCACCAGGTTATCCTACCTTGGGAGACTTGTTTATTTCAGTGGCAGGTGCCCTAGAGGCCTTTCAATGCCAGACCCAAGCCTACCATTAAGTGTCCCACCATTAAGTGTTGCTGAAACACCTGGGACAGAAGGCAGACTAGGAGAAAAAAAGGATAGGAGACACGGGGACCTACTAGCTTAAAGGCAGTGAGGTTCTGGTTTCTTAATAATAGCTGCTCCCACTGGCCCCTTTGTGGTTGCCAAAAACTGTTACTGGAGGAAACAGGTTCTTCTGCAGTGTCGCAGGAAAGGAATTTCAGGCACATGCACGTGGAAGGAGTTTTAAGTGATAGTGGCAAGGTTTATTAAAGCGAAGTGACAGCACATTCTTGGACAGGAAGAGAGACGGAAGACAAGAGAGCAGCGGCTGCCCCAAGGTCTTTGTTGAACTTCCTCGCATTTCTTTGGGTTTGGGAAAAAGCAGGCTTTCTTTCAAACTACCCAGTCTCTTTCTGGGATTTTCTGGGGCTTGTGCCCTTCCCCTTTTGTGGTTGCCATTGTGGCTTCTGTGCATGAGTTTAGTAAAAGGAATTTCCTTGCCATTTCCTGTTAGTTGAGTGGACTCCTTGGGGTGACCGAAAAGCTGTCCTTCCTGCCTAGTGGATGTTTTGCTTCATTTGGCAGAACGATTTTAGTTATTCCCTGAGGTAGCTGTAAAGCTGTTCTCTTCTACTTAATCAGATGTCTGGTTCCATTTGCTCCTACCTCTCTTGTTAATATCTAACTCACTTCCTACTCTAACATTTTGAGCAATAAATTAGAGATTATATATATCCATTCTTATTTGCTACAATAACAAATTAGTTACATGTTCCTAGACTGCAAGTATAATTTATATATTTTATTATGCTATGTGAGCAAAACTTGAACTGTTTCTAAATTTTATTTAGTTTGTTGCTTTATGAATTTTATGTCTAATATACACAACTGTTTTTTTCACACGTATCATTTAAACACAGTAAGAACAGTTTTAGAACAAAAAGCTGTACTATGCTTCCATATTTCTTAGAACATCACATAATATCACTTAAGTGCTTTTACTCAAACACAGTCATTAGTAATTAGGCCAAATTTGGACTTTCCATAGACTGAACTATAGTAGCCTGATCCATCCCAATTTGTTTGGATGATGGTAGTATTTTTAGTGCACTGATTCATGTACCTTATATGCATATTGTTTTACCAGATATATGATATTATAGTACAGGAAAGTTGGATTAACAGTTTTTTTAAAGTACATTTTATTGATTATGCTATTACAGTTGTCCCATTTTTTTTCTCCTCTTTATTCCCCTCCACCCTGCACTGCCCTCCCACCAGCATTTCCCCCCACCTAGTTCATGTCCATGGGTCGTACATACAAATTCTTTGGCTTCTATATTTCCTATACTATTCTTGACCTCCCCCTGTCTATTTTTTACCTACCATTTATGTTTCTTGTTCCCTGTACCTTTTCTCCCACTCTCCCTGCTCCTCCTCCCCGCTGATAACCTTCCATGTGATCTCCATTTCTGTGACTCTGTTCCTGTTCTAGTTGTTGGCTTAGTTTGTTTTTGTTTCTTAATAAAAACTTGTTCTAGGTTACACAAAGATCACCTGAGCGCCTGAGATAAGCAAGCTTACTTCTTTTGCTTTAATTTTCACACTTTTAAAATTGGAATACCTGCCCAACTTGCTTCCCACACTGGGATATTTGGATCTCCTATTTATTTTTTTAATAAGGGAAAAACTAATTCCAAGGGTTACTGCAATAATAAATTAAAACGAATGTCAAGTTTTCGCTCTATAAATCCATAAGCCTATTTCCAAAAATTCTTTATTCCAGACATTAAATCACATACTAACAATAAAAATTTAAAAGCACTCTTTATTGCACTTTACAATATATTTGACAACCTTATAGTCAAATGAATCACTGAATTAATTACATGTAGGACATGCATTGCCATTTTAGACTACTGAAAATCAGTCGATACATTGTTTTATTTCTTCAGGTGAATAATCCTGTAATTCAAAAAGTGTTAATATACTTTCCTAAGTGTGCATCAGTGGGGGTTAGTCTCTTTTTTAAACATTTACTATTCTCTTCTTGTAATAATGAAAAATGTTGCACTAAAGCTACTGTTAGGTCTGTAAAAAAAGGGGTAGTCAGCTTTCTTGGTAATAGAAAGAGACATTTTTAGGGATGGCTAGAAATCCAAACTGAATATACCCTGTTAGATTTGTTCCAGAGAATATGGTTTATCTTTAATGCATACATTTGCCTGAGAATAAGTGGTGACTAAATATTTTCTGGTATCTACCCACATTATTTCATGTTGTCTCTTTACTATTTTTAAGTGGAGGAAAACCTCTGTCTTTATAATGAAGGTAAGTATAAAAGAGACACTGTAAAATTAGAGTATACAAATCCTAAACGAAGAACTATGAAATTAATAGTACATTGTTGCTAAGAGCTCGATAGATACATAAAGTTTAGTTTATTACATGAAAAACATTAGTAAGTTACTTATATTCAGACTTTCTATAAACACCCACATTTTATATAACACAATATTATAAAAATTTCAAAGCACACTTAAAAATGTTTAAGTAATTATTATCTGCATCATTTGTGATTGTTCGACTGTAGTAAGATGTGAAAATTCCTAAAACGGAAAGAAAAAATAGCAAAGGAAGCAGAAAACAATGAACCCAATGACCCAGTTCACCGAATAAATATAGATGATCACCATGTCCATGTCAAACCACCAGCCACGGCTGTCGTCCTCGAAGTGCAGGTAGTCCATCCTGTGCGCACCGTGCGGGAACTGCCTCCTTGTGACCGGAGCCGCGTGTCTGTGGAAACCTAGCAGATGTGTGCACGTGTTACTTTAAAGTCCATTACATCCAGGCACATGTGCCCAGAGAGGACACTGCACTATGGCCACAGGCGCCATGAACTGAACATACCTTCATTTTCACTAAATGGTTTGTTGTATTCCTCATGGTTCTTTTCAATGGTAAGCAACTATCTGATGTCTCTTTTAGTTAAGGGTTTTAAGGGTAGGGACAGTAAAATTGGCAAAGCTAAATTAGCTAATTAAAATGAGCAGAACTAAAGTAAAATTAGCTTTAATTTTTATAAATTTCAAACTACACGTCTACTTAAATGATTGACTGGTACACAGAAAGTCAATCTCAAAAGTAAATGACAGTCTAAATGATACGACTGAATGACATTTCTGAGAAATAGCACATCTCACTGTCAAATGCTGTCTTTTTTTTCTTTGTGACATTTACATGTGAATTATTCAGAGCTTGAGTATACACTTGCCCAATGGCAACCTGGTTTTGCTGGCTGACCAATACGTAATTTCAAAAGTCTCTAAAAAATAAAATTCAATTTTCTAAAGGCTGACAATCTGATCACTAATCTTTGCTTTTTACTATCTACTGCCCTCTTTATTTCTGTACTTAAACGTGTAAGTGAAGACAATGCAATAAACTGAACAGAAAAGATTAACTCTAGTATTTAATAGTAATGATGATAAAGGTTCTGTGATGCTCAAGCTTAAAACAGATTCTAGCTCATCCACTGTAACAACTGAGTAATATTAAATGCATATGCTGCTTATCCTGATCACTAGGCTGCATTCACCTGGGTATTAGTATGGTTATTTAAAGTCAAACTTCTTTGATCAATAATGGTCCTAAATTATTATTCATATGTTTTATTTTTAAAACAAAAGTTGTATGTATTTAGGGTGTAAAACATGAGTTCACATAATTGTATGGTGAAATTACACCCAAGCTAATTAACACATCTGTTTCCTCAAATAATTGCTTTTTTGTGGTTCTGAGAGCACCTGAAGCCTATTGTGTTAGCAAATTTTCAGTGTCTCATATACATGGTTTGCAAATATTTTCTCCCAACCCACAGGCCATCTTCTGTATTGTTCCCTTTGCCATGCAGAAGTGTTTTGGTTCGATGTAGTCTCACCTGTTTGTTTTTGCTTTTGTTGCCTGAGCTTTTGTTGTCGGATCCAAAAAAATCATGGTCAAGGTCAATGCCAAGAAGCTTACCCTCTATGTTTTCTTGCAGAGTTTTATGGTTTCAGGTCTTACATTTGAGTCTTCAATATATTTTGAGCTAATTTTTGTATGTGGTGTAGACTAGGGTTCAATTTCATTCTTTTGCATGTGGCAGTCCAGTTTTCCCAGCACCGTTTATTGAAAAGTCTATTTTGTTGAAGAGATTATTCTTTCCCCATTGTATACTCTTGGCACCCCCACAGAAAATTAGTTGAACTTACATGAGTGGGTTATTTCTGGGCTTTCTATTGTGTCCCATTGGACTAAGTGTCTATTTTTATGCCAGTACCATACTATTTTGATTAGAGCTTTGCAATATAATTTGAAATCAGGAAGCAAGATACCTTGCATTCTGTTCTCAAAATTGCTCTGGCTGTTCAGAGTCTTTTGTGGTTTCATACACATTTTATGACTGTTCTTTCTATTTCTGTGAAATACACCATTAGTATTTTGGTAGGGATTGCACTGACTCTTATATTGCTTTGAGTAGTGTGGACGTTGTAACAATATTAATTCTTCCAATCAAAGAACATGAAATAGCTTTCCATTTAATTGTATCTTCTTTAATTTCTTTCATCAATGACTGAATTATATTAGGTTGATGTGTCAGCTCGTCTATTTTTTTGTTGGTCTTATTAGTATCTTCAATCTGATTTCTTTATCAGGTTGTGTTTAATTAAGTCTCTTGTCTACTTTGTACTGGTAGTTTAGCTAAAACTAGATAATAAAAAATCCATTTACCTGGGCACATGTAAACTTCAATTTATTGCAACTCACAAAAAAACCCAAACTAATGGAATGACTACTTCTGGCCAAGATGGAGGCATAGGTAGATATGCTTTGCTTCCTCGCACAACCAAAAGAAGGACAACAACAACTTTAAAAAAAAAAACCAACCAGAACTGCCAGAAAATCAAACTATATGGAAGCCCAACAACCAAGGATTTAAAGCAGAAACATTCATCCATACTGGTAGGAGGGGTGGAGATGGGCAGCTGAGGAACTCCTACAAAGGAGTTCCCATAAGACTATCAGCTGATTTCTCAAAAGAAACCTTACAGGCAAGGAAAGAAGTATTCCAAGTCATGAAAGGCAAGGACCTACATCCAAGGACACACAGTAAGGCAGTGGACTGGGCAGGCGAGGCAGTCCCACATTTGTGTGCAGATAAACCAGGAGGAACAACTGGGGGGAGAGACAGACTGTGCAATCCAGGGTTCCCACTCAGGAAACTAAAGCCTCAAAACCCCTGGCTATAAAAACCTGTGGGGGGTGTAGCAGTGGGAGGAACTCCCAGCCTCACAGGAGAGTTCGTTGGAGAGATCCACAGGGTCCTAGAATGTACACAAACCCACCCACCCAAGAATCAGCATCAGAAGGGCCCAATTTGCTTGTGGGAAGCAGGGAAGTGACTGAAAGTGGGTGAGAGCCTGAACAAGCGACACTGTTCCCTCCCTGACCCCTTCCCTGCATATACAGTGCTGCAATGCAGTAACTTGGTTGCTGTGCCCTGGAGAATACCTAAGGCTCCACCCCTTAGATGTAACAGGTCCACTGAGACAAAGAACTATGGCCCAAATTAAAGAACAGATCAAAATTCCAGAAAAAGATCTAAGCAACAAAGAGATAGCTAACCTATCAGATGAAGAGTTCAAAACACTGGTAATCAGCATGCTCACAGAAATGATTGAGTACCTACACAAAATAGAGGAAGAAGTGAAGGCTATGCAAAGTGATATAAAGGAAACTATACAGGGAACAACAGTGAAGGGAAGAAAACCAGGGCTCAAATCAACAATTCGGACCAGAAGGAAGAAATAAACATTCAACCAGAACAGAATGGAGAAAGAAGAACTCAAAAAAATGAGGAGAGGTTTAGGAACCTCTGGGACAACTTGAAACATTCCAACATCCAAATCATAGGGGTGCCAGAAGGAGAAGAGGAAGAGCAAGAAATTGAAAATTTATTTTAAAAATAATGAAGGAAAACTTCCTCATTCTGACAAAGGAAGTAGACTTCCAGGAAGTCCAGAGAATCCCAAAGAAATTGGACCCAAGGAAGAATACACCAAGGCACATCATAATTACATTACCCAACATTAAAGATAAGGAGAGAATCTTAAAAGCAGCAAAAGGAAAGGAGAGAGTTACTTACAAGGGAGTACCCATAAGACTATCTTCTGACTTCTCAAAATAAACCTTATAGGCAGGAAGGGGCTGGAAAGAAGTATTCGAAGTCATGAAAGGCAAGGGACCTACATCCAAGATTACTCTATCCAGCAAAGCTATCCTTTAGAATGGAAGGGCAGATAAAAGTGTTTCCCAGATAAGATCAAGTTAAAGGAGTTCATCATCACCAATCCCTTATTATATGAAATGTTAAAGGGACTTATGTAAGAAAAAGAAGATCAAAACTAAGAACAGTAAAATGGCAACAAACTCACAACTATCAGCTGAACCTAAAACAAACACAAACTAAGCAAACAACTAGAACAGGAATAGAATCACAGAAATGGAGATCACATGGAGGATTATCAGTGGGGGTGGGGAGGGGGGAAGAATAGGGAAAAGGTACAGGGAATAAGAAGAAGCATAAATGGTAGGTACAAAATAAGGGGAGATTAAGAATAGTGTAGGAAATGGACAAGAAAAAGAACTTGTATGTATGACCAATGGACATGAACTAAGAGGGGAGGAATGCTGGTGGGAGGGACGGTGCAAGGCAGAGGGGGATAAAGGAGAGAAAAAATGGGAGAACAAAAAAGAAAAAGAGAGAAAAGTAAACTAATGAAGTCAGCCTTTCTGTGTTGTCAAAATCCCCATTTTCCTCAGCTAATATGACATACCATCGTAACATGTGAATATGCCAATGTCAGTCCTCACTAGATACTACAAAAGCTTCTTTTTTCTTCTGTGTAGATAAACATAATATAAACTTGAATGTTATCTTCCTACATTCCAATGAATTGCCTTGCATCCAACCTGTGGGTATCCTGTTTTGGTGATATATTTAAGCTATTTCAATCCTAACAGCTTTTTAAAGCTGTTCTCTAAACTATAGTCACTATTTGAAAAGGAAAGGGGCCTTTCTGTTTGTGTAAGAGAGAGGGCAAGTAGGAAGAGTTTTGCTCACATTCAAATATTATCCTAACACATAAACACAAACATTCCCAAAGTAGTTTATATACCTAAAAACTTCTTCATAAATTTAGGCTGGAGAGCGGGTAACATTGTCATTGGAAATTATTGCTGTTACATTTACATTTAAAAATGTGTGATTTAGCTACCCCAAAAGACTATACAACCCTTAGATTCTTTGGGTTCAAAAGTCCCAGTTGCTTGTGCAAAGGAGTAATGGCAGTGACAGCAGAGTTGCACAGAACGCAGAGCTGAGAACAGATGGGGCACAAAAGATGGAGCAGCACGAGTAGGGAGACCACAGGCACTGGTTCTTCCCAGGACAGTCTCAGTTTGGCCACGTTGTCCTGGTATAATTATTAATAGTGCCCATCTCACTCTAAAAGTGTCCTCGTGAATGCTAATTTCCTTTTGGTGGAAGGTGGGAGAAAGAAAGCTGTGTAGAAAGACACTACGCTACAGTATTTCCAGCTCTGCGCACCGAGAGGTGATGGTGGCTCAGGATGGCTCAGGTAATGCTCTTTCACAGGCAGGTTGGATAATGACCATCAAGCTGGATAATGACTATTGCTTGGTTAAGGTTAATTTCTTTAAAAGTTTTTTTAAAGTAAGAAGGCAGTGGGTGTTTTCAATAATTTTGCAATTTCCAAAGCTGTAAATTGGAAGGGATGAATACAATTTCTAAGTCAAAATCACACTACAAGAAAATACCCTCACAGACATTGTTGCTGGGTACGTATTAGGTTGACTGACACTAGAAGTTGTTGGGATACCCATCACAGTGATTAACTGCAGATTCCACTGTAAAATGAGAATAGTGTATGTACCTAATTCATTGAGCTATTAAGAGGATTAGATGAATTAATGCATATAAAGCATATGCCTGGTCCACAGCAAAGGTTCAGTTAGATTCTTGTATTATTATTACTACTACTACTACTACTGCTGCTGCTGCTACTTTTAATATGAGGAAGAAGCTGCCTTTTCTTGCCAGTGCTTGTTCTTCATGTTATGTCTGTCCTTTCTGAGTAAACCAGTGAACTTACCATTGTTTGCTCGAGCAAATGGCTGATGCATAGTGTTTTTTAAGTATGAGTTGATTTCTCTAAGGCAGTTGCTTATTTTAAATAGACTTTCAGAATATCAGATACTGAAAATATGGAGTTTATTAAACTTTTATGGAGAATATAAGTACTACATGTTAATGGTTAATGATTTAAAGATATTTTAAGACATTCCTGTCTTAAGAAACTATCAGTCTGGAACAGTGTTTCTCAATCTTTTTTATCATCCATGTTAGGAGAAAAAATAAGTTAAATTTATATTTATTTTACATTAAGTGTTCTAATCAATAAATGAAACCTGATTTCTTCCTAGTGAAAGAGATTAAATAGTAAGGAGTAAGATTTTGTCAGGCGGAGCTGAGCTTCTGAGGGCCACAAACTTCTGTGCTATTTATGCTTTCCTGTCGTTCCCCAGAACCAGTTTTTGCCAACTTGGGGGCCATATTGCCTCCATTTAAAATGAAAGCCTAGGTGACAATATACTAAGAACCATTATGATAACAGTCAACATATATATTTTAATATATCATTTCAAAAATAGATTTGTTTTGGAGTTAATGGAATGAGAAACTTCTGGACTAGGAATTCACTTTTACACAAACTTAACCACAACCTTCGATTGGCAACAAAACTGATAATGGTTGGTTTGGTATTAAGTTGTGGTTAATGAGTATCCAATATTAGTAGTACATTTTAACTATGCTATTTAAAGTAAAGGATGCAGTAAAGGCACATACTTCATACTTATTTTCCCACATGAAGGGAAAAAAGCTCTTAGAGAAATTCACTTTGTGAAATCAAAAAAGAAAGAACTGCAAAGAAAAATCTTGAAGTCGCTATTGGGTGTAGAATGAATATAAAGAAGAATCAGCATTCCAGAATCTCAAACCAGTACTTCTGCCTCTTCATGAATTCTATTCTGTAAAAATAATTTGTCTCACGATTTCTCTCATATCCAAGAAAAAACAAAGCTGTGACTTATTTTCCCCACAGAATACGGTCCAAATTAATATTTGCTATGAAAAACCATAAAGCAAACTCCATTATTTTGAAGATTGTTTTCAGAGACAGAAAGACTGTTAGTTATCTTGAGATATTTATTTTTGCAATTGTAGCAACTTGCCAAGTGCTTATAATGGGTATTCAATACACGTTTATTGAATGGGTGAATGAGTGCCTACATATAAAAGGACATACTTAAGACGACAGAATGAATAATTAGCGTGTTATCTGGGACTGGCCTAAATCAAGTCTCTCAAATGCATTTTCAGAATTTAATATTATTATTAAAAAGTACATTCTTTAGAGGTTAATTCAGAGCCCTAAAATCAGTATTAAAAAGGAGATATGCCCTACACTTCATGTGACGGGACAAAGGTTGAAACACAGTGTTTCACTGCTCTGTGTTCTTCATATTATGTAAGAATTTTGTTTTGTCAAAAGTTGATTGATATAAGTAGGTCTTAGCAGAGGTGGATTGATATTTTTATAGTCACAGGTAAGTATAGAGTTCCTCAGTTAATATACTCAAACACTTAATGCAAAATGGATTTGAAATTTTATCTTTATCACCTAAAGCTTTAGGACTGCAGAGTCAAATGCATTAATCCTGCAAAATTAAATTTAAATATTGAGTAAGTTAAAATGTGTTGCAGATTATTTATAATTTTATTGCACTTAATTTCCAGTATAGTTTACAAAGTTATCAGATGAAATTGTATGTTTTTTTTTTTTACCCTCACCAAGGACATGCTTATTGATTTTAGGGAGAGGGGAAGGGAGGGAGGGAGGGAGAGAAAAGTTGATGCAAGAAACACCGATTGCCTGCCTCTTGCATGCACCCCAACTGAGGAATGAACCAATAACCCAGGCATGTTCAAATGGGAACATCAAGTGGGATATTCGCAGGCCAGTGCTAAATCCACTGAGCCACACGAGCCGGGGCTAAAGGTTGTGGAGCAACTTGATCTCTCCTTTTTTTTTTTTTTTTTTAAGATTTTATTTGTTTATTTTTAGAGAGAGGGGAAGGGAGGGAGAAGGAGTGGGAGAGAAACACCAATGTGTGATTGCCTCTCGCACACCCCCTACTGGAGACCTGGCCTACAACGCAGGCATGTGCCCTGATTGGGAATCGAACCTGTGACCCTTAGCTTCTCAGGCCAGCACTCAATCCACTGAGCCACACCAGCTGAGTCTCTTTCTTTTCTTTGATTGGAGAATTTAATTTATTTATGCTTAAAGTAGTTATTGGTAGGTAAAGACCTACTATTAACATTTTGTTGTTTCTGGGTGTTTTATAGAACTATTGTTCCTTGTTTCTTATCCTGCTCTCTTTTTTCATGTTCTGATGGCCTTTGTATCAGTTTGCTTTGACTTCTGTATCATGTACTTTTGTGCAATTGCTAAGGTTCTTTTTCCTTGTGCTTACCAGGAGGCTTACATAAAATACCTTAAAATTCTAACACCTTATTTTTACATTGATAACAACTTAACTTCAATAGAATTCCTAAACTTTACACTTTTACTTCTACTTCCTCTAGCATTTTAGGTTATTGTTTTATAATTTACATATTTTTACAGTGAGTAACAAATAATAGATTATTTTAGTTATGGTTATTTTTACATTAATTTTTAACTTTTAAACTAGAGTTGTAAGTGAATTAGGTACCACAATTAGCATATAATAGAATCTTACTTTGACTATGTATTTACCTTTACCAGTGAGTTTTGCACTACCATTTTATGTTTATATGCTGTTAATTAGTGTCCTTTTATTTCCACTCCAAGAACTCCCTTTAGTATTTCTTATAAGCAGATCTGGCTAATGAACTCACTCAGCTTTTGTTTGTTTGGGAAAGTCTTTATCCCTTTTCTACTTCTGAAGGACAGCTTCACCAGGTATCAAATTCTTAGTGGGCAGTTTTTTTCTTTCAATATTTTTCATATGTCATTCCATTCTCTCCTGGTCTGAAGTTTCTGTTGAGAAATCCACTGATAGTTTTATGGGGGTTCTCTTGTGTGTAACCTCTGTTTACTCTTGCTGCTTTTAAAATTCATTTTTGTCTTTGCTTTTTGACAATTTTATTATAATGTATCTCAGTGTAGCCCTATTTGGGATATTTTGGGTCTCATAGATTTAGATGTTCATGTCTCACCCCAGGTTTGGAAAAATTTTTAGCCGTTATTCTTTAAATATACTTTGTGTTTTTCTCTCTTTCTCTCCTCCTGGAATTTCCATAAATGCAAATATTGTTTCTTTTTATTTTATCCCATTGTTCCTGGAGACTTTCTTCACTCTTTTTTATTTTTATTGTTTTTGTTTCTCTGACTGGACAATATGAAATGTCCTATCCCTCATGTCTCTGATTCTTTCTTCTATGTGGTCGAGTCTGCTTTAGGAACTATTGAGCTCTTCAGATCAATTACATTTTCAATTCTACAATTTCTGGGTTTTTTTATGGTTTCTATTTCTTTGTCAAAATTTTTGTTTTGTTCAAGCACTATTTTCCTAATTTTGTTGAGGTAGCTGTGTGTTCATGTAGTTCACTAAACGTCCTTAAGAGAATTATTTTGAGTTCTTTGACGTAGATCTCCAACTCTTCAGGGCCAGTTATTAGAACTTTATTAGTTTCCTTTGGTAGTGCCATATTTACCTTATTTTTCATTATCCTTGAGTCCTTACCTTGGTCTCAGCACATGTGAGTAACTGTGCTCTTCTTACAGACTTCACAGGTTTCTTTAGGCAGACAGACCTTTAGCAGTCAACTCATTTGGGGTTTCTGGGTGTGTCTACTGGTAATAACCTTAGGCAGGTGGGGCCTGCTATTGCGGTCTGTTTGGGGATGAGGCAACTGACCCAGCTCTGAGGTTGGGGATTGGGGTGGTATGCCATTGACTAAGAAGTTGGATAGGACCCCTGGCTTTGATCCCTACCCAAGTAAAGCTGTAGGATAGGGTACTATTATACAGGACGGAGCAAAAGTAGGTTTATAGTTGTGAGTATGCAAAACAGAGTTTATGGTTGTATTATTATTAATTGTTGTATTTTCTGTACAAACAACTGTAAACCTACTTTTGCCCCCAACCTGTAGTACATGGGACTCTGAATTAGCTTCCCTGGACTGGCTGTGCGGCAGTGTGGTATTAGGGGCTTGTACGGCTGGCTCACCGCTTGTGGATCCAGCTCCAGCAAGCGTGCACTTAACTCTCTGGTCAGGTGGGGCCACCAGTTTCTCTCTGCAGACAGGGAAAGCCATGAGCTATGCTTCTGTTCAAGTGCTACCCTCAGCAGGGGTGCTGGACGGGCTCTGTAGCTTCCTGTGTGCTCTGCGTAGGTTCCCTGGTTGGGCAGGAACCCCCATAAGGTCATAGCCAGATATTTCAGCAGAAACTTCCAGGCAGAAAGTAGTGAGATGATACATTCAAAGTATTACAATGGGAAGACTAAATAGCCAATCAAAAATACTCTACCTGGTGGTAAGCTTGTCCCTCAGAATTGAAGGAGAGAGAAGACTTTCCCAGACAAACAAAAGCTGAAGAAGCTCATCGCTAGTAGGCCAGCTTTACAGAAATGTTAAAAGGTATTTTTCAAGGTAAAATGAAAGGGCACTAATTAGTAACAGGCCATCATAAAGCATTAAAAATAAGAAAAATAATAGTTATTAATGGATATACAATATAAAAAAGATGCACATTATGACATCAGAAACATGATATGTTGGGGGAGGGAACTTTTCTATGCATTTGAAGATAAGATACTATCAGCTTAAAAATACACTCGTAAATACAAGATGTTTTATGTAAGCCTCACACTAACCAGAAAAAAATAGCCTGTAGTAGATACATAAAGCATAGAGACAGAGGAGTGAAAGCATACCACTATGGAAGTCATCAAATTGCAAAGGAAGCAAGTAATAAAGGAACAAGGGAATAATAGACAGAAGACAGTTACCAAATGGCAGTAAGTTCACACCTATTGATATTTCTTTAAATACAGATGGACTAAGTTCTCCAACCAACAACAAGAGTGGCTGACTAGATTAAGAAACAAACCAAGGTCCGGCCCTGACCAGTGTGGCGCAGTTGGTTGGTCATCCTGCAAAGCGAAATGTCACTGGTTTAATTCCCAGTCAGGGCGCATGCCCAGGTTATGGGTTCATGAGAGGTAATCAATCAATGTATCTCCCTCCCACGGATGTTCCTCTCCTTCTATTTCTCCCTCTCTAAAAATAAATAAATAAAACCTTTAAAAAAAGATCCAACTACATGCTATCTACAAGGAACTCACTTCAGCTTTAAGGACACACATAGAAAGGGAAGGACTGGAAAAAGATATTCCATGCAAATAAAAAAAAATGAATGAGACAAAATAGACTTATTATCAGACAAAACAGACTGTATCAAGAGACAAAGAAGGTCATTATATAACTATAAGGAGCTCAGCTCATCAAGAGGTATAAATTAATAAATATTTATGCACCAACACAGGGACACCTAAATATATAAAGCAAATATTTAACATACCTGAAGGGAGAAATGGACAATAATGCAACAGTAGTAGAGGACTTCAATATTCCACTTTCAAAAAATAATAGATAATTGCAGCAGAAAATCA
The DNA here is from genome assembly GCF_022682495.2 of Desmodus rotundus. NCBI lineage: Eukaryota > Metazoa > Chordata > Mammalia > Chiroptera > Phyllostomidae > Desmodus > Desmodus rotundus. Next base: position 173,509,001 of record NC_071387.1, read on the forward strand.
ATCAGGAAACACTGGATTTAAACTACACATTGGATATGACTAAAGATACAGAGAGAACATTCCATCCAAAATCAGAAAAATACATATTCTCAAAAGCACATGGAATATTTTCCAGGATAGATCATATATTATATTAATATATAAGCCACAAAAAGTCTTAATGAATTAAAAAAGACTGAAATCATATTAAGCAACTTTTCCAACTAATTATAGTTGGAATGAATACAGAAATCAATTAGGAGAAGAAAACTGGAAAATTCACAAATACATGGAGATTAACAACATGCTCCTCAACAATCAATGGGTCATAGAAGAAATGGGAAGAGAAATCAGAAATCATCCTGACACAAACAAAAATGGAAACACAACAGGTTACAGCTTCCTGGGACACAACAAAGGGAAGCTCATAGTGCTAAACACCCACACCAAGAAAAAAAGGAAGATCTCAAAGAACAAATGAAGCCCGCAGTTAGTAGAAGGAAGGACAAAAATATCAGAGTGGTAAATAAAGACTAAAATCACAATAGAAGAGATAATGAAACTAAGCAGGTTTTGAAAAAGGAGAAAAGAAACAGACAAATCTTTAGCCAGCCTTATGAAGAAAAAAAAGAGGACTCAAAAGGTAAAATTAAAAGTAATTTCATTCCGAATGAAAGAGGAGACATTACAACTGATACCAGGCACATCCAAATGATTATAAATGACTGCTATGATCAGTTATATGCCAACAAATTGAACAAATTAGGTAAAATATATAAATTCCTAGACACATACCCAGACTGAATCATCAGAAAACAGAAAGTGTGTATGGGTGAATTACTGTTAAGAAGACTGCATCAGCAATCAAAAACCTCTCATCACTTAGTGTTTGTTGATTTATTGATGATGGTCATTCTGACAGGTGTGAGGTGGTATCTCACTGTGGTTTTAATTTGCATCTCTCTGATGATTAGTGATGTTGAGCATCTTTTGATGTGTCTAATGGCCAGCTGTATGTCTTCTTTGGAGAAGTGTCTGTTCAGGTCCTTTGCCCATTTTTTGAATTGGATTTTTTTAGTGTTGAGTTTTATAAGTTCTTTATAAAGTTTGGATATTAACCTCTGATCAGATGTATCAGCAAATACGTTCTCCCATTCAGTGGGTTGTCTTTCCATTTTATTGATGGTTTCCTTTGTTGTGCAAAAACTCCTCCATTTGTTTACTTTTTCTTTTGTTTTCCTTGTCCAAGGTGATATACCAGAAAAATATTACTATGAGCAATGTCTGAGATTTTACTGCCTATGCTGGTTGGTGGGGATGTGGAGAAAGGAGAACCCTTCTGCGCCGTTGGTAGCAATGCAAACTGGTGCAGCCACTATGGAAAGCAGGATGGAGTTACCTCAAAAACTAAAAATGGAAATGCCTATGATCCAGCGATTCCACTTTTGGGAGTTTATCTGAAGAAACCTGAAACACTAATTTGAAAGAATATATGCTCCCCTATGTTCATTGCGGCATTATTTACAATTGCCAAGGTATGGAAGCAGCCCAAGTGTCCATCAGTAGATGAGTGGATAAAACAGCTATGATACATTTACAAATGGAATACTACTTGGCGGTTAAAAAAGAAGAAAATTTTACCCTAGACGACAGCATGATGAACCTGGCGAACATTATGCTAGGTGATATAAGCCAGTCAGAGAAAGACTACTGCCATATAATTTTACTCATATGTGGGATCTAATGGACAAACCAAACTAACAAGCAAAATAGAGACAGACTCAAAGGCAGAAGGCTGACATAGAACAAAAAATCTGAAAAAATGTATGGAACCACAGAAGACCCCAGATAGCTAAAGCAATCTTGGGAAAGAACAAAGATTGAGGCATCGTACTCCCTGACTGCAAATATATTACAAAGCTACAGTAATCACACTGGTCTTGGCAATGATTATTTTAGGTTTGACACTGAAAGCAAAGACAACAATAGCAGAAAGAAACAACTGTGACTCCATCATACGAAAAAGCTGTTGCTCATCAAAGAAAATCACCAATGAAATAAAAAGGGAATCTATGAACTGGGAGGGAACACTGGCAAACTACTTATCTGGTAAAGGCATTAATATCCAGAATACATAAGAAACTCATACAACTCCATAGAAGAAACACAACTAACTCAACTAGCCCTGACCAGTGTGGCTCAGTTGGTTGAGTGTTGTCCCGCAAAACAAAAGGTCACTTGTTCGATTCCTGGTCAGGGCACATGCCTGGGTTGTGGGTTCTGTCCGAGGTTGGGGTGTGTATAAGAGGCAGCTGATTCAAGTTTCTCTCTCACATTGTTTTTCTCCCTCTCTCTCACCCTTCCTTCCCTTCTCTCTAAAAATAAATAAATAATATCTCAAAAAAATGGGCAGAGGTCCGAAATAGAAATTTTTCCAGAGGATATACAAATGGCTCACAGATACATGAAAAATTGCTCAACATCACTAATTATTGCAAAAATGCACTCAAAATCACAATACAATATCACCTCACACCTGTTTAGAATGGCTATTATTGAAAACACGAATAGACATTTCTCCTGGAGGACATGCAGAGGGCCCATAGACATATGAAAAAATGCTCAACATCACTAGCCATCAGAGAGATGCAAATTAAAACCATAATGAGATATCACCTCACACCTGTCAAAATGTCTACCATTAATAAATCAACAAATTCTGGCAAGGATATGGAGAACGGGAACCCTAATGCACTATTGGTGGAAATGCAGACCGGTGCAGCTACTGTGGCAAACAGTATGGAATTTCCTCAAAATTAAAAATGGAACTGCCTTATGACCCAGAGGTTCTGCTGCTGGGAATATACCCTAAGAATCCTGAGTCACCAATTCAAAAGAAGTTATGCAACCATATGTCCATAGCAGCACTATTTACAATAGCTAAGTGTTAGAAACAGCCCATCAGTAAATGAGTGGATTGAAAAACTGTGGTACATATACACAATGGAATACTACACAGAAGAAAGAAAGAAGTCCTACCTTTTACAATACAGCAGAAAGAACTCCTACCTTTTGCGACAGCATGGATGGAACTGGAGACTATTATGCTTAGTGAAATAAGCCAGTTGACAAAAGATAAATACCATACAACCTCACCTATAACTGGAATCTAATGAACACAATAAACTAACAAGAAAAATAGAACCAGACGTATGGAAACATGGAACAGACTGATAGCTGTAGGAGGGGAGAAGGGGTGGGGAATGGTGGAATAGGAGAGGGGACCAGTCAAAGAACATGTAAGAATGATGCATGGACGTGGACAATGGACATGGGATTGACTGTGGGCTAGAGGGGTGGGCTGGATGGAGGAGGGCGAAAGGGAAAAAATTGGGACAACTGTAATAGAATAAATAATAAAAAAAATTTTCAGAGAGAGAGAAAAAAAAAGAAGTGTTGCCTGAATTGAAATGAAGGGAAAAAGAGGCACATGACCTCGTGGAGAATAAAGCAATTGTATGAGTCAAAAAAGAAATACAGAAATAATAAATGCCGGTGGGGATGTGGGGAAAAGAAAACCTGTGTATACTTTTGGTGGAAATGTAAACTGGTACAACCACCATGGATAACAGTATGCAGGTTCCTCAAGAAATTAACAACAGAACTACCATATGATTGAGCAATCCTACTTCTGAGTATGTAAAGGAAACAAAATAATTATCTTTGAAGAGTTATCTGTCATTTCCATGTTCATTGGAGCATTATTTACAATAGCCAGAGAATGGAAACAACCTAAGTGTTCACTGATGGATAAACGGGTACAGAAAAGGTGGTGTCTGTGTGTGTGTGTGTGTGTGTACACAGCCTGCCCAGAAAGCATCCAGCCATGCAATATGAAAAATCAGGTCATTCACTGAAGAAGATATAAAATACAAGAAATGTACACTGGGCAATGACGCCTCAGGCCCCTTCAAAGTAGGCACCTTGGGACTTCACACAGTTCTCCCAGTCACCACCAGTTGCCCTGTCATATTTTCATGAATCTCACTGATGGTCTGAAATCTCTTCCCTTTCAAAGGTGATTTTAGTTTTGGGAAAAGCCAGAAGTTGCAGGGCACCAAATCTTGGCTGTAAGGGGACTGAATCACCTGAGTGATTTGATGTTTCACCAAAAAACCCTGCATGAGACACGATGCATGAGCAGGTGCATTGTTGTGATGATGCTGCCAATCACCAGTTGCCTATAGCTGTGGCCTTATGACTCATCCAAATAGTTTCCGTGAAGGCATGTTCAAGCTTAATGCAAAATCTGATGCAGATTCTTTGCTCTCCTTGATCATTTTGAATGCAATGGCCGTGCAGTAGACATGCTCACTCAACGAGTTGTCTACCACACCCACTGACTAGTACAGTGAAGTTGTCATTGTTCATGTGTGGGAATCCAGTCCATTCTCCTTGGCTGCCAGGTTATATGGATGTCACACAAACCATTCTCGTTATATTAACAATGGCTGGACTTTTTCCAGACAGACCTCATATATCTTCAGATAATACTATAAACTCTGGAATTTATATATAACCCTACATTATTTGCAAACTACCTATAAGGTATTTCAGAAATAGTGATTTTAAGTGATACTGTAATACAGTAGCACCTCTATTATATTACCAAAATAATAGAATTGTTCACAAAACAGTAGCATCTAAAATCTCAACAAAATGTGAATCACTACAATACAATTTTAAAGAAGTGAAACATCTATGTAGAGTAGGACTTTGCTAACAAAAACCATTTTATTGCCAGCATGGTTGAAAAGTTTCTGTTTTAAATATCCTAAGCGGCTTTGATTAATTATAACATTGATTAATTATAACACATGCCTGATACTGCTGCTGCCAGGTAAAGATTAGAAATTTTCATGTGTTTGACTCTTTGCAAATTTTCAATAGCAAATTATAAATCTAGAAACATTGAAGTATTTTCATATTATCCTATTAATTTTAGTGACCCAATACTCTAATAAAGGTTGAAATTTGTGATCATACATCTCACTTAATGTTTATCTGTTTTAAGCAATGATAAGTAAGCCCGCCTCCTGTACACTGTGAAGACAGAAGGTGCGGGTCTGGCTTCGGTACCGCAAACCACGGCTGCAGCAGGAGTTGGCCAAAGGCCTGGGACTGTCAAGCATGCCTTCCTGTCAGGAGCGTACTCCGCAGGCCCCCGAAGGAAAGAAGCAGGAACCGACTCTTCCTTCTTCACCAGGTACTTGCCTTTCTTTGGAACTTCTTGTCCTCTCTTGACACTACTTGATAACCATTTCAACCCACTTTACTCATTGATCAGATGTTTATAAGGGTGATTTTTTTTAAAACAGATGATAAAACAGTCAGATACAGTTAGTGCTTTAGATAGAATACTGAAGTACTAAACCCTTTGTGGTCTCCCAAATCTCGTGACATTTCCCTTGGAGGGGTGTTCTTCTCAGCCTATTGACTAAACTCTAATTTGTGCAATTACATGGAGATTTCTTAAATTCGCATTGTACTTTCAATTAAATTTGTATTTGCTATCCAAAGCAAATGGGTAATTGCCATGCGCTATTAAACCATCACTGTACTGCCAGGTTAATGTCCCTTCAGTGTAACAGAAACACTACTCATCTCCTATATTTATAACCTTGTATTCCATCTGATCAATCCATTCTTCATAATAACGCAGAACTGTTACTGCCTGGAGTCATAGGATAAATAAAAGACCTTTTCAAGGCACCCTGACGTTCTGAGTCCACAATTCTATTTTGTTACGTAGCCATAAATCCTACCCACTTCTCAACAAATCTCAATATTGGCACTTTGGCTGCACACCTGAATCTCCTAAGGGGCTTTAAATACTACTGATATTTGAGACCCAACCCCTGAGATCCCGATTTAACTGGAGTGGGGTATGACAAGGGCACTGGGATTCACCCAAGGTTGTAAGTGTGAAAGAACAGAAACTAACAGAATGGTTTTGCTTTAAAAAAATAAACAAACCCAAAACCCTTAGCTCTTCTCTTCCTTCATGAAAAATACATTTTTGGGGGTCAAAGTTAGTTGAGGACTGGAGAATTTTCTGAGATTTGATTTAAAATTCTGTTTCATAATAATGGTCTTATTTGGTAGTTGCTCTATTTTAGGAAGCCTGACTCCTAGAAATTCTAGATTAAGATTATGAATGTTGATGGTTATCTGTTATGCAATTTTTTATCTCTTTGTTAATATCATCAAACTAAATGCTCACTTGATTGAAATGAAATTGAGTAGCTTATATTTTACTTTCTTTTAGGAATAAACAATGCAAACTGCAATTTCCCTAGAAGCTGCTTATTTTGTTATTTTGAAAAATATTTTAAACATGAATATACCTATAATCATATTCTATAAACAAAGCAAACATTCCTTCCATAACTTAAGGAGTTTTTGAGTAAAATAAAATTTGTAAGATTTATGTACATTTTAAATTATGGCTTATGAACAATGGAGGGCTTTTGGTCAAATGTGAGTGATGTTGGATAATTATCTAGTCTTTTATATCAGTGAAAGCAAATTGTTTATAATTGGTTCCTTTTTGCACCTGTCATAACAGGTGTTTCTAGTTGGAAGTGACCTAGGTTTTATGGAGACATTCTAGTTTTCAGTCATTTATGTCTGAATGTTTAGGAACATTTCATTAAGAAACTGCTGAGACTACAGACCGCATCTCTTCAATCCATCTACAAATAACACATTTTAAATTCACTTTATTTAATGAGCACTTCCCTGTTAACTTATTTTTCTCTTGTATAAATGTTGGGTTATTCTAGTGCCCTCTGATTAAATTATGCATATGCTTCCTTCATTTCCTTTCCAGTCTTTCTTAATCAAAGGTTTAAAAAAAATCCAGTGTCCAGTAGTAGAGTCATCTTATTACAGATTTTAGTAAAACTTCTTATCTGGTATGTGTATGTATACACACATATATTTTAACATTTTAATTTTGTGTCATATACCCTTCAGGGTAGTTAGGGAAAGTATTACTACTTGAAAAAGCACAGCATTAAAACCGTGAGCTCAGGGGCAGGCCAGGTGCAGCCGCCCTGTCCCACCGTAAGGATTTGTTTCTGATGCTAACTTAAGAGGTGCTGTGGTCGGTAGGTAGGCTTTAGCTGTGTGTGCATATGTATGCATTTACCTTATAAATGCAAGTGTTTGTCATGGATTGGAAAGGTCAGTATTGTCAAAAGGTCCAAGCTACCAAAAGCAATCTACAGATTTAATGCAACCCCTATCAAAATAGCAATGGCATACTCTACAGCACTAGAACAAATATTCCAAAAATGTATATGAAACCACAAAAGACCCTGAGTTTCCAAAGCTATCTTGAGAAAGAACAAAGTTGGAGGTACCACACTCGCTGATTTCAAACTCTATTACAAAGCTATAGTAATCAAAACAGCATGTTACTGGCATAAAAACAGACACACAGATCAATGAACAGATTAGAGAGCCCCAAAATAAACCGACCCTTATATAGACAATTAGTTAGTTAATCTATTACATGGGAGGAAAGAATGTACGAGGGAGAAATGACAGTCTCTTCAATAAATGGTGTTGGAAAATTAGATACATACAAAAAAATGAATCTGAATCACTTCCTTACACTATATACAAAAATACACAAAAAATGGATAAAAGACTTGAATGTAAAACCTGAAACCATAAAACTCCTAAAAGAAACATAGGCAGTAAACTCTTTGACTTCGCTCTTAGTAATATTCTTTTTTTGGATATGTCTCCTTGGGCAAGGGAAGCAAAAGAAAAAATAAACAAATGGCACTACATCAAACTAAAAAGCTTTTTGCACAGTGAAGCAAACCGATAACAAAATGAAAAGACAACCTACTGACTGGGAGAATATACTGCAAATGACATATTCAATAAGGGGCTAATTACCCAAAATATATAAAGAACTCATACACTTCTACATCAAAAAACCAATCAATCCAATTAAAAATGAGCAGAGGCCCTGAATAGACATTTCTTGAAAGAGGAAATAGAGAGGGCCAACAGACACATGAAAAGAGGCTCAACATCAGTAATCATCAGGAAATGCCAGTTAAAACAACAATGAGATATAACCTCACACCAGCAAGAAAGGCTATTATCAAAGTGAATAAATAAGTGTTGGTGAGAGTGTGGAGAAATAAAAGCCCCCATGCACCGTTGGTGGGACTGTAAGTTAGTACAGCCACCACAGAAAACAGTGCGGAGCTTCCTCAAAAAATTAAAAATACAATTACCATACAGCCAGCCTAGCAATTCCACTTCTGAGCATTTATCTGAAGAAAATGAAAACACTAATTTGAAAAGACATATGCCCCTATATGCTTTGCAGCATTATTTACAAAAGCCATTTTTAGAAGTAACCTAAGTGTCCATTGATAAATGATTGGGTAAGGAAGATGTGGTATAAATATATCATGGAATATTATTCAACATTAAAAAGAATGAAATCTTGCCATTTGCAACATGAGTAGACCTAGATGATATTAAGTGAATTAAGTCAGACAGAGACAAATACTTTATGATTTCACTTATATGTGCAATCTAACAAAACAAAAGAAGTAACAAAACAAAACAGAAACCGATTCATAGATACAGAGAACAAACTGATGGCTGCCATAAAAGAGGGGGGCGAGCGGACGGTGAAAGGGAGAATAAGAGGTGAAACGCTTCCAGCTGTGTAATGAGTAAGCCCCGGGGATGTGAGGTGCAGCACAGGCAATGCGGTCAGTAGTAACTTGGTTCGGTGACCGGACTTACTGTGGTGATCATACTGTAAAGTCCATAAACATAGAATCACTATGTCGTATGCTGAAGCTAGTATTGTATATGCTGACTATACTTTAATAAAAATATTTTTATTAGTATTTCCTACCAACATCCAATTTTATGTGAAGTTAAAAATCAACCTCTATGTGTAAGAAACAATGAAAAGGACACATTTGGTTTGTGTGAGTGTGTGAGAGAGAAAGGGGAGGGGAAGGTGAGAGAGGGAAGGAGAGTAAGAGAATAAAACTGTTAGTAATTTTTAAAATAACAGTTATGAAATGGTGATATTTGAACAAAATATACAATTGGTATAATTCATTTGGATCATGAACTTAATATAGAAATAAAAAATGTTACTGTTTTATTTTGTGTCCATTGCTCAATTGAACCACTTATTTTTAGACAACAACCATGGATTCAGTGACCCAGCACCAGAATAACACTGGGTCATTTGAAAAGAAGTGGAAACAGCCTCGCCTCTTTAGCATCTCTGAAGCAGGCAACAACCTAGACAGAAACCACGTTCCAGAACAGTTGAAGGAAAGTGGATTATTTTGTGTGTGTGGAATAAAGATTTGCAGAGAACATCAAATGTGTCCATATATTCAAAGAATAGTCATGTGGAGAAGATTAAAACAGACTTGAACCAATAAAAGGAAGCTGTGAGAAGACATACCATTCAACATAAAAATTTGTCTCATGGAGCTGTTAAAATGGACAAGCTCCCTGTCATTTGCATTTTACATTTTGGTGGAATTGCATATATCTCTTGTTTTTAAAGCAGTTTATGATAACATAGGGCTTGTTACTGGGTTGGCTTCTGAAATAAATTTTAAACTCATTAGTAAAACCTACGGCAAAAACAGGGCCTGATTCTGCCACTGGAAAATAAATAGAAAGGAAAAGATACTTTGAAATTTGCAGGCCCTTTCAAAAAATTATCTGTGAACAAAATTGTTCCAGTTTCGGAAGAGATGTAAAGGTTGATGCACTTTCTGCTAAATGCAGCACACCAAGTCTAGGGCATATTTTGAAACCTCTCTGACTTACCTCAAACCTTTTGGGAAGGCATATTTCTGGGTTATATGCAAACTCCTGCTGTCTGAGCATGTACTGTTTTGGCTCCTCTTCTTTTCCATGTGGATATTCCTTCATTTATACTGAGCATGTTTAAACTTGCAGAATCAAGCTAAAACCTTCAGAAAAACTAATGATTAAATAAAACAATTCTCCAGTCTTTTACAAGAAATGCATGGATTTGTCATAAACATATCTCAGATACTGGCATTTCAACTGTATGTCTTTGTAAGCCAGAAAAATGAGGGCATGGAATATTAAATCATAACTTTTTAAAAAATTTCTTTGACTTGAGTATATTTAGAAAAAACTCAGTAATGGGGAACTTTTTTGGCAAAAAGATATTAGTAAAATATGTTAGCTTGTATGCTTTATGTATTGTTTCAATATTGTAGGTATACTTATCTACTTACGTAATTTTTTTTTAGGGAACCAACTAACATGGCTGGAAATACATCAACGCAATACTGACAACTGAGATGCAATGTCTGGAGACAGTAGCTACTTCAGGGGAAAGAGAAGATTGATTAACAGAGCCATCAGCGCAACCAGCACCTGGTAAGAGATATAAAGTGCTAGCTCACATTTACCTAGAGTATTTCCATTCCTTTTCACATTACCCATTTATGTATAAGTACATAAATGTGTGTTTTTAAGAAGAAAAAATAAAACATGTCTGCTTACTCAACAATATCTCTAAGACACTATTTGGTAGGATGAAAAGGAGTGGGTCTGTTCTAGGGTAAGTGTGAGCTACCTCAATGGCTGAATGAATTCCAAAAGAGTTTATGGGAGCTTCATTGGCTAGAAAATCTAAAACTATGTTAAAATGTGTTGTTTTTGTGGAAAGAACTCTAATTTTGTGGAACAAAAGGCATCTATGGGGATGTCTATTCTTTCCTATTAGATCCCCCCAACCACTTGACTTCCTTCCAGCAACTTTAAAAAACAAAGCTGAAAATAAGCTTTTCTTAGGGAAACAACATGGAAGGAATGGTATGGTATGTTGAGTAAATGTAGTTTAACTACAGAAATCATGGTCCCAGTTTTCAAATATGTTCCTAATTTTGTACATTTTATTTTTAATCAAGATGATTCAATCACTGTCTAATTACATGGTTTATTTCTTATGAAAAATTAGAAATGAAGAATAACAAAAATACTACATGTAATGTTTAAGATTACTGAGGGGAAAATATATAGCTTTAGATAATAATTTTTAAAAAGTAAAAATTAATGACCTTGAAGCCACCTTAATATGGTATAAAAAGGACAGAATTGAGAGAGAATAGCAGTAAGGATTTAATGAAGAGCAGAAATTAATGAAACAGTAGATAACGATATTATAGAGTTAATTTCAAAACTGGCTATTTAAAAATAATAAAATTGATGAATATGTAACAAGAGCAGGGATGAAACAGCATGAGCAAATACATTAAGAATACAAAGAATATAACTATTGATACAGGAGACATTAAAAGATATAAAAAACTTTTTATCAACAAACTTTAAAACAAAAAAATGAACAAATTCCTAGCAAAAAGATAAATTACATAAACTGATTCAAGGAGATGTTAACAAAATAGACTGAAAAAGAAAACATAGATGCAATCTTACAAATAAATACAGATGTAAAAATCTCAAAACAAACTGCTAGCAAACCAAATCTAACAGTTACAAAAATGATCAAGTTAAGTTTATCCCAGAAATGCTACACTGTAACATTAGGAAAATGGTTACAATCTATTAATGTAATTCAGTCCATTAACAGATTGATAATGGAAAGCGATTGTGATCATATCAAGAAATGCTGAAAAATTTTACAAAATTAAAAATTCATTCAAGAAAAACTATTAGCAAATTGGGAACAAATGGAGCTCGCTTAAAATCTGTTACAGGGTATCTACCAAACACAGAGTAACAGTTCTACTGAATGATGTAATATTAAAAGCCTTCCTTTAAAAATCAGAGATGCTGCTATCACTGTTCCTATTGAAAATCAGAGAGAAGCCTGAGACACGGCTTGCCTCTTTGCATAACCACATCAAAATTACAACTAAATTATACAACAACCATCACTCAGAACCATTAGAAATCAAGTTCAATGTAAAGCTATCAACTATGGAATTAAAGAAGCCACATCCATCCAGATTGGTAGGAGGAGTGCAGACATGGAACAGGCTGGTCCCGCACTCACATGTGGTGGATAAAACTTTGGGAGGGATATTTCAGAGGCTAGGGGTTCCACACTGGGCCCCCCAGCTCAGAGTTCCAGTTCCAGTAAGAAAAGTCCCCACAACTTGTGACTGCAAAAACCAGTGGGGACTGAGTCAGTGGAAGAAACTGCTGGAGCCCCAAGCAGTTCCTCTTAAAGAACCCACACTAATACTTACTCAGACTCACGCCCTCTGGGCTCCAGCACCAGGGTAGCAGCTTGAAAGGCACCAGTGGCACACAGGGAGAAACTGGAGTGTCTGGCATCAAGGTGAGCAGAGGCCATTGTCCCTTTTCTAAACTTTCCCCCCATAAAGCCACAGAGCTGGCAAGCTGGTGCCTTATCCGAGACTATTAACTTGGCTAACACTGTTTGACCTGCCTTGAAGATTCTGAGACTTCGCCCCACCCAAATTACAGGCCCATTCAAGCTACTTTTCCATATGAATGGCTGGCCTTGGCTCATGCTTCAGAACTTCCTAAATCCTCTCAAACAAGAAACAGCTGGTCTCAAGGAGCCCCGGCCCCAGCACTAGCAGCAGCCAGCCTAGATTCACAGCTTGGCTTTGCCTGGGAATCTCCAAGCCCAGCATGGAGTAGCAGCCATCCCAGATTGCTTTAGAGCTCAGGCAGGGTGCCCCAGGCTAAACATAGGTTGGGGCTCACCTTGGCCTGCACCACCCAGGAAACCCTAGGGCCAGCGCACCCAGTAGACAGCTACAGACAGCAACATCCGACGGCTACATCACCACCTTGCCCCTGTGCAGCTAATCCTCCACGGAGGATGGAGGTTGCTGGTAAGCGGTAACAGCCAATACTTGCAGCTGACTGGCCTGGGTAAATCCCTCCCATTGATCTGCCAACAGCAACCAAGGCTCAACTACAAGAGGTCGGTGTACTCAGCTCACAAGAAGGGTACACTTCAAGTAAACAGCTTGGATGATAGGGGAGGCTGTGTCACTGGACCCTACAGGACACCTACTACATTAGGCCACACCACCAAGACAAGGAGTCAAAGCAGCTCTACCTAACACATAAGAAAAAAAACACAGGAAAACTGCCGAAATGAGCAGACAAAGAAACATGGCCCAAATGAAAGAACAGATCAAAACTCCAGAGAAAGAGCTAAACTAAATGGAGATAAGCAATCTATCAGATTCAGAGTTCAAAACACTGGTTATAAGGATGCTCAAGGAACTTAGTGAGGACCTCAGCAGCATAAAAAAGATCTGGTCAGAAACAAAGGATACGCTAAATTGAAATAAAGAACCATTTGCAGGGAAACAACAGTAGGGTGGATGAAGCTGAGAATCAAATCAATGATTTGGAACATAAGGAAGCAAAAAACAACCAATCTGAACAACAAAAAGAAAAAAAGAATCTAAAAAAATGAGGATAGGATAAGCAGCCTCTGGAACAATTTCAAGAGGTCCAACATTCTTCTCATAGGGGTGCCAAAAGAAGAAAAAGAGGAAGAAATTGGAAATCTATTTGCAAAATAATGAAAGAAAATTTTCCTAATTTGGTGAAGGAAATAGACATGTAAGTCCAAGAAGCACAGAGTCCCAAACAAGATGGATGCAAAGAGGCCCTCTCCAAGACTCATCATAATTAAAATGCCAAAGGTTAAAGATAGAGAATCTTAAAAGCAGGAGAAAAGAAGTTAGTTACCTACAGGGGAGTTCCCATAAGATTGTCTGCTGATTTCTCAAAAGAAACTTTGCAGGCTAGAAAGGATTAGCAAGAAACATTCAAAGTTATGAAAAGCAGGGACCTACAGCCAAAATTGCTCTACTTGGCAAAGATATCATTTAGAATCAAAGGGCAGATAAAGAGCTTCCCAGAGAAGAAAAAACTAAAAGAGTTCATCATCACCAAACCATTATTATATGAAATGTTAAGGGGACTTATTTAAGAAAAAGAAGATCAAAGCTATGAACAATAAAATGGCAAAAGTAAATATGTATCAACACTTGAATCTAAAATACCAACTAAGCAAATAAGAACAGAGACAGAATCATGGATATGGAGAGCATTTTGATGGTTGGCCAGATGGGAGAGGGGTGTGGAAAAATTGGTGAAGAGGGGAGGGTATTAAGAAGTACAAATAGGTAGTTACAGAAGAGCCACGGGGATGTAAAGCACAGTATAGGAAACGGAGCAGCCAAAGAACTTATACACATGACCCATATACATGAACAATGGTGGGGGGGCGTTGCCTGAAGTAGTTGGGGGTGCTGGGTGGAAGGAGGCAAAGGGGGGAAAATCAGGACAACTGTAAAAACATAGTCAATAAAATGTAATTAAAAAAAAACCCAAAGAGAAGGCCTAGTTCAGAAAATATAGCAAGAAAATAAAATGTATATGTATTAAATTGAAAGGTATAAATCTGTATTTATTTACAGGTAAGATAGATGGTTGTCTGTTGAAAGCACCCCAAACTCTATAAATAGACAACATCACTAATAATCAGGGAATGCAAATCAGAACCACAATGACATACCAGCTCACACTAGTCAGAATGGCTATTATGAAAAAATCAACAAATAACATGAGTTGGTGAGGATGTGAAGAAATGGAATCCCTTGTACACTGCCGGTGAGCTACAAACTGGTGAGGCTCCTATGGAAAACACTAAAAATAGGTATTTGATATGACCGAGCAATTCCACATCTAAGTATTTATCAAAAGAAAATGAGAACACTAATATGAAAAGACATACCATATGATTTCACTCATATGTGGACTCTAATAAGCCAACTGAACTAACAAGCAAAATAGAGATACACTCATAGATGGAGAGCAGGATGACAGCTAAGGGAGGGGCGAGGGTTGGAGGTGGAGGGATTGAGCAAAAAGGAAAAAGGATTCATGGACATGGACAACAGTGTGGTGACTGTGGGGGAAGAGGGTATAAGGTGACTAAATGGTAATGGAAAAAATACAATAAAAATAACTTAATTAAAGAAAGAAAGATATATACCCTCCTATGTTCATTGCAGTATTGTTTACAATAGCCAAGATATGGAAGCAACCTACGTTCCACTGACAGATGAATGGATAAGGAAGACAAAGGTTTGTGAGTGTGTGTATTTTACATATGTGTATAAAAATATATGTGTGTATATATACTTATGTATATATGTGTAATATGTATGTATGTGTATATATCTATATACATACATGCATGCATATATATATATACATATATATATAAAACACACAATGGAATACTATGCAGGAATGAAAAAGAATGAAATCTTGCCATCTGCAACAACACTGATGGATCCTGAAGGTATTATGCTACGTAAAATAAGTCAGGCAGAGAAAGACAAATACCATATGGCTTCACTTGTAAGTAGAATCTAAAAAACAACAAACAAAAGAAAACAAAAACAAAAATAGACTATTAGAAACATAGACCAAAGGGATGGTTACCAGAACGAAGCGGGTTGGGTGGTGGGTGAAAAGGGTAAAGGGAATATAGTCAATAATGAGATAACTTTGCACGGTGACCCATGATTATTAGAATTAGTGGGGTGATCACATTGTAAGGTATAAAAATGTCAGATTACTATATTGTATACCTGAAACTAATATAACCAACATAACATTGTATATATGTTCCAATTATACATAAATGAAAATTTTATTGAAAAGATCACTTAGTATGGTTGCCAAATAACAGGTTAATATCACAATTACATTTCTATGCAACAATTACAGAAGTATTACAAAAACCTTAGCATCATTGTAAAATAAATGCTCAGAAGACTGGTCTATTATTTTAAGACTGACAGATATGACCCTGGCCAGATGGCTCAGTTGGTTGGAGCATCATTCCATACATCAAAATTTTGTGGGTATGACTCCTGGTCAGAGCCCATACCTAGGTTGTGGGTTTGAACACCTGTTGGGTCACACGTATAGGAGGCAACCAATCGATGTTCCCCTGACATCAATGTTTCTCTCCCTTCCTCTCTCTCTAAACTCAATAAACATAGCCTCGGGTGAAGTTTAAAAAACAACCAAACAGACAGACATGAGCCCTTTGCAGCACAACACAAGTGGTGGAGTCTGGATAAAGACCGAAATGAAAACGGTAAAACTGTAAAGCTAACATAGAGAAATCTAAAGGAAATCTTTGCGACCTGAGAATGGGGGCACACTTCTTGAACAAAACTTCAAAGTTAAGGATTTCTTTCAATGAAAAACACCACAAGAAAATTTAATATACAGATTTTAAATTGGGATAAAAAATTTGTAATGTCTAAAGCTGACAAGGGATTAATATATAGACTATACAAGAAATTCTGGACAATTGATAAAGGCAGAAACCCACCAGAAAAATGAGGAAAGCAGTTACAAAAGAGGCATCCAAAATGCTAACATGCATTTGAAGGGTTCTGAAACTATTAGAGATAAATTCCATAGACTTTTAAGTCTATTTGAAAAACACACAGGAAAATATTTCTAAGACCCTGGGGAGATAAAGAAGAATTTCTTCAGGCAGATACTGCTCAGCAGAAAGATGATGGGACAAATGAAGGACTGTAATTCATTAAAAGACACCATAAAGTGACAAGACCACAGCAACCATTCATATAATTAACAGAAAAAGGAATCACCAAAAATATTTTTAAAACTCTCAAAAATCAACAAGAAAAATACAAGCAATAAAAAAATGGACAAAATTAATAAATGAATGTCACAGTTGAAGAAACTCAATTGCCCAACACATGTATAAAGCTATGTTCAATTCCCATTAGTAATTAGAGAAATTGAAATAAAAACCCCTGATATTACTCTATACCTTTCAGACTGGCAAAATCTAAAGTTGCAAATATCAAATTAGTAGATAAAGCTGAGGATCAATCAATCCAGTCATTTAGGAAAATGGCTTGGTTTAGGTAATCAAGTAAAGACGTGCTTTTCTTATGAACCAGCAGTTTCCTAACGTAATTCACTCTAGAGCAACTCATGCTCCAGGAGACATGAAAAATGTTTATAACAGCATTTTTTATAGTAACAAAAACCTGGACAACTCAATTGCTTGTCACCAGGAGAGTGGACAGACTGTGCCGTGGCCACGTGATGGACTACAGCACAGGGGCGAGGGGAAATGGGTGTGGCTGCACTCCCTGGAACGGACGAGCCCGAGAAACATAGAGCCGAGTGACAAAGCGCACAGAGAAGACTACATACATTGTTACCACTGCAGATGTTCAAAGCAACCAAAATTAAACAATGTTGATTATGTATATGTATATAGAGAAATAATAAGTGCAAAATTCATGGAACAGGAAGCAAACAAAAGTATGGAAGGTATTTCAGTAATACTGGTAATTGCGAATGTAGACTGATACAGCCACTATGGCAAACAGTCTAGCGGTTCCTCAGAAAGTTAGAAATAGAGTTACCGTGTGCCCCAGCAATCCCTCTCCTGGGTACCTACCCCCAAAACTTGAAAACATGTACTCACAAAGACGTATGTACCCGTACGTGCACTGCAGTGTTATTCACAGTAGCCAGGCAATGGAGACAACCACAGTGTCCTTCAGTAGAGAACTGGACAAAGAACATGTGGTACAAATACACAATGGAATACCACTCAGCCATAAGAAAAGATGAAATACTGCCATTTACAACAACATGGATGGACCTTGAGAATATTATGCTAAGTGAAATAAGGCAGAAAAAACTAAGAACTATCATGATTTCACTCATATGTGGGATATAAAACTGAAACTCTCAGACACAGGCAGCAATGTGGTGGGGGCTAGAGGAAAGGGGTAGGGGACTGGGGGTGGAGGGGTCCTAACACGTGGTGATGGAAGATGTTTTGACTGCAGGTGGTGGCACACAGTGCGATAAACAAACCTAGCATCATAGAAATGTGCACTGAAAACCTATATGATCCTATTACCCGGTGTCACCCCAATAAATTGAATAAAGATAAAATAAAACACATTTTGGAAAAAAAAAGAATTAAGAAGAAATATCCTGTGTGTGACAATTACAGAGCCTTTCCCTGGGCAGCGTCATGGGAGAAAGGTGCCCACACCAGTCTCAGTGTCCAGCCCATGACTATCGTCTGCAAAGGAGCTGCCCTCAAGGTCTCAGGCCCCCCAGTCAGTGACGTTCTTTCTCAGGCTGACATTCCCAGTCCCAGCACCTGCATTCCTGTCTCGGTCCTTATCAGAGGCCTTGGGCAGAGGGCTTCTTCAGGCCCCTCTGCTGAGACGCTTTGAAAGGGTGGAAGGGGAAACTCTGAAGACTCTTTTTCTGACTCTGAATTAGTATATACTTTTCCACTCCTAGCCCTTCTAATTTGCCTTCCCTCCCTCACTAAAAAACCTCTCACAAACCTCAGGGCCCATAAAACTACGAGTGCTTTTTGGTCAGAATGCCCACAGCAGTGAGATGACCCTCACCTCGGGCTGATCCGGTGTGTCGTTCCATGGGGGGAAACAGAACAGGGTGGGAGGAGCTGGCATGTCCTCCGGTTTTAGATTCTTGCTTATACATTGCACCAAGTGATTAAAGGCTCGACTCTTTCCGTTTTGGCTCAGCCTAACAGCTCAGCTCTTGCTCAGCTCAGATGAGCTTCCTGACAGCAACATATTATATTTCTTAAGTTAGGTTGTGTAATAAAGCTACTTTGAATCTCCTCTATAAAAACTTATAAAAAGTTAAGTTCTGTGGAATTCCTATGTGGAGGACAAACAAGATGAAATCACAAAGAAGCAACTGTTTAAATTATAGCTTCAGTACCGCAGAACACAAAAAGATGAAGGCAATTATGGGGTTATCAGAAAGGTGCTTCATTCTTTTAAAAATCTGGGTGTACGGTTAGAAGGTAGAATACAATGGTGTCTTTTAAAATACATACCTCATATTAAAGTTTTCTTCTTTGGTATGAAATCCCTTAAGACAGGCTGATTTTCTTATATTTGATTTCATATTACATTTTGGGCCAAATGTGAAACATTTAAATTTTTCTTTTTAATACCAAATCTGTGGATAATGAGTTTCTACAGTTACTAACCACTTTAAAAAAATAGTATGCACTTATATACTGTCCTTAAACTACTTTCCTCACTCAAACCACTGTATAAAGCATACTTGTCCTTAAATGACTTTCTTCCAACCTTGGGGAGTTTGTAAATCAATTATATATTTTTTACCTCAACCATGTAGACTCTGCTTCTTTCTCCTTTCGGCCGATGTCTTTGCTGTGCTGGTATTACTATCCATCTTCGTATACAGAAGTCCCCCCTGTTCCCCGAGGATCAGCGCTCCCCATCTGTCTCATCTAAACCTTTCCAACCAGACCCCATATATCATAAGGGGCAAATACTAAAAATGCACAGTAGTTCATGCTCTGACATACTATGGTTTTATAAAAGGTGAAATTATATTTTATGTCCATATTGTACAGTAACAAATTCTCAAAGGTGAAAGGTATTAGAGGTTGCCTTGCCCTTCCTTATTTTGATAATTCCTTCTATCTATAAGTGTAATTAGTTATAATTTAAAATGTGCTTCCACATTTGCTGACTTGATTCTTACAACAACTCTGTTAATTAGGTGGGACAGATATAATTATTCCCATTTTATAGATCAGAAGACAGAAACAAAAGATTTAAAAAAAATGAAACTAGACCAGCAGCTTACACCATACCCAAAAATAAACTCAAAAATGAGAAAAGACTTAAATATAAATTGTGAAACCATAAAAAATCCTAGAAGAAAAGAGAGGGAGTAAAATCTCAGATATACGATGTAGAAATATTTTTGCCAATATATCTCCTACGGCACCAGAAACAAAGAGAAAATTAACAAATGAGACTACATCAAATTAAAAAGCTTCTGTACAGCTGAAGAAACCATCAGCAAGACAAATAGGGAACCTACTGTATGGGAGAACATTTTTGGCAATGATACATCTGACAAGGATTTAATCTCCAAAATATTAACAAGAACTAGTACAACTCAACACCAGGAAGACAAACAACCTAAGAAATGGGCAAGAGACCTGAATAGACACTTCTCAAGGAGGACATACAGAGCTCCTGCACACGTGAGAAAATGCTCAACATCACTAATCATTAGAGAGATGCAAATTAAAACCTCAATGAGCTATCACCTTACACCTGTCAGAATGGCTATCACCAATAAATGAACAAACAACAAGTGTTGGTAAGGTTGTGGAGAAAACGGAACCCCAGTGTGCTGTTGGTGGAAATGCAGACTGGTGCAGCCACTGTGGAAAAGAGTACGGAGTATCCTCAAAAAATTAAAAATGGAACTGCCTTTTGACCCAGCAATTCCACTCCTGGGATTATACCCCAAGGATCCTGAAACACCAATACAAAAGAAAATACATATGCACCCCTGTGTTCATAGCAGCACTATTTACAAAACCAAGATTTGGAAACAGTGTAAGTGCCCATCAGCAGATGAGTGGATAAAAAAGCTGTGGTATATTCACACAATGGAATCCTATAGCAGTAAAAGAGAAGAAACTCTTACATTTTGCAACAGCATGGATGGGCCTGGAGAAAACTATGTTAAGTGACTTAAGCCAGTTAGTGAAAGAAAAATAACACATGATCTCACTTATATGTGGAATCTAATGAACACAATAAGTCAACAAACAAAATAGTAACAGAAGCTTGGATACATAAAACAGACTGACAGTTGCCAGAAAAGGCGGGGATGGGATGAAAGATGGAGAAGGGATTAACCAAAGAACATTTGTGCATGACCTGTGGGCACAGACAGCAATGTGGAGGTTGGCTTAGGGTGCAGAGAGGATGGGGATGGGTGGAAGCAGGGAAAGGGAGAGAAAGCGTAAACAACTGTAACAGCATAAACAATAAAAAGAAAACAGAAAAAAGAAGAGGTTTTGATGACATCCCTGAGGTCAAATGCTAGTTAGACCAGCCTGAACACAGAAAGTGGTATTCTTAGTCCACTGCACATCTGAGACACTCTCTAGACCAAGGCTCAGCCACTTTCTTCTTGCCCTAACCTTGTGGGACGACTATAAAATATTAAAACTAAATAGACAGCTTATGATGATGAATTATTCAGAACCTTTATAAAGAATATCAGTGCTTTTGTCAAATGTAGCATTCCACAAATCTGTTACTTTTGAGCTGAATTCCGTTGTCCACACATTAAACATTAATGACAGCAAGGCAAAGTAAACTTTGCTCTTACTGCACAGTCTCCGTTTTCTTCACATGCACACCTGTAGCTTTCAGCAACATCCTTATTAAAAATTGATCAATTCACAAATATGTTTCTACCAGCATTTCTAAGGCAGGAAGAAAACAGCTGTAAAAAGAGAGCTTGGACAAAGTTGGCAGACTTTTTTTTTTGCGGGGGGAGGGGTTAGTTTCCTTACCTCCAAAAAGACGGAATGCTTTTTTCCTGCAGCTTGGTAGAGGCCATTTTGCAGAGCTGGATTTCTGAAAGCTTTGTTTGATTTTCAAATATTCTTTAGTGAAGAATGTTTTTGTGGCATTGTTCAATTCTAGAATAAAGCAAAATAAAATAGCATTTTTAATACAAGTTTACTCAATACATTTTACTCAAATGGTAAGAACATAAAAAATTGTTGTATTATTTTGATAATATATTCAGATCTCTCTAAGCTGGTGCAGACAAAAGTAGAGTCAATTTCCTTTCTAAGTCAAGCAAACATAAGTATCCCCCATTCACATCTGAGGCAACTTTGATATGCCTACACATAGAACATACGTTTACTGTGTAGCTCCTATGTCAGATATATGCCAGGTGTGGAGGACGCAGCGATGAATCATAAGGCTTGGTTCCTGCCTTCAAGAAGACTGCAGCTTTCTCGGAAGGATTGAGGGTGGGAGGTGGGGGTGGATGGGGCGGGGAACAGTGGTGGTAGGAAAATGGGGACAACTGTATTCCAATATTAATAAAAAATGATAAAAATAGAAGGCTGCAAATAAAAGATAGAAATAAGTTACACAGAAAGGGGGAATAATGTGTTAGGGGTGTAGCAACAGAATAGCTACGGTACAATATGTGAGGCTCAGGAGTGATAACAGAAGGGAAAAACCCTTTTAGAACTTTTCACTTCATAATCTATTTCATTCTACACCTGATGGGTTGAATATTTACTGAGTCTAATGCTGCTGGTTGAAGGAAGTTGGAAAAAAATGAATAAATTCTCGACCTTTCAGAAGCTTGCTAAAGAGTTAGAAAAAGAAAATATTCATTTCAAGTAAACACAGACCAGAGGGCATGCATGATGTATTCACTTCAAGCAGTAGAAAGTCTCTATACTGAGCCATGGAGAGCGAGGTACGCTTTGAATAGCACAGTTTAATGGCAAAGCTCCTCTTGGAGAGGCCAGTGCACGATGGTTGCTAATTAGGGTATTAACTATAGCCTTCCATCCATGGTGCCCCTCCCTTGCATCCCCAAATTACTGTCTACAGCATGTGCTCGGTTCCCATCCCGCTCATGCTTGTGAGCTTCTGCTCAAACCAGTTCCATTAAATTTTCTCTATTTTTCCTAATTATGCTCTTGATTCTTTACCTAATTCACAGGAAAAATGAATTCACTAAGTTTGTACTTAACAGCAAAAGAAACTAGGTAAAAAAATAGACTACCTTGGGCAAATGAGAGTATATATCTAACTACTACACTCTTTAACTTCCCTTCCCCATTCCACACCCAAGAACTAGTAATTCAAGCACACAAGTTAGAGAAAAAGTACCTCCACAATTTGTATACTGCTTAGGTATGCTGGGGGTTGGTATGACTAGTGAGTTTATCTTTTATGTGTGTAATAGTTCAACATCTCAGGCTGGATAAGCTCACAGTGTCTCCTGCAGCAAGCAGTGCACCGCTGCGGTATTAGACTTCACCTTGCCCACTGCCTGTGAACAGCCACTTTAGTTACAAGAGTATATGACACCACTGTGTGGTTCAGTTCCAAGGACTCATCAGTGTCATTCATACTGATGAAGAGAATGGAAGAAGTCATCAAATGACCTAATGCATTTTGCCGTGTATAATGTGCACATTTTTGCTCAAATTTTTGAGGGAAAAATAAGGATGCGCATTATACGTGGGTAGTACCTAAAATACTTTGTATCTGTTCTTGTGTTTTGTAATTATTTGTTACATAAAATTTCTTGTACCATAATGTGTTCAAAAATAAATGCTAAAATTTCCTTATAATACAAAAACAAGTATCTAAATATAAATAAATAAATAATTGAGTTAAAAAATTAAAATGAAAGATATTTTTCCTGAAAGTTTGGGCCAAAAATGTGGGTGTGCAGCACACACGGCAAGATGCAGTACGACACATTCACGTACAGTAACAACTGTCTTCTTGCAGGACTTCCCTCACGTAGGGATGGACTGCAACTCATGGCATTTTCTGACAAACTAAAAATCCCTTGGGCAAACTAAGTGGTATTATGAACTCTTGGGCAAACTAACTTACAACTTTTTAAATGCCCTTAAATAAGACCAGTGTGATGGGTGATTGAAGATTTCATGTGGGAAATAATATAAAACAAGTTGAAGAGTTTGCAACTCAAGAATTCTTTTTTTTATTGTTTTTCAAGTACAGTTGTCTCCATTTCCACACCCCCCCAGTACTCTCCCCCGTCCCACCCACCCCCACCTCCCACCTTTAATTCTCCTCCCCTTTGGCTTTGTCCATGGGTCCTTTATACATGTTCCTTGAAGACCCTTCTCAAGAGTTCTTATTCCCTCCATTTCATTCTCCTCTTCCCCACCCCCTCCTCCTTCTAGAGAACTTGTAGCCATGTTCTAAAATGCTGACACAGCCACCAGAGGATACCATTGCACTCCCCTCGTTTATAGTGAGACTTATTTGGAAGTTAGTTGAATTCTATCTGCTACACCTGATCAAAAGGGCATTCCTGTAACAGTCAGCCACTAACTGTGTTTATGATAACTTTCCACAAACCAAACTTTTTCTAGAGCACAGGTGGCAAACACAAGGCCTGTGGGCTGAATCCGGCCCTCCACGTTGTTTTATCTGGCCCAGCACCTTGTTTCTACCCGGCGGCAGCACCGAGCTCTTGCCTAACTGTTAAGGAGTAGTTACATTTACACAGTCCCAAAATCACATTCGGCCCTTTGAAGGCAGCCTCGAGGCTGATGTGGCCCCTGGTGAAAATGAGTTTGACACCCCTGTCATAGAGGGTAGATGAGAGAAGTAAAGTAATAATGATGTCTGTGATATTTGTTTCCTGGCTTCAAGAAACTTATTACACAATGCATTTATTTAACAAACTTACGTGATTAATGTACCAAACCAGGAAAAGGGTTCATATATATATATGAATAAATGAATAAATAAATAAATAAATATTTATTTATTTATTTTTTATTTATAATACCTAACAATTATTATCAGAGAAATTACTACAATGTACAAAATGAGATGGCAGTTGTACCTACTGTTTGTTGAACTTATACACCTGTGTCCATAAAACCAGAAATTTGGAAGATTTTACTATACTTAATCTGAAGAACCTTTGGAGAAAAAGAGGATCCAGAAGCCCTCTGCCCACGATTGCTGTGCCGAATAAGAACTGGGTTCTAATGCCTCTTAACTGTGGAATCTTCACAAGTTGTAGAACTTCTCTTTGTATTTGCTTTTGGCCCTATGTTCTGCAAACATTTATTTTGTACCTGGTATGTGCTTGGCACTTTGCTGGCCCAGCTAGGAGCATACAAATGAATTAAATGTAATTCTTGTCTACAAGGCATTATACTAGATCAGTGATTCCAAAATGCCTGTCTGCAGCCTGGCTATGGATCAAAATCATAAAAACACAAACTCTGGGCCCTTGCCCAGATATACTGAAGTAGACTTTCTGTAGATGTGACTTTGGGGTCTCTGCTTGCTACAATACAAGCTCCTTGAGTCATTTTGATGCAGTGTTAGATTTGATAACCACTGGATAAAATGTTCTCAAATCCGTTACTGTTATGACATTATTTTAACTTATCTAAATATGTTAAACCTTATCTCACTTTGGCATAAACTCCATAAACCTTACCCAAGCATGCTGTTCTTGCTATAGAACTGTGCTGCTCTAATCTAGTGGCATTTTTAACTTAAAAAAGCAGGATTTGGCATAAAAAATATTCAATACTATATTTCTTAAAATTACTTGGAAAAAGCACTAAAAAAATTTAAAGACAGACCAAGAAGTAGGGCTTGGAATAAAAGGTGATAATCACCTTTATCTCCACCTCCACCAATCCTACCCATTAGGATGTAGGTGCTTCTTATTATAATATATATTATAATGTATTGGATACAATCAATAATTCATATTGTTGACTGTTAGAAAAAAGCAAAAACCTGGATGTCCTAAAAAGATTCTAAAGTCCATTCAAAGCGTACACTTAGTTAAATGTGGTACCAGTACCAGTGGAAACAGCAGCATCTTTGTGTGACACTATCATAAAAATGGTATCTGGTTGTTAAAATAAAGGGATTCACACCTTCCTGACTTGCTTGAATACAGGAGTCGGTCACCAGCTCCAACAAGACAGAGCTCACATTATTACAGGGTGCGTCACCGTGAGCTTCCCCGAGTTACATCACAGACAATAAAACCAGACAACCGCATACACAGGGAATCTCGGACTACAGGCACTGCCAACAGGGTCGTGTAACTCTGATTTCAGCTTTATGCTTACATGTTGGTAGTTTTATGTTTCAACTAGTTGTAATTAAGCAAGTACTTGTTAACAAAAGTTTTAAGTGGCCTGCTCAGTGCAGGAGTTAAAACTGTGAAAGAGGCAAAGTGCCTGCATTAAATCCTGTCTAGTAAAAAGGTAGTCATAAAGTTATTTTTTTATAAATAAAAATAAAATGAGGTAAAGTGATATGATAGGGTAAATTCAGGCTGCAGAGTTTTATCAAGGAGGGGAAATATGGTAAGAGTGTTATTATAAATATACGGTACAGTCATTTAGGCGAATCCAGTGGTATTATATTCTAATTTAAAAGGCTAGGGTGTGTGTTTCCAGCCATTGCGTTCAGATCAGTAAAGGCCTTGTTTACACATTTAGTTACTTCTTGTTCTTATGAAAACTCCCCCCCCAACAATTCCCTTCATTCTATGTTGTTTGATATATAACATTTTATTTCTTAATGATACAACTTACAAAAATAATCTGACATAAAGGAAATTTGCAGCAGGTTATAATAACAATTTAAAAAAAATTTTCTCCAAGACTTCTGAATTACAGTTGACCCTTGAACCATATGGGGGTCATGGCTTCTTGGGTAGTCAAAAATCTGCATATAACTTTTGACTCCCAGAAAATATAACTACAGTTTTCTCTGGGTATCTATGGGGGATTGGTTTGAGGACCCCCTGCAGGTACCAAAATCTGTGGATGCTCAAGTCACTTTCTACAAAACTGCATAGAGCAATGCCTACAGTTAGCCCTCTGCATCTGCGTTCCTAACCGAGGATCAAAAATCCTGTTTTTGACCCACGGTTGGTTGAATCTGTGGATGTGAAACCTGGGGACACGGAGGGCTGACTGTGCATGTACTTAAAAAAGACCCACGTAGCAGTGGGCCTGCTCAGCTCAAACCCGTGCGGCTCCAGGGTCACGTGTACACACACATAGTAGGGGTCCTGACTCGGAGTGGAGATCCCACTCTCCCTCATTTGCGCAGGTGCTGTGCACGCTTGTTCACGGGCTTTATTTGGTTCTAGGAGACTAATTCACTATAAAGTACATTTGCAAGGAATAGACAAGATCGGGAATCAGTCTCAGTCAGTGGGCACTTGGATAAAAAGGGACACTTCTAACAAAATAATCTTTATCAGCTAATGCTAAACCCTCATTTGTTAACATAGCTTTTTGTTTAGTAATCTCTTGTGAGATGATCTTTAAAACTTTTAGCCTGTCTCACCTCACTCTTATCCTTGAGTATGTTGATTTTACTATTTTAAAATCTTAAACAGTTTTCTTTGTATTCTTGGGCAGCGGCAAGAATAAAGTTGAGTTAGGATTCTGTGTCAAGGAGATTTGAGATATTTCCCTTACATAGGAATGGAGAAGGGCTAATATTTTTGGCATTTGAGCTCACTTTACCATGTATCGGTGAAAATCCACAAACTGCCTACAAGACTTCAAGGGCAGGGCTTACTTTGCAAGCCTGCCAGAGCAGCAAGAAAGTCCCATTTGCAAAGGGTCCCAATCTCCTAGTGAAATTCCTTTTCTTTTTTAACCCATGTGAGGACCCAGAAGTGTTCATCTATACGGGAACAAGACAAGTTAGATAAAAGCTTGAGTCTACTTTTACAGCTTGCATTCAACAGAGCATGACTAGTTTGACTCAAAGTAGTACAAATATAAGTGTAGACCTAGCTCTTCACATGTGGCAGTTTCGTACCCTGGAGTGGTTGCAAGGTCTACCGCTACTAGTAACTGCATGCCCTGTGGGATTTGGGGCATAGGGGAGCTCTGCATGCTGGGAAAAGACAGGACAACCAGGATAACCTCACTGTACCCTCTGAAAATAAAATTCAACCTAATTTTCATACCATTTCCTAGTAAATTGTTCAAAGTTAAAATTCAGTTTAGAAGTCCCATTATCCAGCTAAATATGTATAGACTGATGACAAAGGCATATAACACAGAGACTAAACCAAACCAAAAACAAATATTCAGTTTGTCAAAATCAAGTTATGGATTTTAAAATATTTGAGTTATTACAGAATGTGATTTATGCTTAACTGATGTTAATATTTAGGAGTTTCTATTTTAGTAGCTAGGTAAGTTATTGATAAAATTTTATCCACTTTAATTTATAATACTTAATGTAATAATTCCATTCAGTATTTGATATTTATGTTGAGAGAGTTGAATACCTGAATAAAACTCATGTTTATGTTAGGAAGAAAAAAAGATGTAATGGATAGTATTTAGCAACTAATATCATCTACTAAATTTTTTTTGTTTCTCTATCAACTTTCAACAGTACATCTTGACCTCCGTTAAAAAATCAATATGAATGCCTTCCACCGTTTCTTCTACATATCCTGTTCCACTTCAACTTCTCAACTTTAAGTGTTAAGTATTTTATAAAGATTGCACCCAACAGCACTAAGTAATTTAAGCAAGATCACATAACTAATGAACGTTACAGTTCAGGTTTAAAACCCTTATTTTGCTAAAGCACATGCTATGGAAAAAATTACAACTAATGCCTTATTCATTGGCCAAGTATCTTGAGATCCTCTAGAAAATGACAACTTTCCCACTGTTTCCCACTGTGACCATCACTGCTCCCTGATTTGGACACGCACAGGAGGTGAATGTCTCATTAACTTAGTAACTCTCAGGGGTCGGTAAGGATAACAAAATAGTCTAAGATTAAAAAATAACTTTCTCAAAGTATCAATCAAAGCATCTGAAACCAGAAGAAAAAAATAATCTTAGCAGAACAATAACAACAAAAAAGGAATAAAACTAATAAAAATTGCACTTAAGAAGGAAATTACAGAAATTTGTTGAGAGACAATATACCATAACAACAATTACTCAATATTATAACAATGTCAACTAGAAATGTGAATTATCCTCAGATAACTTATAACTTTAACTTCCTTGTGAGTTATTAACACATGCCAGCTAGAATAATAATAAGAATGAGGTAATGGTATAAAACAAGATAGAAATACGAATGTAACAGAACAACTTCCAAGAAACACACATACATTTTACTAATTATTATCATTACGTTTTAAAGAAAAGCAATTCAATCGCATAGGAAAAATGTATTGTTGACCAAATATTATTGGGATAAATGTCTTAGGAAATGGAAGAAGGGGACTCTATTCTTAACCAAACCATGCACCGTAATAACTGGACTGCAGTTAGATGCGGGGAAATGAGAACACAATGAAAACATGAAATAAACATAAGCAAAGAGAATGTTTATATAATTCTTTGGTGGAAAAGGCCTTTTAATACCTAACTTTGAAATTAAAAATAATAAAGGCAAATGTTATGTGGGACTACATAAAAATACAGTTATAAACATTCATAAAATACAATAAACATAATTAAAGTATAAAATGGGGACAAGATTTGCACACAGGACAAAAGCTGATACTGCTTACAAAAATTCTCTTGCGAATAAACAAGACAAAGATGAAGAGACCAAAAGAAAAATCAGCAAAGAGCATGGTAAGAGATTTAAAATGGAAAAGGGAAAGCTCAGAGTACAGAGAAAATAAGGCCTTGTATACGGCTGCTTGCAATAATTTTGGAGCGGAATGGTGCAACATATACAGAGCCTTCAAATACACACAAACTTAACTACCAATTCTACTTCTGGGAACGTATCTCAACGAAATACTCAGGACAAAAGGCAATATTCATCCACATATATCAGCAAATAAGTAAACGATAAACAAGTAAATGTGCCACGACTGTAGACAGCTAAGTAGAAAATGACATAATCACAAAATTTTTTAATAAAACAAAGAGGGTTAAACACCTTATACACAGTATGATCTCTTTTTTTCATAAAAAATGATTAAGTATGTATAAAATATACTGAACTGATACTACTAAATGTGGTCTTTAAATGGTGGGACTACGGAGGGTTTTGAGCTGTTAATTTTATCTGTATGTTTTGATTTTGTTATGATGAATTATATTACTTACATATTTTTAGAAGTTATTCTTTAAGAAAACAAGACCATGTTTTGCTTTCCCTAGTTTATATTCCGATATTCCCTCAGATGTCATCAAAGAATGCCACAGAACACAAGGCTAGAAAACCTGATGATACTGCATTTGAGGGCTTTTTGAGGGCATTGCCTACTCCACTCTTCAATAGACCCTCGAGGGGAAATGACGTGAGAAAGTCCTTTCAGCGCGCCAGAAAGCTCTTTGCTTACTCTTAGCAAGTGCCGTTTCTTTTCATGAACCAGAGAATCACTTAATTGTATACTACTTTTATCTTTCCTTAGGCAGCCAGAATATTTAAAACCAAGTACTTCATTTAATTACAGTTACAATGTAGGGCCATAGGGCTTATTTATCAGCCCATCCACCCTCACCTGGTCTTTATATTCCATTTCAATTAATAAATTCCCTTCTCCTGCTATTTCATTGATTTTATCTTTAAAAACACCTCAAAATCCTTTTGAGGTAGGGTATAAATAATTAAGTAGATATTCCCATTATTATCGTCAGCCTCAAGATTACAGAACACAAGGACATACTTATTGCAGTGGAGTATGTATTCCCAATATGATTTACTTTAGAATAAAAATGAAGGAAATTATGCCATTATTGTTTTGATAAGCGAATCAAAAGACACTTGAATCATTATTGCTCTAAGACGTTAAGGAAAGCAATTGTAAAATAACTATCACTATTAAGTTAGATCATGTAAGGCAGGGACAATATTTGTCTAAATTGCTTCCTATTGAAACAGGCTCTTAGTAAATGCTCTCCTGCATAGACAGAGATAACTATCTATTGAGAAAGAGGTGTCACGGGTGCCTCTACTTTTTTAGACTCCAAAGAACCCAGCAAGGGATATGGTACTAGAAAAGAGCCCCTTTCCCACACTATAAGCCAGAAATGAGGGACCTCCAGTAAGCTCCTGCCCTCTCATGGAACTGCTTCCCTCTCTCTCTCCATCCCTTAGTTGTTCTTCCCAACGAAAGGACAAGTAATCTGCCTGGTGAGACTGATGTCAGCGTGATGTCCCTGACCACATTTCTTTCCTGGGTAGAGTCTCTATGCTTGACATGTCCTTTTGTCTCCAGGTCTGTCTAAGCTCAGTTCAGTGATTTTGTGCTCCAGTCCACATGCATTAGGCAGATCAGTGAGGCATATCTTTATTTTCTCTTCATTATTTGATTTTGAGCCTTAAACTAGGTTTGCAAGTCTGCATGCAGCTGTTGGGGCTAGGATACAGCTTATTTTTGTAATCCTATTCTCCCTTGCAGGTGGGTCCTTGGATTTTCTTTTAGGGAAGATAAATGTGCCATGTGTTTTCTTCAGTTTACTACTTTTTTTCTTTTCTCAACAAATTTATCCCTCTTATACCCTCCTCCACCTCCACCCTTCCCCACACCCTGCACTCAACCACACTGTTGTTCATGTCCACGAGTCCTTTTTCTTTTCTGCTCAATCCCTCCACCCCGCACAGCCCCCTATGCCCACAGCTGTCAGCCTGCTCCCTATCCAAGAGTCTGTCTCTATTTTGCTGGTTACTTCAGTTTGTTCATTAGATTCCAAATATGAGTGAGATTATATAGTATTTGTCTTTCTCTGACTGGCTTATTTCACTTAGCACAGTGTTCTCCAGGTCCACCCATGCTGTTGCAAAGAGTAAAATTTTCTTCTTTCTTACAGCCATTTACTATTCCATTGTGTAAAGTGTCCCATAGTTGTTTTATCCACTCGCCTACTGATGGACACTTGGGCTGCTTCCAAATCTTGGCAATTGTAAATAATACTGCAATGAACATAGGGGCGCTCATATTCTTTTGAATTAGTGTTTTGGGTTCCTTTGGATATACTCCCACATACTTTAATGCCCATTAAATTTTCTGTGGTTGAGGCGAGAATGTGGAGATAGAAATTTTTTCCTCTAAGATGTAGCACACTGCAGTCTACTCAATAATACTAGCTCTGCTCACCTCTATCATTCTTCCCTGTTTTCTTAGCAGTTCTCTACATTCCACATTCATTAGCTTCTCCTCTCTTCATTAGTATGTTTTAAATACTGTGTTATATTCCATCTTTGCATGATAATCAGATAAACAAATCCTTGCTCCAATTTTACTTTCTTCTCATTCAAGAAGAAAAACCTTAAGAACAATAAGAAGGTTGAGAAGATTTGGAGTGTGGGGAAGGCATAATAGTTTTGCTCAGATATTTACAGATGTATTTTCTGAGACTCCAGAGGAAATAACAAGGGTCAAAGAATGAGTAGTGGAAGGCAGAGATGAGGAATAAACAATCAACAGGGCAGCTTTAAATTTTAATGGAATATCCTTGATACTGGAGAAGTGCAAGTAAAGACTGAACAACTACTTATGATGTTTTTAGAAAAGATTTCAGCAAAGAGTAAGGGATTAGATATGAGAAGCTTTTCTTACCTATGATTTTATGATCTTAACACATTTCTGAGTTGGGCGAGCACTGTTTTATAAACTAGAGACCAACAAATTATGTGGTATATGATTTTCAATAACTTTCTCATAACAATTTATAAAATACCTTTAGACCTGGAACAAAGAGGCAGTCAGAATAATCAGGCAATCACGTTAAGGCAAGGCAACAGTTACCTACCTGTCTGGAAAAAGACTCTGGAAATAATTGTCCGGCACAACGGGCAGGGAGTGCTTGCGGGATTGTCTTTGGCAAGAGTCCGTAAGCAGGGCTCACAGAAGATGTGGCGGCAAGGGTAGCACATGTACGGGTTGAAGTAGACATCCAGACACACCGCACAGATATAGCTCTCCTTTTCTTCTACGTATTCGTTTTCATCATCTGTGCTCCTATCACTAGTCAAAGTCTGCAAAACAGAAGCAAAACCAATTGTTCTTAGTTCAGTATGAGATTAGTTTCCTTGATAGATACTGACTTTTGCCAATTAACCAACGTCACCTCAATAAATTAATAAAAAATAAGAGGCTGACTTTATAATTTTGTTAAAATGAATGAAAATATTTACGAAAATCACAGAATATCTGTTTCTGTGACATATTCTGACAGAAATACTACCTTGCAAAGTGAGAAGAAACTGAACATATACATGAAAAAACTCAGAAGTCTCAATTATTCTTTTTATATAATGCTAAATGCTAAAATATACCTAAGCACATTAAGCATACCTGTATATCTATTCAACCAGCACTAGTTAGTGTTCGGTATACCCGTCCCAGGATGACTGATTCCCCATCTATCCCCTTCCCATCACAGAAAAATAAACTGTCACCAGGCTATGAAGCCTTAAATGGGCATCCACACTTGATGAAGAGTGAAGAAAAGAGGATATCATACTTCATCTTTATGTCATGCACGGAGCATTCTGTTTTACACTTTGCACCTTCCTGGACCTCAAAGCCAAGAAAAGACCACAGCCTAAGGGACGTTGGGAAGTAGACAAGGCAAAGAAACTTGCAGTAATTCTGGGATCAGCCATGCATCTGGGAAATCTGATGATGCATCACCCCCTGCCACCATGGGATAGTTAGAAAGAAGCAATTAAGAGGCAGTTATGAAAGACGTAGCTCAGAGGTTAAGCGCACAAGGTCTGGTAGCAGAATTCCTGTTACTTAATTAATCTCACAATTTCCTCATCTGTGAAGAAGTGAGGGTTAAATGAGGTAATCCACTTAAAGTGTTTATTAGCACAGTGCCTGGCACATAGTAAATATTCAATAAAAATTAGCCTCAGCCACCTCCTCCTCCCTCCCCCCACCCCCTTGGCCCTATCCATTTTTACAGGCCCTGCAGTTTTAGCTAGAACCATGAGAAACCATCTCCTCAGACCAATCCTGGATTCAGTCCACTGAGACATAATGGGAATCGACACTTTGATATTTGGGAAAAATGGAGATCAATGATTAACATCTGAGTGGGCCTTGGGTTTAATAAATATTTGTTAAGTTCCATGAAATATAAAAGTTATGTAAATGAGGCCAAGAGAGCCTTGAAAATACAGGAAAATCTTTCTACTGGATACACTATTATTTGATTTATCCAGATGGTTTTGCCCCCTCTCAGCCAGTCTCTTTCTGCCACTTGTTGGTAATTTCTTTTAATGAAGAACATATTCAAAGTTTTAGTCCATTTATTTTTAACCGGGTTTTCTGATTTTTGTCATAGACTTGTAGGTATTTTTACCATCGTTATTTTTTTATGGGTTAGATATGTTACAAATATTTTTTTCCTTCTTTTCAGGTTTGCCTTTTCACTCATGTCATGGTGTCTTTTGATGAAATAAAGTTCTTAACTTTAAAGAACATTCTTCCTTATGGTTAGCTTTCTTTGTGGCTTATTTAAGAACTCTTATCCTTTCCCAAGGTCATTAAAATAGCATTGTTTTGCATTTCATAATATTTCATAACCCTATATTCTGCCCGAAATTGATTTTCATCATGTATGCTGTGCTTTAGGGGTAAATTTCATTTTTATACTTTCTGTAGTTGGTACAGCCCAATTACTGCAACGACCTTCCTTTCTGCTCTTGCTCTGAAGAGCCATGTTACTAATGAAAGGCCAAATATGCCTGGGTCAGCTTCTAAGGCTTTATTTTATTCTATTGGTTTACTGTCTATTCCTATGCCATAATAAGAATCTCTTACTGAGCTTAATAAGCCTCAATATCTGATAAAGTTCATTCTTTCATATTATTGTTATTCTTTGAGGGTGTCTTTGCTATTCTTGGCCTTTTCCATGACTGTATTAAATTTAGAATTACCTTATCAAGTTCTTTTTTTAAAAGTCAGAATTTTTATTGGAACTGCATTGAATTTGTAGATAAATGTAAGAAGAGTTAGAAATCTTTAAAAATAGACCCAGAGTAACCAAAACAACCTTGAAAATTAAGAACAAAGTTGGAGAACTCATACATTCTGACTTTAAAACTTACAGCAAAGTTTTATAATAAAAAAAAGTACATGCCACTGGCCTGAGGACCGACATACACACATCAGTGCAATAGAATTGGGAGTCCAGAAGTAAATCCTTATGTTTATACTCAACTGACTTTCTGTGAGGATGCCAAGACAATTCCAATAGGCAAGAGGAATCTTTTTAGAGTTAATGCAAAGATTCTAAAATTGTGAGGATGGTTGAACAACTCTATAACATTACTAAAAACCACTGAATTGTACACTTCAAATGTTGGTGAATATTGTGGTATGCAAATTTTCCTCAATAGACATGTTTAATAATCAAATGAATAACAAAGAAATCCTTAAAAATACAGTTTTAAAATACATGGTCCTGGCTTCTCTCTCCATTCATTAAAATTTTTCAAAAATTATCTTGGTAGAACTGTTTATATTTGAATGAATATTTTGTCCCCACTTTATTAATTCCTATTAATATACATGACATACTCTAATATCTTTCTCATCAAAACAAAAACAAACCAAAAAAAATCCCTCAAACCTCTTCAGTTCACACTACGTCCCTCCATTCTCTTTGACGACAAACCTTCACAAGAGACTTGATCACAGCACGTGTGACTTCTGCTTTCTCGCCTCCTATCCACTTACTCTAATCTGGTTTCTGCTCCCATACTCTGCTGACACTGACCTTGTCCGAGTCACTAACAATCGCTGTACAGCCAAGTCCAGGATGCTCTTCTGACCTATTTTCCTTAACCTTTCAGTAGCATTTCCTAAGTAGACCAGGACCTCTTTCTT
Organism: Desmodus rotundus; assembly: GCF_022682495.2. Classification (NCBI taxonomy): domain Eukaryota; kingdom Metazoa; phylum Chordata; class Mammalia; order Chiroptera; family Phyllostomidae; genus Desmodus; species Desmodus rotundus. Next base: position 173,544,608 of record NC_071387.1, read on the forward strand.
GCTACAAATTTAATGCCTTTGTCTTATGTTTGGAATAAATTAAATCAATAATTAATTACCCCCCAAAAGAAAGAGCACTAGGTCCAAATGTGTTCACTGGTAAATTCTACCAAACATTTATGGGAGAAATTATACCAGTTCTCTATAATCTCTTTTAGAAGATTGAAATAGAAGGAATACTTTCTAACTCATTCTATGAGGCCAATATTACCTTAATACTAAAACCAGACAAAAACAAAACAAAACAAAAACACCTTAGAATAAAAGAAAACTATAGACCAATATCCCTCATGACATAACTGCAAAAATTCTAAACAAAATACATTAACAAATTAAATACAACAATACATAAAAAGAATTATATGACATGACCAAGTGCATTTTACTAAGTGAAAAAAGCCAATTTAAAAGGCTACATACTCTGATTTCAATGGTATGACATTCTGAAAAAAGCAAATCTATAGAGACAGTATAGATACCAGTTGCTGCCAGGGATAGGGAGGAGGAAGGGATGGATGGGCAGAGCATAGAGAATTTTTACTGGGGTAAATTTGTTCTGTATGGTACTATAACGATAGGTACATATCAATGCTGTTTAATAGCATTTTACCCACAGAAATTCTTTCAAAATTGGAGTCATTTCTCTCAAACCCTGCCACTGCTTTATCAAATAAATTTATATAATATTCCACATCCTTTGTTGTCATTTCAACAATCAACAAAGGGCTAGATGTGAAAAATAGGGAGTGGCAGTAAAGTTTCCATGGCAGCGATGATAATCATGACCTTTCAGGGATTCCAAGTGTTCAATGTAATTCCTAGATAAGACAGGGTAGAGTAAAAGGTCTATGTACCTCCCACCCAGAAGGAAAGGAGAGAAGATGGCTGCAAGGTTATTAATGTACCAGTTAAGTGAACCACAGCCCCAGTCCAAGTAGAAACATGAATGGAAATAAGGCCACAGGCTGGACCAGCTCAACAGAGGACACACGTGGTAGCAGGACAATTTCTGACCCATCTGCTGGTACCTCAAAGTTAATGAGCATCGGAAGGACTGGTTCAGATGCAATGTGAAGCTCAGTTGGGCAAAGCTGGGACAGGCAATGATTTATACTGCCTATGTTTACACCAAATAGGATTCCAAAGCAAAAAAGTCTGCCTACAAATATGAGGTCTGTTTGGAAAAAATCCAGCCGTTGTTAATATAACGAGAATGGTTTGTGAGACATCAATGTAACCTTGCAGCTAAGGAGAGTGGACTGGAATGCACATGCGTGAACAATGATTTCACTGTACTAGTCAGTGGGGGTGGTAGACGCCATTGAGTGAGCATGTGTACTGTGTGGCCATCACATTCAAAATGACATCAAATTTTGCATTACACTTGAACATTCCTCCACAGAAACTATTTGGATGATTTAGAAGGCCGTAGCTATGGGCAACTGGTGATTGGCAGCTTCATCACAACAACGTGCCCGCTCATGTATCATGTCTTGTGCAGAGTTTTTTGGCAAAACATCAAATCATCCAGGTGACTCATCCTCCCTACGACCCAGATTTGGTGTCCTGTGACTTCTAGCTTGTCCCATAACTAAAATCACCTTTGAAAGGGAAGAGATTTTAGACAGTGGATCACATTCAGGAAAATATGATGGGGCAGCTGATGGTGATTTGGGAGAATTGTGTGAGATCCCAAGATGCCTACTTTGAAGGGGACTGAAGGGTCATTGTCCTGTGTACAATGTTTCTTGTATTTTATATCTTTATCAATACATTTCTCTATTTTTTATATTACATGGCTGGATACCTTCTGGACAGACCTCATATATTTGGTTGTAATTTTTACACTTCTGAAATTGGAACATAATTTTAACCAAATACATGTCTTTCATTTGAAAATCTTCCCACCTCTCCCCAAAGGCTTTACTGATTAAATTGACTGTCAATCCATGGTATCTTAAAAATTCAGGAAATATGGCAAGTTTTCCTGCAAGTTAAAAGAATGAATGGCTAGCTAATATGCAACAACATTTACTTAGTACTGTCTTTGTGCTAGGCATAGTGCTAAGTGCTTTTTTAATAGAATGTCAAATTTGATTCTTATAACTACTATTATATTCCATGTTTGTGTCTGTCCTCAAAAATCCTATGTTGAAGCCCTAAACCTTAATGCGATGGTATTTAGAGGTGGGGGTCTTTGGGAGGTTACTAAGTTTAGATGAGTCATGACTGTGGGGCCGCCATGAAGGAATTTGTACCCTCACGAGAGGAGAAGGACTGAGATATATATTCTCTCCCATTCTCTCTCTCTCTCTCTCTCTCTCTCTCTCTCTCTCTCAGCACAACTGAAGAAATGCCACATGAGCACATCACAAGCAGGGGGCTATATACAAGTGAGAAAGTGGGACATCACCAGGAACCAAATATGCTGGCACCTTGATCTCGGACCTCCTAGCTGCCAGAACTGTGGGAAATACATGTCTGACATGTCTGTTGTTTAAGCCACCCTGTCTAGGTACCGAGTTTTGTTTTAGCAGCCCACACACAGACGAAGACAATCATACCCATTTGGAAACTGAGGATCAGAGGGATTGAGTAAGGTTAAGGTCACAATAACTTGCTTAAGCCACAGTTCTGTTTGATTTCAAAGCCCAAATTCTGAACCATTTCTCTACTGTATCCATGAAATCTAATACTGTGCTTTCAATCACAAATTTATCAGCTCTTCCTGTATTTTTTACATAATATATGTTCATCCTTCTAGTCAAAGGCACACTCTTCTGCCTAGATTCCTGCCGTAGCCTCCTAACAGGTCTCCCTGCTTATACCTTCTCTCTTTCTCCCTCTATTTCTCCTCTAGTCTATCTTTAACTCAGAATCTAATGGGATCATTTTATAATATAACATCATGTCACAAGACTTCTCAAATCTACATGGCTCACAAAACCACCTGGAGTAAAATCTGTTTACGATGTTTACAATGGCCCATAGGTCCTGCATAATCCTTCCCAGCCAAGCTCACTTCTCTGACCTCACCTCCTATGACTATCGAACTCTGACCTGCTCCAGACACACTGCTCTTCCTGTTGGACTCACTCTTCCCTTAGTTCCACACTCTTGTTTTGTGATTTTCACATTTACTGTGTTCTCTGTCTATAATGCTTTTTGCAGATAGATTTCTCATTTCCCTCAAGATTGATCAATTCTTAGTTCTCAGTAAGATCTACCTTACCTACCCCTATTTTAATACCACAATCTACCTCCCCCATGTTCTGACACTTCTACTTTGCTCTACTTTTTTCCATGACACTTATCAAATTTTAATATATACATAATTTTACTTACTTATGTTTATTTTTTGACCTCTCTGCTAGAATATGAAATCCATGAGGGCAAGAACCTTTGCCTGTTTTATTTAATGGATATAACCTCAAGTGCCAAGGACAGTGCCTGACATGTAGTAGGCAAATAAATATTGGTTGAATAAATGAACTGTCGGAGATAGATTGCCACTAGAAGACAGAGCGCATTTTAGGTGAGATACTGGGAACAGAAGGATCCAGTCAACTCCTCATTAACCCACCAACAGAATGTAGTGGGAATACAGATAGATCTAAACAGTTTCAAATATGTTCAAGGTACATGTTGTAAATATAGTAAAATACAAAGTAAAAATGAAAGCCACCCATAGCCAGAATACTCACTAATGCAATTTAAATATACAAGAGGTGGAGACCCCCCCAAAACCAGAATTATCTTCTGGAGGCAGGTCCCTTGTAGTACAGGCTTCCCCTGCTAGGTGAGTGTTCTGGGAACCCATCTGTATCATTGTGCCAGCTGGTGCAGTTGTGAGAGGCTGAGTTTGCCTTCAGTAAACTTTTTTTTGAAGACTCTTTCAATATGTTTGCCCATTTTATGATGGGTGATTCACAAGTGCACCTGCCCACACCGCTCTGAGTATTCACCAGTTTTTGACCCCAAATGGCATGATCCCCATGCCCCATCCTCCCCATTCATCCTATCTCACCCTGAGCAACTTTTGTTTTCCCAGATTAAAAAAGTCTTCAAGGGGAAACATTTTGCTGAGGTGGAAGAGGTGAAACAGAAAATGACAGGAGCACTAAAAGACATCAAAAATCGATGAGTTCCAAAACTGTTTTGGGCTGTGGAAAAAATGTCTCGATAGGTGTACTGCATCAAATGGTGAGTACTTTGAAGGTGACTTAAGTTTAAACATACAAGAATACACAATTTTTTATAAATTAATTCTGTTTTTTGGGGGTCTACAAATGTAGACTGTATGTGTGTATACAAATGTATGCATGTATTTCTAGTGTTTTCCCTAGTGCTTATCCTGTATATAAACTATCTTTAATTTTTTTAATAAACACAATTAATACACCAAACTAAAAAGCTTCTGCACAGCAGAAGAAATCATCAACAAAATGAAAAGGGAACCTAATGAATGAGAGAAAATATTTGCAAGTCATATATTAGATAAAGGGCATGTATCTTTTAAAAAATATTTTATTGATGGTGCTGATACAGTTGTCCAAATTTTCCCCTTTTGTCCCCCTCCACTCAGCACCCCCCACTGCCTCAGGCAATTCCCACTCCATTGGTCATGTCCATGCTTCATGCATGTAAGTTCTTTGGCTGCTCCTTTTCCTATATTGTACTTTACAGCCCCATGGCTACTCTGTAACTACCTATTTGTACTTCTTAATCCCCTCACCTCTACACCCATTCCCCCACACCTCCCTCCCATCGGGCAACCATCAAAATGCTCTCTGTATCCATGATTCTGTCTCTGTTCTTGTTTTTTTACTTTGTTTTATATATTCAGTTGCGATAGGTATGTGTTTATTGCCATTTTATTATTCATAGTTTTGATCTTCTTTTTCTTAAATGAGTCCCTTTAACATTTCATAAAATAATGGTTTGGTGATGATGAACTCCTTTAGTTTTTCTTGTCTGGGAAGCTCTATATCTGCTCTTCGATTCTAAATGATAGCTTTGCTGAGTAGAGCAATCTTGGCTGTAGGTCTCTGATTTTCATGACTTTGAATATTTCTTGCCAATCCCTCTTAGCCTGCAAAGTTTCTTTTGAGAAATCAGCTGACAGCCTTATGGGAACTCCCCTATAGGTAACTTACTGCTCTCCTCTTGCTGCTTTTAAGATTCTCTCTTTCTCTTTAACCTTCAGCACTTTAAGGTTGAGGTTAAGGATCCAGTGGAGGATCAGCTGTGCCGGGGCAGGGTGGTGGTGCTTTGACATGGGTGTAGCTTTCTACTGGGTGCACAGGTTTTGGGGTTTCCGGGGTGGTGCAGTTCAGGGTCAGCCACCACCTGTGTTCTGCCTGAGGCTACCAGCGTGAGCTACAAAGTGGTCTGCAGATGGCTACTACTTGTGCTGGCTTGGTGGTTCCCAGGCAGAGCCAAACTGTGATCCAAATCTGGCTGCTGCTAGTGTCAGGCCTTGGGCTGCTTAGCCAGAGGTATGGGGCTGGGTGTGGGTCACAAGTTGGGTGGGGTGGAACCTCAGGTAAACACCAGGGCAGGGCAAAGTGTGTAAGCCAGGTTGATGGAGTCTCAGATAGGCTCTTGCCTGCCACCTGCTGGTTCTGTTGGTCTGTGGGGGAGAGCTCAAAAAAGGCACAATGGCTTCTGCCTGCCTTTCTGTTTGGGCAACAGCTGTTCCCCAGCTCTTGCCCTGATGACAGACACTTCAGTTCCTCCCCGTATGCAACCGGTGCCTTTCAAGCTGCTACCCCAGTGGTGGTAGAACTCAGAAGGAATGCATCTGAGCAAGTTTGGCTCTGGCCTTTTAAGAGGAACTGCTAGGGAGTCCAGCAGTTTTGTTCACTGACTCCAATCCTGCCGGTTTTTACAGCTATAAGTTATGGGGTCTTCTCTCTCTGGCACTGGTACCCTGGGCTGGGAGTCCCCACTCCGGAGATATCCCTCCTGAATTTTTATGCACCACACATGAGTGTGGGACCAGCTTGCTGTGCATGTCTCTGCCTCTCCTACCAGTCTGGATGCATGTGGATTCTTTAGTTTTGTAGTTGTTGGATTTCCATTCAACTCGATTTCTGATGGTTCTGAGTGATGGCTGTTCTACCGTTAGATTGCAATTTTGATGATATTGTGCAATTAGGCCAGCTGTGTTTACCTACATCTCCATCTTGACCAGAAGCCCTACCTGAAGGGCTCGTATCTTTAAAAAAAATATGAAGAACTCATACAAATCAAGGGCAAAAACAAAAACCAATACATCTGATTTTAAAATGGGCAGATGATCTAAACAGACATTTTTGAAAGAAGACACACAGATGGCCAGCAGGTACATGGAAAGATGCTCAACATCACTAATCATCAGGGAAATGCAAACCCCAAAGATACCACCATAAGATATCACATTGTACCTGTTAGAATAGCTATTACCAAAAATAGATAAGAAATAACAAACGTTAGTGAGGATACAGAGAAATGAGAACCTTCATGCACTTTTGGTGGGATCATATACTGGCACAGCCACTATGGAAAACAGCATGGAGTTTCCTCAAAAAATTAGAAATAATCATCTCAAAATATACCCAAATATCAAATCATTACATTGTATACCTGGAAGTAATATAATCATGTATGTCCATTATACCTCAATATAAGAAAATACAAAATTAAGATTATCCTCTCTCTTGGCATGTTCTTCCCTGAAGGGGACACACATACACAGATATCTTTTATTACAAACAACAGAAAAACTTCCCCTTGGATACTACAGTTCCGTCTAGCTACAAGCAGTTCTTTCCTCTTCAGAATCGAGTTCCTGGAGAAAAAAAAGAATGTCATTTCTGTATATTCTTTCCCGCTACCCACTTAAAATAAAACTGCTGTTGCCTAAAGTCACCTGTGACCTATATGCCTGATCCAACAGACTATTTTTATCTTCCACTATATTCAACAATTCTGCAGCATTTAACATGGTTGGCTAATTTCTTCCCTTAAAACTGTCCTTTTCAAGAATGTCACTTCAATGGAGTTTCCTTTTAATTTCTAACCCTGTTTCTTTTTCTTGCTTTTTTCCTTTGGCCACCCAGTAAATGCTGGTATTCTGTAGTGCCCAGGCGTGGTTGGACCTTTGCTTTTCTAACAGCCCATATTCTCCTTCAGCAATCTCATCTTTAATTCCTATATCGTTTTAGGCACTATCCCTTATACTGATGAATCAATAATCTCTAGCATTAGCCCACAGCACTGTCCTGAATCCCAAATCCATTAATCTAGGGGTATCCACTGATCTGTAGACGTGCCACCCAGGTATAGGGAAACATAGTGTGTTCAAAGGTAAGTTAACTTTTCCCTTAAACCTGTACCTCATCAAAGATCTTAGTCACTGTTACCACAGACTAATTGCTATTCATCTGAGGAAGAAATTTATCAATCATTTCAGAGTTTTCCTTTATCTTCACTTTCTACATCTCATCACAATCAATGATCCAGATTCCACGTGCTGTAACAGCTCTGCATTTTATTCCCCTTTGTTCTCCCATTGTTCCTGCCTTAGTTCAGCCCTGTCTTCTCCTGCATGAACTGAAGAGTCTCCTCCTCCTTCACTATCCCTACAGTTCACACGCTGTACTGCTGCCAGACAGATCTTTCTAAAGGGAATGTGGAATACATCGTCGTATGTGTGTCTCTTAGAGGAAGAGGAAATTTTCACCTTTTTTTTCAGTCCAGAGAACCTCCATCCAGACTCAGGTGAAGGATTTACAGTTCAGATAATCAGTTCACAGGTCACTGACCAAATCATGTTACTAACCAGTAGATGAGGTCACGATGTTAAAAATGCAGGCCCTACCACCATCTTCTCCTCTCCTTTTTTCAGACTATAATGCTCAGAAATCTGACACTTTTAGGCTGAGAGGACAGCTGGTTGGCAAGTAACAAGTATGAATTTGGAGCTCTATTTTTTAACTAAAAAAGCAACACATGCTTATGGTAACAAACGAAACAATACAATATAACTTATAAAGGCAAAGCAAATCGTGGCAGACACTATTGGTTGGATAACCCAGTGCTTTTCCCGACCTCATTCCCTTTATAAGAATCACTATGTGTTATGGAAGCCAGAAAATCTAAATGGCTATCTACCTAGGCTTTCTTATAGCTAGAGTCAGCCCACTTTTGGTCAGTGAGACATAAGGAAAGTGTGCTGACAGTTCCTGGAAAGCTCTGCATTCCACCCCCCCCCCCAAAAAAAAAAGACAAAAAGAGCCTGCATTAGCCCTTTCCTTTCTTTGGACAAAGTGATCCTGATATCTGCATCCGCATCAGCCACCTTGCAATGTGAGGCGATGCGCACGAGAACAGAAGGAGAGCGGGGGCAAAGTTGGAGTCTGCACCCTCGACTGCAGAAACTACCTCCAGTCTTACTAGAAAAATAGATGCTGCTCCTGTCGGTCAACTTTCTTTTATTTACAGCTAACGTTGCAATAACCATCTCCACTCCCCCTGCCAACTTCCTGCCTTCCACAAGCACCACTCCTGGGCCAACACTGGCGAACCCTCTCATACTTCCCCTTGGTTCACACAAAATATAAAAGCGCATGTGCACATAAACACACTGCTGCTACTTTTTTCACTTACCAATGTATCGTGAATATCTATGTAAGTTAGTACATGATCTATCTTTTCCTCTTATTTTTAAACCTAGATACACACATATTTTACATGAATAAAATGATCTCATATCTTCTTTTTATATTTCAGCTTTTCTTTTTTGCTTGCCTTTGTGGACTTACTCCTCCTCCCAGCCTCCTGTCTCATTCCTTGTACTGTTCTGTCTCATACCTTATCCCTTCCTCGCTGAGGCCTGATCACTCTCCTTTTGTTATTCTCCCCTCTGTAACAATGTTCCGCCCTCCTTTATGCCCCTACTATTCATTTTATACCTTCCACAATGCCTATGTTAATTGTCTACAGATGTGCTCCTCTGTTACATTTATATGACCCTTGTGGGCATGGACTATGCTTTCTTTTTTCTTAATTCTTGGACCTGGAGGAGAAAATAGAAATTGGAATCAAGGGTAGAAGTGTAAAGGAAATTTCAGGTAAGGGGGCAGCATGGGGAAACCATGGAGTGTGTGGATGAGGCACCTGTTAGTCTGACTAAAAAGTTTTTTTCAATAAGGGATAAGAAATATTCCTTGGAGATAAAAGCTGGGTCAGTTGCTGTTGATCAGGAATGGGCAATCTATAGACTATGGGCCAAATATAACCTGCTGCGTGTTTATGCAAATAAAACCTCATTGGGACACAGACATGCTCATTTGCTTCTGTACAGTGGATGGCTGCTTTTGTGCAACCAGGGCAGAACTAGTACTAGGGACAGAGACTGTGTGATCAGCGAAGCAAAGCCTAAGAAGTTTCCAAGAAGTTTCCTCATGTTCCTGAATGTAGCACTGCTTATTTCCACCACAATCAACAAATATTTATTGAATGAGGCAATAAGCATTATTTCAGGTCTTCTTAGTCTGCTGAGGCTGCAATAACAAAATACCATAGACTGGGTAGCTTAAATAGCAGACATTTATTTTTGTCTTGAAGCTGGGAATCCAAGATCAGGGTGCCATATATGGTTGTGTTCTGATGAAGAATCTCTTCCTGACTTGCAGATGGCCACCTTCTCTCTGTGTGCTCATGTGGCTTTTCCTCTGTGCATGCGGAAAGAGATGTTTCTCTCTTTTCTTACAAGGCCCGCAATCCTATGTGATCAACATCCCACCCATATGACCTCATTTAACCTTAATTACCTCCTAATAACGCTGTCTCCAAATGCAGTCATATGGAGGTTGGGCCTTAACAAGGACACAATTCAGTCCCTAGCGGGGATAAACAAGGCACCAGGAGTACTGCAGTGCACATATCAAGCAAGTAGGGCCTATTAACTAGCTCTTTAAAAAGGAAGAAAAAGGTGAAGGTGTTTATAAGAATGTGAGTGTTAAGCAGCAGGAAGAGGCAGTTACTAAGAAATGGGGTACCATGGGCCTGAGCCAGAGTGGTTGCCTTGGGAATTTAAAACATTTTGAAACCAAAATCAGCAGGAGCTAATTTTCATTTGGGTGGAGGAGGATACATTGATTTTATAATGAATAATTTTGGATTTTTCCTCATAAGTCTTAAAATAATTGTAATCTATCGAGTTCACATTTTCTTTTTGAATTTCATTGCTCTACTGCTTTTGACCTTGTTTCCGACCTCCAGGCAGGTGAGAGAAGTCCCACAGGGCTACCATGGAGAGCCAACACAGGTCTGTAACGAAAGTCATTTTTCTGTGTCAAGTGCCAATCCTTACAGCTGTCAGTCAGCTCCAGACCCACCACATTCAGCTACTGCAAACCACAGCCATCAGACAGAGGGCGGAGTCCACTCAGTGTTCTCTCTTCCCTACCGAGCCACTTGGGCCCCTTTTCCTGCCTTATTCCTTACTTCTTTATTTTCTTTGTAGGGGGAAAAACCATTTATATATTAACTAATGCATTTTTTGTTCAAGATTCTTGGTATCCATGACCTTCCTTCTCCCATCAGGGGAAACAGGTAATGTTTTACTGCGTCAGGGAATGGATGACAGCAGTATGTAAATAACAAAGAAATTATTAAAGTTCTGGCATTTGATTTTCAAATGGCTAGGATTCTGAGTATAAATGACAGATTTGAAGGATCTTTTTCCTGCTCCTCCTAATCCCACCCCCTTATGCTCAACATATGTTAAAGATTCTATGGAGTTGGGGCAGGAACCTGGTGGATTGCTGAGAAAGCACTCTGCAACATATTCATCTCGCCTTAAACCAGTGGGAGGATGATGGACAGCACAGAAAATTCCATCAGATTTGGCTTTTAATAGCAGGGAAGCCCACAGCTTCTAATCTCTAGCATATAGTGTAAGAGGGAAGCAAAGTCTTGGAATTCTCTCATGCTTAGCACAGTAAGGGAGCAGCAAAAGATGGCACTGATTTAGCACTGAGTGGACCGGCATTGACTGACAGTTCTTTAACTGTCAGTCAATCAGTAAACACAGGGAAGAAAGTAAAGTGACCATGTAGATAGCGTAGAAGGTGTCAACCAGGCCAAAGAGTCATTCTGCTTGACAACATGCTGACACTTGGGAGGCCCTAGAAACTGAGGACACATACCTAGGGGGAAAGGAGAGGAAAAAGTCCTGTACTGATTAAGATTTAGTTTCCAGCCTCCAATAGAAAGAGGGCTGAAAATAAAAATTAAATTCACCCCATCATTCATTCATTCATTCATTCAGCAAATGTCCATTACACATTTATTATGTACAAATAACTTTTAATCACAAATAATAAAAATTACTTTTCCTGAATACCTGACTTTCGATTCATTCGTAGAACAAATTCTTCCCCCTGCCGTCTTTTCATTGTATCTTTTAACCTTTTCACCTAAACTGCAAGTTTGCCTACCTTTCTCTACATCTCATTTTATCGCATTTTTCCTATGTTTGACACAAAGTCCATGCTAAGTCATGGAAAAAGTTTAGATATTAGGGTTATAAGAAAATAGCGGTGATTAAGAAACAGTATATTTGAAATTACTCTAATTACGCTGTTACAGAATTATTTTCATCTGATTGCTAAAAATGCAAATTTTTATAAATGTCATTGTGTTATAAAAATCTGTATTTCCAGTCTCAAAATATGACTTAAAATTTGCATAAATGCATATTCCAAATTCAATAGGTTAGGATTTCTAACATATGCTTGCTTCCATATCAGTCATCAAAAATGTATTTTAGGAAACAATTGGAAGAGTTTTTTTGCCAAAAGCCACTTTTGGTCAACACTGGAAAATAAACCAATGTAGTAAGCCTTCCTCAGTGCTAATTAAACAAAAGTGCTACATAAAGTGTTCAAAAACCTACTATATGTATTGAAGGTATAGTTTTGAATTCGTAAGTCTAGTTTCTATGTAGAGCAGCAAACTAGAAGGGCTATTTGGTCCGAGGAATGTGGTACAGAGGCCAGCTACTCTGGATGGGGTCAGCAGAAGAGCACCAGCACTCCACACCTGCAACCACTTGTGGGCGTGAGGTCTGAATCAGCACTTCCCGAGAGTCGGGGAAACCCCGCATAGAAAGAATAACATTAAAATAATTCCTATACTCATGAAAGCCATAAACCCACAGTACAGTCAAACACAAAACCGGTCCCGAGTCCCCCAAATTCAGTTCCCCTTAGATTTACACAGCAGCAACTTTCTCTGAAAATAGGCACACAGTCAGAACTTTCAAAGCGTGCCAGAAACCAGACTGCCAACGGAGACTGCAAGTAGATGTATGAAGGGAAAACTCCCTTTTGAAAAACTGCATGTAACTAACACTATACTAAAAATTAAAATAAGCGTGTCAAAAGGGAATTTAAAAGAGGAATACAATCAATAAGGCAAGAACAGGATATAATAAAAGTATAATAAAAAGCAAAAAGTGAATTTGAAAAAGAACCCAAATGGAGACTGTAAATATAAAAAAGCCAGGTTAAAGAAGACAGATTCAGTGAACTGGAGAACATCACTAAAGGAAACAATCTTTAAGATTCTCAGCTTAATTTAGAGAGACAAGGCAGAGACTTCCTTGATGTATTCTAAGCATAGAATAAAGATATAAGGAATTTTAGAAAATCATCTAGTTCAGCACTAAAACCAAGGATTCTCTGAAGATCTTTTATTGCCCTGGCTGGTGTGGCTCAGTGGATTGAATACCACTGTGAACCAAAGGGTCACTGGTTCGATTCCCAGTCAGGGCATATGCCTGGGTTGTAGGCCAGTCCCCAGTAAGCGGCACGGGAGAGGCAACCACTCATCGATGTTTCTCTCCCTCTTTTCCTCCCTTCCCCTCTCTCTAAAAATCAATAAATAAAATCTTTTTAAAAATCTCTTATTTAAAATATTTTATTTATTGATTTTTTAGAGAGAATGTGGAATGCAGTAGGAGAGAAAGAAACATTAGTTTGTTGTTCCACGTATTTATGTATTCATTGGTTGATTCTTTTTAGTGCCCTGACTGGGGATCAAACCCACAACTTTGGTATATTGGGATGATGCTCTAACCAACTGAGTTACCTGGCCAGGGCCTTAACATCCCTTCTAAATCACACTCTCTCTGTCTCTCTAATAATTAAATTGCATTATACGCTTCTAGACAGGCAGTTCCCAACTCCAGTGTCATATGTGTGGGAACAATTCTGTCTTTTTCTAAGTCACTGGCCCTCTGATATGACTGTACTAAAATCTTCACCATTCACCATTTCTTTCAAATTCTTTGTTGGATCTGCACCTTCTCTTTCTCCAATGGCTTCTCACATTAAAAAACAAAGCAAAACACCACCAGCAAAACAAAAACACAAATGCACAGAATTCTCTTAGTCTGGGAGTTCGTTTTAGCTACCACCTTACTTCTCTCTCCTTCCTATCATAGCAAACTTCTGAAACAAAAACTGTCTCTACTTGTTTTCTAAATTTTGTCATTTTTGCAAATATTCTTCATGCTACTTCCAGCTATTACTAGATATAATAGATACTTTAAGTTTTCCTCTTTCTTGATTTCTTGGTTGCATTTGACACTGTTGAAAAATGTTCTTAAACATTTTTAAATATCTTTAAATATTTGTGACTTCTCTTGATTTTTATGATACAATATCCTTTTTTCTTATCTTCCTGCTTGTTGCTCCAGTGCATATTTCTTTTACATCCTATAAAGCTGGAGTTCCTAAATTACTTCTAAAATGCCTTCTCATTTTTCCTTCCTAATCTATATAATTTCCCTAGGCAACGGATCCACAGTTTGTGCTAATACCTGTGTACAGATGACTTTCAGATCTATTAACTCCAGCCCTGGCCTCTCTTTTGAGCTCCAAATCCATATATCTAAGTCTCTATTTGATATTTCTGTTGTGATGTCTGAAAGCATCTCAATTCAATATGCTTCAAAATGAACTCACAATCTTCTCTCCATAACTGAGCCACTTCTAATTTTCTTCAACCTACTCACTCCATCCAGCTCCTCATGCCAATACTCTAGGTATTATCCTTGATATTTCTCCTTAATGTATAGTAAATCCTGTTTATTCCAGTCCTAGAACTTCTCTAGAATCAACTCTTACCTCTCTGTCTTTACAACTATCGCTCTCTCTCTTCACCTGGTCTACTTCAATAAACTATATATATCCTTTTTTGCATCTAATAACTTTTGTACACTCTGCCAAAATAACTTTTGCAAACTGCCATTCTTATCATGCCACCCCATGGCTTAAAAACCTCCCCTGCCCCTCTATTGCTCTTGGGCCAAAGAACCAACATACCATGGTCCCTCCAACCCCACTCCCACCTCACCAACCTCATCACCACCTACACTACTGCCCTCTGAGCTCCAGCATGTCCTCTCACGTCCTTATGTACTACCCTTTTGCAGGATCCAGAACCTGGCACACGTTGATCTATTTATCCAGAATGTTGGGCCCTCAAACCTCTTTATCTAGTTAACTCCTACTCATTTATTAAAAGTTGGCTAAGAAGGTACTATTTAAGGAAAACCTTCTCTGACTCCTTAATCTAAAATAGTCCCCCAGTTATATGCTCTCATAGCAACGTGTACTTCTCTGTTACAGCATTTATCATAGTTTGAATTTTATATATGTGTGTATGAGAGCTTGATTACTGTGCCACTCCTATCAGGTCTTAAGCTCTATGCCTAATATGTGGCCAGCATGTAGTATGCACTTAGTATCAGCTGAATGAGATGTAATAATATGTTTAATAAATTAACAATGTTCGCAAATAACTGGATTTTAAATTCCTTATTTCTAATCTGTTCCATTTTACTATCCTTATATGCTAAATCTATTTGCATTCTGATGTCATTTCCTGATTGGGGGAAGGGGGAAGGGTTACGGATGGGAGCTGGGAAGTATGTGTAAGTCTGGAGCTGTTCCTAAGAAGTCTGGGTAGTTCTTTTCCATTTGTGTCATAGTGAGGAAAAGAAAAAAGCTGAGATTGCCAACTAGTAGCTTCTTATTTTTAAATAAAACAAAGTTATAAGAAGACAGAAATTATCTTGAGACACATTATACCTTTTAGGCTAGTCAGCAACATGTGCCTAAGGAACTCACATTTTATTTACTCTATTGCATCCACTGTGCGGTGTCCTAGTTTTAACCTCCCCTCTGGAAATAAGCTTTTTTAAAAAAATAAGTAACATAATAGGCAGAAAGTAGAACAATCTAGTTCTCCAAAGTAGTGTTTCAAGTTTATAACCGTCCCTACACTGATGGTTACACAAAGAATAGAAGGCACAGGCTTTATTCTAATTCCATGGACACCAGTAAAAATTCGGTTCACATGTATAATATTTACTTAAGCCTTTCAAGCATAATGCTGTGTATAATATTCTACGTTAAGTTTATAAATGTTGCCCTATCTGTGGAAATTATTGTATGTTATGGACTGAATGTTTGTGTCCCCCCATATTCGCATGTTAAAGCCTCTACCCCAATGTGATGGTATTTGGAGATGGGGCCTTTGGGAGGTGCGTAAGCCGTGAGGGTTAACTCATGATAGGAATAGCACCCCTATAAACGAGGGCCCAGAGGACTCCCTTGCCCCTTCCAACATGTGAGGACACAGTGAGGAGATGGTTGTCTGTGAACCAGGAAGCAAGATCTCAACAGGCAATGAACCTGCCAGCGCCTTGATCTTGGACTTCTCAGCCTTCAGAACAGTGAGAAATACACGTTTGTTTAATCCACCTATGTTATTTTTGTTATAGCAGCCAGAGCAGACTAAAGCATTGTATCTTCCACTTAAATGATTGAATATGATATAGAGTATATTATTGTTCTGATTAAAAACATAACAAATGCAAGAAAAACACAAAGGAATTAAAACCCCAAATTGCACTTTAACTTGATACCAAGATAGACAATGTTAATATTTTATATGTTATTTAAATATTGTTTTTGATGTGTGTACATGATTTTTTACAAAAATTAGATTATGGCGTATATGGTTTCCCACTGTGAACATTTTGCAAACCTGTATTCTTTTCAATCCTTCATAGGATGCAAAACATTCTAGAGCAGTGGCTCTTAACTGGGTGACTTTGCCTGGAGGGAACACGGGGCAATGTCCAGAAACGTGTTTTCTTGCTGTGACCGAGTGATGGGCATGTCCAAGGGCTACTGGTGCCTGTGCGCGGGGCCGGGGGCCTGCGAACATCTTCCAATGTGCAGGTGGCAGCCCCCAACAAAGTGCCCAGTCCAGAATGGCAAAAGTGACAAGGTTAAGAAAATACTACCATTTGCGTCAACATGGATGGATCTTAAGAATATCATGCTGGGTGAAATAAGGCTGACAGAGAAAGACTAATGCTGTATGATTTCACTCATCTGTGGGATACAAAACTGAAAGCAACAAATGAACATACAATAAAACAAACAAAAACTCAGACACAGACGACAGTATGGTGGTTACCAGAGGGAAAAGGGGTTGGGGGCTATAAAGGGTAAAGGGCGCCAAATACATGGCGACAAAAAAGATCTGACTGGGTGGTGGGCACACAATGCAATGTACAGATGACGTGTCACAGAACTGCACACTTGAAATTATATAATGTTATTAACCAATGTCACCCCAATAAATTTAATAAATAATAGGGCAGGGAACAATACTGTGAATAAACAAATATTTTTTAAAAAAGGAAACCCTGGTGGGAGGGGATAATGGGGGGGAAGGGGGAAGGGTTTTCAGGAACAACTATAAAGGACACATGGACAAAACCAAGGGGGCGTGGAAGCAGGGGAGGGAGGTGGGGGGCGGAGTGGTGGTGGGTAAATGCAGACAACTGTAATTAAACAACAATAAAATAATTTAAAAAAATAAAAAATAAACCCTGTTTCAGTGCATAATGTATTTTAAATTTAATCTTTATTTTACTTTTTTCCCATTACCTTTTAGTTCCCTTAAACCCTCTCCCCCAGCAATCACCACACTGGTGTCCACGCCCACAAGTCCTGCTGCGATCAATCAATGAGAGATGAAGTCAAACCTCATACCACCTAGTCCCTGATTTCTGAAGACGTATTACTACATCTCCACTGTACTTTTTCTGTGGGGGTGCGTAACGTCCCTTTTAATATTCCTAAACTTCTTGTGATATATTCCCATCAGGTGGCTTTTGAAAAGCAAAGAAAAATCCTGGCATCCAATCCCTTAAACACTCAATGCCCTTCTTCAAGGGAAAACTATGTAAGATGTAGTTTGATTTTAAAAGTTAAAAATTCACTTAAAGGGTAGTATCAGAAATGTCAATGTTGAAATGTCAGCAGAGCGCTTACAGATAGGTTTTTGTCCCTTCCATGCAAATTCTTTCAACCTAAGACATTTGGAAATTTTTAATAGAAAAGGAAAAAAAGAGTGGGGAAAAGTGGAATGCCATGTAACACTAAAAAAGGGAGAAAAACAAATATAAATATTTCATTGTTTCCTAACTTATAATATGTTAAAATAGGATAAATTCTAAAAACTAATACTATAGTTAGAATTCAGTGCATAAATAACAAGCAGTCAAATGCTGTGTCTACTGTGTAATGAAGCTAAAAATAAGGTGGGGACCACTTAAAAGAATGTTAGCTGAAAATAAAGGCATGATTTGAGCTCGCATTTCAGCACCTTAGATCCTGAATGAATCAGCATCAAAAACCAATAAGGAAGATTGATAAACTTATGGTGAACAGTATTTGTTTCCTAAACTGTGATCCATGGACAGAATTTGGGGTTGTGGGATATGTATGAATTTTCTTTAACCTCTATTTGAAATGAATCATTTCCTTCCATGATGAATGTAGGAGATAAATTACAGGAATATTGGCAGTACCTGTGACTTTTTCACCAACAGAAATCAAAGATATTTTCTTATGGCATTACAGTTATTACAGAAGCCCCCAAATATCATTGACACTCCTTACCGTGATGACTTTACAGTAACAAAACCAGGTTGATTACTAGATCCTGTTATTTTATGCCTTAATACAGAGCACGCATACAGGGTGGGGAGAAAGTAGGTTTACAGTTGTGAGTACATGAAGCAGAGTTTATTCTTTAGTTATTTTTATTAATTATTGTATTTTTCCATATGAACTGTAAATCTACTTTTGCCCCATCTGTATTACTATATCACAAATATTTATTGTTTTGATAACTTTTCAGTATAATTACTTTGTTGCCCATGTATTTTGTTTTATGCACTTAAAACATTTTTTAATGTTTGCCAAAGAGGTCTATGGCACACACACAAAAGTTAAGAATCCATGGTCTAAGTGGAAAATAAATAGAATCTGTTTACCTCACTCAGCTCGCAACCTGTTAAAAGAATCCTTAGGGTCAGATATGTTTCAGAATGCAGACTTTTCAAGATTTCAGTTGGTGGAGAAGCTACCTATAATGTAATGCCCCAGCACAGTCTGGGACAGCATCCTGGAATCAAACATACTAACATTTCTTCAATAGGACATATGAAAATACATCCCAAGTGAGATAAAAGCAATAGTTTCCCATTACTTAATTCTGGTTTTATGCCAAATGCACTTAGATTAGCAGAGGTTTTGTGGTCAAATCAATTCTGAAAACAAAAATAAGCTTTCTTTCAGGGGTTTTTGAATTTTGGAATTGGGATAAGGGAATGTGGCCCCATTTTTGTATAGATAAATGAAATATTTATCTGCTCTGTTCTTTTCCCAAGTTACACCCACTTGCCTCCCATAATTTTGAATTAATAACTTTTCTACTATTACGTATTATTTAAGTTTTGATAGTAGCAAGATTTTCTTACAAGTTTGGGCACAGCGGTTAAACTTGTAGCAGAAGCCATCTGTGTCTTCGCCACAATTCAGGGAAATCAGGAGATGAAGTTTGATAGCAGGTGCTTGTTCTGAGTGCACATCCCTTTAACTGAGCACTCTGATGTTTCTGGCTGCTGGGCACCTATTATTTTCTGGGTTCATTCTCTCAGCAAAAAATTATCCTTTCAATTACACACTACACCTAAACATTATAACAGTGATAACTTTATAGAGGAGCAGCCTCTATATAACATAACATCCCTTAGACCAATTTGAGCTGAAATGTGAACCTCAGTTCTCAGTTCAACTATTCACAGAGCGTCTTTGGTAACCATCACAGAATCCTCCAGCACACTTTTTTTCCTTGTGTGGCATTGACAAACATTAAGATGTTCCATTGCCTTATGACCCATTTGGGGGAAATGCATTCATTTGCCAAAGAACACAAATACTGGAAAGAAAAAGCAAGAGAAAAGAGAAGATATATATTTCGTAATCCATCAAATTGTGAAAAAAGGCATATAAACTAAATGAGCAAACACAATAAGCTTGCTCTGCTGGGAAATTACACGAGTATCCCAAGATGAACCTAAACCAAGCCACGGCAAATACTGGGTAAAATTTACACTATAAAAATGAATAGACTACATTTGAAAGAAACTTGAAACCTATGTAATCTTAACCACTGTCATCCCAATAAAGTTAATAAAAAGAAATAAAACATATATGAATGTTAGTGATGAAAGTTTAAGTCAAAACACTAAGTTCAGAACAGTAAGCTCTTTATATAAAATACAAAAATACACTAAATATATATTGATCACATGATGGGGAGGGTTGGTGGGTGGGGGTAAGAGAAAGAGAGAGAGAGAGAATTAAAACAAATCAAGATTATATGTAACTGAGGATATTCTAGTTCTTGGTCTGGACAGAGGGCTTGTGAGAATTCATCAAATCATTAATAACAAAACTAAATCACAGATACAGAAAATGAAATAAAATAAGTAAATGTGCATAAACAATGATGATATCTTGTCAAGAACTTTGGGTCATGTAAAATCCATTTTAGGCAACTGAGGAAATAAGAAATGTTTTACGTTGAAGAAAATAAGTTAACAGGTCTTCATGAGGCCATTTTATCAACAGATTTTCACTTCATAGCTGCCAACCATAGTATGAGAGAAGATAAGTTAGGTAATACGAGTAGTTAAAAGGCTCTTTACTTAGTCAACTTTCAAGTACATTTTATTGAGGTGAGGTGCTAGAAGCAGCTTAAAAGGCCAAATACGTGCATCTCTCCCCAACTCTTCATTCAGTGGTCATACTGGTTGCTTGAAATCAGCCATGGAGACAGTATTTATACCACAGAAATTGCCAAGCGCTAAAACTCAGAATTTTTTTTTCTCCTGGAGAAACATTTATCAGTATAGCGCCAATTTCATTGAAGAATAGCTTACATAGAGAAAATTCACAAATGCACGATGATTTCTCAAAAACTGAAAACACCTGTGTGACCACTACCTGGCAGAACGAATAAAACCTTACTAACGTCCTGAGGACCCTCTCATGCTGCCTCCCAGGAAGCTGACTCTCAGACAGGTGACGTACTCCAAGTCGGTGAGATAGCAAGTTTCAGAGGCGGGACTTATCTATAATGCTCTTACACAATGCCATATTCATTACCATTGTAGTTATTTCCCAGTTTTACATCCTGTTGGGACTCCCATAGCACAGGATACCTGAACTGGCAGCTTCCACAGAGGCACTCATTTCGCAGTGGGAAGGTGTGGCTGGGCAGAGACATCACTGTCAGCGTACCACAGACGTATCTTTGGAGACCCTACAGAAAGTTAGGGTCTACATGAGAAAGTTAGGGGGGAAAAAGTACCTGCTGCTCACAAAAATGTTGGAGGACCCCTCTGAAAAGCTTTAATGCTCAAAGTAAATCACTCGAGGCTAAAGTGAACTTCCCATATGACAGATATAAAATAAGCAAAAATCCTCCGCTACTCATTGAAAGCTTTCTTAAATGAATGCATGCCTCTCATTCATCAATGCCATTGTATATCTGAAAATTGCTGCTGCGTAAATATTTCCCTAGTTAAGAAATATGAAGCAATTAACTGAGACTTTGTCAGCATCCAGCACAGTGCTCAGCACATAGGTGACACTCAGTAAATGGGGGAGCAGACTGACAGCTGTCAGAGGGAGGGGGCTGGGGGGCTGGATGACAGAGGGTGAAGGGATTAAGCAAAAAAAAAAAGAAGAAGAAAAACTATATAATCTCACAGAGACACATGGTAGTGATAGCCAGAGGGGAAAAAGGAGGGTGAGAGTAGGGGGGGAAATTTGCGACCGAAAAAGACTTTGCTTTGGGCAATGGGCACACGATGCAGCGTGCAAATGATATTTTGTTAAGTTATACACTTGAAACCTGTATGGTTTTGTGAACCATGTCACCCCAATAAATTCAGTCAAAGAAGAAACAAAGACTAAACCGGGAATATCCCTGAATCACAGTGCCAACCAAAAAATAAATAAATAAATAAATGAAAAGAAAAGAAAAGAAAAAAAGCAGGAATGATGTGTAGAATGGAAGTCTATAGCTTCATAAATGTTTAAAGTCTAACAAGTGTGGATTTCAAAGTCACCAAATTCTAATCTGCAAAAACGTAATGGCTTTGCAGCAAGTGCATCTAACTTGTCTATTGGGTTATTTTCTGTGTGCAGCCTAGGACAACAATCTTCAGAGCGAATTGTTCGCTTCCAGTTTAAAGCTCAGTTTCTTTGTGGTAAACAGGGTTTTCCCCATGTACATTCTCCTTCCCGTCTCCCATCCTTGATCTGTCAGAGGAGGTGGGCTGGCACGGAGCTGACATGGGTGCCTGAGGTGAGAGGGGAGGGGATGAATGGCCCATGGATGTCCTCTGTCAGTACTGGCTCTTCACTCATTCTTATTGAATTCCTATGTGGATAGCACTAAACAAAACATAAAAAGACCTTTTTCTTGTGGAGCTTATAGTCTAGTGGGGGTAGAAAAACAATAAAACAAACATATACTAGGGAGCAATAAGTACCAGGAAGGAAAATAAACTGTAAGGAAATAGAGTATGTGTGTATGGGTAGGTAGGCATATAACCAAGACAAGGCAGTCAAATAAGGCCTCTCTAAAAAAACACCATTTGCTTCAGAGATGTAAATGAAGCGAGAGATTCATAGGGATGTCTGAGGGTAGATCCTTCTGGGCAGAAGGAAGAGTAAGTGCTTGCCGGGCTCCAGAAGCAGCGAGGAGACTACTGTGGCTACCGCAGATGGGAGGAGGAGACAGGTGATCAGGGACGCCAGGAAGAATGTGGTGGCGAATCACTGAGTAATCACTGGTTAAAAGTTCTAAAGTGGCCCTGCCACCAAGTTTCCATTGGGGAGGCAAAAACCGATGACTGTGTATCAGGCACTCTGACACATGTTAGCATATGTAACTCTCAAATCCAGTTTACAAATGAGGGATCTGAGCTCATACTGGTTAAGGCTTTCCCAGTGTATAAACACAACGTGTTTTCATCATTCTGGTATAGGATCTGCTGGCCTCGTCATATAGTTGTGCTAGAATGCTGGAATAAGAAATATTTAACCAATTTCTTTCACAGAGGATCCATCCACAGCCTTTATTATACAGATATGTATTTTGAATGTACAAAAAACTCATCCTTGATAGTTTTACACAGTATTTCCATATTTAATATACTACGCAAATGTAGGTTAACACTTTGTGGAAAGCTGTGACATGCTGCTATGTGTACACATAGCCCTACGTGTACTTATGGTGCTGGTGGTTAATATGGAAGAAGAATACAAGCATCTCCTGCTATTCCAATCTGTTTCATTCCTGAGTTCAGAGAGTGAGGAGCAAGAATCAGTAAATGAGTGGAATGTACTGTGGTAATTTACACAATGGAATTCTATGCAGCAGAAAGAAAGAAGGAGCTCCTACCCTTTGCAACAGCATGGATGGAATTGGAGAGCATTATGCTAAGCGAAATAAGCCAGGCAGTGAAAGCCAAATACCATATGATCTCACCTTTAACAGGAATCTAATCAACAAAACAAACAAATAAGCAAAATATAACCAAAGACACTGAAATTGAGACAAGGCCAACAGTGACCAGAGGGGAGAGGGGAGGGAGTTTCAGGGGAAAAGGGTGAAGGGTTTGTAGGAACAATTATAAAGGACACATGGACAATAACGGGGGGGGGGGGGCGGGAGGGAGGGGGAAAGGGCTGGGGGTTAGGCTGGAGTGGGGGGAAAAGGCAGAGAACTGTACTCGAACAATAAAATTAGAGAAAAAATAAGATAAATTACAAATTATAAGAAAAAAAGAATACACAGAGAAAACGTGTATCTCCAAAAACGTGTTCAAATCTATTTGCTTCCTGTGCGCTCTGATGGATGCGCCGCACTTTCACAGTTTCATCGAAAATTTCAAAAGGTTCACATGTAAAAATATATTTTGTTATGTTCAGCAAACGACTGCAATCTCAAGTAAAACTTTTATCATGTTTCTCATTTTAAATGCACATTTACTCTTTTTGAAACAATGAATTTGCAAAGTAAGCATTTTCAGGTGATTATAATGCTTGTTTTAGAAGGATAGATAATATTTATATTTATTATAAAAAATTCATTAGCACAGCGTATCTCTAAGAGAAGGCTAACAGCTTCATGAGAGAGAGCAGTATGTTTCATAAGATCTCTGATTTTAAAATGTTTCTATCTGCAAAATGAAGTGAAATTAATAATTCAGCTTGCACCCAAATGCCACAATCAATACAACAGCTTCTAACTCGACTATGGAACAATACTTTAAAAGACAATCACTTTATAAATACACCCCATTCTTGTTTCGAGCTAGACACATAAAACACAGTAAGCTTTTTCCAACAAAGGACAGTGTTTACTAGCAGACAGGAAAATGCAACATACAGCAAAAGCAATTACCACCAGGAGCAAAGTGAGCTGTCCATAAATGACGAGTAAGAGCTCAGAATAAAACAGCCTGAAGCAATGATTCTCAAACATTAAAGAGCACATGAATCACCTGGGGAACTTATTAAAATGCAGATTCTGATTCAGGAGGTAGAGTGGGGCCTAGGACGGTGTATTTGTAACAACTTCTCTGGTGAAGTAGTGAGCCCTAACGTACACTATCTGTAAAGTTCCTACACCTGGGAGCTGTTGGGAGCTCTAAACTACATGAGTAAAAATAATACTGAAATCCTTTCTTTACAAAATATTATGCTTTACCAGTAGGAGAAGCAATAGTAAGGTCTCCAAAACCAAACCAACCAAACAAAACCCACCAGAAAACACTAATTACCATTATGACCCTTCAAATCATAATAATTTCAACTGATATTTGAGTTTGGGAAAAAAGAGACTAATTTCAACTTTGAACTTGGAGATCTCTTACTGAGGAAATGTCAGTGCTGCTGGCTAAAAACTGGGGGTGTCCAACTAAAAGACCTGTAGGTCTCTGAGGGGTAACAACAGGGTAGCAGCTGGACAGGAGCAAGGATGTAAAGCTACGTGACACTCACCTACCAATTCACCTCGAGGAAATGACGACACTGAAGTCACTTCAGTGTACATGCACTATGCTGTGCATGTAACGATGCACATATAACTACGCACAGAACAGTCATATCAGCCCAAAACTGTGTTTGTTATCAAAGCGACTAAAGAAGGGGATTAAACAAACCATGGTATGTCTACAAACTACACTAATTCATTTTCTTTCATCCATAAAAGGAAATACTAGATGACCAATAACATTATAACGTAGGTCTGAAATTAATGACATGGCAAACTGTTTACAGAACATTATAAGAAAAAAGGGCCAGAGCATGATATACACAAGATTATTCTATTTAAATATATGCAAATATAGAAATAGTAAGTTGTGAGTAATTTGGGAGGTTTTTTTAACCTAAAATAAACAGTATTTAGCTTAATAAAAGCAAATAAATTAATACATCTTTCCTGAGCACAAATACATTTAGAGTTATATCCCCGAAATTCAGATCTTGAGTAAGATACGTAACTTCTTTGTGAATCAGTTTCCTCATCTAAAGGAGGCATAACAGTATGACCTTTACAAGGCCTGTGGCAAAGATTAATATGCTCTACTAGATGCTATGCTCTGCTTAAAACAGAACCTGGCATACGAAGTCTGTCCAGAAGGTATCCCACCATGAAATATGAAAAATAGAGACATTTACTGAAGAAGATACAAAATACAAGAAACACTGTATATAGAACAATGATGCCTCAGTCCCCTTCAAAGTAGGCAAACTGGGACCTCACACAGTTCTCCCAGTCGCCATCAGCTGTCCTGTCTTATTTTCCTGAATCTCATCAATGGTCTGAAATCTCTTCCCTTTCAAAGGTGATTTTGATTTTTGGAAAAGCCAGAAGTCACAGGGCACCAAATCTGGGTTGTAGGGGGGCTGAGTCACCTGGGTGATGTGATGTTTTGCCAAAAAACTCTGCACGAGATGTGATGTGTGCGTGGGCACACACATGATGAAGCTGCCAGTTACCAGTTGTCCACAGCTGCGACCTTCTGAATTATCCAAACAATTTTGTGGAAGAATGTTCAAGATTAACACAAAATTTGATGCAGATTTGCTGCTCTACTCACTCAGTCATTTTGAATGTGATGGCCACACAGTACACATGCTCATACAACAGTATCTACCACCCCCACTGACTAGTACAGTGAAGTCGTCATTGTTCACACATGCACATTCCAGTCCACTCTCCTTGGCTGCCAGGTTACATTGATGTCAGGCAAGCTGTTCTCATTATATGAACAATGGCTGGACTTTTCTGGACAGATCTTGTATAGTAAGCATGATATAAGAGTTGGTTATTTCTGTTTGGTTTCTTTTAATGATTAAACTGGTCTCTTCCTGACACTCATCTGAAATGATATTATAATTCTGCCTTGGCACCTGAGTCTACATATTACTTCTATGAACTCTGGAAATAACCCAGCTGAAAAATGGGAATGGGACCTGAATAGCCTTTTCTCCAAAGAAGACACACAGAAGGCCAATAGACGTATGAAAAGAAGCTCAACATCACGAAAGATCAGGGAAATGCAAATTAAACCATATGAGATTATCACCTCATACCTGCCAGAATGGTACCTATCAATAAACCAACAAACAAGTGTTAGCAAGAACATGGAAAAAAGGAAACCCTTGTATACTGTTGGTAAGTTGTGAACTGGTGCAGCCACTGTAATAACATTATAAGGGCTCCTTCAAAAATTGTGAATAGAGCTACCATATAACTCAGTAATTTCACTTCTGATTATTTATCCAAGAAATCCAAAACATTAAATTGAAAAGATATATGTACTCCTATGTTCTTCCTTGCAGCATTACTAGTAATTTCCAAGTTATGGAAGCAACATACGTGTCCATGTGTGCATATATACAGTGGAATACTGGCATAAAAAGATGAAATACTGCCATTTACGACAACATGGACAGACCCAGTGGATAATATGCCATGTGAAATGAGTCAGACAAAGACAAATACCATATGATTTTGCTTATATGTTGAATCTAAAAAATATATACAAAACAGAAACAACCTCGTAGATACAGAGAAGATATTGATGGTTGCTGGATGGGAGGGTGGTTGGCAGAACAGGTGAAAAGTTCAAGGGATTAAGATGTACAAACAGCTGGTTGTAACAACAGCCACGGATGTAAAAAGTACACACAGGGAATACTGTAATAACTATGCATGGTGCCAGGTGCTGCTATATTTACCAAGGGATCACTTTGTAAGCCTTATAAATTTCTAATCACCGTGGTGTATATCTGAACCTAATATAATATTGTATGTCAACTGTGATTAAAATTTTTTTAAAAGGAAACAATATAAATAAAGTTGAATTTATTTACAGATTCTATGCAGCATCTGTAAATATACATCCAAAAATCAAGTTGTTAGGTTTCCTTACACTAATGAATGTTGTACTATTTCCTATCCCTTAAAAGTAAACGTAAAGTAGTTTGGTTTTCTCAAAAGTAGAGTATTAATGCCTTTCAAGCACTTTTCTACTTCACTAGATCTGCTTCATAAACATTTAGTTCTTAGTAGAGAAGAGGTGAACATATGAATGAAAAATAATCACTACCTTCCAGGAGCTGTAGGGAAAGCTGCTACCAAATAGTAAATGGCCTCTTCCTGTGAAGGCTCAGACGGGTGGTTTACACGTGCACAAGGACGAAAATGCTAAGTGACACTTGTGTTCGTTTTTGTAAAACAAAAACAAAACTTTATGTACATTTTCTACAGTGACACTAATTAAGTTTATGTTCTACATTTTAACTCCAAAACGTGTAGAGCAAATATATTTTAAATTATTTAAATTTAAAGAGTAGACTTTGTTACTTTTAATAAATAACTCCTCTACATCATGATTTTTTTCCCATTTGGAGGAGGAGGAGTATATTTAGGTGCATATTTAGAAGTATATTTACATATCCTCCCTATCTTGATTAGAATCTCTTAGAAGTATTACAACATTGTTAAAGAAAGGAGTTAGGGGCAGATTCCTTTCTCTCAGACATTCAAAAAGCAAACATTTACTTAAAAAGTAGAAAGCCTTGGAGAAAAAATATTGAGATGTAGTTTTCATTAAGAATTAATACTGGTTTTCTATTATTATTATACAGGGTTGGGCAACAGTAGGCTTACAGTTGTGAGTACATGGTAACACAGATTTCATTGTTACATCACTATTTATTAATTATGTTATTTTCCGCACGAACAACTGTAAATCTACTTTTGCCCCACCCTGTATTCTGTCGATTGTATTATCTTGGCTACCTGTTGTTATGATAGCTAACTTTTATTTAGCAAGTAGTTTATATTTATTTATTTTTAAAAAATATTTATTTTTAGAGAGAGGGGGAGGAAGGGAGAAAGAGCGGGAGAGAAACATCGATATGAGAGAGAGACATCAATTGGCTGTCTCTCAGAGATGCCCAACTGGGAACTGAACCCACAACCTAAGCATGTGCCCCGACCTGAATAGAACCAGTGACCTTTTCATTGTGGGATAATGTCCAACCAACTGAGCACAGAAGTGAGGGCATAAGTACTTAATATTTATTAGCTCATTAAATCCTCACAGCCCAGATAAGGTCAGTAGGTAGTATTATTAGCCCCACTGTAGTAAAGAAACTGAGGTGCAGAGATTTTAAATGTGCTAAGGATTAATTGAATAACAGATGATAGGATATATGAGGGGTGACCCACAAAACTGAAATTTATTTATAAAATATTGTGTACTTATTCTTACATGTTTAAATTATAGTCACCTCCAAAGTACGCTCCATTTGATGCAATACGCTATCGAGACTTTTTTCCACTGTTTAAAACAGTTTTTGAATTCATTGATTTTGATGCCTTTTAGTGCTTCCTCTGCTTTTTGTTTAACCTCTTCCAAATCAGCAAAATGTTTCCCTGAGGACTTCTTTTCACAGGGGAAATAAGCCAAAAAGTCACTAGGGGTGAGATCAGGTGAACAGGGAGGGTAGACCATGGGAGTCATACCATTTTTGGTCAAAAATTGCTGACCACTCAGTGCGCGGTGGGCAGGTGCCCTGGTAAATCACCCATCATGAAATGGGCAAACACATTGAAAGAGTCTTCCAAAAAAAAATTCACGGAAGCTGAATGCAGCCTCTTGCAACGAAGCCAGCTGGCACACAGACAGATGGGTTCCTAGAACACTCACCTAGCAGGAGAAGCCTGTACTACAAAGGGCCTGCCCTCCCGAAGATAATTTCAGAGTTTTTTGGGGTGCCCCCTCATAACCAAAAAACTCACAGTCTGGGTTCAGAAATGGGTTCTGAAATGAGCATGGGCTTATCACCATTATCTTATTCTGAGTCCTACAAATTAGAACTAAATGTCTTCCTTTAAAATCTGAAAAACTTAAATTGAAGCCTAAGTGCATTGAAGTGTTTGGAAGCTAAGATATGAAACTATAAAGAGCTAAAAATATAAACATATTAAGGTAAAGGAATAGGTAGTTAAACTAAGATGTAGCAAATAAAGTACAGACTCAATCTGCTAAGAATGAACTAGAGAGAACCATCAAGTCCTGTTTCTGGGGCCAAACTCTGAGTTTTCATGATCAAACAGCTCCCTGTGCATTGGAGTTTCCATAGTGTCTATTACCAATACTCTATGACCTAATCTGACGCAAAGACACATCCACTTAAATGACTTAGTACCTACAAAGAATTTGGAGCAGGACCTGACAGAAGTGCTCAGAAGACATCGACAATCATCATCATCATCATCGTCTTTTAAATATACTAATAATAACTTGGTGCATACAAGGAGTGCTTTCATTTATTCAGGGATGCTTCCATTTACTTTTAGTAATATTTCTGCGCAAGCCAATTGAAAGAGATTTGTGAACTGTTCCCTTTGGGTCTAGTCAATCAGTGTATTTTCAAAGTCTTCAAAGTCACTGGAGATGATAAAATTCAGACTCTGTCCAGACGTGAAGTTTGGAATAACAATGCACACTGCTCGGTTACTTGGGTGATGATGAGTAAGAAATGACAGAAGAGAAAATGAACCTCATTTCAAGCTCGTTTTCCGGTACTCTACACCCTTCTCAACCCTCCAGGGCTTACTAAATTTCTTAGTTTACTTTGCTTTCAACAGCACCTGCAACTATTGCAAGCCTCTAATGCATGAGGCATGTGTCATTTAATCACTTAAACAGCACTGGGAGGAAGTCACCCTGTACTTTTCTCTGTAGGAGACACTGACCTCGAATTGGATAGATTTGGTCTGGAATCACAGCTTTGCCATATAGCAATAGTGGGACATTGGGAAAGTTTTTAACCTCTTTATATCCCATTTGTTTTATATGTGAATGGGAAGTAAATGCAGAATACTATAAAATTAAAAATATTTATAGACTAGGCACTGAATAAGTCTACAACACTATACTTGTTTTTATAATTCCAAGAATTCTATTGATTTCTGCAATGTCATTTTAATAATTTTTTATTATTTCACCCTATTTGGCTTTACTTTCTAATATTATCTTATAATGGCATTGCTTCACTAAGTGGGAAGACTTAAAATGTTTTAATAACCCATGATATATAAAGATACTTCGTGTAGTCACACAGCATATGACAATTTTTTCACAAGGCAATTTAGCAATAAGTATCAACAGCCTTAAAATTTCTGCATATCCTTTGATGCATCATTTCACTTCTAGAATTTATTCTAAGGAAATAGTCCTGGATACACACAGTAACGTTAGGGGTAATGATGCTATTTAAACATGCTCAACAACTCTCCAACAATTAAATATACTTTAATATGCTTTCATAACTCATTTTAATACTATTCAGTTATTTAAAACACTGCAGGAGTATATGTACTAACATGAGAAGATACCATGGTATATTTACTGAGAGAAAAGCAGTTTTAATATACAATTTGGATGCATTTTGTAAAAAGAAGTAATAGAAAATATAAAAAGCGTAAATAAGAAGTTTATAAAGATGTTAATAGCAGTTACTACTGGTGGGATCAGAGTTGATATTCTATTTGTCTTTTTGTTTTCTGTATTTACAGAATTTTCACTAATGAAGACTAAACAGCTGACAGTTTATCAACAGAAATCTAGTTGCAGAGAGACACACAAATGAATAGACACTGCACGTAGAGAGAAAGTCCAGGAGAGAAGAGACTCGCAGACTCTTCAGGCACGGGGCGGATGTAAACGCGCACTGCTGTGAGAAGAGGGAGGAGGAGGTGTCATCAGGAGAAAAGTGGAAACTGTAAATCAATGCAGACGGTGTGATGAGGTCAGCACCACGTAACCGGCCATTTGTGATGCCTCATGTTACTGCTCCTGGTTTATTTTCTCTTATGTATGCCTGCCTGTATGTCCTTTAAACAGATGGTTTTAGAGTAAATGGAAAACGACGCACACCATTCTTAAATAAAGATTGCCTCGATTTTCACCTCTCAGCACTACTGAAAATATTAGCTTTTAAAGCAACTAGTTTTTAATTCATGAATTGTGTATCAAAGTCACTTCCCTTACTGTACTGGCTGTGTAAATTTTATGTACTAACTTTACCCATAGCTTCATCTTATTTTAGCTATTCTTGTTTATTCTCTAGAATTCCTTACTTAAAAATATAATCATATACACATCTATATTCCTCAAATCTTTCTAGGAACAAAGCAGAAGATATAAATCTATTATTAATTAATAATGTCGAACTTACCCAAAATGATAATATTCTGTGGCTGAGACAATTCTCCTAGTGATGATGGAGCTTGAATGGACAGCTAAGGATGATTCGTTTTTAGTTCCTACTATATTCAATTAGTGTATCTTTGGAAAATTCAGGTTTGAAGTATTTCAATAAGAAATATCCTCCAGTAGGATATTTCTTAAAGTGCATATTGGTTTAGTTCCTCTGCCATTTCTCTTGTGTTTCCCTTCATTCTTATTTAAAGTCTTCACCATATTATTTGATGTCATTCTTTCTGATCTCCAGGTTTCCAGACACCCACCGCAGCCCCCCAAATATGCCCTGAAGGGTGATCTCTCTAACACGTAAAACTGGTGTCGGGACCTCTCTGTTGTCAAAAGGTCTCCTTAGTATGGACTTCGAGTCTGTCCTTGAGCTCTCCCCCCAAGGTCACCAGTCTTTTGTCTGGTCATACTGAATTATGTGAGGTTCAAAGAATGAGCCAGGATAACTCCTGCCTCTCCACTTTTCTTCACATTGCTCCCCTGCCTGGACTGCCCTTCAACACCTTGTCTAACCAGCAAAGGCCTTTCATCTTCCAAGACAACTCAGCTCAAGCACCATGACCCTTGCAAAACATTTCCTTTTTTTACTGTTGTTGTTTATCTTTTATTATTTTACAATGTAGTCATGATTAAGGTCATTGTATTCTTTGGGCTCATGACCTACAATCACCGTTTTTTCCCATTACAGTTTATACTCAATATTGTTCTGTATTAGTAGCAGAAGTACGGCACAGTGGTCAATTACGTGCTACCCCACAGACTGGTCCCCCGATACTCCAAGTACCCACCTGGTCCATCACAGTACTATCGACTCTATTCGCTCTGATGTAATTTACACCTCTGTGACTATTCTGCAACCACCAGCTTGCACTTCTCAATCGCTGTGACACACTTTCGGTCTTTCTCAGGTAGAACTGATTACTTCCTCTTTTGTACCCCCACTGGAGCTCATAAGATGGTCATCATTATAATTTATTTCTCTTTTTCTCCCTTCAGTATTCCAGGTTCCCCAAGAAAAAGGTCACGCTTAATTCATACCCGTATCCAAGTGCCTAGCAGAGTGCCTGACACATGGCTGGGGTTCACACAACAAACTCGCATTGCTTTGAATTCCTCACTTAACTTGTTTATTTTTTTCTGCTTAGTCACCTGTGATTATTCTACCGGGCAGTGTTGTGCAATGGTAAGGAAAAAGCAGCCACAGCACCAGCCAATCACATGGCTCTGAACACGTGTGAACTGACTCACTCTGAGCAGCAGCATGGGATGCTGGCTCCAAGACAAAGAAGCACTGTCACAGTCTGTCCAGGACCTTCCAGGAAGTGTTTCCCACACTGCAGGTTTTAACCCATTACTGAGTCAAGAAACAAAGTTAGATCAATTAAGTCAAGAAATGAATCTTTCCGGTCACAAGAGTTGGAAGAACTCTGGAAAAAGCATTCTGACTCTAACCATGTATCCTCAAGGCATAAAAACACTATTCCTTTTATTTCAGCCATTCTAATACATGCAGAATGTAGGAATACCTTCAGTTCTAGGGTCAGAGCGATCCTGATTCACGACTACAGTAAAAAATCGATTAAATCCACAAGCTCAATGAAATCAACCTACGTTTACATGTAGTCCAACTGTAACCGGGACCGTGATCTGTTCCCCTCCCACTGCCACCGGGCCAGTTCCTGCTGTGCTCGGCGGGCATATTAGAAGGGGCCTTGCCTACCCCAATCTTCCTGGGAAAGGAAGTCCTAGAGCAGAAACCTGAGTCCCTCCTGTGAGACTGGATCTTTCCCTGACCCTAACCTGACTGACTTCTGTGTCTCTAGGCTTCCCCCCCGCAGCTTCACCCCTACCCTTAGGAACTATTTTCTCCTTTTCTTTCTGGACATTGTTCATACTGACCACAGGCCGGCTTGGCTTCCTTCTGGCCTTCGGACAGACGCAGCTGTTGAAGAGCCTGTCTAGAGAGCCCGGCACTCGTGGACCCTGCCATGCCCTCGTGACAGTGGTCTAATTCCCAGGTATGCCAACCTACTCACCGGGTGCACTTTTCTTCAGGCATCCTCTAATCCTAGCAAAATCCAAAAATGTAAAGGATGAAGGTATTTACCAGTTTTGCTCCTCCAGGAATGCAGTAGAGAATAAAGCTTGACTTAAAAGCCCACGATCTTGATTTTCTTTGTACCACTGAACAGTTGATAGTTGTCTGAGTCTTGTGCTATAGTCATAGTACTTGGGAAGTGCTGCTATTTGTTATTGGCATAAAAGGTGTGTTTACACAGATGTGCACACATGCACATAAGTATTTGTAAGATTTCGACTTCACAAAGTACTTCCAAGCTTTTATTTCTGAGCAATTAATTTTTATGCAAATTTCATCTTTCTTAGACTCTTAATTTTACACATTGCTGAATATTTTTATTTCAACCAGTAGAAGCACTCGCCGGTTGGCAATTTAACAACTTCACACCCTGCATGCCCACAAAACTGAGGAGCCTTCGTTTTACAACTTCTTAGCTGCTTTTCAGAAAGAACAAACTCATTTCTGAGAAGACTATAACATACAAAACCAAGCCTAATACAAGCATATATCTTAATAAATGCGAAAAACATGATAAAGCAAGTTTTTTCTGAAAGTAGAATTTTAAAGGGTACTTGTCTTTAATATGCTTTGTTTCTTTAGCAGCAAGAATAAACATGGTTGATGAGAAATGAACAAAGTAAATCATGATTTCCACAAAAGATAAAAAACCTCAACAGTAAATATTTTATAAAATTAGAACATCAGACACATGTGGGCGGACAGGAACTCTTACACACACATGCTGATCCATAAATAAAGACATACAAATGCAAGAAAGTAGCCTTAAAAAGGAAAACATACATCACAACTCTAAATATGAGCAACACGAAGGCAGACGCTTACTAGCAGTCAGTAGACGAAAGACGATCCCTGTTAAATGAGGCAGACTGGCGCTAACCAAGCAGAATTACATTGCCCAGTGCCAATCTGTGTGTGTGTGTGGGGGGGGGGAGTGGTAGATGGATCACAAAAACGGGTGATACATCTATAGGTAAAAATTACTATCACAGACGATTATTTAGAAACTTTTGATGGCTTATTTGTAGATTGTCATAACATTAACAATCCCTTTAATGTTACAGTTGAAATATTATCAATGACAACATTGTTAAGGTATACATTTGTTTTGGTGATTATCTTAGAACATTAACAAAAGTGTTCTTGCCAACTCTACCACTTACTTGCTAAATAACTTGGGTTAAAATAATTTTTCTCTTCAAGCCTCAGCTTCTTCATCAATGAAATAAGCATACCTATGTGATAGGCTTATTGTGCAAATTAGAAATAAAATATGTAAAGTACCTAGCTCTCTTTTCTTTTTAATCACACAGCTAATAAACAGCAGTTTCAGAATTTAGGGTCTTGAAAGAAGTAAAAACAAAATTATTATCATTATTACAAGTACCATTCTCAGTCTTAGCACTGGCTTTGAAATGAAGAACTTTTGGAATTTTCTGTGTAATAAAACTGAGTAAATATTCCCTTTGAGAAGGCTCTCCCTCCCACTTCAACATGCACACACTTAACTCTACTTGTCCTCAGCTGTTATTTTATTTTTCATGACTTGAGCACTGAGGATTTGTGAGTGATCTGTAGCAAACTATTCCAATTCAGTCACGAAAAAAAAAATGGAGGAGGAAATTCGAAATCACTCTATATCACATTCAACTATTATTAACTGCCTGTTTTCTCACTGGTCCTGGGAAGTATTTAGATGAAAGACACACGGCCCTGCCCTTCAGAGGCCAACGGTCTAACCCGGCATGCACAGTCTTCCAGTGTGTTACCTGTTATACTCAGGGTGCCTATGAAGAGCCTCGGAGATATGGAAGCAACTAAACTGGCCCGGGTAAGGTGATTAAAGACTAATATTTGAACTGAGTCTTGACGGATGAGTAACTTCTTAAATGGAGAACGCAGAGGAGAGAAATCAAAATAGAGGGACCAGTTACAGATGTGTGAAAGCAACTATCATTTTTAAGGAACCGAAAAGAACCTGGACCAAAAAGAGGTGATAGGGAGGTTTGAGGGAGATGAAATTGAAGAAGATGAAAATGGAAATGTAGGGTGTAAACTGTGACTAAGTTTGGACATTATACTTCATAAATGGGGATTCACAGATTTTCAGGTAAGAGACTATTCTGACTAGGTATGCTTTAGCTATAATCCAAGAAGGAGATAATAAGGACTTGAACTAAAGCCTTGACCAGTGGAAACAGAAGAAAAGAAACAGTTTAAGGGTAGAATAAATCAAATTTAACAACCAAATATATAAGAATATGATAACCACTAATATGTGGGCAATGAAGGAAATGGAATCATGAAAGACTCCTATGTGTCTAGCTTTGGGAATTTGTTAAATGATGCCATAAATTTAGATAGAAATCTCAAGAAAATTCAACAGTGGGTTGGCTATCTTAGAAAACTTTGGAATTGTATGTGGATTCAGTGTCACGTGAAAATAGCTATCTTTCTCAAAATGAGTGCATAAACCAGCCTCAAAGTGTGGCTTCCTTTGGCAAATGTAAATATTGACCTTAAAGGGAAAATATGTTTTTTATTTCTTGTTACAGAAGCAATTCATGTTTATTTTAACTACTTGGAAGAAAAAAAGATCTTTATAAATCTTTGAAATATTCTGATATTTTCCTTCTATTTTTCATGGTTATGATCAAATTGTCTGTAAACACATTTACATAGCCTGTTTGTTTTTCACTTAACATTTTAACATAACATTTTAAAGGAATATCTTTAACATATATCCTCTTAGAATTAAGGTAAAACGAGGAAGGATAACTGTCACATAGAAAGTCCACCTGCATGGAGGTAGGAGTTAGAAAGCCTAAGCTCACAGTATTGCCACTGACCATGCTATCTCTTTACTTAAACAGAAGCAATCCTTACAAATTGAAGGGAAGAGACATGTCAGTAGCATCTATCCATCTCATTTCATCTAATTTTTACTTTTTATGGATGAAGCACTAAACATGTACAAAAAATCAAGGCTCAGCTGAATTAAGTAACTTGCAAAAGACCACACAGCTAAATTGTCAAATTGAAATTCAAATCTCAATTAGTTGGGACTTCTGGTTTTCCTTCCAGGATGATATGCTGCTTCCCTTCAATTACAAGCCATGCAGAAGGACAGGTTTTCTGAAACAGTCCAGGGCATTGGCTTGGAATGCAAGGAGATTATTTAGGGCAGTGGGTGTCAATTCTAGTGGCGGTGAAGAACCAGGCAGAGGGGCAGACTAAGTAATTCCCATGGGCCTTTTCAGCTCCGACATTCTGTGACTCTGCACTCCTCAGCAGGGTTGCTGGACTCGTCTTCTTTCTGCTCCCAGTACGATCAGTTTTCCTTCATAAATGTTGGTGCTTATTACCCAATACACATTGGTCTAAAGCCTCTCTCCTCAGAGACTTGCACACAATTCCCATATCAATTAGTGAAGACTACGCAAGAGCCCATAGGCAAAACTTGTCCCACTGTGTCATTTATAACTAATATGCTTCTCAGTGGTAATTATTAATTTCTCATAGCATTGATTTTTTTGTTTCCTTTCTGTATCCTTAAAAAATTATTTGTGATGGCCATTTTGTTTCCTGTTTTTAGTACTTTATGGTACTATAGAGGCATAGTTTGAAAACCAATAAGGCAACAAACTGCTCTTTGTCAGCTGCTTCACCTAATTTCTTGTCTACCATAGAGGCATTGCCCACTTTTTCAAAATCAGATAATGAGCAGTATAAAGAGAACACTGTCTAGGACAGTAGTCCAAAATTCCTGCTGTACATTATTAGAATAATACAGAAAGCTTTTTTAAAATGCTAATAACTAGGCCCACTACAGATGACTAGAATAAGACTCTTAGGGAGGCTAAATTATTTTAAAATCTCCCCTGAAAATCTATTTAAGTCAGAGGGCAGTATAATCATCAGAGAGTAAAGTAATTTTGATGCAACCAGTTTTCTATGGAGTTTTCTAGAGGAAACAAAAGACAACTGAGGATTAACCTTTACCATTCTGAAGTTCACAATAATTGTTATATACAGGGTTAGGTGAAAGTGGGTTTACAGTTGTGCACGGGGAAAATACAATTAGTTAATACATAATAATACAAGAATAGACTCTTATTTTATGTAATCAAAAATGCAAGCCTACTTTTGCTTCACACTGCATATTGTTTGCAAAAATGGTCCTAATAACTCCTCCTATGCCCGTATGCATATTCCATCCCAATGTGACTTTGTTGCTCCTCTCAGTAAGAGGAAGACTTTAGTTCTCCAACCATAAATTTGATCTAACCTCATGATCCCCTTTAACCAACAGTATGTAGAAAAGATGTTTTTTGACTTCCAGTCTAGGCTTAGCATCCACTCTAGCTATCCTGGAAGGTGATGCTGCCAAGTCTTCAAGATCATTAATGATAAAATACTGCACAGGAAGAGGACATCAAGATGGTGGAGAAGTAAGTGGAAGCTACACTACCTCTGCTGAGAATCAATCAGGAATTACAACTGAATTGTAGAGAAATCATCCTGAATAACCAACTGAACTCTAGCTGGAGAGAAGCCTTATAACCAAGGAGACAGAAGAAACCACTTCACCACAACTAGACTGGTAGGGAGTGTGGAGGAGGCATGAGAGGGCTGGCTGGGCTCCTATGGTGGGCAGCTGAAGTGCCAGAGGGATATTTTAGTGCCAGGAGTTTCCCCTGAGAAGCGTGGGGTCAAACTCCAAGCTGGGCTCCACAGCCAACAGCACCAGAGCCGGATAACATCCAGCTGTGAAAAGCAGCAAGCTTTCTGTCTGCCAAAAGAGAGACAGCTGGAGACACAGAGAGTCTCTTGAAGGGCCAATGCACAAAATTTCATTTGCAGACACTTACCCTGGGCTCTGGCAGAGGGAGGGCAGAGTGGACCAGAGATGGTTGAGGAGACTCTGGGGTTGGTGGCTCTGGGAATTACAACTGAAGGAAGAGACACCAGGATCCCTATGCTGAGTCATCCCCCATACTGCAAAAGCCATCTTTCTCAGGCACAGTATTCCCTCCAAGTGGCTTCAGCCTAGGGAAAGCAATAGCCTCACCTGCAGGAATTACTCTGCCCCACCCTGTGGTGCTTAAGCTGGCTGCTGATTACAGCTTAAGGCTATATCACTGATTAGTTTAATGACTAAGGCAGAAAACACACAGAAGCAGCCAAAATGGGAAGGCAAAGAAACAGACCTTAAATGAAAGCACAAGAGAATCAGAAGAACTAGATGAAATGGAGGCAAGCAATTTATTAGATGGAGAGTTCAGAGTAAGGATTATAAGGATACTCAACAGCATGAAAAAAGACATAGAAACCATAAAAATGGACCAGTCAGAAAAAAGAATGCAATATCTGAAATAAATACTACACTGGAAGAAAGAAATAGTAGGTAAGATGAAGCAGGGGATCGAATCAGTGATCTGGAAGACAAGGTAGAAAAAAACACCCAGGCAGAGCCCCAAAAAGGAAAAAGTAACTATAAAAAATATAAAAGAGCTTAAGAAATATTTTAGAGTAACAATATCCACATCATGGGAATACCAGAAGGAGAAGAGAGTGAGCAAGGGATCGAGAATCTATCTGAAGAAATAATGACTAAAAACTTCCCTAATATGGTGAAGAAAAATGACATACAAGTCCAGAAATCTGAGAGAGTCCCAAATAAGTTGGACCCAAAGAGGCCTACATGGAGACACATCATAATAAAATGACAAGGCTTAAAGACAAGGAGAGAATCCTAAAAGCCACAAGAAGAAAGCAGGTAGTTACCTACAATGGTGCACCTAGTAGACTGGCATCTGATTACTCAACAGAAACACGTCAGGCCAGAAGGGAGTGGCATGAAATACTGAAAGTGATGAAAAGGAAGGACCTACAACCAAGGCTACTTTACTCAGCAAGGCGATCATATAAAACCTAAGGAGAAATAAAGAGATTCCCAAACAAGAAAAAGCTAAAGAAGTTTGTTAACACCAAACCAATACTGCAACAAATGTTAAAGGGCTTTCTTTAAGAAGAAGAAAAGAGAATAAAAAAAAAGACACAGAGGGATAGTCTAACAATAAAATGGTACTAAATACATACCTATCAATAATCATTTTAAACATAAATGGCTTAAATGATTCAACCTAAAGGCATAGGGTAGCTGAATGGATAAGAAAACAAGATCCATATATATGCTGCCTCCAAGAAACCCATATCAGATCGAAAGATACACACAGACTAAAAGTAAAGGGATGGAAAAATATATTTCATGCAAATGGAAAAGGAAAACAAGCTGGAATAGCAATACTTATATCCAACAAAATACTTTAAAACAAAGGCTGTAGTCAGAGACAAAGAAGGACACTACATAGTGACAAAGGGAACAATCCAACAAGAGGATATAAACCTAGTAAACATTTAAATACCCAACACAGAAGCACCTAAATATGTGAAGCAGATCTTGATGGACATAAGGGAGAGATCGACATAAATATAGTCATAGTCAGGGATTTTAACACCCCATTGACTTCAATGGATGGATCTTCCAGGCAGACTATCAACAAGGGGACAATGGCCTTAAATAACACACTAGATCAAATGGATTTAATTGATACCTTCAGGGTATTTCACCCCAATGCAGCAGAATATACATGTTTTTTAAGTGCACATGGAACATTTTCTAGAATCAACCACATTTTGGGATGTATAAAACAAGTCATAAATTTAAGAAGACTGAACTTATATCAAGCATCTTCTCTGACCACAATGCTATGAAACTAGAAATCAGTCACAAGAAGAACACTGAAAAACACACAAAGATGTGGAAGCAAAATAACATGTTATTAAACAATGAATGGGGCAACAATGAGATCGAGTAAAAAATCAAAAGATACCTTGAAACAAATGAAAATGAGGTCACAACAATCCAAAATCTGTGGGACACTGGGAAAGCAATGAAAACAGGGAAATCCATAGCATTACAGGACTATCTCAAAAAACAAGAAAAAGCTCAAATAAACAATCCAACTTCACACTTAAAGGAACGTGATAAAGAATTACAAAGCCCAAAGTGAGTAGAAGGAAAGAAATGATAAAGATCAGAGCAGAAATAAAAGAATAGAGTCTTAAAAAGCAATACAAAAGATCAATGAATCCAAGAACTGGTTCTTTGAAAAGATAAACAAGACCAACAGACCTTTAACCAGACTCATCAAGAAGAGAGAGGACTCCAATAAATAAAATCAGAAATGAAAGAGGAGAAATAACAGCTGACACCAAAGATAAATAAAGGATTGTAAGAATATATTATGAACAACTGTATTTCAACAAACTGGACAACCTGGATGAAATGGATAAATTCCTAGAAACAATCAATCATCCAAAACTAAATCAAGAACAATCAGAGAATCTGGATAGACAGCTTACACCTAGCGAAATTGAAGCAGTAATCAAAAAACTCCCAACAAACAAAAGTCCTTGACCAAATGACTTAAAAGCTGAAATTTTCCAAACAGTTTGAGAAGAACTAATACCTCTCCTTCTCAAACTATTTCATAAAATTCAAAAGGAGGGAAGCCTCCCAAACTCATTTTATGAGGTCAGCATTATCCTAATTCCAAAACTAGTTAAGACACTACAAAGAAAGAAAATTATAGGCGATGAACATAAATGCTAAAATCCTCAACAAAATATTAGCGAACTGAATACAGCAGTTTAGGAGACCATTCTGCGTGCATGGGAAATGTAGCCCAGCCCCTACTTGGAAAGGCCAGTGGAAAGTGAGGTCCAGCACACAGGACCCACGCCCATGGATAGGTTCTCCCATGGAGAATCAGGCCTGCATTTTACCTGGGCCACTTTGAGACTTGCTTTTTGCTAAAACTCCCTCATCCTGAATTGAAGCAGCAAACATTTACTGCATATCTTTAAAGTAACTTCCTAAAATCTATGCTAAACCTCCCAAGGATGAGTATAACCAGTTCAACCACTTTTCCCTTTACATTTGCAAATATCCTTCTTCTGTGATGTAATTAGCAACATCCTCTCCTTTGTTTTCTGTAAAAGGTAACCACCCAAAATGAACTTGTGCATAGTAAATGCAGACCATCCTCGATGTAATGTGCCCAGAAAAACAATAAAAGAGGGCTGTCCAGGCAAGGGACAGGCCGGCCCTCTCTTTCACTGACAGAGTGGCCATGTCATCCCTTTTCCTCCACAGGATTTCTGTAGTCCATGTGAATTTGTCTTGTCTCATCCATAACGCTGCGGACACTGTGGGCCGGTGTCCACACCATAGCAGGGCATCAAAAAGATCACACACCAAGTGGGATTTATTCCGGGAATGAAAGGTTGGCACAATATTTGCAAATCAATAAATGTGGTTCACTACAAAAACAAAATGGAGGATAAAAACCGCATAACCTTAACAATAGATGCAGATAAAGCATTTGATAAAATCCAGTGCCCATTTATGATAAAAACTCTCAGCAAAATAGGATTAGAAGGAACATACTTAAACATAACAAAGGTCATACATGACAAACCCACTACCGGCATACCTTCAAAGGGTAAAAACTACAGCGTTCCACTTAAGATCAGGAATAAAACAGGGATGTCCACTTTCACTGCTCTTATTCAACTTCTAATGCAAAGTCCAAATAAAAAGAATCTTATCTACTTCTGTAATAAACAGTAATCCTTCTTACAGTAGTCCTGTAAGAAGAGAAAGAAGCCGAATTAGAAAGGCATATGGGCAGAAGCAAAGGGAAATCATAAGGACAGTAGTCCTTCCATAGGCACTGGTGTGATGATGCTGTGTATAACTCCTCAGATGCACCAGCATTCAGAAGAGTAATTACTTGTAAGATGTCAAAGGGTGGCAGCTTCCCCCGCCCCTCCTTGCTGCTCAGGATCAGGATGACTTCGTGGAAGGAAAATGATACATGCAGTTTATCACCCCAAAGACTGTCATCCTCAGATATGTTCTCTTCTCTCGTATGCTTTGGGGCCCTTGTGAAGGGGAAGGCATTATATTCTCAATGTTTATTACTGCCTAACAGAAATGAAACTTTTGGCACTCAGTATGGCAACAGTCACCCACTGGGTGCCACTCAAGCAATGTGTACAAAGATTGTTTGACTTCTCAAGCATGTAACCTTACATCATTTTACTCTCCTCTGCCAGTACTCCACTCCACTCTGTAGCATAAGATTTGCCACTGATTTCATCCTGCATTTAGGGGATATGCCTATTTCCAGAAAACTGCATGTGCCACCTGGAGGTGAAAACCAGAATAGGTGGAGTATCTACACATACAGCTCCTTCAAAATAATTTACCCCAAGCATTATTCCAGACAGCTGTTTAATTCCAACAAATATAATAAATACCCCTGAAAAGCAGCTTAGCTTAGCAAAAGCTCTGGCAGAGTCTTAGCTGATTGCAAGAGAAAGCCTTACTATGATTTGTAAACTCTTTTTCACAGAGCACAACGTATTTTTCAAAAATCTCTCAAGAGACTAAAAATATGCCATTCCCTATTCTACCCCAGCACATGAAATACTGTGATGGAGAGAAGTGATTCTGACTGCTTTGCTCTGTGCCCTCTGGTGCTGGAAAACGCTACGACCCATGCCACCCTCATGCACCAGCACTCCCCAGAGTTTCTTAAAAAGCACAGAATTACAGAGCTCAATAGCACACCCCAGTGCAGCACGGATATGTATTTTCTTACTGGAAAGTTCTGCTCATGGATGATTAAATATTCAATTTTATTTTCACGGAGTATTAGAAAAGCACTGTAAAAAAAATGGAGCCTCTTGGGTTACAGATTACCTGCCTGTGTTATCTGTTGAGGTCTGCAGCTTCATAACCAGGAGAACAAAGGTGACGGATCTAAGGCTTTGTAGCAAAAATACTGAATAAAAAGGGAATGACATTATTAGGATAGTATGATTTACACTTGATTCTTCAATGTATAATAAAATATTGAAACATTCAAAAATGGAATAAAACAGAAGATAACAGCTGTGATAACACTATCCACCGTAGACACTAAAACATAACCAATAGAGTTGGGGTCCCCTACACAGTAAGTACCTTAGATCATATTTTCCCTCCCCCCATAGGCTTTCTTACTCAATTGATTTGTAAATGTATTTTTTTCAGTTTTCTACACGTTCTCTAACACTGTTATATTGCTTCTAAAATTAAACCACCATAAACTATTGTTTTGTAAAAGAATGCCCAAGTGATAGCAATTGAAATTGGTCATACAGAGCCAGGGAGGGGATTCCAGCTGTTTCTCCCCAGTTTGGGGGCACATGGAAGCCGATATTGTGAGGCTCCCAGGTGCGAGAAGAATATGCAAGAATAACATCTCAGCATCAGACACGTTTTCAGGAGGTTCGAACGGGACATGGAGGCACTGCCAACAAGTGACCATGCTGTGTAAAATCTCTAAGGGCAGAAATGGGGCACCGAGGGAGACAACAGGTGGGCAGTGAACATCTTGGTTGATGTGCTGAATGAAGCCAAAGTGTAGCTTTACAGTGTAGATCAGGCACAGTCTTCCTGACACAGCCTAGTCCTAACTGACAGAGCAAGCACTAAGTTCGGTCCTGTGTGATAAGCTTCAAATTCCTGTGTCACGCTGGAACTGACCACCTCTGTTTTTCCCATTGCCAAACAAGCTGGCCTGACATGAAATTTTGGAAAGTTCAGTATGCATCTTGGTGTTCTACTTCCCAGTGCCTTCCCTCCCTAGCCTGCACCCGCCGCACCCCCATGCCTTCCTGTTCTGTCGAGCTGCCCAGACCCTGCTGCCATCAGAGCTTCCTCACGCTCCAATGCACTGACAGCTCAGGAAAATCAGGGAACACAAGTAGAACACCTTGTACTATACCCAGCATACAGTAAAGCTCAAACGCTGTTAACAGCTGCTATCATCACTCTCACTGCCACAATCTCTCCATTCTGTCCCTACCCTTCTCCTTGCTCCCAAACTTTCATTTACTTAATACCAGGCTAAGAAAAGCTACTTAAATATATTTGGACATGAATATGGGTACTGTCTTTTACTACAAGCAAGGGGCTATATTAGGTTGTTAGAAAATATAAGATCAAAATATCATGTCTTCTCCATCTAATTCCTTTTTAGCCTGGTTCCTGGTTACAGCTCCCTTTTCTCTGCTACATCCGCCAGGATTCTCTTTGTCCATGTTGATAAATCACTGTCAAGGACTCCATAAACTCAGCTCTAAAGCACTCAATTCCTTTTTGTTGACCTCTCTTCTTTCCAATAATTCTCAACCCTCACTCCACATTGCAATCACTTGAAAAAATATAT
Source organism: Desmodus rotundus (assembly GCF_022682495.2). NCBI lineage: Eukaryota > Metazoa > Chordata > Mammalia > Chiroptera > Phyllostomidae > Desmodus > Desmodus rotundus. The sequence continues at coordinate 173,589,360 of NC_071387.1, forward strand.
ATTTAATATATAAAAGTGAATGTTGTGATGCCCTGTCTAAACCAACCAACGCACAATCTGACAGCATCCAAGCAGGGCAGCTTTAAGAGCTCCTGAGAGGATTTCAACTTGCAGCCAGGCAGGGTTAAGAACCACCGTTAGCCGCTACCCTCAGATCCTTTACCACGCCTGGAGCACTGAGTGCATCACTTATTTGTTCAATTTATCCACTCAGCAACCATTCACTGAGCTCCTACTGAGGGCCCAGCCTGAGCTACACAGAACTCTCCAGCAGCTACATAGTATACTCAGAATCGAAATAAGTTTCTGACCACTGCATCGTAGTTCTTCCTCAGCTGACCATTTCTCTTCCCTTTTCTGTCATCAACCTTCCAACTTCTGCACAAACTTCCTACCCTCCCTCTCCTAATCAAACTTGCTTCTTTGTGACTGCTCTGGGATTTTTAGTTGCATCTCAAGGTGTTGGTCAAACCAATCCTCAATTAAGTAAACTGTTGGCCAGATCCACTATGATATGGCATTTCTGCAGTATAAGAAAGGATTACTGAGCTTCATACGTGTCTTCCCCATTCACTCCAAGATCCCTGAGGGGAAGGATCATATTCTATTCATGGTTGTATCCTCAATACTTCGCACAGTTGCTGGAGAACAGTGAACTATCTGATGGGCACCAGTTAAATGAAGAAAAGGATGAATAATAAAGGTATATGATATTAAAGTGTTATCTGAATCACTAAAGAACAATAAAATATGTGAGGGGAAAATAACAAACTCATTTTTTGAGAGGCTGCAGAATAATAATGGTTAAAAACATGAACTTTGGGCCCTGGCCAGGTAGCTCAGTTGTTTGGAGCATCGTTCCGATGCACCAAGGTTGTGGGTTCAGAAGCAACCAGGGAATGTTAAGTGGAACAAACTGATGCCCCCTGCCTCCCTTCCTCTCTCTCTCTCTAAAAATCAATCTCAAAAAAATCCCAGACTTTGGGAACTAGAAGTGCCACACACTAGATTTGTGGGTCTAGGGAAGTTATTTAACCTCTCTGATTCTCAGTTTCTCCATTCGTAAATGGTGATAATAATAGAAATTATCTCATAAATAGTGTGGAATTAAATGAAGTAGACAACTCAGAGGAATCCACAGCATATATATAGTAAGTAAGATGTGGTAGGCAGAACAATGGCTCCTCAAAGACGTCCATGTTCTCACTTCTGGAACTTATGAATATGTTACCTTACATGGCAAAAGGGACATTGCAGCTGTGAGTAAGTTAATAACCTTAAAATGGAAAGATTATTTTGGATTATCTAGGTAGGCCTAACGTAATCACAAGGGACCTTAAACAGGTCAAAGAGAAGATCTAACAAAGAAAGCAGAGGTTGGAATGATTTCATTGCTAAAAGGAGGCCGCAAGCTAAAGAATAAGATCAGACCATAGAAGCTGGAGAAATCAAGGAACGGATTCTACTCTAGACTTCAAAAAGGAATGCAGCTATGCTAACACCTTGATTTTGGCTGCTGAACACCCATTTTATGACTGTGACCTCCAGAACTATACAGTGATAAAACTGTGTTGTTTTAAGCTACTATGTTTGTGGTCATGTGTCAGAGTAGCAATATGAAACTAAAACATGAGGGGTATATAAATGTGATAAGTATTGTCATTTTCACCTTTGCTCTTTCAAAACACCCTTCCATTAACATCAATAGTGATGCCATGTTATTAATAGTATGGATCCTTTATATGGTGTTTAATGTGATGGAAATGGCATTTTACCTTTATGGTCTTCCTCAAAAACATGTAAAGAAAAGGGTTAATATAGTTGGCTTGTCAAAGGGAAACAAAGGAAAACAATTCCATTTACAACTGCATCAAAAACAATAAAATACCTAGGAATAAATTTACCACAGGGGGTAAAAGATCTGTACTTGGAAAACTGTAAGACATTAAAAAAATATTAAATACAAATACAAATAAATAGAAGCATATACTGTATTCATGGATAGGAAAAATAAACATCATTAAAATGTCTATACTACCCAAAGCAATTTATAGATTTAATGCAATTCCTATCAAAATACCAATGGAGATTTTCACAGAACCAGAATAGTCCAAAACTTATATGGAACTACAAAAAGAGCCCTAATAGCCACAGCAATTTTGAGAAGGAAGATCAGAGTTGGAGTTATCACACTACCTGATATCAAACTATACTATAAGGCTATACTAATAAAAGAGCATGATACTGGCATAAGAACAGATACAGGTCAATGGAACAGAACAGAAAGACAAAAATCAACCCACACCTGTCTGGTCATTTAATATATGACAAAGGAAGCAAGAATATATAATGGGATAAAGACACACTATTCAATAAATAGTGTTGGGAAAACTGGACAGATACATCAAAAAAATGACACTAGACCACCTTCTTATACCGTATATAAAACTAAACTAAAAATGAATTAAAGACTTAAATGTGAGACTCAAAACCATAAAACACCTAGAAGAAAACAGGCGGTAAAATCTCTGACATTTTTCTTAGCAATATATTTTCTGATATATCTCCTCAGGCAAGATAAACAAAATAAAAAACAAACGTTAAAACAAGTGGGATTACATCAGACTAAAAAGTTTCTGCACAGCAAAAGAAATATCAACAGAACAAAAGGACAATGTAATAAATGGGAGAACATATTTGCTATTGATATATCCAATAAAGGATATATATCCCAAATTTATTAAGAACTCATAAACCTTAACACCAAAAAATAATACAATTTAAAAATGGGAAGAAGATACAAATAAGTGGAAGCATACACCATGTTCATGAATAGGAAGAATTAACATCATTAAAATGTCCATACTATGGAAAGCGATCTATATATTGAAAACAATTCCTATTAAAATACCAAAAGCATATCTCACATAACTAGAACATTGGAACAAATATTCCAAAAACTTATAGGGAACCACAAAAGACTCCGAAAATCCTCAGCAATCTTGAGAAAGAAGAACAAAGGTGAGGTATCATGCTACCTGATATCAAACTATACTACAAGGCCATAGTAATCGAAATAGCATGGTACTGGCACAAAAACAGACACATAGATCAATGGAACAGCATAGAGAGCTTAGAAATAAATCCATGTCTTTTGATCAATTAATACTTGGCAAAGAAGGCAAGAAAATACAATGGGGTAATGATAGTCTCTTCAACAAATGGTGTGGGAAAACCAGACAGATACATGCAAAAAAATGGAGCTAGACTACCTGTTTATACTATACACAAAAAATAACCTCAAAATTGACTAAAGTCTTACATGTAAGTCATTCTATTCATGGTTGTATCCTCAGTACTTAGCACGGTTGCTGGAGACCATAAAAATCCTAGAAGAAAACATAGGCAGTAAAATCTCAGACATTTCTCACAGCAATATTTTTTCTGAGGAGATATTCCTTGGGCAAAGGAAACAAACAAAAGAATTAACAAATGGGACTACATCAAACTAAAAAGATTTTGCACAACAAAGGAAACCATCAACAAAATGAAAAGATAACCCACGGAATGGAAGATTATATTTGCCACTGATACATCTGATAAGAGGTTGATTTTTAAAATAGATAAAGAACTTCTACAACTCAACACCAAAAAACCCCAAACAATCCCATTAAAAATGGGCAAAGGACCTGATTAAACACTTCTCCAAAGAGGACACAAGATGGCTAACAGATGTATGGAAGTGGAGAAAAGAGAACCCTAGTGCAATATTGGTGAGAACGCAGACTGGTGTAGCCATTGAGGAAAACAGTTTGGAGTTTCCTCAAAAAATTAAAAATGGAATTGTCTTATCACCTAGTGATTCTACTTCTGGGAATATATCTGAAGGAACCCAAAACACGAATTTTAAAGAATATATGCACCCCTATGTTCACTGCAGCATTATTTACAATAGCTAAGATTTAGAAGCAACCCAAGTGCCCATCAGCAAACGAGTGGATCCAAAAACTATGGTATATTTACACAATGGAATTCTACGCAGCAGAGAGAAAGAAGGAGCTTATACCCTTTGCAACAGCATGGATGGAACTGGAGAGCATTATGCTAAGTGAAATAAGCCAGGCGGTGAGGGACAAATACCATATGATCTCACCCTTGACTGGAACATAATCAATAGAAGAAAAAAGCAAACAAAATACAACCAGAGACACTGAAGTTAAGAACAATCTAACAATAGCCAGGGGGGAGTGGGGTGGGGACAGTGGGAAGAGGGGATTACAGGAACTACTATAAAGGACACATGGACAAAACCAAGGGGGAGGGTGGAGGTGGGGGAGGGAGGTGGGTTCAGCTGGGGTGGGATGGAGGGATGGGGAGAAAAGGCATACAAATGTAATTGAATAACAATAAAAAATTTAAAAAAAGAAATAAGTCAGACTGAGGAAGACAAATACCATAGGATTTCACTTATGTGTGGAATCTAAAGAGTAAAATAAACAACAAACAAAATGGAAACAGACTCATAGATACAGAGGACAGACTGCTGGTTGCCAGAAGGGAGGGAGTTTGGGTGGCTGAGTGAAAAGGTAAAGGAATTGAGAAGTACAGATTAGAATTTACAAAACAGCCCCAGGGATGTAAAGTACAGTGCAGGAAATACAGTCAGTAATATTGTACTAATCTCATGCTGTACGAGGGGGTACTTGAAATACCAGGGGGATCACTTTATAAAGCATATGATTGTCTAACCACTATGCTGTACACCTGAAACTAATACAAAAACTATTGACTATAAACTGTAATTGAAAATTAAGATAAAATAAAATATATAGTAGGCCTGTCTGCACTTACCAGGTTGGCCCTGTGTGGGCATCTGACAACTTGAACTCCTACAGGGTTCCCATCATCCTGATTATAGTGGCTCAGTGTGCCTAAAATGTCTGCACAAACTGGGGTTTATGTTGAATATCTGCTCTTCTTCTGGACTTTGGAAATTTGGTATGTGCCAGACAGAAGGGATCTAGTGATCAGCCCCCAACAGAACCCCTGGGCACTGAGTTTATGATGGGCTTCCCTGGCATACAGCATTGCACATGTGTTATCAGAACTTACTGCTGGAGGAATCGAGTTCATTCTATGTAACTCAATGCGAGAGGACTCTGGGAAGCTTGCACTTCTCCCAGACTTTGCCCCATCCACTTTGTCCCTACGCAGATAAACTGTAATAAAGCATAGCTGTGAGCAGGACTATAGGCTGAGTCCTGTGAGACCTCTCAGTGAATCATCGAATGTGTGGTCATTGTGGGGACCCATGACATAGCCCATAACCCCAGTCTAACAAAAACCATTAGACAACCTCACCTGAGGGGCATTATATAAAATATTTAATCCGTATTCCTCAAAACTGTCAAGGTCATCAAAAATAGGGAAAGCCTGAGAAACTGCCAAAGCCAAGAGGATTCAAATGAAAGGTGACAACTAAATGTAAGGTAATATGGCTCCCTAGATGGGATCCTGGAACAGAAAGAACATCAGGTGAAAGCTAAGAAAACATGAACCAAGTATGAGCTTTGTAATGTGTCAATATTGATTCATTAATTGTAACAAATGTACCATTCTAATGTAATGTAGGGGATTCTGGTTATGGGCTAATGTAACTCTCTGTAATGGCTTCACAACTTTTCTATAAACCTAAAACTAAACTAAAATTCAAAAAAAACTTTTATTTAAAAAATTCCTGATCATCTACAGTTATTTTTTGCTCCACAGTTATTCATTTATCTATATTTTGAAATCAATTTGAAATGACAGGAAAACAAAGTTAAGACATTTAGCTATGTTTATTTAAATTGGCTGAATATTTATATTTTATTAATATATTACTGGATGGTAACTTCCTGGAAGGTAAAAGCAAATTAGAAATATCAACCTATTGAACAAGACTTAAATATTTTTGCATTAATAAAATGAAGAAAGTGACAAACAATAATTAGGCACAAGTAGAGTGAGAAACAATGATTTGTCTCTGTACTACTGAAGGTCATAATGTTGTCAATCTATTGTCTTTTCTTTTTAATTATATTTTACTGATTATGCTATTACAGTTGTCCTGATTTCCCGCTTTGCCCCCCTCCTCCAAGCATCCCCCACCCCCTCAGGCAATGACCCCACCATTGTTCATGTCCATTGGTCAGGTGTATAAGTTCTTTGGTTGCTCTATTTCTTATACTGTACTTTACATACTCGTGGCTATTCTGTAACTATGTACTTCATAATTCCCTCCCCCTTCCCATCTGGCATCCTGCTGGTCACTAACTTCTTTACTCTTGCTTTTATGTGTCTCTTTTTATCTTACCCTTTGGTCTTTTAATAATGATGTGTCTTGGAGTGGGCCTCTTTGCATTTGTCATAATTGGGACTCTGTGCTTCCTGGACTTGCATCTCTAGTTCCTTCACAAAATTAGGGAAGTTTTCTTCCACTGTTTTTTCAGATAGATTTCCAATTTCTTGCTTTTTCTTTTCCTTCCCGTACCCCAATGTGGTGAATATTGGACCACTAAAAGTTATGCCAGAGGCTGTTTATACTATCCTCATTTTTTTGGATTCTTTTTTCTTCTTGTTGTTCTGCATGATTGTTTTTTGGTTCCTAATATTCCAAATCATTGGTTTGATTCTCACCTTCATTCATTCTACTATTGTTTCCCTGTAAATTGTTCTTTATTTCAATTAGTGTATCCTTTGTTTCTGACTGGGTCTTTTTCATGCTGCTGAGGTCCTCACTAAGTTCCTTGAGCATCCTTATAACCAGTGTTTTGAATTCTGCATCTGATAGACTGCTTATCTCCATTTCATTTAACTCTTTCTGAAGTTTTGATCTATTCTTTCATTTGGGCCATGTTTCTTTGTCTCCTCATTTTGGCAGCCTCCCTGCACTTCTTTCTGTGTATTAGGCAGAGCTGCTTTGACTCCATGTCTTGGTAGCATGGCCTAATGTAGTAGGTGTCCTGTAGAATCCAGTGACACAGCCTCCCCTATCACCCATGCTGGGTACTCGAGGTGCACTCTTTGTGTGGGCTAAGTACACCCTCTTCTTGTAGTTGAGTTTTGGTTGCTGTTTTCAGGCTAATGGGAGGGATGTACCCAGGCCAGTCAGCTGCAAGGACTGACTGTGACCACTGAGCACCAACTTCCACTCACTGTGGACAATCAGCTATGCAGGGGCAAGGTGGTGATGTTCCCACATGGTCTGTAGCTGTCCACTGGGTGTGCAGTCCCTGGAGTTTCCCGGGTGGTACAAGCCAAGGTCAACCCCACCTGTGGGGTAACCCTGCCTTAGCTGTAAAGCAATCTGAGATGGCTGCTACTCCTGCTGGGCTTGGAGATTCCCAGGTGAAGCCAAGCCGTGACTCTAATCTGGATGCTGCAAGGGCTCACTGAAGCCAGCTGTTGCTTGCTTGATAGGATTCAGGACCCAAGACCAACCATTCTTATGGAAAAGCAGCTTGGGTGGGACTGTAAGTTGGGTAGGGTAGAGCCTTTGGGAATCTCCAAGGTGGGTCACACAATGTTAGTCAGCTTGATGGAGTCTCAGACATGGCACCAGCCTACCAGCTCTGTCGGGGGAGGCTCAGCAAAAGGGAAATGGCCTCTAGTCACCCCCATGCCAAGTACTTCAATCTCTTCCTGTTTACCACTGGCGCTCTTCAATTTGCCACCCTGGTGCTGGAGCTCAGAGGGAGCAAGTTTGAGTAAGTGAGTCTGTGTATGGGTTCCCCAAGAAGAAATGCTGAGGACTCCAGCAGCTTCCTCTACTGACTCAATCCCTGCTAGTTTTTGCAGCCAGAATTTGTGGGGACTTATCTTCCTGGCACTGGAATCCTGTGCTGGGGGACCTGGTGTGGGTCTGGGACTCCTTGCTCCCAAGACATCCCTCCTGAATTTTTATCCACGTGGGTGTGGGGCCAGCCCATTAGACGCCTGTGCTCCTCCTACCAGTCTGGATGGATGTAGTATCTTCAAATCTGCAGTTGTCAGACTTCCATTCATATTGATTTCGTAGTTGTCAGACTTCCACTCAGCTCAAATTCAGATGTTCCCAAGTGATGACTGTTCTGTATTTTAGTTGTAATTTTGATGTGGTTGTGCGAAGAGGCAAGCCATATCTGCCTACGTCGCCATCTTGACTGGAAGCCCTATTGTCTTATTTTCTAAAAGAACATTTTATAATTATGTTTGTGTTTAATAAAATCAGTAAAAATCTGTCTTCTAATTAAATTGGTGTATTTTCATTACTGAGGCTTTTCATTTTAATAAATCATTAATTTTCTGCTCAAAAAAGAGAACGAATGGGGGATAATTTTTCAATATGTGGATAACGATTGTAATTCAGAAGTACAAAGTCTTCTTTTATTTTTGATTTAATCTTTATTGTATGTTTTTCCATTACCATTTAGTCCCCTAATATCCCCCTCCCCACCCCAGCAACCACACTGCTGTCCATGTCCATGAATCCTTTTTTCTTTTACTAAGTCCTTTTTAAAAAGATAACCAAATATATATTTGGGATGTGATTTGTGTTGGATCTGAACATGATGAATCCAGTGATAAAAGATTAAATGGACTCTATTAAAATTTGTGAAAAATTCAAAATGATCCCTATGTACAAATCCATGAAAATGAAATTTAGTGCCTTTGTGGAAAATATGTATCTTTTCTAGATAAGCCTGAATAAGCAGGTCTTTGATATAATTTATTGGCCTCTATTCAACGCAGTACCTAAATCACTCCCTTGAAATAATATAAGGAGTCTTACCTCATTTAGTTTACTGAAAACGATGTAATAAAACTGTAGATTGTTTAGTGATTTATTGCAAACCGTGAAATTTGGTCCATTATTTTATATTTTCATGCACATCACTCCACAAAACATAAGGTAAACTCTCTCATTTCACAATAGCTTCCTGTGGGCTTTAAAGAGACATTTTCTTTTATTCATATTAAATAGACTCAATGTTAAGAAATGCAAACACAGTAGAATAAAATGTTTAACTAGAATCATTAAAAAATATTATGTGCTCTACTAGTGGTAGCTTTAATTTCTCTTAATTCAGAGGAGAAAATATTTTGTCCTAAGGTAAATTTTTATATTAATTTCTTCAAAATGCTGATATTTTGGCTTTTTTAATAATACTGACTATATAGACAAATTATATGGGCCAAAGAAAATCAGAAAACAGTTTAAACTAAATTAAAATAAAAATACAATATAAAAGTCAAAGGATGTACCTAGTGCAGTCATATTAGATGCTTTGATGACAAAAAAGAGATTTCTAAATAATAACATAAGTTTCTACCATAAAAAATTCTTATAAGAGAAAGGAAAATAAAGTCAAAATAAGCAGAAGAAAGATCAGAGCAGAAACCAATGAATCTAAAACAGAAAACACTAGGAAAAGTAATTGAAACTCAAAGCTTGTTATATGGAAAAGTCAATAAAATTGATAAACCTATAGCAGTGGTCCCCAACCTTTTTGGCACTAGGTGCCAGTGCCATGGAAGACAATTTTTCCATGGCTGGGGGGTGGGAGGAAGGGGGAGGTACTGAGCGGGGTGGAGCTCAGGCAGTAATGCCAGTGATGAGGAGCAGGACGAAGCTTCTCACCTCCTGCTGTGTGGCCTGTTTCCTAACAGGCCTTGGACTGATACCACAGTGGTCCGTGGCCTGGGGGTTGGGGACCCCTGATCTATAGCAAAGTAAAAAGGAAAGAGAGAGAGAGAGAAGACACTAACTGCCATTATCAGGATTGAAAATGGGATACCATTATAGACCCAATAGACATTAACAGTATAATAAAGGAATATTATAAATAACACTACACATATAATTTCAAAAACCAATTCATTGAAAACAACAAACTACCAAAACTTACCCACTATGGAATATATCACCTGAACTGTCCTATAACTATTAAATAAATAAAATCTTCAAGCCCAGATAATTTCACTACCAAATATTAAAATAATATCAATTCTCCACAATATTTTCAATGAAATAGAAAAGAATACTTCCTCACTCATTTCATAAAGCCAGAACCCTGATATCAAGACCAAAGATAGAATAAAAATACAGAAAATTTCAGACCAATATCCTGCATGTAGCAGAGGGGAGAAAAGGAGAAACCCTCTAAAAATATTAGCAGAGAGCATTCAGCAATATATAGAAAGAAAAATACAACATAGTAAAGTGTATTTACTGTGGGAATGAAGGAATGACTCCATATTTAATAAACAATAAATATTAAAATTGAGTATACATGATCATATCAATTAATGCAGAAAAAGCATGTGACAATATCAATATCCACGCATGATAAAACTTCCAGCAAGGTAGGACCAGAAGGAAACTTCTTTAACCTGATAAAGGGCATCTACAAAAAACTTGCAACTAACGAACTTAATGGTGAGAGACGGAATGCTTCTTCCTAACATCAGGAAAAAGACACAGATGTCTGCTCTCCCCACTTCTACTCAAGCACAGGATGTTCTAGCTAATTCACTAGCAACAAAAAGAAAGAAAAATTGATATTGGAAAGAAATGAGTAAGGCTATCTTCATTTGCAGACAACATGATTGTCAAAGTAGAAAATTCAAAGGAATCTACTAAAAAACTAGTATTCCTAATAGTTGAGATTAGAAAGATTGTAGGATATAGGGTCAACAATAAACAATCCATTGTATTTCTACATATTATCAATGAAAAATTGGAAATTACAATTCAATAAAACAACACCACTTAACAACATTATTAAAGTACAAATACTCAGGGATAAATCTGATGAACCATGCTTGGTTTCACAATGCTGAAAACTACAAAATACTGATAAAAGAAATAAAAGAAGACCTACATAAAAAGTAAGACATGGATTGTAAAAATCAACATAGTAAAGCTTTCATTTCTCTCCAAGTTGATCTATATAGATTTACCATAATTCAATCCAAATCTCAACAGAGGTTTTTATAAATATAAACAGATTCCACATTTTACATGGAAATGCAAAGGAACTAGAATAACTCAAACAATTTTGAAAAAGAACAATAAAGTTGGAGGAATCATAGTACCCTATTTTATGACTTACTCCAAAGCTACAATCAAGAAAAAGGGCTACTGGCAAAGGGAGAGATGATACAAAAATGAACTGAATAGAATAGAGAGTCCAGAAATAGACCCACACATATACAGTCAATTGATTTTTGACAAAGCTGCAAAAGCATTTCAGTGGAGAAAGAACTGTGATTTCAACAAATAGTGCTGGAACAATCAAGCATCTCAATGCAAAACAATGGACTAACCTTGCTCTAAACCTCCCATCTTACTTTTCAAAAATTAACTCAATGTGAGCCACAATTCTCAATATAAAACTATAAAACTTTCAGAAGAAAACATAGGAGAAAATCTTCATAATCTGGGGTTAGACAGAGTTCTTAAATATGACACCAAAAGTATGATCCATTAAAAAAATGAGAAATTGGACTTCATCACATTAAACCTGTTTGATTTACAGGAAAAGAAAATTGGTAAGAGAATATGACGACAAGCTACACACTGGGAGGAAAAACATTACAAATCACATATCAAATACAGGACTTATATCCAAATTATATAAAGAACTTTTACAAGTCAACATGAAGAACACAACCCAATTAAAAAATGACCAGCAGGCTGACAGCTCTGGGGTGGCGGGGGTGGGTGGCAGTTTGGGGAATGGAGGGATTGACCGCAAAAGAAAAAGGACTCATTGACACAGACAACAGTGTGGTGATTGCAGGGAGAAGGGGGTGCGTGGAGGTGGAAGAGGGTATAAGGGGGATAAATGTTAATGGAAAAAATATAATAAAAAATAAACTTAAAAATAAATAAAAAAGAAAAATGACCAAAAGATTTGAAGGTACTTCACTATAGAATATATACAAATGAAAAAGAAGCACATAAAAAATGTTCAACATCAATAGGGAAATGCAAATTAAAATCATAATGTGATATCACTATAGTATCTACTGATTGACAAAGTATAAAATATTGAGACCACCAGCTGTTTACAAGATCGCACAGCTGAAGGAACTCTCACACTGCTGCTCTGAATGTGAAAACAATTTGAGCCGTATCAGAAAACAATTTGACAGTTTCTTATAAAGTTAAATATACACTTACCATATGATTCAGCAATCCCGCTCCTGAGTATTTACCCTAGAGAAATGAAAACAGGTTTACACAAAAACCTATACATGGATGTTTATAACAGCTGTTTTCATAATTCCCCAAACCTGGAACAACCCACCTGTCCTTCAACAGCTGAACGAGTAAACTGTGGTTCATTCATCCAATGGAAAACCATGGAGCAATAAAAAAGAACTATAGATATATTCAACAACGTGGATGAACCTCATGGCAATTGTGCTGAGTAAAAGAAGCCAGTCTCAAAATGTTATATACGATATGATTCCAAATTTATAACATTATATTATTATTTTATAACATTATCAAAAAGGCAAAACTAAAGTAATGGAGAACAGAACAGTGGTTTTCGGGGATGGGACAAGGGTGTGATTATAAAGATACAATCAAGGTACAATTATAAAGACACAAGGGAGATTTTGGGGGTGATGGAACTGTATCCCCACCATGGTACATGAATCTATACATGGGTTTAAATCATAGAGCTGCATGCCAAGAATAAATCAATTTCATTGCACAATACTTGAAAAAAAACTCAAGCGACAAGACTATGCTAAATTTTAAAAAGGCTTGTTGGCTGAATGTAGCTCAGCACTATCTTTCCCCAAAGTAGATGCTTAATTAACATTGGCTGAACAAAAGCACTAAAACTGGCTGTATTTTCTGCTTCAATATCAAACTCATTTCTATTCCTAAACTTCAAAAATTTCAGTAACTTTCTGTAATGTCATTAACATTTTCTATCATGGTCTCTCCCATGGTAACATGTCTAGTCTGCACAAAACTAAATCATTAAAAATGTCAGATGAAAGCCAGAAATCTAGATTTCCCGAGCAATTATTTTAAACTTAAAAAAACATTATATCTTTTTATATCTTATAAATATGCTTTATTACATTTTATATAATAAAGTATATGCTTATATCTTATATCTTAGATGCTTATTTTTATATCTTATATGCTTATTTTCCATATTAAAATAAGGACAGGATCTGCACTGAAATCACACAAAGATATGGTATACCAAACAGACATTTAAAAAACGTGTACAGAATTAACTAATCTTTATTAAACATGAGCTGAATAGCTAAGCCATTGATTTATCTCAAATATTAACTCTTTCTAGGATTTATCTGTTTGTGTGAATTAGCAAACTGACTATTAAAGTTTATTTTTATTCTTTCCGGCTCAAACCATGACGTGCACTCAAAACCAATGTCATTTCTATTTTAAATTTTCTTTGCTGAGAGACATTGGGCATTTATCTCTCCTGTAGCTCCTGTGCAACCAACCAAACCTGTCAGTGTCCCACCATATCACTCCATGCATTGACTTGTCACAGATCCAAGACTCACTTACTGTGATCAATTAGCTAAGCACATTGGTTAAACTGCATACATGCAAGGGAATAAAAATAACCACTGAGGAAAAAAAAACATTAACTTTGGTCTTGCTTTGCTCTAAACTGTGTAAAACTGTTCCTATGCCGGAAAATGATTAATAATATAGGTAGGGTTTTCAGAAGTACACAATCCAAGGATTAAATACATTTTAAAAACTGCAAATATGTCACTGGTGTATACTAACAGTACCAAGTATAATTTTAATACTTCTATTAAATTTCTACTTGTTACAGAATTATTTTAGTGCCCTCCCTATTGTTTTTATGGTATTCTTTCTGAATGTTCACTTAACATATTATTTTCAATTTATGTAAGTTTAGGTCAAATTTTTGAAAATTACCATTTCAATCAAGTAAACTATAAAGTATTTTATAATGGTGCTAAAATATATTCATTTATACATTCTACAATACATGCTTTGATGCCACATTACACCGTCACTTGCAAATAAACAAACCTAGAATGCTCTTTTTAGTTAATAATTAAAAATACAATAAACAATTTCCTACTGCTATAATTATACCATTGAACTAAAAGATGAAAAATACCTAACCTTATTGAAGCACTCAATGTAGTAACCTTATTTTGTTCAGTCTATAACTAGAAGCATAAACAATAATGGGTTTAATTGTTTTTAAAAGAATGAAATTATATATATATAAAGTTGCAACTTTCCACATTTTGGCTCTGAGGACATTGTTAATATTCAGCATACTGATTAATTAGGACTGCTGTCTACTATGGACAAGAACATAATAATGGCAACTTGTAAAAATAATGTCTATATAGAAATACACTAGTCCTCAAACTTCCAGTTTTCATGAGCATCTCGTCCTCTGGCTTTAAAGGCTTTCCTCAGCACATCACATTTATTGCTCAGACCCTTCACCAGCCCACCCTTGAACGTATCATCACGGGTGTAGGAGTCTAAACCAACGAGAGGCATTCCCTCTTATCAAACTACAGGAAGGGTCAATTATCCTCTAGATTATTTTCACAGTTTAACACAGTTATACACACTTATGCGGGTAAATAACTAAGTAAGGCTCCAGGAAAATATGCATTTAAGTTAAATGTGATAGAAGTGAATGAGCATCACTAAGATTACATTTACTTAGAGAAACTTGTTTGCGTTAACCTAAAATAAAATCCTAACTCAAGTAAATTTAAAATGCTTATGACAATCTAGTCTTAATATCATGGAGATTACTGTTCCTTTAAAATATTAACAGTATTGGGAAAGACTTTACAAAAGGGTATTTCCTAAACACGTGTGAGCACAGAGACAGACAGCAATTACAATAAAGCTGCATGATAAAGCTGCATGATTATTAAGTTCTCCTAGAGGGAAATATCATTTCAAATATTACTAAAACCAACTTTTTATATAGTGTAGGTATTCAAAGTTAGCTCCTTTCCCCAAGCCTCAACATTTATCAGGTAGAACTTTTAGCAAATTTTCAAAAAAAATTACCTGCTTCTGCAGCCATCTTTCATGCCTTCGTTGTTTCCTTCTCAGATTCTTCAACTTGCTCCTTTCTCTCTTACTGAGCCTCTGGTTGATGGCACCCAAGGAAAAACTGCCCGAGCGCAGGAAGTCCAGCGGAGAGCGGTGCTCTTCCTGGTCCGAGGCCTCCAGTGTGCTCCTGCCTGCCGAGGGCAGGTCCATCAGGAGAGTCAGGCTGTCAGACCTGGCATGGTCAGAGTACACTGCAGAAGCTTCTAGACCACACTGAAATTCTCTTTGTGTCTGGGTCTCATGGGGAACCACCGAAATTCTTTGCAGCAGCCTATTAGGATCAAAACTTGATGAAATCTGAAAGGAATAGCTATTTTTAGCAGATTCTAAAGGCAAGTCTGAAAGGTCAACAGGCTGTGTTTCATGTAGCCTGGAATGGGCAGTAGTCTTACTATGTATTTCATACAAAGTGGGTAATACAGTCAGTTTCTCACTGATGTTCAGATCCAAGCTATGCGATTTTCTATGAAAAGCTCTTCTGGTGCATTTGCCAGGCACAAGCTGGGGAACAAAAAGCTGGTATTTGGGATTGGAGGCTTTGAAGAGCAGTTTTTCCTTCTTCATCTGAAAATATGTAGACCGTACCTCCAGGCAGAGTGCTTCTGTTAATCTTCCAGAGCCATTATTATTTTGAGCCATATTTAAAAGCCTGTGATTTCTGTTTTTGAAGGCGCCACCTGTCAGCTGAGTTTCCGAGTCACAACCTGGCTGAACTCTAGGATGTGACAAGTATTTCAGCGATGGTCTCATTAATCGGCCTGCCTGTGTTGGCTGATAATCGGTCCGGCTCTTGGAGAGATGTACAGCTGTACGCAGGCCACAGGAACATTTTGGAGTGCTGACAAAATTAAAGCCCCCTAAACGGGCCCCACAAAAAGGGCAATTCAGTTTTCCAACTGTCCACTGGGCCTACAGGTAATAAAGAAAAATAAAGACAATGCATTCATTGTTAATCAAAAAGAATGTGAGCTGTTTTTTTTTTAAGCCAACGACATGAAAGTTTTTATGCCACAGAAAAAGCTAGCTTTCTGTTTTCTGATTAGTAGACAGAACAGTAAATGGAAACAAGCCAATAGAGATAAGCAGCTCCAAAGTTCTAGAATGATAGCATGTTGCTCATCATGAGCATCTAAACAATACTCCTAAGAATTCTAAAAAAGTCTCCTAAACAATAGGTTGAATATGGATACAGTCTGAACTAATGAGAAGAGAAATACACTACAGAACCAGGAAGCACATCAGTCTACAGAGCTTAATTTGCAAGTAAAATCTCACAGAAAAGTGTCTGTTTTGATACACTACTTGCATACCAAGCACTGTGGGAGGGAACTTGACCAAGTCATTAGAATAAAGCTCTTCCTGCCTTTCTACATACAACCAAAACACACTGGTTCATATATCAGACAGTGAATTTTCTATATGCAGGTTGGAAATTAATAATGAGTTGGCATAACAGAATCTTTTCAACAGAGACAGCGGAACATCTGTAGTGTTCCAGTACGTTCTGTAAAGTTCAGGACACTAAAAGTACCACACTGGCATTTTCCCAGGAAATCATTATGATGTGAGAAGGGATGCAAGGAATACCTATAAATGTTATTGTTTAATAACAAAAAAGGTTAAGCTAGTCAGTGAAGAAAGACTTTATTTTTCTAAAAATCATATTACTTACAGTTTTCTAAGACTTAGTGTTTTTAATTATGAGAAATAATGGTACCATACTGTTAACAAGGTGAGTTCTTGCTCTTATAATATTTCATTAAGAATCCTTGAAAGTGTTGTATTTGATTTTTACTGTGCCAGTAAGAGTCCTCAGTTATCCAGTTTAGTTGATGTGTGTGTGCGTGCATTAACAATATACACAGGATATTTCACTCACTCAGCAGATACTGTTCTAGGTGCTAGGGATACAGTAATAAACAAAAGATAAGAACTGCTGACTTCATAGACTTTATAGTCTAGCAGGGGAGCCAGGCGATTAACAAGATCAGTAAGCCATAAGTGTGTGGGGGTGAGTATATGTATACATGTATATGTGTGTGTATAATAATTCATATATTTATATGTGTAATATGTACTTATGCATTTGAAAGTACTATATGTTACTTACAATTTGTGTGTGTGTGTATGTATAAACTCTAGGTGTGAATATAAAGCAGAGAAGGAAGAGAGAAGTGTGAAGAGGGGTAACAGTGGGAGGGCAGTTGCTAGGTAGGTCAGGCAGTGCCTCGTAGAGAGTAAAGATCTATGGAAACGTGGGAATAGGTGGCTATCTGTGGGAAGAGCTTTCAATGGAGGGCAAATACCAAGTGCAAAGTTTGAGGTAGGAAAGTGAAGCATGGATGGATGTGGAGAAAATTATGCTCCGTGAATTTAGCCAGTCAGTGAAAGAAAAATACTACATGATCTCACTTTTATATGGAAATTAATGAACACAATAAACCAACAAACTAAACAGTAACAGAAGCTTACATACATAAAGCAGACTGACAGCTGCCAGAAAGGGCGAGGGTGGCGGCCAGGATGAAAGGTGGTGCAGGGCTTAACCGAAGAGCAGTTACAAACAACCATGGGCCTGGGCGACAACGTGGGGATGGGCTTGGGGTGGAGAGAGGGTGGGGCTGGGTGGAGGCAGGGCCAGGGAGAAAAAGCAGGAACAACTGAAACAGCATACACAATAAAAATAAAACTAAAAAATAAATAAAAAGAAAAATGTAAAAAAGAAAAAAAAAGAATAAAAAGTATCTGAATCACTCCAGTTAACAATGAAGAAGCCAGAAAGTGTAATTAAGAATTTCACAGCCTTTCATGTCTGTTGAAACAATGCATCCAAGAAAAATAACTCTAAAATAAGGACAAAAATATTCTGAAGGCAGTGCCTTCCTAATGTCACTGACTCGAGGAACTTACTTTTTGTATTAGGCAGCTTATCCATTCTGGGAGGGCTTCTATGTTCATGTGCCACACCTGACAAGTATTTTGATCACAGGCTGAGTCATGTCCATCCTGTTATATTGAAATGCATGATATTAGTTTTTACCAGCTCAGAATTTATTTCACAAGTTTCATATTTGAATAAAACACAAAAATGTAAATTCAATTTTAGCTAGGAAGGAAATATACACTGCCCTCCTCTCCTCACTTTAATCTCCAAAAACAAACCCAAAAAGACACAAAGAAAATTATTTTCACAGAATAATACCTGTGAACTTTTAAAAAGCCCTCCATTTCACTGAGTTGGTCAATTAAATTTAAAGCTTAGCAGTGTGTTACTTAAGGAACGAATCCAGCACCCTATTCTTTTACCCTGCGTGTGAGAGAAAAATAGTGCCATTCGTGACAACTTTTCCTGCCTTCAAGCTCTGATTCTATCTGGAGTCTATTAACGGATAAATAAAGGAGTTTCTACATTCTCTAGCAAGATGCTCAAGAAAAATGTAAGAGGATGAGGAACAGGGACAATCAAGGAGGCAGCTAGAAAAGCCTCGACTAAACAACAACAATTTCAAGACGATGCTTATGACTTTCCGAGGCAGCTTTGTAGAAATAAATGTGATTACAGCTGAGACAGTACAGCTTTCCTACGTGTCAGAATGATGTGGGGCGGGCCAGCGTAGAGAAATGTGCCCTTTACTACCTGTGTGACCTTAGGCCAATTGCTTCACCTTTCTGGGTCTCAGCTTCTTCACCTGTCGATCACTGGTAAGTAATTGCTAAGGACCCTTGTAAGCCTACAAAAGCTCATTTTATGAAATGACAGAAAAGTGTCGATTGAGAAGAACAAGGAAAGGGCTCTTCTTTCTCCAGGATCAGGTTTTGTAAGAAGCTTCACGCGTTGCCAAAGCGCAATTCTTTGTTCTGTTTTCCAAGCAGCTGCACTACTGCTAGTTACTATAATCAGGTTAACAAAATAACAAGCAATATGGAAATTCCTAAACATGGCTTCTACTCGCAGTGATATGAGTGAAAGAGGACTGAATCTCTTTCAGAACCTTTCACTGAATAACCTCCGTTAGATTGTGACTTGGAGCCAGGATCTCCAAGTTATCTGGTGATTTCTATCACCAGAATTCCTAGGTTTAATTTTTCAAGTTGGTCCCTCTGGACCTTATGTCATTTTTCTCTCCCATTAATAGATCTTAAAATACTTAATGGTGGCCCAGGGTAGACAAATATGTTCAGTATGATTTATTTACATATTGGAAAGATCTGCAAGGGGAAAGGGATTGAAGTATTGACATAATGTGAAGTTACGTTTCATCACTTTATATCCTGCGCACGAGTGTATCTCAGACATTATAAACAATAATTGGTGCTAAAGCAAACTCAAGATCACAACGGTGAAAGAAAACTTGTTAAAAGGTTTAGAATTCTTCCAATTCTAATGTTTTTAAAATCTACAAAATAGGTTGAACATATTTCAATGGCAAATAGAAAATCTGTGGGGAAGGGTTTATAGTTGGCCAAAAAAAAAGATGTTACAGTTTCATTCACGATGCCTCAACTCCAATTCTGGTTAACAAAATGCAACTTCTCATGTCAACAGTGAGAGAAAGCCACGCAATAATGAAGAGTGTGTTACTGAATGGAAGCAAGGTTAGGAAGAGGAGAAAAAATGCTAGGAATAACTTCTAGTTCAATCATCCTACTTCTCTCTAATACATGTCTCCTCACCACAGTGTTGGGCAAACATACAAAAGTTTATTTATTATAGATTCTCTTAAAATGATACAGGGAAAATTCAGGCACAGAGGGATTTAATTGTTGGTTTCAAAATGGCCAAGTAAGTATATATCCCAGTCTATTCTCCTTATTAAACCACACACCCTATAAAAGATACTAAAAAAAAAGAACCAATAGTTACATTAGAAAATATAAATGGGGAGACTCC
Source organism: Desmodus rotundus (assembly GCF_022682495.2). NCBI lineage: Eukaryota > Metazoa > Chordata > Mammalia > Chiroptera > Phyllostomidae > Desmodus > Desmodus rotundus. The sequence continues at coordinate 173,609,405 of NC_071387.1, forward strand.
AATGAACCAGAAATTGAGGTGAACATCTGAAAGATCAATGAGGGAAACAATGGCACACTGTACTGAAGTACATCCTAGATGAGAACCACACAAAGACATGGACAATGGTCCATTCCAAAGTGGTGGAAACTAGGAGCAAGAAGTGCTCTGGAAACTACTAGAAGTGGAGTTGAAGTCTGTGTGTCTCTAGCCAAGAGTGGTATTTGGGGCAGAGAAACAGGGCAACAGCCCAGGGTGGCTAGGAAGGCATGGAAAAAATGAAAAGCATTTGCAGCAAGTACAGAAGATGAACTAGTGAGGACCAACCTCTATTCTCACTGAAAATAGTACCACAATATATAAGGAGTGTGGTATAGATGTGTAACTGTAATGGGGTCCAGAACTTGGGGTGTCCAGGAATATAGGATATCCCCCATAGACCTGACTAGGGGACTGCAGACACAGAGCAGGGCTATTGAGAGTTATTTTGCATATCAATGACATCAGGCTAGGTTCATACCCATATGAAAAAATGGTTATTTTGCATATCAATAAAAGCACACTAGGCTTCCAGCCTGAGAGGAGCCAGAAAGGTATACATGACTTTAACTCCTGAGGTAACTGGGAGGCCACTCCCCTTACCACTCCTTCGCTAGAGCTTGGAGATGGTCTCCATGCCACAGGGCTAGCCTACCTGGACTAACAATGGCAGCCAAGAAAGGCAGAGAACATGGGAGTGCTGGCAGGTGCAGCTGATTGTGGGAAGAGTTGGAAATGGGGAATGGGGAGGAGGTTCCAGGCTGGGATTTAAACTAACGGTGGGCTGCCACGTGGGGTGAGAGACAATGGGGGACAATGCAGGGACAATGCAAGACCTGTCTACTGAAAACTAAAAAACACTATGCACAGAAATGAAAAAACAGCTAATTAAACCAAGAAACATAACATACTCATGGATTGGAAGGTTTGATGTTGTAACAATGTTAATTCTTCCCATATTAACATATAGATTCAATACAATCCCACTCAAAATCCCAGCAAGCTTATACAGATCTCAAATTTTATGTAAAAATGTAAGATGACCTAATGCACCCTGAAATGTTTTGCAAGAGAAGAAAGGTGGAGGGTGCACACTACATGATTTCAACACTGGAACAGAGTCCAAAAATAGACTTGTATACATGGACAATCAATTTTTGGTAAATATGCCAAGGTAATAAGAAAAGATAAACTTTTCAATAATTGGTGCTGGAACAACTGCATCTATCTGTATGAGGTAAAAGCAAAACAAAATAAAGCAAACAAACCAACAAAGAAGACCTTGATGCTTACCATACACCATGCACAAAATTGACTCAAAATGAGTCAGAATCCTAGAAGTAAAAGCTATAACTACAAAATGTGGAGAAAGCTCTTGAAACTTGTGGATGGACAAAGTATTCTCAGGACCCAAAAACACTAACTACAAAGAAAAAAATTATAAACTAGGTTTCATCAAAATTAAAACCATCTGCTCTTTGAAAGGCATCACTAAGAAAAAGAAATGCAAGCCAGAGACCAAAAAACTATTTTTGCAAAGCCTATATCTGACAAGAACTTTTTAGCCAGAATATAAATAATTCTTACAACAAAAAAGAAAACAGAATTGTAAAAATAAGTACAAGATTTTAACAGACACAAAAGACAATATATTAATGTCCAATAACCACATGAAAGGAGGCATACCGTCATTAATCATTAGCGAAATACAAATTCAAACTGCAGTGGGATGCCTCTGTACAGTTATTACAATAGCAGGAGGGGGAGGACAAGGATAGGGAGGGGGAGGAGAAGAAGAAGAAGGGAGGGAGGGAAGAGAGAGAGGGAAGGAAGGAAGGAAGCAAGGAAGGAACTAGCAATATCAGTACTTACAAAAATAAAGAACTGAAATTCTTGTACATTGATGATAGGAATAAAAAATGGTATAATCATTTTAGAAAATAATTTGTCAGTTTCTTAAAAACCTATGCCTACGCTTACTATAAAACCTAGTAGTTCTTAGTAAGAACCAAGAGAAATGAAAATATATGTCTACATAGAGATTTGTAAACAAACGTTCATAGCAACTTCATTATAGCTTAAAACTGCAACACCCTAATGTCCATCACCAACTGTGGCAGCCATGCAATGGAAAAACTATGGGATGGATCCATACAATAATACTCAGAGTAAATACTCAGCACTAAAAAGGAATAAACAACAACATGAATCATCTCAAAATGTTATGCTAAACATAAAAAGCCAGACATAAAAAAATAAACACTACATGCTTATGTTTATCAGAAACTCTAGAAAAGACTAGATGTTGCGCATTTGAAATAGTGGCGGGTACATGTGTATGTATACATACGTCAAAACTCACTGAAATGTGCATTTTATTACGTGTAAAATATATCATCATAAGATAGATTTTAAGAAAGAATAAAAATATCCTTAAAGAAACGTGATCAAAAAACACTTGCAAATGATAAAATTTTTAGTTGAGAAGCCCCATGGGACATGCTCTGCCTTAGTTCTCTGCACCCTCAGACCACAGGACAGTGCCGAAATATAACAGGTGCTTAATAAATGCCTGGTGAATAAAAATGACTCTTTGCTATCAAACTTTATAGACTTTTCACTGAAATCATTACCCTTTACCTTCCCTAAGCTCTGTAGTTTTTATTTTGTTCAAACTACTGAAGACTGCCAAAAATGTGCACGTTTTTACTTTCCATATTCTTAGAAAAAATTCATTTAAAAATATGAATTGTCAACAATTTGGTCATATACGAGCCAAGGTCCTTTATGAATTTAAATGGACGATATAGATCTATTTTTAAAAAGCCTTGGGAAGAAGCTGATTAGCAGTGACTCAATAAAAATAAGCTGTGTAGTTTTACCTAAATACTTTGCCTCAGAAACAAAATGAAGTATGTATCAAATTTTTGAAAATGAGAATAGAATGTAATACTCAACACAGTCGTTAACACATTAGCCCTTTCCATTAGGAGCTGACAGTTGTGCAGATTAATATAACTCTATAATTAAATTGTAAAAAGGTTCTCGTAGAGAATATTATGTGAAATTGACAGATACAATCACCTCTACTTTCCTATTAAATTCAACATTTTTCTGACTTCTCAGGATTCTGACTATATACAAGATAAATAAATAAGTAAATATTTCCACATTGGTAAAAAGAATAATAGAATATTAATGGCCATCTACCTATCAATTTTGAGTGATTACTAGATATAGTGTTGTCCATATAAAGAGATTTATTTATATGCCAGGGATTCTGACAGGTACCTCACACTTATTGTGTCTCATTTTATTACTTTATGGTACACATTTCATCATCTAATCTAATCATGTAAAGTGATTATGGTATTTCATCACAAAAGATTGGCCATAATACTAAGAACCCACTGTCTACTAGAAATTCGAGAGATGCGGTATTAACACTGCAGTGAGAATAACCACAGAAGCCATAGCTCCAGGTAAATGAAAGCAGTTGCACAATGTAACTCTTATTTCGTAGGTAACAGACACTTGTACTGTACCATTACTACCATGACCCGGCACTGTTCAAGGGTTTTGCTATTTTACATGTGAGAAGAAACAAGAAAAATTAAGTAACTTTTATTAACTTGTCCAAGGTCACATAGTAAGCAGCAAAACAAGGATTTCTACCCAGGTAGTCTGGCTTCAGAGCTTATGTCCTCAGTCACTAAGCTTCCTATTCCAAATAAATCATAAAATTTATCATGTTTAGGGCAATCAACTTTCTTACATCGTTAGTCCAAGTAGGTTCTAAGACATAATGTTACTATTCTTCCCTAAGCTTACAAAACAAAACAAACAAAAACCTGGGGCATAATTTATACTTAAATTAACCACGGACAATATACAAGGTCTGTCTGGAAAAAGTCCAGCCATTGTTAATATAACAAGAACAGTTTGTGCGACATCGATATAATGTGGTTGCCAAGGACAGTGGTCTGGAATGTGTATGTGTGAACAATGATGACTTCACTGTGTTAGTCAGTGGGGGCAGCAGACACCACTGAGTGAGCATATGTATTGTGAGACCAGGGCATTCAAAATGAGCAAGTAGAGCAACAAATCTGTATCGAATTTTACATTAAGCTTGAACATTCCTCTGCAGAAACTATTTGAAAGATTCAGAAGGCCGCAGCTATGGGCAACTGGTGGTTGGCAGCTTTATCACAACACCACACCCGCTCATGCATCACATCTCATGCAGAGTTTTTTGGTGAAGCATCAAATCACCCAGGTGACTCAGCTCCCCTACAGCCTAGATTTGGTGCCCTGTGACTTCTGGCTTTTCCCAAAACTAATAATCACCTTTGAAAGGGAAGAGATTTCAGGCTGCCGATGAGATTCAGGAAAATATGACAGGGCAGCTGATGGCAATTGACAGAACTGTGTGAGGTCTCAATTTGCCTACTTTGAAGGGGACTGAGGCATCATTGTCCTATGTACAATGTTTCTTTGCCTTGTATCTTCTTCAATAAATGTTTTTATTTTTCATATTACATGGCTGGATACTTTCTGGACAGACCTCATACTAACTTATACAGAAGAAATGTTGGTTTAAAAAAACATCTCACAGTTGATTCTAATATGTGACTCCCAACCTGATCTCCTTCATTTGAGAACTATTAATATAAAGCAAGCATACATTTTTCTCTAAAGAGTTAAAAGTTAAAGCATACTTACATGCCAACAAAAAAAAATCAAATTACAGCAATTAATACAGGTGAGAGCAGCATAAAAGGCGGGGTAAAGAGTGTATAGCACTTTGTTCCGTTTTCTGAAAACAGACACGGCAAGCAAAGGCACCCAGGGTAAACACAGAAGCCTCCATTATATGATAAATGAGACTCCAGCTGCTTCACCTGTATTTACCAGCACAAAGCCCTACAAAACATATATGTGACGTTCATGTTATTTATTTCCAATATAATTTTATAGGTAAAATGAAACACATGAACTATTAAGTTTATGTCTACAATTACTTAATTTTAAAAAAATCACACAAATGCGTGATAAAGCAAGTTCTAACTGAGTGTATTTTAAGAGAAATGATTAAACTGGAAGCAACCTAATTTGAAGAATTTAAAGCTTTTACAGTACAGGCACAACAGGTTACCTCCTTGGGAAAAATTAAACTGAAATTTAGAAAAACTGTGTTATTAGGATTTTTAAAATCCTACCAGACAGATTTTTATATCTCAAATTCATCACAGTGGGTGAGGAGGAAGGAAAGAAAAAGTAAGTAACAATTTCACTTAATGTCAGAAAAATGTTGACAAAATATTTTGTGAGTGAAATAATTTGTTCAAACAGCAGGTGGAGCTAATGCATTGTTATTTTGTATTTTTTCTAGAAGGGTGGAGAATGTTTTCAGTTGCTATGAACCAGAACTTCATTTAATTTTAAAATTACAAATCTTATATTTTTATCAGTTAATGATATTATAATACAATGTTCTTTTTAATCCTCACCCAAGGATATGCTTATTGATTTTATATTTTAACCATTTGAACTTTTATTTCTTTTTCTTTTTTTTTAATTTCATTTTTTTAAAAGATTTTATTTATTAGACTGGCCTGCAACCCAAGCATGTGCCCTGACTGGGAATTGAACCAGCAACCCTTCGGTTCACAGGCTGCCGCTCAATCCACTGAGCCATACCATCAGGGCTTATGAGTCCCTTTTCTTTTTTGTACTATCCCTCCACCCCCAACAACTCCCCCAACCCCACAGAGCTGTCAGCCTGCTCTCTATGTGTCTGTCTCTATTTTTCTTATTGGTTCAGTTTGTTTTAGATCCACATATGAATGAAATCATATGGTACTTGTTTTTTTCTGACTGGGTTACTTTACCCTTTGCAACAGTGTGGATTGCAACAGTGTGATGGATGCACCTGGAGAACATTATGCTAAGAGAAATGCTTATTGATTTTAGAGAGAGAGGAAGGGAGGAGGAGGAGGGGAAGAGAGAGACACTGATAAGAGAAACACCGATGGGTTGCCTCCTGTAGTGTCCCAATCAGGGATCGAACTGGCTACCCAGGTATGTAGCCTGACTGGGAGCCCACAACCTTTTGGTGTACTGGATGATGCTCCAACCAACAGAGCCACCTGGCCAGTGCTATTATATAATGTTTTGAAAGATGTTTAACACAATATTACCACTGAGCCACACCAGCCAGGGCCTGTTGAACACAATATTTCCAATGTTAGCAATAACATTCCCCTTTTCATTAAAAGTGAGTCAAGTATATTATTTAACTATTGCAGTTATAAATATTATAGAAAAAGATCAGGCAACAAAAATTAATCTTTAGAGTAACATTACTAATTAAATATTTAAAATATTAAAAATGTGAAGGAACCAAATTCTGTTAAGACTGCCTGGCTTTTCCATTTGTACTTTGAGAAGGTACTTCAAAGGTGAAAACTCTTTACGCAAAACAGAATGAATGAAAAAGACTGAAAGCCTCACTTAAGGCCAGTCTCCCTGCATCCATTCTTGCTACCTTTCTAATTCACTTTTCACACAATAGCCAAAATGATATTTTTAGAATTCAGTGATTATGTCACTCCTTTTCAATGACTTCCCAGCTCTTAGGATAAAGGTCAAAGTCCTTAATTTGGTTTATAAGACAACAAATGATCTAACCAATACTCACCTTTCTAGCCTTAAATCTTGCCAAACTCCCTCGTAATCGCTCAACTCCAGTCATGGAACTCTTCTAGTCCCATGGAAACAACACGTTCTCTCCACCACAGGGCCTTTGACTATGCCGATCCCAAAGCTTAGAACGTTCTCCCTCCTGTGCCACCCTCGCCACTCATCCCCCTTATCTCCACACAAGTCACTGCCTCAGAAGAGCCTCTCACTCACAGCTAGGTCCAATCCTCTGCCTATATCCTATTCTTACAGCTCCCTATGCTTTTCATGTTTGCCACCTAAACAGCTAAAATTTAGTATTTATGATTGACCTGCTTCACAAGGACAGAGTATCTCCCTTCTGTTCTTTGAATTTCCAGTGCCTGCTGGAGGACCTGTCGTGCCTTAGTCTGCTTGGTCTGCCACAACAAAACACCGTAGACTGGGTGGCTTAAGCAACAGACAAACACTGCTCACAATTCTGAAGGCATGAGGTCTGAGATCAAAGTGCCAGCAGGTTCGGGTTCTGGTGAGAGCCCTCTTCGTCTTAGATCGCAGGATGCTGAGTCCTCACTTGGGAGGGAAGGAGGAGAGAGAGGGAGTGGGGAGAGATACAGACAGACAGAGACAGAGACAGAGACATGTGATAAGGGGCCACAGCCTCTTGCAAAACTCGATCCCATTCTCATGACCTCATTTAACCTCAACTACCTCGCAAAGACCTATCTCCACGTACAGTTGTACTGGAGGTTAAGACTTCAACACAGGCATTCAAGAGGAGCCACCATTTAGTCCCTAGCAGAGGCAAGACTAAGTGTGGAATAAACACATGCTGACACTCAGAAAAGGGCACATAAAGTATTTACAATATAATGAGCAGTAAAAGTGTAAGTTACTTCAGTATTATAGCTATTGAAGGAATGGTACCACCAGGATAATAAAGCTAGAGAGAAAATGAACAAAATATTCACTCAAAAAGGTGAAGGAGGAAATATATAATCCATAACAACTCAACATTCCTCAATGATATTTAGGGCCATCATTGTATTTGTAATGGTGTTATAAAAATGAAACACTTCACAGCCTCATTATGGAAAGACTTATAAGTATAATGCTTTACAGTAAGTGTTGGGTAATTCCCCCGTTTCCATTTTCCTCAGCTCACTGGAATCTGGAATGAACGCCAACCAATGCTCTCTTTGGTAAAACTTTGGCACACTCTTGGTTCTCACGCAGGGTGCCCACATACAGTCAGTGTGCCAGCTCTGTACAAATCTGGGGCACCTTTCACAGACTGGAACCCTCTAGAACTGCGCAGTGTGTAACGTGCACCTGAAGGCAGCGTCTGGTCTTCTCCTTCTCTCCCACAACGAATGCCACGACCCAATACCTCCTTCTGGAAGTCATCGTCCCTTGACTTTATAGTGCTGTACCCCACTACTGGGACTTATCCTCCCCACCTCTAGAGAGCTTCTTTTTTCCCTTCAAATGTTCCTCAGTCCATTCATTTTCACTTCGTTCACACAACGTCTGCTGATTGCATCTGCTCTCACAGCTTCACCCACCACCTATGCGTGACGACTCCCATGTAGTGCAGACCTCTGGTTTGAACTCCATGCCCAAAGAATCAGCAGCCTCCCCCAAATTTCTCTTTGAATGCTTCGTGAGCCACATAAACTTGATATGTCCAAAAACATATCAAAACTGACTAAAAAACTAGAATCAAGGACAGCATTCTCCTTATGACCCTAGACAGTACAAATGGGGACCATTTCTGTTATTTTATATTTAAGCTTTTAGGGCTTTTGTTGTTATTTTCTTTTGGTTTTGGGTCTTGCCTACATTTCACGTATCTCAGACTTGAAGGTGTAGTAGGAATCCCCCTTTTTCCCTGCAGACATATATAGCAGATTGTTTCAAACTTCCATTCCAAATTTGCTGTCACATGCCTCACTACATGCCCGTGGCTGGGAAACTGAAGCTCAAATGTCCCAGATTTTCTTACAGCTCAAGTTCCACACATGACCTAGCTTCCACCAAGCTGATACACCTGGTCAATATTATAAAAGCAGAGGTGGTGACTGTATTTGTGCTGTTTCCACAGGTGTGCATGTGTGGGTGTGCACGCAGCGTTCCTGTACTGGGAGACCAAAGATTCGAGTTAGCAGTGCTTACCTTAATCACCTGGTTCTCAAGATATTTCATGAAACAACCAGAAGTTGCTATACATTTTCTACATTTCCAACACTGAAGAATATTTATTTCTTCTTGATTATAATTTTTAGTTATCACTTCTTTACTTCTCTTCATCTGTGGGAAAATAAAGTTAGTGTTAGAATGTTAAATGGTATCACATTAAACTTGATTTTCTAAACCGTTTGTACAGCATTAGCTACATGAGGAGAAGGAAGAAAATTATTTATTATGTGTTGAGGTACCTACAAGTTACCAGGTCTTAGGTTAGGAGAACTCTATAAACAATGTCTGGGATTGAACATTCCATTTAATTATGATGATGATGCATTGTTTTAGTAACTACCAGCTTATTTTACTTTTGCAGAATATTTTATGTCTATTTCTATCTGTTATTGGAAGAGGTAAAAGGCTAGTGCTGAAGAGTCAAATAAGTTATTGTAGTGCCTTTAAAAGAGTCATAATGAAGAAGTATAAATATCCCTGTAAGTAGGATGTTTTAAGTAGCCACAGCATTAACTTTTAAATACAATAGGATTTATTGAGTTGTGGTTTATGTTCTAAAAATTGAAACTTACTTTAAATTGATGGCAAAAAGTCCTTATACTGAATGCAATCATTTCTCTTGCATAGGGTGGTCAGTGGAACAGTTAACTGGACTACATCTGGCAGTATGTGTAGTCAAAGAAAGAAACTTAGAGAATAGCCCTCTCAATTTTATAGTCTGATATTTTATATCAATAATGTGATTTAGACCAATTTATGAAAACAGTTTCACACTAATAAGAATTATAAAATAGATGCAGTGTATTTAATAACTGTCCTGGTAACTATTCATTATAAAGAAAGGAAATGTTCATTTATTCAGCTACACACACGAGTCTAGTGCCTGGTTCCCGAGCCACATATCCTCATTTGTTAGCACTTTCATTTTTCACTCATTCAACAAACATTTACTGGGAGCTAACCATAAACCACATGATGAGTCAAACTCTAGGGGCACAAAGATGAATAAACCTTATTTTCTGTCACAGAAGTGCTCACTATGTCATGGGATCAATTGTTTTCTAGCCTGGCTCATTAGAATCACTTAGGAAACTTTAAAACATAGTGACTCCTAGAAAATTTGACTTATTCTGAGATGAGGAGGAAGTTAGGAATGGGTACTTTAGTTCCCCAGGTAATTCTTAAAGCAATAGCTATAAGGACTATGAGAGAGAGAGGGAACATCGACGGACCTTAACCAAATATAAAGGAATATTTTAAGGAACTCTGTCAGAGAGAGCACAGCAGGCCTCTGCTGCAGCTGATCTAACTCTGGCATTCAGGTACCTAGGCAGCACTTGTCTCCCCTAACATGTTCTGAACCCACCTTAGCCTAGCTGTCCAACTATTGAAACTTTGTCCTCAAATGATTATCAACAATATCTTAATTTGCAAAATTTCCTGACCTCCTCTGAATCAGTACTGAAGACCCCTCCTTTACTGAACTTCTTTAGCACTCATTTCACCTCTGTATTTCCTTAGCATCTTCAATCCTCAAGTCCCTTTTATCCACCAGTGGTTCTTCGCCAGGAGTAGGTACTGCAGGGAGCAGTCTATCAGAATCAATGATGGAGAAACTCCATTATCTTCCTATGATCTCCCCTTCCCTGATATCCATACACAACCCTGCATTTCTACCCATCCCAAGACTTCTCCAGGCCCCCTTGGCGTGCAAGCATGTACTTAGAAAAGGCCCGGTAGGTGATTCTAACAGGTCTTCACTACAAATCATTGAAAATTATACTTGGTGACAACTATTTTTTTATTTAAAAAATCTGAAGTATATATTAAGTAATGTCCCTCCATCCCCACCTCACCCCCCCATAACTGTCATCCTGCTCTCTGAGTCCGTCTCTATTTTGCTTGTTAGTTCAGTTTGTTCATTAGATCCTGCATATGAGTGAAATTATATAATTGTTTTCCTCTGACTGACTTATTTCTCTTAGCATAATCTTCTCCAGGTCCATCCAATGCTGTTGCAAAGGGTAAAATTTTCCTTCTTTTTTATGGCCAAGTATTATTCCACCGTGTAAATGTCCCATAGTTGTTTTATCTGCTCATCTACTAATGGGCACTTGGGCTGCTTCCTTATCTCAGTAATTGTAAATAACACTGCAATGAACATACAGCTATTTATGTTCTTTCAAATTAGTGTTTTGGGCTTCTTCAGATACACAGGAGACCCAAGATGGTGGAGGAGTAATTGTAAGCTACACTAATGTCCTCCCGGGACCAAACTGGAATTACAACTAAATAAAGAAATATCATCCTGAAGAACCAAGTGAACACTAGCTGGAGAGAAGCCTTATAACAAAGGACACACAGAAGAAAACACTTCACCACAACGAGACTGGTAGGGAGTGCAGAGGAGGCATAAGAGGGCTGTCTGGGCCCCCACGGGCAGCTGCTGATGTTCTGAAGGGATATTTCAGTGGCCTGGGGGATTCCCCCTGAAAGTACATGGTCTAAACCCCCCAGTTGAGCTCTCCAGCATAGACCATCAGAACTGGGAAAGGAAACCCAGTAACATCTGGTTTTGAAAACAATGGGGTTTGTACCAGGGAGAGATGGCTGGAGATGCAGAGAGCCTCTTGAAGGGCCAATGCACAAAATTTCATTTGCAGCCACTCACCCTGGGCCCTGACAGGAAGAGGCAGAGTGGACTAGAGATGCATGAGGAGTCTGGTGCTGATGGCTCTCGGAATAGAGCTGAAGGAACAGCTCTGAGGATCCCTGTGCTCAGTCATTCCCCATACTGTAGGAGCTGTCTTTCTTTTTCAGAGCACTCCCCTCCAAGTGACATCATCCTGAGGGAAAGCAATAGCCCTACCCACAGGAATCATTCTTGCCCCACCCTGTGGAGCTTAAGCCATATTGCTGAGTAGAGCTGGAGGCTATATCAGTGATTAAACCAGACAGCAAATGTGAATCTCTAGGAGCTCTGAGACTTTAGCTGACCATCCCCTGGGTCTGGTGCTGGTAAAAGCTGGCTTTGGTGAGCAATCGGGTCCTTTCTGCACACATCCAAGCCCAGAGAGGGAGCCACAAGCTGTGGATCACTGATAGCTCCAAAAAGTTTACCCAGGGCCAGTCATAGGCAGCATCTGACATAGATCTTCACCAGAGTCTTTGCAGATCTACCTAATACATAGAAACAAATACAAAGACACAGCCAAAATGGAAAGACAAAGAAAAAGGACCCAAGTGAAAGAATAAGGGAATCCTCCAGAAGAAGAACTAAATGAAAGGCAGGCAATTTATCAGATATAGAGTTTAGAGTAATGATTCTAAGGATACTCAACAGCATGAAAAAAAGACAAAGAAACCATAAAAATGGGCCAGTCAGCAATAAAGAATGAAATATCTGAAATAAATAATACACTGGAAGGAATAAACAGTAGGTTAGTTGAAGCAGAGGACCAAGTCAGTGATTTAGAAGACAAGGTAGGAAAAAAATACCCAAGAAGAGCAGCAAAAAAGAAAAAAGAATTTTAAAAAATGAAGAGAGCTTAAGAAAACTTTAGGAAAACATGAAATGTAACAACATCCACATCACGTGAATACTAAAAAGAGAAGAGAGCGAGCAAAGGATCAAGAACCTATCTGAAGAAATAATGACTGAAAACTTCCCTAATCTGGTGAAGGAAGAACACACACAAGTCCAGGAACCACAGAGTCTTAAAAAAGTTGGACCCAAAGAGGCCTACATGGAGACACATCATAGCTAAAATGACAAAACTTAAAGACAAGGAGAGAATCCTAATAGCTACAAGAGAAAAGCAGTTAGTTAACTACAAGGGAGCTCCAATTAGACTGTCATCTGATTTCTCAACAGAAACATTTTAAGCCCGAATGGACTGGTATGAAATATTCAGGGTGATGAATAGCAAGGACCTACAACTCAGTTTATTTTACTCAGCAAGACTATCATTTAAAATTGAAGGAAAAATAAGGAGCTTCCCAGACAAGAAAGAACTAAAGGAGTTTGTTAACACCAAACCAGTACTACAACAAAATTTAAAGGGCTTGCTATAAGAAGAAGAAGAAGAAAAAAAAAGAGGGAATAGTTAAAAAAATAAAATGGTAATAAATATGTATTTATCAATAATAACCTCAAATGTAAATGGTTTAATGCTCTAAACAAAAGACATAGGCTAGCTCAATGGATAAGAAAACAAGACCCATCTTAGACCAAACATACACAAGACTAAAAGAAAAGGGATGGAAAAAGATAGCTCATGGACATGGAAAGGAAAAAAAACCTGGGGTAGCAATACTTATATCCAACAAAACAGACTTTAAAACCAAGGCTATAGTAAGAGACAAAGCAGGACACTACATAGTGATAAAGGGAACAGTCCAACAAGAGGACATAACACTGTAAACATTTATGTACCCAACACAGGAGCACCTAATGATGTAAAACAAATCTTGATGGACATAAAGGGAGAGATCAACACAAATACAATCATAGTCAGGGATGTTAACACCCCACTGACTTCAATAGATAGATCTTCCAGACAGAAAATCAGCAAGGAGACAGCAGCCCTAAATGACACACCAAATCAAATGGATTTAATTGATATCTTCAGAGCATTTCACCCCAAAGCAGCAGAATATACATACTTTTCAAGTGCATATGGAATGTTTTCTAGGATAGACCACAAGTTAGGACACAAAACAAGTCTCAATAAATTTAAGAAGACTGGAATCATATCAAGGATCTTCTCTGACTACAATGCTATGAAACTAGAAATCAATTGGTGTGACAACCATTTTATATAAAGGATATTTTAAATCTATAAATCTAGTTTTGATCTTATTCCAAAGCTTTAGACCAGTATTTGCACTTCCAAATGTTAAATGTTCATCTCTAAATGAATCTCCTTTTCAGGGCCTTTGCACTGCCTCTTCACCTTCTCTAGATTTGTGCTACCCTATATGATAGCCACTTGTTAGATGTTATTGAACACATATTAATTTCACATTGAAATATTTTTAATAAACAGAATTAAGTAGAATATGTTGTAAAAATTAATTTCACATTCTTTTTTCTTTTTTAGTGTGGCTACTACAATTTCTAAAATTACATGTATGACTTCTATGATACTCCTTTTGATAGCACCTATCTAGGCTTCCTTGCCCCAGGTCTTTGTGTGGTTGGTTTCCTTCTCCTTATTCAGATGTCAGCTCAAATTCATCTCCTGATAGGTATGGTGTAAGAAGCACCTGAGAGTTTATTGAAATGTAGGTCACAGGGCCACATTCACAGCGATTCTAATTCAAAGTTTCTGGGGTAGGAATTTGCATATTTAACAAGCACATTAGGTGATTCTGTTACAGGTGATCCGAAGACTGTATTTGAGACACACCAATCTACCGAATCTAGTCTGAGCTCCTTACTATGTCAAATAAATGTCCTTTAGGTAGCACAAGGGACTTTTGTGATGGAATGGTTCTCTATCTGATTGTGGTGATGCTCATGTGGAACTATACATGTGATAAAATTACATAAAGCTAAAAACACACACAAATTAATGCATTAACTGGCGAAGTCTGGATAAAGTTGATGGTATGAAGGGTATACAGGGTGTTTCTGAGAATCCATAATTCACAATTGAATCTACAACCATCTCAAAGTAAAAGTTGAAGAGAAACTTTTATCACACATACTAAAAACTCAAAACCTTAGAATCATATTATTTTTACCAATTAGCTGTCCTGACCACTTGTATAATCCTCTCTACCCTTTCCCTATATTTCTGGCTGCATAATTTTGTTTGCCTCTTGCTATGACAATTTTGTAATATTTTCTATAAAGAGAATAAAAAGATCAGTCTTTCCTCTTTTCAAAATAATGGCCCTTTAAAACCTGACTCCAAACTGGTTCAAGTGTTGGTGTCTGCTCCAAAAACATACCACACTAACACTCTGCACATCCATGCACAGTTCCCTAAAAATACCTTTTTCAAATTTGCTGCTCTCTTTCCATGTTATCATTTTCCTTTCTCTGACTTCATGTTAGGAAATATTTTCTATCCTCTAAGGATGAGCTCCAAGTTTCTCTTTTACAGATGCTCCCCAGGAAGAACAATTGCTCCCCATTCTGTGATCCACAGTACTTGGAACACAGCTGTACAGTAGTACTGGTCATGTTGCTGTATTACACTTATCTGTGTGTATTTATGTCTTACTGATTTAATTGTGAGCTCCTAAAGCACCATGTGCTATTCAAATCTGTATTCTTACAATCAAATATGGTATCTGGCACCAAAAAAAAGATACTCAACAAATGTCTGTTGTAATCAAATGAATAAGATCTGGCAGAGAGCTCAGCTTACAGTCTTTTTCCAATACCAAGTGTTAACTAAGTCTGGGCAGCTAGTGGGACAAACCAAACAGAAGTCCTTTTGCAAAGAACCCAAGGCATTCAAGTGAAGAAATAAGCTATGCTTTTATATAACTGAGCTTGGAAGGAGAACTAGAGGTTACCCAATAGCGATATATTTATGGGAGAGCTGGATGGCTTCTGTTCGGGAACCGATTAAAAGAAGACATCAAACATGGTAAAGAACCCTACTGCAAAATGATAGCCTTTGAATAGAAAACAGCATGATTGTTGGCTGGAAACTCAAGTCCATCCCCAACTCAGCACCAAAATCACTAGCATGGGTTTTAGAAAGAGAGAGAATGGTATAAGTAAACAACTGAAAAGTCTGTTTTCCGATGGGGTCTAAAGAATTTTTGGTGGCATATGACACATGGTTCTAACACTCTGAGGACTTGGAGGCAGCAATTACAGAACTGATATTACTATTCATATGACTGAAGTGGGAACTTAAAGACTAATAAAGCCTATGAAATTGAGGTATAACAGTTCTTTCTTTTCTCCCAAATCCTATTTCCCATCTCTTACTCCAGTTCTAACCAGATCAGATACATGCATTTTTCTAAGATGGAGTGCTCCCCTTGGACCCCAGTTCCTCCCACTTAAGTCACAGTCTTTGTTACGGTAACCTCATCTCCCATCCCATGCATGGCCTCTCACACCACACTAGCTGCTAATATCTGCATGATGTCCTCCGTATCGCCTGCTCACAGATTCCCTCTTGCTAATTCACTACCTGTCCTAATATTCCTGTCATTTTCTGATATTTCCTCAATGCACTGGCCTTTCAGAAAATCATATTTTACTGAGTCATGCATATCTCCCAAGTATTGCTACATTTCATATTTCATTACAGATTATCAAAAAAGCCACATTGGTTAATATCACCCCCAACCTCAGGAAGAGTTTCTAATTATTGGGCAACAACCAAGTTTATAGTGGTAGATACAAGTTTTCCGAAGTGCTAATTTTTGTTTAAAGCTCAGATTTTATCACTTATAACAAATAGCGCCAAAAAGCCGTGTCTGAATAACCAGTCTGTCAACGAGTCCAGTGAAACTGGTGTGCTACGGAAGGTAGACCGTTCAGCCCCCAGCTGAAACCACTGAGCAAGGTCTCTGCCTCAAGACTACCATCTGCCCCGAGTGCTCCGCAGAAAAGGCTTTATGCTTCCCATTTTTTCCACACAGAATGTTAAAAAGGTATTTATTTAAGAGTGAAGATGTAATAAAATCAGTAGCAATCAGTGCTTCAATAAACAGGTTTGTTTTTAAACTGCATGTGTACGGCAGTGAAGACTCGAATGGCTCCAAGTTCATTTTGTCACCACTGCCTTGATTACGCTAAGGGACCAGCAGTTCTACTCACTGTTGCTTTTGCATTATTAATGGAAATGTTAACACAGTAAAAAGAAAAAAGGCAAATAACATCTTAGTATTACCAAGAAAAAACTCTGAGCTGATTCTCTGGAGGTCTTAGAGACATCCGGGGCCATGACCCACATTCTGAGGACTGCCACTTTATGCAGAGCCGCTGTCCCAAAAGGACTATGAAAATCTTATTTCCTAGCAAATATCCTTGAAAATATTTAAGAGTGGATGAGTCCATATGGAGAAATATGTTTATAACAAATTTGGTTAAATTATAACCTCCATAAAGAGGTTTCATTTATTCATCTACTTTTTGCTACTTACCACACTTTCTGGTAAAATATCAGCATTTGTCATAGATCTAATTCTACACTCTTGGGTCTCCAAATCTGCTTACCTCTTTCTTTGTTATTCATGGCTACACATGAGATACAGTGAATAAAATGACAGATTATTAAAATTAACCTAAAACTAGGAAACAAGAATAAGCCAAAACAACTTTAAAAATTGAGAAGAATTGAAATATTTTCTCCCAAACCCATAAAAAATAGGGAGGGACCCAGGCAAAAATTATTTAATTGGCAAATTTTACCAATCCTTTAAGAAATGGTTGGTCTTTGTAACTTATATAACTATTATCCAGAAAATATAGCAGAAAGACTAGCTCCACAAATATAACCTTGATTTATTGATTAGACAAGGAGATATAAAACTAGGCAAGGAGAGTATAAAAATTATATGCCAATATATTCATGAACATAGATGCTAAAATCCTAAATAAAATATTAGCCAACAGAACCCATCAGTGAATTAAAATAATAATACATTCTGACCAAATAAAATCATCTCCAGGAATTCAAGGGTGGTTCAAAATGGGGAAAAGAACCCAAACCTATTCAATATATTCAGCAAACCAAAAGATTAAAAGAAAAAACACACAACTGTCTTAAAAGATACAAAATTTTTGATACACCTCAACACTTACTCATTAATTTAAAACAAAAATACATTGCGTCCTAGAAGGAAATTTCCTTAACCTGATAAAGAGGGAGCTACTAAAAACTTCAGCAATTGTAATACTTGATGGTGAAATGTTAAGAGCATACCATGGAGATCAGGAAGAAAAACAGGACAGCGACACTCACTCTCTCCTGTATTATTCAACTGTGTACCATAACTACTACCTAGCACAGTAGAAGTAAATAACAGGTATAAGGACTGAAAGAGTAAGTGAAAAAGAAATCAAATGCCTATTACAAGACATGACACCAATTTTCTTTTCTGGGCTGCAGATGTTTCTATCTTCTTAGAATTACATAAATGACAATGTTAGCAAATCTGTTTCCTGATATGCAGAGAAAACATGTGTGGATAAACAATAGTTACACCACATTACACACAGAGACACAGATATACATACACACACACCTCTGTGATGTAGGTGCGTGATATTTGTCATATTTATTCCCTTACCACGTGACTCACTCTGTTGATTTTCATCTCAGCTGCACCACTTTCACTTACTTGGTATATACAACTTTCATATATTGGTATCTGTATTTGTTTTCAAATGTTTAAATTCAGCTATTGGACTTACTTTCTATACTTAAAGCATTACAAATAAGCAAAGACCACCCTATCCCCAATATGTACATTTCTCACCAGTTTACATGGTAAGAATGAAATCATGGAAAATATTTTCTCACATTGTTACCCTTATTTGTTTTTTTTAAATAAGATTTTATTTATTTATTTCCAGACAGAGGAGAAGGGAAGGAGAAAGAGGAGAGAAGCATCAGCGTGTGGCTGCCTCTCGCACACTCCCCACTGGGGACCCGGCCTACAACCCAGGCATGCGCCCTGACTGGGAACAGAACCGATAACCATTAGCTTGCAGGCCCACACTCAGTCCACTGATCTACACCAGTCAGGGCTGTTACCCTTATTTGAAGGAGACATTATGTTGCTCAAAGAAATTTGCTAGGATACAATGTTAAATTAAGGAAAGAAGCTAATTCGGTACTTGGTAAGTTTCTGTGATACTAGTAATATACAGTACTAATTTCGAACGTACTCTTAGTTCCTCAGTCTGGGTACTCATTATATGGGAATGTTCACTTTGTGAGAATTCATCAAGCTGTACACTTGTGATGTTTGTTTTCTCTATCTTTTTTTTTAAGTTATAGATTTTTTTAAAGATTTTATTTATTTTTAGAGACAGGGGAAGGGAGAGAGAAAGAGAGGGAGAGAAACATCAATGTGTGGTTGCTCCTTGTGCACCCCCCCCACTGGGGATCTGGCCTGCAACCCAGGCATGTGCTCTGACTGGAAATCGAAACAGCAACCCTTTGCTTCGATGTCCGGCGCTCAATCCAATGAGCCACACCAGCCAGGGCTGTATGTATCTTATTTCAATAGAAAAATTACTTTAAAAGCTTGCAGTGACTTTAGAGTTAGCCTTTTTGTGTGTTTCTGTGCCACCCCACCCCTCACCAATATAACTACATGCTTGTCTCTGAGAACAGTGGAGAAAGAACTCTCAATATGAAGCAATGTCTACAGTGACAATTTTCATCATCTGGTCCTGGATGTAAGGTCAGTTTGTCATGATAGGTGGAAGTCAAGGAATTCCAACGGGACAAGGCATCAGAGGGGTATTTTCCTACCTCTGCCTATAGGGGGATTTCCTATTCTCAAGGAAAGATTGGAGAATGGAGATGTAGGAATGTGTCCCTGATGCTCTCTCATTACAAAAGTGACAATCACTTTCACCACCAAATAAATGGTTAAATGTTAACGAAGACTTTTGGAATTCAAATCTTGAATATTTGGAGTGGGCCAAGATAGAAAAATCTAACATAAAGTAAACCTCTCACATACAGACTGTAAACAAAAATGTGGAGACACCTTTTCAAAGAATTTTAAGGAGAATTTATTCAGGTAATTTGCAAACTGGGAAATGTAGTCCTTGGTATTCTTGGTATGAACTGAGAATACTTCCAAAATGGATGGGACAGGTTAGGGATTATAAAGGCAAAAGTTGCAAGGAGCTGATCAAAGGGTTAGTTGCTAGGGGCAAAAAGGCCAGAAGCTTACACCATTTGTTTTCTAATTGGTGAGGCAACTGGACTTTCAATAGTTGGCTGATCCAGGGAACAAGCAAGTGGACCCGTGAAGTGCGAACAATGTGTCACCAGGTGAGAACAATAATACACAGTGAATGAATGCAGTCTCATGCTCACCTCAGCAAGTCCTAGTTCCGGCCCAGGCCTAGAGAACAAAGAGGCTGTCTTTGATCACACAATCACAGGGAGTACAGGGAGTGTTATGTAACAGCGATGCAAGGGCACAATTTATCAAACGGTACAATCAGCACAGGGGAGGCTGCTGCCAGTTCCAGAGCCAAAAAGGGCAAAGTTATGCTCTGCAAGCAGCTTCAGAGCTCAAGCTGCAAAAATTCAAATTTGGGCTTACAAGGTATGATATTAAAATTCTGAGAAGTCCACACAACAGATTTGTATTTTTGTATTTCATAGAAACATTTAGACTTAAATGAACTCTTAACTTTTCTATCAGAATAGTAAAGAAAAGCAATTTTAAATTAGTGTTTTTCCAGCAATTTCATCATCTTTATATATGAACATCTAACTATTTGGGTAGAGAGAGGGGATGAATATGTTGAACATAGGAGGATTTTAGGGCAGTAAAAGCATTTTTTATCTTCCTAAAATGGTGAATTAAGGACATACATTAGTTAAAACTTATAGAACTACACATGGCAAAGAATGAACCATAAACTAAGGACTTTAGTTTAAAATAATAGATCAATACAGGGTAGACCAAAAGCAGGCTTAAAGTCCTAAACTAAGGAACTTAGTTTAAAATAATAGATCAATACAGGGTGAGCCAAAAGTAGGTTTACATTTGCGAGCACATGAAACACAGAGTTTTTTATTATATTATTATTTATTCATTATTGTATTATTTTCCATATGAACAACTGTAAACCTCCTTTTCCCTCACCCTGTACTAACTCATCAGTTGTGGCAAGTGTACGACACGATCACAGGGTGTTAATAATAGGAAGCACTGTGTTAAGGGGAGAGGGAGTATATGGGAGCTTTGTATACTTTCTGATCATTTCTTTAAAAAGCTAAAACTGCAATGAGTTCTGTTGATTAAAAATAATTATTTGGTTATCTAATACTAACATTATATGCTCAAAGTTATTAACATTTATTAACCTAAAGGGCATGTTTGCTTTTCCCTTGGCTATTCAGATAATTAAAAATAGCTTTTCCTTTGAAATTTGACAAGAGCATTGGCTTTCTAAGTGTAAGAAAAATGTCTGCCCTTTCAGTATGATCCTTGTATGAGTTTACTTTGGCTGCCATAGCAGAATACCACGGTTTGGGTGGCTTAAACAACAGAAACGCTTTCTCGTAGCTCTGTAGGCTGGAAACCTGAGATCAGAGTGCCACAAATGCTGGGTTCCAGTGAGGGCTCTCTTCCTAGTTTGTAGAAAAGCTGCCTTCTCTCTGGGTCTTCACACAGCCTTTCTGCTGTGCATGTGTACTTCTGGTCTCTTCCTCTCCCTATAACGAAAATGGTCCTATTGGACTAGCACCCCACCCCTTAATCACCCCTATTAAGGACCTATCTCTAACATCATATCGGGGATTAGGGCTTCACCACACAGATTTGGGGGGGCACAATTCAGTCTGTAACATGATCCCTCTGGGCCACAAACTGTATGTCCTTCTCACGTTCAAAATACATTCGCCCTATCCTAATAGTCACCCAAGTTTGAACCCATTTCAGAATCAATTAAATCAAGTATTGGTGATACTCCACTATATCTGTGAACATGTGAAGCTAGTAAAATTATGTCCTTCCAAATAAAATGGTGGGAAAGGCACAGGATAGACTAAGGAAAGGAAAGGAACGGAAAGGAACGGAAAGGGAAAAGAAGAGGGAAAGGAAAGAAAAGGAAAGGGAGGGGAAGGAAGGAAGGAAGGGAGGGAGGAAGGGAAGGAGGGAGGGAGGGAGGGAAGGAAAGGAAAGGAAGGAAGGAAGTGTGACAGGTCCCAGGCAAGTCCAAAACCTACCAAAGCAAATTCCATTAGACCTTAAGGCTCAACAACAATTCTCTTTGCCATCTGGGACCCAGAGGTGATGGTTTTGCCTTCTGTCCACTAGCATGGATGGCCAAGGGCCCTCACCCATGGGAGCTGGACAGTCTAGCCCCTGAAACTGAGGAGGTGGCCCCACACTCTGAAACTCAGGAGGGCACGGCCTTGTCCTCTGGGCCTATGTTCTCTGGGCCCACAGAGGCGGCCGCCATCCTGCTGATATCTGAATTTCCTCAGGGTCATTCTTCCATTGTCTTGAAAGATAAGGCATATTCACAGCCAGCATTCAGACAGCTCTGTTTTTTTATAGGTGTCCATAAATCAGAAACTCTCTCTTTCCTCTGTTCCCTTTAGTTCAAACTGGCTGAGTAATCCTATGTCTACTACAGGCTTCCACAGAAAAGACTAATCAAATTCAGGGGTAATTACTTTATGGAAAGATTGGGACCCCAGTCCCATTGGAGTAGGTCCCCACCCTTACGACCTCATTTAACCTAAATTACCTCCTTAAAAGCCCTATCTCTAAACACACTTATGTTGGGGATTGGGGCTTCAACATATGGATTTGGTGGTACTGGGGAGGGGCGGTTAATGACACAATTCAGCCCATAACAGTACTGAAAGAACCCAAACTTCTTAATTTTGACATCATTAGAATGCTGCTTTATTGTGTGTCTGCCCCATTACAGAATGCATAGAATAAAAGCTCTGGCATAAATGAGAAAAATATTGAGTTGGTAATTTCTCAAAAGGTAAAAGTCATTTGTTAGTTAACAAGAAAGAAAAATCAAAAAGTGAACTGGCCAAAAAATTTGAAGTCCCCTTACCAATTATCTGTACATTTGTTAAAATTGGGAACAAGGTAAATACAAGATAAAAAGCCAAGGGAGGTAAAATTGGCAGAAGTGTGAAAGGAGCAATGCATACTTAATTAAAGTATAAAACACTAAACTGATTTAGCCAGTACAGACCATCTCAGAGCAAATAATATTTTTAAATTTTGTTGTTTTAAGAAAAAAACCAATGAAACTACATTACAGAGAAGGGTCATGACCTTCACTCTCAACACCATCTTACTACGCCTAAATGGTGCAGCATCTACAGCTCTTATGTCTGCTGAAGATTTGTGTAAAAGCAGGACGACTATGGATAAATACGTCAACGAGAGCACAGACTCTCATAATGACAGACTCTCAGTCTTACTCTGTCGCAATGCTGATAGTAGTAAAAAAAAAATCAGAACTACTTAAGGAAATTTGAATATTTTTTTATATATACAATTTTCTTGCATTTATAAGGTTAAAAAATCTACTAGTTTCTGGCAGGACTGGCGGGTGAGGGTGTGTGTGGATAACTACTAAAATTAGAGAGAAAATGACCTGCAGAATACTGATTAAGAAATGCTTCCCATACCCTCTGGGTACATAAAATTTAAAATATGCATATACTTTTTCTTTCTTTTCTTTCTTTCTTTTTTTTTTTTTTTGCATAAAAGCACCACTCTGTATCTGTAGCCGTGAGGCTGAGGCAATAATCAATCACCTGAAGGCTGCACGCTGGAAGTGCTTGGTACATTATGGCTCCAGGAAACGAGAAGGAGCGCTCCTTTTGTAACATAAAGAAATAGCATACTGTTTATGGGAAAGAAATCTCATTGTTATACAGGACATAGCAATTCCAGAAGTAATCCACAACTGTTTTGCAGAAGTAGGCTTTGGAACTAGTGATTATTCACATAAACAGAACATCATTTCTAATAACTCTGTTGGAAATAAGCTGCCAAGATATTGATTATTTTGTGAAATTGACACCATGTCAGCTCCCCCTGCTGATGTTGAATATTTTTGGTTGTGTTATGAACACAGAAGTACAGGAAAAAAACATGCCTAAATCCAAGCAGACCACAAAAAAGAACTATTACTGACACTGCAATCAATAGTTTGTGAAAAATTACAAAAACATAAAT
Source organism: Desmodus rotundus (assembly GCF_022682495.2). NCBI lineage: Eukaryota > Metazoa > Chordata > Mammalia > Chiroptera > Phyllostomidae > Desmodus > Desmodus rotundus. The sequence continues at coordinate 173,633,201 of NC_071387.1, forward strand.
GACTGAGTTTTAAAAGCAAGTTCACATTTGTTTGTGAACTATATAAACACACATCAGGATCCCAAAAGTAATTTTATATTAAGCAGAAATTAAAACAGGGTCTTAGAAATATTACTAGATTCCTGTGGAATTTGTATGCCTTATGTAGTTCAATATATATTCCTAGAACATGTATTATTTAGTGAAAGGTGGCTTGTAATTCAGGATCCCTCCCACATTAGCTTTCAATCTTTGTCAAAGATATCAGATACTTGACTTCCAGTCACGATGGTGGCGTAGGTAGACACGCTTTGCCTCCTCGTGCAACCATAAAAAGAATTGCTACTAAATCTCAAAACAAATAACATCCAGAACCATCAGAAAATAGTTGTATGGAAGTCTGACAATCAAGGAATTAAAGAAGCCACATTCATCCAGACAGGTAAGAAGGGCAGAGTTGTGGAGACAGGCAGAGAGGCACAGAGAGGTGGAGTGGAGTGGAGAGGTGGTGGTGACAATGGATTGGACAGTCCCACATTCAGGTATGGTGGATAAAAACTGGGAGGGTTACCTTGGGAGCAAGCAATCCCAGCCCCAGGCCAAACCCCACAGCCCAGAGCTCCAGCTCTTGGAAGATAAATCCCCATAACTCCTGGCTGTAAAAATCACTAGGGGTTTGGGCAATGGAAGAAACTGTCGGATTTTCAGGAGGCTTCGTTTAAAGCACCTGCACAGACTTAGAATATATGCAAATTCACCCACTCTGAGATTCACCAGCAGGGCAACAGCTGGCGCCCTGTTTGCATACAGGAAGTGGGTGAAGTCACTGGAAATGGGTGAGTGCCAGGCCAACTTCCAGAAGCCAGGCAGCAACACTGTCCCCTCTTCGAGCTCTCCCCTCACACAGAGCCACAAAGTGGTGAAGCAGGTTGCCCCACCCTGGCGATTACCTAAGGTTCCAACCCACACAATTTACTGGTGCCTTTTCTACAACAGGTCATGCTACTAAGACAAGGAGTCAAAGCAGCTCCACTTATTACACAAAAACAAATACAGGGAGGGTGCCAAATGGAGAAGACAAAGAAATACGGCCCAAATGAAAGAACAGAACAGAACGCCAGAAAAGAAGATAAACAAAATGGAGATAGCCAACCTATCAGATGCAGAGTTCAAAGCCCTGGTGGTCAGGATGCTCAGAGAACTCACTGAGTATGACAACGACATAAAGGAAGAAATGAAGGTTATACCATACAAAATAAAGAAAAATCTACAGGGAACCATCAAGGGAGGAGAGGAAGCTTGGATTCAGACCAACAATTTATAACATAAGGAAGAAATAAGCATTCAACCAGAGTAGCAAGAAGAAAAAAGAATTAAAAAAATAATGAGGATAGTATAAGGGCCTTCTGGGATACCTCCAAGTGTACCAACATCTGAATGATAGGGATGCCAGATGGAGAAGAGAAAAAAAAGAAATTTAAAACTTATTTGAAAAAATAATGAGGAAAAAAGTTTTCTTTAACATCCCTAATTTGGCAAAGGAAATAGACATACAAGTCCAGGAAGCACAGAGAGTCCCAAACAAGTTGGACCCAAAGAGGGCCACACCAAGACACAGCATAATTAAAATGCCAAAGGTTAAAGATAAAGAAAGAATCTTAAAAGCAGCAAGAGAAAAGCAGAGAGTTACCTACAAAGGAGTTCCCATAAGACTGTCAGCTGATTTCTCAAAAGAAACTTTGCAAGCAAGAAGGGACTGGGAAGAAGTATTCAAAGTGGTGAAAAGCAAGGACCTACAACCTAGATTACTCTATCCAGCAAAGCTATCATTTAGAATGGAAGGGCAGATAAAATGCTTCCCAGGGAAGGTAAAGATAAAGGAGTTCCTCATCACCAAGCCATTATTACATAAAATGTTAAAGGGACTTATTTAAGAAAAAGATCAAAACTATGAACATTAAAATGGCAATAAATTTACCACTATCAACAACTTAATCTAAAAAAAACAAACTAAGCAAACAACTAGAACAGGAACAGAATCATAGATATGGAGATTATTTGGAGGGTTGTCAGGTGGGAGGGGAAGGGGGAGAATGGGGGAAAAGGTGCAGGGATTAAGAAGCATAATTGGTAGGTACAAAATAGACATGGGGAGGTTAAGGATAGTATAGGAAATGGAGAAGCCAAAGAACTTATATGCATGACCCATGGACATGAACTAAGGGTGGGGGATTCCTAGAGGGAAAGGGAGTACCAGGAGGAGGGGGTCAAAGGGGGAAAAATTGGGAGAACTGTAACAGCATAATCAATAAAATACATATTTTTAAAATGGGGTATCAGATACCTTATGTGTACGGCTAGGAGACTGGATCAGGAGATTTCTAAATGGTCAATTCTGTAATTCTAGACTTGATAGCCACAGGAACTAAAATGGCAATTAAAACCTACAATTTATTAAGTGTAAAACTATCTAAATCATGAGTCACAGAGAGACCTCAATCTTCTTCAATAACTGTTTATGTTACACACTTTGGGGTTTGATATGTTGAAGTCAACTTCAACAACTTCTTACCTGTTTAAATGATTCTGCATAATACACTGTTATTCACACCCACACACATTTTTCTTGGAAAGCACCCAACTTTTACTGATAAAAAAGTATTCAATAGTTCAAACTACCTTTTCACCATCTAATCAGCTCTCACCTACCTTCTCTCTATTTCTCTTCTACCTCCCCTGGGCTTGCTGACTTCTTAGATAGGACACAATGCATATTTAACCTTAAAGAGAAAATCACTGTGAATTTGATGCTATTGCAGCTACCAGATACTTCTTACCCTACCCCCTCCCACTCTCCCACATCTTATGAAGCCACACAATTGAAGCTGAACACCACCTCTTTATCTTTAAAATGTTTCTTTTTCCCTTTCCTTTCTCTCACAAACATACTTCAGACACATGGTCTTAAATGCTCACTGCAGTCTTTCAATCCAAGTGACAGCTTTAAGAATTGTAAAAAAAGTCATCAAAGAAATGCAAACACTTTGTAACTTCTCTATTTTGATTAATTTTCTCCATTTTAACTGCTACTATTCTTCAGTAAAACAAGAAATAGTCTAAATACCAGCAAAAGTAATGGTTGGAGGATCCATTCTTCTCACACACTTCTTGTCACACACTACATTCTTAGGGAGAAAATATATTACATACATAATTAAAAGAGTGATGAGCAAAACTAAAATATACTTTTCAAAAACGTGTGTGTATATTTATATTCATATGTAAATCTTAGAAATCACTATACAATGGTCCACAGTTTTTGTTCCAAGAGATACGTTTAGTGTTTAGCCATTTTTGGAGATTTTTGAGCAATCTAGTATATATATAAACATATTTTTAAGTAAACATGCCAATAAATTTTTATTGGACCAAGAAGAGACAATAGCAAGAAGAAAATAAAATCAGGTGATTTTTTAAAAATTAATTTTAAGTTATATTTTGAGGCTAGTGATATTCCTTCAGTAATATTTGCACAGTATGTATTATTTTGTCAGGAAACAAAGAAAAATAAATACCTGCATTGCGAAAGCATTTGAGAGGGTTCTGGGGCAGGGGGTGGGGGCAGTTCTAAGCCAGGTGGGTACGAGAGAGTAGGCAAAATCATAAGGGTTTTCAGAAGGAATCATCTAAGAATTGATCCTGAGGTCAGATATGAGGAAGGACCCCAAACAAAACTAAATAAATCAAAACAGGAATTACCTTCTGGAGGGTGGGACCCTTGTAGCACAGGCTTCCTCCACTAGGTGAGTATTCTAGGAACCCATCTGTATCAGTGTACCAGCTGGTAGTGTTGTGAGAGGTTGAGTTTGGCTTTGGTGATTTTTTTTGTTTTTGAAGACTCAATGCATTTGCCCATTTCATGATGGGTGACTTACAAGTGCTCCTGCCCACACTGTGCTGAGTGTTCAGCAGTTTTTGATCAAATATGGCATGACCCTCATGCCCCACCCTCACTATTCACCCAATCTCTCCCAGAGTGATTTTTTTGTTGTTTACCCAGATGAAAATAGTCCTCTAGTCAGAATAGCCATCATTAATAAATCAACAAACAACAAGTGCTGGCGAGGTTGTGGAGAAAAGGGAACCCTAGTAGACCGCTGATGGGAATACAGACTGGTGCAGTCACTGTGGAAGACTGTATGGAAATCCTCAAAAAACTAAAGATGGACCTGCCTTTCAACCCAGCGATCTCACTGCTGGGACTATACCCTAATAATCCTGAAACACCAATTCAAAAGAATCTGTACACCCCAATGTTCATAGCAGCGTTATCTGCAATAGTCAAGTGTTGGAAACTGCCTAAGTGCCCATCAATAAATGAGTAGATAAAAAAACTGGGCTATATTTCCACAATGGAATACTATGCAGCACAAAGAAATAAGGAACTCCTACTCTTCATGACATAATGGATGGAACTGGAGAGCATTATGCTAAGTGAAATAAGCCAGGTGGTGAAAGACAAGTATCATACAATACTACCTATAAGTGGAACCTAATCAATAATAAGAACAAATGAGCAAAACAGAACCAGAGGTTTGGAAATAAAGAACAAACTGACAGTGACCAGAGGGGAGGGGGGGAATAGCTGTGGAAAAGAAGGGGAAGGGGCAAGCAAAGGAACATGAATAGAAGACTCAGGGGCATGGACAATGGAGGGGATTGGCTGTGGGAGTGGAGGGGGGTGACGGGGTAGGGGAGAGCAATGGGGGAAAAAGCAGGACAACTGTTACTGACAATAAAAGAAAAGAAATAACAGTCCTCAAAGGGAGATGTTTTGCTGATGTGGAAGAGCTGAAACAAAAAACGGAAGAAGTACTAAAAGGCATCAAAATTGATGAGTTCAAAAACTGTTTTGAGCAGTGGAAAAAAGTCTCTATAGGTGTATTCCATCAAATGAAAGTGATTGAATTTTAAACATGTGAGAATTTATACACAATTTTTTATAAATAAAATCAATTTTTTAGGTCCCCCCTTGTAGAGCCTTCTTTTCCCAATTTGCTGATTTCTTAGAAGAGTTTATATAAGGGCTAAAATCTGTTACTTTATTGAAATACATTAATACAATATAAAGCATGGTATAAACTGAAAGGTAATAATAAGCAGTTGTCTAACTTGCCATAAATTTATTGGATAGTTATGGTTTTTTTGACGGGTCAAGAGTCAATAATCAAGAAAGGGTTCATTGAGAAAGTGGCAGAAAAAATAAACATACTAACATGGCTTCAAGCTCCTCTTTTCTTTTGGGTAAAAGAGTACTTATACAGGGAAGCGTTTTGTTGGATACAGAGGCCGCTATGCTAGATTGCTGCTCAAGACTGCTGTATAATGGAGACAAAAAAGAAGTATCTCCTAGCAGAAAAAGCAACCGATGGCCATACCACCCTGAACGCGCCCGATCTCATCTGATCTCAGAAGCTAAGCAGGGTCGGGCCTGGTTAGTACTTGGATGGGAGAAAAAGCACTCATCTAGAAGCTAAGAGACTTGGGCTTATTTATTTTACTTATTTATCCCATCATCTCCCTAAAAGGGGTTTAAAGCTCCTAGTACTTTTATTGTTTTGTCTTTTCTTTGAATAATAGTTCATCTGTCACCTATGCCTCTGTTTAGTACTCATGTCACTACACCACCAGCATTATACTGTGTCCATTTGTTTCTTCCTCTAAATTGTAGGCACCAGAGAATGAGCATGAACAGTGTTTCAAGCCCACACAGTCCTTCACAATACCACCAAATACCTTGCATATGACTACACACACACATATACATACATGTATACATATATGTATACATATACATATACACATGTGTGTGTATGTGGGGGGGTATAGATGTCGCTGAACTGAACTAGAGGCCACTAGAGCTGCTGTTCTCTCACTCTGGGCATTGGAAGGGCATTGTAGCAGATCACATACAAACTACAATCTTCATGAAACTCACTTACAAGCCAAACCTCTCAGTAAGTAGAATCTACGGCATTAAATGGGGTTAAAGCCCAATTCAGAGACTAAAGTAAGATTTAAATTCTCATATTATTCTGTCTGATTTAAAATGCTTGTCCTAGTATGCCATTTGCTTCCACAAAATCCTGCCCCCTCCCTAGTAAACTCTTACTTACTCATAATTAAAGTTAGAAAAGAAAAATGAGAAAAAGTAGCACTTTTTCAATGGCTTAGTAGATTTAGTTTAAAAAAAAAATTCTCCGAGCATAAAGCAGAAGTATGTTATCAGTTAATTCTTCTACCAGATAAACTCCATTTTAATGGGAAAACGTTGCTGCAGGAATCCAGCTAAAAGGTAAGGCGCAGGTCAGGGGAAGGGCAGTGGTGGCAGTAGATGATGGTCAAATTCTGGATGTGTAATCCTCTCCAGTTCCATCCATGCTGTTGCAAAGGGTATAAGCTCCTTCTTTCTCTCTGCTGCATAGAATTCCATTGTGTAAATATACCATAGTTTTTGGATCCACTCATTTGCTGATGGGCACTTAGGTTGCTTCCAGTACTTGGATGGAACTAGAGAGCATTATGCTAAGTGAAATAAGCCAGACGGTGAGGGACAAATACCATATGATCTCACCTTTAACTGGAACATAATCAACAGAAGAAAAAAGCAAACAAAATATAACCAGAGACATTGAAGTTAAGAACAATCTAACAATAGTCAGGGGGGCGTGGGGAGGGGACAGTTAGGAGAGAGGATTACAGGCACTACTATAAAGGACACATGGATGAAATCAAGGGGGAGGGAGGAGGTGGGGGAGGGAGGTGGGCTCAGCTGGGGTGGGGTGGAGGGATGGGGAGAAAAGGCATACAACTGTAATTGAATGACAATAAAAATTAAAAAAAATCTGGATGCGTATTGAAGGTAGAGCACACAGGATTTCCAGACGGACTGAATATGGGGTCCAGGGTAAAGAGCAATCGAGGATGGCTCTACAACGTTTGGCATGAGTGATGTCAGGATGCAACTGCCATCAACTGCTATGGGGAAGGATGCAGGCGGCACAGGAGGGGCAAATCAGGAGTCCAGTTTGGATATTAGTTTGACATGTGCACTCGACTTTCAAATAGAAGAAGTACACAGCTGGATTCCAGACTCTGGAGTTCTGAAGAGGGTATGAGCAAGAGATTTAAATATGGGGTTGTTCTCTAAGGCCATGACCATGGAGGAGTCTACAAGGCTGTGAGTATGGATGGAGAAGAGAATACAATACCACTAAGCCCTGGGTTCACTGAAATTTTCTGGGGGTCCAAATTCCCTCTCAATTATGTCTATTAATTCTCACTCATTTACTCCTGAGTTTTGTCATCCTGTAATATGAACTCATCTGTACCATGAGACAAGTATGGGGCCCTGTTTGAGGACCTGTCCTTCCAGGAAGAACAGTTTCACACTGTATCTTCCTGGTGCTCATGGGACATCACCAGCACAGGAACGCCTTTTAGGTTAAGTTTCTCTGTTGGAGGGTCCTTGGCTCACCCCACTAGTTTAAATTCAAGTCCTAATGTCTGAAGTTAAGAATTCTCAGGCGACTTGGGTGATGTCAGAACCCAAAAATGGATAAATAAAGGAAAAGGATCAAGTCAAGCACTTGTTCTACCTTTATAGAGACTATTTCAGAGTAACCAAATCAGTTGGTGATAAAATATTCTTCAGTGTAGAGGCTATACTAATAAATACTATACTAATAAAACAGAATGATTAATATAATCACCATTTTCAACCCCTAATAAAATGATGGATTTAGGGGAGAAAACATCAATACTAAAAACATTAGAATAAAACAATGGAGCATTTTTTAATGAGTGTATAAGGCTAACACCTGCACTCAAAGATCAATCCTAATATCATAACTAAATAATCATAATCAAAAATAGGAGAACTGTATTAGTTTGCTAGGGCTACAATAACCAGTACCACAGACTGGGTGGCCTTAACAACAGAAATTTGTTTGCTCACAGTTCTGGAGGCTGGAAGTCTAAGATCAAGGGGACATCAGGGTTGGTTTCTTCTGAGGTTTCAGATGGCTGCCTTCTCATGTGTCCTCACATGATCTCTCCTCTCTAGGCACCTCTCCTGACATCTCTTTATGAGTCCAAATTTCCTCTTCTTATAAGGACAGCAGTCGGCTGGATTAGGGCTCACCCACATGGCCTCACTGTAGCTTAATCAGCTCTGTAAAGGCTCTTTCCAAAAATGCAGTCACATCCTCAGGCAGTGGGAATTCGCTCTTCAGCAGATGGGCACGGGGGGACACAATTTAGCCCACAACAACCAAACATCGTGTGCCTCCTGATGTAATGCAACTGGAAGTGCTCAGCACCACGTATGTTCTTGAAAAATGACTTGCTTTCTTCAACAAATTTTTAAAAGACAGATGAGAATCATAGAGATTTAAGATATCAGTAAAATGCAATGTGTAAACTTTATCTGGATCTTGATTCAAACAAATCAACTTAAAAAAACATTTTTGGGCAACTATGGGAACTTACACATGAACTAGGCATTGGATGATAAAGAACTGTTAATTTTGTAAATGTGATATATCATGCTGTTGTTATGTTTTTAAAAGGTCCTTAGGTTAGAGATAAATGTTGTAATTTGGGGTACTTACAGGCAAAATTATGTGATGTAGAAACAAATTATTATACAATGTAGAAGCAAATAAACAAGAATAACGATTAAAGCTGGGTGATGTATACATGAAGACTCACTATACCATCCTACTTTTCTGTATGTTTGAAAATTTTTATAATTTTTTAGAAAAACTCAACGAACAGACTTCTCAGACGAGACTTTTTTCCCTACCTTCTACTCAGAAACTAGGCCAGTACAGACTTCCTTATACTACCTCTGTGTCAGTGGACCATGGTTTTTCTAGTCTGTTCCACTGGAAGTGTTGCCCTTCACAAGTCCTGGCTGAACCTGGGAGTCTCGTTTCCCAACTCCCTCCCTCATGTGCACCCAAGGCCTTGGTCTCCTGTAGGACCATGAATGTTAAAACCCAAGCCTCCTTTTTTATGGCTGAGTAGTATTCCATTGTGTAAATGTCCCACAGTTGTTTTATCCACTCATCTACTGATGGACACTTGGGCTGCTCCCATATCTTGGCAATTGTAAATAACTCTGCAATGAACATAGGGTGCTTGTATTCTTTCAAACCAGTGCTTTGGGTTCCTTAGGATATATTCCCAGAAGTGGGATAGAGAGCTGGATGACAGCTAAGGTGGGGGGGTGGTTAGGGGATGGAGGGATTGAGCAAAAAGAAAAAAGGGCTCGTGGACATCGACACCAGAGTGGTGAATGGGGGTGGGGGGCAGTGACAGGGATATAAGGGAACTAAATGGTAATGGAAAAAAATACAAAAAACCCCTCCTCTAGACCAGTGAACCTAGCAACCTCACCCTAACACCAAGGGGTAGTTTTTATGTCATGTTTACTTGCCAAGCCCCCACCCTTTCCTGGGCTTTCATTTACTTTGTTACGTGTTCATCTATGCATCCATGTATATAGTATTTAAATATATTATCAAATATTTCCAGAGAAGTTCTAAGGTATTTGCAGCATAGGTTTTTAGGGTATAACTGGAAGCCTCCCTTTTAACCACTACAAGAAAAACTTCTAATTCCTGTTATTTGGCAACATCACCAAAGTTATAGTCACAATTCTTGGGATTTGTTCTGAAAACTTCAAATTCCTGTAGGGAAGAGGTGAAGGGAAGAGGTTGCCGGTGGATTGAGGACAAAAGCTTCCTTTCCAGCTCTTTCAAAAACAGGCTGGGACAGAAACTTTCTTTAACAGACTGAAGAAGGAATATGGGGAGAGGAAGATATTTCATCCTATATACTCAACGAACAACAAAGGTGTGACCTCAAAAATTCCAGGCCAGAAATTATGGTTCTAGTCACCGAGTTTAACTTTGTAAAACTATGAGGCATTTATCCTCCATCAAAGGTGGAGTTCTTGTGGAAAATGCAAAATGAATCATTTTCCTGCTCCCTTCAACGGCTTTCTAGCGCTCTGCCGACCAGGCTGCTGCCCACGCTCTGCCCAGCGTGCTCTGCAGGCCGAGGGCACAGCCTTCTTTCAGCAACTCCAGTCCACGGGTTCCCTCCTCCTCCTCCTCTGGTCCCTGGGTCCCTGGGTCCCTGGAAACCTGGCCTCTAGTCTCCAGGGAGTGTTGCCATATCTTCCAAATCTCAGCTTAAACTTAAGCCCCTTTCTGCAGGGTATGACCAGGGTCTCCCTTAACCTGTTATTCTCCTGAAAGGACCTTTCTAGTTTTCCTCAGAATGATTTTCATACTTGTCCCACATCTGCCTCCCTTACTGAGCTGCAGACTCAGTTTAATCTATGGCGGCGCTAACACAGTAGTGGGCCCTTACAGGTCAAATAACGAGTGAGTAGGCGAGCAAGCACAGGCAAGACGAAAAATAAATCATTCTTTCCGAACTCTCCTTAAAGTCAGGACACAATTTATTGGCATAACGAGGGTAAATTTTGCAACCACCACCAAAGAAAGCTGTTCTCAGTCTCGTAAAGCCATTATTTAGAGAATGACTTTTTAGAGACTATTTTAGAACACAAACCGAGCTTCAAGACATCAGGTGTAGTATACATTACTGGATGTATTAAAATGACTTATAACTTCTTTATGAAGCTATCCATCAGAAAACAGTACTTTTTCTTTTATTTTTTGTCAATTTTAATAATATTTTATTGACTATGCTATTACAGTTGTCCCAATTTTTCCCCCTCTGCCCCTATCCACCCAGCACCCCCTACTCCCTCAGGCAGTCCCCCCAATCTTGTTCATGTCCATGGGTCATGCATGTAAGTTCTTTGGCTATTCCCTTTCCTATACTGCACTTTACATCCCCATGGCTATTCTGTAACTACCAATTTATACTTCTTAATCCCCTCACCTCTTTATCCATTTCCCTAAACCCCCCTCCCATCTGGCTACCATCAAAATGTTCTCTGTATCTATGCTTCTGTTTCTGTCCTGCTTGTTTGCTTAGTCTTTTAGATTCAATTCTTGATACATAAGTGTTTATTGCCATTTTCAGTACGTGGTATATGCTCCGCATTTTTTAAACTAAGATCTCTATGTATAAACATAAAGTCAGGGGTTGGCATTATGTAAATAAGCACCAGCTGCTATTTTTAACTGTGGTGCTCACTCACTAAGTGGCATTGGCTCCTTTGACCATCACAACGTTCCTGTGAGTTAGGGACTGTCAACTTTTTATATAGGTGAGGAAACTGAGGCCTAGAGAAGCTAAGTAACCTCCTAGCCTATCCCCATCATTTTGTGAGGAGGGAGTGCAGATGGTAAGGTATGAAAGCAGTAACTAGCTCCAAGCTTCAAAGTCTACATTCCGTCTTGGTCAGTGTTTCGGTGACATCAGAAGTATTCTTCTCTAGCCACAGTAAAAGTGAAGCAGGGCCTGACCAGGCAAAAGAGTCCACAGATCCCTGCCCACACTCCTATCTCACCATATGAACATCTCACCATACATTGGTACTTTGGTAACATTTGCTTTGCTATTGTGCACTCCCTCCCTCCTTTGGAACCATGGAATCCACATTAGGACGTACCCAATGTGCTATCATTTATTCTGCTGTTCTTGTAAGTGGACCACGGTCTGGCAGCAAATGCATCTGCAGGCAGCCCTCCCATACAGTCCTCCTTCAGCATGCCCCGCCCTGAAATTTGGTGATGCTCTTAGATGGTTTACCAAGATGAAGATTTTGCTTGTAATCCTAAAACAGCCATGCTACACTAATTGTTTCTTCCATCTTCCCATTGGTGAGGCCCTGAGAGACTCCTCAGGTAGGTCCGGCTCACCCTGCCTTCTTTAAGTGTTTCCAGACCCCGATGACTCCCGAGTCCCACATTCTGTAGTTACGCATCACTCTCGGTGAATCCAATACCTGTGGTTTCACATCAAACCTGTTCGTGGTGGTTAGGAAGGTCCCCCAATGAAACATACTCAATTTGTAAAATTTCTCTAAAGTACAACTTTTTGAGAATAACAAGAAAGCAGCACTTGCACTTCCCCCCTCATACAAATCTTATATGGAATTCCAAAATACCAACGGGCAAAAGCGGTGAAGTGGTTAAACATTTCACTATTTGCAGAAGCCCTGAAGCACAAATTGAGCACTCTGGGTAGGAAACGCATGAATACGGTGTTTCATGTCCAGAGTGATATTTATCAAGTCTTTGAAATTAATACTACAGTTCCTTTCAGTAATAAATCTTCCTTTGTCCCACAGTATTTCAGAGGCTTCATTTTAGTCTGCTTTATTTCTTTTTCTTCCTATGCATTTCAGTTATGGGGAGATCAGCCCAGACTTGGTGTTAAATAGAGAGAGTGAGGGAAGTACCCATGGTCACTCCCCTGACCGCCTGCTCAGACCTGTGGTGCCACAGCTTTGCTGGTACACAAAGCCCTCAGCCCGGTTTCCCCATCTCCAACAGGCCTTCACCACTGCTTCTCCGTTCGCTACCCTGTTCTTCAAGGCGGCATCCTGCACTACCTCTTACTGCCTATTTCCCTGGGAAGCACTGCCATGACCCATGGAAACAACCATAACCACAATTGCTGCTATTTACTATCACCAGGGCTCTTGCATCCCTGGTCTCCAAACGCTCTGTGGCACCCGCTGCAAACCCCCTACATTCTGCCTTAGGTCTTCCTAGAATTTGCTGGGAACACAGAAAGTGTTCTGCCCCGCAGAGCAGCAATGAGAGGCAGAGAAGATTGTCTTTCCAGTTTGCTAGTTGGCAGAGGACCTAAGCTTCTGAGGGATGGACTGAAGGGGCAGAGGGAAGCCTCTTGGCCTGTATTTATCACATTTATCAAACAGTCCATGTCAAGGGGCAATGGTGGGATGGCGATATGCAGGTGCTGATGTAGAGAAACCCCTCAATAGAATACAATCTGTTTCTTAATTGAGGTTACTTCCTTCTACTTTTCAGGAGGGTTTTTTTGTTTTGTTTTGTTTTGGTTTTGCTTTTTGGTTTTGTGATGAGATTTCATTTCATTCTACATCTTCATAGGAAGCTAATACAAAATTAGAAAAAGCTACCCCGGAGGCAGTTATTTAGATGCAACTTTGAACTAGGGAACTTTTACATAAATTTTTAAAGCTTAATAATTTTGTGTATATTTCAGTGATAAACGTGTGGAATGTTAGCTGCAAATCTTAGCAGGACTAAGGTTGTAACTATATGCTGAGCCTTAAAACTGTTGCAAAAAAGTCAATTACATTGGTAAATTTAAAATACTTATATTTTTTGAACTTCAGTATAAGAAAATACAAACAAAATTAAGAGACAACTCAGAGACAGGAAGAAGAAATCTGAAAATACTATAAGCAAATGGTTAGTGTCTGTAATTAATTCGACAACACAAAATTTAAAAAGACAAATATCCAACAGAAGAATGAACAAAGACTACGAAAGCACAATTCCCAGAAGAGGAAATCAAAATGGCCAACAATCCAAAGAAAAGTGCTCAACGTCACCAAAAATCAGGAAAATAAAAATTAAAACAAGATGCCATTTCACACCAATCACATTGGGAAAAATGTAAAAAAGTCTAACATTACTAAGCGGAAAAAAGATACGGAACAACAAGAATCACATAAACCACTATGGGGAGGTATAACTAGGCACATTCTGAAAAGCAATTTGGCAAGATCTGGTAAAAATGAAATACTTATCTATGGAGTTTCAGTACTGCTCTTAGGTTTGTATGTGCCTAAGATAATATTGTATCATACAGAAATGTTAATTTTAGCAACATTTTATTGTGGTAGCAAAAAATTTGAAATAACCCAAGTGTTCATCAATAGGATATTTGACAAATACTTTTTTGTTCATTGATACAATGTAATACTATGCAGGAATAAAACTAAACCTATATATATATCCAGGAAAAAAATTCCCAAGTATGTGAAATAAGAAAAAGGCTGCAGAAATATACACAGTAGAAAATGATACACACAACATAATTAAGTTACAAAAATGTTTAAAGCATGTGCAACAAGGTTGTATTTGTTTACTATACATGCATATGTAGCAAAAGTATAAAAACATGAATGGGACACCAAGTTTAGGATAATGGTAACCTCCTAACATCGGGGTCTTAAAGGATAGAGAGGATTTAGACAGCAAGTAAAGTGGCGAGGAATGAATAGGCATCATGATCAAGGAAAATAATAGAAACCAAAACACTTAGCTAGATCTAAGTCAAACAGGTACAGCTACATAAATATTTATTATACAATTTACACATCATCCAGAAGACAAATAGCCTGTGAAAAGAATAGATTCTACCTCAAAACCAAAAATTTGAGCCGAATATGACCAAAAAATATATACCTTAGTTTTAATTTCTTTCTCTCTGAAATAAAATTTAAGCAGACAGCCCCCTATTTACTTACGATATCACTGGCCCACAGGTCTACACTATTCATTGCATGTTGACTAAATTGGTGTCCATAATTCAATTCTGGCCCTTTGGATAATTTTTTTCAAAAGGTTTTAAAATAGGCCTGGCAATTCTCATTTAGAGTAACTCTCATGCTTATCTGTAATTTTGTGAAGAATGTTTTGAAGCTGCTTTTAAAACCTGTGCTAATGGTCCATTGGTTGTTTCTAAGGTTTCCCAGCTATGAAACCAACAGTGAAGGTGAAGAGATTATGGAATTTGAGGATACTTTTATTATTATTAGAATAATCTCCTCTGTTTCTCCTTGCTACAAAGAAAATTACCGAGATAAAAATGTAGCAACTCCAATTTTCTCAGCTAGCTTTGTAAGAGACTTACCGTTCAAGTCATTTCCCAACTGTTTTCTAAAATCTAAGAAAGCAACAGACACCTTATTAAGCAAGTGGTTAATGTTTACTGTACCAAGGATACTCAGTTTTCATAGATATGATTTTGTATACTTTATTGTATACAAGGGCCAAAACATTTTAATGTAGACCTTTTTATGCCCCATTTTATTAGGGACAGTGTACTTATTGTGGCTTGGATAAGTGGAAATTTTGACTAAACCTTGGACTATTAAGTTTCCAAATTGAGGACAAAAGTTCATGTTATAAAAGAAACAGATATCCTCATAGGTTCCCTGGGCCTCCTTCCTTCCTGAGTCAACTACCTTCTGCCAGAAGAAGGTAATCAAAGATGAAGTAAGGTCAGAGATTAGAGTGAGGTCAGAGAAAAGCTGCAATTCATGGATAGGATGGGACAGGCACGGACCATTATCTGGGAGACAAACCATGTGTATAATGGGGAGATAATCTTTACCTTCTCGTCTTAGAAAGGGCTATTCTAGGGGAAACTTCTACTTGTCTGCTGACAATTTACTTGCCACTTCAATAATCTGCATCTTGCCCTGGCTGGTGTGGCTCAGTGGGTCGAGTGCCAGCCTGTGAACCAACAGTCACTGGTTCGATTCCCAGTCAGGGCACAAGCTGGGGTTGTGGGCCAGGCCCCCAGCTGGGGGCATGAGAGAGGCAACTGATGGACGCACCTCTCACACATCGATGTTTCTCTCCCTCTTTCTCCCTTCCTTCCCCCCTCTCTAAAAATAAACAAATAAAATCTTTTTTTAAATTAAAAAAAATAGTCTGCATCCCCAAATCTGTGATTTTTCTCAAAGCTATTCACTCTCTGTTAAACAGAGAGACCTGGCTGCTAAACAGTGGACCTATTTTCTATTTAAATGTCAAAAGGACAGTACCCCTTCATTTTATATGCTCCTGATTATGCATTTATTATGCAGTGGACTGCAGTGTATTTGCAGCCAGAGTGTTATTCCTGTTCTCAAGTTACAGACTGCATCGAACATTACCTACGTCTAACTGTCCCCTCAGAAAATGATTTCATCTGCTTATCAAGAACTCCTTAGTGATTTTAAAGATCTCCTTAAGTGCTACTATAGTTGTAACAGACTTCAGGCACTTACAATATATGACATGCAACATATATAACAGTCACAAAATTTTCAAACAATCCAGGAATGAAGAAAATAAATGTCTCTGGTAATTGGTGTCATTGGGAAAATCTGCTGCACAACTTGCTAATAACTTTGGAAAAGAGCAATTTTATATTTTGATGAGGCCATTTTGACCCAGCTACACTGCATTCCAAACAACGTGGAGACAAATTTTATGATTCTAAATTATAAAGGTTTACATTTGCATTTATGTAACGTTCAAACTTTTATATTAAATATATCCCTAACTTAATACTGTCCCAGTATTACATGTTATTTACTTACTGTATTCTACTTAAAACATGCACCTACCTGCAAGGTAATTTTCATTAAAATGACTATTCTAAACTTGAAATTCTTCTGTATGAGAAAATAAAACTTGCTACGCATTATTTAGGGATACCTAGAAACTCACCTCCTCCATTCTACTTACTCATTAAATAAACATTTAGGGTCTCTGCTACGATGATCACTAAGTATCTCTGGGTCCCAGTGGCAAACTTTTGTTAAAGATTTGACAGATGAAAGACAAAAGAAATGCAGTTCTTACTACAAATCCAGTGATCCTATTCAACAACTGAAATGATTCTCCTCTTGCCCTGGCCTGGAGGCTCAGCTGGTTGGAGCTTCCCGTGCACAAAACGGTTTCAGGCTTGACCCCCATCTGGGCAAATAGCTAGGTTGTGGGTTCAGTCCTCCGTCGAGGTGCGCATGGAGGCAACTCATCCATGTTTCTTTCTCCTCCTATCAGTGTTTCTTTCACACACACACTCTCTCTCTCTCTCTCTCTCTCTCGCTCTCTCTTTCCCCTTCCTCCCTCTCTAAAAAAATCAATAATATACTCTCACGTGAGGATTCAAAAAAAAAAAAAAAAAAACAACCCAGAAATGAGTCTCGTCTTTTAAGTATCACTTTTAGGGGAACTGTTCCAGGAGTCTGAAAGAACTGAACTTCATTTTTTAAAGAAAGGTTTTAGTAATTAATGAGTAAGTTAAAATAGGAGTATCAGACAGGCACTCTGAGCGCTAAATTCTGTTGGAGATTGAGTGGACCGAGGACAACTGTCGGCCAGACGAGCTCTAATCACAGCTCCCACAACAGCTGAACGCCTGGTTTTGTTCAGACCATTTTCCTCGTGGGTGCCTCGGCTGTCTAGTCTGTAAAATGGGGTAATTTAGTAGTAACCTGCCTACACAACGCTCCTTTGAAGTTCACTAATGAATGCTCTCCTGGGTGCACTTAAAACTATTAGATGCTACAAAAATATTGGGTACGACTTATAAAAGAACACGGCGATCTACACCTGCTGGTGTTAATTAAAGCCCTAACAGCGCCCCACGCCCAGCCCGGACCCTCCCCCACCCGCGCCCGCCGCACGTCGGAGCTTACGTGGGACCTCGCGTCCAGCCGGGCTGCGCTCCCCGCACCCGCGACGCCCGCCCGAACCCGACCAGACAAAAGGACGCGGTGTGGGCGCCCACCGGCCGCGCAGGGGGTGTGTGCCGACCTCCCAGCAGCCGCCCGGAGCTGAAACGTGCGGGACGCGGCTCCTCCACTCCGACCTGCGGGCGTCGCACACCCCCGCGCCCGCCCGCCGCCCGCCACGCCCCCGGCGCCCCGCCCGGCCGCGGCTCCGGTCCCCGAGTAATTCCACCCTGTCTCCGGGCGCTCAGCGGCCGCCGCGCAGCCTCAGGTGCGCAAGTTAAACCGTCGCCGCTGCACCGAGGCCGGGGCGGGAGGCGGCGGGGCCTCCCCGGGCGAGCGCCGGCTGGAGCCGCCGCGGCCGGGCGGGGCCCAGGCCGGAGCCCCCGGGAGCACGCGCCCCGGGCCGCCGCCCCTCACCTGTCCCCGCGGCCCCGAGCCCGGTCTCGGCGCCCCGGCGCCCGCGGGCCGGCTCCGAGCGGGGCTCCGCGGCGGCCAGGCCGGTTCGGCGAGACGGGAAGCGACAGGAGCCAAACCCCGCGGAAGGCGCTGGAGCGGCCCCGGGCGCCCCACGGCCTGGTGCTCGGCGTCCCGGCCCCCTCGCCGCCGCCGGCCCGGCTCACCCGCGCCCGCGGATCCGGCCCGAACCGCGCGTGGGCGGCGCCGCGCCCTGACCCCGCGCAGACCCGCGAGCGGCGCAGCCGCGCGCGCAGGCGGCCCGTGGGAAAGTTCTCCTCTCGCTCTCCCCCGTCCTCTTCCCGGGGCTGCAGGGGTGGCCCTGCGGTCCCCGCGGCCTCGCCCAGCCCCTCCTGGAGTTTGCATCGCCCACCTGCTGGGTCTGTCCCCAGGGCGTCCTCACCGTGCGCCGCAGTGCCCGAGACTCTTCCCAAGGTGGCACCACTACCTGGGTTGAGTTTTCGCTTCTAACATCACTCCCTAAATTGCTTACCTTTTTGCACCTAAGGTTCCACCTGTGTGCGACTGAGATTAACCACTGACGTGTTCCTGACAGGTGACACTGGGCAGGTGAGGTGATGACAAGGAGGTAAATCAAAGCGCTTATTCAGAGAGCGAGGGGGGGCCGCTTTGAGTAAACACTGACTTGTTAGCAGTAGTAAACGCTGCATTCAGAGCAATGAAAATAGATGATCAAAAGACTGTAAATAAGGTTTGGAATATAAACACCAAGTTTTATTAGTTGGCTTCAGGAAGGGGAAGGAAGCTAAGGGTGAACCTCGAAAAACTACCCAGCTTTTTCTGCCATACAGAAATTTTCATTTGCCTTAAGTAGCTTATTTGGAGTCTTGTCTCAAGACTAGGGCTCTATGAAATAATTTCCCACCTGAAAATCCGATGAAATCGATAACAAAACCAAACAAAGACATGACAGGGAAACATCAGACTCATATTAACACAAAATCCACGACAAAAACTAGCCAAGCAAATCCAGCAACATAGAAAAAAGCATTTAACAGCACGACCAAGAGGGATTTAGCTAAGGAATGCAAGGTTGGTTTAGCAAACAAAATTTACCAGTGTGATTCACTTACAATAAAAGAAAGGATAAAAACCACAGTATCATCTCAATGTATGAGAAAAATACATTTGACAAAATTTAGCACGTTTTAATGAAAAACACTCAACAAACTAGTAATAAATGGGAAATTCCCCACAACCTGATAAAGGATACCTTTTTTTTTAATTAACATCATATTAATGGTGTAAGAATGAATACTTTCACCTAAGATCAGGAATAAGACAAGGATGTCCATTTTGCTACTTTTATTCGACACTGTACTGCAGGTTCTAGCTCAGGCAATTACACGAAGAAAGCAAATTTTTAATAGTAAACAGAGCAAATAGAAGAAAGAGAATTATTAAAGGGAACCAGGACAACAGTTCTCAGAACTGAAGGGCAACAGGATGCGAGCTCTCAACTCAGCTCAGTGGATAAATATCTAGACCAGCGTGTATTCTTGGGAGGTTTCACACACATGAGTTGGAAAGGAGATCTTAGTAGCTTCCAGGGTGAAAAAAAATAGGTCACTTATGAAGATTTAGAAATTGAAACAACATTGGATTTTTTGACAGAAACATAAATAAAATATTCTGAGGGAAAAGAATTTCCAATCTAGAAAGTAATGAGGTTAAAAAAAAGTTTCAGATATTCAAAGTTTTAAATATTCTTTTCATGCAGGCTTTCTCAGAAAAACAGTTGGAGGATGACCTCCTCCACTGCAACAAAGGAGTGACGAAGGAGGCCTAATGGAAGAGGTGAAGTTTCCGCTGAAGACAACCGTGGTGGGCAGAGAGGACCCCCCAAAATGGCCACACCTCAATCCTGCAACCCACAACGTGAATCTGTTACAGTACATAGCAAAAGGGACTTTGCTGATGTAATTAGTTATAAACCCAAATAGGGAGAGTGTCCTGGATTATCCAGGTAAAGCAATCTAATGACATAATCCTTTAGAAGCAGAATATTTTCTCCAGCCGGAGTCAGAAAGATGAAATAGAAGGTGTCAGAGCGATTTACAGCCTGAGAGAGACTTGACCTTCCACTGCTGGAGGGAGCCAGCCACACAGACATCACAAGAGAGAATGCTGGCGGCGGGCAGAAGCAAAGACCTGTGAGGTTACCAGTGCTTTTTATTTTTAAGAAATGGATTTTTAGAGGTATAAGGTTTGTTACAAACAGGGCTGAAAGAAGACAAGAGAAAAAGTCTTAATGCTTTCTAATTAAGGAATGTACATTAGCCTCCTGTTTCCTATGAAGTCATAGAATAAAGTCAGGAAATGATAGGGTTGACAAATTTGGCAAATAAGAACACAGGAGACTCAGTTCAAACAGAATTTTGAATAAAATTTTAGTATAGAAATGCTTATACTAAACAACGTTTGTTGTTAGAAATTAAAATGTAACTGGTCTTCCTCGTTTACATAGCAACTTAAAAAGTGAACCCTCAAAACAGTGGTTCTCAACCTTGGCAGCCCATTGGAATCTCCTGAAGGGCTGGAGAAAATATCCATGCCCCATGTCACCTGGTATAACTGCATCAGAATTTCTTGGGGTGGAGCCTCAGGCGACTCCAATGCATGGTCAAGACTGAGAACAAGAGCCGGGAGTTGATTTGCGCCAGTCTGGTGAACTGAAAACAACCTCCCCTATAAGTTTACGACCTGAAGTGAAGAGACACAGTTCTCTACAATAAAGATCTCATCAAATATTTATGTTAATTTTGAATTACAAGGGAAGAGTATGATTTTCAATATTTCAGGAAAGATCTTTCACTTTTTTGAAAAAAAGTGAAACAGCTTCATGAATATAAGATACCAAATAAGTACTTTATGTACTAGGTAGTTGGTATCTAAATATTTACTAATATTCTCTTTCATCTCACCAGATGGAATGGCAAGCTGAATACATTGTCATTTCAAAGTACCTGTGTCAATAGTATTTGAATTACTCTGCAGTTGAGTTTTACAACCTCTGGCTTTGGCTGTAATCTCCAGAAGAAACTGAAATAAAAAGTATGGTTTGGATACTTGCATCATAAATAGATACTGGCTGTGATTTAAAACATCACTTTCCAAGCTGTGACTGTCCTCTGGGCTGTTAGCATGTGTTTTACATTTTTGGCCACCCTTCTTGTGCCTCCTTATGACCTTTCTTTGTGGTATGTGTGCCCTTCCTATTTCCCTGTGCACTTTTGATATGATAGACCTGGAAGATAGAACTTGGTAGCTGAAAGGTGGAAAACAATGAAGAAATAAATTTTTAAGCTGCCAAATGCATTAAAAGTTTACTTGCAAAATGACTAAGGGAAGAATGCTCTGCACCAATCATATGTGTTTATGACTCTATGGCAAATCTAGGCAACTCCTGTTAGGGATGTACTGTGTGTCTGCTTTGGTACTTAGGTTGAAGGCACAGAAATAACCAGCTGCAATATCCCGGGTGTGTGTAGAGTGTGGCTCCATTTCCTCCATTGTCCTATTTAATGTTCCAAATCCCAGTCCTCTACTCAGAGCTGGATTCTACGGCATTACATGCCTGTTTATAAAACCAAGAGGTCTGCTGTCTCTCTTCTTCTTAGTTAGATCTTTTGTCCCTTTCCACAAGAAATCCAGCCACACCAGGGATATTGTCATCTTTGTAGTCTTCTGGATCTCAGAGAATCACATTGCACCTCACACAACATATCACTTCAAAATGTCACTTGGCTGTCCCTTCCAGCCACGTAATCGCTGGACTCCTCTTTTTGCCCTCCCCACCTCACAGGTCTCAGCTCAGCACCCACCCCCCACGCTGGTTTGGGTGTGCCTAGCCCCTTCTCCCTCAGGTATTTCAATCTCTCCTGTCTCTCTTTTTCCTTCTGCAGAGATATTTGGGAGTTTTCTAGTTTATACCTCTCAGAGCTCACCAACAAAGGACCCACAGGTACTAGGGCCCATTCTCCTTGGCCACTGGGAGATAATAAATGTATAATGAATGAATTTATAACAAATATTTTTACTGTGGGATACTTATACCATTTTCTCAATCCACATGGAAAAAAATCAGGATATTTTCTAAGTGTCTCAATGCCACCACAGGGAATTAAATAGTGTTGGGATGAACATAAAATTGGGTTTATCACAGAGGCTATTCCCTAAAACACTCATAGGTGAGGCTGGAGGGGAATATAAAATAAGAAAACGGGGAAAAATAGAGGGTTGAAGGGATACATTGGTTTCGAAAGGTTGCAGGGAAGGCAGACACTTTCTTCCCTGAAAATGCTTCATGATATAATAACCTATGTTATTTGAAAAGAGTTAATAAAGGGCGATCCAGCAATAGTAAGGACAATTAATCTGCCAGTGAAGAAATAGTGTGATAAGTAAGTGTATTAGTTTTAATCCATAGGACATTTGGTTAATAATTAAAATAATAAGTAATCTGGACTTCTGGTCAAGATGGAGGCTCAGGTAGACATTCTTCGCCTCCTCGTGCATCCACAAGAAGAATCACACCTAACCTTAGAATAAAAAACACCCAGAACTGCCAGAAAATTGAACTGTATAGAAGTCTGACAACCAAAGATTTAAAGAAGCCACATTCATCCAGACAGGTAGGAGGGACAGAGTCATGCAGTCAGGGCAGAGAGGATGCAGTGTGGTGCAGGGAGGTGGCAGCAGCGGAACAGGTGGTCCCACATTCACATGTGGTGCATAAAAATCAGGAGGGATACAGTGGGAGTAAGCGATCCCAGCCCCAGGCCAGACCGCACAGTGCAGGGTTCCAGTGCCGAGAGGATAAAGCCTCATAACTCCTGGCTTTAAAGGCCAGTAAGGTATGGGGCAGCAGAAGAAACTGCCGGTGTCTCAGGAGAGTCCATTAAAGGGCTCACATGGACTTAGAATGTACACAAACGCACTCACTCTGGCAATCACCTCCAGGACAACAGCTAGAAGACTGCCAGTTGCATACATGAAGTGTGTGGAATGACTGGAAATGGGGCAAGTGCTGGGCAAACCTCCAGAAGCCAGGCAGTGGCATTGTTCCCTCTCCAACCCTTCCCACCACACAGAGCCATAAAGTGGTGAAGTGGGTTGTCTGGTGAACACCTAAGGCTCCGCCCCATACAACTTAACAGGTGCACTAAGACAGGGAGTCAAAGCAGCTCTACCTAATACACACAGACAAACACAGGGAGGCTGCTGAATTGAGGAGATAAAGAAATATGGCCCAAATGAAAGAACTGAGCAAAACCCCAGAAAAAGAAATAAAAAAAACAGTCAGCCAACCTATCAGATGCAGAGGTCAAAACACTTGTGATCAGCATGCTCAGAAAACTCACTGAGGATGGCAACAATATAAAGGAAGAAATGAAGGTCGCACTAAGTGAAATAAAGAAAAATCCACAGGGAACCAACTGTGAAGGGAAAGAAGCTGGGATTCAAATCAATGATTTGGAACATAAGGAAGAAATAAGTATTCAATCAGAACAGCAAGAAGAAAAAAGAATTAAAAAAAATGAGGATAGTATAAGGAACCTCTGGGACATCTCCAAATGTACCAACATCCAAATCATAGGGATGCCAGAAGGAGGAGATAAAGAGCAAGAAATTGAAAACTTATTTGAAAAAAATAAAGAAAACTTCCCTAATTTGGTGAAGGAAATAGACATACAAGTCCAGGAAGCATGGAGAGTCCCAAACAAGTTGGATCCAAAGAGGATCACACCTAGACATCATAATTAAAATGCCAAAGGTTAAAGATAAAGAGAAAATCTTAAAAGCAGCGAGGGAAAAGCAGAGTTACCTACAAAGGAGTTCCCATAAGACTGTCAGCTGATTTCTCAAAAGAAATTTTGCAGGCAAGAAGGGACTGGCAAAAAGTATTCAGAGTGATGAAAAGCAGGGACCTACAATCTAGATGACTCTATATAGCAAAGCTATCATTTAGAATGGAAGGGCAGATAAAATGCTTCCCAGACAAGATAAACATAAAGGAGTTCATCATCACCAAGCCATTATTACATGAAACATTAAAGGGACTTATTTAAGAAAAAGAAGAAGATCAAAACTATGAACATTAAAATGGCAATAAATTCACCACTATCAACAACTGAATCTAAAAAAACCAAACTAAGCCAACAACTAGAACAGGAACAGAATCACAGAAGTGGAGATCACATGGAGGGTTATCAGTGGGGAGGGAGAAGGGGGAAAATGGGGAAAAAGGTGCAGGGAATAAGAAGCATAATTGGCAGGTACAAAATAGACAGGGGGATGTTAAGAATATTGTAGGAAATGGAGAATCCAGAGAATTTATATGCATGACCCATGGACATGAACTAAGGGGGGATTGCTGGAGGGAAGGGAGGTATGGGTAGAGGGGGGCAATGGGGGAAAATGGGAAGCAACTCTAATAGCATGATCAATAAAATATATTTAAAAATAATTAATAAAGCATCCACATACCAGAAATATTTAGCTAGTGTTTGATAAAACAACCAGAATGACCATATTTGTCTTTGATCCATATCAAGAGGTTTGACAATCACTATATGATGATAGAAATGATTCTTCATTCATGTTATTGATGGTGTTCAAAGTATGCAGATTGGCAAAAAGAACTTTGCACTTAATTCCACAGTGGCATGAACACAAAATGAGAATCTAGCAATCCCGCGAGGCTATGCTGTTGAGAAGAGCTTGACTCTAAACCTGAGGACTCCATCCAGTTACATGTCTAGACGTGTCTGGAGGCATCTATTGTCTGATCTGACCAGAAAGCAGGCAGAACCCTGCACTAGAATATTGGCCGATCTGCCCTGAGTGAATCCTTCCTACAAAATGCTTGAAAGGACAAAGGACAGGGACATCAATGAATTTATAGAATAGGTTAATCATCTTTTCTTCCTCCCCAGTTTTTTTTATTATGGTAATATACACATGAAATTTACCACTTAAACCATTTTTACAGTTTAGTGGCATTAAATACATTCCTAATGTGCCGCCATCACCACCAGATATCTCTAGAACTCTTTCCATCTTAGAAAATTGAAACTATGTACTCATTAAACAATAACTTTCTAACACCTCTCTACTTTCTATTTCTATGATTTTGACTACCTAAAGTACCTCATTTAAGTGTAATAAGGCAGTATTTGTCTTTTTGTGACTTGGCTTATTTCATTTAGCATAATGTCCTCAAGGTTCACCTATTTGTAGCATGTATTAGAATTTCCTGCCTCTTTAAGGCTGAATAATATTCCATTGTCACAATTTTTTTTGGCCTACTTGTTTCTAATATTTGTAGGTGTGGCAAATTTTGCTTTCATTGTGATATTCTATCTGGTAGCAAGACTTTGGGGGAGGCGGCCTATAGTCCTTCCATATCTCTGAACCAGGCTACTGCTATTTACCAAAATTAGCTGATAATTAGGAATGATCAAATTGGCTTAATCAGTTCTCAACATTTAGTTTATAATCTTTAATATCTTTAAGTGCTTATTTGTTAAATGTCAAGATTATAAGCCAATTCTCACAAAACATGTAGCCATATTTAGTGAACAGTTGTTTTATGTTAAAGTGAGCTAATTGTCAGCATTAAAAAAATCCTTATTAAGTTATTTGATTATTGGTTTTATTCATGTATTTGTATTTTTTTTTACCAAATAAGGTAATTTTAAATAATCTCCAGATCTTGAGCTTTGATTTCTAAATGGAGGCACAGTTTGGATCAGTCTTTTAGAAAAATGACTGAAAAAGGGTTTTTTGGCTTCAAATTAACTTTCTGCAGGCATTCTCATAGCTTAAGGGAGGGGTTACAAAGGAGAAATTCTTTTATAAATGCTGTGAGTGTTCCTAGGCCACAAATCTTTCATTTCTGCATTAATATTGCAGTTGCCAAAGAGCCCACGGAGGAGATAAGAAGAACAAGGAGATGGAATTAAAAGATCAAAGATGAGAGCTAAAATGACACAGAGTGTATTTATGGAGCATTACCATGTGCTAGGCCTTTTCAGTAAACAGTACCTTATTTTTTAACTCCTTACTGTTCAGCTAAGGAAGTATGACTCAGTTACTATGCATGCAGGGTCATCATAATGGGATAGTAGCATGAATGGCAGAAAGATAAAATGGGTACATGTTGGAAAATGAACATTTGCTCAGGTAGGAAAGGATATTAAAAAAATAATAAGTAACCCAGAGTCCCTCCAAATGGAGCGACAGCTTCACACAATACCAGAGCCTCCCACGGAGATTTTAGCTGGGGATGATGGCACTGGTGCAAAGTAAGAATTCCTCCAGTGGGAAAACCTGTCTTTACTTCTTACCGTACTGTGCATGTCTGGCCCCCAGGTAGAAGCAATTGGTGGAAAACAACCCAAACACATTCCTAAGAACTTACTGCAAAATGAGGTGCTGTGAAGGTCAGTCTCCCAAGAGCATCCGTGAGCAGGACAGGCTGGTGTTCAAGCTCATTTGTATAATGCACTAGAGAAAGTAAAGCATACTTGGGCATCCTCAGTAGCAAAACTGAAGGAGCTGAGGACAGGTCTGAGGGATGTAAAGCTACAGAAAGTACAAAGAGTTGAAAGTGTAATATGCACGCAAATATACCATGTATCTGTGCATATAATTTTTTAGATAAGCAAAGATTATCATTTTAAATACCAGAACCAGAGCCATTTTTCCTGGATCTCAAATTGCCATTCTGAAACTACAATCCCTCCTCCCTTTAATCCATACTAACTTTTAAGAACAGGTAGTTATTTACTTCAAGGTCAAACATCCAACTAGAAATGTTAAAATCCTGAAGGACTGAAACTGTCAGTGAAATTAGCCATATTTTAAAAATACAGTGTGTTTTCTCTGTCTTCCCCTCATGACTTCCAAAGTAGCAAGTTGATACTCAAACCCATTTTAAAAGGACTAGTCCATAGCCTTTTATTATGAAAAAAATATTCTAATACAGAATAAGACCAATTTAAAGAGTTTTTAAAAACCAAAGCCTTCTTGTCTTATAACAGTACCTATGTTATAGAGAACACTGCTAATGAGAGCATGGAATTTAAAACTTCCAAGCATTTTTTAAAACTACTTACAACCTTGAACTTACAAACTTTAATTCACACTTTAGATACTCTTAATGAAGAAGAAAGCAAAAGACATTAAGGTTTGTGCTTTTGGGAGAAATAAGGCCCTTTTGGGCTCCTTTCTTCTGATCCAAGAGGCACAGAACCTCTCTTCTAAGTAGCCATTATGGCTGGTTTAAAGTTGCAAACAGCAACGTACAAATGCAAAAAATATTTTCAGGAGGTACGTGTGACTTTAACATATATCTGAATTTACATGATGGGGAATTTTTCAGAAACGTTGGTGCTTTAGTAGCTCAAGTATGCATAATACTTTGTATTGAATAATTTTTTTCACCATAAAAAATTTGGCATGTAAAATGTTGGTTGTCTCGCCATCTCATCTGCTCTAACTTACAGCATAAATTTTCATTGTACACTTTCTGTGGGTCTTAATTAACTCATCTATTAACTGCCTTTAAGAATATACAAATACCTGTATGCACATGTATTTTTCTGTGGTGAGAATTCACAAATTTCAAAGGCTTCCCAATGGGGTAAGTCATATAAAAGGGAATAAAAAAATTTAAAAGCACAGAGTTAGCTAATATTTAAGGCCTTATAATAAATGCCATTGGTGCCTGTCCAGATCCCCTTTAGTGGTCATTCTACTCACTCCTGAGCTATGTCAGCGTCCAGTGTGAGCGCTCACAGAGGCCTTCTTCTCTAAAGGAGAACCCTCAAGGCAATGGGAGCCACCATGCACACTCCCCACCCCAAATCCTTAACCCAGGGCAGAGCACACCTTACCCAATGACAGATTGGCAATGTGATACAAAGGCCTGCCCCTTACCTTCAGGTGAGATCAATGCTGTGGTGCGACATGAGTACTAGAACCACCTTGTGGGGTGAAATTGAAGTAAGTCTCAAGCAGAGAACACGTTTTTGAGTAGCTTCCCTGCCTCCCCATCCTGTTTTTCTCCTCTTTTCAGGGCACTGGTCCCAAATCACTTGAACAGAAATCTGTGACTCAGACGCTGCTTCCAGGGAAATGGACTGAGAGAGGCATCTTTGAGTTCTGACATTTTATGAGTCTAAAGGTGGTTTTAGGCACAGACTCTAAAGATGGGTTTCTGTGGTTAGCTTATTCACTCTGAGGATGGAGTGAATTCACTATTATTCTGGAGGATGCATTCACTGATGGGAAGTGAAGTCTGGGAGTCCCCGGCTTGCTACAGTTAAATAATCACTGGTGCTTGATTTAGTTTACCATGGTGGACTGGAACGGGGTATAGGTGAAAAGGGATCTTCTACCTGGTGTTGTGGGTTTGGGTGGTTTGGGGAAGAAACTATGATGACTGACCCTGGGTGGCTCTTGTTAAGTTTCATTAATTTGTTGAAGAACGATGACAACACTCACATCTATTAATCAACAATGCAAAGCAAAGAGTGAGGATCAGGAGGCCTCCTCGGCAGCATTCAAGGAGACTCTAATCTTCTGCAGCCATAAAATCTGTTATGTTGAAGGCAAGGCACGGGACCTAATTGTAAGAACTGCAGAACTTCAGAGAAGAGTGAATTCTCAACCCAGTTCCCTTTAAGGCTGGCGTACCCTCCAATCTGCCTCTGTGAGTTAGCTGGTAACAGCTCTCAGCTTCTCCCTCCCACAGAAAATTTCAGATAAAAGGGAGCCAACTAGTACAGAGACCAGGCACTGACTTCACCCGCCTTCAGCCAATGACTGACTAGCCTGAAAGTACAAAAAGGATTACCCTTGCTTTAAGGTGACAACAACACTTTAGTGCAATTTGGGCTTCAGACCATTCCTGTATGATCAGGGTAAAGCTGGTTTCCAGTGGAAACTATATTCTTGCTTAGTGTTCCTCCCACCCCCACTCTGTTCTGCTTCTTTTACTCATCTTTTTCTGAGATTACTTCCTGAATAAATCACTTGAACATGAATCCCTGTCTCAGACTCTGCTCCCAGGGCAATGACCCTGTACTAGTCATCATCTAATTCTAGCATTCGGTGTGTGTATGATTATAATACGTGGAGCAAAGGTAGAGTTAAAGAGTAGGATATGGGTAGTTGAAGGGCAGGGTAGGCCAGGAAAGACGGGGCAGCAACTTCTTTAGACCAGTGCTGTTTGGCAGATGTTTGGTCAGGGTCTAGTACACCCAGCCATTGGAGAGGAATGACAGGTGTGCAGTGAGAAGCTGCAGATTCGTTTTAAAATTACACACTATTGATGGAGCAGCATCTATATGACAGATCTGGAGGAAGAGTGGGTGGGTGACGATGGGTGTTTGAAGTCTAGATCACTGCATCTCAAGCTTTAATGGGTAAAGGAATTGCTTAGGAATTTTTTTAAAAATGCAGATTCTCATCCTACATTTCTAAGAAGTTGCTACGTGACACCTTTATTGCTGATGCACAGACTACAATTTGAGTAGTAAGTCTCTAGACCAAAATGTGCAACAGAAGTGTGAAGAAAGACATATGTATAATTAATTTTTTTCTAGCAGCCATATTTAATAAGAAAAAATAGGTGAGGTTAATTTTATAATTTATTTCAATAGACCCAGTGTATCCAAAATACCATAATTTCAACATACAATCAATATAAAAATTACTGAGATATCTTATATACCTTTTGTACTAAGTCTCCAAAATCCAGTATATACTTTATACTTGTAAAATATCTCAATTCAGATGCTAAACTTTTATTGGAAATTTGTATTTCATAATATTTACAGTTGAAAGTAGATTCATGTACTCAATAATGGAATCAAATATGCTATTTTAAATGTAAATTAATTAAAACTGAATTAACTTTAAAGTTCAGTTCCTTAGTTGCACTGGCCACATTTCAAGTTCTCAGGAGCCACACATGTGGCCAATGGCTAAGGAATTAAACAGATTAGCTTCAAGTCATGCAAAAAAGACAAGAAGAATCTTGAGTGAAACATGAGGAAAAAGGATCTAGAAATAAGCTTGAGGAGACTAAAAATAGAAGGTTAAAAGTACTATGCTATATATATTTTTAAATCTAAGAAATGATGATTTCTTAGTGAGTCTGAGTGAATAATGGAAAAAAGCCCATCTTTTTCTGACTATTTGTTACTAGAATTATTTTAACTTATTTTGATAATTTAAAGGCCCTAATATATGGTTTTTATCCTGTAATAACCTGGACCTAAGCACTTGCCATCTTTGTTTATACTTAACAAAGTATTATTAGATGTCAGAGAAGGGGTACCACCACACTTGTTGGGACCTGCACAAGTCCCCACCTGTCCTTGTAAAAGTAGGTACATTTTAACTCCAGACTCTGGCTACAAAGATAAATAGGTTTGCATTTGAGAGGGTACCTCCTTGTGGCCACTACCAACAGGTTTGGCAGATTTTGACAAGATAATTGGTCTAATTCCATGCCACCTAATTAGGTTCCTTAACAACTGATCTATTCATTCCAGATTCTCGGTGAGGGTCTCATTCTGCTGGACAAACATTGTCTCTCTGTCTTCCTGCCCCTCTCCCTGCTTGTTGGTGAAGATGCAGTCCTAAGCAGCTCTCTCTGGCCTCACGCTCCTCAGCTTGGTCTCTGGGGTGAGTTTGGTCTGCCTTCTCTTCTATCCGTTGTCCCCTCTGAATTGCTGGCTCAGCGTGGTGGCTAGTCTCCCAGATGGTGAAGCTTTGCTGCCCTCTTCTGGTTTGAATGTTAAACAAATATTTGCTTAATGAATCCTGGAAATGTATTATAATTCCAAATGATGGTATCATGAAGGACACTTGGACAAAGTCAAAGGGGGGTAAGATCGAGGGTGGGAGATGGAGATGGCTGGGGTGAGGGGAAAATGGAGACAACTGTACTTGAACAACAACAATAAAAACGAGAGAGGAGAAAAAAAAACCCAACTGACAGTAACCAGAGGGGAGAGGGCATGGGGATAGTGGAGGAAAGAAAGGGAAGGGTCATCAAATAACATTGTCTAAAGGACCCAGAGACAAAGCCAAAGGGGGAAAGGATTGAGGATGGTAAGTGGGGGTGGGTGGGGTGGGAGAAACTGGTGGCAGGAAAATGGAGACAACTGTACTTCAGCAGCAATAAAAAAGATATTAAAAAATAAAAAACTAAATGATGGTATGATGGTAATAAAAAGCTATAAAATTAAAAAAAAATTAAATTCTATTTACTGAGCACTTTCTGTGTACAAGAGGTATTAAGCATTAGAGATATACAGTGAGTAAACAGATCAAAATCTGTACCTCTTTTGTTGATTATGTTCTAGTTAAAGGTGAGATCATATGGTATTTGTCCCTCACCTCCTGGCTTATTTCACTTAGCATAATGCTCTCCAGTTCCATCCATGCCATTGCAAAGGGTATAAGCTCCTTCTTTCTCTCTGCTGCATAGAATTCCATTGTGTAAATGTACCATAATTTTTTGATCCACTCATTTGCTGATGGAACATAATCAACAAAAGAAAAAAGCAAACAAAATATAACCAGAAACACTGAAATTAAGAACATTGTAACAATAGCCACAGGGGAGTGGGGAGGGGATAGTGAGGAGAGGGGTCTATAGGAGCTACTATAAAGGACATAAGGACAAAATCAAGGGGGAGGGTAGAGGTGGGGGAGGGAGGTGGGACTGGCTGGGGTGGGGTAGAGGGAAGGGGAGAAAATGCAGACAATTGTAACTGAATAAAAATAAATTAATTAATTAATTTAAAAAAACAACAAAACCCCCCAAAATCTGTACCTCCTGGGACCCTGAGGGGGAGACTTACAAGAAACATGCCAGCAAGTGAAATATGTGGTAAATCAGGACTTATGTAAAAAGAAACAAAGCTGAGAAGGGACATAGAAGGTGGGGCATTTACATTTTAGATAAAGCCAGAGAATGTGCCTCTGAGACCTCAAGGACACCTTGGCAAAGAGAACAATAAACACTGAAGCACAGGCTGGTTGGTATGTTTGAAGAACCTCAAGGAGGCCACTGTGGCTGAAACACTGGAGCCGAGTGACTAACGGGGAGCAGTGGGATGCAGTGAGTGCGGCAGGGCAGGTGGGGACAGATTACACGGGGCTTTGTAGGCAATTTTATGTGTATACATACACACAGGCACACATACACACACGTGTGTATATCACTTTGAACCAGACTGGGAGCTGCTGGAGAACACTGAATTGAGGGGGGACATAGCATGGCACCATGACATGGCATGTTAAAATAGACCACTGGGATTATACAGTAAACAAGCTGTGGTGGCAAAGGACAAGCAGGGAGACTAGCTAGGAGGCCAGGAGTAACTATTACGTGGACCAGCATGACAGAATGAGATACGAGAGTGAGAAATGGGCAAGATCCGAGTGTATTTCGAAGGTAGAGACTTTGCTGACAGGTTGAATGAGGGTGTGAAAGAGGATTACTGGATGACTGAGCAAACAGACAGCGGTTGTTGCCATTCACTGAGCCAGAGGGACAGTGAAGGGGGAAGGGCAGGTTGGAGGGACAAAGGTGGAGAGCAGAACAGGAGTTGTTGGAAATGCTTTGTTTGCGATGCCTATTGGACATGTAACAAATTGGAGATCAGAGGACAAATCTAAAGTGGTGATAAATTTTTTGGTGATGTAGTGTGCAGATGGTATTCAGAGCCACAAGACTAGATGAGATAAAATTAAGAACATTAATTCAATGTGTCAGAAGCTGTTGCTAAAGCTGAATTATCACTTGCAGTATGCACATGGTTTGGACTCCAGTGCTGCAGCTTCACGTGAGGTGTTTTCAATCCATGGCCATTGGACTTGTGATGCGTGATGCAGGTATTCTTTTCTTACTTTTCTCTGTTGAACTGTTGTGACACTATAGCTCATTTAGCTTACTCAGTAGTCATCTTGTCTTCATGTGACATGACCGTACCCTTTATGAATTAATCCTGCCTCTGACTTATTCTCCCCAGTTCATCGCAATTAAAGTATCTGCTCGCAGGAACAGGATTGCGAATGCAAGTGCAAACACTGGCAGTGTTGTGGAGTGCCCGCCACGCCTTCCCTGGTCCCGTGTTCTCTTGTACAACTGCACAACGTCTACATACCCTTTAATACTCAGGTATATGTCACCCCCTCTGGGAAGCCCTTTTCGATGTCTCTGGGCAGTGTCTAGCACTGCTGCTTCTGCGTTTTCATCCTGCCTCCCTTACCTCTCTAAAGCCCTTGTCGTATAATAATCCTTAACATTCATATCCTTTCTACTAGGTAATTCTAATTTTCTAGAGGGCACAACCTGTACTGTAATCATTTTTGTATGCTTGGTGACAGTTAACTGGTATACAGTGAGTGCTCAATAAGTAGTAACTAAGTAAATAATACTATCTGTGCAAAAGAAAATGATGGGCTTTTCATTTTGCTCACTGTTATTTTGAATACATTAAAATGGTATCATTTCAAAAGCTACTTACTATCTAGGTGCCTTCAAATAAAGAAGGACAAGAGCTCTATTTTCTTCCCTGGGCTGTTCAAAGACCTGCCTCAGTTTTTCATCGCGTTTGTTGGACATTCGTTCATTGGCCAGAGAGGATTCTGTCTGAAGAGCTGTAGGACTTCATTCTTCATGGCTGCTCTTTTGTAGGCCTCACGTCCCAGGGCTGTCCGACAGTTCACTCACACCGGGGCTCTCTGGCTCCTCATACTAGCTGGGAATGAGGACCCATTTGGAAGATTAACTGTGTGGTTCCCTAATGCTGGCTGACTCTTTCCAACAAGAAAACTTTAATACAGTTAAAGTTTTGTTCCTATTATCTATTTGTTTTGTGAGTCTTTATGAAAAAAATTCTACACAAACTTTAAAAACATTGAAGAGAAAGCAACATCCTCAGTCATTCCACGAGGACAGCATTTCCTGACACCAATAGCAGAGGAGAAAATACACCCACAGACCCATATCTCTCATGAACATAGATGAAAAATTCTAGTCTTGGCAGGTGTGGTTCAGTGGATTGAGTGCCAGCCTGCGAACCAAAGGGTCCCTGGTTTGATTCCCAGTTGGGGCACATGCCTGGGTTGTGGGCCAGGACCCCAGCAGGGGGCATGCGAGAGAGAACCACACATTGAGGTTTTCTCCCTCTCTTCCCCTCTCTCTAGAAATTAAAAGAAAAAATTCTAAATGAAATTCCAGCAACTTAAGTTCAAAAGTATACAAATCTCAGGAGTGGTTTATTCCAGGAATGCAAATTTGATTTGACATTCTTAAGTCAATGTGATTCACCATATTAACAAACTGAAAGAAAAAAATGATCATCTCAATAAACAAAGACATTTGACAAAATTCAATATCCATTCTTGATTAAAACATTCTCAGCAAATTAGGAACAGAAGGGAACTTGCTCAACCTAATAAAGGCACATGAAAAACACACTGATCTCACACTTAATAATGAATTGCTGAACACTTTCTCCCTAAGATCAGGAAGGAAACAGGATATCTGCTCTCCCTGCTTTTATTCAACATTGTACCGGAGATTCCAGCCAGTATAAGGAAAGCAAAAGAAATAGAAGCAAAGCTGCCTTGATTCACAACATAGTCGTCTATTTAGAAAACCTCATAGAATCTATAAAAAATCTACTAGGATTAATAAGCAAGTTTCTAGAGAGACCAGAAAGTGACAGAATCCCAAGCTTCAGTAAAAGAACTGACTCTAAAATAAGGTTTGGACAGCTCCTCTATTGCCACATTGTCCAAGGTAGGTCTCTAAGTTGGGTAAGCAAAAAACTAGGGAGGGGGTACCCATCCAAAAGCTTACATTATCTCAGTCAAGTTAAAGGCTCAATCATATACTAAGTCTAAAGAGTTTACAAACCCATTCTGTTGGTTAGCATTATAGGGACCACTACAGGGGTTTGAAGTAGTACCCTATGTTATTAAGAAATGCCTACTACCCAGAATGACACACAGTTAGAAGAACATGGGATTTAACCTTACCAAATTTGAGGTCAGATCTCTTCTCTGCAATTAAGAACACCTGGACCTTGGTCACCTTCCTCAACTCCTTTTATTCAATTGCATTTCTTTATTGATAAATTGAAGAAGATAACTCTTACTTCAGGGTTATTGTAAGGAGTCATGGAATATCAGAGCTGAAAGTGCCCTCATGGATCCCTGGTGGAACAACAACTCCCTGTTGATGGGCATGAGGGAACGGGGGTCAGGAGCAGCGCGGTTAGGGTGGGGGCCAAGTCTCCCATCCGTTACATCCTTTCCATGTGGTTCAGGGTAAACTTGGGAAGAGTTGCCTCATGTAGTTACTTTTGGTCCTCTCTTACTAACTTTTTATTTATTTATTTTCTATTACATCTATTTCCAAAACAGGATTTAAAGCAACTTAAACTAAACATGCTTGTTGTCTTTTATTCTGGGTAAGTACAGGTTTTAAGTCAGAATCTAGTAACTCAGTAGAGACGATATCGGCTACATCACTGACACCAGTCATATTTATGCTGCCAAACAAGGGAACACTGCATTTAGATACTCTGAACAATCATGTCTCAGTCCCCATTATTCCCAAAGCACGGCCAGTTCATTATGGGCAGTGAATGTCCTAGCGCTTCTTTGAGCCTACTGTTTTAGAAAATGGTAAATAAAACCAGATGTTCCCTCCACTATCCATCCACTGCGAGCAATGGGGAGCAATCATTCCATTAATTTGCCTGACTCATTCTGCAACATTTGTTTCAGATATCACTCCACCTCGTCTTTTGTTCCCATCAGTCAATGCTTCTTGTTGTGCTTATGAATATTTCATACATCATATCTTTTGCTTCCTGTCAAGGTTTAATAATCCTCTTTCTCCTTTACTGTCCTTTTGACATAGTATTCTCATTAGAGCAAAAGGGTAAGGGTTGAATAGATTTTTTGAGCCAAGTCTAAGATTTATAAAACTTTAAAATTGTCTGCTTTACCAGAACTTGATATTTAAAAAAAAAAATCTGTCTAGGAGTCTAGGAGAGATGCACTAATAAAACAGATATTTATTTGAGGTCAATAACATTTTTGTTTGGGTAGTATACAAAACACCTTTAAATTTGAAAAATTCTTGGATTCTACATGAAATACTTATTTAGTTACCTGAAATGAGTCTTCTAATTTCAACAATTTTAGAAGACTGACAAGAAAACAAGACGAGCAATTTCTTATGAAACCTGAGCAATTTCTTAAGTCACTGATTGAAACCTGAGGGAGCTTATGATATTCCCCTGTTTCGATAAGTGGAAGAAACAGAGCTGTCCTCAGCCATTACCGGATAAACACTTGCCTCTGAACACAAAGGAGCTGCTATCGCTGACAGCTGTGAAAGTTGAGTCAGCTGAATGCTGTGAAATAGGGTCTGGTTATCTGGTAAAACCATTTTTTCCTCCCAAAGAACTTGGCAGCACTTCCTCGTAGCGGTTCTGTCTGCATCAGCAGGGTGTTCCCAGTGAACAGACGCTGTGGTGTCCTTCTTGAGTTATTGCCATCAGACTGCTTTACAGATAAGAAGTTGCTATAAAGTGATACTGGTCATTGGTCATTAATCAAACACTTTCCCGGTGGGGTTTAAGACATAAGGCAGTCTGGCTTCTTCATAAAAATGACTCAGAAGTGAATGATTTTGGAAAGATTCAACTCTGTTTGCATTTGACAGATAAACAAATTAGCCTCCATAATTAGTTGATGAAATAAAAGTGAATTGTCGTAGAATGCATGCCAGGACACATATTATAGTCAAGGTGCAGGGTCTGGTTTGGGTATCTCCTCTGTCTTCAGTATAGGAGAAACCATCCACAGTTCATAACAATTGCTTCCGTTTCCACAGAGCTTCAGGTAGCCCATCAAACATGTAACAATATATATGCTCTGAATCTACCCTTTGTGTTCTAAAGCATTCTGAATTCTGTCCTTTAGAAAAGGACCAGCTGGTCATCATTTTCTTCTTATTTATGTTAAAAATACTAATTGCCACCTCCATTCTCAGCTGAACGGTCCAAATTTATATAACTTTTTCACACAGATTGATTTGCTCACTTATACAAGAAGTGTCCTTTAAGGTCCTCTGCCTATTATTTAATTAAATTAAAACAAGCTGACTTTAGAATATAGAGCATTAGAATGGATTCTAAAACCTACTGAGGGAATCTTAGAATATCAAAATGCTCTTCCCCAAAACAACCACTCCTCCTCCACAAAATGGTATGTCAAGCTAATTTTGATATGATGCTCAAGCTGATATAACCTCAACACTTAAAAACAAACTATCTCGAAATGTTTCATTTGCGAACTCTGATCCTTTGAGATCAAAGTAAACTTCTGTTTACTTTTTTTGTTCTATCACATATAATACAAACTTGCAAATATTTTACTGATCCTTTAAAGTTGAGGTCATAGGCCACATTCTATATTAAGTCTCATCTGACTACCTCAAATGGAAGTAACTTCTACCTTTTCTTCACTTACTACAATGGTGTGCTGGAGACAGTTCAGACTGGCTCATAAGAGCTGAACGTGAGCACGCATCTCTGCCCAGTTTCCCGTTCAGTGAAATCATATTGGTAGACTGACATCAGGTAGAGTGGGGACACTTACACCATTGAAAGTGGCAAACACTGCAAATCAGGACTTTTTTTTCTAGAGGGCCGGTTAAGCATTTATCAGCACACCGCTGTGCGTGTGTGTCTTTGTAGCGGATATAGATAGATGATGGCTAACTAGACATCTAGATGGCTGATAGATAACAGCTGTTCGTGTCCTTACGTCTTACTTCAGTTTGTGGTTTCCTGAGTGTGGATATGCAGAGGGCAGTTGTTATTTTTACTCCTGGATACCCACTCCTTCCTTTCAATTGGTGAACCATTGGTCCCCTATTGAACTCATGGTTATTTGGGTGGGACTTAATTCTCTCTTGGTTCCAGGGGTAGGCGTGAAATTGGCAAATTAGTATATTGGTTCTCTCTAGCCACAGTGATTGCTTAATGATAGTCACATGACATAACTGAGTCAATCAAAGACAGTGAATGGTGGCCCTGAGACTTTAATTGAAACTGCTGGGAAAGTACTCTCTGTTTACCAAGGTCCTAAGTTGATAGACATTACATTTGGAACTTCTGGTGGTCGTTTATCCAATGCGATGGTAGATTGGCCTAAAGAATAAAGTTACCACAGAGAAATGAAGAACCAGCAGAAGAAAAGAGAAGGTTCCCGGTAATAATAAGCTGGATCTGTACTGAAGTTACATGCTCTTTCAGGTATGTGAGCTGAGTTTTTAAATATTAACTAGTTCGAATTGGGTTCTTGTCACTGGCAATCAAAAGAGCCCTGACTAATATGGTAAGTAAAGTATCATATATTAATTATTATAGCCTCGCATTAGCTTAGTGCCCTACATCTTAAGAGGCTCAGTAATTATTCACTGAAGACGGAGTCTGAGTCAAGCACAAACGCAAATCTTCTGTCAGTGTGGGATATCTTTATTTCCTCCTGAAAAGCTTATTAAATCCTTCCGTGGCTGGTTCATATCAGATGGCATTCACTTCAAAAGAAGAAGAAATGTGTTTGTCTTATTGTTTGACCTTTATTTCATCTTTGCTGTTTGACTTTTACTTATTTATTATTTGAAGAAATAATTTCTTCAGATAAATGAGACAGAGTAAGTACTTCTCTCTTGAGCCCTTCGACATAAAGGTTTTATTCTTTAAAATATTCAGTGAAATGTAAAACTCTCCATCATTCAATAAATGAGCTATTTTGAAGTAATTTTTAGGTATAAAAGAGAGTACTAATCTAGAATGATAAACTGCAAGAAAGTAAATTTTTAAAGGTATGACTAATACTATAAATGCCACAAAATAAAGAAAAATATATAATATGTATTATTAACTTCCTAAAATCTCTATGCTTTTTTCTATTTGCATACTTTGATTGCCTCATCATATGACAGCACTTTTGTGATATCACTTTCTACCTAGAGAACAGAATGATTATTTAGTCTTTCCTCTTGCATAATTTTCCTTTTGGAGGTCATCCTCAATAGAACATTATTTCATTATACCAAACACAGCACATGCCAGTGAAGTCCCTGGGGTGGACAAGAGGGAAGACAGTGTTGATGCTACTGCCTCTGTTCTCTTCCTTACTGGGAATGTTGGCACACCAGAGAGAGTCCCAGTGGCAACTGTCCGGCGATGTGTCATGGAAGGCCTCGAGGTCTACTGGAAGAATGGGTTTTAATGCATAGTT
The DNA here is from genome assembly GCF_022682495.2 of Desmodus rotundus. Taxonomy (NCBI): domain Eukaryota; kingdom Metazoa; phylum Chordata; class Mammalia; order Chiroptera; family Phyllostomidae; genus Desmodus; species Desmodus rotundus. The sequence goes on from NC_071387.1 coordinate 173,672,517, forward strand.
ACTGCTTCTGTGTGCAAAAGAGACTATTAATGAGATGAGCTTCAAAGGCAAAAAATGAAGAAACCTGACCTCCCAGCCCTTTGTAAGCTACCAGCTGCCTCTTGATCTGACTTCTGATTCTAGTTCCATTGTTTATTTTACATCTTCCTGTCTCAGACCATCGGCTACCTTTAGTGACCACTATATTGGGCTGTTTGGTCAAACACTTTGTGGGAGATATGTATAGCCCATCTAGAACATAAAATATAATTCCAACTTTCAAGTAACCTAGAGTCAAGTCTTTTCTCAATGACAGAGAGTGGTATCAGATGTGAGGTACCAACAAAATGCCTGATGGAAAATGTTAAGAACCATATGTTTTCACTCATGTGTGGGCTATAAAACGGAAAGCAACTGAAGAACAAGCAAAACCCCCCTAACAAACACAAACTCATAGACACAGACAACAGTATGGTGGTTACCAGAGGGAAAGGGGGTGGGGGAGTAGCAAAGGTTACAGATGATCGAGTATATGGTGGTAGAAGAAGATTTGACTTTGGGTGGTGGGCATACAATGCATTATAAAGATGATGTATCATAGAACTCTACACTTGAAACCTATATAATTTTATTAACCAATGTCACCCCAATAAATTTAATTTTAAAATGCTATGGCAATCCAGTGGGAGGGAGTGTATTCACCTTCAGGACCAAGGTCTTGAAAAAAATAATGGACTTTTAGGCTTTTACTGTTGTCTTTGAATTTCAGATAAAGCCCCCTTTCCCACCCTGAAGTAGAAAATAGACACAAAATACCTAAAAAGAATTAGAAGGAGCTACTAGCCTCCATCTAGGGATTACCAAGGGTTGGCCAAGCTAGAGCTGAGACTCTCTTCAACTCTACCTGATCAAGTGATGAGGAACTCTAGGAAATTTCCTCTTTCCTCACTGTGAGTAAGGGAAAACAGGGTGTTATAAACTAAACTGTGTTCTTCTGAAATTCATATATTGAAGCCCTAACCCCCTTCTGTGACTGTATTTGGCAATAAGGCTTTTAAGAATGTAAAAAATTAATTAAAAAATAAATAAATAAAAATAAAACACATACACACAAAAAAAAACCCCTCACAAATACAAAAAAAAAGAATGTAATTAAGGTTAAATGAGTTTATAAGGGTGGGGCCCTAATCCGAAAAGAGTAGCCTTCTTGTAAGAGGAAAATAGATGCTAAGGATGTGCAAGCATGGAGGAAATGCCATGTGAGGACACAGTGACAAAACAGCGGTCTGTGAGCCAAGGAGAGAGGCCTTAGGAGAAGCCAACCTTTGCCAGAACCTTGATTTTGGACTTCTCGCCTATAGAGCTTTGATAAAATAAATTTCTTTTATTTAAGGCATGCAATCTGTGGTATGTTGTTACAGCAGTCCTGGAAAACTAATATAGAAGGTTTTCTAATTAAGAGGGATCCTAAGAAAACTTCTTGTAGAAATTAGAAATGATTATAAGAAGGTGAGACTGACATCTCATTCCTTAGTATTTGTTGGTGTACATACAATTAGAGACAGCGTGTGAAGTTGGTTTTGATTTTGATTGATGTTTTTAATACCTGAAGTTGAACTGTCCTCACTAAAATAAGAACATACTTGAAATGTCATTAGGGAGCATGGAAGGTAGAGCTCATAGATCATTTATGAAAGAAGAAATTGGTGAAAAGTAGAAGTCTTTCTTGTTCAGATTGTTCAAAAAACAGGTTACTTGTTCAAAACTGGGACCCTGTGCATTACAAATGTCCACGTGTCACTAATCTCATCGAATATGCTCTGACACAGTGCTGGTTTTCTTTTATGGCATTAGTATTTTTTAAGAACTGCTTAGCTTTTGACTCAGAAAATAATCCCCCATAATCATATTTATGGACTAGAAAAGGAATATACTACAACAAATATTGTTTATATTTCCATTTGGCTTTTCCTCTCTAAGACTAGAAAAGGGCAGGATTTTTTTATTTTGATATATTTTACTTTCCGTTTTGATTTTTATTTTATGTTTGGCAGATCAAATCATGGCCTTGGTCTGTCTCTCTCTCCCTCTCTGTATATGCATGTGTGTATGAGAGAGGGAGAAAATATTTAAATATTATAATTCTGTGTATGTGTATGAGAGAAGGAGAGGAGTGGAGGGAGGTCGGGGGGAGAGAGAGAGAGAGGACATGATAATTCTCTATACTTCAAAATAAACATTTTTGGACCAATGTAAATATTTAATGGATTATATGGATGGCTCAGAAGAGGGAGTAAATTGTCTGTTTATTCTTGGCTCAGATATTGCACAATTTCAATTAATGGTGATTGAATTTACAAGCTGTAAACATTGTAATAACAAAACTGCCAGCAGTAAGTGACTTGGGTATTTCAGTGCATTTGCCAGCAGACATCATACCACCTGCCAATTCTATTGGCATATTTAGTTGGCATCTCATTTAACTAGTTCTTATGAGTCTTAGTGTGAGAATATGAGCTATGAGTTTTTCTTATGAGTTCTTCTCTTTTAGTGAGTAAGAAACTTAGATTGTTTGAAGTACCAGCATAGCACTAAAATATTCAGAGAAAGAAAATCAGAATCCAAGTAAAGGAAATAAGAAATAAATTTATAATAATTATGTGAGGGGAATGATCAAAAGTCAGAGAATAGCTAAATACCAACTAATATGTGGTCAATGAAGGCGACTCACTATGGGCATTCCGAAGCATATAACGGAAAGTCATACTTTTTTGTTTGACAGCATTTATCTTGTTAGTGTCCATGTAATCCTTAATTGAGCTTGATTTCAATACATTTACAAATACTCATTCAGTCTATATTTATCTCACACTAATATATGTAGCCAGCGATCATAACAACTGAACAGAAGGCAAATACAGATAGTATCCCACACGTGGACATCAATCTCATGAAAAGAATTCACACCGCAGCATAAACTACCATCTGTTTGGGAAATGCTAGGCAGTGAACTGATCCACTTGCTTGATAATCATAAACTTTATTTACCTATCCACTAACCTTAGGGTGGTAGGGACTTCCTTCCAGAGTCCTTCCCAGTCTAATTGTGGTAGGCCAGAAAATGAAACCCCCCCTCCAGAAAAATTAATGTCAAATCCTTGGAACCTGAAAATGTCACCTTATTTGAAAAAGGGTCTTTGCAGATATATTCAAGTTAAGAATCTTGAGATGAGGAGATAATCTTAAATATTCCAGGTAGAAAGAAACAGGCATACAGAGAAGACCCACATATATTGAAGGTAACATGAAGATGGGAACAGAGACAGGAGAGATGTAGCCACAAGCCAAGGAAGCCAAGGAATGTCAAGCACCAGCAGAAGTTGGAAGAGTCATGGAATGATTCTCTTGGTCCAAAAATATTAAATGGAAAATTCTAGAAATAAACAGCTCATAAGTTTTAAATTGAAAAAAAAAAGAGACATTTTTGAGGGAGACCGTCCCTATTGATAGGCACCTTGATTTCAGACTTATGACCTCCAGAACAGTGAGAGAGTACATTTCTACTGTTTTCAGCCACCAGGTTTGTGGTGATTTGTGATGGCAGCCATAGGGAACTGATATTCCAACCAATATGCGCGCGCACACACACACACACACACACACTTTTACACTCTGTTTGGACCAATACTATTTGTATTAGTTCAATTTACTCTTAACCTCAAAGATATTTGGACCTACTGTATGTTTTCCTAAAAGCTACCATTGAAAAGCTCAAGCTCAGCTTGAGGGGAGTAAAATAAATGATGTTTTACATGATCCGGTTCCATTTAAAATAGTGTTCTGGTTATCTCGCACTGTTTAACAAATCACCCCAAACTTCAGCTTGAAATAAATGTATTGCTTTCTCTCCTGGTTCTGTGGATGGACTGAGCTCAGCTGGGTGGTTCCTACTTTGGGGCTCTCATATTAATAGAAATCACAGGACTGCAAGGGCATGGGTGATCTGAAAGTTATACTTGGCTGGATACTTCAGATGATGCACTGTCATGGTGACAGTTATGGCCCCGGGGGCACCTCCACTTGGCCTCTCTTTGTAGCCTGGGCTTCTCATAGGATGGCAGCCAGGTTCCCTGAGTGAGCGCTCCAAAAGAAACTTTTCCAAGAAACAAAAAGTAGAAGTGCCATGCAAGACTATGCCTTCATAGTGTCACTCTGCAATATTTTATTAGTCAAAAAGTGTAAGTCACACCCAGATTCAGGGGTTAGAGAAGTCAACTCTACTTTTTGATGAGGGAATATCAAGGGCACATTGCAGAGGAGCATGTGAGATGTGAGATATTTTTGTAGCCATTTTTTTGAAAATACAGTCTGCTATGCATAGTAATCAGGTTCATGAATAATACAAGTTTAGCAAAATGATTTGTGCTTGAGTAAAAAGGATTAAAATGCAAAGGCACTTTGAGAGATAAGCTCCTACCAGAATGACTTCTCATTTAATGCAGCATTTGCCTGGCAGCCACAATTATAACATCTCTCCATCTCTCCCAACTTTCCACTAACAAAAAAGGTAGCCCTGGCTGGTGTGTCTCAGTGGATTAAGTGCCAGCCTGTGAACCTAAGGGTCACCGGGTCCACTCCCAGTCAGGGCACATGCCTGGTTGCAGGCCAGGTCTCTCGTTGGGGCGTGTGAGAGGCAACCAATCGATGTTTCTTTCCTTCTCTTTCTCCCTTCCTTCCCCTCTCTCTAAAAATAAATAAATAAAAACAGTTTTTAAAAAATAAAAAAGGGTAAATGCATATCACCTCCAAAAACAGACCAATGAGCATTATGATATTAAGAGTTCTGTTCCTTTTCATGGCACATCTGGGCTCCGGTTCATGAAACAGAGTACATCTTGAAGAAAAACCCTTCTGACCATTACTCTGCTCCTGGACCCAGAACCCCAGGGTCTGAATCAGCCTGCCTCCTTGTCCCACCCCCAACTTTCAAATATTATTCCTCCCTATCAAGTTACTACTACCATCTAAGATATTTCCACCAGCAAATAACTGGGCAAGAATCGAGGAGGGGAAGTAGTTCAGAACTACTGTGGTGCGGCGCAGCCTCCGGGCAGTGTGATACTAAAAAGTAAGTGCTGTGGGCGAGAGTATGACAGGAGGGGCTTGCTCTGGAGTCGAAGTTCAGAGTAACACACTTCCAGGCAGTGCGGGTAGGCAATGATGCTGCTTCAGGAGAGCAGAGGTGAAGCTCTGCACATTATTCTGCCCTCCAGCTATATATCTGAGGAGAGAAATGAAACACCACCTGAGTAGTCAGACAGCAGGTCACACTGAAGGTCTATGAACAAGCATTACTTCTAAACAGAGCTTGTCTTGCTCAAACAGAGCAACGGGGTCCTAAGAATCACCACTAAACTGATCTATGACAAAGTAGAGAAAGACCTTTCAAGGAGTTGTGGATGTTCCCATCAGAGTGCCAAAATATACAACTACTGTGACATGGGAATAGGAAGAGGAAGAAAAGACAGTGATTCAAGGAGACATAGACAAGATTAAAAATATGGCAAGAAAACTATTTTCTTGTTTTATCCTTCCTAAAATTTCTAGGCTACATGAAAAAGTTAAGTATACATTCCTTTGGGACAAACCAATGTTTTAAACTTAAGAAAAAAAAATAGAATACTAAGACACAAGATAAAAATAATTTCTGGGACTAATAATGGTATAAAAGGATCAATGACCTTGGATAATTTTAAGTAGTTTAAGTAGGGAACTGGGTGAAAAAGGTAAAAAAGAAGAAGTACAAATCAGCAGTTACAAATATAGTCACAGGGCTGTAAAGTACAGCATAGGGAATATGCCCAGAAGATTTTTAAAAGGAACTATGACCCACCAAGAACACTTAGTGATCCCTAGGACATGATTAGCTTTAGAAATGTATACCTTGAGCCTACGCTCACTCTAATATTCCTGTAAAACACCCGAGAAGAGGAACAATATAATCGAAGCTGATTGTTGCAATGATGTCGGGGAGAAATGCGCAGATTATTACAGGAAGTTCCACACACTTGCAGCTGGCGCGGAAAATCACAGTACTCTTCCCTCTTAGACTCTGATGACAGCAGGAGCCGCCTCAGTGCTTTCCAGTTGAAAGCACGTTTGTGAACTAAATCAATAAGGCATGACAGAAAAGTAAGTACATTTTCATTACACACATTCATAACAATAATATAGGATATATGGCCCTGATTTAGCATTTTCTACAGGGGTATACATTGCAGAGGTTTCAGAAAAACAGGTTGATGCACTACAACTAAAGGCAAGATTATCTACAGTACCAGAAATCAGAAAACATAAAAACAATTTATAGATCCAGAAAATGGTTATACTTCTGGCACCAGTGCCTATTCACTGTTCTTTAATCTTCATTCCACTTGTCTAGGTGAGCATTTGCATTTGAAATCCTGTCATGCCTTGTGGTTGTATTTCCCATCCTGATTCTTCGTCTCCAAATGATGGGTCACCCAGATGGCTCTTCTGGCATTGTTTGTTACACACTATCAACTCCTCATTCGCAGCAATTATTATTTAAGAACTCTCTAATCACTAACCAATCCCTTTTGCTATGTCCCTTTTTCTTGTTACCATAACAACAGAAGTGCTGGTCAAAAATTCATCATCTGATCTTTCTATAAGCCAGACAGCGGCCTTTCAGAAATACCAGTACAGTTTAAATGAGTTTTTAAAGGGACAAAAACAGATGATTTTCAGCTAGAATGTTTATAGAATAAGTCACAGACCTAGAGTTGGAAAGGGCCTTAGATTTTATTTACTTCTTCCTACCTAATTCAGAAAATCATTTGGATTGTTCCATTTGCAGGCAGCCATCTAACCTAATCCTGGAAACTTCCTGTGATAGGACATCTTCTGTTTCGGGGACAGCCCATTCATTGTTGACAGCTTTAATGATTACCAAGTTCTTTCTTGAGTTGATTATAAGTATGCTTCCCAGTAACTTCTATATGTTAAATCTTATGTCAAGTGAGAGTTCACAAAATAAACTGGATTCACTTTTAATTTGTCAGACATTTAAATATTTGAATACAGGTATTATTGAAGTGGCCATCTCTATTTCTGCCTGCCCAGGATCCACTTCTGTTCTTTCTCATGAAAATCAATTTCCTAATGGCAAATTATCTTCATCCTGGTCTCCAGTGCTGTGTTTTACCATGGGATGAAATCTTTCCTTCCCCACCCCCTAGGATGTGCATATAAATATTCAGCATATTCCATCCACCTGGCCACAGTGATTATTTCAGTCCTAGGCTAGTGATTCAAACTAGTTCAGTGCATTCTGTACCAGGACTTCTATGGGGAATACTAGAAAAGAGAAGCTCTCCATCTTCTGGAGTTGCTACGATGCTAGAAGATGAGCTTAGAGCATGAGGGGGGAGCCTACCTGAAAAAGAGTTTAACCTAAAAAAAGCAGAACTTTGAGGTAGAATAAAACAGATATCTGACCACATTGTTAGATCACCAGGAGCTAGCTGTTAGCTATCTTACTGGCACTTGTTTTACTTACTCTCAGCCACATGAACCAAACAATTATGCTTAAGCCAGTGCAAGTTCAGTGTCTGTTAATTGCCCCTAAAGAGTCTTGAATAATATTATACAAACATGTTTTTGTGAGTCTTCTTTTCTTGGCTATAAAATTCTATGGCTTGATTCTCAGGCCTTTTCCTCTCTGTCATACTATGCTACACGTGCTCTTAAGAGCTACGTGTGCTCTTAATTGCCAATATCTCCTTGAAAATCAACATACACAGATCTGAACATAGTACTCTAGGTGGGAACCGAATGCACTAGTATGGAATACAGTCAAACATTTCCCTTCCTTGTTTATGCTTCTCTGTCCTAAACTTTCACTGACAGAGGCCTAGATTGCCTTAAACCCCTCCCCTCCTTTTTCCTACAGTTTGCCATATCTTTGGCTTATGCACCAGCTGAATTTCTTAGGCCTTTCACCCAAAGTTTTACTAGGCAATGCCTCACCTTTTCATCTCTTCACTTTTACTCCCAGCCCTTCCCCAAGCTACACAGATGTATATCCACATGTCTGGTCTGTGCAATAGTTTTGAATTTTGAGCTTGAGGAAGCAACTGAGTCTCTCAGAGCTTCAGTTTGCTTTGCTGTAAAATTGCGTGGTATTGCTTAGGATGCTTTTGATTGCAGATATGAGAAATATAATCAATAAGAATATATTATTCATCACAAGAAATATAGACATAAGAGAATTTTAGTTTGGTAAATATGGTGGCTAAATGTCTTTGAGTCTCCTTCCACCTTCCCATTTTGCTGCATTCACTGTGTTCTCCTCAGGCTAATTCCCTTCATAGCTTCAAGAAGGCTGCCACAGTCCCGTGCAGCACAGTTGGGCGTGAAAATGTCCAATGGCAAAAGAGGGACTCTTCTACCCAAAAAGTCCTTTTTAAGAAAAAAAAAAAGTTCCTTAAAGCCCCTCAGATTTTCCCTCACATCTCATTGACCAGACTTCTATCATAAGAGTGTTTAAAGCGGTCCCTGGCAATGGGTGTAGGATGATCAGACTGACTTAGCTTGGTGGTCTCAAGCTAGCTATGTGTCAGAATTACCTGGAAACCTCATTAAAACACAGATTTCTGGCCTCCACCTCTAGAGGTTCTGATTCAGTAGGTCTGATGTGGGGCCCAGCAATTTCCTTTTCTAACAAATTTGTGGGAGACACTGACGTTGTTGATAGAAACCACATTGATTGCCACTAGCTTAGACAAACCTGATGTCCCCCAGGACAAGAGTTGAGGTTGGAGGTTGGGGCCCACATGGGGCAGGTAGTTTCCCTCAGGGTTTTGTTACTGAGGAAGGAAAGGTAGGTAATCACAAATGTCCTGCAATGGGAGCTACTACTAACAAACTTGAAGGGTCATCCTGTGAGTTAGAGATAATGCATATAAATTGCCCACCACTGTACATTCAATAGGTGTAACTCTTAATATTATTGTTATTCTTGATTCTGTCATACATAGCCATTTATGGAGTCTTTCCATTTTACTTGAAAATTTGGTAAGTGTATATGCTTTTCCAACTTTATTCAGGTCATGATAATACATTGAACAGGCTAGGTACAGATAGAGAAAATTTGATAAGTGTATATGCTTTTCCAACCTTAGTTAGGTTGTTGATAATACATTGAACAGGCTAGGTACAGATAGAGAATCCTGAAAACTATAGTGGAGATTTCCATGATCACTGACATCAGCCCACTAATCCAAAAGCTACGACTTGGTTCTGCAGTGAATTCACTTCATTGAACTGTCATTTAGCCTTATTTTCCCACATTATCCAAAGGCTGTCTCAAGAGACCATAAAATAATTGGTTTCAAATTGGTCTATACATCTCTCTAGAAAAAAATATGGAGTAAACGATATGTTCTGGCATTTAATTAATACTGTTATCTAACAGTTTTGTAGTGCTTTACTCTGCATCAGATACTGTTCAGACTATTTTACTTGGGTGGTTACTATTATTATCCTTATTTCACAGAAGAGGAAACTGAGGCACAAAGTAGTTACACGGCTTGCTCAGGGCCTTGCAGCCAGTAAGTGGAGGTGATGAGATTTTCATTTTCTCTAATGGAATCTCTGCTAATAGACACCATTGCACATGAATAGTACAGTCACAAGCAATGATCCTGATGATAATCCAGCAGTACAGCCAGTACCCAAAATGCTCTCTCTCACACACACTCTGGTTTTCTTCATTACAGCTTTTAAATGCAGCACATGTGAGTAAGTTTTAGCTCTTTGAAAATGGTTCAACAAGCCAAGATGCATAGCAGCTTTATTTATCAGTGTTTAGTGAACCACTGTACCAAATAAGGTCATCACAGATAAGAGAGCTGTTATATATGGAAAGTGTATTTTAATATTGCATTATCTGGTTATTTTACTAAACATTTAGAGTAGAAATACCTGCAAATGTTTGCAACAACTTTTGCAGTCTCAAAATAGATTGTAATTGGGGCAAAATAGCAATGATAGCAACTGTGAGAATAGGAATTGGCATTGAACTAATTAAATCAAATACCTAAACAGTCATGATTTTGTCCTATTTGTTATAAACAAGTGGGTTCTAATGACTAATCTTTAAGTGACTAAAAATACCAAATACATAAAAAGCTCATTATTTGATGTTAGGGAGAGTCTTCAATGTATCTTGGGTCCCTTAGCTCTTTTTGGATGACTTTTCCGTGTTTGGCTGCTAATTGAACTTATTTTGTGTCTTGATCACTGGTTTGTTCTTTGAAACTTGGCTGAGAGCCTTGCATCCTCAGGGAGAAAACGAGTCAGCACTCTGTGAACTCCCCAAATGTACCTGGCCATGAATTTCAGCAAATCTAGGGCAGCTTGGTGGTGGGGTTAGGCTTGGCTGTCATTTCTGTTTCTCTGTCACAATGTGTTAGGTCTGTTGCACCAGCAGGTGTCATACTGGGCTGCACTTTCCCACAGAAATACATTGGATGAAAATTCAGAACCATTTTCTGTTCTATAAACTCTGTTCTGAAAATAGAACGCTAGCCCCTAGCATTCCACCTTACAGAAGCAGCAAGTTGTACTATCTTAATTATGAATGCATCAAATACAAAGACCGTTCACTCCTCCCAGGTCTCTCACGGAAAGTGCACACAGTATTGGGGTTGTTCATCTAGGTAGCTAGTCTGGCTTTTTAAAAGGGGTCAAAGGACATGGTTTTTAATGCCTTCCTTCGCTGTGCTGGGCAGAGGGTGCCTTCTCAAAGGGAGTGTGCGTTTGACTCAGTGGTCAGTCTTGAGCGTACCTCAGAATCACTGGGAGGGCTGGTTACGCCAGGGATTGCTGGCTCCCACACCCCAGAGTTGCTGAATTTACATTTCTGACAAGTTTCCAGCTAATTGTGGGAATAGGTTCTATAAGCCACTGCTTTAACTTAAGATGTTGTTTTTACCTGGCAGACTTACCCAGTTGGACATATTAGATTTGCCCTGTTTCCTCTGTCTCTATTTTCAACTGCCTAGTACTTGCAGCTTTGGGGAGTAGCTCACATTAGGAAGCCTTCTTCAAATAAGTACGTGGGGGTAGTCACTAAACTGGCTGACATGGAGGTACCAAGGTCTCCTGGACGCAAGGCGGGGAGCTCTGTTGTGTTGTTTACAGCCTAAAGCTGTGCTGTCCAATACAGGTCTAGCCACATGTGGCTACTGAGCCCTTGAAACATGGCTAGTTGTAACTGAGATGTGCTGAAAGTATAAAACACACTCTGGTTTTGAAGATTCATTGGGGAAAATGTAAAATGTCTCATTATTTTTAAAATACTGATTACATGTTGAAATGACAATATTGTATCTATTTTGGGTTAGATAAGATATATTAATATGATTTCTCCTGTTTTAATTTACACCTGTGTCTTACATTATATTTCTATTAATCCACACTGGTGTAAAGCCTCCACCACTGCATGGGTCAGGCCAAGGTTAGATTCTACTTGAGATCATACATATCTCCAGAAGAAATCAAAGTTGGATGGATGACTAGAAGAAGGCTGAGGCCACCAACCAATGAAAAGCCATGATCCCTTAGCCAATCTCTGTCTCTGAATCAGTTCTTATACCCAGAATCCATCAACTAAAGAGGAGGCTGGGTCCCCATGAGGAAGGATTCTGCAACAGTAAGGCAAGAGTATACAGCAGTGTATACTCTTTTCCCCAAATGCTTTTGCAGCCCACAACTTTTAAAGGCTGGTGGATACAGGGTCTAAGTTGACACTGACACCAGGGAATTCAAAGCACCATCACTGACTTCCTGTTAGAGTAGGGGCATATCAAGGTCCAATAAAAAACAGAGCCGTAACCCACATCCATCCCACAGTGAGTCTGTTACGTGCATGGACCCACCTGGCAGTCATGTCTCCAGTTCCTAATATATATTCATAATGGAACTCTCACATTTGTTCTCTGACCCATTGAATCCAAACTATTTTAGCAGAAAAGGCCAAAGAGAAGCCCTTCAGATGTCTTTTCCCTTCTGCTAATATAGTAAGTCAAATAATAATTCAGCCTAGGAAAAATTACAGAGATTAGCACCACACTCAAAGACTTAAAAAATACAAGGTTGTTGATCTCAGTCCTATTTCCATTCAATTTACAGGTCTGACACTTGAAAAAACTGGATGGATATGTCAGTGGGTTACCACACACCTAACCAAGTAGTAGTCCCAACTGAAGTCTCTGGTGCATAGTTTGTAGCTCTCGATCTTTGTGAATTCATTCTTTCCATACCTTCCAGGAAGAATAAGAAGTGATTCATCTTTACATTGAAAAGTATACCTCACAGTCTGTCTCCAGGTCAATATTAACTTCTCCACATGCTGTACAATATAATCAGAAGGAAACGGGGCAGTGTGGACATTACTTACACCCAATATGTTGCTGGCAATATTTTAAAGAGATCTGATAAGCAAGATGCTCAGAGTACCTTGGTAAAACACATGTACACCAGAGGTTGGGAGAAAAGTCCCACAAAAATTCAGTGGTCTGCCAAATTACTGAAGATGTCATGGGTCCAGGGAGCTTAAGTATGCCAAGATATCCTTTTCAAGTAAAGGACAAGATGTTTTATCCTGTACTTCCTACTATTAAGAATGAGGCAAAATGGTTGGTTATCATCTTGGCAATGATGCTATGGCCATTTATTGGGTGAGGTGAACTTCTGCTAGTTTTGAGTGGGGGCCAGAGCAAGAAAAGACTCTAGCAGGCTCAGGATGCAGTACAAGCAGCTCTGCCACTTGAGTCATAAGGGCAATGTTATTAGAGGTATCCATGGTAGAAAAAGAGGCCACTAGAAAGTCCCAGTAGATGAGTTTAAAGCAAACCCCAGAATTCTGAAACAAGTCTATTCAATTCCTGCAAAGAACTGTACACTGTTCATAACATAGCTCTTACAATGCCCTTGGGACTTGGGAGAGACTGAGCATCTGAGCACGGGACATCAAGTGAGCATATATCCAGAGCTGCCCTTCAAGAGCTGACAAATCCTCCCATTCGTAAGGTTAGTAAGATTGTAAGATCCACTCTAAGATCAGCAATGCACTGTAAGATGGTCGGACCCACTGTAAGATGGAAGTAGTCCTTTGGAGAGTCTTGAGCAAGTCTACAGTCATAATGAAGCTGCATGAATTGGTGGTGCACAACCCTTGTGACCCACCATTGTTGCTCAGGCACTTATCCCTTAGCTCACAGCAATGGGTTCAAGGTGGACAGTGCCAAAGGCCGGTGGTCGGGAGAGAGAAAAAAACAACAATAGAGTTTTGTTCATGAATTGGTTGACTTGCTATGGTGGTACAAGCACAAAAATAGACTGATTTTAAACTATAGCGTGGATGCATCAGAAACACCGTGGTGAATGAGAAATGCCCCCAAAGAGCAGAGTTTCAGTTAGTACACCCTATTATCTTTGTGTGGAAATAGAAGAGGCCCAAGGTAGGATAATCATGCCATGGCCAATGACTTAGCAGGTAGGTCAGGGGCCTGGCATGAGTAAGATTGAAAGATTAGGGTCAAGGAAATAAAGAGAAGGGCCACATGGACAGACCTGTAGGAGTGAGCACAATATGTGAAAAACTTTTTTTAAAGATTTTATTTATTTATTTTTTAGAGAGGAGAGGGGAGAGAGAAAGAGAGAAACATCAACGTGTGTTGCCTCTCATGCGCCCCCCACTGGGGACCTGGCCCGCAACCCAGGCACGTGCCCTGACTGGGAATCGAACCGGCGACCCTTTGGTTCACAGGCTGGTGCTCAACCGCTGAGCCACACCAGCCAGGGCAATATGTGAAAAATTTTATATGCATACCAGGGAGTATCCATTCCAGAAGAGGCACTAAAAATACCTGTACACATAGTAGTGTAGAAAGATGGGTTTCTCTTTGAAAACTGAAGGGATTACGCAGGCAATGCCTAAACTATTTTGACAGTTCTTCTGATTTAAGGAGTACAGCGGAGGAAAACAAAAATACTTGGTGCAGTGGTAAGGATGTAGAGACAAGAAAACAGATTTTTACCTGTTTTTTATTATTTTTGTGTATTTTATTATTTTAGGTACAAAATTGGAGTGAGACTGAAAATTTTCTAACAAGTTTTCCATCTTTAAGACAGAAGACCTTAAGAGGTATACTGGATAAGTTTTCTGGCTTCCAAGTTCTTAGGGTACTTTAAAAATATGATAATATTTTTCAAACTTTTGTTTGTTTGTTATTTGAACCATGTCGGAAAGGGGATTTAGCAATCTTGTATTATAATCCTTACTAACCCCTATATTTTTTGAACTTGGGAAAGAACCCCAGAGACCTGAATTAGTCTTCATTGAATGAAGTAGGCAGAAAATGGCCCGTCCAAAAATGTCCATGTCCTAACCCCAGACCCTGTATGTATGTTATCTTACATGGCAAAAGGGACTTTGAAATGTGATTAAGGTTAAAGGTCTTATAAAATGGGAAAAATAGCCTGGATAACCCAGGTGGGCCCACTCTAATAAAAAGGACATTAAAAGCAAAGAATGTTTCCCAGCTGTGGTCAGAGAGCCAGTAGAATAAGGAGTGGGGATCAGAGGTGTGAAATGGCAAAGTCTCTATTGCTGGCTCTGAAGATGAAGGAGGGGACCATGAGCCAAGGATTGTAGGTGGCCTCTAGAAGCCAGGAATGGTCTTCAGCTGACAGTAAGAGCACGGGGATCTCAGGGGCACAAGGAACTGAACTCTGCCAACAACCTGCATGAGTAAGAAACCAGATCTTGCCTTTGACTTCCTAGCAAGGAATGCCACTCTGGCAACACCTTGATTTTAGCCCGTGAGACTGTTGGACTTGTGACCTACAGAAAAGCAAAATAATAAGTTTGTATTGTTTAGACCATGAAAGTTGTGGTCATTTGTTTCTGTAATTCACAGGTAACTAATACATTGGACTTCCCTGGCCTTTATCACCTCATCTGCAAAGTAGGGATAATAACACATTCCTTTCCTACCAAGGACAAAATAAGACCTACATGGGAGAGGGTTTGGGACCTACAAAACTAAAATGCCATGCAGAAAATAGTTTCTATTAAATTTAGAACCAGTTAATATGGTAGTCTCAGGGGAGGTCTTGTTGCAAATATCCAATTACATTGATTGTTTTTAATGCTTGCAAGTGCAATGAAGTAAAGGAAATAAATTACTTCAAATTCTGTTCTGGTACATTAGCATTCGATGACATCTAAGCCTAACGAGGTCATGAGAGTCAGCATAGAAAGCCCTGCTAGTGAAGATTACATACATGTCATGACAGGAATCGGAGACAGAAGTACAAAACCATTGCTATTTTAATATAACCCTTGTTCTGACAGAATGAAAAGTTAATTAACATATGCTACCTAAAAACCAAACACTGGAGATTCCATCTTCAGTTTTGTTTATTGAGTTTGATTTGATTGTGCTAATTCTCAGGTTCTTATAGCTACTTTGGTATTATCAGGCTCTTGGCCCTGATTTCTTAGTAAGCTAAGTAATGAAACATACCTGCTTATTTATTTTGGAAGGGACCACAGAACTTACCTAGGTAGGTGGATGGGTCACCTCTTTCCTTTTTGGGATAATCACTTCCAGAGAAACTTTTAAAATTTAGGCCAATTTGTTCTAATTTATTTTTTTTAAAGGACAATCAGACCTAGGTGGCTGAGCAGCTTAGTCATGGAATATTTATTGCAAGGAAGCTATTCAAACTGGTTTCAGCGAAGGGAGATTAATTCTAAGGATTCCACAGGCAGCCTCAAGGGTATAAAAACTGAAATGCAGGTAGGCTTGTGAAACCAGGAATGAGGAAACCAGGAACCATGGCTTCTTCACCCACCTTTTACAGAGATTTTGGTCTTTTGTGTCTAAATCTGCTCCACTTTCCTGCAGGTATCTTTTCTCTGCTCAGTTAGCATGCATATATCTAAAAGTGACTATCTCTGCATAGGTCTAAAAGTGACTATCTCAAAAGGGAACCCTCGTGCACTGCTGGTGGGAATGCAGACTGGTGCAGCCACTGTGGAAAACAGTATGCAGGGTCCTCACTTCTAGGTATATATCTGGAGAAATAAAAAAGCCCCACTAATTTGAAAGAATATATGCACCTCTATGTTTATGGCAGTGTTATTAACAATAGCCAAGGTATGGAAGCAACCCAAATGCCCATCAATAGATAAGTGAATAAAAAAGTTGTGGTACATATATACAATGG
The DNA here is from genome assembly GCF_022682495.2 of Desmodus rotundus. Classification (NCBI taxonomy): domain Eukaryota; kingdom Metazoa; phylum Chordata; class Mammalia; order Chiroptera; family Phyllostomidae; genus Desmodus; species Desmodus rotundus. Next base: position 173,688,822 of record NC_071387.1, read on the forward strand.
AATATTACTCAGTCATAAAAAGAATGAAATCTTACCATTTGCAATAGTATGGAAGGACCTAGAGGGTATTGTGCTAAGTGAAATTAGGCAGAGAAAGACAAATACCATATTTGGAATCTAAAGAACAAACAAAATGGAAACAGACCCACAGACACAGAGAATAATGGTTGCCAGAGAAGGGGTGGGGGTTGGGGTATTGGGTGAAAAAGGTGAAGGGATAAGAAGTACAAACTGGTACTTACTAAACAGTCATGGGATATAAAGCACAGTGTAGGAAATATAGTAAATATTATTGTAATAACTCTGTGTAGTGCCAGGTAGTTACTGGAAATAGCAGGGGGATACTTTATAAAGTATATGATTGTCTAACAACCCTGCTGCACACCTGAAACTAATTCAAAATAATATTGAATGTAAATATAGTTTTAAAATATTTGGTTTTGGGTAAAAAAATGACTCTCTCTGGCCAGTCTCTATGTACACTGAACTCAATTGCACATATCACTCCCCCAGCCCCATAGCACTTCTTAGTTTGAATTAAATTACAGTAAAGAATATGATTGATCACTAGCTGGTTAAGGGATTCGGTACTTTAAGTCTTATGCATACTCCTAGTTTAGTGAGCTGTTGTGTTGAAGTCACAAGGTACAAATTTGGCTGCAGTGGTCTATAGCTTCTCATAGGCAGTTTGCAGGTAAGAGGCTATGGGGAGGAGTGCATCTCAACACATGCCTCTTGTATTTAGTCACACATAAAGCTTTAGTTCCTTGTACCTGAAGAATGAGTTAATTTCCCGTTAGGTTTATGTCCTTGACCAAGGTTTTTCACTGCAGACATACCTCCTTTTATTGCACTTTGTTTTACTGCACTTCGCGTTTTTTTACATATGAAAGGCAGGACCCTCTATCAGCAAAATGATTGCAATGTTGTGGTGGTCTGGAAATGACACCACAGCGTCTCGGAGGTGTGCCTGCGTTTAATCTCAGCATTACAAATTGACTCCTTTCACTTAGCACTAATGAATAAAGTGAGCAAAACATCACATCTCCAATAGACCTGTCACAATTGTTGTTGAAAGTAACAAAAGTTTTATCCTTTGAGAGTGTATAATCATAATCTTTCTAGTTATTTTCATTAAGCTAGGAATATGCGTTTATAGTTGGGATTATACCAAGATTGTTAATAATGTTTTCCTTAAAAAAAAGACTGTGAAAGTATTTTCCTGCTTTCTGAGGGGAGATTCTGGAACATATAAAATATTCTTCAAATACATATTGATTTATAACTAGTCAATCAAGGAAAGGACTTGTGATTTAGCAATAAAAATATGAGTTCACAGAGCCTAAAAACGTCCTGCCAAAGCAAAAATCTCAATTGCCCTCTGTAGGGGCAACTTCGTCCTATTTCGCCTTCAGTGTTTCTTTAGAAGGAACATAAACGTTATGTGAGCAGTACAACTAGAAATTTTTATTAAGCCTCGTGATAATGTAGGAAGTATCCGTGAGGGTGTTTAAGGTCCAGAACCCTAATTAATTTGTAGGTTGTGCACAAGTGGATTACCAAAGGACCTGGTGATGTAACCTGGAGCCTGGATGTAGGATACGAGATCATCAAGGACCGGTTTGGGAGAACAGACTGAGAAAATGTCCACATTGGCTCGAGAGAAGTCACTTTCACTGTGGTTTACTTCTGGACCATTGGTCTCTGAGCGCCACTTACAAGTACCACAGTTTGCAAAGTGCCCCCAAATGGAAAGTTGGGGTGAACTACTTCATGTATTTTCCTTCACTCAAGGACCACAGTGGTCACAGTGTTATAGTATTTTATTGTGAGAGGATCTGCCTAATACTTTATTAGGTCATATTTGGAATTAGAAGTCCTTCTTTTCAAATTTAAAGATGAAGAAACTGAGGAAGAGAGGTTAATTTGCCACAGCTCCTACAGTATGGCAGAATCTGAATTCATTCTACCTGGCTCCAGAGTGTGTGGTCTAATGGAACTTGGCAATGGTGTTTTCGGATATTTTTTATTATTTTTATTTCATGACCTCAATTCACTGAAGATAAAATGAAAAAAGACATTGCGTAATGTCACAGGCCATGGGTAGGTGTACTGTATGCCTAGTGACAAAGAAATAGAATATGATGCTATACAACCATGGTGACAGTAAGCAATAACTTCTTACAGTCCCTTCCCCAGCCAAAAAAAGGGAGGGGACCAATACATAGTTTCTCTGCTCTTCTGACCCTGTGGAATTCTCAGTCCGTGCAGTCTACCATGAGTACCAAACATCAGAGTCATCTCTGTGAAAAACTAGAGAGGCTGAGAGAAGCTGCATTGACTTAATCATTTGTATCCTTGCCATAAGCATAATGTAGATAGGGCAATTCGTCAGAGAAATGGAAACTATAAAATAAACTGGATGGACATTATTGAAAGAAAAAATGCAATTATTTGAAATGAAAATTGTCCTGAATGTACTTTCAATGGTATATTAGATACTGCAGAAGAAAGGATCAGGAAAACTGCAGACAGGCTAATAGGAACTATTCAAACTGAAGCACAGAAAAAAACAAAAGAAAAAGGCAAAAAAATGCAAAGTGATTCAGTGACTTGTGGGATAATACCTGAAATATGAGTCCCAGAAAGAGAGGAGAGAGAAAGACACTGAGACTGAAAGAAATACTTGAAAAAAGTAGTGACTAAACTTCTCCAAATTTGATAAAAATTAACAATTAACTTAACAAATCCCAAGCAGTTTAAACGTGAGGAAAACCACACCTATGTACGTCACAGTCAAATTGCTGAAAATCAAAGATAGCAGGGAAGTTCTTAAAGAAGCTAGAAAAACAAACAAACAAACACATTACATATAGGAGTTCCAAAAGAAAAACGATCTCTACTTCTCATCAGAAATAATACAAACCAGAAAAACAATGAAACTACATCATTAAAGTTCTAAAAGAAAAATAATTGTCAATGTAGAATACAGATAGAAACATAGATCAATGAATCAAGACAGGACCCTGGAAATGACCCATATAATAGTTATGTTATCATTTAGTTTTTGATAAAATCATGAAAGCAATTCCATGGAGGAAAGAAAAGTCTTTTTTTTCTTCCCTGCTATATGGTGCTAGAACAACTGAATCATTATTTGGAATCTTTTTATTATCCCAATGAACAGTAATGTAGAGCATACTTTCATTTGCTTACTGACCATTTGTATGCTTCCATTGTGAAGGATCTGTTGTTAAGGTCCTTTGCCTATGTTACTTGAGACTGCTTGTATTATTATTATTGTATGGTAGTACCTGACACCGTACTTAAAAAGGAAAATAGTAAGTTGAGATGAATCATAAACCAAAACATAAAAGTTAAAACTATAAAGCTTCTAGAATAAAAGTGTAGGATGATATTTTCTTTACCTTGGTGTAGGGAATATCTCATACAGAAGACCACAAACATTCACCTTAAAAGCAAAAAAATGGCAAAATGGGACTCATCAAACTTTAAAACAGGTGCTCATTAAAATACTCCATTAAGATAATGAGTAGCTAATACACACACAGGAAGAAAATATTCACATGACGTATTCTGAATACAAACGATCAGAAAGCAAGTAAAAGTAGGGTCAACATCAATATTTGTAGGAAAATATACATTAGAAAACAAAATGAGATACCACTTCACCGCCATAAACATGAAATTCTCATACACTGCTGGTGGGAATGTTAAATGATACAAGCACTTTGGGAAAATGCCTGGCAGTTTCCTAAAAAATGAAATATACACTTAATTTATAGTCTAATAATTCTAATCCTAGTCCAAGAGAATTGAAATAAAAAATTCACAAAAAATTCATACAAGAGTACTGAAGGCAGCTTTAGTCATAGTAGCTCAGAACTGAAAATAACACAAATGTTGGTCAGTGGGAAAATGGAAAAACAAATTGTGGTATATTCACACAATGGCTTACTCTTGAAGTAAGTAACGAAATGGGTCCATTTTAGAAACATCAAGCTGAGCAAAAGAAGCCCGACACGAAAAACCACATGCTGTGTGACTTCATTATTTGCAGCTCTAGAGCAGGGTGACTAGAGTATGGTGATGGAACTGCGAACAGTGGCTGTCTCTGCAGATGGTTCAGGAAAGGAAGGGTCACGAGGGAACTTTTTGAGAAGATGGACTTTCTACATCTTATACACCTTTTCCAAACTCATTTTTCTGTATGTACATTGTACTTCAATCTTAGGAAGAAAAGAAATTGAGATGCCATTAGTAATTACTTTATAAGAGGGCTGTGGGAACTAAATAAGCTAATACAGTGGTACCTCGGTACTCATTGCGTTTTGACAAGAAAAAATGGTTCAGCACTTGGCACTTGCTCGTCACACTTGCTAGAACTTGTATGAGTCACGACACCACCTGCCAGAGAAAATGTTTCATCAATTGTCCCTTGCTTGCCACTCATTGGATTGAATTAACGATGAGTACTGAGGCACCACTATATCTATAAAATGCTTACAATAATACCTGGTAAAACATAATAATATATTTATAAGTTACCATTATAATTCATTTTGTCATTTGTAATATTTCATTTATTTGAGGTGCTACTAGTGGTTCTGCACAAATATTTCTGACATTCTGGAATATATTTCAGGACGTTGGCAATAATACCTCATATTGTGTATGGAATGAGACTTTTCATGAATTCTTCAGTCCTGCTGTTAAAAAGCCTTTGCAGCTGTTTCTACTCATGAAACCCCTTGATGCTCCCCAGATTCCCCATCTGTGGTTTCCCTGCCAGCTGACTTCTAAATGGTTGCAAATTTTCCTTTCCATTCAATTATCTAAAATTGTAAATACAAGTAATTAATCCCTCGATGGAATGGGATGGTTTGACTGCTTTGATTGTTCCCCTCCCTCAATAGATCTTAAGCTTCCACAGAATATAACATTTAAACAGAACAAAAGGTGGTTTCAGAAATGGTTTTGTGGTAATACCCTGAAAATCCATAGCCCAAAGCGCTCATCTGATGAAATCAAAGAAGGATAATCTTTCACCTGAATTCTTTAGGGAAGTGCTTCACCTACACAGTGCAGCATGCCACAGCTTCAGCTAAATAGCAGGGTGCAGATACGCAAGAATTACCTTCTTCAAGTGACAAATAGAAACCAAACATTCCACTAGTGATGATATTGAATACAAGGACTAATTTATTTTTTAAAAGAAATTTTGTTTTTTACCCCTCTTGGCTTGGAAGAAAACATTCACTGATAGATGCTGACAGATGCTGATGAGTGAAATGTAAATGGTCCAATTGCAGAGTTGAAGGTGACTGTTTCAACCTATCATTGCAGGGGGAGTCAGCTGAACATCATCTCCTGGCTCTTATCTGTTTTTGTAGCAATTTCAAAGTTGAAAACATTCTAACCCCCGTATGGCGCAGGTCCCGTTTCTGAGACAGCGCTTATAAAGTCAACAGTAGCTCAGAATAAAGATCACAGGAGACTGAAAGACCAAATTAATTTATTAAATTAGCCAAAAATAAAGCCACATTCTAATTCTAACTTACTTTGGTACAATAATTCTGCTTTCTTTAAAAATTTGAAATAAGGAAGTGTCCACCTGTTGGCTGGCAGTAACCTCATTACCCCAATTCTATATAATTACTATGTTTGATCAAGCAAAGCTGAACGACAGCCGACGCAGATATCATTAGTCTGGGTTCCCATTTTAGATACTTTGCAGGATGTGCAACCATTTTTTTGCCCTCCACTGTCAGGAACACGGGCGCTCTGTATTGTATTTATGGTCAGAAAATTTTCAAAGTTAGATGCCACGTCAGGTAAGCCATCACACTATGAAAGTCTTTATCAAGAGACAAGGTTAGCAAGAGTTCCCAGTTACACCTTTTGGCACTTGGAATTGCTCTTCTTAAACAAGAAATTTCATTTAAAAAAAAAGTTTTTTTTTTTTCAATTAGATTTAAATGGTTTTCCTGGAACTGCATTTCATGGTAAAACTCCTAACAAGAAGGCCTGAGGTCTATACAATTATAAAGATACAATTCTCAGGAAGACCAGACAGAAATATTAAACATGTTTATTGCATCTCCCAAATAAAGGGGTATACTGGAAAGTTAATCCATAAGAGTCATTTTATCTTAAAAACATTATACTTCTTTAAATTCACTAAAAAAAGTCTTAGTTTTTGTTTGTTATGGAATGCTCTGGGGTACAAATTGCTTTTTCACACATAACATCATTTCAGGCAATAATTGACTAGACTTTATCACTCAATTAGATAATCACTAGAAATTCTTCCCTCAAAATCTTACACAAAACGGGCACATTTAAAGTATTCCTGTAAACTCAGAGACTGATTTCAGGAAAAATACACCCACCAGACCTCAAACACCCATCCATCCACCCACCTACCCAATGAACCACCCACCCAACCAACCATACTATGTTTATAATCACCAGCCTTTCAAACTTCATCAGCCGATCATGCTAAAACTAGATTGTATAAGAATGATTTAGGCAAAGCAGCAAACAAATATTATAACACTAAACAGACCATAAAGTCCCTCTTAAACAAATGCCCTGAAGGATCAAGTGCCTGACATTTAAGCTTTTGATTGTCAAGGCATCCACCTCAGTAAACGTATTATGGCTGTATAGCACAGCTCCTAGTAAAACAACCAGATAGGAAACCAGGCCACCCCACCCATGAAGTTCCCCTTTAAAGAAGCCCTGGGAAACCTAGATGACTGACCTCATGAGTAACCCTGCTTTCTGTATCCTAACTCCCCCCTTACATTTTAAATTCTCCAACAAAGAGTGAACCCACAAAACCCTAGGCACCCCAACCTTGTACCCAATAAAGGTAGAGCCCCAGTTCTCCGCACTCCCTCCACCTCTCTAGCCTGGATCTCACTGTGAGACTCTTGAGAATGCTGTGTATCCTCCAGTATCTGAGTAATGAATTGTTTTTCAAAGTTCCTGATGGCTATTGCTGAGGTGCATGTTGTCATAATAAGCCACAACACTGGCTCTGCTGGGGGTGGGGAGCTGCCTCAAGCACAGTAGGGCCCAGGTGAGTGCCTCAGGCATTCCTCGCCCAAAGCATCACTTTCCATAGGCTGAGACCGAGAAGAAACACACCCCTAAAGAAATTTGTTCCTACTGTTCCCCCCCCAAAACAAAATCAAACAAAAAAAGAAAGGGTTTTTTTGATGTATAACTATTATTTTATTTTTTGCAAAAATCCAACACAAAACAAAACTACTTTGAGTATGGAAATGTATCTTCAGCAATTGTCATAGAGAAACATTGTCATTATTTGTCAAATATGAGTTAAGTATCTATCAAATTTATAAATGTCATACATACATCTCTAAAGACATCTTACTAGCACAGATTAGAAACACCAACTTTAAAATGTGTTAATGTTCAGTTATTCCTTGGAAATATAGTGCGTTGGCTAAGGGTGCCTCATTGCATTTCCACCTTTTTAAAACTTGTATATTTATTATTAAATACAAAAACAGTGTAACCACATTTTAAAGTTGTGAGATGATGAGAAAAAACCAAAAACATAATTACTTAGTTTGACACAATCGCTGCATCTCATATTTCTTTAAAGAAAAAAGAAAAAGAAAAAGAAAAAACAAGGAAACCTGTTTTGCTGGGAAAGGGAGGAGCATCAGCTTTTCCCTGGAGTACACTTGCTGGTACCTCAGAGCTCACCTTGCAGTGTGTCACTCCTGTATGTTAATGGTAATGACAAGCCACTATTCTGATGGGCAGTTCTTTTGTAATATTATCCCCACCTGCTGGTCCTTCCGGGAAATTTTCCCACAAAGCTTCTGAGGGCAGGAAGCACCACGTGGTGTTTTACATCTATTAGTTTAAATTGTTGTAGAGTATTTCAACTTGATTCCAGGTAACACATTCACACCAGACATTATTGACACCCAGAGGTCTTCAGTCCTTTCATTTTCTGTATTTTGTTTCTTACAATCTTTCCTGCACGGAGTTTGTAGATGCGCTTCTGTCACTGTGAATATTCACCATTTCACTTTCTCTCCTTTCTTAGAATTGAAATTCCTTGAAAGAAAAGTATGCATAGTTTGTACTTAGTAAATAATATTGACTAAATTCCATTGTTCAAATATTTTAAATACCATAAAGGGAACATTAATATTTCAATGCAAATTAATAACTAATATGCTTCTGAATACTCTCTATCACCTCTCTGTGACTTGGTTTCCTCATACACATATGTAAATAAGGAGCCATCAGTCAGATTCTTACAATCAGCACCTGACTTTTTTCCTTATTATTTTTTCACATTTAATCTTTTTAAAATTATATTTTATTGATTATGCCATTACAGTTGTCCCAATTTTTCCCATTTGCCCCCCTCCACCCAGCACCCCCTACTCCCTCAGGCAGTCCCCACTGTTCATGTCTATGGGTCGTGCATGTAATTTCTTTGGCTACTCCATTTCCTTTACTGTACTTTACATCCCCATGGCTATTCTGTACTACCTATTTGTACTTCTTTATCCCCTCACCTCTTCACCCATTCTCCCACACCCCCTTTTATCTGGCAACCGTCAAAGTGCTCTCTGTATCCATGATTCTGTCTCTGTTCTTCTTGTTTGGTTAGTTTGTTTTTTAGATTCAATGTTGATAGATATGTATTTATTGACATTTTATTGTTCATTGTTTGATCTTCTTCCTTATGTTAAGTCCCTTTAACATTTCTTATAATAATGGTTTGATGATGGGGAACTATTTAGTTTTTCTTCTCCGGGAAGCTCTTATCTGCCCTTCGATTCTAAATGATAGCTTTGCTGGGTAGAGCAATCTTGGCTGTAGGTCCCTGATTTTCATGACTTTGAATATTTCTTGCCAATCCCTTCTAGCCTACAAAGTTTCTTTTGAGAAATCAGCTGACAGGCTTATGGGAATTCCCCTGTAGTTAACTAACTGCTTTTCTCTTGTTGCTTTTAAGATTTTCTCTTTATCTTTAACCTTTGGCATTTTAGTTATGATGTATGCTGGAGTTGGCCTCTTTGCATCCATCTTGTTTGGGACTCTGTATTTCCTGGACTTGCATGTCTGTTTCCTTCACCAAATTACAGAAGGTTTTTTTCATGATTTTTTCAAATATATTTGCAATTTCTTGCTCTTTCTCTTCTCCTTCTGGTACCCCTGTGATGTTGGAACACTTGAAATTGTCCCAGAGGCTGCTTACACTATCCTCACTTTTTTTTTTTGGCTTCTCTCTTCTTTTTTCTTGTTGTTCTGATTGGTTGTTTTTTGCTTCCTTATGTTCCAAATAATTGATTTGATTCTGGGCTATAGGAGATCGTTCTGCATGGTGTGGGCCCAGCTCCCACTCCAAAAGGCCAGTAGAAAGCAAGGTCCAGCACACAGGACACACACCCATGGATAGGTTCTCCCGTGGGAATCAAGCCTGCATTTTATCTAGGCCGCTATGAGGCTTGCTTTTGCTAAAACTCCCTGACCCTGAATTGAGGCAGCAAATGTTTACTGCATATCTTTAAAGTAACTTCCTAAAATCTATGCTAAGCCTTCCAAAGACTAGTGTAACCAGTTCAACCACTTTTCCCTTTACATTTGCAAATATCCTTCCTTTTTGATGTAATTAGCAACACCCTCTCCTTTGTCTTCTGTAAAAGGTAACCACCTAAAGCAAACCTGTACATAGTAAATGAGGACCATCCTCAATGTAATGTGCCCAGAAAAGCAATAAAAGCCTGTCAAGGCAAAGATCAGGTGCTCTCCTCTAGAGAGAGTGGCCAAGGCACTCTGAGGAGCTCTCCCCTTGAGAGAGCGGCCATGCTGTCCCTTTTACTCCACAGGTCTTGGTAGGCCTTGTGAATTTGTCCATTTCTGCCACAACACACAGATACCACGGGCAAGGATCCACATCACTGGGCTTCATCCAGTGTACTGTTGTTTCCCTGTAAATTGTTCTTTATTTCAATTGGTGTATTCTTCATTTCTGACCAGATCGTTTTTATACTGTTGAAGTCCTCACTAAGTTCTTTGAACATCCTTATAACCAATGTTTTTAGCTTTGTATCTGATAGATTGCTTATCTCCATTTTTGTTTAATTCTTTTTTTGGTCTGTTTTTTCATTTGGTCCATGTTTCTTTGTCTTCTTATTGTGGCAGCCTCCCTATGTTTGTTCCTATGTATTAGGTAGGGCTACTATGGCTCTGTGTCTTGGTAGTGTGGCCTAATGTAGTAGGTGTCCTGTAGGTTCCATTGGCACAGCCTCCCCTGTCACCGAAGCTGGGTACTCAAGTTGCACCCTCCTTGTGGGCTGAATACACCTTTGTCTTGTAGTTAGTTGAGCCTTGATTGCTGTTGGCAGGTCAATGGGAGGGATTTACCCAGGCCAGTCAGGTGCAAGGACTGGCTGTGGACCACTGACCACCAACCTCCATCCTCCATGGCAGATCAGCTGTGAAGGGACAGGGTGATGGTGATCTACACGGTCTGTAGCTGTCCACTGGGTACACAGGCTATGGGGTTTCCTGGATGGTACAGGCCAGGGTCAGCCCCGACATGTGCTGTGCCTGGGGCTACTCTGCATGAGCTAATAAGCAATCTGAGTTGGCTGCTAGTTTTGCCAGGTTTGGAGATTCCCAGGCAAAGCCAAGCTGTGAATCTAGGCTGGCTGCTACTAGTACCAGGCCTTGGAACACTTAGCAAGAGGCTTAAAGAGGGATTAATGAGGCTGGCTTTTGCTTGTTTGATAGGATTTAGGAAGCTGTGAAGCAGGAGCCCAGACCCACCATTCATATGGAAAAGTCATGGTTAATAGTTTGGGTGGGCCCTTTAGTTGGATGGGGGGAATCTCAAGGGATCTCCAGGGTGGTGCAAACAGTGTTAGTCAGGTTGATGTAGTTCAGATATGGCACCACATGCTGGTTCTGTGGCTCTTTTGGGGGAAGGTTCAGAAAAGGGACAATGGCCTCTGCCCACCTTTCTATGTGGGAGAAATTTTTTCCCCAGGTCCTACCTTGATGTGAGATACTTCAGTTCCCCTTTCTATGTTACTGGTGTTTTTCAAGCTGCTAACCCGCTGCTGGAATTCAGAGGGAGTGAGTCTGAGTAAGTCTGCATGTGGGTTCCTTAAGGGGGACTGCTTGAGTCTCCAGCAGTTGCTTCCACTGACTCAATTCCTGCTGGGTTTTGCAGCCAGAAGTTATGGGAACTTATCTTCCTCATACTGGAACCCTGAGCTGGGGGGCCTGGTGTGGGGCTGGGACTCCTCACTCTTGAGATGTCCCTCCCAACTTTTTATCCATCACACATGGATGTGGGATCAGCCCATTCCACCTCTCCTACCAGTCTGGATGGATGTGGTTTCTTTAATTACGTCACTGCCTGACATTCATTCAACTCGATTACTGATGGTTCTGAGTGAAGATTGTCCTATATTTTAGTTGTAATTTTGATATGCTTGTGTGCAGAGGTGAACATATTTACCTATGCTGCCATCTTAACCAGAAGTCTCTGCTTTCTTTGTTAAAACAGAACATGTTTCTTGGTTTCCCCTCTCCTTCACTCTTTATCCCATAGTAATCTGATTTTATTCCCACTGTTCACTAAACCTGCTCTTGCTAGGTGACTAGCCAATGCCTTCTTGCTAATTCCAATAAGCACTATTCAATCCTATTTTAATGTAACCTCTTAGAAACCTTCTGTACTGCGGATTATTTCTTCATTCCTGGAACACTTCCTCTCTGGTTTTCAAGGTACAGTATTCCCCTGGTTTTTTTCATTTTTTTATTTACTGATTTTAGAGAGAGAGAGAGAAAAGGAAAGATTGAGGGAGAAAAAAACATCAATTTGTTGTTCCAATTGTTTATACACTCATTGGTTGATTCTTGTATGTGCCCTGACCAGGGATCAATCCTGCAGCCTTGGCATGTCAGAATGATGCCCTAGCCAACAGAGCTACCTGGCCAGGTCTCCTCTGTTTTTTATGACCTCCCTGGCACTCTGTTCTTTGTGTCTTCTAAGTCTCCTTCCCTGCCAGATGTTCCATAGGAGTATTTCCTAAGATTTGTGCCTCAGCCACCAATCCCAACACTTCAGTCATTTTTCCTGGGAAATAGCATTTACTACCAGATTCTTGTATCATGATGATTTCCAGCTCCGACTCTTCAGTGCAGTTTTTCTTTGGAGTTATAGACATTTTCATTTATATATCTCAAAAGCAAATCAAATTTACCACAACCACATGGAGTTTATTTTCCTCTCCCCAAAGTCTTCTGTATTGCCTGTCTCAGTGAATGGTTTCATTGTCCATGTTCAAGCCAGAAAGTTGACCTTTATCTCTCCCTTTGCCGTACTCTCCTATTCAATCCATTATGAAGTCAATTCTCTCTTCTAAACTCATTTCCAGGTCACCCGGTATTTTCTTCCTACTTCCAGCAGCATCCTCCTTTCCCTGGGTTACTGCTTGCCATCTTGTTCTCTCTAATCCATCCTAACATTGTTGACAGGTTCATTTTCTAAAGAAAAATATAACTATGTCACTGCCATGTTGAAGATCCTTTGAAGTTTTATGCTGCCCTCAGGATCAAGTCTAAAATCTTTACTAACACAATTTACAAAGTTCTGCTGACTTTCCAGCCTTAACTTGACTTTTCTTCCAGCACACCTGGCGCTCCCACCACACTGTGAATGGGTGTTCCTGTTAATGATTATGCTCTCTACCCTCTAGTAGTTGCATGTGCTGATTCCTGCCCCTTGAAAACACTTGTCCTTGATGTGTCCCCGTCAGCTTGCTTATCTACTCTTTAATTTTGAATTTCAGGCTACATGTTACTTTCTGTAAGTGAGACCTTCCTTAAAAAATACCACCTCCACTCCCTAACATGACTCTTCTCCACCTCTTATTCTTTTTTATCTCTGCCAAAGCCCTGGCTGTGTTTTCCACTAGACCGTAAGCTCCTGAAGGGCAGGGACTGGGTCCTGTTTACTGGTATATCCTAAGCTCCAAGCACAGTGCCTGACATAGCAAGGGTACGCATTAAATAGTTGTACCCAGTTGAGCTAAACCATAAAATAATAATTAAGATATTTATTTTATTTTTTATTAAAACTTTTTTTTAATGTTGTTCAAGTAGAGTTGTCTCCATTTTCAATAATAACATTCTATGATACTGAATAATAGAAGCCATGTTTTGGGAATGATTTTCTTGAAGATCTTTTGTTTTTCTTACCTAAACTTAAAAATAAAGATTTACAAAGACACGTGTCATGTGGAGTTTCTAGTAAGACCCTTCAATACAAGCTACCAAGAATCTTTGTTTCTGGAAACAACTTATTTTTCTTGAATACAAATAAGAGAAACAATTGATCATACCTCTCATATGCATTCAAATGTGCTCTAATCACTATTGCATTAGTTTTCCAGGGCTGCCAGTAACAAAGTAGCACAAGTTAAGTGGCTTAAAACAACAGAACATTATGCTCTCACAGTTTTGGAGGCTGGACGTTTGAAACCACAGTGTCAGCAGGGTTAGCTCTTCTGAGGGCTCTGAGAGAGGGGATCTATTCTATGCCTGTCCCTCACTTCTGATAATGGTGGAAGTCCTTGGTGTTCCCTGGCTGGTAGTTGCATCACTCCAATCTCTGTCACCATCTTTAGATGCCAGTCACTGTATGTCTCTGTCTTCAAACAGCATCTTCTCATAAGAAAACCAGTCATATTAGATCGGGGCCTACCCTACTCCAATATGACCTCGTGTTAACTTAATTACATTTGCAGTGACCCCATTTCCAAGAAGGTCACATACGGAGGTCCTGGGAGTCAGGACTTTGACATATCATTTTGTGAGACAATTCAACCCATAATTCCCATTTTAGGATACAAACGCATGATGAAGAAATCTATTTAACCCTTCTTTAGGAGAAATTAAAATGATGTGACAAAGACTCATTGCATGGGTAACTTGGGCAGTCATATCAGAATTAAATTGTTAATCTCAAAAGTAATTTATGTTCATTGAAGGAAGTAAAATCAATTTAGGGATGTTTAAATGAAAAGTCAAATTTAATGCTTGAATCCCTTCTCTAGCTATACTTCTTTGAAGCCTTTGCTGTGAGCAGCATGATTTGTGTCCCAAACACATATACAACATATGGGGAGGTTTTTCTCCCTTCTTTGTAAAATATTGTGAGACTAGTCCACATATTTTGCTCTGAAATCCAGCATTATTTCTAATAAAATACACTTTTTAGCTGTTGCATAGTATTGTGTAATATGAAGGTTCTAAAAACTTTTTCCTACCTTGTTTCCCAGAATACAATTTAGTCCTATCAGTAAAAGTCCTCTTGTTTAATTTATCTTTCCACCAATTGAAACATCATAATTTTAATTTTTAGAAAATCTTTGTGTTTTAAATTATTTTCTTGAGTATTCTAATTTTTCTTTTTAAATGAAAGTTCTTCTATGTCTTTCTATCAATTCTTCAGTGGGCTTCGCCTCTTCCAGATGTTTAACTTGGTCTTTGTCTTGGTCTTTTTGGGCTTCTGTAACAAAATACCTCAGACTAAGTAGCTTGTAAACAACAGAAATTTATGTCACAGTTCTGAAGGCTGGAAGTTTGAGGTCAAGACACCAGCATGGTTCCATTCTGGTGAGAGCCTTCCTCCTGGTTCAAAGCCAGTGCCTTCTCACTGTGTCTGTCTGTGCGGGAGCAGGTGAGGTCTCTTTTATGAGAACACTGATCCCACCCATGAATAATCCACCCTCATGACCTAAGCACCTCCCGAAACCTCACTTCTAACACCATCACTTTTAGAGGTTAGTATTCAACACATGAATTTGGGGGGACACAAACCTTCAAATCATAGCAGTTTTTCCCATTAGATTTTGTTGCCTTCAGTGAGTTTTAATTTTCATTCCTTATCCATGGTTTTCTGAAGTAGCTTAGGCCCATAGCATCTCTAGAGACAGGAAAATGACGCGCAAGTGAGGACTTTGTGTGGAAGGAAGGCAGCCTTCAGCCCTCTTCTCAAACTTGAGTCTGAGAGCATCTCCATTCATATTTGCAGGTATCTTTCCTGTCCCCTGGGCTTAGCATCCCAGAGCAATTCACAAGCAGCCACAGGCAGTCACACAGTTTCTATTAGTTGGGATTCATAAGCTTCTACCTCCTGAGTGTCCCAAAAGAGTCACAAAATCCTTTTGTTCTCTTTCACCTCTTTCCTCTTCTGTTCCTCCTTCTCTCTCACTAAGTCCCATACCTGTTCTCCCCTAGAAATTATGGCTGACTACCTTTGGAGCCAGGTGACCTGTAGGCCCCACCAGCTTTACTATCTAGTTTCTGTTATACCATAGAGGGGTGTTGGGGAGAAGAGACTCAGGGGCGTGCACAAAAGACTCCATCTTCCCTGAATGCCCCATACTTGCATTCTCATTTCTTAATCCCCAACTGAAAACCATTAAATATGCTGTGAATTTCATTGGCACTGATTTAAATTAACCACCTTGATTTATTTCATTTGTCAAGAATTATCTTGCTTCAGTCACTTTCTTAATTTGTGTCAGTGCCCTCTTGAGAAATAATAAAGTGTTAATCCTTAAAAGTTTACACTCCAATTCTCTGAACAGATCATTTAAAACATAAATAGGGACATGCTCATTTTATTTTAATATGTATGAGTTTCTTGTATTGTTTTGCTTCTTATAATGCCTTAGGACAATTTAAAACGAGACAAGTTTCTGAAAAATGATTTCCTGAAATCTCAGATCCATTCCTATAAATCTGACAATTTCCTATTCACAACAAGAGTGACTGGTAATTTTTTTCTCTGATAGGTGGTGGGGAGCAAAATGCTTACTTTGTGGAAGAGGCACTGAGGCCATGGAAGGAAAAACAACTTGTTTGGTTGTACCACAATGCAGCTCTCCACCACCACACTGGAGCAATGAAATGACATAGGGACAGCCACAGTCGATGGTCTCAGATAACTGAGGAAGAGACAGAAAGAGAGGTGAGAGAATAAGGGAGCTACTTTCCATTTTAGTAGTATCTTCGATGACTCAACCCTTCACTCTGCTGATGGGTGAATTCTTATGTGTCGCCATCTTGTCTGTACATCTTTTCAGGAAATGGAATCTTAAGAACTAGCATAAAGTATGCATGGCTGAAAGTACGTCTGAAAATGCCAGTTTATCACTTCAGATGCAGCCTACTCACCACACAGAAACACTTAGACCAAAGAATAATCTTATGTATTAAGAATAAGTGAAATTAATTAAGTTTATCTTTAGCTTCCCATATTTTCTCTTAGTGTTTAAAATAATGTTTCCTTAGATTTGTACTTATGCATTATAAAGTACTTTTGCATTCATTATATTGCCTAGTTTTCCTCCTGTCTCTTATCTTTCTTTATCAGTTCTCTTCTACCAGTAGCCAATATCACCCATTTGGAATGTTCACAGTGGGTGATTTATTTCTAACTTCTTTTGGCAACAGAACAACCCATATTCTTAATTTTCTAACAACAACAACAACAACAACAGCATCGGCAATGACAACAACACAACAGGACATTAAAAGAGAGTGAAAATAAGAAGAGAGAATGAACTCTTTAAAATATTTACTCTCAAAACATGTTCTAAGGAAAGGATTTGATACCAGACATTCCTTTTGTGAATTCAAATTAAGGTTACTTGAATACTTGCTGAGTAACTTCAGGATACTTGCTGAGAAACTTCACACTTAATTGTGGAAGAATGGATTGGTCTGTGTTATTGTAATTTATGCTCAATAATTGTCCTTAGAAGCCAGTAAGTTGAGCAGTTATTTGGGGGAACACCTACTGTATTGATTATATTCTGCTCTACATATACAAAGCCAGAGGAAAGGTAATTGATGGCTGGAAATACGGCATTTGTACTTATCTTAACTGTAGGGTCCTTGTAACCTCATGCAATCAGTCTTCAACTAGCCATGGGAGAAGCCACAGCCCTCAATGGAAATGAATATTGAATGACATCACTTTTTACTAGATATATGAGTCAATTCTAAAGTCATATATATTTATGTTCCCATTGATGTGTTTGCTTTTACCAGAGTAAATCAAATGTTTCTGAGAATGGCTGTCATTCCTGAGGAAAGACTGTGCTTGTGATAACTGGATAGTCTTATTTCCCTGGGAGATGCCCTAACTACTTTTGCGGGTGGTTGTGCTTTATGGCCAATTTAATGCTTCATTGTAAACATACTTTTTCTACCCAAAACTGCTCATCAAGAACGCCAACCCTGGTGTCTGGAGCTCACTGGGATCTTATGAGAGCTGAACTAGTTGGGTCGTTTTTATTTCATGTCAACCATAATTCAAGGGCTGTGTGGTAGAGTTTCCTTTTGAACTGGTTGGACAAATATTCATGCTTTCATACAGGTATTCTTCCTAATAATGGTTTGGTTGGTGCAAGTTGGACATAGACATAGTGATGTCCCAGGGTAGTTTCAAAAAGGAATTTTACCTTCTGTTATGTCTAAAGAATGGTGAAGAAGCCAGAGGTCATTTTTCAAGGAGGTGCTCAGAGTTCCTAAAACCACTATGTCCAGGTGGATTCACGCTGAGCTGGAAGTGCTCCCTCTGTGGCCTCTCCAGCTGTCACAGGCTGTGGTATTTTAGTCAACCAATATTTACTGAGTGCGTGCCATGTACCAAAGTCTATTCTGGCTCCTGAGGATACAGCAGGAAACAAAACAGGCACAACCCCTGCCTTTTTGGAGCTTATTTTTAGCAGGGAGATAGATTATAAAAATGTAAATAGCCTGTTAGTTACTGATCAAGTGCAAAGGAAAAAAATATAGGTGGGAAGTGTTGGAAAAAGGATTGCAATTTATAATGGGACCAGGAAGGCCTCATTGAGAAGGTGAGTTTTACATGAAGTCCTGATGCAAATGAGAAATAAGCCACATGGATATTTACCTGGCAGAGAAAACATTAAGTGGAAAAGACCTGAGGCAGGACCATGAACTGGGGGATTTGGGGAATAGTGAGAATGAGGCCAGGGGTGCTGAAATGAAATAAGCAGGGAAGTAAGAATAGAAGGTGTGGTAATGATGGGGCTAAGGGAACACATTAGGCAGGGCCTTATAGGTAGTAGCTCTGCCTCTGTTTTCAAGTCAAGAGAAACACTATCTAGGACAAATATGGAATTCAGTTTCTACTTCTAAAAGATATTGTTGATGCTAGGAATATTTCCTGGGTGTCAGGAGTCAAGACGTACTTCCTCCCATTCGCACTATGGGATACCTTGCTTTTCTTAATGGAAACAAAGACTAATGTGTGCTTGGTGTCATGTCTAAATTTACAAATGGAGATTAATTCTTGAGTAGTTATAATTTACTTGCTTTTTTTGCTGCTCCTTTAATGTCCACAAAACAGAAAGCCTTTCCCTTTGCCTCCTTGGAATTACTATACGAGAAATCATTGCTACTATCCCTATATTATGTTACCTCTTTTTACATGGTGTTGAAATGTCAAATAACTGCCTGAGATTCAAGAAGTATGGCTTTGACTAGCTTAATCGCAGAGCCGTATTTGAGATTACTTGCATAGGGAGCACTCAATAAATTATGTGACATTGAAGGGAATCGATTCAATTCCAAGCAGATGACCCGATTCTCCTTAACCTTATCCTTCATTCAACTTGAAGAACAAATAGATGGTGGCTTTTCAAACAGTCCACATAATGTATGAATGCTTGAGGAGGATGTCTGTGAGCTGAAAAGCTGGAGGTAGGGGAAGTAGATTCTACCTGCTAAAGCCCTTCCTCCTAAAATGGCCAACTACTGCTTCTGACTCCAGCCCACTATCATTATGATATTTCCTAGGGATGTGGCTTTTCTACTAAAACATAAGTGCCACAAATAAAGGAATCGTGACTATCTTGCAATTACTCTCTTCCTAATGCTTAATGTGCCAGGCCCATTTTAGGCACTCAAAATATTCATTGAATGAATTTAAATATAATGTATTCCTTTTGTCTTCTTCTGACCTCCTCCCAAAATTTTCACCCTGGGAATCCAATTCAGGATGTTCTACTTCTTAAGGAAATTAGGTACCGATTTAAACAGCATAAGTAAACAATTAGCCATCAGTAATGTCTTCAACATATAAACAAATTACCAAGCAGTAATGCCTTCAACATACGAACTTTGGGTGTGGTTTCATGAGGAATTCTGTGGAGGGCATTGAGTCAGACACCTGACCCAGACTAACCTCCTGCCATGTGGCTTGGGAAAGAAGCAAAAACCAGAAGTCAACAGCAACAACAAAAAAGCTAGTAAGGACCTTGTAACTTAAAATATTATTGTATTTTTAATGCCTCAGTCTCTCTTTCCAGCTATTATTCTCACATCAGAGGTCCTATTTTGCCAATTCTCCTTTACTACTTAGTGCAGACCGATATGATAGAAGCAGCAGGAACTGGTGTCTAGTGGATCTGGATATGAATTCTTGAGGGACCAGCTAAGTCACACTTTATTCACCTATAGAAGTGAGATCAAGAGTCCCTAACTCATAGGCTTGTTAAGAGTTAGTGAAATAAATATGTCAAGTGCCAGTATAGATCTGGTATATAGAAGCACCTTGAAAATGCTGCTTCCCTGTCCCTTCAGATGATGACTCAGAGGCTATTATGGGCCTTTCTTCCTTTTTCCCTACTTTGTGTAGCTATTGGATGTTTAGGGTTGCAAGGTTCAAAGTCATATGTAGAAGTAAGGTGGGACATGGGGGTGGGGAGGAAATAAAGGAAAAGAGATTGAGGGACAGAGAGGCAGAGTCCAGAAGAAAGAGCAAAAAGACAGAATTCTTAGGTAAGCCACGATAAGATGATTTAAATAACTTCCTAAAATGAATTCTTGCTGGAAATATCTTAATTTTCTAGTTCAATCTTCATGCTGCAAGCAGACTTATTTTCTTCATTGACTCATGTCATTTCCTAAGCCCTCACCACTATTCCCAGTCACATTCACATCCCTCTTGCAAGCCCTGTGCTCTCTAACTTTCCTGCATTGCTTACTACTCCTAAAAATACCGTAAACTTTTCTGCCTTTATTGATTTGAGAATGCCCTCGCCTTGTTCAACTCCTACTCATTCTTTCAGTCTTAGCTCAAGAAATAGGCTTCTTCAGGGAGCAAGCTCAATTCTTCTAGGCAAAATAAACTGCTCTTTCTTGCTAACTCCTATAGAACTTAGTGTATACTGAGATTGTTATATTTATTTTTTTCTGCCTTACATTAATATGGAAAACATGATTATTAATCATCTTAATCGCTGAAGTTTTGAGTCTGTATAAGGAAATAAAAATAATAAAACATGAAAATAATCACTAATTAGCTGACAGTTGGTAATATCAATACCAACTTTTCTAACACTTATCGTAAGTAATATCTATCCATCACCATAATATATTTCCCTTTTTTCTGGTTAGTCAACACTGGAAACATCCCATAAACAATACAAATACAATGTAAGTCGATTGCTGTAAAATTTTAAGAACTACAGAAAATAAAGGAAATTGTACAAAGAGTGGTTAATGCTAAAACCACTCACAAAACTATTGGGATTAGAAAACTGAGAGAAATGTGTTAAGAATGATGACAAGAGAATCAAAGAGGAATAATTTGCATACGCAAGCTTTAGGAAAATTTATGAAGCTGGCTAACATTTTGAAGTATAATCTTCCAAGGGAGGTATTATCTTTATTTTACAGATGAGAAAACCAAGGCACAGAGAAGTTACTAACTTCTCTAAGGTCACACAGCTTGTAGTATGTGGTAGAGGTGGAAATTAAACCCAGGCTGTGAGGTTCCAGAATCTGTGCTCCTAGCCAATACACTTCATCGTCTGCACTACTTTAGGCTGATTCCAGATGTCTGTGGGATAAATTAAGATTTTAATAGTCTGTGCGAGTATGATCATGAGGAAGGTGGGGAGACAACTAAGGAAGCTTATGGTATTTCTGGTTTTGATGAAGGCTCAAAGAAAAATGCAAACATAAAACACAAACAAAACTCCCAAAACTCCTCACTGAAATTAGGACCTCCTGGCCTCTTTCAATATATTTTTATGTTGTTTATATATTCATAATTTTTATCATAAAACATAATGCACAGAATGTAAATGACACAAATATCTGGGGCACATTTCACCAACTGTTTTGTTCCTAATGCACAGAGGTACGTTTTGCATTATTGTCTGAACTGCTGTGCTATGCGCACCCACTATTGGCAGTGCTGCTTAGTTGCACGATGGGAAAGTGGGTAGGCTAAGGATCAAGACTTTATTTCACTTTCTTTGCATAACACTGGGCATGGGGACCAGCACGGGCACCTGGCTGGAGTCTCTTTTCCATTCCCGCACTCCACCTAAGGTCCACTTGAGGTTTTCAGCTTCCTCAGTCTCCCCCAGCAGGCCCAGCCTTGTCTCACTTTATAACAACCCATTCTTGGACTTTCGTCCGGTCTCTACTTCTGCGCCTCAGTACCTTAGGATCCTGCTCTCTGCTGGCAGGCAGAGGCCTACTTTGATGGCCTGGCCAGGACTCCTAGGTTTGCTGAGTTGTCTCAGCTGAAGGAGTGTGGTTTAGGGGTAGGACTGGGGCTTCTGGGCCTTCCATATCTCCCTCAAGGAGACTACCTCACTGCTTATCCTTCCACATGTACTATGATGAAAATTGTATTCTCAGTAGATGACAACAGAATTCCTCCTGGGAAGAGAAGTATAACAGAGCTGCCTGAGTTGGAATACATTTTGATACACCACACAGAGACAGAAAGTTAGAAATGACAGGAACCCAAAAAGCAAAAACAAAAAAAAAAGATATTAAACTACTTTACATGAGAAAGTATGAAAAATTTTAGTTCATTATTCTTTTCTTTTAAGAAGGAATGGGAAGGTAAGGGAGAGAGAAGAGAAAAAGGAGGAGATAAAGAAAGAAGCCAGCAAGATGGTATGATTAGAAACTCTTGGGGTGAAGGGCCAGTGGTACATTCCCCTGTGGAAGGACAGCAGGAAGAACTTTCTACAAGGGGGAATTTTAACATACATGCCTATAGGAGACGGCTCTGCGTGGCATGGGCCTACCTCCCACTCAGAAAGGCCGGTGGAAAGCAAGGTCTGGCACACAGGACCCATGCCCACGGACAGGTTCTCCTGTGGGGAATCAGGCCTGCATTGTACCTAGGCCACTTTGAGACTTGCTTTTTGCTAAAATTCCCTCACCCTGAATTAAGGCAGCAAACGTTTACTGCATATCTTTAAAGTAACTTCCTAGAATCTATGCTAAACCTTCCAAGGACTAGTGTAACCAGTTCAACCACTTTTCCCTTTACATTTGCAAATATCCTTCCTCTTTGATGTAATTAGCAACATCCTCTCCTTTGTTTTCTGTGAAAGGTAACCACCTAAAGCAAACCTGTGCTTAGTAAATGAGGACCATCCTCAATGTAATGTGCCCAGAAAAGCAATAAAAGCCTGTCAAGGCAAGGGTCAGGGTGCTCTCCCCTTGAGAGAGAGAGCATCCCTTTTCCTCCACAGGACTCAGTAGTCAATGTGAATTTGTCTCTTCTCAGCCACAATGCTGCAGACACTGCTTGCAGATGACTGTCACATGCCTTTATGTTTCCCTAATAATTAGAAAATCATTTAACACCAAGTGATTTGTGTGAATGTGGTGAATGTTGAAAATCTTTATGAGGATGTTTTCACATCAACTCAGCACGGTATAGGAGCAGTGAATATGGAAGACAAACCTAGCAAAGCAGACTGTGCTTGACCTAGCCCCCAAGAAGTCACAGATGTCTCCACTGGGGCTTTGCACTGTCACAGCGTGGGGAATTTAGGGGTTCACACCAAACTTACGTCTCTTACAAAGACATTGGAAAGGCTTCTTGTTTCTGGGTTACTAAATTTATATTTTGTTTGAAAGAAGACAGCTGTGTGAAATAGAAGAGTGTGTGTGTGTGTGTGTGTGTGAGAGAGAGAGAGAGAGAGAGAGAAAACACATAGTATGGTAAAGAGACCTTGGGATGAGGAGGATCTTGCCAAATAGTGTGAGCTCCTAGTGGAGAGAGGCTATGTCCCAGTACTGAGCATATGCTTGGCAAATAGCAGAGGTGCCCAATTAATAAACATTGAATAGAATCCAGCACTCAAGACAGTACCTGATACCACGGAGACGCCTGAGTCCTTTGCCAGCGATGAGGTCTTATCCTCTGTCTATATATGCTTCATATGTTGCTTTTCTACTCTTTGTAGAAACCTTCTGGCATGGACCAAGTCCGCCTGTAGTACTGATCTCAGTGGAAAATGAAATATTCGCTGCTGATCTTTCCCCACTGGTTCATGAGGAAAGCTCCCTCCTGCTGATTTTAATGGTGTTTATGTATGCAACGTTCACACCACGGTAATTAGTGCTATGCATAGAATCTTTAGGAAATATTTTGCTTTCTCAACTCCCAGGTAACAGGATCTACCCCCATAAGCTTTGCTAGACTTTTTATCTATTTATGTTCAATGTTTTGTGTCCTGGGGGACTTTGCCTCCTACATCCTTGTGGGCACGTACTTGGGAATGAAAAGAAGGCAAAGACCCTTCTTTCCTCCCCCAGTTGACACCACTGCCCACAAATCACTCAAAACATGTAGTAACTGTTGGAATGAAAGACAGAGAATGAATATGATGCTTCACCAACGTTCCAGGTTTTACCAGGTTCCCTGCCCTCACTTTTCTCCTCTCCCTACAGATTTCCCCCAACTTCCTACTTAAGAAAAGCTCAGCAAATCTTATTCATTACCAAAGGGAGCAGAACCATGACCCCTCTTTCCAATTCTGATGCACTGCACTGCTTGAGTTGCCCTGCCATTTTGAAGTTTCTTAAGCTGAGGGGGCGCGATATGTGTGGCTCTTACATGTCATGCAGCTTTTAGTCAACATCCAGGTTGTTACAACCCCACCAGAAAGTTCAGAAATACAACTCTGGAATCTGGCAGGAAGTCAGGTTAGCAGGTTCCCTGAGAGCCTTGACTTTCTTACACACACCACACACACACACACACACACCCTCCTTATCAAGACTTTACCACCGTGCATGTGAAGTGCTTGACACACAGCCTGTCATACAGAGGAGCTCAAGAACAGTAGCAGTGATCATGAAGGTAGATTTCAGCAACAGCACAGCCTACGTCATAAGGTCGTACTTATACTAAAATTAAAGCTTTGGCATCCTTTAACTATTCTTTCACTTAGTATCTGCATCAGTTGTTTCTATGAGGCTTTTCCTAAAGTATTAGAACTCTTCCTTAATTTATTTGATTTCTCCAAATAATTGAATGATCGAGATCTCCAACATCTCATACTAAAGATGCAATTGAGTAATATTATACCTCATTGATACTAAGACGTCTGGTGAAAAATGGCTATAATCTTTTTTTGACATGTTAATAAAAATTAATAAAACACAAGAAAAATTAAACCCCCTCCTTATCTCTTAATAAATATCCTTTAAAGGTACTTACAGGGTTGTGAATGAAATTGATTTGATTTAATTCTATAGTTAACTTGTAAGATTTTATTTAAAAAGAGTGAAACAAAAAGCTCTATCCCCCCATGCCAACCTGAGAAGAAAGCTGTGAATATTGAAAAGCCACGTCAGTTAGAGGTAGAAATTCTGCAGCTTTCATTTTTTGCTTCTAAGAGGTGGATATGCTATTTGGTCCTTGCCTTCCTTCATGAGTCTTAATTTATTTAAACTGAATGCATTTTTCTCTGCATCTAGGGTTAATTACAAAGCTACTACCAGGCAAGCCTGATATTAGTTGTTCTGTGAGACTAGCTACTAATGTTAAAAATCAAGTTCATCATGGAAACCTCTCTGTGGGAATCCCCTGATGCCCACAAAGCTTGGTCCCTCATTTTGCTCAGGTCTCTGCACCAGAGTGAACCTCATCTGAAAGAACTTCCTTGAGAACACAATCTTCAACAGCATCTCTCATCATTCTCTATCCTCTGACTGTGATCCGTTTTTCACAGCACTTATCTTTCCCTAAGGTATTACAAATTAATTTTTAATTATTGCCTTCCTGCCACCACTTACCATCCCAATGGTCACAGACATGAGAGGACAGGGCTTTTGCTCATCTTTACCAGTTTTATAACAGTGTTTAGAACAGTCCCTGGCATGTCCTGCTGTTCAGTAAGTATTAAATAAATAAAGTAGCAAACAAACCAAGGAGCGGAGTGGCATGGGAGAAAAAGTCTGGACTTGAAATTAAGGTA
This sequence comes from Desmodus rotundus, assembly GCF_022682495.2. NCBI lineage: Eukaryota > Metazoa > Chordata > Mammalia > Chiroptera > Phyllostomidae > Desmodus > Desmodus rotundus. The sequence goes on from NC_071387.1 coordinate 173,714,204, forward strand.
CAGGTTTGACTCCCGGCTATGTTTGTACCAGAGCTATATGTTTATGGGTAAGCAAATTAAATAGTTTCCACTTTTGTTTCCTCATGTACAAAATGAGAAATAACAGAATCTATCTTGCAATGGAGTTACAACATTCAACGGAGATGGTATTTATAAAAATGCTTTGTGTATTCCTTATAAACAATGTCAATGTAAAGGGATTTGTTGTTGTTAATCACAGACTGATGACTATTGTTCAACTGTTCTGTTCTATGTTCAGAAGCCATGACAACAGTTTCTATGTTTGGCAGTTAGCCAGTTTAACTATATCACGTGGCACTTGCGTTTTATTTTTCTCTTTCCCCAGAAAACAGAGGAAGACTATACTGAAATATAATTTTTACCATTTGGATGTTACTCTGATTTTTAACCCAAGTATTAATGGAAGCCAACTATTACCCCAAAACCTTGCTCATACAAGAAAGACATTTTTTATAGGTTTCTTGGTGAGGACATTTCAAATAGATACCTAGTGCAGGTATCATTAAGACAATTTTACCTGGAAGCTCAGAAATTAAATAAATACATGGTAGGTTTTATTTGGAAGGTGATGGTAGGTTATAGTTTGAATTTTTGTAATCATTTATTAAAAGTATAAGTTCTTATTTAGAAATGAATATCATCTATAAACTAAAAGCTGTGCAAAACAATTTTTGATACCTAGAATATTTTATTTTCAACTTTTAATTCTGGTAATAAAAATGAATAAAAACTCTGGGAGATTTTGAGGAGTTATTGATATGAATATTCATTGAAGATGCATTCATTAATGAATTTTCCAATTTGAAATTAGGCACTACATATCCAAAACTTTATATGTATAATCATTAATGTAGTAATTCCACCTCTAGAGATGCATCCCAAAGGAATAAGCATGGTTGCAAGCAAAGCTTTATATGTAAAGTTATTTATTACAGCATTGGTTATAATAGCAAACTTAGGCAAAATAATCTGTCTAATAATAGGGAATCAGTTGAAAATTATTGTATATTTATTTAAAAGAATATTATAAAGCCAGGAAAATGATGTAGAAGAAAATTTAATGTCATGACAAATATTCATAATACAGCATTAAATGAAAAAAACAACAGTCCATTTAACAGTGCAAACCCTTCCCTCCTTACTCCCGGCATTCCAGGCCTGATTTGGTCTTCCCATTCTCCCTTTTCTGTAGTATTAAAGCCTAGGACTGGTCTGCCTATGTCAAGAGGGTCCGTAGAGTGTGGTGTGTGAGGGAAGCTGTGAGGAGACTGAGCCAGAAAACTAAACATCTCCTGTTTAGAAGGCTGAGAACATTCCCAAGTCAATGAATTTTGATTTCCAGCACACGATCAGATCCTGTGGACCCAGAGGTCATTCTGTCTCAAAAGTTACTATTTGTTAGTGTTAGAGCTGAACCGTCAAAGGGCAATGTTGTTTTTCTTATTTGCAAGTCTTGGGGATGGTGATGGGGTGAAGGTGAGGTCAGGAGTGAAAGAGTTGGCAGAGTCTCACTGTGACCCATGAGTACCACTACAAGCTCTGAGGAGGCCAAAGGCATAAATGCCATTTCTGCTTATGTTACTTTGTTTTGCCCTGTTCCTTCACCAAATTAAAAATGTGTGCTGTTGGTCACAGAGAGCCTGCGAACCCTATCACTGTCCCTGGGTGAACTGGCTTCAAGTGAGTGCCTTACTAATGCTGTGTCAGCAGCAATATGTTTGGAGATGAAAAAAAGCACATCCATTACCATATTTTTTACACCTGTTTTTAGTCTTAAAGGTACTCAAAAGGCAATTTGCATTCATCTTAGGATCGGACCATTGTACTTGGTATGCATATCAGTGGACTGAACGTACTGTGCTCTTCACCTGTGCCTGGTGCTGCACAGTTGCCTGTGAGGCGAGGGAACACTCATTTCATGAACGCTCACCTGTCCTGCTCAGCATTTTGGCGTACCTTGTCCGTACATGTGTAGATGTGGCCGAATCTCAGATACAGAACCAACGGACATGTCCACATTGCTGGAAGACCGATCTCTGTGTAACTGAAGCCATGATTTTGAGAGGTCTTTTGCCATTTACAATTCATTTTAAGATATGAACATATTGAATGCACCATTTTTTCGCTTGGAAAGAAAAACATGGTAATGTCAACCACTTAGGTCACATTCTGCATACCGTTCTGAATACATTTTTAGTAGTCTGGGTTCATGTACCAATTATTTATTATTGTACATGGATGCCTTCAGCCTGAGATTTCCTTTAACTCTTTGTGATGACCACAAATTGCTAGATGCAGCTCTTCCAAATGGTTTACTGTTCAGATCTATTCATAAGTCTGATTTCTATTGATGTGGTGCTTTTTTCATATTGATTTTGTCTCTTATTGATCTCTTCAGTATTGATTTATTCCTGCCATTCTTAGATAGGGTGCAAGGTATCAGAATCACCTATATTGGGTCTTCCCTACATGCTCTCTTCTCTCGAAGGGACTCTGATACATGTTAACCCCTTGCTTCAGAACAATTGATTTTGATGTTTCTGTTCATAATTTTCATCAGGGCAGGAAGTAGTTTTTGGAGAGTGGGGGAACCCCTGCCGGCAAGTGTCTTGGGAAAAAGAATTTGGTAGCTGACTGAGATAAGGGGAAAGTCCTCTGAAGAAAAATAGCTGCCAAGCAGATGGTGTCTGGTCTCCCTGAGGCTAAGCTTTGGGTTGTCTGGACCAGTCATCTCCCTGTCCCATGAAGAGGTGGTGTCATCCAATTGGTTTAGAAAAGGCTCCTCCTGCCCATCCACTTGTCTAGTCCTACTTGCGCATCAGGATCCTCCTTAGGTCCCGTTTCGTCCTTGAAGTCTTACAGGTAGCCAAATTTATGCTTTCCTAATTTCTGTCTATTGTGAACACCTTAGTGTTCTTATTTCTCACTTTGCACATATGTTGCTTATATTCTTTCACTGTTTCCTGGGTGTAAATCTCATCATTCTAACATGATTACAAATTCCTCAAAGGCTATACCTTTTATTACTTTTTAAATTTTCTAGAGGAGAGAACTTTGAACAGAATGGGAGAAAGGGAACTAGTAATACTTATTTAGCACTACTACAAGCCAAGTACCAAGGGCAGCTCTTGATATCTTACTTCAGTTTATTTCTGCGTGATATCACCTCCTTTGGCACTGAACAAAAATGATATTTGGAGCTTTAAGTAACTAGCTGAGAAACCCATGAACTATAGATGAGAATGTAGAGATTTGCTAGGCTTACAGAATTCCAATCTCATCTGTTACCATAGTATTCAAACATCAGCTTCATTATACCTTAAAAGTATGCTCAGTGCTCACTTTATTTAGGGATCTTGCTGTCTTCTCTTTTTAGTATGTAAATAGGACATTTTTCCTACCTTACAGTATTTTTTCAATGCTAGCATTCAGTGCTACTATAGTTTGTTTCAGATTAAATGATAATTGTAAATGATATTCTAATCAGTTTCCCAAAAGTCTTGATACAAATTCTTTGGGACTATCATGTTTCTAATTATAGTCATAATATTGCTTTTAAAATCATCTTTTCTCACCTATTATAAGGATGCTTCTAGTAGTGGAAATCCGAATAATTTACCTTAAGAATGCTGTTTACATTAACACTGATTTTTATTTATCACAGGAAAAAACTTTCACATAAATAGAACTGGAAAGTCATTGAACTGCAAATATATTTTTGTTATCTGATATTTCACAAAATTTCAATCTTTTTCTCTTAGTGAGTATCAAGATCGTTCATCTTTTAGTTTTCTTTTATAGATGTTTTGAAAGTACTGGTAAACATCATCACCAACTCTTCTGATTCTATAATGCTAGTCAGAAAATTTCATGAATTCTGACAGTTTCCAATATGCCAGATATTCTTTATCAGTTTTACTTTCAGTATTGAATTCTTGGCAGATTTTGCAATCAGTATAATTTTTCAGGCACTTTTGTTATTTTTATTACTTTTTGACTGCAAAAATCCTGTTATTTCATTTTGTCATTAAAGATTTAATTTTCAAAAGCTGTGTTTAATAGTTTCAGACTTTTAAAATTACCACTGTATATATTTTTTCTAGCTGCCATTTTTCATTTTTCTTACATTCATCTCCATGGAGTATCTTTAAAATGTCCATCTCATTTGTCTCGCATTGATTTCTTCGGGTTTAGAAACACTTAAATGAGTCCTATAAATGTCAGGTTTTACCTGATTTATATGTGCAGTTTGCCACCCAGCTTTCTCCTGCATTTCATAACATGTTAAATATTAGTATTGTTGTTATATGCCAGGTACTGGATCTCAAGAGAAGAAACAATTATGAAGCTATCTCATCGTTTGCTTGACACTTTTTATACACGTGGCAGAACAGGGGTAAAACTCTGCATCTGTCTCTGTTAATTAGGGAAATCTATAGGGACAGTCATGTGTAGAGGGATTGATAGCATATTCTACAACAAGACAGCCATGATTTGAAACCTGGATCTGCTATTTACTAGTAGTAACTTTGGGCAAATTATTTAACCATATTGTGCTTTCATTTCCTTATCAATAAGATGGGGTAATAGTCATCACTACATTATATAGTTGATGGGAGAATTAATGTATTACTACATTCAAAATGCTTAAAATAGTGCATATACCTGCACGTGTGTACATGCGCCTATAGAGAACACTCTAAGAAGGTCATATTTTAAATGAAGCTCTTGGTTTCACTATCACACATGCAGAGATAGCCCATGGCACCCTGTCTTTCTCACCAGTAATATAATGTAGTACATTTTTATATTCTATAGGGGCACTCTTGTGAACCAGAAAAAGATAAATTGGTTTCTTTTGTTTGTTTTTCCTTTTGAGTAGCATATGCTGATCTTTAAATAAAATGCTAATAACTCCTTTTCTCCCTCCTCCCCCTTTTCTCAAGCCTTTGTCTGCCAAGAGATATTGGCAGCTCTGGGCCTCACTTGTGACTATCTGGAGAGAAAAATCAATGCAATAATTAACTGATATAAAGATGTCTAAGGCCATGCTTATTTCTTCTCTTTTTTTCTTTTTTTTTAAATATTAAGACAAATGACCTCGGTAAATTTTGCAAAAGTTCTGTGAATAAATCTATAACCATATTCACATATAAAAATAGTTACATGAATTCAAATTTCCAAGAAAAGGCCAGGAACTGAACAGGAAGGGAATATATTACTGTGTTATATTCACTCACCTACGGATAGCATGTGCTGAATAAACATTTTTTCCTGATACCATTTCAGTCAAAATCCCAGGTTTTTTGAAAAATTCTTCAACTTTCTTCCTTTCAGGAAATCCTTGAAAGCCTCTATTAGAATAAAATGATCTACCCTCTTTATTTTCCCAGCGTTGGTTACATCTCTCTTATGACACTTCTTATACTACATCATAGACTTCTTGATGTTAGAAACTGTCATTTTATGTCTTACCTTTAGTCTGATATCCCACCTACCCCCTCCCCTCTCAGCTCCTGCCTCGTAGCTGGGGTGGGTGAGTCATCAACAAATGGTTGCTGAATGAATAGATTTACAAGTGGCTAGAACTAGTATGGGACTTAGAAATGATTTAGTTTAATTTGCCATTTTAGCCATGAGAAAACTGAGGCTTTGAGGGGTATCTAATTTTCCTGTGATCATATAGCAAGCACACAGAAAGGGGCAAAAAAGATTACCTCTCTCATGTTGGTGTATAATTTTAGTTATAATGATTGAAATCTTAGAAATTCAGGCATTTGAGAATTATAAATCTCTAGACTATCTGAGACATTGCTTTGGAAGTAGTTGTGGCAAATTGGGTATTTAGCTCTAAATATTGTAAATGAAATTCTTATTTAGCCAAACTTGCAACTTGATAAACAGCTTGAGAGAGAAACTGATAAATCCTGTAATGCATTACGTTCATTGGTGATCTTGTACTATTTTTGACTTGTAAATCGATTTGGCTAATCAACCACTCACAATTGTCAGGTTACTTTGGTAACATGGGGGCCTCTGTCAATGAGACAGAGCTGAAGACCATGATTCCTCCTCTCTAGTGCTGCAACCACATGAACTGTTAAAATGAAAATCAGTTTCTCTAACCAAACACTTTTTTTTTAGCCAGCAGGCACAATACACTGAAACAACCATTTTTTTTTTTTATAAACACAGTGAAGCCTTGTTGTCCTTGTAGAACTTCTGACAAGAATCTCACATGAATCATTCATTTGGTGGAAAATATAGTATTCCATCAGCGGCAACAGCTAGCCCAGTTGGATCAGGAAACGAAATCCAGCATTAAATGGATGGACACAGGATGAAACAGAATTTAAGACCACAGGCGTTACTTTGAAGGTGGTAGCTGGCTGTGCTCACCAGAATCTTAGACTTTGTTTACACAAGACCCGAGGTGTCGGCATAATTTTCCTAGCCAAACATGTATCTTGAACAGCACTAATTTCAGCAAGGGATTGAGAACCTACATGAAGGAATAATGACTGAGAACATCCCTAATCTGGTGAAGGAAAACACATACAAGTCAAGGAAGCTCAGAGAGTCCCAAACAAGTTGGACCCAAAGAGGCCTACAAGACACTGCCGCGGTCCAGCCGCAGCAGAGTCCAGGGGGTCCCGAAGGTACTATGAGGTGTCGGCGGGTGGAGATCAGGCAACTACACAGCTCAGGGGCAGGTGAAGCACTGACTCATTTATTGCAAATACAAGTGGATTTTTACATTTTCTTTTCTGGCATAGATTAACATTTGCAAGTATATAGCATGATCAGTTAAGCAGAAAAATTAATACAAAGGTAACCAGGAAAAGTACATAAGTTTCCATGGATTTAATTATATTAAACAAGGATTGTTTCGACCAAAGTTTTCATAGATTCAGTTATAGTGAACAAAGATTATTTTAACCAGGAAAGTCATGAATCAGACGATTAGACATTTTTAGAAATTGTTCATAGGGCAAAAGTATATGGTAGATTGAGCAGAGGCAATAAGGCCTTTGTGATATCTAACTTAGCTATCTATCTTTTCTGTCTAAAATGTTTCTCTGTGTACTATAAACTTTAACTTCATAATAACTGTTTCTACATGCTTAATAGTTAACCAGCTTTTCTTATTTCTATGGCTGTCTAATTGATATATATTCCTATTCAAGGTAAAGGAGGGGCTGTTACTCTAACAACTTTTAGACATTCAGGGACTTGTTGACCAGAGATGCATTGGTCTGATTATATCCTCTTTGTGTCAGATGCTGGTCAATTCTAAGAGTGGTGATCATTTCCAGGAGGTTCCAGATGATTAAGGCAGTAAAAATACAGATTCCATTAAAGAGAAAGAACAAAATCACACACAGATCCCAAGTAATGCCACGTCCTCCAGGCCAGGATATGCTTCTTTGAAGACATATCCCCCATGTCTGGACTTTTTCAAACAACATGGTTGACCGTACTGGAACTGGGTGTGGCAAGACACATCATAATTAAAATGACAAGACTTAAAAACAAGGAGAAAATTCTAAAAGTTGCAAGAGAAAAGCAGGTAGTTGCATACAAGGGAGCAAAAATTAGACTGTTATCTGATTTCACAACAGAAACATTTTAGGGCAGAAGGGAGGAGTGTGCAATATTCAAGGTGGTGAACTGCCAGGACCTACAACCAACGCTACTTTACCCAGCAAGACTATCATTTACAATTGAAGGAGAAATAAGGACCTCCCCAGACAAGAAAAAGCTAAAGGAGTTTGTTAACACCAAACCAGTAATGCAACAAATGTTAAAGGGCTTGTTTTAAGAAGAAAAAGAAAAATAGAAAGAAAAAAACACCAGAGGAAAATAGCCAAACAATAAATTGGTCCTAAATACATATCTATCAATAATCACCTGAAATGTAAATGGCTTAAATATTCCAACCAAAAGACATAGGGTAGCTGAATTGGATAAGACAACAGTATCCATATATATATATACTGCCTCCAAGAGACCCATCTTAGATCAAAAGATACACACAGACTGAAAGTAAAGGGATGGAAAAAGATATTTCATACAAATTTGAGGGAAACAAAAGGTGAGGAATCATATCCAACAAAATAGACTTTAAAACCAAGGCAAAGTAAGAGACAAAGAAGGACACTACATAATGATAAAGGGAACAATCCAAAAGAGGATATAAACCTAGTAGACATTTATGCACCCAACATAGGAGCACCTAAATATGTGAAGCAAATTTTGATGGACATAAAAGGAGAGATCAGTGGAAATACAGTCCTAATCAGGGATTACTATAACACCCCATTAACTTCAATATATAGATCTTCCCAGCAGAAAATCAACAAAAAGACAGTGCCATTAAATGATGCACAAGATCATATGGATTTAACTGATATCTTTAGAACATTTCAGCCCAAAGCAGCAGAATATACATGTTTTTCAAATGCATATGGAATGTTTTCTAGGACACACCACATGAAAGGACACAAAACAAGTCTCAATAAATTTAAGAAGATTGAAATCATATCAAGCATCTTCTCTGACCACAATGCTATGAAACTAGAAATCAATCACAAGAAGAACACTGAAAAACATGCAAATACATGGAAGCTAAATGAAATATTACACAATGAATGGGGCAACAACAAGTCAAGGAAGCAATCCAAAGACACCTTGTAACAAATGAAAATGAGGATACAACAATCCAAAATCTGTGGGACACAGGGAAAGCAAACTGAAGAGGAAAATTCATAGCATTACAAGACTATGTCAGAAAAACAATAAAAAAGCTCAAATAAACAATCTAACTTTAAAGGAACTTGAAAAAGAACAACAAACAAAGTCCAGGGTGAGTAGAAGGAAGGAAATAATAAATATCAGAGCAGAAAGAAACAAAACAGTCTTAAAAAGCAGTACAAAAGATCAGTGAATCCAAGAGCTGGTTCTTTGAAAAGATAAACAAGATTGACAAACATTTACCAGACTCATCAAGAAAAAAAGAGAGGACCTGAATAAATAAAATCAGAAATGAAAGAAGAGAAATACAAACTGACACCAAAGAAATACAAAGGATTGTAAGAAAATATTATGAACAACTATATGCCAACAGACAGGACAACCTGGATGAAATGGATAAATTCCTAGAAACATAAAATCTTCCAAAACTAATCAGGAAGAATCAGAGAATCTGAATAGACAGATGACACCTAGTGAAATCGAAGCAGTAATTAAAAAAAACTCTCAACAAACAAAAGCCCTGGACCAGATGACTTCACAGGTGAATTTTATCAAACATTCTGAGAAGAACTAATACCTCTCTTTCTCAAATTATTTCATAAAATTCAAGAGAAGGGAAGGCTCCCAAACTCACTTTTATGAGACCAGCATTATCCTAATTCCCAAACCAGGTAAAGACGCAACAAACTAAAAATTATAGGCCAATATCCCTTGAACATAGACATTAAAATCCTAGAAAAAAGTTACTAAACTGAGTACAACAATGATCAAAAAGGTCATACACCATGATTAAGTGAGATTTATTCCGGGAATGCAAGGTTAGTACAACATTGGCAAATCAATAAATGTAATTCACCACATAAACAAAATGAAGTTTAAAAACCACCTGATTATATCAATAAATTCAGAAAAAGCATTTGATAAAATCCAGCACCCATTTATGATAAAAACTCTCAGTAAAGTGGGATTAGAGGGAACATACCTAAACATAATAAAAGCCATATATCACAAACCCACTGCCAGCATCATAGTCAATGGACATAAAACTACAAGCCTTCCCCTTCAGACTGGGTACAGGAAGACAGACGTCTGCTTTCACCTCTCTTATTTAACATAGTACTGGAAGTCCTAGCCATAGCCATCAGACAGAAGGAGGAATAAAAGATATCCAAATTGGAAAAACAGTCTGTATTTGCAGATGACATGATATTGTACATAGAGAACCCCAAATATTACACCAAGAAACTACTAGAACTGATCAACAAATTCAGCAAAGTAGCAGGATACAAAATTAATATCCAGAAATCACTTGCATTTTTGTATGCCAATAGAGAGCTAACAGAAAGGAAAATTAAGAAACAACTGCTATAAAAAGAATCAAATATCTAGGGATAAACCTAACCAAGAATGTAAAAGACCTGTACTCAAAAAGTTATAAGACTCTGAAGAAAGAAACTGAAGAATATACAAAGAAGTAGAAGCACATACCGTGTTCATGGATAGGAAGAATTAACATCATTAAAATGTCCATACTACCCAAAGTAATTTGTAGATTTAACACAATTCCTATCAAGATTCCTATAATGTATTTCATAGAACCAGAATAAATATTTCAAAAATTTATATGGAGACACAAAAGGCCCCACACAGCAACAGTGATCCTGAGAAAGAAGAACATAGTTGGAGGAATCTCTGTACCTGGCATAAAACTATACAATAAGGCCATAGTAATCAAACAGCATGGTACTGGCATAAAAACAGACACACAGATGAATGGAACAGCATAGAGAGCCCAGACATAAACCCACACCATTATAGTCAATTAGTATTTGACAGAACAAGCAAGTGCATACCATGGGCTAAAGATAGTTTATTCAATAAATATTGGGAAAATTGGACAGATACATACATATAAATGAAACTAGACCACCTTCTTATACCACACAAGAATAAATTCAAAATGGATAAAACACTGAAATGTTAGACTGAAACAATAAAAATTGTAGAAGAAAACATAGGCAGCAAAATCTCGGACATTGCTCGTAGCAATATTTTATTGGATATATCTCCCCAGGCAAGGGAAACAAAAGAAAAAAATAAACAAATGGGACTTCATCAAACTAAAAAGTGTTTGCACAGCTAAGAAAACCGTCAACAAAATAAAAGGACAACCCACAGAATGCGAGAACATTTACGGGACACAGCTGATGAGGTGTTAACATCCAAAATTTATAAAGAACTTACAAAACTCAACACAAAAAAAACAAACAACCCAATTAAAAAGTGGGCAAAGGACCTGAATACACAATTCTCCACCGAGGACATACCGATGGCCAATAGACATATGAAAACATGCTCGACGTCACTAGTCATCAGAGAGATGCAAATTAAAACCACAATGAGACCATCTCACACCTGTCAGAATGGCCATCATCAATAAATCAACAAACAAGTGCTGGAGAGGGTGTGGAGCAAGGGGAACCCTTTGTACTGTTGTCAGGAATTCAGGTGGGTGCAGTCACTGTGGAAAGCAGTATGGAGGTACCTCAAGAACATAAAAATGGATCTGCCTTTTGACCCAGTGATCCCACTTCTGGGAATATATCTGAAGGGATCCAAAACACTAATTTGAAAGAACATAAGCACCCCTATGTTCATTGCAGTATTACTTACAATCACCGAGATATAGAAGCAACCCAGGTACCCATCAGTAGATGAGTGGATAAAACAACTATGAGATATTTACACAATGGAATACTATTTGGCCATAAAAAGAAGAAAATGTTACCATTTGCAACAGGATGGATGGATCTGGAGAACATTATGTTAAGCAAGATAAGCCAGTTAGAGAAAGACAAATACCGTATGATTTCACTCATATTTGGAACAAAGTGAATTTACAAGTAAAATGGAGAAAGACTCATAGATGGAGAGCAGGATGACAGCTGTGGGTAGGGAGGTAAAAGGGTGGAGGGATTCAGCAAAATGGAATAAGCACTTTTGGACATGACAACAGTTTGTTGATAGCCGGGGGAGGGGGTGTATGGGGACTAAATGGCAATGGAAAACATACAATAAAGATTAAATCAAAAAAGAGTTAAACACATTATTGTGCTATTTAAGAATCTGCTGTACTGATAACTTTGTATATTATCATATCCAATGTTCAGAGGAAGTAAGAGTGGAATAAAATAAAAACTCATGTAGTTAGTAAGAGTGTAGATGGTCACGACCTTTATGGAAGAATATTTGGTAATACATTACAGAGTCTTCTTTTTTAAAGCATTTTGTTTTATTTTTAGAGAGATCGGAAGGGAGAAAGAAAGAGCGAAAGATCAATGTGTGGTTGCCTCTCATGTGCCTCCTACTGAGGACCTGGCCCACAATCCAGGTATGTGCCCTGACTGGGAATCGAACCAGCGACTCTTTGGTTCACAGGCCTGCATTCAATCCACTGAACCACACCAGCCAGGGCCCCTGCAGGCTCTTTAAATATTGAAATTCTTAATTCTACTACTAGAAAGAAATCTTAAAGAAATGATTAGAGATATGAGTAAGTATTTGTGCATCAGTGTGTTGAATTAGTCTTCTAGCACAAACTTAGCATCTCAAAACAACACCTTGTAATTATGTCACAATTCTGTAGGACAGAAATCTGGCACAATGTAGGTGGATGGATATTCTTCCCAAGGTATCTAATGTCTGAAATCATGTGTCATCCATGCTGAGTCCTGGTCTGGAGGCATTGGGGAAGAATCCACTGCCAAGCTCATTCAGTTTGTTGGCAAAATTGAGTTCCTTCTATCTGTAGGACTGAGGTCCTTGTTCCCTTGATAGCTGTCTCAGGGCCCAGAGACCACTCACATTCCTTGCCATTTGACCTCCAGCAGAACACTTGTCATGTTTCAAATCCCTTGTGCATTGGATGATCTCTGATTTCTTCCATCTCTAACCTTTGGTCCCAGATTTAAAATGTTCGCATCATTAGGTCAGGCCTCAGGATAATATCCCCATCCTTAGGTCAACTGCTTTGGCACCTAAATGACACCGTAAAATTCCCATGCCACAGTATCTAGATTAGTGCTTGACTGAACAACTGGGACAAAGTTCGTGTACACCAGGGACTGGGGCTCTTGGAGGCTACCTTAGAATTTTCCCTCCCATGCTTTATCCCAGAATGATGGTTAGCCTTGAAAATTTGAAATAGCACAAATTTCCAACAACAAAATATTAACCAAGTAAATTATAGTACATCCATATAATAAAACATTATAGTGCTATTGAAAACTCCCTAATTTAAGGAATATATTATACCATAGTAAAATACTGATTAAAACTAAAAATGAAGACATTAAACTATATATATAAAGACTGGAAAGAAGTGCATGTAAACATTGATAATGGATGATGGCATAAAAGGTAATTATAATTTTCTTTATATTTTTAAATTTTTCTAGCTTTTTAATAATAAACATGTGCTCATTTTATAATTAGAAAAAGGATTATTTGTAAAGCATTTTAGCACTTTTGTGGGTCACACAGTGTTTTCTATTTTGACCTCCTGATCCCCAAAGCTGCTATAAAAACTATCTTGGCAATTTTTTCGCCTTGTCATCTTCAGTCTCCTTAACTCTCAGTTTCTAGCAGTCTTGCTGCACCTTGGACCGTTGGTTCAAGCATAGCTTTAGTAACACTGAGAGTTCTTGTTACTACCCCCTCCCTCCTGTGCCCATGGCAGACGATACTAACTGATCAAGGCACTCTCTCCCTCTGACCCTAGACTGTCCTCTAGGTTATTCCAGTTGCTATGCCTGATCAGGTGGAATTAGCATGAATGATGAAATCAGCAAAGCCTGAACTAATCTGGGGATTAAGAGAGTCTGGTCACGCTTGGAAAGCCCCTGAGGCAGGCCAGATGGGTTTCCGTTTACATGAAGGAGTAAAGAGCTTTTTTTTGGAATGCTCTTCCAAAAGTAAGAGGGGTCTGTGTACAAAAGCTTGACTGCAGGAAAAGGGGTTGTTGTTCAAGGAGAAAAGCGATTTTGAAAGCAGGATGGAAGGCATTTGCTAGTCAGATTTCTCTTTGCCACAGCCCCATGGCTGAATCAAATTTTCCTTTTTGTAAAGGAAAGTTATCTCATATTGGAAATGTGAATATTGGAAAGTGATGGAAATGGCTAGTGATCTTCCCATTTAACATAATAGCATTATCTTAACACATCCCATTCAGGCACTGTAGGAAAAAAAATTAGTACAGTACATGCAATCATTACCCTGGAACTTTCCAAACATACTAAGAATAATTTGAACGGGACTGTAGTTTCTGAAACTCTATAGGTGGAATCATAGACAGACAGAATTTAGTTCTGCTACCACTTTAGGTTTCTCATTGCAGCCTCAAATTTGGGCGATCCACGAATACACAGGTTACTCTCCTAAGTTAATGGGATATAGCAAGGGGAGTTCGTATAGTCTTCATTTTACAGATTAGTAAAAGCATGGACAGGTTAAACCTGTTCACACAATGATATGTGTTGGGGAAGGACTAGGACCCAGCTGTGACTTAGTTCTTTCCCTCTAGAACACATCATGACTAATCCATAGACGCTTACCAAGCAAACCCTCTGGACAGAGCCCTGTATCAGATGCTAGGGACTGCCAGAGATATAATTAGAAGTGCAGATTCAATTTAGCCCACTCAACTCTACTGATGTGATTTGATTTGCAAAGTTCAATTGAGTCCATGCAGAATTCTAAGAATCATTGTGTGGTGGATTGTATCTTTCAAAGATAAAGCATCTCACAGGTTCTTCGTCCAGTGTGATGTTGACATTCCCTTGCTGATGCGTTGGGCAGTTCCTTTGTTTGCCTTGACCAATAGAATGTGGAGGAAGGTTCGTTGAATGACTTCTGAGGTTTGCTTATAGACATAATATGGCTCAGGATGACACAGGCCTTTGGGATCCTGAGCTGCTATGCAGGAGTCCTGGCTGCCTTGCAGACACCATCCTGAAGAGAATATAAGAAAGGCCCCCAGAGAGGCACAGAGAGATGCCTAAGAAGCCTTTTTTTTCCCAGATGCTGCTCAATTCTTCCTAGCCCAGACTCCAGACATGTGAGTGAAGAAACCTTCAAGGACTCCAGTCTCCCCCACCATCACGCAGCAACCTCATGAGAATCCCCCCACCAGAACCATTCAGTCACGCTACTCCCAAATTCCTGACTCACAGAAAGTATGAAAGATATTAACAGTGTTGCTGTATGCGCCTAAGTTTGGGGTGACTTGTTAGGTAGGAATAATTAACAAATGCACACAGGGGAAAGATGTGTCCAAAACCTTGCCAGTTGCTATCCTTGCCTTATGGAGCTGAGTAACCAACAGTGCTTAATTCAAGATAATCCTTTAAAAAACATAAAACTGGTGAATCCAGCCATTTCTACCTTATTGCACACACATTTATCTCTGGTTTGATGCTGCTTTCATTTCTGATATACTTTCACATATTCTCTTAATGAGAAACCATTTTTATAGTTCTGTTAAAGATCGCTATAAAGCTCTCAATTTATTGAATGATGATACTGCCAAATTGCTCCTTTAGGATGACATGAAAAAGACAGAGAGCTGAAGCTTATTTGGCATTTGCTCTTTACTTGCTCCAGTTTCTGACTCCCTGGGGCCCGCACCCTCCAGGCAGCTCCTGGCTCCATCCTCCGTCAAGCTGGCTGACTGTCTGAGAGAAACAATGACAGCTGAATCTGCAAAGTCTTAGTGAAGCTGATTCAAATGAATTTAGTAGGAGTACTCAGAAAAAAAGCAATTTTAGGTGCTTCACATTCTTTCTCACACTTTGGCAGGGAACTATGTTGAAAGAGTTGGCAAACAGCATATGACATCAGAGAGTTTGCCCAGAGAGCCCTTTCTCTCTTGTTTCTCCACCAGCTCCTTCTCTTCTTCCTCCTCTTTCTCCTTAACTGAAACCTCTCTACTCTGTATTTAACAACTTAATCATTTGGACATGTAATTAATCTCTCTAAATCTTTTTACTTGGCTATAAAATGGAGATGAGACAGTAGCCAATTTTATTTGCTTAGTTTCTTTATTGGATCAGTACATAATTGTCTCTCTCTGTATCATTAACTGTCTGATAATGCAACATCCTCTCATGTTACAACTTTTGGATTTAAACAGGAGACTATCGAGTTGACGTGAGGATGGCTACTGTACTAGACACGTTTGAAAAGGCCTGGGCTCCAAACCTGTAACCCTTTGAGGAGGATGCCTAGTCCCTGAGTGATGGTTGCAGAAAGTGACTCAGGCAGCATGAAAGCCAGTGGAGTGGCCTTTGTCCTCACCTTAGCACTCTCCCTGGCATTTGGAAGGATACTCGTTTTTGTTATGCTTAGTGTGAAGGAGAGAAGCAGACTCATTATTTTCAGAAACTCCAGAAAGACCTTGCCTTCCAATGAAGAACAGAGTGGTGCGGGGTCACATAAGGCCAATGTTTGTTTTCTTTTGTGTGTGTGGGAATTTGATAATGTAGTCCCAGGGGAAAAGAAGGTGGAATAAGATTTTTCAAAGGGAAACAACTAGGAAGAACTGAAGGAGGGGGCATGTACTCTTAAATACACCTTATATTGTTCAGGACAGTATAGCTCCTTTACAGAATCCCCCTATGACAGTGAATTTAAACTGTGTTTTTCTCTACCTTTATGCAGAAAATAATATAATTGGTGAAAAGAGTAGGTAAGACAGTGGAATGCAATTCACGCGTTAAAAACACATAGGGAATTTACAAGATGCAACATTAAGTAACATTCGCTGAAGAGATGTGGTTCAAGGTACTTTGGAGAGGAGGGTTTCCTTTTTTCTAGCCCAGGCAGCTTTCTTCCATCAAATCCTGTAGCCGTTGACTTTGAGTCCTTCCACAGGCCCCGAGGCCCCTGGTGAGGAGCCCTTCTATCTCCAGGTCTTTGGCATCTCTGGGGCACGCCCCACAGGATCAGAGCTGTAGTGCAGGGCTGGGCAAAGGGCTGAGCCTTGGAATCTGAAGGCCTGGGTGGCAACTTGGCTTCACCCCTTACCAGTGGAGTGACGATGGGGAAGCCATTGTTTCAGAGCCTTGGGTTCCTAATTTTTAAAAAATCTAGGGATACTATTTACCTTACAGGTATCCAGTGAGGATTACAGGAAATAAACTATGAAAATGCTTCATATATATACTTTAACATTTAAACAAATGTTAGTTATCATGCCTACGCTGCTTCATAACTATTTGCCTTTTCTCTCATATCAGACTGAAAGATTCTTGAGATAAGGATTTTGAGTTTCCCTTCGTTTCTGTCATAATAATTGGCATAAATTGGTGTTCAAAGAGTTTTTGAAAAAAGAATGTGTGAATGTGTGAATAATGAGGCCATTTTCTGTTATAAAACCCTCCTGCCTGAGTTACAGGAGAATTCTGAGGACTATGAATTAATCTTTGTGCCTTTGGGGGTAATAATTTACCCTAAGCTCTGCTGATGTGCGAGTGCGGTTCATAGAGTAACTTTTTAAGAATTAGTATGTGACACAAATGTTTGGGATAATTAGGAATATGCTCATTTCCTCATCATACTTCCCTGTGAGGTGTGGCCCAGGAAATCCATCCTTTCCTTTGAGAGCAGTGGTCCTCAAAGGGTGGTCCCTGGGCCAACAGCATCAGCTTCTCCCGGAAACTTTTCAGAAAGTCAGATTGTCAGGCTCTGCCTCATATCCACCGTATCAGAAACCCTGAGGCCGGGGCCCGGGAATCTGTCTTAACAAACCCTACAGGCAGTTCTGAGGTACTCTAACGTCTGAGAACCTAACTTCGATGAAGAAGAGAGAAAATCAAGGTAGGGAAGAAAAATAGCAATAATTTATTAGTTTTTAATGGTATTTGGTTTTAAAGTATGTTGCCAAATCTGTTATTTGAAAAGGAGCCCTCTTTTCCAGATAGGGAAACTGAGTCACAGGCATGGTAAATAACATACTCTAGACTAGGTCAGCCTGGCGGAGCTGTGTTCCCTTACATCAGGTTGCTCCTGGGTGACTGGCGTTCTCATTCCGTGAACTCATTAATGCTAATCTGAGAGATGCAGTTTGGCACCTCTCAGGTAGTATGCTAGGGGGGCAGAGTAACTAACTGAAACGGGTCCCCCTAATGGTGGGAATCTGAGGTGCTGAGGTGCTGGGAATCTGAGGACCAGTGGGGGAAGTGGATTTGGCTTGTTAGGGTTCTTTAAATCACACCATAGACAAGAGTCACCAATTTCTATACATAAAGGACAATGTGACCCTGTCCTCAGTGAGGTCAGACAACTTTGGATCAGTTATAAAATCTGTGAGAATCGAGCTGGTCCCAGGATTATGAGATGTAGCAAAACGCAATCAGAAACCGAGATATTACTATGAACGCTAAGCAGAAAGCTGCGATGAGCACACACTTGGTTCATAGCAAGGCCACAAAGGGGATAAAGAACAGAAATAATTAAAAAAAGAGGGGCTTCCTGGCTATTTCTGCAACAAATATCTCAAATAGGGCTGTTAACTTGATGAGAAATTGTGTCACTGGTGCCAAATAGTGTCATGCTATCATTGAAAAAATGAAAGCGTTTCACTTTGTTTTTGTCCATGCTCGGATTCATCCTGCTTCAATCAAAAATAAGCTTTACGATGCTGCTTGGCTGTATGGAACAATAATTGTTCTTGTCTGTTTTCCCTGTAATTGTTTTATTGTCTGCCTTTTCTCTCCTTTACTAGTAATATGCCATTGTTTGTGTTTTGAAAGGATATTAAATGTTAAAACCCTAAAGCAATATATCTGATTTTCCTGTGGAAACTGACAATACGAATGAAGCCTGGGAGCCTGGTCCTACCTGTAGTCTAACTGTATTATTTATTATACTTTGAGGCAACAGTTTCTGTCCTGCCTTTTGGTGGCCATCCAATAGCCAACAAGTGACCATTCTTGTTACATTTAATCTTACACCTCTACTCTCTCTCTCTTTGAAAAAGATTTTATTTATTTATGTTTAGAGAGAGGGGGAAGGAGGGAGAAAGAGAAGGCAGAAACATTGATGTGCAAGAGAAACATGGATAGGTTGTCTCTCGCATGCCCCCAACTGGGGACCTGGTCCACAAACTAGGCCTGTATCCTGATTGGGAATTGAGCCGGTGACCTTTCAGTCTGCAGAATGATACCCAACCCACTGAGCCACTTCAGTCAGACCCCCTTACACCTCTACCCTCTGGTTGAAACGAAAGCCTGAAATATGCTGGCCTCAAAAACTTTCTCTAGCTTGGGACCACAAATGATTTCTAGGGCTGCCTTCATTTCATCTGAATGGCCTTGGAATCATTGCCCACACTGATGGGAAGGGGAGAAAGCTTGCAAACTGAATCAAAGGAAATCAAGGGACGATATGACCCTAGAGAATGTGTGGACTTTTGAGGAAACTATCTTAGAAATGATATTAAGTTGTTTGGAGTTATAGGGTGAAGGAGTGGTTAATGAGACTATTTCTCAACTGAGGTGATCATCTCAGGTAAGCAGCCTGGCACAAAGAACATGACAGGACTTAAATGTCATTTAATTCTTGAAATATGTGTCTTCTATGACTAAGAATATCTAGAAGATGAGGTTGGCTCTTAGGAAGCCAGGAGAACCTGAGTTTTCGAGGGTCATGGACTCCTCCAGAGAGCTACAAGGGGAGGTCACACTTGCCAATGGTGCCTTCTCAACTCAATTTCCTGTCGCCCTGTCCCCCTCCTGGGGCCTCCTCAGGATACCTGGGCCTTTGTGATACCTCCTGAGGGTACAAAGCTCCCCAATGAGGTTCCTCTTTAGGGTGAGGTTGCAGGCTACCAAATCTTCCATCTTACCCTTATTCCCCTCGTCGTTCTCTTTCCCAATTTTATTTCGAGATGAACAACAGTTTGGTAGTGGGCAGGGATGCAGCATTATTTTAGGTGTTGACTTTTGCATAGAAAGTGGATTGTCATGACTAATGACATATAGGTTCTAACAGAGTAGAACAGGCCAACATAGAAAACCAAACAGAGCAGAGCTTTACCTTTTCAACTTGGTAATTGCTTACCATTCTGCATTAGCGCCTAGGCAACAGGCTTCCGAATAAGCAAGGAAGACAATTAGTCTTCCTCGCCCAAGTGTATGACTCCCATGAATCTGTCACAGTATCTGAAATTCCACCATTAAAACTGCCTTCCTTTGGACTATAGCACTGTACTTCATGTATTGTTTTCTTTTCTTTTTTTTAAATTGCAGTCTGGATGGAGCAGGACAAGCCAAGCAAGCAAAGCAGACATATTCAGAGGAACAGCTTCAAGGAAAGCACAAGAGTTTAAATCCATCTCTTGGGTTTGCATACATCCCAAGTTCGGTCTCAGTTGCCACTAATCTTTCAAGGTTGCGAGTGCCAGTCTTAAGGGGCCATGTCTCCAGCCATGGAAAGTGGTGGCTGTGGCTAAATGGCTGGCAGTGACAGGAAGAGGAAGGGGGACACAGGTCCAGATAAACCGGATGGAAGTGTCCCATTCTCATGAACTAAATGGCTCTTTTACTAAAAGTGGACAGAATGGGCTACTCTTCCTTCAGCAACCCAGACCACACTGAACAAGTGAACCACTGTGTCTTGTTGCAAATTAACCTCTGGTTCTCTTGCTAGAACTATCTGACTTCTATTTGGAGGTATCTGGCTTGTATTGAGAATTTACTTTCTCTTAGAGTCATATATTTATATCATACCTTCTTGAATTTAATTTATTTATTGCTTCTGGACTTTTCCTTTCTGGAAGTTCTCTCATTATGCTTTTTTTTTTTTTTTCCAATTTAGTGACTTTAAATTTACCTTATCCTCTACAAGTTTTATAACCTTAATTTTTATTCTTGCTCATGGTTGTCTCATGAAGTTGTTAAATAAGATTGCAGTGGTAACACATTAAACCCTCTCTGTAACTGAGTGTATTTCCATTTCCCCACTGCTTCAGGCTATGTTTGGTATTAAGGATACTGTTCACATCTGCACCAATTTGAATTAATTTGATTATTCAGTTACCACAGCTTCGTGATATGTAACAGCCTCATTCCTTCATCCCATAAAGTGAGAGTGCTACTGAGGCTTTGAGGAAGTGTTGTCTAAGTGGTCAAAACTGCCTTGGGAGCTTAGGTGCCACAAAGCTTCCACCTGAAATGAAACAGCTAAGTCAGATTGCTCCATTAGTCCATTGGTCCAATCAAATCACTGAATGTTTGGGCACATTTGTGGCTCTGGCCTGCCAGTTGGTAGGCATCGAAGTTTTAGCCCTGCTTTTGGGATTCATTTACGTTCTCCCTACCTGTGCCCCTGTCATAATATGGGTGACATTTTCCTTTTTTTTTTTGCATATGAGCTTTGGAGGACTCATACAATTATAAAGGAACTTGCTTTTCAGATTAAAGTTTAATGGTACATGTTATCTGGTACTGGTTAATATACTTCTCGATATTATTTTCTTTGATATTTTCATTCAGAAAGTTTGTTGACAGAGAAGCTCACTGTATTTTTCCAGTTGTCTCTTTCCCAGCCACCTTGTTAAACAGGTCCAGAGTGTGCCCTCCTGTGGACAGTAATAATGTCCATGCAGCTGAGCAACATACTTCCCTGCTCTAAGTGGCCAGAGTTGCTTACGGTCTTTTTTCTCTCTGATCATGGTCACCCTTATTGCCAGAGATGGTATGACTGCCTTGGAAAATGATTCTATGGTCTGAGCATTCTTTTATTTTGGAAGAGATCATGTGGCAGTTGCTTTTTTTGAGTTGGCTATCCTTGTCCCCTTTTACCTCTTCCTTTATAAATTTATTTATATATTATAATTTTCCCATGTATTCTGTATTACTATTGACTTTTAGTTTTCATGGAGCTTTTAAATATATTTTTATTTTTACTAGTAGTAGTACAAAGCACAGATTGGTCTTGTCTTCTCTTCTTCCCTGTTGCTCAATAAAAATTGACCAGTGGTGTTAATGCTATTATTCTCATTCCAACCAGAAAGAGCCAGATTGGTATAATCATTGTTTGGGTCATCATGCCATTGACAATGTGCACAAGTCCCCATGCCCTAGACTCAACCTTTCTGCCTCTTCATCATGTGGGTGTGGCACCTTCATACTATGTGCAATTTTGATGGTATGTACAATGTTAATTTGTTGAATAAAGCCACCTGATGCCTCCTTAGTCATGGGTTTCTTCTGCAGGTCTGTCTGTGGATAAGAGCTAGAATAAAGAAAACACACAAAAATTAAATAAAGTAGACCTTATCCTTTGCTTTTCCATCTCCTCTAAGCCCTTTTTGCCTGGTATAGTAAACACTCTCTTCCATGAGTTGAAGGGAGAGGCAAAACAGATCCCAATTAATTATACTAAACATCAGTTAGCTCCCCATACCAAAATGAGTAATGAGAAGAAAAGAAAAAGATTCAAGCCAAGTTAATTCCCTCTTTCAAAAAATGGCTATAAAATATGGTAGTTCTGATCAGACTCCTGGCAAGATAGTGACAAAGTAGGAGAATATATCATGCACTGCCTCCCAGAATCAGACTGGAAATAAAATTAAAGAGGAGAACAATCGCTTGAGTTAAACTGAAGGCTACCTGAAAAAGAGACTTTTAACCAAAGATGGCTAAAACACCACTCCTAGACCGGTAGGAATGGCAAAGGCATCTTAAAAGGGTTGGCCCTGCACACACAGGCTGTGGGTTAAGTAGGCAGCATGGCTGTGAAAGCTTCTTTTGAGAGGAGTGAAGGTGGGACCACAGACTGGGTTCCTAAGCACAGAGAGCCAGTGCTGAGATTGGTCCACCATGTAGCATCCAGTGGTGAAAGGTCATGGGGGCTCTGTCTGCAAGGGAAAGACTAAAACAACTGGAGACAAACCCACCTTTTTTATCCTTAAAGGGGCAAAGCACAGGTTTTGTGTTTCCAGGTACTCACCTTGGGCCCCAGTGAAGGAAAGGCAGTGCATACTAAAGTCCCGTGAGGAGAAGCTGCAGTGGGAGGCACTGGGGAGAGACTAGGAGAAACAACTGTGGGATTTTCAGGGCCAGAATATACCTGGACTACACAGCAGCCATCTTTCTTGAAAAGAGCTAGCCCTTCCCAGGGGAAAATCAATTATCTTACCCTGTAGGATACTACTTCCCACTGGAATTCCACTCACCATACCTTCTGAAATCCTGTTTGCTCTACTCTGCACCTTTTTTGTTCTTTTTTCAGTTTTGATCTGTCTTGTTTTTCTTTCATTTCTCCCAGCCTGCATCTTAACCCTTGCTAAGAAGACAGCAACAAAAAGACTCAGGGGTTGTCAGAGACTGGCTGTAGGTCACATGTGAATCCATACACTTTCCTGGGAGACAGACAGGTACTTCCCCATCATGGGCAAGCCACAGAAATATCCTCCTGGCACCCAGCAGACTCAAAACCTGAGCTCTGGAGGCTTACTAAGGGCCATGCCCTGCTGAGAACAGGGAAATAATCCCAGACAGACTCAGAAGAGTGGCTCATGGGAGGCAGAACACATCCACCATCTTCCCTGAAGTCTGAAAGGCACCTAACACAGGAGATCCAGGAATCATAGCTACCTATTTCCACCAGAAGCCCCCTCAGAAATAGTTGGTTTAAAATAGTTGGTGTGACTAGTTTAAGACTTACAGCAGGCCAGAAGGCAGAGAGAGGCAGAGGTGGATCCCGCGGTGACTTGGGATGTTTGCTGACAGACCCCTGGACCACGTGCTGATGAAAGCCAGCTTTGCAGAGCAGCTTGGCCCACCCCGGGAGCAGCCAAACTCAGAGGAATCAGACACAAACTGTGGTTTGCCTGTCACACTGAAAAGGCTGCCGAGGGCCAGATGTAGACAGCACCTGACATTGGCATACACCAAACTCGGACATCAGAGTGTACCAGCAGACAATCACTAACCCTGCTGAGATGAATCTACTGGATTCTTTTTCATTGTTTTCACTACTTTTTCTTTTCAATAGTCTTTTTATTATTTTTTCTTTTTGTTTTATTTGTGGTGCTTTACTTGTTCTTTCATTTCTTCTTTTCTACACTTATCTTTGATTACTCCATTGTTCCCCTCTCCCCTTTTATTTTTTTATTACTTTTTCTGTGTTCCTTTTCCCTGTTTTCTGCTTTCAGTTCATTACTAGTATTAGCTATCTTCCCCTTTCTCCTCTCGTAATCACTTTCATTCCTTTGGCCTTCTCGTATTCTTTTTCCTTTTCCCTCTTGTCTGCTATTCCATTTTTCTTTCTGTCTTTACTATTTATTGCTCTCTTGTCATTGATACTGCTGTTGTGGTTGTGAGGTTGCTAGTTTGATGTTGTATTTGTGTTGTTTTGCTTTGTTCTGCCAGCACTTACATAAGAGAATACAAGCCTTGATGGGGGTTGAACCTCTTAGTCAGCCAGCCAGAGGGGAGTTCCCACAAACAAATGGGCCAAAAACAATCAGGGCCCAAATATAACAGGAAAGTCCACAAAACCCACACAAAAGACATTCCTAGAGCATCCAGATCAGGAGATCAAGGAGTCTGTACCACCGGGTCCCACAGGACTCCTAACACATAAGGCCACCCCACAAGACACAGAGTCTAAGCAGATCAATATAATATGCAGAAACAAACAAAAAGAGTTACCTTAAATGGGGAGACAAAGAAACAACCTCCAACCAAAAGGGAAAGAGGAATCCCAAGAAAGAGTGCTAAGTGAAATTGAAGCAAGCAATTTATCAGACATGGAGTTCAAAGTAATGGTTTTAAGGAAGTTCTAGGAACTTAGTGAAACTTACAAGGAACTTAGTGGGAACTTCATCAGCATGAAAAAGGACATAGAAACCATGAACAAGAACCAGTTGGAAATGAAGAATATAATATCTGATGTGAAGAACACACTAGAAGGAATTAAAAGCAGGCTAGATGAACCGGAGGATTGAATCAGCAAGTTGGAAGACAAGGTAGAAAAAAACACCCAGTCAGAGCAACAAAATGAAAAAAGACTCAAGAAAAATGAAGATGGTTTAAGAGAGCTTTGGGACAGCATGAAATGTAACAATATTTGCATCATGGGGATACCATAAGGAAAAGAAAGGGAACAAGGGATAGAAAATGTTTGAAGGAAAAAATGACAAGAAACTTCCCTACTTTGATGATGAAGAATCATGCAAGTTCAGGAAGAACAGAGAGTCCCAATCAAGATTAAGCCAAAGAGGCCCACACTAAGACACATCACATTTAAAATGGCAAAGTTTGAAGACAAAGGAGAATATTAAATGCAGCAGGAGAGAAATAGCTAGTTACTTAAAAAGGATCTCTGATAAGGCTATAAGCTAATTTCTCAACAGAAACACTATAGGCCAGAAGGGAATGGAACAACATATTCCAAGTAATGAAAAGCAAGGACCTGCAACCAAGACTATTCTCTCCAGCAAGGCTCTTATTTAAAATGGAAGGCAAAATAAAGAGTTTCCCATATTTAAAAAAAGGCTGAAGGAATACATTGCCACAAAACCAGCATTGCAAGAGATGCTAAAGGGACTGCTTTAAGAAGAAGAAACAAAGAAAGAAAAACACAGGTGCAAAGGGAAAAATGCCAATGAATAAGAACCTACCAATAATAACCTTAATGTAAATGGATTAAATGCTCCACTCAAAAGACATAGGATAGCTGAATGGATAAGAAAACACAACCCACAAATATACTATCTATAAGACATCCACATCAGAACAAAAGATTTACAAAGGCTGAAAGGGAAGGGATGGAAAAAATACTCTATGCAAATGGACATGAAAAAAACTTGGGAAGCAATACTTATATCAGACTAAATAGACTTCAAAACTAAGGCCATAACAAGAGACAAAGGTCACTACACAATACTTAAGGGAGCAGTCTAACAAAAGGATATAAGCTCTGTAAACATATATGTATCCAATATAAGAGCACCTAAATATATAAAGAAAGTCTTGGAGGACTTTAAGAAAGATAGACAGCAAGACAGTCCTTGCAGGGGATTTTAACACCCCACTGTCAACTATGGACAGATCATCCAGGCAGAAATTTAACAAGAATACAGTGGCATTAAATGACACACTAGATCAAAAGGACTTAATAGATATTTACAGAACATTTCACTCCAAGGAAGCAAAATATGAGTATACAGTCTTCCAAATGCACATGGATTGTTTTCACAAATAGACCACATGGTAGGACAGAAAGTGAGCCTTAACCAATTCAACAAAACAAGTCATATGAAGCATCTTCTCACATCACAATGGCTTGAAAATAGAAATCAATCTCAAGGGAAAAATTCAAAAGATTCAAATATATGGAGGCTGAATAACATGTTATTAAATAATAAATGGGTTAACAATGACATCAAAGAAGAATTCGTAAAGTACCTGGAAAAAAATTAAAATGAACACATAACCCCAAAATCTATGGGATGTAGCAAAAACATTCCTGGGAGGGAAGTTCATAGCATTAAAGGCCTACCTAAAGAAGATAGAAAAAACCTCAAATAAACAATCTAACCCTAAACAAGGGACTAGAGGAATGACAACAAACAAAGACCAGAGCGAGTAGAAGGAAGGGAATGATCAAGATCAGAGCAAAATTAAATGACATGAACATTTAAAAAAAATTCAAAGGATCAATGAGTCCAGGAGTTGGTCTCTTTGAAAAGACAAACAAATTGATAAACCATTAAACAGATTCATCAAGAAAAGAAGAGATAGGACCCAAATAAGTAAAACCAGAAATGTAAGATACGATGTAACAACCCATACCACAGAAATACAAAGGATTGTAAGAAATTACTATGAACAAATATATGCCAAGAAATTGGACATTCTGGGTGAAATGGATAAATTTCTAGAAACATACAATCTTTCAAAACTGAATCAGGAAGAAGCAGAAAACCTGAATAGACTGAAAACAACTACTGAAACCTAAGCAGTAATCAAAAAATTCCCAGCACACAAAAGCACTAGACAAGATGGCTTCACAGGAAAATTTTACCAAATGTTCAAAGATGAACTAACTCTTACCCTTCTCAAAATATTCCAAAAAATTGAAGAAAAGGAAGACTCCAAAACTACTTTTACAAGGCCATTATTATCTTAATTCCAAAACCAGGTAAAGACTCAACAAAGAAAGCAAATTATAGGCCAATATTGCTGATGAACACAGATATTAAAATCCTCAACAAAATACTAACAAACTGGATCCAACAAAACATTAAAAGATCACACACCATGATCAACTGGAATTTATTCCAGGGATGCAAGAATGGTACAGTATTCAAAAATCAATAAATGTGTTACATCACATAAATAAAATGAAAGACAAAAATTACATGATTATATCAATAGATGCTGAAAAAGTATTTTATAAAATCCAGCACCCATTTATGATAAAACACTCGGCAAAGTGGGAATAGAAGGAGCATACCTCAATGTAATAAAGGCCATATACAAAAAACCTACCGCCAACATCATACTCAATGGGCAAAAACTATAAGCTTTCCCACTAAGATCAGGGATAAGAAAAGG
This sequence comes from Desmodus rotundus, assembly GCF_022682495.2. Taxonomy (NCBI): domain Eukaryota; kingdom Metazoa; phylum Chordata; class Mammalia; order Chiroptera; family Phyllostomidae; genus Desmodus; species Desmodus rotundus. The sequence continues at coordinate 173,741,605 of NC_071387.1, forward strand.
GTGTCTGCTTTCCCCACTCTTATTCAACATAGTACTGCAAGTCCTTGCCACATGGATCAGACAAGAAGAAGAAAAAAAAAGCATCCAAATTGGAAAGGAGGAAGTAAAATTGTCATTATTTGAGACAACATGCTAGTGTACATAGAAAACCCTATAGACTCCACCAAAAAACTACTAAACCTGATAAGTGAATTTGGCAAAGTAGTGGGATACAAAGTCAAAATCAGAAATCGATGGTATTTCTGTACACCAACAGTGAGCTATCAGAAAGAGAAACTAAGAGAAAAATACCATTTACTATAGCAACAAGAACAACAACAATAAAAATGCACTGAGGAATAAATTAACCATGGAGGTGAAAGACCTGTACTCAGAAAACTATAGAACTAAAGAGAGAAATTGAGCAAGATACAAATAAATGGTAGCATATACCCTGTTCATGTATTGGAAGAATTAACATCATTAAAATGTCCATACTACCTAAAGCAATCTACAGATTCAATGCAATTCCTATTAAAATACTGATGGCGTATTTCACAGATCTAGAACAAATATTTCAAAAATTTATATGGAACCAAAAAGACCCCAAATAACCTCAGAAATTTGAGAAAGAAGAACAAAGTCGGAGGGATCACAATACCTGATATCAAAGGCCACTGTAAACAAAAGCTTGGTACTGGCATAAGAACAGACACATAGATCAGTGGAACAGATTAAGGAGCCCAGAAATAAACTCATGTCTCTATGGTCAATTAATACTTGGCAAAAGGGACAGGAGCATATAATGGAGTAAAAATAGTCTCTTCAACAAATGGTGTTGGGAGATTTGGACAGGGATATGCAAAAAAATGCAGCTGCACCACCGACTTACACCACACACCAGAATAAACTCAAAATTGATAAAAGACTTAGACATAAGTTGGGATAGCATAAAAATCCTAGCGGAAAACATCGGCAGTAAAATTTCAGATATCTCATGTAGCAATATTTTTGCCAACATATCTCCTAGGGCAAGGGAAATACAGGAAAAAATAAACAAATGGGGTACATCAAATTAGAAAGCTTCTGCACAGCTAAAGAAACAGTCGGTTCCCTTTTCATCAAAAGGGAAAGGGAACCGACTGTATGGGAGAACATATTTGCCAATGATATATTGGATGATAAGGGTTTAATTTCAAAAATATATAAAGAAATCATAGGAATCAAAACCAGGAAGACAGATAATCCAATTAAAAACTGGGAAAAGGACCTGAATAGACACTTCTCTAAGGAGGACAGACAGATGACATATGAAAAGATGTTCCACATCACTAGCCATCAGAGAGATGCAAATTAAAACCACAATGGGATTATCACCTCACACCTGCCACAATGGCTATCATTAACAAATCAGTAAGCAACAAGTGCTGGGGAGGATGTGGAGAAAAGGGAACTCTAGTACACTGTCAGTGGAAATGCAGGAGTGCAGCAGCCATTTTGGCAAACAGTAGGGTGTTGCCTCAAAAAATTAAAAATGCAACTGCCTTTTGACCGAGCAATTCTACTGCTGGGAATACACCCTACGAATCCTGAAACACCAATTCCAAAGAATTTATACACCTTTATGTTCATAGCAGCACTATTTACAATAGCCAAGATTTGAAAAGGGCCTAAATGCCCATTAGTAAATGAGTGGATCAAAAACCCACCATACATTTACACAATAGAATTTATACAGCAAAAAGAAGGAATTCCTACCCTTTGTGACCACATGGATGGAACTGAAGAATATTACACTAAGTGAAACAAGTCAGTTAATGAGAGACAAATATCACATGACCTCATCTGTAAGAGGAATATAATGAACAAAATAAACCAATGAGCAAAATAGAACCAGAGGCATGGAAACAAGGAACAGACTGACCTGTAAGAAGGGAGGGGGGATGTGGGCATTGATTGAAAGAAGGGGAAGGAATTAGTCAAAGAACATAAATGAATGACTCATGGACATGGACAACGGTGTGGGGATTGACTATGGAAGTGCGTGTGTGGGGGAGGCTGAGTGCCCCTTTCCACTCAAAAATGGGGAAAACTGGGAGAAGTATAATAGCATCAACAATAAAACATTTAAAAAATAAAAATATGGTAGTTCCAAGGGCATGTATTTCTTAAGATCTGTGTTCTTCTAGATCAAGCAGATTTACATTTTTAACCTAAATTAATGGGTTGTATTAATTAGAAGAATAAATTCTTTTACTAGAGGGGGAAAAATTGTTAGATCAGATCTAGTCAGTGAAAATAGAATGTATTGTTCTATTTAGCGAATTAAGGGGAATGTGTACATGCAAGACACTGTGGAAAAAGCAGATACAATAAGAGATTGCATTCTTAACATTTGAGTGGCTGGTGGTGGCAAGTGTCCAGATAGAGGCTACCTGCCATTCTCCTTTTCACATTGCTCCTTTATTCCACACCTAGTGGTACTTTAAATGCATGTGAGTAGATACAACAGCTGTCTAGGAAACACTCCTGTGTTTTTTCTTTACTCTCATGCTACTACACTTTACTTCATTTCTAACACCAGATGTGTGGATTCCTACACACCAAGTGATTCTCCGACACCAGCTGGATGTACTCCAATTTAACTCAATTTTGAGACTATCTGCTTGGAAATAGCATCAGATCCCACAGGTTAAGGGCTCAGTCCCATAAGACAACACCACTTCCCACGTCAGATACTAAACCCAAGTGCCACATTGTCACCCATACTTCTGATGAATTGGGGTATCCATAATCCCCTCATTGGATTCAATAAGCTGCTAGACTGGCTCACAGAACTCAGGAAAACACTTCTGTATGTTTATTATATCATAAAGGCTATGATAAAGTATACAGATGAACAATCAGATAGAGATACACAGGGCAAAGACTGAAAGGGTCCCAAGTTCAGGAGCTTTTGTCCTGTGATTAGGGATGGGCCACTGTCTTGGCACACACATGTGTTCAATAACCCAGAGGCTCTCTGAACTCTGTATTATTAGAATTTTTATGGGGGCTTCATCAAATAGGCATGATCAATTATTAATTCCACTTCCAGCCCCTCTTCCCTCTCTGGAGAATGGCCAGTGGGGCTGAAATTTCCAAACTTCTAATCGTGGCTTTGTATTTATGGTGCCCAGGCCCCCATCCAGGATCCCACTAAAAGTCACCTCATTAGAACAACAGGTGTTCTTATTACCCAGGAAATTTCAAGAAATGTAGGAGCTCAGTGTGAAATGCTCCTATTTCTGAGTAAATTACAAAGGTACGAGGAGATCTATGCCAGGAATTGGGGCCAAAGCTAAATACTAGAACAAAAGATTCTCTTAGCATGGCTATTTACAAGGGCTTATGAGCTCTGTGTTGGGCACCAGAGGCAGAAACAAATACATATGTATATTTTTTATTAACTTACATCAGTCCTCATCCAAGCTCTGGAAATATCTCTACTCAATAAACTAATTATTGGATTTATATAACAGCAGCAAGGTCAGGCCGTGGGTGCCAAGGATCTGGAAGTGAGCTATGGCCTGTCATTTCTTCTTCACTCTGTATGTTTGCAACGTTCCTGTTCTTCCCAGGCTACCTTTCTCCACAAGACTGTTAGTTTTGCCCTTTATAACTTTGGTCTCCATAGATTGACCTATGGATTGGTCCCTATCAGATGAAGTTTCCACTCCAGATCCAATCAGTCAGGGCCAAGGAGAGGGCTCTTGGGAGAAAACATAGCCACCCAAGTTCATCACTTGGGCAGAGGTCATGACTAAGGTTAACTTCCAAAGAAAAAAAAGCAGAGACAGCATGTTCTCTGAGCATGTCTAATACAATTAACTCTAAGAATTTGACTAAAATCAGTCAGTCAATGGCCATGCATGGATAAGTAAATAATGTTAGAAAAGCAAACTAAGTACTGTAAAGTGACAGAAGTGGTGTTAAAATTTCAGAGACAAGTGATTGAACCTAATCAGGTGTGAGAGGTTGCCAAAGGAGCATGCTTAAGGGAAGTTAGAAATTAATGAAACTTAAAGAGAGTGGAAGATGAAGATAAACTTGATCTGATGACTCAATGAATTCTAAAAATATCCTGCAGATATGTAAGGGTTAAGTAAGGCATTTTGAGCTTGTTTGGAAAAATATTTCTAACTACTTAAAAGTGTGCCCAGGGTCTTGTACTCTTCCGTTAAAATGTCATTAAGAAACTAATTAGAGAGTTATAATTATCATCGATTAACTCTCCTTTATTGAAAGAGCAGAAAAGCATATCAAATATGATTATGTAGAAAAGATTAATAGAGTCAGATATGAGCAAGCAGATCTGGAGAAGGGCAGCCTGTACTGAGACCCTGATCCTCCCAGCCTCCTGTGTCTTCCAAGGACATGGAGGAGTGAGTGTATTCTATTTCCTGAAGATTTACCTCTGAGAAGCTGGGAGATTTACCAGGGAGCTTCTCCAGGGTGCAGCCGTGACACAGGGCAAGTGAGGGATGCCAGGCAGGACTGATTCTTGTTGCCTGACTGGCAGGAACGTAGGGAAGTGTAAGTATTCACACAGGAAGCAGTGAATTTAGTAGGGAAGTGCATAGAAGTCAGACTGGGTTTCAAATCCTGGCTTTGGCCCTTACTAAGGTGGATTTAGGCACACTGCTTAATCTCTCTAATCTTCTGTTTCCTCAGCTATAAAATGTGGGGTAGAAATTCCCACTTCCTAGGATAGTTGCTGGGTTGTTGGTAAAGTTATCTATAAAAGAGAAAGTGGGTCCACGGTGGAACATGGCGTACTGTTGCGCACATGAAAGTGATCCACTATCTTCCTGGTCCGTGGCAGTAAAGCTTGGAGGCCTACACTTCTTTGTGTAAAATGAGTCAAAGAACTACACATCCTTGGAGCTAGTTTACTGTAACAAAAAGAGAGCTAGGTCACTTGGGAAGACCTCCACATTTTTGCAGTTGGCAAAAATTGTTGCAATTTTCCTCTCTCTGTTAAGTGAGCTTTAAATTCACTTTCTTAGTCCTTCTTGTCACTGTAGGTTTTAGAGGAAATTTTTGCCTCATGCCTGTTAAAGGCTAGGAAAGAAACTCTGGAACGCCCAACATTACTGCAGGGTTTAATAAGTATTCAAAATCATTGCCAATGAGATCAATGCTGGACAGCAGAAAAATAACATGAAGCTATTATTCAAGTATTTCATAAATGAAGCCTTAGGTGACTGACAGAATATTTCTAACGTGATGCACTTTTAAGAACACGTCCAGGAGCTGTTACTTTCTCTGCAGCATTCTGTGGCAGAAAGTATTAAGGTTATATATAAAGCAGAAGCATCACTACATTTGGCTTTTTTAAAAAAAAATCTTGACATGACCCTCCCTCTAAGATTCTTTTCTTTCCTTTTTTCTTTTATCTCAGTTGCTCTCACTTCCAGGGTAGCTTTCCTAGAATGAATAGAAGAATAAGGCCATGCTGATTGATTTGGTTTGATACTGACAGTAAGCTTTGAGCTTTTTGATTGTTCGAATGAGATTTTCCTGAAATTGACAACACTGACCCTGTTCCCTGCCTTCGAACTACAGCATACCAAGTCTCTGAAAGAAACGCAAGACAAGGACATGTCATCACCTTTACGCTTTGTTTCAGCTTAACTCTAGAAACTATCAGAAAATGATGGCTATATGGCTCAGTCTCACAAGGTGAAAATGTGATTTCTTTGTGTGATATTGTTCACTACCTGCCTCTCAACTTCTACATTCTCCTTGTTCTTCCCCTTTCTGTATTGCCAAAAATTTTTCAATAATTTTGGTGGTCAGTACACAGTGGTGAGAAGGTATGCAAAAACCACAAGGCAAGTTTTCCTGGGAGTGGGGAAGCTATTGTACTAGAAGATTTGGGGGGGAAAGCTAAGAAATCTAAATTGTGATATGGTTGAAAGTATTATATAATATCACAACAAATAAATATATGTCAATACAATGTAAAATTCACATGATTTTTAAAGATAAGGAAAATACTTTAGGGACTTTTTTGCCTATGATACTAACTCTCCTTTGTCCTTTGGGTTCTGTGGTAGCAAAAACTTATAAAACAAAGGCATATGAGCTCTATCTAAGTCCAAATCTAAATAAAAGCCAACTGTGAAATTGCCAAAGACTTTTTTATTTTTGGTAGCATGGCTAAGTTTTAGCCATATCTACTAGCTAATAAGGCTTCTTTCAACTTCCCACGTCACCGCTTGATTTTCCCAGTAAGCGGATTCTGAGATGAAGTGGCTATGTCGTGCAATATTTCTAATTCCGAACAGACTTTTTGCACTTCACGTCCATAAACCCAGGAAGCTAAGTCAAGCCACACAGCAAACAAAGCTGCCCCTCCCCAGGCTGAGGATGACACAGGTTTTCAGAGAAGAATTGTGAGTGGAAGGAAATGATTCACACCTTCAGTACAGGTAGCTTTCTGAAATTAGCATGGAGCTTCCCAAAGTAACTGCTTTGGACAAGGAACCATTCATTTAGATAGAAAAATGCTAACGTGCTTTTTAAAATTCAGTTTCACAACTTACATCTCCTTATATTTCCTTGGGATGATAGTAGAGTGGAGTGATAACTTTTTATAAAAGCAAGCAGAATTTCCTTCCCAGTCTGAATCATCAAATAGCTTTGCAGTAGCTCATCACTGGTAAGGGTATGCCTCAGTCATGCTATGAAGATTTTCCTTTTTAGTATATTTGGAAGAGAGTGCGTTGTGACTCATTACACACTGCAGGTCTGAAATATTCTTTTCCATTGTGAATAGCCAAAGAGCATCCAAAGGGACTCATAAGTCAACATAAAGTATTCAGCTTAATGTTCTAGTTTCTAGAATATTATTACTGAGTAACATGTTTCATTTTTTTCATCATTATAGATCAAAAGGAGAAAGTATGATGAAGGGATTAACCAAAAAAGAAAAAATAAAACTGATGCGCAGACAACAGTCTGATGATAACCAGGGGAAAGGGGGTGAGAGGGGGTAAAGGGGAGATAAATGGCGATAGAGGAGACTTGACTTAGGGTGGTGAACACACAATACAATATACAGATGATGTATTATAAAATTGTACACCTGAACCTATATAATTTTGTTAACCAATGTCACCCCCATAAATTCAGTAAAATGAGAAAACATAAGATGCACCTGAATGCACAAGTGAGTCCTGTTTAATTTAATGTGAGTGTCTGCCCTGGCCTACCCCCATCTCAGCTATTCGTTGAGTGTTCAGCTAACTGTGAGTTGTGTCATCTGTTTTTGGAATCAGGGACGGGACATCTTTTTGAATCAGGTTTCTTCTACTCCTGGGCTAAGATTGCAAGTTTCTACGCTTTCATATGTCTCTGGGCAACACTCCCATGTGTCCTTGAATAATGCTAGTAGAGCTGAGCAACATGTCCCATTGCTGGCTCTGATTTTTCAGTTCCTCACTGAATTCTCCCCTGCCCAATGAGGCCTGCTTGCTAGTTTCTTTTCTTCTCTGACTTTCACTCAAATCCCCTTAGACAGTCTGACCCTCAAGTGATGCTCCCATTATTCTCATCGCCAGAGAGGGCTCTGTGACTCACTCCTCCCACTTTGAACTGCTTTAGATTTTCTACCTTCCTGGAATGGACCTTGAGTGCCATCATTGGTTTTTGGAGTGTTTCCTATTGATCAGCCATTATTGAGGCCAATATCCTGTCTGTTCTGGCTCCCCACCTCACATTTACTCTTAGGCCGGCCTCCCTTTTACTCAGGCTGCTGTAAGGCACCAGCTATGGCATTTTGTGTTTACTTTACTATGGAAGTTAAGTCTGCCATCAAGCAATAGTTAACTTATTCCTGATATTCAATAGTAATTAGAATTTGGAGTGTGATCCTTTTGAGCATGACCACAATGTAAAGCTACATTGTGTTTCTTGGTTTTAGGTCTTGATTTACATTAAGACCCTTAAGTAAAAAGACCGAAATATCCTATCAAACATCGCTCATTCTACTGGCATTGGAAATTGAATTTGGCTTGGGAAACTACTAATCTTCTGGTTAAGAATTCAGATCCAAAGTAAGATAACTAAATATCTATTCTCTGAAGATCTTGGAAATGTTGGATTTTAAATATTATTATTCTCCTTCCCTCTGCATTGAGACAGAGACAAAAAATCAACAGGTAAATATCAAAATGGTCTTTAAATCCGTGAAAGAGGACATGTGTTCATTGTAAAAAATGTAAAATGACATCCAAATAATAATAGATGAAAAAAAAATTACCAACATTAACACATCCGTTAATATTATTCTTGCTACCACCATTTGCACCATTTAATGAACCCTTTCTCTAGATGTGTTTCAAACTCATTCTTTTATCAAGTCCTGAAAGGGAGGGATTATTGTCCTCATTCTACAAGGAAAAGAGGCTGAGGCTCAGAGAGGTTAAATAACTTGTGTAAGATCACATAGCTAGTAAGTGACCAAGCCAAAAACTGAATCTAGGTCTGTTTGATTTTAAAAATCTATGTTTTAGCCACTAAACCAAAATGACTCTCATCAACCATCAACTTGTTCAAAGATTACATCCTTATATACAGAAATGAAATGAAATGGAGCAAACTTCCTGGTAAACTGGAAAGCTGATATCATCCTAAGTCTGATTTTCCTTACTACTTTGATTTTTCCTGTTTGTGCAGATGTTGACAATGTCTCTGCATATAAGCAGTCAAACTGACCGCTAAGTTCCTTCTCTGGACTGTATGCAGCCTTCAGGCCAGCCATTCCTGCTGGAGACATTCTTTGTGGCCAAGTAGCTTTCAGAATTAGGAGCTGTCCCAGAAAACTGGGAGAGCATTTTGTCCTAGTGTGACTTTTTAATGTCAAATTTAAAGGTAAATACTTAGCATACACTTTTCAAACTGTAATGGCAATTGTTGACTCACTGTTTGACTCACCTGGCCCACCCTCTTTGATGAGCCAAGGGTGCAGAAAGTGACCCAGGCAGTAGGACTGTGTTGCTCTGAGCCTTTCCAAATGAAGAAAGATATTCACCTTTTTTTTTTTTTTATCCAGGGTTCCTAATTTCTGGGGTTTCTTTCCAAGAAGCAAGTAGATGAGTAGACCAAGTTAAGACAGGGTAGACAGCAAAGATGTGGTTTATCACGTAAAACTGATTTGACCAGCAGAAGAGCAATAGAATATCCTTATCTTTCTTTTTAAATATTCAGGTTCAAATTCACACTTTTACACACACTGTATTTGTCACCTTTACTGTATCCTTATTGTTCAAAGTCCTCCCCAAACTCTTTCCCCAAACTCTTCCCCAAATCTTCCTCCAGGAGGAACTCATTAGAAAAAAACTTTTTTCTCTATAGTTTCTGACTATAGGTCTTTTACCTCCTTGGTTAAATTTATTCCTAGGTACTTTGTTTTTCTTGTTGCTATAGTAAATGGGATTTTTTCCTAGTTTGTCTTTCTGATAGTTCATTGTTGGAGTACAAATATGCCATCAATTTATGAATATTGACTTTGTATCCTGCTACTTTGCCAAATTCACTAATTAGGTCAAGTAGTTTTGGGTGGAGACTATAGGATTTTCTATGTACACTATCATGCCATCTGCAAATAATGACAGTTTTACTTCCTCCTTTCCAATTTGGATGTCCTTTCTTTCTTTTTCTTGTCTAATCACTGTGGCTACAACTTCCAGTACTATTTTGAATAAGAATGGTTAAAGTGAACCACCCTTGTCTTGTTCCTGATCTTAAGGAAATGCTTTTAGTATTTGCCTATTCAGTATGATGTTGGCAGTAGGTTTTCTGTATATGGCCTTTATTGTATTGAGGTATGCTCCCTCTATTGCCACTTTGCTGAGTGTTTTTTTTTTAATCATAAATAGGTGCTGGATTTTATAAAATAATTTTTCTGCATCTATTGATATATTCATGTGGTTTTTGTTTTTCACTTTGTTTTTTGGTGTATTACATTTAGTGACTTCAGAATATTGTACCATTTTTGCAGCACTGGAATAAATTCCACTTGATCATGGTGTATGATCTTTTTAATGTTTTTCTTGATTCTGTTTGCTAGTATTTTATTGAGGATTTTAGTATCTATGTTCATCAGAGATATTGTTCTGTAATTTTCTTTTCTTGTTGTGTCTTTACCTGGTTTTGGAATTAGGATAATACTGGCCTCATAAAGAGTTTGAGTCTTCCCTCTTCTTTAACTTTTTGGAATACTTTAAGAAGGATAGGAATTAGTTCTTTGAATGTTTGGTAAAATTTGCCTGTGAAGCCATCTTGTCCAGGGCTTTTGTGTGCTGGGAATTTTTTGGTTACTGCTTAGATTTCACTAGTTGTTATTGGATATTCAGGCTTTCTGCTTCTTCTTGATTCAGTTTTGGAATATTGTATTTTTTTAGAAATCTATCCATTTCTCCCAGGTTTCCCAATTTCTTGGCATATCATTGTTCATAGTAATTTCTTACAATCTTTTATATTTCTGTGGCATATGTTATTATATTGTCTCTTTTGTTTCTGATTTTATTTATTTGGGTCCTCTTATTTTCTTTATGAGTCTGGTTAAAAGTTTGTCAATTTTGTTTACCTTTTCAAAGAACAAGCTCCTGGATTCATTGATCTTTTGAATTGATTTTTTAGTCTCTATGTCATTTAATTTTGCTCTGATTTTGATTATTTCTTTCCTTCTACTCACTCTGGGCTTTTTTTGTTGTTGTTCCTCCAGTTATTTTAGATGTAGGGTTAGGTTGTTTATATGAGATTTTCCTATCTTCTTTAGGTAGTCCTGTATTGCTATGAACTTCCCTCTCAGGACTGCCTTCGCTATGTCCCATAGGTTTTGGGTTGTGTGTTCATTCTCATTTGTTCCCAGATACTCTGATTTCTTCCTTGATCTCATTATTAACCCATTCATTGTTTAGTGACATGTTGTTCACTCTCCATGTATTTTAACATTTTTGAGTTTTTTTTCTTGAGGTTGGTTTCTAGTTTCAAGCCATTGTGACCTGAGAAGATGCTTGATATGATTTCAATTTTCTTGAATTTATTGAGGCTTGTTTTGTGTCCTACCATATGGTCTATCTTTGAAAAATGTTTATTGAGCATTTGAAAAGAATGTATATTTTGCTTTTTTGTGGTGAAATGCTCTGTAAATATCAATTAAGTGCATTTGATCTAGGGTGTCATTCAATGCCACAATGTCCTTGTTGATTTTCTGTCTGGACGATCTATCCACTGTTGACAGTGGGATGTTAAAATCCCCTACAATGATTGTATTGCTATCTATCTCGTTCCTAGAGTTCTCTAAGATTTTCCCTATATACTTAGGTGCTCATATAGTGGGAGCACATGTTTACAAGGATCATATCCTCTTGTTGGAAAACTCCCTTAAGTATTATGTAGTCACCTTCTTTGTCTCTTTTATGGCTCTTATTTTGAAATCATTTTGTCTAATAAAAATATTGCTACCACACCTTTTTAATTTATGTCTTTTTGCTTGGTATATTTATTTCCATCCTTTCACCTTTGACCTGTGTGATCTTTGGTTCTGAGGTTTGTGTCTTGTAGACAACATATATGCAGGTCATGTTTTCTTATCCATTCAGCTATCCTATATCTTTTGATTGGAACATTTAATACATACACATTTAAGGTTATTATTGATAGGTACTTATTCACTACCATGTCTTCCTTTTGTGCTTGTGTTCCTTTCTCTCTGTTTCTTTTTCTTAAAGCAGTCACATTAGCATCTCTTGTAATGCTGGTTTGGTGGAGATGTACTTTTAGCCTTTATTTTTCTGGGAAGTTCCTTATTTTACCTTCCATTTTAATGAGGGCCTTGAGGGCCTTGCTGTGTAGAGTAGTCTTGGTAGCAGGTATTTGCTTTTTATTACTTGGAATATGTTGTTCCATTCCCTCCTGGTTTGTAGTTTTTCTGTTGAGAAATCAGCTTACAGCCTTATCAGATCACCCTTGTATATTACTAGCTGTTTCTCCCTTGCTGCCTTTATGATTCTCTCTTTGTCTTTAAATTTTGCCATTTTAATTTAATATGTCTTGGAGTGAGCCTCTTTGGGTTCATCTTGATTGGGGCCCTCTGTGCTTCCTGAACTTGCATGACTCTCTTCCTCATCATATTAGGGAAGTTTTCTGCCATTTTTTTCTTCACACAGATTTTCTATCCCTTGTTCCCTTTCTTTTCTTTCTGGTATCCCTATGATGCAAATATTGTTACATTTCATGCTGTCCCAAATCTCCCTTAAACGACCATCATTCTTCTTGAGTCTTTTTTCATTTCATTGCTCTGACACCCATTTTTTTCTACCTTGTCTTCCAACTTGCTGATTCAATCCTCTGGTTCATCTAGGCTGCTTTTAAATCCTTCTAGTTTGTTCTTCATTTCAGATATTGTATTCTTTGTTTCCTCCTGGTTCTTATTCATGGTTTCTATGTCCTTTTTCATGCTGATATAGTTTCCACTAAGTTCCTTGCAGTTCTCTCTTCAGCACACTTATAACCATTACTTTAAACTCTATGTCTGATAAATTGCTTGCTTCACTTTCACTTAGCACTTTCTTGGGATTCCTCCTTTCCTTTTGGTTAGGGATTGTTCCATTGTTTCTCTATTTTAGGTTGCTCTTTTTGTTTGTTTCTGCATATTAGGTTGATCTGCTTTGGCTGTCTTCATGGGTCGGCTTTCTATAGTAAGGGTCCTGTGGGACTCAGTGGTGCAGACTTCTTGAGCTCCTGAGCTGTGTGCTCTAGGGATGCCCTTTAGGCATTTTAAGTAGGCTCTCTTCTTAGAATTGGGTTGTGGTTGCTTTTGGCTTGTTTGTTTGTGGGAACTCCTCTTTAGCTGGCTGACTGGGAGTCACATCCTCCACCAGGTCCTGTATGCTGTTGTACAGGAAGTGCTTGAAGAAAATAAAACAACCCAGCAAACAAAACCCATACCAGCAAAAGTACCCCCTAACCTCCATCATGAATATTAACAACAAAGGAACTAAGATTTATAAGATGGAAAGAGAATAAGAATATTATATGAAGGGAAAAAGGAATTGAGGTGACTAATGGAAAGAAAAATTATTTTGAGAGGGTGGAGGAAAGAGAAATAATGACAGTAGGAACAGAAACAAGGTGAAGAAAGGGAGAAAATAAAATTTACAATGTAAACTGCATGCGAGAGCAACCTGGAGAGACTTTGACAGCTCAGGTCAGCATAATACCTGCAGCTGCCACTCGCCTTTCCTATAATATCTCAGGACCTGGGCTTGAGAGCCTTCTGCCTGAGTCCAGGTGTTTCCATCAGTTTCCATGCAGATGGATATATTGCATCGACTTTGGTTTAGAGCTTTCACACTTTTTCTGAAAAAGTGCTGAAAAAGCTAAGACATCAGCTTGTTGCCGTCCCTGTGCTTTAGGATAAGGTAAAGTTAGATGTTGTAGACAGCCCGGTCCTCCGTTCCCTTTCCCATCGGATCTGAACACTGGTCTTGGTGGTCATAAGGGGGAAAGTAATACTGAACCTGGCCTCACAGCTCTGGAGCATGCGGGGCTAGTTTCAAACAAGGTTAAAAAAAATTTTACAATGTGATTATAATTGAATTATAATTATAATTATAGGGATTGAATAGGGCAAATGAAGTAAGAAAAGGGAAAAGTACAATATGAAGTTTGAAAAGAAAAAAATAATGAAAATATGGAACCTAATGGAAGAAAAACAACCACTCCACTGCAGTCATATCCATGACAAAAGAGCAAAGATTAATAAAGGTGGAAAGAGAATAAGAATATTTTTAAAAGAAAAAAGAAAGAAAAGAAAAATAGATATAGTGAGATGCCTAAATTAAAGAAAAATAATTTTGAGAGGATAGAGTAGAGGGAGGAGGAATAATAAGCATAAGGGTAAGAAACTGTGCTAAGAAAGGGATAAAATAAAATTTAAAATGAAAATAAGACAGGGCAGGAGGAAGGCAAAATGGATTAGGACAGGGGAACAGTAAAATATGAGATTTAAAATAAAAAATAGTGAACAACTAGGAATAAAATTGAAAAAATGCAACAACATCCCCAATATTAATGACAACTGAGCAAATATTAATAAAGATGGAATGAGGATAAGAATATTATAAGAAAGGGAAAATGAATGTGAAATGACTTATGGAAAGAAAGATGTTTTTGAGAGGATGAAGGGAGGAGAAATAGTAAGAGTGAGAAATAGAAACAAGGTGTAGAAAGGGAAAAATTAAATTTAAAATAAAAATAAGAAAGAGAAAGATGAATACAAAATAAAGAGAAGGGAAGAGTAAAATATGAGATTTGAAATAAAACTAAAATAAAAATTTAAAGTAATAATAAAATAAAAAATAATGAAATAACGGGAACAAAATTGAAGGCAAAGAAACAATGTTCAAAAGCTATGCAGGAGAAAAATAATGCAAATAGAGAAAAAGAATGAGGTGAAATTTGTCTCAGTAGAGTCTAGTGTTTGTTTGCCTACTGTCTTCTCCTTCTGGACCCATCCCTGGTAATATCAGCTGGTGACCTCGTCTAGCTTTAGGCAGCCTGTTCGAGGCTACAAGTGATCCACAGTCTTTAACTGTCTCCTTCAGGCTTGGCTGGTCCTCGCTGCTGTGCCCTGCTGGCTTTTTCTCAGTACAAGGCCCAGGGGTGGGTCATCTAACAACTGACAACACTGTATGTACCACCTCCACATGCAATAAGAACATCTCTCATGTTCTCCTTCTCTCTCTCTATTATGTATATGTATGTATGTACATATATACACACATGTACACATGTGTATACATGCATATGTGTACATATGTATATAATACAGATGTGTATATATGCATATATTTGTATATATGTGTGTATATACACATCATATATATGCTAATTTTCTAATATTGATATTCTAGTTTTATTATGTAAATGAATGTCCTTATTCTTAGTAAATGCACATTGAAGTATTTACTGTTAAAAAGGCATCATATCTGCAACTTAATACCAAATGGCTCTGAAAATTTATAATAGTGTATGGCTGTGTGTGTGTAGGTAAAATATCCAGCGTTTTTTTCTGGTACTATTACTACAACTTTCTCTAAGTCTGAAATTATTACAAAAAATAATATTCAGTGGAGGAATACGAATTAATGAAGCTAAGCCTTTGTAGCCATTGGAAGGATTTGAGTATATTTTCTGTAGCAGCAGTCCCCAAGCTTTTCAGCACCAGGGACTGGTTTCATGGAAGACAAATTTTCCACAGACTGGGGGGGAAGGGGGATGGCTGCGGGATGATTCAAGCTCATTACATTCAAGCTCACTACATTCAAGCTCACCTCTTGCTGTGTGGCCCAGTTCCTAGCAAGCCTGGACTGGTACAGGCCCAAGGCCAGGAGGTTGGAGACCCCTGTTCTGGAGGCTTTACTGTCTCATAATCATTGTTTCTGGGGGAATCCTATTTCAATGACTTGCTCTGCCCTTGTTGTTGGGATGTGACTGGCTACAAATGCCACCAAGTTTAAAGTAATGTTATTCTTATGAGAAAGTGTACCTTTGAGTTGCATCTAAGTCACTTTGCCTTTTTTGGGGAGAATCTTGTGAAATTGGGAGTAAAGGCACAGGGGGAGAAGGCTCTGCTGGACCTGGAAAACCTGGAGGGTTTTCTGAGACGCTGATATTTTGATTCCCATACACTCAATAAAAACTTTCCAAAAGAAAAATATGAGACATCCTGGGTTTTTTTTAAATTAATAAGTACATTCCTATTGCATCATAGAATTCAATCTTAATGGTAAATTAGACAAAGGCAGAGATAATGACTCTTGGTAGCAATAGTTAGTAAAGCAATGTTTCTTCCACTGCTTGCTCACATGCTAGCTAGGGATTCTTTATCATTGATCTTAGAAAGAATCAAGGCATCACATGATAGATGCAAATATGTTTATAAGCCTCCAGATCCACCAGGAGATTAAGTTCAAACTGTATTAACAGAGTTACCTCACTCATTCAGCTCTGGGGGAAAACAAGGAATATAAAAAATATAGATGTTTCATTTAATGGCCTTTTGCTTTGTTTTTCTTTAGCTTATAATTATCTTATTTAAAATATTTATCATTTTAAAAACATTTTTGAAAGCTTTAAAGATACCAAAAAGTACAAAAGCTAGTTTAACAAATATTTATGATTCTACCACCCAAACTAATAAATACTAAATATTTTTATTTTTGCTTCAGATATATTCCTAATAAAAGAAATAGAATATTAAAAAGTTGATTACACTTATCTCTTTTGAGTCCATTTCCCTCCTTTCTTCTCCCCAAATAATTATCTTGAATATGGTATATATTCTTCAAGTTTGGGATTATTACATGTTTATCCATGAATAACATATATTTGGGGTATGTGGGTATTGGAAATTTCATAAATTATATCATGTTAGTAAATCTGTTTGCTAAATATTGATCTGAGATCTGCTCAGTGAGTACACTGAAATCTGGCTATTTCATTTGAACTGCTATGCAGTTTTATAGTCCATTTTGTTTTTTGCTATTACAATCAATGTTGTAATGAGCAATTTTGTACATGCCTCTGGGAGTACATGTGTAAGATTTTCTCCACAACATATACTTAAAAGCAGACTTGGCATGTTTACTAGATATTGTTGCTCTTTGAAGCAGTTCAAAAACATAATTGCTCTTCAAAGCAGTTCAAAGACATAATTGCTCTTCAAAGCAGTTATACAAATGCATACTCACCATCTATAATTTATGAGGCCCTGTTTCCCTAGAAACTTGCCAATATTTGGCACTGTAAAACTTCACATTTTTGCCAAGTAATATCACTTTTGCCTTTAACTTTTCAGTTATTATGCCTCTTATTTCTTTTCTTCTCTTATTATGTTGCTTAGGGCCTTAAGTATAATATTGACTTTACTGAGAATGCTTCTGAAGTTTCACCAGTGAGAATGGTTATTAGTTATTGCTCTAGATTATGACTAGATTCATTTTATCAGGCAAAGAAAGTGCTTTCCATGATTATATGATTAAAGTCCTAACATCTTGCTTTACTACTGATGAGTGTTAGATTTTATTATCAGTTTTTTTTCTAACAGATTAAGATCGTATGCTTTTTTTCTTCCTAAAGGTGGGCACAGGACTCACTGGGCTAAAAACAAAAAGACCTTCAGCTCTTACTTGAGGAAATGCTTTTTTGATTTTAAAAAGTTTTTTGTTGCTGGATTTGAAAATGGAAGTATTTGACCTAGTTTCTGTAGAAAACAATTCTGAGCAATAAGCTAATAAAATGAGGACCCAAAATTGAACCAAAAGTAAAAAAGTGGACCTTAATCCTTAAGGTCCTATACCTGGAGCCCACCCTCCCTCCATCCTTCTTGCTAAGAGAACTGAGAAATATTCTTCATTTCTAATCTAGTTTTAGTTCTAGATTATCTTGAAGATCACTTGTAGCCCAAAGCTGGAGAGCAGTAGACGTCAACACCACTGCTGGCAGTGTTTAGACAACAGATGCAGCAAGTCCACCAGTTGACAAGCAAACGGATCTATGACATACAGCTGTGAAACTCCACAGAGTTAAGATTGCCTTTTCCTGGATATTGACAACAGTGGGTGATTGTAGGGCTGGGGTATAAAGAGGCTAAATGGTAATGAGAAAATACAATAAAAAAATTTAAAAACTCATAAAATGGTTATCTTTACTTTTTAAAAATATTTTCTCATATTTGGTATACGTTTAAGGAGAATAGTTAGAAAAGATCATCAAGAACTAAGGTGTGTCATTAGAGACCAAGGCTAAGATCATCCACACCCTAATTCTCAATTACTATGCATGGATGTGAAAGCTGGACAGAGAAAAAGACTGATAGGAAAGAGAAACGGATTCATTTGAAGTATGGCGTTGGAAGAGAGCTCTATGAATACCCTGAATTGCCAGAAAATGAACAAATGGGTTCTTAGAGCATATTAAGCCTGGTACCATCAGATTTACATTTTTGCCAAATAATGTCACTTTTGCCTTTAACTTTTTAATAGTATGCCTGGAGACAAAAATGACAAAACTGAAGTTGTCTTACTTTGGGTACATCTTTGGAAAAGACAATAATGCTGGCAAACACAGAAGGGAGCAGGAAAAGAGGAGGACCCAATATGAGATGGACTGACACCATAAAAGAAGTCACAGGCATGAGTCCGCAGGAGCTGAGCGGGGCTACCGAGAGCAGGACATTCTGGACATTATTCCTTCATATGCTGGCCAGGAGTCAAAGTAGACTCAACAGCACATAACACGGAGAAGATTTAATGGCCCAAGTGATGGAGAAAATGTAGTCTATTTCCCTGAGCCTAGTTCAGGCATAGACTCTGGAGCAACTACCCACTGTGATGCTGAACAAGGTACTTGACTTCTCTCGGTCTTAGTTTACTCATTTCTAAAATAATGTATAACAAGCACTTGATGGTGCCTGGCATGTAATAAGCAATAATAAATTGTTAATAATTATTGTTACTATTGAAAGGAAAAGGGCCCTCCAGATGGAGGGGGTAAAAATACAATGTACTTTTGTGATAGCTATTGACTGTCCTTCCAAAGGAGTTAAATTCCAGCTGGCAGTGAAACTTTTCCAAATGTTACAAAATCTTTAATACCTCTCTTATATAAGTACAAAATGAAAATGTCAAAGAAAAGCAAAGAAAGCAAAGACATAGAGTGCTTATCTTTACAGGTAAAGCAGAAAATGTGAGAGTAATTTGACACTGTCCCTAACGGTGATAAGCTGTAACAACCAAATGATGGCAGAAGAGAAATTAAATGATGCCGGTTGTCTGGCTATTTCAGGTCAGTTAAAGACCATGGCTTGGTGATCGTGCTGCATTCCAAATACCAGTGAAGCCTAGCAGTTGCTGCCTTGGTGGAAAAGCAGGATTGGAGGTTGGTAAAGTACAGTCCACAACTGCAATGGCTGAATTGCTTGCATCAAGGGGTGGTGACTAGGTGAACGGACGCAGGAAACTGCTACATGGACGGGTAAAACAATAATGATGAGTTAGTTCTTGGAAATAAATTAATCAGTAAAATTTCCACACATATAGAAGTTTCCTCCTATGAGACAGTGTCAGGGGAAGTAGGTGTAGCTTTGGGAAAGGAAAGAAGAAGAAGGAATGAGTTTGAATATGGAGGTCGCAATGAGGTAGAAATAGCGTCTGGAGTGCCAGAGGTTTGCTGACAGGAGGGACTGGCCTTAGATGGCAACCTGGGAGCAAGCAGCACTCAGTGTTTGAGAGCACAGCCTCTAGAGCCAGACTTCTTCGGTCTCAAGTCCTTCTTCTACTGCTTCTTAGATGAGTGTGACCTTGGTTACTTATGTTAGTACATCAGTTTCCTCCTCTTTAAGATGGGGAAAATGACATGTGAAAGTAGAAAAATAACATGTGTAAAACTCTTAGAACAGTGTTTGGTGCATGGCATATAATATACGTTAGTTGTTGTGATCATTATTAGAAATAAACAGGACTGTAATTCCTGATTGTTCTGGATAATACCTGTGCAGAGGTGGAAACTACATGAGATGTTTCAAATCACTCAAACCGAGTCTGACCTCCAGGAAACCAGCTTCTTTGGAAATAGAGCAGAGTAAAAGAAGCTCATGGGGACATAGGCTATGGGATTGTGCCCAAGTGTGGAGCTTGGCACCTTGTTTTAGGTGAAAGTAAATGTATTTTGCTGTCCTGGGCACCAACCCCCTGACAGGAAGAAGTTTGGTCTGAGGAGCAAAGCCTAAAATGAGATGTTTGGACAATCATAATTATGTCTCCAACTGAAGAACTGCTTTGATAAGAGAGGTGGGGCTGGGGAGAGAGAGAGAAACAGAAAGAGATCTTGTGAGTACCAAATAGGTATTATATTCCTTTGGTGTGCCTTCCTCTTTCAGCAACCGATTCACTGTGTCAAGACCAGAATATTATACAAAATGTACAGGACAGCCACATTACTGCCCTTACCCCAATTAGAAGGTTGGGAGAGACTTGTTTGCTTATACACATATTTCTTTTTAGACAATGAACAGAAGATAAACAGTTGGTAAATGTGTTTGCACCTTTAGCTTGATCTCCTGGACATGAGGGGCCACGGAAAACTTCCAGGAAGAAGTGAGGCTCCAACTCAAAACGGAAGGTTGAGTAAGCCAACCAGGGAGATGATGAGGCAGAACATATCTGGCAGGGGAAAGAGGAGAGTCTTCTTGACCACAAACATCCTACTTCGATACTGTCCCCTCAACATACACACACACTCCATCATTTCTTTCATGCTGCTTTTTTTTCCCCAGAGACACTGCCTCCTTAGTCAAATTCCCTTGGAATAGTACAGGCAGGCAACCTAGCTCTCTACTTTTGAAAAATGAACAACACAAATTGCCCAGAAAGTCTGCAGGGACCCCAAAAGGCTAGAGAGATAGGGAAGTCTTCCCTCGACTCCAAGGCCCCATTCAATGAGATACGCTGTGATGCTGATTGCACCATATTGCAAAGATTCTCTGTCTCTCTCTGGCCACAGGGCCCTGGACCACATGATGACAAGGACCACATCTCATTTACCAGTGCGTGCTCTGCACTTGGCATCATCCCTGGTACTTAGTGTATGCTTCACATAAGTGTTTGATGAAAGTACAAGTCTCCAGGAACCACTGTGATGTGATCCTTTCCTGAAAACTCGCCACGAATAGAAAAACTCCCATTTGAGTCACTCTCTTGCTTAAACTTCAGTGGCCTGCCTATTGCCTTCAGGATAAAGATGTTTAGCTTCTTCTCCTCTCTTCTTTCACACAAGCAGCATGTTCAGTCATACTTTACTCAACACCATTTCCAGGATGTACCTTGTTCCTATCAGTGAACACATATTTCTTTTATTGTTCTCTTGCTCAGAGAGAAGATTCATTCTTCAAGGTTCAGCTTACACTTATGTGAAGTTCTCTCAATTTTCCTTTCCTGCTCCTTTCCTTTCTCCAATCTCCCCTTCTACAAATTAATTTCTTCCACTCCTTTGTCTCATAAAGCTTTTTGGATATCATCACTATCACAGTTTTCGTATCGAATGGTACTTTTTCTTAATGTTTCTCTCCTTCATAAGACTAAGAACTCTTAGAAGGCAGAGAACATAATCTGTTCATTGCTGTAGCTTAGCGCAGTCTGACATACTGTAGTGGACACACACCAAGCTCCAACTTACATCCTTTTTGGCTGCCCCCTGAGTTTAGCTTCTCTAGGGCAGGGTGGAGAAGCCAGTGCAAGCTCCACTCACTTGTCAGCTGACAGCCTTTCACCTTGAACTCTGCCCTGCATTCCTCCATGACCTTGAACACTGGATGGAGGTGGAGAGTGGGGCTTCTTCAGCCTGTGGTCAGAGGACTGGCACCCTCAAATAATTCCTTCATCTGCCCATGCTTTAGGAACCAATTCCCAGAAACAGAGAGCCCCCGCCACTGACCACAGTATGTCCTCCACAATGAGCTTTTCTTTTTTCCCTTTCCTCCATTCCACTTCCTCATTTCTTTTCTTGGAATCCCCTTCCAAAGACACTACTTGTACCCAATTCTTTGTCCCAGATTCTGCTTTTGAGGACACTAAGCTAATACACACATATTAAATGTTTTAAAATACTTTTTGGAATGAAAGAAAAGTGGTGAATAAGCAAAAGAGATAACGAACGAAGGAATCGGTAGTATTATGTATTTGCCATCCGTAGATTAATATACTCTGTATTCTATTCGGTTACTTCCCGCTGACTCCAATGCAGAGAATGGGTGCCAGAAAGCCACAATCTATTCTATGGCTTTGCAGGAGGAGCCGGACTTCTAGGTGCTCCCCCTTTCTCTGCCTCACAGAGAAGCCACTGTGTGTTTCTAAGTGAACTTCCTGAGGCTCATATTTCCTAAACTTGAAGCAGTGTGTTTCTGAGAGGGATGTGAGAATCGAAGCCCCAGGGTATGACGAAATTAGCCTGCTGCCAACAATAGCAGATCACAGCTAGGATATTTTTCACAGCTTGATTAGAGGAGTCTGCAC
The DNA here is from genome assembly GCF_022682495.2 of Desmodus rotundus. Classification (NCBI taxonomy): domain Eukaryota; kingdom Metazoa; phylum Chordata; class Mammalia; order Chiroptera; family Phyllostomidae; genus Desmodus; species Desmodus rotundus. The sequence goes on from NC_071387.1 coordinate 173,763,711, forward strand.
ATAAGAAGGGCGGGATTATTACATCTGACTTCTAGGAGAGCAGCTGGGACCTTCATTCTCCTGCCTGCTCACCACAGAGGATCTGTCCTTGTTGATAGCAGGTGCCTTCTCTCTAACCCAGATCTGGCCTCCCCACCTGCATGCTTTCCCGATGCCACAGCCCTCAGCTCACTAGCTGCCTGCAGTTGCTGCCGAGCTTCTTTTCTCTCTGCTCTCCTACTTCTGCAAAGCATGACTCTGCTGTGGTCTTTGACATTAGCCTCCAGACTTAGATTTTCTTAATTCTATTTCCTCTCAAAAGTGGGAAAGGGCCCTCGGGCTTGTGTGAGAGTCAGGAAGAGGCATTTATACATTACAAAGAAGGGGCATTTTGTAAACTCCTACTTCCCATTGGCCTGTGGACCACCAGCATGAGAATCATCCAGGGTCACTGTGCAAATACGCAAGCCCCAGCTCTACTCCATCGGAGCCACTGGTAGTTGGGGCCTCAGAATTTGCATTTTAACAAACCCTTCAGGTGATTTTTACACTCGCTCAGGTTTGACAGCCACTTTAATTTGTTCTCTCTGCAATGTTCCAATCATGTTTTCTCTTTTCTCAATGAAAAGGTAAAATGGACTCACTGAAATGCCTATTTGTATACCCTTGGAATGGTACAGGCAGGCAACCTAGCTCTCTACTTTTGAAAAATGAACAACACAAATTGCCCAGAAAGTCTGCAGGGGCCCCAAAAGGGTACACTAAGACTTTGAGCCAAGCCAGAACCAAAGCAGATTTGTTATGCAGTTTTCCTCATTAAATACAAGGTCAAGGAGGTAATTCCTCATTTACTTTCTTGGTGGGCAACCATAAAGACTTCCTCATTTGTAACACATTCGGTTGTAGTTGGGGGGGGTTGGTTTCCCTCTAGCAGGAAAGAAACCCATCGGATCCACATATCAAGGGTGAAGCTCTGGGTTCTCTTTGAAGTCCCCTGTAAGTAGGAGGAACCACTAGCCTAACTCAGCAATTCTTATCCTTATTTACTCACTAGAATCGTCTGGAAAGCTTAAAATGCCAATGTCCAGGCCCTCCTCTCTATAATTCGTATTTAATTGGTTTTGGGTGGTACTGTCTATTTTAAAAGCTAGCTAAGGGAACTTCAAACTGAAGTAGAGAACTACTGTGTATTTATTAAAGGCCGGGGCTTGGGCATTGTTTTGTGTTCGAGGTAGGAATTTCTTTAGTGTAGAAGATGAGGATGAATATGTCATGTTGAGGGAACTGTAGGCAAGATGTGGAGGCACAGATGTGTGGGGAGGGCTAGAAGGTAAGCATATCCAAATTAATCAGGTTTCTTTCCCAGAAAGCCATGCATGTGGAGAGTCTTTTTCTCTCTCATCCATCATCTATTATTACCTGTTCTCTCTCATATACTTAGTCTCTCTCTCCCTGCCCTTTCTATCAATCATCTATCATTTGTTATCTATGCCGTATACTCAGCTTCTCATGAAAGGCCTTCACTAAGATAAAACTTTAGCTTTCATGAAGTGGAATTTGAAAAAGATATTTCTGAACTTGTGCAAAATGATAGGGAATATATAATTTACTAAATTACTTGATAATGAGCTCTGCAATACCTTTCTTCCATTGGGATAACACAAAAAAAGTCTTTAGATCCTGATGCAATTTAATGTTCAACCAGACAAAGAAGTTGTAGGATCCATGTTATTTTATTTGAGACTTTGACTACTAGAAAACTCAGCATTAATTTTAGTTCATTTTAATTTTAGTGCTCACACCAGCCTCCAGATAAAATTTTCTCTTTCCATATTCTTTGTATTATTTTCAACATTTCCTCATAATCTGTATTCTGTTTAACCTGTTAGCACCTTAACACAGTAATGCAATCAATTGATTTTTAGAAATAGACTAATAAAACATTGTTATCATCCACATTTCACCCTTACATCCACACCAAGGTTACAAGTGTCCCCATGACCTGGCCCTGGCCCCCTCCCTGACCTCATTCCCTGTCACTCTCCCTTTTGTGCACTCCATCCTACAGTTACCCAACATAGCAAGCTCCATCATTCTTGCTTTTCTTCTGCTTGGATTTGAATTTTCTCCACTAGAACAGTACATTCCAATGCTTTTAATATCATGCCACACACAGAAAATGGTAACATTTGCATAACAAACTGGAGTAAACAGAGAAGGTGATTGACTACTGGTCAGGGGCTTTGCTGCCCTGGGGCCCTGCCTGTTTGCCCAAAGGCCGAGAGGATCAATATGTTATTGCAGCACCCCACAGGTGAGATTTTGAGTGGTTGTATGCTTTATATTATTTGGGTCTCAAGTCAAATGTCACCTCCTCAGAGAAGCCTCACCTCTCCAATCCCATGAGAATAGATGCTTCCCGTCACTCCCAGTGTTACTCAATTTTATCTTCCTCATACCATTATCTCCTGAAATTATCTCATTCATTTATTTATTTGCTTACCTCTTTATAGTTTTTCTCTACTAATTTCTGTATACAGGCCTTGAATGCAGGAATACTTGTATGTCTTGTTCATCATTATATACCAAGAGCCTAGAAAAAATAGGAAGTACTCAATAAACACAGTGATGGAAAAAGTGGGTGGCTGAGCCAGGACAGTCCCCGTTCCCGCTGAGGCTTCCCCTGCTGTGGCTGGGGAACATGCATCAGTGAAGGAGCTAAGGCAAGGACTCTGTCTCTCCATCTTTGTGTTTTTAGTGAATGTCGTGCTGCCTGGCTCATAGCAGACAAAGCATAGCTTGCTTGTTATATAAATGAATAGAGAGGAAGCAAGGAACGAATAGCTTATTGAACAAAAACTTCAACTTCTTTGGTCTGTTTCAAGTTCTTTGGAAATTTTTAACTGGAGTTGGTTACAGTTTAGTATTAAACCTGGATAATCCTGTTACCGGTAACAGATGCAGGCAGGGTAACATGAGGCACCCATTGTGTGGTCTAGGGCAAATCACTCAACTATGAGGACCCTCAGTTTCCTTTTCTGCAAACTGATTAAGTTTGGGTTAGAAGAATTCTGCAGTCCCTCACCATTTTGAAATATCTGCTGTATTGACAGAAAGTCAAAAAGGGGATGTTGAGCAAGTTATCAAGCAGGTAATCCAGGTAGTAGCCAGGATTCTCCAAGGTGGACTAGAGGCTACTATTTAAAAACGGGATGACAAAGAATGATCCCGGCAGCCCTCAGGACATGTTTTCAGGGAGGCTGGGCTTCGACCTGGGACACCCATATTGCCCTTTCTCTCTGCCTGTCTACTGCTGAGCAGCACTTTCTCATTAGTTGGTGATCTTGAAAGAATGAGCAACAACAGTTGCTAAGGTCAGATAGCTGCATAAACATAGTAGTTATACAGAGTAGAGAATTCTAAGTTCTCACTGTCTCATGCATTTACAATATAAAACAAGCGGAGGCCTTTCTAGGCCTCCAGTTATTTATTTGAAAAATTGAACTGGCTTAGGCTACTGTGAAGATTAAGTAAAACAGTGTGTGGAAAGGGCCTCGCATAGTGTGAGAAACATAATAAACAATCATGCTGGCTACCACTGTTACTACATTATGTAAGTCATGAAGTAGAAGCCAAAATATTTAATCCCAAATATTGGCATTTGATTCCATTTCTTGCTACGGAAGCCAGAGCAGTTGACTACGAAGTCCAGAGGAAGAGATCCAGAACTGCATATGATGATAGTCATCTTCTCCAATCAAAACGCCTAAGTACATTAACAAGCCTGGCTGTGTTTCCCAAACAATTTGCAAAAGCTGCAAAATCCAAAACTTAAACCAAAACAAAGAAATATGCAGTCTAGAGGCAAATTTCAATTTTAGATTTCTTATAGAAAATGGTTGATATTATTGTGCTTAACATTAAAATTACATCGGCACTGCATTTTGTGACAATAAGACATTATGACCCACTCTTCTCCTCTCCTCTCCTGTGGAGTAGATATTTTGAACATTTCCATCTTTGGAGAATAATGTATTGTTTGTTTTTGTTTTATATCTCATTAAGTGATAGGCCCTGGGTAAATGACTTTCCATTCACATTAAAATTATTGAAAGGCATAGCCCATACTTAAAAATGCTATCAATTTATTTTTAATTTTTAGCGTGGAATTGGAAGCTAAGAGTAATTTTAGGAGACACGTATCATATCATTCACTTTTAAATGAATAGACGCTGCTGCTGATGAACTCTAAATAACTTTCCGAAGTGTCAGCTCTTGGATAACCAAATAGGAAACTACCTTCGATAAAACATTAATAGCATTTTTTGGCTCATTTTAGTTTAAGGAAGCCCTTTCCGGTATAATTTTTAGTGATTGATTATAAGGTCAAATATTATAACTTAGTATAAGTTCCTACATTTATTTTACATTAAATTAATGCATGTATAATAGTCTTATAAAATATAAAACAAAAATTCTAGTTGCTATTTATGAACATAAATGGACACTTCTTTTCTTTTTGAAGAACAAATATGTTTTATATAAATGGAAAAGATGAAGAAAGCCCATCATAGAAAATATTTGAGAAACTTCAAATCTTAATTTTTAAATGAGCATTTTATTTTACCAATATTTATTGAACATATCATGTAATGACCACTGCTAAGTTCTTTAGTTATATTTTTCTTACTTAATCCTGGTGCAACCTAGGTAAAAAATTTTCTATCCCCTGCTTCTGGTAAGTCTTGCAGACTCTATTCAAAACATTTCCCCATGCAAAGCACCAAAGAATGATGTACAAGTTACAACTAATAGGCAGAACTGAGCTCTTGAGAAACTAGTAAAAATTTTTCAATATTCCAAAATGAGAGGAACAAAACCTGGAGTAATAAGCCAGCACCAAAGTTATAGGTACTCGGAAACATTGCTGATCAAAGTTACCAAAATCCTGAAATTTTAACATCTCTTCAATAAACCAGAACAAATCCTAAGGTGTATACAAGGTGGGGCAGAAATAGGGCGGTGGTGTGGAGACAACCAGAGAATGCTAGAACTCTCAAAGAGCTTCGGTGGAAATGATGTGTTTCTCTGGCTTAAATTCTATATGGGAAATAAAGCCTCCTCTGATAATACCTAGCCATAAAAGATGCCCTCACACAGATTAGTAGCATACTATTATATGTAATAGAAAGAAAAAACAAATCTTTCTTGGAGGAACCAAGATTCTCAGGATTTCCCATAAACAGAGATTGGTCAAATATAAACTCCCAATATAAAATCATCAAACACAACAGTAACCAAGCTTCCATAAGTGAACTCAGCAGAAAAGAGAACTACACACTCAGGGACACAAACAATGGAATAATTAGAGACAGAATATAAACATTCTTAATATTTAACAGAAGATATAAAATTATAAACATGAGCAAGAAGCAAAGGTCTATTAAAATAACTTGGTACATTTGAAAAATAAAACAAATAAAACTTCTAAAAGTAAAATATATAGTGGAAATTGAAGCATTAAGGATCAGTTAAATGGTAGATTAAACACAACTGAAGGGATGATTCTTAGACTGGAAGAGAGATATAAAAATATTAACCAGAATGCAGCACAGGAGAAAAACTGAAAATGTGACAGAAATTAAGAGACATGGAAGCTAGGAGAAGTTCTCCTCTTGGTATATTTAGAATTTCAAAAGGAGAGAATAAAATGAATAAAGGAAAGGTAGTATTTGTTGAATTAATGTTGAATGAATGAAATCAGAAATTGCCAGAATTAATGGAAGTTATGAATCCTCAGTTTTAAGAGGCAAAATAAATTCCAGAAAAACAAACAAACAAAATCCACATCTATGCACACTGTAATAAAAGTGCAGAACAAAATAAAAACTGAATGTCTTAAATGCAGCTGGAGAGAAAAGGAAGATTGCTTACATAAAAACGACAACCAATGGCAGCATTCTCATTAATAGCAATAATGCAAGGCAAAATATTTTCAAATAATACCTTTCAGTTCTGAGAAGCATGAAGCTGTCAACCAAGAATTGTGTACTTAGATAAATGAAGGTGAAATAAAAACATTTCAGTCAAGGGAAAAAAACTAGGAGAGCTTACTGCTAATAAGCCTTCATAAAAGAAATATTTAAAGGATATTCTTAAAGCTGAAGAAAAATAATCCCAGAGGAAATATCTGAGATGCAGAAAGGATTGATGATCACATAAATTAGTGAACACATGAGCAAATATAAGCAAACGTTGGCTGTCTGGTTAAAAAAATAAAAATTGAAATCATAATAAAACTAATTATTTTATAATAATACCTTGAATTAGGATAAACTGAATTAAAGTATTTAAAGGTACATGTATGGTATGAGAGATAGTGAAAATCATAAATGATCTCTGTGCTTTAAGTTGTTTATTCATGTTAAAGTTTTAAGAAAAATCATGATTAGAATATAGAGTTCTAATACAATAGAAGAAGAAAATTAGTTTTGAAACTTAACCAGCAGAATAGAAGCCTAGTGGGTATAAGAGAAGCAAAGAAGAGGCAAAATAAATATAAAAATATAAGTTAATGTGACTGAAAAGTTCCAATATAGGAAAAGTCACAGTAAAATTAAGACTAAACTCACTTGCTGAAAACTAAGATTTTAAGATTTGGAAAGAAAACAACTCTAATATTTTTACAAGGGACTCACTGAAAACTTGAAAACACAGAAAAGATGAAAGTTAATATATGGAATGAGATATATTAAGCAAATATAAAAAAGGACTGGAATAGACAAAATAGACTTAGGATAACAGCAGGTATAGACTTAGGGGTAAAGAGGGTAACTATTTCCATCCGCAGGAAGATGTACTAATTGTAATAATGTGTGTACTAATAAATAAGACGGATACTGACAGAACTACAAGTAGGAGTTGACAAATTTGCTATCACTGTGAGAGGTTATCCTATCCTACCTTATCCTACCCTACATCCTTACTAATATCTGTCCTATCCTATCCTATATACATCCTTACTAATATCTGTCCTATCCTATCCTACATCCTTACTAATATCTGTCCTATCCTATCCTACATCCTTACTAATAAGCAACTTCAATGCTTATCAAAAGTTGATATATCAAGCAGACAAAAATTAGTAAGAATATAGAGACTTTAAACAATACAATTAGCAAGCTGGATCAAACAGATATGAATAGAACCATGTATGTATGTTGTGATTAGATGATAAATCTTCTCAATTATACATGCAACATTTATAATAATTCATCATGTACTAGACAATAATATGAATCTTAAATTTTAAAAGAATCAGTGTATTTTACTCCACATTCTCTCACAACAATGAAATTAAGTTACAAACCAATAACAAAAGATAACTAAGAACAGCTTCATTTCATTGGCATTTAAAAAAAGGCTTCCATTCTTTTAATGAATGATGATGACAGTATATGTCAAAATTTGGTGGATATAAAACTAAAGTGCAACTTCAAAGGAAATTTATATTTCTAAATTTCTGTGTTCAATAAGAAGGAAAGTCTCAAATTTAATGAGCTAATGGCAAAACAAGTTTAAAAAGTTCCCTAAGAAGAAGAGACAATATAATAAAGATAACAGAAATTAAGCAAATATACAACAATCAATGAAAAGCATCAACTAAAGTAAAGAAAGAAAGTAAACCTTCTATAATACTAACAAAACAGAATAACTTTGAGATTGATCAAGAATAGAAGGGAAAGACTCACACAAAACAATATGAAAGATCAAAACAGGACACTCACTGCATTATAGGAAAGATCATTAATTTAAACAACTTAGTACAAATAAAAAAAACTTTTAAAGAAACTATAACTCAACATTGATTTTAGAAATAATTAGAAAGTCTGAATATAATCACTAAAGTAATTACATTGAGTTAAACACATACCCATCAAGAAAAACCAATCCCAAATGTTTTACAAACAAGTTGTTCAAAATAGTCAAAGAACAGATAATTGAGGTCTCATAAAAACTCTTTCAGAGAATAATAAAATGAAGGAACACATCATACTTCATTTTCATGCCATTAGTATAACTTTTGTTACTTATGTCAGAGTATGAGTAAGTGAGAGTATACTCACTTCATTCATGATATTGGAGAGAATACTTCTAATGCTATACCACATAGTACACTTCTGAAAGGTATGCTTAATCAGTGTGTAGAAGTTCTACTTCCAGTCTATTCTTAGACTTACATTACCAATAGTTCATTTTAGGTATTACCTTAAAGTCGATGAGTGAGATTTGTCTTTCCTTTCTTGTCCTGTGAATCAGCATTATTGTGTCAACTAGAATTTGGTAGAAATGCAGAGTCTTGAGCCCCACCCCAGACCTAAAATGTCAAAATCTGCATTTTAATCAAGATCCCCATGTCACTTGTCAGAAAAACACTCATCTAGTTTACTCTAAGTTACATGGATAAAAACTTGATACACACATTAATATTTATAGTAGTAGTATTTATAAAAGCAAATGTTTGGAAAACACAAGCATTCTCTAACAAAGAGTGCATAAACAACTTGTGGCATTATTCAGACAATTTACATCTACACAACAGTCAAAATAATGAACTAGAGGTGTTTGTACCAATACAGATGAATTTTACAAACACAATGTTGAACAAAAAATTAAGTTGTGGAAGAATAAATAGAGAGTGATACCATCTCAATATTAGTAACACATACACATGGTATAAAAATATAAAGTCATTCATGGGAATGATAAACATCACATTTAAGAATAAACAGGTGTTTCGATGGAATTATACTATTCTTGTTCTTAGGTTTTCTTAATCATATAGCTATTTATTGTATTCTCCACACCATATTATTCTTGACATAAATTTTGGTGGTTTGTATATACTGCATAATGAAATAGAAAAACTAAGAAAAAAAATTAATGCCAGTGCATGGCAGAGTAGCCATTTGAATGCAGAACTGTGGCCATCAGCCTTACTCCCCACTAACACATTACTGCTTCAATAAACCTAATGGCACAGTAATAGACTGGTATTTTGTAATCACAATTGTTGTTTTATATAAGCAGTATATTTTAAAATAAGACTAAAATAATACTTTGAGTATTGCAACAAAAATATTATTTTCAAGATCTTATAAAAGTGTAGGCATTTCCATTCAGCTATTATTAGATTTAATATAGTAATTAAATTTTGTTTCAAGTAATTAATATGACTAAATTTAATTGCCAACTATACTTAGGTTAACAGCAAATAGTAAGCTAACATTTCAAACATTTCCCTCATCTCCACTAAGGTCTTATCCATTCAGACGTGAGCCATATTGTCAGAAACATATTGTCAGAAAGGGCAGTGCAGAGGAACTGAGATTGAGACAGTATATTTCTTAACACTATATCACCACAATCTGATAATCGCCTACAATAGAAATACTACCTTTTGGTTTTTACTGTACTTTTGAACATTTTATTGGGATGTATAAATTTCAATTATTTATTTTATGCTTTTGAACAAATGGGTAAGCTCCCTCCCAGAAAAAGGGCAGACTACTATTCAATACCGATTATTGAACTTTTGCTGACACGTTCTTCATTCCCCCCTCAATTTTTGTTTCAACTCAAGAAGTTCTAGTTTTGATCTCCGATATATATAAAGAACTCACATGACTCCACTCCAGGAAGACAAATAACCCAGTTAAAAAATGGGCAAAGGACTTGAACAGACACTTCTCCAAAGAAGACATACAGAGGGCCCAGAGACATATGAAAGGATGCTCAGCATCACTAGCCATCAGAGAGATGCAAATTAAAACCATAGTGAGACACCACTTCATACCAGTCAGAATGGCCATCACAAACAAATCAACAAACAACAAGTGCTGGCAAGGTTGTGGAGGAAAGGGGATCCTAGAGTACTGATGGTGGGAATGCAGACTGGTGCAGCCACTGTGGAAAACAGTATGGAATTTCCTCAGAAAACTAAAAATGGAACTGCCTATTGATCCAGCAATACCACTGCTGGGATTATATTCTAAGAGCCCTGAAACACCAATTCAAAAGAACCTATGCACCCCAATGTTCATAGCAGCACAATTTACAATGACCAAGTGCTGGAAGCAACCTAAGTGCCCATCAATAAATGAGTGGATCAAGAAACTGTGGTACATTTATACAACAGATTACTATGCAGCAGAAAGAAAGAAGGAGCTCCTACCTTTCATGACAGCATGGATGGAACTGGAGAGCATTATGCTAAGTGAAATAAGCCAGGTGGTGAAAGACAAATACCACATGATCTCACCTATAAGTGGAACCTAATCAACAAAACAAAGCAAAAAAATAGAACCAGAAACATTGAAATAAAGAACAAACTGACACTAACCAGAGAGGAGGGGGGAGAGAGATAATGGGGAAAATAGGGGAAGGTCCATCAAGGAGCATGTATAAAGGACACATGGACAAAGCCAAAGGGAGTAGGTTTGAGGGCAAGAGGTGGGGATGGGTGGGGCGGAGGGCTGTGGTGGGGTGAAAATGGAGACAACTGTACTTGAACACAATCAAAAATAAATAAATAAAATTTTAAAAATACAAATAATAAAAATAATTTTAAAAAAGAAGTTCTAGTTTGGTTCTGGGAGGAGGTGAGTATAACATTCACCTAGTCCACTGCATAAATCCTATATAATTTTATTAACCAATGTCACCCCCAAAATTCACTAAAAACTTTTTATGAAGAAGTTCCAGAATGCAGAGGTCATGTCTTTTCTTCACTCGTTTTGTACTCAGCTCTTCCTAGAGCTGAAGGCTTTCCAAATACTGGGTTGGCCAAAAAGTTCCTTAGGTTTTTTCCATAAGATGATGGCTCTAGTAGTGCTTATTTGTCTTTAACTTCATCTGAAATAATTTTGTTAGATTGTATTGTGACAGCTGTCATATCAGCATGCATTTAAAGAAAAACATCAAAATTGGTGATTTTTTGTAGCCATTTTAATATTGAAGAGGGAAGAAAATACAGGACATTTTTGGTATATTATGCTTTATTATTTCAAGAAAGGTAAAATGTAACCTAAACTCAAAAATTAAAAAAAGATTTGTGCAGTGTATGGAGAAGGTGCTGTGACTGATCAAAGGAACGTATAAAAGTGGTTTGCAAAGTTTCATGCAGGAGATTTCTCAACTGACGATGCTCCATGGTTGGGGAGATGAGTTGAAGTTGATAGCAATCAAATTGAGAACAACCAACATTATACCATGCAGGAGATAGCTGATATATTCAAAATATCCAAATCAGTAAAGTCATTGGTGAAAATGAAAAATGTGTCTTTTATTTCACAGAAAAAACTAAATGGACTTTTTGTCCAACCCAATACTTTAAGGAACAGGGAGAATGTCACATTCATGTACAAATTGTTTTCATAATAAATCCCTGCCTGAAAAGGCTTTTCTTTTCAGGCCCTTGTTCTTTCACTAAGCCCTCATAATTCTTTTTCCACCATAATTTTCTTAGAAATTATCACTAGAGAATATTTTTACTTAGCATCAATATTATTGTTATTATTGTTTAACTTTTATTGGATGTTTACTATGGGCCAGTAGTGTATTAAATCATCTAATGTCCACAAGTCTATTATTATATCCCTTCTACTACTGGGAAAACAAAGGGGTTAAATATTATGACTTGCCCAAGGTCTCACACCTAGTAAATATGTGTTATATTGCTTTCACTTTCTACATGCTGTGTTTCTTTTCTTTTTAAAAAGATTTTATTTATTTATTTTTAGAGAGAGGGGAAGGGAAGGAGAAAGAGAGGGAGAGAAATATCAGTCTGTGGTTGCCTCTCACACGCCCTCTACCTGAGACCCTTTGACTTGCAGCTCGCACTCAATCCACTGAGCTACACCAGCCAGGGCCCTGCTGTGTTTTTAATGCATGTGTTAAATGAACGAAGCTAACATTACAGTTCTCAGGAGCAGAGACTGAGGCTTCCACTGTTTGTGTTTTCCCACTGAAAACCCAGTTCTGAGCCTATGAGAAGTGCCTGACAGTGTAAAAATAGCAGTGAAGGAATGATATCATCAGAGGAAAGTGGACAGAGAAGATTAAACACTCAAAAATGGTATGTCCTGGGTTTTTTTTAAAGATTTTTATTTATTTATTTTTACAGAGGGGAAGGGAGGGAGGAAGAGGGAGAGAAACATCAATGTGTGGTTGCCTCTGGAGCCTACTGGGGACCTGTGCCCTGATTGGGAATCGAACCCTTTGGTTCTCAGTCCAGTGTTCAATCCACTGAACCACACCAGCAAGGGCAAGGTATGTCCAGTTTTAAAGGAGAATTTATTCTCTGATATTTTGGCTGCATTTCTTATAAATGACCAGTTAATTCTCACGAATAATTAGAAGACTGAATTTCCTAAATTATCTGAGCAAACGTTTTTCTTTAAAGTTTCTTTTCCTGGTGAATTCCAATAAAAATTTACCATGCAGATAAGACTGTAAATGCCCTATTGCTCTAGTATTTGCGAATCGGAGAGAATTAAATTCAGTATAGTATTTTTAGTTTAAAAAATAATCTATCTTATTCCAATTACTTGGAAAAAAGTAAAAACTTTTTAAATAGGAGCTTTTAAATCACTTTTGTAATCTCCTAAGTAAAATTTCAACTCTTGACTATATAGGTTACTGACTCATTAATTAAAAAAATCAGTGACAATTTGGGGATTATGGGTAAACATATCAATTATTGAGAAGGCTCAGTAATGATAGACCATTCAGCAAAACTTCAGCCTAATATCTTTTTATTATACGTCCCTGGTCAAAGAACTACACTGAAATGCTGGGCTTATATCAAATTTCTTGTAAGAACATTTAAAATCTTTATGTCCCATAAACTACTTTAGAAAAATTTCATATGATGCCTGGTATATCATACCCTAGATCAATTAGTGACAAATTCATACTTGCATCTAGTAAATTCAAACAAGAAATAAAAGTAGAATGACTGGGAGCTTTGTTTTCAAATGATAACAAGATGATTTTTGTTATCATTTCAAAGTGATTTGTTTTCAAATCAATAATATCTGCTTTAATGCTAGCTTTTCTTTAGGCTAATGTCAGAGGCTTTAAAGAACCAGAACCTAACACTTTATCCATTGTTCGTGTGTCTTTCTTTATCTTTAAGGGTTGAATATAGGAGACTTGGCACAGTGTGAACATGAAGAAATGCAACACTCTGCTTCTAATATATATCACAGTATCAGCCAATAAAAGTTACACATAGTTATTTATTAGTCACGGGAGGAGGTGGGAGCATAGTCAGCGCTGCATACCCTTTTATATTTCTGCTTCCTTCCTAGTGTTCATGAGAATCCTAAAACACTTGTAAATTTTAAGAAATGAAATGTTTGAAATTTTATGTACATTATTTTGAAGTAAAACATGAACTACTTGAGAATTTTTCAACTTGAATAAAATTCTGCATCACAGAATATTAAAGCAGAACAGAAAATGCCAGACCCCATGAATATTAAATTCAGATCTATAGCATTTTAGCTTCCTTGAAAAAAAATTAATTTTCAGTTATTAAACCATTTTGGATCCAATAGAAAAATGTGTAATCGCTGACTGACATATATGTATTTATATATGCTAAATTTGATACAATTCCTATTCAAGTATGTCTCTGTATATATATTTACTATTTAAGTATGCACATGTATATATACAGATATGTATATATTTACTTTTTAAAATTTAAAGTTATTTTACTCTTTGTTTATAATTATCAACTATATTTCCAAAGTTTTATCTTTGGAGAATCCAAATTTCAATTATTTTTCTCTTATAATTTTTGGAGCTGCAACTGTCTATTAACAAAGCTATTTAGTTCTGTATATGTTGGGAAATTTTAAAAGAAGGAATGAGAACTTTCACAAATTTTTTAAAGACTTACTCAGTGTTTGTAGCCAGAACCACCATGTATGCTTATCTCCATTTTTTTCAGTGCCATGAATCATTACAAATGTCAGGTTCATTACTGCGACATGCTGAAGTGATTAAGTGGGAACTGCGCCCAGAACTGTACTGTAAATCAATCCACTTCCAAACACATTGTTTTGTACTGCATGCCTCAGCCCAAGTACATTTTATTTGATGCTTTGGTAGTTGCTCTTTTGTTTGGTGTTGAAGAATTCAGAGCTATGAAATTCAGAGCTCAAATTTGAGCACAGTATTAAGACTGTTGCTATCTGGAGTGAATCTGAGCATGTTACCCAGAATCTTCTGCTTTGGGGATTGCATTCTGCACGTTTCCTTTACTTCAGTCGCGCCATCAGAATGTATCAGTGAATTTGTTATATATCTATTCTAGGGCTTAGGAATCTCATTCTTTACCCATGTTCAAATGGGATTCAATTTGGTTACCTTGGAAAAGGAAACAGCTTAGAGCCAACCAATAGCAACCTCTTTATTTTCTACATGAAGTCATCCTCATTTGGAAAATCCCATACTGTTTCCCCCCACCCCCACCTTGGAGAATTCGTGCAAATGTCTGAGTTTCAAAATGCAGCCTTTGTCAGCACAAAACAAAGGCAGATGAAGGTGTGAAATTGTTTGCCTAACTCTATTAAAACCACATTCCTAGAGAGAACTTGTGAATGACAGATGCTGCAGGCTTTCAAAAAGAGCCTGAAAATATAAGCTTGGTACATACACGATTAAGAGCAAAACAGGACATGAAAATAAATTTTTGAAGGAAACAGGAGAAAAATACATAATTCAATGTTATTTTTCTTTTAATAACCATCTTTTTTCTTTTTTAGAATAATTTTTATTCCTTGATTTTTAGAGAGATATTGATTTGTTTTTCCACATATTTATGCATTCATTGGTTGCTTCTTGTATGTGCCCTCACCAGGGATCGAACTTCAACTTTGGCATATTGAGCCAAAGCTCCAACCAAAGCTCTAATCAACTGAGCCACCCAGCCAGAGCCCTCTTTTTAACTTTCTTAAATTATGGGATTTCCTAATATCTGCTTGGTTTTTGCAAGACAAGGGTTCCTAGATGGCGCTCTAAAGCATTTGCCGGAAGGTGGCGGCATAATCCTTTATTGCCTAGAACTGTCCCAGGTGCTGAACCCAATTTCAGAGTTTAAGAGAAACTCAGGGGGCAGCGTGACCAGGGATTCCACCAAGTTCTCTCTTAGAGATTTGCAAGCTCTGGTAAGAAAAGCAAAAAGCCATATAAAATTCTAGACCTCATTTACAACACATTAGCCCCCCCCAAAAAAATCCCTTCCCTAAGTCCACTCACCACAAAGCTGTGGGAGATGGAAATGTTCACTGAATTTAAAAGGGAAACGGTGATGGAAAGGCGTGTTTGTAGAATATGTACCGAATTGAGTGTTTTCATTTGGAGATGCTGCTATTTACCAGTCTTTTTACAAGTCCTTTCTAATCCTTTCTCTCCCAATTTTCCAAAGTCAAAAAAAGTCACATTCAACATCCTTCCCGAGAGACTTAAATGTAAAATGATGAACGGAGAAGGGGGTGGTTTTTAAAAAGCTAAGACACTCCGTTTTCTTTCTATCAATTTACGATAATTTACAGACTGACCCAGGGCTGCCCACCTCCCTATTCAGACTCCAAGTGCCTCCTTTGCTTATTTCCTATTGAATTTGACAGAAATATAAAGCAATGGGTAGTTAGAATTTTTCCCTCGAGTTTGGCTGGGTGGAAGGCAAAGGCATTTGTTGCAATGTTGGTCTGATCGGGAGATCGTGCGTATGTAAGCAGTTCTAAGTATGTGGACAAAAGGGGCTTGAACGCTACGACGCTGAGCTAGAGGCAGAGGAGGGTGGGGACCCAGGGGAGAGAGACATTCAGTATTGAGGAAGTGTTAGGAGGGCAGGGTTAGCGTGGGAGGGAGGGAGACTAGCTGTCTGAGCGACACAGAGGAATAAAGAAAGGGTGTGAGAAGGGAGAGGGAGACTGAAAGGGAAGGCTAGTGGGGAGAAGGGAAGTGGAAGGAGGAGGCTTAAGAGAAGGAAAAGAGAGAGAAGAGAGTGGGAGAGACGGATGGAGAAAAGCAGGGAGAGGAGGGTCCCAGAATGATCATGGAGGATGGAGTTTCAATATTCCAGATACTTTTAGGATCGCAGACTCTTTGCTAGTAAGGAGACTCCGGTTCCGGCAGCCAGTTGGGCAGCGACAAGGAAAAATGAACAGCGAGAGACAGACGTTCCAGCCATCTCTCTGTTACCCAGAGATCCTGGAGCTGTTCTCCGGCCAACTCGTTTCTCAGCTAGAGTTCCTGAATGCGCTGGACCAAGGGAGCCCACGGAGCACCTAGAAGCTGCTCCTCGGAGTTGCCTTCGCCTGAGCAGTAAGAACTTCCTGCTTGAGTCCCTGCATCCCCTCCCGCTGAAACTCCCTGGAGAGAGGGTCGGCAGACCTCAGGGGGAGGGGCGAGGGGATCTTTGTGCAGCTCTTTCTCCCCTCCCCCTCCCCTGCCCAGCGCGCAGGCATGGATGTGCTTAGCCCCGTGCAGGGCAACAACACCACGTCCTCCGAAGGTCCCTTCGGGCCAAACGGCAACGCTACTGGCAACTCCGACGTGACCTTTGGCTATCAAGTGGTCACCTCTCTGCTGCTGGGCACGCTTATCTTATGCGCTGTGCTGGGCAATGCGTGCGTGGTGGCCGCCATTGCCCTGGAGCGCTCCCTGCAGAATGTGGCTAACTATCTCATCGGCTCGCTGGCGGTCACAGACCTTATGGTGTCGGTGCTGGTGCTGCCCATGGCCGCATTGTACCAGGTGCTCAACAAGTGGACGCTGGGACAGGTCACCTGTGACCTGTTCATTGCCCTCGACGTGTTGTGCTGCACCTCGTCCATCCTGCACCTGTGTGCCATCGCGCTGGACAGGTACTGGGCCATCACAGACCCCATCGACTACGTGAACAAGAGGACACCCCGGCGCGCCGCTGCGCTCATCTCACTCACTTGGCTCATTGGCTTCCTCATCTCCATCCCACCCATGCTAGGCTGGCGGACCCCGGAAGACCGCTCAGACCCCGACGCATGCACCATCAGCAAGGACCATGGCTACACTATCTACTCCACCTTTGGCGCTTTCTACATCCCGCTGCTTCTCATGCTAGTTCTCTACGGGCGCATCTTCCGAGCCGCGCGCTTCCGCATCCGAAAGACAGTCAAGAGGGTGGAGAAGAAGAGAGCGGACGCTCCCCTTGGGGCGTCACTGGCCCCTCAGCCCAAGAAGAGCGTAAATGGAGAGCCCGAGAGCAGAGAATGGAGGCAGTGCTTGGGCAATAGGGCAGGGGGTATTCAGTGCACCAATGGAGCGGTGAGACGGGGTGACGACGGCACAGCCCTGGAGGTGATCGAAGTGCACCGGATGGGCAACTCCAAAGAGCACCTGCCGCTGCCCAGCGAGGTGGGTGCTGTCACATGTGCCCCGGCCTCCTTCGAGAAGAAAAATGAGCGCAACGCTGAGGCCAAGCGCAAAATGGCCCTGGCTCGCGAGAGGAAGACAGTGAAGACTCTGGGCATCATTATGGGCACCTTCATCCTCTGCTGGCTGCCTTTCTTCATCGTGGCCCTGGTCCTGCCCTTCTGCGAGAACAGCTGCCACATGCCCACCCTGCTGGGCGCCATAATCAACTGGCTGGGCTACTCCAACTCTCTGCTCAACCCTGTCATTTACGCCTACTTCAACAAGGACTTCCAAACTGCCTTTAAGAAAATCATCAAGTGCAAGTTCTGCCGCCAATGATGGTGGAGAAGCAGTCTGGGAACCGCCCGCCTCACCCACCTAGCCTCCCGCGGCCCTCTGGAATCAACCTATATGATACCTTGCTACTTTGACTCCGACTTTCTCAGCTGCTCTAGCCGCAGCTTCCAGACTTCTTTTCCTCTTTGCTCGGAGGGAGGGCGCTCTATGCCAAGAGGCGGGCACCAGCGGCAGAGCAGGGGACACGGGAAATTTCCCGGGTCCCTAAGACGCGACCTTGGCTCTGACTTTGGCTTCAGAATTAGTTTTGTCCCAACAATTGCCTCCTCCCTTTTATGCTCCCTAAATTTTCGCGGCGGAAGTGTAAGGCTCAGCCGTACAGGTCAAAACAGCCACACAGAAAAATAAACTGTACGCTCTGCCGCCGTGCCCACTAACGGCTCCCACCTGCTCGCTCCACTGCTAGAATTTGGATTTAAAATTCAGGACTTTGCTCCGTTCCAACCCCTGCCCCCATTCCCGGCTCTCTTGTCCTGAAATCGTTCACTTTCTTTTTCGGTGCCATCCTTTCTTTCCTTTCCCAGTTTCCCTTTAAGCACTCACGAGTCCCTGCTCGGGAAAGGCGGGTCTGCTTTTCCCCGCGGCTGTGATGTCCCCGGCAATCCCCACCTTGACCTCCCGAGCACGGCCCATGCGTTATTTTCTTGGATTCAAAACAAGTGGCCAGAAGCTGTGTCTTAGAGTGGACTTGTACGTACCAGGCTCGGCCAGCGGGAGAGTGCGGAACGATTATCCGCTCTAGTTTGGCGTCACCAAAGAAATTGACATTCATTGGGCTGGGGGAGTGGATTTCTGTCTGGGTGCCGGAGGGTCTGCACGTGCTGGCTTCGCAACTGACCAACCGCCTGGGGCGCCCGCTGACCGCTGGGTGCGCTCTGGGGACGCGGGGCTCCGGCAACCTGGCGCCAAAGCTGCGCGCCCCGGACTGACCCAGACAGGACCGTTCCCCGGCCTACTTCTCGGACGCGCTGAAGCGCCGCTGGGCCACAGTCCGGGTTTGCCATTTCCTCCCGCGCCGGGTCCCACGGGGCTGTGGGGACCAGAAAACCCGGGAGGCCCAAGGAGTGTCGTGGTCGGTATCGAAGAGGGAGGGCGCCTCAGTGTGTGGGCCGGGGCTCCAGCTGGTACTAAAAGGGTAATATTATCCAATGGATGCACACGCTGCTCCTAATTCACCTCCTCGACCTTTTCAGATAGGGGAATAGCTCTGTGTAGCGCTTCCCAACAGTACACAGGATTTGTTCTGCAGGACGTCCAGGACTCATAGTTACCAGGACCTTCGTTTCCATCAAGGAATTCTAGGCTTTCAATCCCACGGGTCCCGATAGGTTTAGCACCATCTGCGCTCTCAGAGGCGGTTACCTCAACTATCGAGGCCATAAAGGCCTAGCCAGGGGTGCTCTTCCCTGGGGAGTCCTGAGAGGCTTGTGCAGGGTTAACATTTGCTCCCTGGCCTGACTGTTTTTCGCCAAAACTCTACAGAAAGCCGGCTTCTTGCTCTTTGAATCTGTGGATCACTCCAAGCTTTCTCCCTATCCCCTACCCCCAGAAATTATTCTTTCAGCCTTGCCACTCCTGCTGGGAAATCGGTTATAATCTTTACTGCCCCCAGAGGAAAGGTATTTCGGTGCTCCGTTAGAATGTAAATGTCCTTCCACGTGACCTGACTGGGATCAAGAAGTTTGTTATAGTGAGATCTAGCGTCTACTTTTCTGATGAGTAACAGTCTCGTTTTCCAGCAATTTCACAATTATCTAGTCTTACTCCCCTCTTCTTTCAACTATACCTTTTGAATGTTCGCATTGCTGCTTTGAGAGCCCTGTTGCAAAAATTACCAATGAAAAGTTAAGTTGTGTTTAAAATTAAGAAGGTGAAAAGACAGATGGCTCTGTCACTTGACGCCATTTTATTGTTTGTTAAACTGAACAAAGCCTGCACTTGGTATCTTTTCCTCAAACCTAAACCGAGAGTAGGCATGTTATCCAGTTAAAACAGAAAAAGTGTAAGAACTCTAGGAACTCAGTGGATGGTCTATCTATGCATGTGTAATGCTCAGAGGGGGCTATGGTGGCGAAAATAAAGTCGACTTCTCCTGTCCGACAATTATTCATTTGAAAATTCAATTCTTTTTCTAACAATAATTTAAGTAGAGCTATATGAAAACACTTTATGTGTCTTCCCAAATCTTTAGAACAAATTCTATAATATATTTGAAATAATTGAAGTCCAAAATTTACTCATGCAAATTATACCTTGGCCAGCAAGTATTACATTTGAAGTTTTGAGACTTCTAGTTATCTGTATCTTTCACAGAACTGTATGGCAATAGGTTTCGGACATTTGTTCTTCCTGTTCTGGAGGATTTATACAAGAACGGGGAAGGAGCATCCATTTGGACTGTAATTGCCAAGGTGATAGAGAAATTTGGAATATGTGCAAAAGAGCTGCATAGCAGGTAAAAGACCCTGTCTGATGCTTTTTTGAAATATTTATATTAAGGTAAAGTATATATGCATCAAAATTGGCTTTCACTCTTCCCTGTGACAATAAAGGACTTTAATAATGGTAATGCTACAATAAACTGGTATCAGTAACACATGCATCTTTATTTTAATCAGAATCAATGTCTACTTGTATTTATTTATATAATTTTACAATTGAAGTCAAAGGCCCTGGCTGGGTAGCTCAGTTGGTTAGACTGTTGTCCTAATAGGCCAAGGTTGCAGGTTCAGTCAGGAAGCAACCATTGGATGTATAAATATGTGGAACAACAAATCAATCTCTCTCTCTCTCAAATCAATAAATACAAATTAAAAAAACAGAAGTCAAAGAATACAGTTATCAGTATAAGATCCTGCTATACAGATCAGGGATCTGATACTTAGACAAATACATTTGGTTTTTAGCACTGAAACTCATTCTAGATGAGTTACTTCTGTTTTTAAAGAAATCCTGTCTCTGGCAAGAGGAGTTCATATCTCATTGGTGAGCCACGAAACCAAGCATTAGCCCTCACTGACACCTACAGGTAAGGTTTAGGCACCTGTCTAATTAAAATGAATGAAGCAGGACACATGCAAAAGAGAAATGCAGCCTCTGGTGAAAGCAACAGGGGCCCCTCCTGCCTTTTCAAAGTAGTGGACAGAGCTGAGGCCCTTCCTTTGTCTTCCCCACAATGACCACCTAGAAGGAAATGGCCTCCCTCAGATTCAAAAGAAGCAACTGTTTGGGGTTTGTCACTCAAAGGTAGAGGGCATTTTCCTTTCTGGGTGGGTCTCATTGGATAGTGGAGCTCCATATGTAAGATCTATTCCTGTGTGAAAATTAATTCTTATTCTGGCTCTCTCTTTTTCCCACTGGAATCATCAATAATGCCTCTTGTTTCCTATGTTACATTTGCTAATCACACTGTTTTCTGGTATCAGATTGATGGTTGCAAGTCAAAGTGAACTCAGGTAAACCCCAAGGGGAAAAACAAAGGTTAGGGATATTAATGACCATAGAAGACAGCATATGAAGCTACATGCCTAGTTCAGGTATGTGTGTATTACATATTGTTAACCACAACAATGGTATAGGCTGTAAAAGAAGTATTATTTGAGCAAAAGTTTTCAATCTGAGAAATACATATTCAGGTAGCAACACAAACTGTGCTCTGGCCAGAACAAGGAAAGACAAGGTTTAAAAAGGCCAAACCCACTAAATGTAATTCTTGCATGCAAATGAAGTCATGCTGCCCAGGTTAACAGGGGTTGGTTAGCTCCAATATGTACATGAGGGAGCTGAAACCTATAAGGAAGGAAGCAAAGTCCCTATGTGCCCATGTACAGCTGTTGTTCCAGGATGTTTATGGCTCCATGATATTTATGGCCCCAGGATGTTTTGAGATGAGTTTAGCAACAGGTTTAGTAGTAGAGCTTTAGGAAATGAGATACAAGATGTGTGTAGGCCTCACTTACTCTTCTGACTCTATTTTAAGTGCCTCTTAACAATGCTCATTTCCCTTTATTTTCTCCATTATCAATATCCCCCCAATAACGAAAAGTAAAGGCAGAGGAATTGTGAGAACAAGAACCATCTTGAGTTTACCATTTGAAAGGTGTTGCATAAATGTATTCTTGACCTTGAGTAAAATGATACATTGGCACATTTGCCTTTTAGATTCTGGATAGCTTCCTTCTTGGCTCACATCTCTTCCTCCAAGGGAACGGTGGCCTTTGGCTTTCTACAGGCCTTCCTGAACCTCTATCAATACTCCAATAAGGAGAGAGACTTGCTATCATTCACTTCCACTGTGACAAACAAGCCCAGATAATCAATTAGCAGCTATCATGTGTCAGGCTTTGTTGAATAATGTTGAAATATGGAACTACAAATTAATATAAGATACTCTTGTCACTTTGAAGGAGTAGTCACCCTATGTTGGTATAAAGGAATAAACTACTAAGGCTAGGTAAACATGAATGGCAGAATATATAACTGTCATGTAAACAGGACAAATCACAGGAGTTCGACCCTTTAAGAATTCATAGGACAAAGATCACTGTGGGTTATGGAGGATAGAAAAGATGGGGCAGAGAAAGCAGTGTGGCTCTCCAGAACTGACCTCTGGGCGCATGGTGGGGTACGAAAAGGCAGACATTCTCTATGAGTTTCCCAAAGCGGCTTGATGCCTTCTTCCTGTCATCTGGGGGCCAGGGATGAAATTTTTGTCTTGAGTGCTAGACTGCTGGTAGCATGGATTGATATCGATGCGGTAATCCTAGAGAGAGGTGCAGGGACAAAACCTTCCATGTGTTGTGTCCACCAAAAGGGTATGAGGAGAAAGAGAGAGAGATGCATCTACAGTCACAGGAGTGTGGGTTGGGGTAACTAGATACAAGGAAGAAGTTTCTGAGCAGACTAAGGGATAGAGCATATGAATAAGGAGAATATAATTAAACTATCAAAGGGTGATAACAGATGACCAGTAGGTACAACCCAGAGTAATTCATATTTATATACTTATGTGATGTTTGTGTTTTGCTAAGTGATTTTCACACAGTTAAGGTAGCAGATCCTTTTGGAAATACCAATAAGACCATTTTAACCAAAGCAGAAGGTTCACATAGTAGTGGGTAAGTATAGAAAAAAGTACTAGTGATCAGATATGGAAGAATTATAACTCCAAGTTAAAAAGCTAAAACTATAGTTGTAATCAACTACATGGGGGTCACTAATGATAAAAGCTGAAGCATTTTGTTTGGAGGTAATTTACATGCTGCAGGTGTGAGACAATAAAGGATTGAATGTGGGTTGCTGACAGAAGAAATGAAAACAAGGGAGATTCTGGGAAATACATCAAAGAAAGAGCTGACAGCACTTGGTGTCTGGATGTGAAGAGAGGAAGTTGAAGATGTTGATGAAATTTTGAGCCAGGGAGTTTTGCACAAATAATGGAAATGGGGAAGCTGAGAGTTGCTTTTCCTATGGGTATTTGCTTTTTCAGCTTTATCTGTAACTATGGAAAGGCTTCATCCTCTGCAAAAAGAGGCTTCAGACCAGCCAGAAAGGGAACTGCTGGCAAAGGTATTGATACACATCACAGCATTTGAACAATCAGTCATTTGGGTATATGAGGAATGCTACCTCACAGAGCAGTGGTTGGATCAATTTCCTAATAATTGATGCATTTTTTTTAGTAGAATATGTTGTTTTTAGGAGAGGGAAAGTTCCAAGGGACTACAATAGCTTTTCAAAGCTTGTAACCCAAACACACCATGTTAGGCAGTATTGTAAGAATGATACGGGAAGCGCAGAAGATTGGGCCTGACCAGTCGGCCAAGTGGAGAAGAGATCAGTTCATTCTTCAAGTCCACTTATCAAGAACCATAGCAGTTCTGTTTGATTCTTAAACTAGATGTTTCTGGAAAAATCTAGATCCATGAAACTAAAATATTCAGTGATTTTTTTTTCTATTTTCTAACCCACTTTGCTTATGTGGCAATGGGAGGAATGGCAAAATGAATTGGGTCCACAGACATTTCAAAATATGATCCAATCTCAGTTATTTCTGTGACATTTGTCAGTAACCCCATTCAATTGCCCAGCCTTTCAGAAAGTTCCCCAGGCCAGGTTTTCAAGGAGCTGTCTTTCACTGGCAGGTGATCACTCTGTTGTGTCTCAGTTTGTTTCATCCTTGAACAAAGAAAAGGAAGCAGGCTAGATGGAAGGGAAGGGAAGGGGTAAAAAGGAGTAGACAACAAAACTCACCTATGTCATTATATAGCTGTGGAGATTGATGAGAAAGTGTTCTGAAACTTCTCCAAGGTCGTAGCAGGAAAGCATTCTATGAAGTATGGTGTGCTTCAAGGTCTGTGGGAGCAATTAGTGTGAATTTACAAGAACTGAAGAAGACAGAAAGCAAACCATGAAAGCTGGGTTTTCATTTGAAAGAACAGAAATAAGACTCCAGTAGCAAATATTCATAAGCAATGTAGTTTCTTACAAGCCTACACTATATTGTGAAAGCATGAAAGAGAGAAGGGGCTGCTTACTGAATAGCCTCAGGGTCAGGAGTGCTGGGCAGATGATTCATTCATTCATTCACTCAAGTAATAATTCTAAAACAATGGTAGGATAGGCATTCTTCTAGGTACTTAGGATATACATAGCAGTGAACAAATCGGATAAAATCTCTCTGGTGGCTTGTTTACAAAAATAGCCACAATTACTCCTGTCTGTGTGTTCACCATTTCTCGCAATGTGACTTTCAGTTTCTCCCATGACGGTTTGGAGGCTTTCTGATCCCTTGAATCTGGGTTGGCCTTACACTTGCTTTGACTAATAAAACAAGGTAGAATCGATGTGATGCAATTCTGACCACAGAACTCAGAGGCCTTGCACTCTTCCAAATGCTCCCCCCAAATCCTGCCCAACCATCATGCGATGAAGCCTGTGCTCACTTGCTGGAGACCAAAAAATCACCTGGAGCAGAGAAGAGTCATCCCAGCTAAGGCTATCAGGGACCCGCCAGATCTCAATGGACTTCACAGCTGACTTGAGACACAAGAGTCAGCACAGATAACACCAGAGAAAGCTCCCACGTGCCCTGTTCCCAACTGTCAAAGCACTGACTTATGAACTAAATAAATGGTGGTTATTTTAAGGCACTAAGTTTGAGGGGTAATTTGTCATACTGAAAAGGTTAACTGATACAGTTGCAGACTTTAAGGAGCTCCATTCTAGGAAAGAGGAGAGAAAATTAACAACAACCATACCTCATATGTATGTATTATATCAGATGATGATCAGTACCATGGAAAAAACTAACTACATTAAGAGACATAAAGAATGCTGGGGTAGAGGGGAAGGGTGTTGATGTTTTGTAGGGTGTTGAGGAAAGGGATTATTGATGAGGTGACATTTGAATTGGTACCTTAAACAAGGCAGAGAGGTATGAGGTTGAGGCTTGGTGAGAATGAGAACTGGAACAAATCTTAAATCTTAGAATATTTTTATGAAAACTAGAAAGGGTATATTTTCAACAGGAAATTTCAGGTTTGGGGATTTGTATGCTCAAATTCTAGGATTTTTCCAGGTCCTGAGAGCAGAGTCATTTAGGTTGAAAGTATTAGTATTCAACCTGTTCAGAATAAGGCCCGCCCAGATGATGGGAAGCCCTGAATGGGGTTTCGGTGAGTCTCGTGTAGACCTATAACCTGAAAACTACAGGGTGAAAAACGTTGCTTTTGGCAAGCCAAGTCACCTGAATTTAACTTCCTACTATGCTACCACTGCCATCTTGCTATATTGTATAGTTTTATTTTGAAAACAGGACTATTGGGATATAATTCACATTCTTTACATTAAAGCATTTAAAGTGTCCAAGTTGAAGGTTTTTAGTACATTCAGAGAGTTGTGTGGCTATCACCACAATCCATTTTAGAACAGCTTCATGTTGTAAAATAAACCAAAAATAAACGGCGTCCATTAGTATCACTCCCTACTTCTCACTCAACCCCGAGCCTTAGTCAACCACTAATTTACTTTTTGACTATGAATTTGCCCATTCTGCACATTTCATATAAATGGAATCATATAATATATGGTCTTTTATAAATTGGCTTATTTAGAATAATGTTTTTAAGGTTCATCCATGTTGTAGTATGTATCAACAATTTATTTCTTTTTATGACCAAATAATATTCCATTTTATGGATATACTATGTTTTATTTATCCATCCATTAATGAACTTTGGGGGTGGTTCCACTTTTGGAACTATTAGGAATAATGTTGCTAAGAACATTCATGTACAAATTTTTGTGTAGGCATGTTGTCATAATTTCAGGTACAAACCTAGGAGTGGAGTCACTGGGTCATACAGTACACTAAATAACTAACACTTTGGGGCACTTCCAAAAGGTTCTCCTAAATGGCTCCATCTTCCTACATTCCCACCACCAATGTGAAAGGGTTCCTCTGATTTCTCCTTGCCCATAGTTGTTTCCATCTGTCTTTTTAATTTTAATTTTAATTTTATTTATTTGTTTTTAAATATATTTTATTGATATATATTTTGCCTGAATTTGAAGTGGAACGTTTGTTTATCAACCATCTCTCAGCCTCTCAGTCTCTCTCAATCTCTCAGTCTCTCTTATCTTTGGCTCCAGCATGGTGGGGCAGATGATCATTCTAAAGCCTCTCCAGAGGAACCAGATGGCTGGTGTGCTTGAGCTGCCAAAACAACAGTTAATATAAACTATAACATGTGAAGAAATGATATTTATTCTTTTACTGCATTTCAGTTCTGACGGAGTGCCATTAACTAATGGGGACTTCAGAGCTGACTGTGAAATTGAAAAAATGTTGACAGTCTGGGCTATTGTTCTCATTCTTCATTGTTAAATAATTAGGACTTGATCATCTGAAACACACTTGGCTGGTGTCATCTGATGACATTACAATTTTGCTTTAGCAATTTAGGAAAAAGGATAATTTTAAATTGACCTAATTATCTGCTTATTTTGCACTCATGCTTTGATCAGATAGTATCTGATATTAAAATATTCAATTGGTATGAATTTCTAATATTGTGCTCTTACCTTGATAGTTTTTTTTGTTGTTAACTTTTCATGATGCTTGGTTTAATATACCTCTTACCCTTTTAATCAGATTTTATTAATATATAGTGTGCTAATAATGGGTTTGGCAGCATCATCACTGATTTTTCATAAACATTTACATATATACTCATAATTTATTAGTTGGCATACTTATAAAGCATGATGTACTTTTAACAAAATAAATTTTATGTTCACATGTATAAAATAGAACATAAGTAAGTCAGTATTTCTCAACTGGGAGTGATTTACACCCCAACCTCCAACTGACGTTTGGCAATGTCTGACAACATTCTTCCTCATCATGACTGGGGGGTGCTCCTGGCATGTACTAGTATTAGTATTAGGGAGATGCCAGCAGTGTGCCGAACATCCTACCACGCACAGGACGGCCTCCACAACTGGATGTGGCTCCAAATATCAATAGCGTTGAGGCTGAGAAATCCTGATCCAGGTGAATGGGTATGTGGTTTCCTTTGCATGGTTTGGGGGGGAGAAATTGAGGTACTTTTAAGGAAATGATTTTTTACTTTTCAATTAGAGTTGACATATAATATTATATTAGTTTCAGGTATATGACATAGTGATTAGACATTTATATAACTTACAAAGTATTCATGTCGATAAAGCTAGTACCCTTCTGACACCATACATAGTTATTACGGTATTATTGAGTATATTCTCTGCTGTCATTTTCTCATGAAAATTATGTCCTCCTGACTTTCTATCTGACAATTTGTACTTCTTAATCCCTTCACCTTTTTCATCTTTTCCTCCAAATCCCATTCCATCTGGCAGCCATCAATTTGTTCTTTATATCTATGAGTTTGTTTCTGTTTGTTTGTCCATTTATTTTGTTTATTTTAGATTCCACGTATAAGGGAAATCATACAGTATTTGACTTTCTCTGTCTGATTTACTTTACTTAGCAGCATACCCTCTAGGGTCATCCATGTTGTTGCAAAAGGCAAGATTTTATTCTTTTTTATGGCTCTGTAATATTTCATTATAAACATATATATGGATAAAGATCTTATATATAAATGCGTATTTAATACATATGTACATATATGTATTAAATATGTATTTATATATATAAATCTTTATATTAAATATGTATTTATATATAACATCTTTATCCATACATTTATTTATGGACAGCCAGGTTGCTTCCATATCTTGGCTATTGTAAATAATGCTGCAGTGAACATAGGGGTGTGCATATCTTTTTAAATTAGTGTTCTGTATTTTTTCAGATAAACACCCAGAAGTGGAATTGCTGGGTCATATGTTAGTTTTCCCCTTAATTTTATGAGGAGCCCTCATCCTGTTTCCCTTAGTGGCTTCATCAGTTTACAATCCCACCCACAGTACTTTTATGCTCAGCAAAGAGGCAGTGTATGCAAATAGGACAAACCCAAGATAAAAAATGCCATAAACTCCACCGTGATTTTGTGATGCTTGTTCACTTTAAAAGGAGCTTTCACACTTAAAATGTTTTATAATTCTTGTATCATCCATGGATGTGGAAATGGAACAGTTTCCAAATAAATATGCCTTTTTACAGATGCAAAACAGAGAATTTAACGATTATCTTAAGTTTGCATGACTGGTTAGTGATCCCAGTGTCCTGTTCACAAAGCGTTAAAGCTCCCGAGTCAGAAATATATCTACCAATCTAATGTTAGGAAGGGAATTATAGGAGGACTTTTTATATTTCCATAAAGAAAACAGGCAAGTGGTACAAGTGAACAAAAAGGCCTGCTCTGTCTGCTCTCTGCCTCTCTCATGTTCTCAGTCACATGAAAACTCCAAAGGGAATATGGTCACCATTCTGTCTACTGTTAAACACTGAATAACCTCAGATAACCATTTTAATTAAAACTTTTCTTTGTTTATGGAGAATTAAATTCATTTGTGTTAACTGTAAGTTTACATTTAACATTAATCATAGTACTGAAGGAAAGTAAATTCCAAATTGATGCTGTAAGTTCTGCTAATGTGCCACACCGAAACTGAAGCAGCTCAGGCAGTATGGCATTTTCATGTTCTTCTGCAAGTCCTGGCTCCTCTTTTAGCTATTGAATAATAGATGCATTTGTCACAGAATGCCATCAGTCAGGGTACAGATTTAAATGAGAACTGGAACAAGCTTTGGTGCCTAATAACTGTGGCACTAACCTTGGATAATAGTGTTAGTGGTTTTCAGAATGTTTAACCTAGAGAAGACATCCACTGTCATTTCCATCACCAGGTTGTTCCTACTGTGTTATTTTGGCAAGGGACTAAGGTTGTCAAGCTTTTGATAAAATGCCTTCTGTTTCAATAGTTGAGGTAATTAATTTTAAATGAAGTAGAGATGTAGACTCAATTATCTTTGGATAAATATCAATCATTCAGAGTAAGTTCCGTTTAAACGTTTTCTAGCAACTTGTAGAAGCCTCTGAAAGTGAATGTAGAGGGAAAAGTTAACAAAATCATCCATCCTAACTTATTAACTTACTCATTAATCAATCAAGGGTTTCCTGAAACTTAGGGTCTACAGATTGGAATAAGGATTTGTTCTCATCGTGTTTTACTAAGTTTCTGCTAGACATCCGGTACTGCACATACACCATAGAGGCATAGAGGCTTCATACATGTTTTCTGCAGTTAAACATTTACTAGTTAGTTGTAGGTTGGTAAATTGGTAAATTCTGGAGTACATTGAGCAATGAAAGTGGCCTGGCAGCAGAGAGGAAGAACTTTCAATGATGAGAGCTTTCAGTGTCCAAAAACAAAGGGCAAAATCTCAGGGATTTTCAGCTTAGTGAAAGAGAATAAGGAAAAATGGGGTGAAGTGACCCCATAACAGTATTTCCAAAATATGTATTTAGTGGAATGGTAAGGAAGTGAATTGCGTTCAAACTCTCCACATTATCCACTGAGGTACTGTGTTGAAGGTGGAGGAGTTGTTTGTAAATGCAGTACTTGTCTTCCAATGGTCATTCTTAATCATGTCTAATATGAATTATCAGGGGAGCCTCTAAATATATGAACGCCTGGGGATTCTGGTTTGTTGGGTCTGGAGTTGGGCCTGACCAATTGCTATTAACAAAGCAAATTACGGGGCAATCTAAACCACAGAAAAGCAGGGACACAAAAGTTTAGGAAATATATCAGGGCATCTCAGAAACCTCATCATCCATGAAGATGTGTTCTGTGCTTCAGGATGATGATAACTTTATGGGTCTGAAACTTTATAGCAAAGATATAAGGCCTTTGGGGCTATCTTCTTCCATCTGGTCTCCTTATTCCAGGGAGCCTTCTGGGAGCCAGCACAGCCGTGGCTAGGGGAGTCACACAGAACAATAAAGAGCCATTGCCACTATCCCCTAATTTCTTGGGTGACCTTTGTGGGATACTCTTGTCAAAGATATTTTTTGAGGGAACATGTTGGAACTCAACATAAATAGAACCCAACTGTAAATGGACTTACAAACAAATAATCAATATTTAGGATATCTACATTATACAGGTGCATCAATTTTAGATCTTGTGAAAGTGAAAAACTACTGCCAGAGATGAAAAGGTTAACACTGTCCTCTGGCAACCAGAACAAGGCCCTGTCACTGCAGAACATTTGGTGCTCAATGTCAGGAAGGAGATTGTGTGTGTGTGTGTGTATATATATACATACATACACACACATACACATGTTGTAGAAATCACATTTATAGAGGGTTAAAGAAGTTTTCAACTCTGAGTTTTGAATGATAAACCACATTTCTGGAGATGTATAATGAGGAAGGTGATTGGTTCATTTAATAACAACAAGGAAGTATTAACAAGAAGGAGGAACATAGGTCAATGGTTATTTTGACAAATAAAATTTTAGTTTGCTGCTGTCCTAAATCTTTGGCAAATTTGTCTCTCAGCACTACTTAGAGATGTGAACCAACCTAGGTGGAACCTTTCATTTAATCTGTCCTCATTTTAATAAAATACAAGGTCTGTCCACAAGGTATCCATCCATGTAATATGAAAAATAGAGAAATTTATTGAAGAAGATACAAGGTATAAGAAACACTGTACATGGGACAATGACACCTCAGTCCCCTTCAAAGTAGGCACCTTGGGACATCTCACAGTTCTCCCAATCACCATCAGCTGCCCCATTGTATTTTCCTGAATCTCATTGATGGTCTGCAATCTCTTCCCTTTCAAAGGTGATTTTAGTCTTAGGAAAAGCCAAAAGTCACAGGGCACCACATCTTGGCTGTAGGGTGGCTGAGTCACCTGGGCAATTTGATGTTTTCCCAAAAAACTCTGCATGAGACGTGATGCACGAACTTTGTGCTGTTGTGATGAAGCTGCCAATCACCAGTTGCTCATAGCTGTGGCCTTCTGAATCATCTCAATATTTTCTGCCAAGGAATGTTCAAGCTTAATGCAAAATTTGATGCAAATTCATTGCTCTACTCAGTCATTTTGAATGCAATGGCCACACTGTTCACATGCTCAATAAACAGTGTCTACTGCGCCCACTGGTACAGTGAAGTCATCATTGTTCACACATGTGTATTCCAGTCCACACTCCTTGGCTGCCAGGTTATACAGATGTTCTGCAAACTGTTCTTGTTACATTAACAATAGCCGGACTTTTTCTGGACAGACATCATATGCTAGAAATACAGATTACTTGACAAAATTGTTTTCTCTGAGGGAAATTTAGGACTAGTCCTAAAAGAATTAGATGACTAGACCAAGTGCTGTATCATGACGGATGTTAATTTTGTTGAAGTATAACTCTCCTTGCTGTCCTATTTCCCCTGATAAATTTGCTGTTAAAAGGTGTTTATAGACTGTTTCCATCATGCCTCCATTTTAACTTGTTAAAGTTAAAAATGGAAAACTTTAAAATTATACAAGAATTTTCTACTTTCCAATAGTCATTTGAATTTCCACATTTATTTCTCACTCTTTCTAAATTCCTAACATAATCCATGAGAAATAGAAAAAGAGAAAAAAAATGCTCACATAGATTACATCAGTGGGAATAAGGAGGTAAAAACTGCCATCAACTAGCTAGATAATTTGAGGAATTTCTGTAGTAGAAATAGTACCAGGTCTGAGGGAGATATGCAGATGCTTAAAATATAATTAATTCATCCACTCATTCATTCATTCATTCATTCATTCTTTTACTCACATAGTTTATAAATATTTATCAAGCATATATAATGTGTTGCGCATATTTGAGGTACTGGAGATCACAAAGGTGAACTGTGCTGACACAATCTTTGCTCCCATAGGATCTAATGCAAGAAGATATAGTACACAAATTAATGAATAAATGAAAAATGTACTTCAAATAACAGTAAAGGACTATAAATAACAGAACAGAATATTGTGATGAAGAGGACTCCTGTGGAGAGAGGTACTAGCAGAGCGGGTATGGAGCTATATTTTGTTGTGTGTCAGGAAAGAACTCTGAAGAAATGACCACAAAGCTGAGATCTGAGTAATAGGAAGAATCAACCACAGGAAAATTTGCAGAAAATCATTATGGGAAGATGCCGTAATGAGTGCAAAGGCTAAGAAGAATCAAAGAAGTCCAGTGTGACTGAAGAAGAATAAAAGAGGGAGTTACAAGATGTGAGATCCAAGTAGAGGCAACTTTACTACAAAGGTACCAAAATATAAGCTTCCTTCCTGCAGTAATTCTTGCAAGACCCTGAACCTAATTTTGTATTACTTTAATTGAATCTACCCACCAAACCACATAAACTTAGGTTCCTCAAAATTTGGATTAACCCCTGAGTCAGAGGTCTTGGGTCAAAACATAGAACCTTGTAGGTCCTGGAAAAGCATTTTAATTTGTTTTTTCTTGTTGACATGGAAATCCTTGAATGATTCGGGGCAGTATGATATATGACATGACATGTGCCATATGTTGTGGAAGGATTTCTGTGGCAGCTGTCTGGTGGATGGACTATATGGGTGGGTAGGAATATAGGAGTTGCCCAGATGGCTTCAGAAATGGCAGGTTGGAACAGTCAGGAAGAGTCGAGATGGAGAGAAGGGGTCTGTGGAAAACTTACTTGGATAGCATCTCTGAAAGTATATTCTTCTAAGTCCAAGATGAAGGCTTGGGTGGGAAGAGGCCAGTGAGTAGAAATTAAGTCTTAATTCTATTGATGTCTTTGAGGAATGTGCTAGTGGAAGAAATGACATAAAAGGGACATGAGATTTTTAGAAAAGAA
This sequence comes from Desmodus rotundus, assembly GCF_022682495.2. Lineage (NCBI taxonomy): Eukaryota > Metazoa > Chordata > Mammalia > Chiroptera > Phyllostomidae > Desmodus > Desmodus rotundus. The sequence goes on from NC_071387.1 coordinate 173,796,866, forward strand.
TGACATTCATTATTAGTGAAGGTGTGATGACCATGAACACTCACACATACAGTTAAAAAAATGTAAATTGGTAGCAACTTTCCAGAAGAGAAGTTGGTGCTATCTATCATGAACCTTTCAATGTGTGTTATTGTTGGTTTAGTAATTCCACTTTAAGAAACTTCTGTGTAATCAGACCACTGATTAAGGATACACTAATAGATATGTTCATTTTAACATTGTTAATAGTACAGAAAAACTGAGCAGAGGTTAATGTTCAATATTAAGAGTTTGGGTGAATTGATTATGGTAATCCATACAATGGAATACTATGTAGTATTTCAAGATGTTGTGTGAGCACATATGTATTACTTTTGAATGATGTTTGTAATATGTTGTTAATGAAAAGAACAAGTTACAAAACGCTCATATATGAAGAAATATTTGTGCATGTGAATAAGAAAAAGTCTTGAATATATACCTACTTGTTAACAATGTTATCTTTCTGTGATAGGACTAAGGATGATTAAAATTTTTATATTTCATGCATTTTCATAACTTGTACAATATGAAAAATGAAAACTTTAATTAGTGGTAGGAAATACTTATTTCTACAGAAAATTTGTATTAGCAAATTTGTTTGTTATAGCTTTTGAGACACTGAAGCAAATGTCTTTTGCCACATGGGATGCATTTTATATGTAGCTATAATCCATTAAAATTTATTTCCATAATATGTTAGTTGTGGAGACAAGAACACCACAGGAAACAATTAGATGGAATGAAGTGAAATAAATAACTCAATATAAGTGATGTAGGTGATACAATTTGCACCAGGAGATCAGCAAAGAGAATTTAAAGGGACCTAGGGAGTCAGCTCACTCTGCCTTTTGCTTTAAGTGTGATGAGCTAGGCCTTTAAAGCTGGTAGGATTGGATTCAGCAGATGAGAGAAAGAGTTTTTTGGATGCAGAGATTAATATCTTATGAGGGGAGAAGTACATGGTTGGTATAATTAGACCTTGTTTGCATATTAGAAAGAATAAAGTTATAAGGTAATGTCTCTTATCCCCTGGAAGAAATATACCTGCCAAGAAAGACTCTTTGTGTTTAATTGGGCTCAAATCTATAATCAGAGTCTAGCAGCTACTGCCAGCATTTCAGGAAAAAGTCACAAAGTGAGCTGCCAGCCTCCTGCACTGTGTAACTGCTGTCTAAGTCAACCTTTATAAAGGAGTTCTTGGAATCATATTTTGACCAATGGGCTGAGACCTGCCCCGTCCAATTGGAGTAACTCTGCTTTATCCTCATTTGCATCTTTTTTGACCAGAGCAGCTCCATTAACAACCAATCACAATGTGCAATTCTGACCGATAAGGACAGTGTTTATTTGGGCCAATTAAACTGTGCAAATCTGGATTCCTCGTTTCCATCAAAACAGACCAATCAGGGACTGTGGCAGGCACTTTCTTTATGTAAGTGGGTCTTGCTGTTTTCTCAGGGGTGCCCACTCTCGTTTTCCACTGGAGGCTGCATCTCCCAGGTTTGCAAACTGTTCACCTGATTAAAGTCTATCCTTTTACTGCACCCCAGATTGGGGACTTATGTTAGCATTGGATTGGTAGCAGCAATCTTTGTGTTGACAGCTCTATGGTAAACTAGGAAGAAGAATTAATAAATGTCATTACGAATCCATAATTCACAATGGAATAAGTGTCAAGAAATTATTGTGGCTTCCTAAACAGTGGGAAACTAGGATATAAGTGGCACTTTAGTAAAATTATTCCATGCAAGAAGGAATAAGTGAAGAGGCTGATGACCAGGAGGACAGTGACAAAGCTACTGGCTTGTGATAGACACAGGGTTTGCCGGGATGGTAGCTGCGAAATTATTTAGGGAAGCATCAGCAATGTTTAATATGCCAAAAAGGGGAGACCAAAAAGACCCATCTGTTTCCAAACTGGAATAATAAGGTAATGGGAAACCAGCCTGGAGAAAGTGGGAGATGAAACTTGAAGAAAAAGGGTATTCCTTCCTAGAGGAAGTAAGGAATAACATCCACAGTGGATTATTAAATCCTGAGTTCAGGTTCTCAGTTATTATCATGGCCCATTAACCCATCATGGCTGCCTGTGAAGAGCTTGCTGGGTACAACATGAAAGGACATATTGGCAATGCGTATTTTGTTCCTGAACTAAATCGTGACACACTCACCTGTAATTGCCCCTCATTTCATATGCCATGCTTTCGTTATCTTGGTCACAGAATTGACTATTAATTCTTTGATATCCATTGTTAACTTGACCATTAGTTTTCATGCTCAAGGTTGTGTACCTAGCTACAAAACCTGGGGGCTGTGACTCTATTCTGTGTATATGGCCTAGGTCACCTGGGGTCATTTCCTTCTCAGTTTTTAAAATTATTTCAAAATAATCTTAGATTTATGGAAAAGTTGCAAAAATAGTATTGAGAGTTTTCTTATATCTTTTACCATCTTCCTCCAATGTTAACATTTCACATAACCATAGTATCAAAATTAAGAAATTAACAGTGGCACAATGATGTTAATTAAAGACTTTATTCTGACTTCATCAGTATTTGTACTACCTGTCCTTGGCTGTTACAGGATTCAATCCAGAACCCCATATAGCCTTAACTGTTACTTGTCATTAGTCACCTGCATTCTGCGGTAGTTTCCCAATCTTTGTGCCCCTTCTTGATGCAACATGTCAGAGTGAATGTGTGTTGGTGCAGCTTATCACTCACATTTATACTTACTTTTGTATGTATCTCTGCATGCAGTAAAATCCACGTGTTTACTGATATCGCTTATTCCAATCCAACACTACCCGTTCTAGCCTTCCCCACTTTCTAATGTGTAACTTCTCCAACAGTGAGAAGCTCGGCTATCACTGTCTATGTGTTATCTGGTTATTTTTTCAACTCTAGGGTACGCAAAGCTTTTTTGAAATTGCTAACACATATCCCTATGAGACATATTCACCAACTGCATCGTTTTCATGTATAGCTCGTTAGTCTTTAGCTTTACAGTATCCAGTTAAAATATTATTTTTCAAAGTTGCATTAGGTTATTCCTTTCTTTCCTCATCCCTTTCACTGTGGTTGTATTATTTATTTATAATTCAGTTAAGTTTTTGTTGATATTTGTATTCTATTTTGCATTCCTTTTATTTCTGGTTCTTTAAAAATTAACATAAATAAGAGTTTATTCTCTGTAGTGTATATTGTCATACATTCATTCATATTCAAAGAATTGTGTATTTACCACCCCAATTATGATATAGAACATTTTATCACCTCAAAAAATCTTTCTGTCCTTTTATAGTCAGATTCACCCTCTACCCACAGTCCTTAGCAACTACTGATCTGTTTTCTATTCATATCTTTTTGTTTTTCCCAGAAAGTCACATAAGTTAAATCACACCTTTTGTTTCTGGCTTTTTTCGATTAACAACATTTATTTAAGATTCATCCGTGCTATTATGTGAATCAATAATTTATTTCTTCTTATTGCTTAGTAGTATTCTATCGTGTGCATGAACCACATTTTGCTTATTCACTGGTGGAAGAGTATCCGGGTTGTCTCCAGTTTTTGACAGTTATGAACACAGCTGGTATAAAAATATTCTTGTACACATTTTTGTGTGAATGTAAGTTTCTATTTCTCGTGGGTAAATCCCTAGGGTTGGGATTACTGGCTTACATTGTAAGTGCATAGTGAACTTTACAGGGAACTGCCAAAGTGCTTTTTTAAAGTGTTGAGCACTTTACCTTCCCACCAGCAGTGTACAAGCGTTCTGGATTCTCCTTACCCTCTCAGAACTCGATGTTTTAGGGCTTTTTGTTTGTCATTCTGATAAATGTGTATTCATATAATATTGTGTTTCTAATTTATATTTTCAAAATGATTTCAATATGGAGCATTTTTTAAAATGCTTACTTTGCATTTAAACATTTTTTTGGTTGTCTGTTCAGATCTTTTGTTCATTTTGTTTAAAAAAATTAGGTTGTTTATTTTCATATTGCTGTGTTGAGAGTACTTCTCATATTATGTACACAAGTTCTTTGTTAGAATGTGATTAGCAAATATTTTCTCCTAGTTTGTGGCATTTTTCATTCTCTTAACAGTGTCTTTCATAAAGTAGAGGTTTATAATTTTGATAAAACCCAGTTTATCATCCCCACCCCATGGACTGAACATTTGGTATCATATGTTAAATACCATATGTTGAAAATATCTTTGCTTAACTTGGGATCTAAAAGTTTTTCTCCTATTTTTTCTAGAATTTTGAGAGTTTTACTTTTTATAATTAGGTCTGTGGTCAATTTTTTAGTAAGAGTTGAGGTATATACTGAGGTGTGTATTTTCCTGGTTGTTCAGTTTTTCAATCACCATTTATTGTAAAGGTAGTCCTTTCTTTTCTGAAGTTCTTTTTCTTTTTTGTCAGAATGTCAGTTGACTATTTCTGTGTAGGATTATTTCTATGTATTCTTTTTCATTGATCTTTGTGTTTATCCTTTTGACGATATCAATCTTTGGTACTTTCTGTTTTATCCAGGGGTATTTAGAAGTGCTTTGTTTGACTTCCCACTATTTAGTGATTTTTCAGATATCTTTCTGCTATTGATATTTAAATTCCATTTTTCTCTGAACCATACCTTGTGTAATATCTATCCCTTTAAATCTGTTGATATTTGATTTATTGTCGTAATATCATGACAGTGATATTATGGTGATGTTCTATATACACTTGGAAAGACCATGTGTTTTTTAGTATAAAGGAAGTGTTCTATAAATGTCAGTTATGTCGACTTGGTTGATACTGCTGTTTCAGCCTTCTATATTTTTTGCTGATTTTTCTGTTTGCCTGTTCTGTCTATGTTGCCATAATTGGGAATTTGTGAGTTCTATCACTGTTTGTTTTATGTGGTTTCGAAGTTCTGTTTTATGTGTCTACACAATTAATAGTATATCTTCTTAGATAATTATCCCCTCTATTTTTATTTGATGTCTGTCTTTATCCCTGGTCATATTTTTATTAGGTACATCTGATACCAATGTAGCTACTGCCGCATTATTTTGGCTAGTGTTAGCAAGGCACATTATCTTTCATCTTTTTACTGTTAATTTATCTGTGTCTATTTAAAGTGGGTTTCTTATACGCAACATATAATTGCATCTTATTTTTATATTAATCTGAAAATTTCTCTATTTTAATTGGATTGGTGTGTTTAAACCATTTATATTCATGTATTTATTGGTATGGTTGATGCAAGAACAACTGACATGCTCATACCCCTCTTGAGCTATAGAGTAAAGGATCCTGTCCCTTCCCCACAGGGGGCAGATGGAGCAGTGGGGTTGGCCAGGTGCAATACGATCCACATCTTAAGTGGAACAAAGGAGTATACATTACATCTGAAACAGGGAAAGATATTCCTGCCCAAGGTGCTGAGCTGGAGAGAGAGGAAGTGTTCCAGGTCCAAGGCCCATTCTTACGTGGCCAAGCGGGGGTCAGAAGAGTGCATGCACAAGCCTGCCTTTCCCAACATGTGTCTATTGTAGAAAATTTAAAATAACTCATAAAAGCATGAGGAAGGAACACATTCCACTCATAATGCTGCCAGCAAGATAACAACCCTTAGCATTTTAAATATTTTTTCACCATCTGAATATACACACATAATATGTGATATACTTACAATCCTACTGTTCATAGCTTATAACTGATTTTTTCAATTTGTGAACATTTTCTTATATTCTTAAATATGTTCAAGATCACTTTATATGTCTATACTGTAAGTTATTTAGCCATATCTACAACTTTGGGATTTTAAGTTGCCTTAAATTTATATTACTTTTACAAATATCAATACAGTGAATATCTTTCACCAAAATCTTTGTGAATATTTTTTATTATTTCTCTAGATAAATTCCTAAAGTAGATTAATCATTCCAGCTAGTTTGTCCATTTTTTTTTAGGCTTTTGATACTAATTGTCAAGTTACCTTTTAGGAAGATCATGCCAATTTACTCTTCCATTAAGATTATTGGAGAGCATTATACTAAGTGAAATAAGCCAGGTGGTGAAAGACAAATACCATATGATCTTACCCATAAGTGGAAACTGATCAACAAAACAAACAGGCAAGCAAAATATAAACAGAGGCATTGGAATAAAGTACAGACATATGGTAACCAGAGGGGAGGGAGGAGGGGGAGAATGGGGGCAAGTCGGGGAAGGGTTAAGGAACATGTATAAAGGACACATGGACAAAGTCAAAGGGAAGTAGGATTGAGGGTGGGGAGAAGGGGAGGGGATGGGGGGAAATGGAGACAACTGTACTTGAAAAACAATAAAAAAATTATATAAGGTGTTTGTTTTTGGAAGGGTAGTTTACCAACATCTTCAAGATAACTAAATAACTAAATAAAAAATAAAAATAAAATTAAAGTAAGTGCTTTTTGCTTCCATTAGAAGTTATTTGAAAATCTTGAATTTCCAGGTTTTTTCTTATTTTAAAATATTTTTTTAATAAGAAAATAACTTGATAGTTTCCTCTCCTTCTTTTTTCATTATTCAAGGTTCTTCACCTTCCTCAGGTTATGTTCAAATACTTATTCCTCCTGAAATTATTTCTAATTTCCTCCAATCTAGCAATTGTTCAGTTATTCTTAGCATTCTGTATGGAACCTATCATTTGTATTTTTGGTTTTTAGCATCAGTCACTTTATGCACTTGTCCTATCTTTTATGTACTTATCCTATGTGTAAACGCCCTTCAAGCGCAGGGCTCCTGTCTTGCACTTTTTCTGTTTCTCCAGAGGTGTCTGTTGGTCTGCATCGTGGTAATTTGAGACTGTAAACTCCGTAGCAACAGGACAACACTTTCTTTTCCTCTCTCTGCCATCTCCAGTGCCTTTCACACTGCTGGAAACAAAGTTGGAGCTCAATAACATTTTTGAATAAATGAATGAAAAAAAATTTATAATAAATTTAGTAAAGTAGGTGACCTCTTGAAACACCACATGCTTCACTTTCCCTGGCAGCAATCTCATCAGGAGGGAAGGAAATGGAGGTTTTTCCTCTCTCAAGAATCTTTGGGTTCCGAATGCCTGAGTTTTTCTTATAAACAGAGGCTCTTCCGCTGTAGTGATGCTGGTAGGCCCTTCTGAAAAAAAAAGCCATTAAAAACTGGGGAGCAGCTGATCAATCTTTCTCAAATTGATGCTTTTTCTTTGTCTCTATCTCTCTTCTTCTCTCTTCCTTCCTCTCTCTCTAAAATAAATAAACATAGAAAAGAATATGAAAGTCTTAATCTTTTAGTAGTTTGAAATACATTATAAAAAAAAAAGACTTGTGTGGCATGTTGGTGTGTGTGTGTAAGGTAATCAAAGCAATTAGGTATAATGTTCACAAAAAGAGAACAAACCCATCTGGGTTTATAGTGTTGAAAGGAGAAAAAAAAATCTCCCTGGGGTTACCTCTCAGGATTGAGAGGACAAAAGGGAAGTAGGAAGTCCGAAACCTACTTAGATTCTGCAACTCTGAGGATCAGCAACATGAGGTGATACCTCTGAGGACCAAACTGTGGCCTTAGGAGCAGGCAAAGCCTCCCATGGTGGGACTTGGCCTGAAAGTGAGGGAAACTGCTGGGGAACTAACTGCCCACCACAAATATGGCTTATTGGCTTAGACCACAGATGGTAGAACAGCTTGGACAGATGGTAAGAGACTAGTGCTTCACAGTGGCATCATGTGGCCCCAAACAGCAAATGGCAACTGTGGCAGCCACAGACCGAGGCTCTTCTCTGCTCAGAACTAGAAGGTTTGAAGGTCTGTTTTCTCTATCTATCAATCTATGAGGTCTATTTTGGTCATCCTAGGAACGGTGCAGAGAGCTCAGAATGACTGGATATATCTCCCTACCAATTTGAGTGGGCAGGAAATTGAGCTCCTTCTAATTAATTAGAAAAAATGTAAAGGTTTGGGATATTACATGTACCTTGCATGTCTGAGGAAAATTCATACCTCATATAATTATAATTTTGTTTTTCCTAGTGACATCCTCTCAGGGATAGGAGGTTCTTTTTCAGATCTATAGGGTATTCTTTTTTAAAAGTATATTTTATTGATTATGCTATTATAGCAGTCCCAATTTTCCCCCTTTGTTCCCCCTCCACCTGGTACCCCCATCCCTCCAGCAATTCTCCCCCTGCCCCGGGACTTAGTTCCTGTCTGTAGGTCATACATATAAATTCTTTGGCTTCTCCATCTCCTATACTTTTCTTGACATCCCCCTGTCCATTTTGTACCTACCAGTTATGCTTCTTAATACCTGTACCATTTCCCCCATCATCCCCCTTCCCCTTCTTTGCTGATACCCTCCAAATGATCTCCATATCTATGATTCTGTTCCTGTTCCAGTTGTTTGCTTAGTTTGTTTTTGTTTTTGTTTTCTATATTCAGTTGTTGATAGTTGTGAGTTTGTTGTCATTTTAATGTTCATAGTTTTGATCTTTTGTTTCTTAAATAAGTCCCTTTAACTTTTCATGTAATAATGACTTGGTGATGATGAACTCTTTTAGTTTTACCTTGTCTGGGAAGCACTTTATCTCCCCTTCAATTCTAAATGATAGCTTTGCTGGATAGAGTAATCTTGATTGTAGGTCCTTGCTTCCCTTCTTGCCTGTAAAGTTTGTTTTGAGAAATCCACTGCTAGTCTGATGGGAATTCCTTTGTAAGAATCTCTCTTCTTTTCTCTTGCTGCTTTTAAAATTCTCTCTTTATCTTCAACCTTTTAATTATGATGTGTCTTGGTGCAGTCCTCTTTGGTTCCAACCTGTTTGGGACTCTGTGTTTCCTGGACTTTTATGTCTATCTCCTTTGCCAAAACAGGAAAGTTTTCTTTCGTTATTTTTTTCAAATAAGTTTTCAATTTCTTGCTCTTCCCCTTCTCCTTCTGGCATCCCTATGATTCGGATGTTGGCACTTTTGGAGATGTCCCAGAGTCGTCTTAGTCTCTCCTCATTTTTTTGAATTCTTGTTTCTTCATTCTGTTCTGGTTGATTGTTTATTTCTTCCTTGTGTTCCAAATCATTGAACGCTAGCTCCCTTCCCTACACTGTTAGTTAGTTCCCTGTGGATTTTTCTTTATTTCACTTAGTGTAGCCTTTGTTTCTTCCCTTATGCTTTTGCCATATTCAGTGAGTTCTCTGAGCATCCTTGTCACCAATGTTTTGAATTCTGCATCTGATAGGTTAGCTTACTCCATTTCACTTTGTTCTTTTTCTGGGGTTTTGGTCTGTTCTATCATTTGGCCATATTTCTTTGTCTCCTCAATTTGGCAACCTCCCAAGTGTGTTGGTTTCCATGTATTAGGTAGAGCTGTTTGACTCCCTGTCTTAGCACACCCGTTAAGTTGTATGGGGTGGAGCCTTAGGTATTCACTGGGTTGGGGCAATCTGTTTCACTGCTTTGTGGCTCTGTGGGGGGGGGAAGGGTAAGAGAGGGGACAATGCTGCTGAGGCTTGCCTGGCACTTGCCCCATTTCCAGTAACTTCACCCATTTTCTGTAGGCAAGTGGCAGCCCTCTAGTTCCAAACAGGTAGTTCTAGTTCCACATGGAATTACCTGGTGGTAGTTCCCAGAGTGTGTGGGTTTATGTTTGTTCTAGGACTCTTCAGGCCCTTCGTCTGCTGCCCCAACCCTTACTGGCTTTTACAGCCAGACGTTATGAGGCTTTATTGTCCTGGTGCTGGAGCCCTGGGCCACATGGTCTGGCCTGGGGCTGGGATCGCTTGCTCCCAAGGTGTCCCTCCCAATTTTATCCATCACACGTGAATGTGGGACCACCCATTGCACTAGCTGCCTTGCCACCACCACGCTGAATCTTCTCTGCCACAGTCCCCATCTCCACCCCTCCTACCTGTCTGTATGAATATGGCTTCTTTAAATCCTTGGTTGTTGGACTTCCATACAGTTTGATTTTCTGGCAGTTTTGGGTGTTTTTTGTTTTGAGGTTAGTTGTGATCCTTCTTATGGTTGTGCAAGGAGGTGAAGCATGTTTACCTATACCTCCATCTTGACCTAAAGTCTCCAAGTCTATAGGGTATTCTTATCGAATAAGCCTGCTTTCAGGAAGAATACTCCAGCTTTGAGGCCAACTTTCAGTCTGGGAAAAATGTTAAGTTTCTGAAATAATTCTTAAGCTTTAATATCTATAAATTATTGTTGTTGACCTTAGTTTCCATTTTCTGCTGTATGGAGCAATATTGTGTGAATATATGCTAGGAGGTGTTCCCATACCCACTGCAGAGTATATTTTTCACTAACTATATATGCTATAGAGGTGTTTTAGGAAGCATTCTTCCAAGCTTTACATTTAACATTAAAAAAATGCTTGAAGAGTAGCTTTTATTCCAGACCAGCTGTTTAGCTTAAATTTAAATTACTTTTTGAAATGTGCTTCCTTGTTGAATACATGCAAATTACATTTTGGATGTGAAAATTGTGGTGCAGAGGTCAAGGGTCCTTTCGGGCATCCTTCCATCAAGCTTCTCTCCTTTGTCTTCATTTCATTTTCTTCACAGTTAAATAAATGAGGTTCTCTGTGCATTGTTGTTTATAAAGAAGTTGAAACTGAAGTCTATAACGAGGGTCAGGAAACAGCTGGATTAACTATGTTCCTCTCCCTTTCTGTTCCATATGGGAGTAAACATGGGATTGGAGGGCACACTGCTGGATACCCTCAGACCTCCAATATTCTCATATCATGCTGTACCATTCAAGGAGAAAAATAAAAATGCTGCCTTTGGAAATGAGATAGATCAAACAAAAGTTTATGAAATCAGCAAGTAGTTTAAGAACCATAAGTGAAAAATTCTACTTTTCTGAGAGCGGATAAAACAAAGAAGGATGATGAATTTAGCTCATAGATAGATACATAGTACTGCCTCCTACCCCACACCACTCACATCCATGTGACTGCCAAGGTAGTCCCCTAATCCTCCATGGAAGCACCAGAAATACCTTTGTTTTGCAAGGTCATTAAGCTGGTTATTCTCCACCCTGTGCCTGTTTTTCCTTCTCTGCTCTGGGCTGTGTTAGTAGGCTTCTTTTAGTTAGGTTCCATCAATGGGAAGTTCCCACAGCAGAAAACAGAGACAGAGGAGACTGAAGGTGGAGCCAGCAAATAATACTTGTCCACTTTAGGAGCTACTGATGAGTAAGGTTTGTGTCTGTGTTTTTGTTTGTTTGTTTGTTTGTTTTTTGTAGGCACTACAAATATTGGGCACCCCACTGAACACCAAGCTGATTCCAATCACTTTCTTGGGGGTTTCAAAGCAACATGTGCCCTTGCCATGTGGTCCCAAAGCTTTGTGTACTATCGTTACCCATGACTGGTTTGGCACCAAGTAGCCCAGAGAGGTAAGAACAGTGGAAACTAGAGCTCTAGTCTATGGTGTTGCTCTTTCCTTAATCTCCGAAAAAATTCCAAACAAAAAATGAGGGTGAATGGGGAGGTAGAGCTTTGTTTGTTTTGTGTTAATGCTTCCAATAATCTTGTCTTTTCTCTTAATGTGAGGGATGGCAAAGGGAAGGGGTTGAGAATTAACAGCCAGGTCATTTATGCACCTGGGGTGAACTGGCTGTGGAGGAGGGGCACACCTGAGGACTTAGCTCTGGTAACTCTTGGCAAGGATAGCAGTGGTTTCTAGGGAAGTCTTAGATTAATAGGGGCTTTAAATGAAATCCAGATAAAGATCCACTGAGAAACTTTGAATCACTTATTTATAATTTTACTTGTTAGAAAATATCTTGAATTCACTACCACTATTTATCAAAAGTTTATAGAGTGTTTTTTGAAGGATATACAGACTACTTTTCTAGAACCTATAAAATGTATTCATGAGTCATCAGACCAGAGAGATGCTTGTTTGTACTGCATCATTTTAGCAGCCCCCTCGTCCCAGGTGCTTTTAATCAGCCCGGTTTTGGGTTGTTTTGCATTGTGATTTTTCTTGACCTGCTCTGAGTGACATTGTTAGAAACAACCCTGAGCTTCTTATTGTGTTTACTGCAGGGGTGTTGTTGAAAATCCTATTTATATTCCACACAATCTACCCCATAAGGACTCGTGGGAAGAATGTCCCTTGGGACTAAGATTTAGGAATGCTTCCTTTTTTTTTGAGCAACCTGTATTCTTCTTTAAAAAATTGAGTATAGTTGATAAACAACATTGTGTAAGATTAAGGTCTACAACATATTGATCTGAAACATTTATATTGCGATATGATTCTAGTGGAAGCTAACAACTCTATCACATAGTTATGTCATGTACAAGTTTGTTATTTATGCCCCTGTGGGCCACGTGACATGATTTTTCTCCTTGGTCTATCTCTAAGCAACAGGGTTTCTATTGTAACTTAACTTCTTGGTTTTATCTTTTTCCTTTATTTTATTTTATTTCCTCCAAGATTATTGGACTCAAGATACTTTCTTTTTTATTCTATTGTATGATCTCATAAAGCTACGTCAAATTATTCACGAACCCAGCAAGGTAGAAACAAATTAAACAAGACAGCAAGAAATGGTTTTTAATATGTTTTCTGTGAGAATGATTTTATGTCTACAAGTCTCAAAGAAATGAGAAAACAAAATATAGCAGTGACCAAATGTAATTAGTAAAATCATTGATTATTTTACATGGTTATATAGCAAGAAAAAATATATATGCCTTATACATATATGGGCATAGGGTTAATAGGAAGGACAAGTATGTCTTTAGAAAAAAGTCTTGGGGCTAATGAAAAATGTGGGGTGACCACAATTTTTGCTGTAATATTCATTTTTGTAAATATGGTAATTTAATCATTAAAATATTAACCACTTTACATATACAATTAGACTTTTTCACATTTGAAACAGTCATTCAACACAGAAATGTGCTTTAATGATCCTAACAGAATGTTTTGAATCACTAGAAGGTGAGACACTCATACTTCAATCCTTTAGACAAAATTGGTTGGAATTCAATTTCAAACAGGTGGATTTTTAAGGTTTTAAGTGTGTGAGTCTCAAAAAAATAAGATAAGGCAAAATATGAATAATAAGCTGATAAATGGTTAGTTTTATTACCAAGTTTTGCAGAATTTATGAGTTAAAGTCCAGCTGGAGATTAAATTTAGCAGGCCAGTAAGAGGTGGAAAGTTCTGAATGATTGTGTAATTTATCCATTTCACACTTTCATGTGAAATATTCAAATTCTCAGATTTTAAATTCTAACAGAGTGCCGCAAAATGTACACCCACAAGGCTAAAGAGAAAGTGAAGCCTTCAAGGCAATGAGTGGACTTCAATCCCTGAGTTTAATAAAGCAGCACTTACATATTCACGGTGTCTTCACACTTCATATGCAAAGGGAAAGGTTAGCAGCAGTTCTTTCACTCCGTATTCCCTCTGTAGATCATTCTTATTTGTTTCCCCAAACACCCGCTCTGCTCAGGGCTGTAGAGCATGACTAGGATATAAAAATAATGACGCTTTCATTTTGCCTAGATCCAAAATGGTTTGGTGGACCAAACATGTAATCAGGCAAGAAAGCCAAACCTAAAAGACATGAAATTCACATGGCACGGTAATACACAGAATATGCTGTAGCCTGCATTGCAATAAACTGTTATGTACCTTTATACATATTTTTTGTTTAGAATTGGAAAAAGCTTAAATCGTAACTCACTGCCTAAACTGTAGTTCCAAACTGCAGAAAACATTTTAATTTCCAGCCAATACATCTTGCAAAAGTTAGTAAGTGGAGACCAGAATTAGGACACAGGAAACTTGATGAATGAGCAAACCTGCTCCTTAAGTTGTTTCTCTGGCCTTAGCTACTTTCTCTTTTGGCACAGTGATGGGGTGGGTGGGGCTCAGGACCTGCAGCAGGAGGGATAGCTTAGAAGTGAGATCCTGTGCCTGATTCCCAGTCTGCCGACACCAAACACTCCAGACTCGCAAATGTCTGGCAGATAGCAGTAACAAAGTGGGTAGGTAGGGGTGTGTGCGCACACGTAGAAAATTAAGCTACCTCAGTGATCTTAGCTATGATGGTGCTTGGGAACTATATGCGGAGATATTTTTACTCTACTATTATTTTTCATGGCTTTTAAAGGTTCAGTTTTAGTAGGTTTGGAGAGGGATCTGGGTATTTTTATTTTCATGAAGTTTCGTTAAAAAGATTATCATGTGTATCTGAGGCTGGCAACCACCTGACATGAGAATTTAACCTGTGATATGACTTTCTCTCCCTTTCCGACTTAATCCTCACATACAGGGTGGGCAAAACCAGGTGTACAGTTGTTCGTGCAGAAAAACCAGTAATCGGTAAATAATAATAGAAGAACAAGCTCTGCGCTTTGCGTATTCATAACTGTAAACCTGGTTTTGCCCACCCCTGTATATGTACCTGAATGTTTAGTGCAGGACTCAAACACAGCAAGTCTTTTTTTTTTTTTTTGTAAGATTTTGATTTTTTACTTTTAGAGAGGGGGAGGGAGGGAAAAGGAGATGGAGAGAAATATGGATGTGCGAGAGAAACATTGATCAGTTCCCTCTTGCAGGCCCCCAACCGGGGACCTGACCCACAACTCAGGCATGTGTCCTGACTGGGAATTAAACCAGTGACCTTTTAGTTGTAGGATGACGCCCAACCCACTGAGCCACACTGGTCATGGTGAACACATCAACTCTTAATTCACCGCTTGAAATTGTAATATCTACCACCAGGAGAACAGGGATAAGAAGCCACAGATTCCTGGCTGCTCAGTTTCAGTAATTTAAATATTAGAGCAGAACTCTAACTTGCCATGTCTAGTAGCGGTCTAGGTAGTGGTGGTGGGTGCTGCTGATTGACTTAGGGATAGGAGGTTACTGGTGCCAGTGCTCAGTGTTAAAAACTTAAGAAGCCCCATAAATGTTGGTCTCAAACCCTGAGAATTCCTCCTGACGTTGCAGTGTCCTGGTCACTTCTGCAGTACCCAACAGCCCCTCTCTTCCAAACAGGGAAAGGTTAAATTTGGCATCACAGGGGGCCTCCAGAACATCTGGCCATTCCTGTGGTTGGCACCTATGTTCCATTGTTTCAAGTCATTTCTGAATATGCCTCTGGACGTGGGAGACTCTAAGGGTAGAAGCTCAGCAGGGGAAAGATAGGAATTAAACAGGCCATTAACATGTGGGGCTTTCTCGACTGGAAGCTTTCTTTTGTTTGAAGTTGGGTGAGATACATTATTGCAAAAGTGAACCTGTGGATGCAGGGATTATGACAGTGAAGCTGTGTGTATTCTCTGGCAAGAGAAATTGAAAGAGATAAACAAAACAGCCGATCCACCAGTGGCACTAATTTGAAAAAGAACTAAACTAAACTGAAGATAGCAAGACAATTCCACTGAGTTTTTCTCTCATGCTGCTTAGATACAGGCTGTGAAAGTGGAGGGTTTTAGGAATACATGCTTTCAGAAACATGCCCATGATTCTTTTACTGAAATCTGACTGTTTTTCCAGTTGATTCTCAGGTGTGGCCTTCAAGCTGATCCTAAGACTTGGATCTTTGCTTTTCCCTTTGCACGGGAAGAAATGTAGTTCCTGAGTCCCATCCTCCACAGTCACCAGGCATGGACCCTGAAGCTTCTCTATATGGAGCAGGGCAGGGAGGCACAGTATTTTGCCTTAGGATAAAAGACATTACTACTTGACCTGGGTTCCCATAGCTCCTCTCTGTGGGTTTCAGATACACTCCTGACCCACCCAGTGTTTGGGGAATTACACATGGTCTGTCACCTGTGTAGAGAGTCTTGAACTGCTTTACAGAATTCCTTGTGAAAACTTCACAAATCTAGAATCCTTGTGAAGAAACAGGTTTATTCATTAGCATTGTAACTCCTGATATATAACTTCTTATTTTTGACCTATTTAGATAAGTTGGTACAAGGTTTGTTAGAGAGCTGGTTTATTAATTTACTTTGTTGTCATAACGAACTAGGCCCTCTCTGAGCTGATGCCTATGAATGGTTTATGCTGCCAGCAGTTAACCAATCGCTTTTCATTTGGGAACTTCTACCTTTCAGGGGAATACGAACATGATCTATATAATCACATTAGGACCGAAGCCTTAAAAAAGGAAATAGAAAGATTTGAAATTTGCCCTCTGCGACATTAGCAAATGAGTGCTTGGCACTTAGATTGAGGATCTGGCTTGGGATTCCCCAAAGGGAACTTTGGGTAAGATACTGAATGTTTGGCCTCAGTTCTGAAAGGAGATAACAATATTTTTCTTCCTCTCCTGAGATGTCAAGAATTTAGTAACAAATAAAAATAATAATATTTCTTGACTGTCTACTCTCTAGGCCTCATATGGAATGGCAGAATAAATATAAGAAATATTTATAATTTTCTGAGATTTAGATTTTCTTTTTATATTGTATTTTTTCCCTTACCATTTAGTCCCCTTATGCCCCCCCAACCTCTCCCACTACAATCACCACACTGTTGTCCATGTCTATGAGTCCTTGTTCCTTTTTGCTCTACCCCCTAACCACCCCCACCATAGCTGTCATCCTGCTCTCTATCTACGAGCCCAAGATTTAGTTTTGTGGACCCAGAATACCTGTGTGTGTGTGTGTGTGTGTTCTGTGAAGCACTTTAGACACTTAATAACATTGACAACGGCCAGCTGACCAGTGAATTTATAGTTGCAGGAAACCTCTGTTTTCAAACTGTTAAAATGACAATCGCATTACTCGGAGCATGCATACAATAGGGAATGAGGTGGGTATAAAGCCATTTTTCTGTGCTCTTCTATGGACTCTGTAGATTAGCCTGTGAGCTACTTCATAGAGAACTTGTGTAAGTTAGGAATTAGGACACAGGCTTGGAGTTAGGTGGCCTGGCTCTTATGCACAGTACCCCTATTTGACAAAGCCTTTAGCCTCTTTGGACATTAGTTTCATTACTAGAGAAATAAGAAAATCAGGCCAGATAATCTCTAAGGTTCCTTCTTGCTTCAATAACTAATGATTTTATGTCCAAATACTGAATAACTCATATGGCAAATTAATTCTTCCTGGGAATATTGTAGTTTGTAACAATGTAGCTGCTTATTCAATTATAATACGGCAATAAATGTCACCCCTCCCATTCATTCCTAGATTTTTTATATCCTTTCCATATATAAATCTTAACTATTACTAGTCAGAGCTTCGTTGCAGATCTTGGAGAGGTCTGCCTTAAAGAAATAGGAAAATTTTCCAGTGGTGCTGCAGCTGGCCCAACGGAATGAAGAAATCCTGTCTGCAAACACGTTTGTGCTTGTGCTTACAAACTGTATCCAGCAAGAACTCCATTGTGTTTTTTTTTTAAAGCCCAATATATTGGCTTTCCCTTTCAGGCAGGGATGATTTGGTTTGTTTTATTTCCCTGCACCAGAAAGATGTAAAAGAGCAGCAAGAGTAGGTGACCATGCCAGGGATTCTGTCACATGCCCCAGAGTCCCCCTGGTTGGAGATTTCATTAAAAAATACTTATGAGACAGAAAGGCACAGTGTGGCAACAACACTATAATGCAGATGATCTTTCTTAGAGTTATATAATGTGGAGGTCCGGTCAGCATCCAATATCTCTGCATAGCACAGGTGTCTGTAGCAGTGGTGGGGTGTCTCAAGGTCCAGGGATCAGCAACCATGGTTGTGTCCAATTCAGGAAGAAAGACCATTGCAGAGGATACTGTTGGACAGATTAGGGCACATTTTGCCAAAGACCTTGTAGTTGCTCTTAAAGGGTATCTCAAACTCAAAGTGCCCCCAACTCAACTGATCACGCACTTCCATCTATGTTCTTCCTTCCTCTGTGCACTTTAAACTAATACATGACACCATCATTCCTTCCACCGCCCAAGCCAGGCAACGGGGTGAATTTCCTGGTATTTTTCTCTTTTCCTTTCTCTACATAAAATACAATAACAAAGTTATACATTTTCTTTCTGCTTATTTCTCTCAAACTGGCTCACTTCTATCCTTCCCTACCTTTAAGACTTAGTTCAGGCCACCACTATCACTTGCCCGCACTGCTTCTCTGACCTCCTAAAAGATCTCCTAACCAACAGTTCTTCCCCCTGACTTCCCCTGAGTTCCAACAGGAGCAGGATATTCTCGGGCTTAAAATACTCCAGTGGCTCCCATTGCCCTCAGGCCCTATAATGTTTTTTTGAGGCTTATCATGACTTGGACTTGCTGACCCCTCTAACATCATCTCTCGCCACTTCGTGTGTTGTCCTCTGTGCTTTAACCCTGCTGAAATAATTTCAGCTCCTCCATGACATGGTGTTCATTATTCCCTCTTATCTGCAGGCCTGTTTCCATATTGTTTTCTCTGCCTCAGGTCAATAACCGGACATTAATTAGCAGCTTGTGGTTAGGAAGAATATTTAGTATTGGAAAAACTGCTATTTGAAAAGCAGTTCTTAACAAGCTATTTATTATTTGGAAATTTCTGGTTGTGAGCATAGAAATTTGTGTTCGATTCCCAAATTTTGCACCTCAGCATCTTTTCTTATTTTAACCCTTTTCCTTCTCTAATTCAGGCTAATAAAAACAAAGGCACGCCCATGCAAAGGTAGAATTTTAGCTTTCCTGGTGATAATTGGTTAACAGTTCTGGAGTAGAAAGACTTGATCTATACTTTCACAGTTTGTACCGTCTGTGCATAGGTAAGCTTTCGTGCTCACATTGGTGGGAAATGGGTTGTAAAGTTGTGAAGTTCGTGAAAATTGAAGACTAGGGTAAAGTTAGAAAATAAAGAGCAAATTTTAGGAATGTGGAATATTAAAAAAATAAGGAAGAAGGCATGGGTACAAAAATACCTTGTTAATTAGAAGGTTAGAAAGAGGGATTAAATCATATAGACTAGAATTGGGAAGAATCGTCATTTTATTGATGAGAAAACTTAATCTCAGAGAGATTGAATATCCCGGTCGTCATCACACAGCGAAGCGGAGGTGAGATCAGAGTGTCACTGTGTCCAGCAGAACGGGGATTTCTCACAACGTTTTCGATTTTCCCTGTCAAGTTTTTCTTTGGCAGTGAAGAG
This sequence comes from Desmodus rotundus, assembly GCF_022682495.2. Lineage (NCBI taxonomy): Eukaryota > Metazoa > Chordata > Mammalia > Chiroptera > Phyllostomidae > Desmodus > Desmodus rotundus. The sequence continues at coordinate 173,816,005 of NC_071387.1, forward strand.
ACAATTTATTTGCATTCTGTAAAGTAATGTGGTGTGCCAGAGACTGCTATGGATACATAGCTGAGTAGGAATGACTTCCTATCATAGGGATCAATAGCAGGACAGAAGCATCAAGGTTGAGTTCCATCAACTTTCTGGGGCTGAAGGACTGTCAGCTGTGTGTTATTGGAGAGAGAATATGTCTCCTGGTCAGGCAGATTTAGTGCTACATGTCAATAGGAGGCATGGAAGGAAATTAAAGGGCAGTTCTGAGATGGATGGTTAAGGAGGCCAGGGTAAAAAGTAGAGAAAGTAATTGCAACATGACCATCAATTTCTTTACTTGTGAGGTAATTCTGGTGTCACAGATGACTTAACACATAAATCACATCTGCCCTCACTGTTTGGTTGGGATATCCTGCAGGAAACCCACAATATCCAGGCTACCTCGGTCCCCTCCCCACTTTTGGTTGTTCCAGAGAGAGTAACATCAAGTCCACTCACAGCTCTGGTGGCCGAATCTTTCTAAGCCAGCATTACAAGGTCTCTTGTACCAACCCTGCAGTATACCAAGCAAGGGAAGGAATTCTAATATAACTCTCAATACCTTAGTATACTGTCCAATCAGAAGTGAAACTTGTAAAATTCAAGTGCAACAAATTTAGAGATTTGAATCATTAACAATTACGATGAAAAAATCGTTACAAGTGTCCCTTTGGATTTTCCATGAAGCAGATACAGAAACAATATTGGACATGCAGATTTATCGAGTGAAACGAGTGAAGCACAGGGAGGACAGGGAGCGGGAGGAGGAAGCAGAGAGCTTTTAGACTGCAGTGTAGATCCCATACCTGTGAAGGGAGGGGAGGAAGGAAGAGGATTGGGTAGGAGGGCTTTAGTCTGCTGTGCAGCTCTCAGAAACTTGGGGCCACCAGTCCCTCAGCAAAGATTTCCTATTAACAGAGTCCTGTGTTGGTCAGAAATGGTCTGGCTCCAGTTCCCTGCTGTGCTTAGTCATTGGCTGGGAGGAACCAGTAGGCAGTGAGACCTTAGTGTGAATGCTACAATGAATCCAAAGATCTGGCTGCTGCAGGCTGTCAGTCAACTGTTCTCTTAATGGAAGGCTCTCGTGAAGGGAGATCTGAGGAGTGTACTCCCATGACCACCCATAATGCAGATGACATTTAAAGATGGCTATTGTAATGCTTTAGGAAATACTCTCAATTAAAATCAAAGTCTTTATATCTCTCTTAAGTTATACAGGGTGAACAGAGAGGCAAAAATATTTTTAAAGAACCCATTTTAAAAGTCGTATATTATAGATTAACATCAATGGGAAATTCATCAGGAAACAAAAGTGTGCTCAGTTGTGGACTTCTATCAATAGAAAATACATTTTTAATTTAGTAGAGGTGATGGAGATTCACTCAATATATCCTCACTCTCGTACTTGGTTCTCTTGTTACCAAAACCACTTTATTTTTAAATGCCACACTAGGCTATGGGTGTAGTCTATGAAAACGTGGCAATTTCCTCGGCATCAACATGTACCATTATTTAACAAGAGACATGAAAGAAAGTGAGAATGTCAATTTGGAGTAATTAAGAGGAAAGAGAATAAGAATTTGTGAGTACCATCATTAGTGGCATAAGGGTTATTGTTCCCTTCTTAAAGACTGACGGTTTCATAAAGTGAAGTAATTCACAGAGATGCAGAAACATCAGTCAGTTTCTTTGCCATGAGGCACCATGAAGCCTTAATAATTGTCATTACTGGATTTCAAGTTCTGTCAGTATAAATGCAACTTCATTTTTCTACCTGATTGCGTGCTTGTTAGGAAGGTGAATCGATATGTTTTCTGTGCCCGTCAGCCGTGCCGTTGAGAAGCTGAAAGCAATGGAGCAGGAGCCCTGGAGTGGCGTGAGGAAGGAAACCTGACTTTACTTCCTGATCTCATCACCGCCCCACGGAAGGGCAAGTAGAGGGTTAGGGAATCAATCCCTGGTTTATTCAATCTTATACATTTAAATCATTGAATTAAAAGTAAAAAGAATTGCTTAACTTGAAAACTTGGGAAAGGAAAATAATTTAAAGTTCAATAAGCAAGATCCATTCAAGTAACCAAGAAACTACCAAGTGCATGACTCTGAAGGGAAGGGGAAGTATCTACCGTAGTAATTCTGTAACGTTTTGCAATTGCAACACATTTCTGATTGTCTAAATTGGAAATATCTTTTTGTCCATTTTCTTAAAAATGGTTTGAACTATATGTTAATTCTTATCCTAAAAGTAGGTAAAAATTAGCTTCATTTTGATAACTTTGTAAAATCCCTCTGTCTTAGATGAAATGAAGCTGAAGATTGTCAAATTAGGTGTGGGCACTGTATTTTGGATAATTTCTTAGGTCCATATGTGAAGGAAATGAGTAATAGAAGAACCCCCAACTTCTAAAGAGGAGTCTGACTTGGCTAGTGTCTTAGTTCATTTGGGCTGCTATAGCACAGTTCTGTGACTGGGCGGCTTATAAGCAACAGAAATTTCTTTCTCATAGTTCTGGAGGCTGGAAAGTTTAAGATTAAGGTACCAACACATTTGGTGTGTGGTGAAGGCCAGTTTTCTGGTTTATAGATGGTGCCTTCTTCCTGGTAGAAGGGAGGAGCTCGCTCTCTGGGGGCTCTTCTGTAAGATACCAATCCCAATGGTAAGGACTCCACCCCATGACCCAATTGCCTCCCATTATCATTACTTAGGAGTCAAGATTTCAACATTATGAATTTTTGGGGGTGGGAGGAGGCACAGCTATTGGGCACAACATTTAGATCAGAGCAGAGTATTTGCTCTCTTTTCCTACAACATTTTTCAGAGTCTTGCCCTGACAGATTTGACCTTCTGAGTTTTTACTGATACAAAATAATGAGTAAGGCAGGAAAGGAGAGGACCTTATGGGAAGTTGCAAAATTAGTTTGACAGAGAGAAGGAGAATAAGATAAGGGAGAAGCTGAGGTGTTTGTGGGACATGAGTAGGCAAGGAAAGGGGGAAGGAGTTTTAAAAAAGTGTGAGTTTGGTCAATGTATATATAAAAAATTTTTGAAAAATTATAAATAAAATTTTAAGTTATTTAAAAATCATTTTCTGCTTACTGGAATTTTTTTCCTTTGATCAAGATGCCACTCAGTGTTGTATTGTGTACACAAATATAATATGCATCCATAAGCTTCATAAGCATTATTCCTCCATACAAGTAAGGCTACCTTCTCTCCCTGTATCATCTCCATCACAAGACATACCCATAGTTCTTTTATGCACATTGCAGAGGTGGTGTTACAGCTATATTTCCTTTGATCTCCATCCATAGTCAAAAGTTTCATATATAATCTGAAAAAAGAATGATAACAAAAATGTTTTCATTTGGGAGAAAACAACAAAAACTGTGAAGTACCTTTGACATAGTTCTTCACTTTATGTAGTAGATTTCAGATTGAGTAACTGTGATGTTTTTAAGTTTCTGATTTCATGACTTCTTTCTGAGTGGAAATACTTAGTTTGTAGAATCCAGGCTATTAATTGATATTGCTTTAAACACTGATTAAAGAAAATACCTCTAATGTATGTCCAGGAACTGTGATATTAGTCACAATTTGAATTCAAATGGGGTTAGAAATATTGTGAGTGGATCTCTGATGATTTCTTCTTATGACCCTCTCTTTCACTCTCTTAACTTCTCTTTTGGAGAACTGCCTTTATATAAAAGAGACCTGTAGATTCAGAAGCAGCATTAAACAATGGCCATTGGTCCAAGAATCATTCTCATTGATACGATGGATATCAACAATAATTGTCTAGATCAGAAAGAAGCCTAGTGTCCAGAGAAGACATGAGTTCAATCATGGTCAGCCTTGTGGTTTTCAGGCTCCAGTGTCATTCCATTAGGGTAGAATCTGCATTTGATCCTGTTAACATAATCACCATGTAATTGAAAAGTTCAAACACTTGCAGCAGGAAATAAAAGCCTTGCCAGTTTTTTTACTTGCATGAGACAGAATGGAAGAAAGTGACACTAATCACTGAATTTGAGACCTGTTTTTTTGTAGTTGCAAATTAAAAAGCCATTCTTCTAACATATTCAGTATTGGTCGGGCACTTATAAAAATTATGTCCAAATTGTAGCTAACTTAGAAAAGGTTAAGGAGAGGTTGTTCTCACTGGAGAAATAAATGTGTCTCAAATGCTTTTCTAATTCCAATGTTTTGTTGATCTTAGAGATGGGTCATAATTATATATGTGTGAGGCAAGAGGCCTTTGATTTAGAAATCGTATTTTCCAAATGAAAAATTAAAATACACTAACTCAAAAGACTTAGTACCTTTTTCAGGTGACATAGAAGTCTAAGATATATTTTTCATAATAAAATGTTAAAATTGGTAATTTATAAGACAATGGAAAAAAATTCTGAAATTAGAACTTTCCTAGATAATTTAAGACATATGATAAATATACTTGAATGGAGGGTTACTGTACTCTCTCAGTACTGTCTCTACTGGAGAGACCTCTCTGAAAGATTAATCTTAGAGCCTCAAATAGTCCTTGTTGGCCTAAATTGCTTCTACTACCTTTTGTACCTAAAGAATCTAAAATTTCCACTTGTTGGGCCATGGATGGATTAGCAGAAGAGCAGAGGCTCTGCCTTCTCAGTTCTTATTTAAAGTTTGCATGTGATTAGACAGGTTTCTTTCGCCTTTGCCTCTGACCCAGTTTAGCATGTCAGATTAGCTGATAGGACTTTAGATGCTGAAGAGGAGAGAGGGCAGAAACTGGGGAGAAGCGCAAGGAGAGGAGAATGTGGAACCATGAGTCCACGAGTGTGTATATGTTATAACTGTAGTTGTCTAGGCTAAGGGGACGAGCCACACAGAGAGTCCCGGGGGCTCCTGGAATAACAAGAATGTTGAGGGTACCTGAAGAACAGGGTAGTTGATAAGACAAGGTGAGAGAAGACATCCTGAATAATTAATACTGAGCTAGGTAATGAAGAGCTTTGAATGTCAGGGAGTTTGGGATGTTCTGCAGACAAAAACTTGAGGAGGGGGATGTCGTTGGAGGAGCAGAAACAGGGGAATAATCAGATTTATGATTTAGATACATTATTCTGATAAGTGGGAATTGGGGTACATGGAGGAGGGACCAAAGAGGGAGGGATTTAGATCAACTGGTGGCAGTAAAAATTCAGATAAGGGAATGAAGCCTGAACTAGGTCAGTGTTAGTGGGAATGGAAAAGGCAGATTCTTCCCTTTTTTTGAGGAATAAATAAGAGTGTCAGAATCAACGAGAGGGCTTATTAAAACTGCAGTTGGTAGGCCCTGTCCCCAGAATTTCTGATTCAGTGAACGTGGGGTGGGGCATTTTTGCATTTTGAACGAGTACTGAGGTGGTGGTGCTGCTTCTCCAGAGACCACACTTTGGGGTCCACTGCCCTACATAATTGTTTGGAACAATGGTTTTCATTACATCTGCTACTGGCGGATGTAACCTGTCATGATCTGTACCGACTGACAGAGCTACAAAAATAATGGATGGATTGTGTTCCCATTTGCCTAACATGTTTTTCCCCAATACAATTGAACTTGGCCTAGATCATGACTTATTTTATATCATGTACTCTGGTCTTATTTTTGTTAAGATCGCCATTAATTTATTTCTACTTAAATCCCAAGGCATTGCCTCTGATTCTCAAGGAGTGAAGTCATTTAATCTTTGCCTTCTAATTTATCAGGCAAGATTTTAAAGCTATAGATCTGAATAATTCTTAAGATTATGTCTAGAACACTTATAATTGTAACCAATTAAGAATTATATATGTTGCCTAACATCAGCTGCTTTTATTAGATTTATTATCATCAGAGGTCACAGGCCTAGAAAGTTACCATTTTCATTTAATGTGATTTTCCTTTTCTGAATCTGAAGAATCACTGTAGGGTACTTCAGTAAAATAAAAAATTACCTATATGGTGTCTTCCAGGGAGTTGAGAAAAGAATCAAAATAAATATGGAAGTAAAGATAGTGATAACACTAGATCAGATTTCAAGACTGAAAAGCATAAATTACCTTACTACTCATTATATCGGGGAACCAAGGTAGAAGAGACATGCATAAGGCGGGATAATTCTTGTGTATATTTAACCAATCAGAGACGTTTGCGGGTGAGAGAGGGGAAATTGACTGGAATGGCATCGCAGTGGTGATGCAGAGAGATTTATTTGTTGTGGAGGCTTCCAAAGAACAATAATAAGGTGCAAACCCGACCCTGGGGCCTGGGATGTGTCTTATATGGAAAGAATCTGTGTTGCTTGAGGCTAAAAAATATTTCATAAATTTCTCCTCTTATGAATTGTATGGATAAAAGGCATGGTATTTCTGAAATTATAACATTTTCATGCTTTCAAGCCCAGATTAACTTTTTCAACTTTGGTCCAAAGCTTTTGAGTTTTTGTTTCCTCACATGATCCTTTTTAGCACTTATGTTTCTTCTGTACTTTCTTCTAACCCCCTGAGCTTAGTGAAACCAGAGCACCTTTATAACCTGACTCTACCCTCCTCGTTGAGATACAGTTTCCATTTACTCGAGAGAGGAATTAGTCTTGTGGGTAAAATGGCTGAAAAAGGCTTTTAAAACACTTGCTCTCTTAAAATTGCTCAGAAAAGTTCCAATTTTCTAACTCCTGGCTTTTCATTGAAGTACTCCAGCGGCAAGCTATACATCGGGAGCACTCGGTGAGAATAGCTGATGAGCCGTCAGCATCCTGCGAATATGCCTTGCCCTTGAGGCAAAAAGACTTGCCAGTATCTTAAATAAAACTCTCAAATGAGGTCATCAGAGCTGTTCAGTGGCTTTGGTCAACCTAGCAGTTTGCTACAAAAACATTCTTGTAAACCAAAACTCTAACCTCCATACTTAAGGGAAATTGTTTGCCAGTGATAGAATATAGTCTGTCGAATAAAAATATACTTAGGTATGCTTGCTGTCAGATAATTATTCTTTACCCTTAGAGACCAGCAATTCTTTTGTTTATAAATAAAAGCTCTGGCCTGTCTAGGTTCCAGAATTTATGCATGCATGTAATCTAAAATTGTTCACAATCTTCTAATGTTCATAGACCACAGGTAAAAGTCTCTGGTAACCTCCGTGGTTGTCTCAAGAACATTAATCATCCTTTGAAAGTCCAATGTTTTAAAATAGAAGGTAGCTTTGTTTGTGTATTGGATTCCTATATGTATAGCAGACTTTGTAACAGAAAATTAAGGGAAATAAAAATACTTGCTTCTTGCTTTGGGAGAGGAATAATGGGGGAAAGAAGAGAAAGGATCGTCAAGGAACATGTATAAAGGACCTATGCCAAAGCCAAAGGGGGGTAGGATGGGGGTGAGAGGTGGGGGTGGGGGGGGCCAGGGAGGATGCTGGGGAAGTGGAGACAGCTGTGCTTGAACAAAAAGAAAAAAAGAAAAAAGAAAAACATGAAAGTTATGGCAAACTTGCATTGTATTGTGAAGGAACTCCCTTAATCTTAAACCATGATTTTCCTGGGAAAACCTGAAATAGGAACAAAGTGCATGTGTTTACGTTTTCCCACTTGGTAAATTTGCTTCAGAACCCAAGTTGTCTATCCCCGTGTCACGGAGGCAGTGAACACCGGCCCCCCTCCCCACTGCCCCCACAGGGTCTTGCCAGAAGGTTTTCCGTGTGATGCTTGGCAGAAAGGATTAATGGAACCCAGGGTAGCTAATGTTGAAGATCACGTGGTGACTCAGAGCTTTTGTTGACTGTGCCTCTTCTTACTGTTAATGCCAACATTAACTTCTTCCCAGTCAGATAACATGGATTCTTCCTAATTTCCCATTGTCTGTATTCTCTAGTACATCATACACAGCTGATCACATTCTCCCTTTATTATCTTCTGGAGCCTTTGTGTCCAGGGCTTCTTAACCATGGCCACCCATTGGAATCACATGGGGAACTTTCAAGACTATTAATTCTTAGATGGGTCTCATCTCTAGAGATCCTGATTAATGAGTCTCAGGCGTGACCTTAGTGCTGGGATTTTTTTGTGCCATATTTCCTTTGTTGAATATATACTTAAAGGGTACAATTTATAAGTTTGACATATGTTATCTGCACATAAAATCATTACCATAGAAAGAGAGTGAATATATACATCATCACCAAAGGTTTGTTCATGTTCCTTTGTCCCTTCTCTCCTCCTGCTCCCTCCTCTCTGCTACTTTCCTAAGCAACCACTGATTGATTTTCTTTCTGTCTCTATAGATTAGTTGTACTTTATAGGTTTTTATATAAATGGAATAATACAACTTGTATTCTTTATTGTCTGCCTCTGTTTACTCAGCATAACTATTTTTAGATTTACCCATTTCTGCGTTGTCTCAATTGTTCATTTCTTTTATTTCATATCAGCATCTCACTGCATGCAAGGGGAGCAGTGCATCATTACTGAGGGGTGGGGTGGAAGTCCAGGCCCTCTAAGTCACCTTCCCTGATCCTGCGTGGGGAGGTCATCTTGTTACCACCTAGTAAGGATAAAATATTTTCTCTACAAAGCAAAAGTATAGTGGTTATTATTTAAAAGTTTTGTCTTGTTAGCTTGCTCCTTTCCTGGTCTTTTGGCTAGGGAGGGCAGACTTCTCTTGTGGAGAGAAGGGGCTGTTTTTGTCTGTCCCTATCGGCATTTGCTACTTGCCAGCTTCTTTTTTTTTTTTTATCTTGACCATTTTAATTAAATAATTCAGTTACAATAAGCATATTTACATAGTTTTTCATCACCCCAAATGGAAGCTTTGTGCCAGTTCAATAGTAACTATAGTTTATCCCCTCTCCCAGCACTTCATAACTTTATCTTCCTTTCTATGAATTTGTCAATTATAGGTACTCATAAAAATGGAATAATAAAACAATATAATAACACAATTTTGTGCCTGGATTATTTAACTATAATAATATTTTCAAGGTTCATCAATGCCATAGCATGTATCAATAATTTATCCCTTTTTATTTATTTTTTAAATTAATTAATTTATTTTTATTCAGTTACAATTGTCTGCATTTTCTCCCCATCCCTCCACCCCACCCCAGCCAGTCCCACCTCCCTCCCCGACCTCTACCCTCCCCCTTGATTTTGTCCTGGTGTCCTTTATAGTAGCTCCTATAGACCCCTCTCCCCACTATCTCCTCCCCACTCCCTCTGCCAGCTTCTTAAACTACAGACCTGGGGTGTGTAAGACAAATAGAAAACCCAGAGGACCACTGGGCTTTCTTCAGGCCTTGAGGTCCCTAGCCAGTCTGCCTTCTCTCTACTTCTCTTAGGATTATGTATAAACGTCCAGGATTTTAGTTGTGCTTGCTGGGAGGAATATAAAAAAGTACATCTATTCCATCTTACCAGATGTGGAAGTAGTCCGTATGCAAGTTTTTGATTAGGAAATGTTTGTGATCGAAGGTCAAAAGATAATCTCAGTCATCCTCTGAACAAACTGGATAGGGATGGACTGGAAGCCTGTGTTATCCCCGGCATAGGGAGGAAAGGCTTCCACCACACACCCTCACCCCGACACATCGAATGCTTGTCTGATTGCTCATTATGTACAGGAGCCGTACTTAGCCTTTACCTACACTGCTACATCTTCACACCGGCCGTGAGGTAGGTATTGGAATTACTACAACGATCTCTTTTAAAATTTGTGTCTTTTACCAATCTCTCCCTATTTCTCCCACTCCCACCCCTGGCAACCACTTTTCTACTCTTCGAAATTATTTTCTACTCTCTGGAATTACTATTATTTTCCTATTTAAGTACTCAAACTTCAGAGAAATTAAAAACCTGATAGAAGTCACATAGCAAGCAAGTCACAGTATTGAATACGGGACCTGCTCTGACTGCCGAGGTTGGCACTAGGGGCAAGGTAAGGAAAGGCAGTTTCAGGTGATGTCGGAGAGGATGCATCAGTGTTACTGGAGAATGTGCGAGGTGGGAGGTGTTTGGTGGCATTAGTGCGGAGTACATCACCTTTGGTCGTGATTTCCTCAACCCCCACCATTGGAGGGTCACCTCTGTATTTATGACATTTCTAAAGGCCGCCAGGATTATTATTTACTTATATATTCTTTGAGTGCCTCCTTTTACTCAATTAAATATCTTAAACAAAAATATCCACATAACCTTGTGCTAATTATATTTATTTTAACTATATGTATCTTAATACATATTGAAATCAATGCCTAATGATTAAAACTATAGCTGATTTGCATCTCAGCCAAAAGCTTGTCCAGAATCACCTTCTGTGCAGGTCATACTTTGGGACCCTGACTTCCGTGCCTGAAAGGGTTCTAAGAAGGATTATTGTAGACATATGAGTATATCTAGTATTGGGGCAGAGGAGTGAGAAGGCTGTTTCTCACTGTTGTTGCAATTGTAGCGATAAGATCTGTATCTGGTTGGAGGACTACATTTCTCTTCACTCCTGGGTAACAGCTTCCTCCCTGTGCCAGATGACTGTGTACTAGCCTTTCAGTAAGGCTTGTTACTAATCAAGGGTTTGGCTTCATGAAAAATTGTCTCATTAAATAGAAACTTACATGGTGGTGTCCGATTGGCTCAGTTGGACCCCAGACTTAGAGGAGACAAACTTCACGCAGTATAATAAGTCAAGATTTTAAAAACAGATATCTAACTCTACTTCAGTTAAATGTATACTTGAAAGAGCTTCTTACTTTCAGCACTCACACGATAAATGCAGATTTTCTCCCGCAGTGAGTTCATCAGATGTGGGAGAAAGTTGCCAGCTATGGAATTAAGCTTTACATATCACGAAATAATGCCAAAAGAAGAGAATAAAAACTCAGCTTCGATCCACAACACAGAGAAAGAAATTGGGCTCATTTGGGAAAAAAAATAAACCTTTAAAAAAGAATCTTCTAACGATCATATCACCAACAGCTGAGCTGATGCAGGGGCCTAGCATAGCAGGGGGTTTATTTATTCATTGAGAGGAGTTCTGTCTCCCAGGCTTAGACACAGGCAATGCGATCCAAAAAAACTCCTCTCACATCTGTTCTCCTGCTGACAAACTGTAATTGGTGACTGATTGCATATGAGATATGTTCTTTCTCTCCTGCCCTTTTTGTCCTGATAACCTGGTCATTTCCTGCCAGGGGCTGGACAGGGCACATTTAGGCAGAAAGTGCTTTTTCTTTACAGAGATGAAGCACTTCCCTGGCATCTCGAAATGTTTTTCATTTGCAACATGAAATGAGTTGTTTTATGATGAAAGTTTCTGGAAAGAAGGCACTTTTAGACCAGCTTTTAGTAACAGCTAAACAGCCACATACTTGGCTGAGGATATCACCAGCTATACATGAATTTCTCTAGCCAGAGTGTCTGAGGTCTCTCATTTTCTCCCTTGCTGTTGTTATAATCAATATCAAACAAATCTCAGCCATTGAAGAAGAAACTGAAGGCAAATCTGACCCACCCAGTCCTTTGGGGGAAAAGGGAGCTGTTTTCTGGAACTGATTCACCTGAGATATGCAGCTTTAGTATTTTACTTTCATTTGAAGGGTAAAGTAGCTGTTCCAGCTTCTGGAACTGGATAATTAGACTGCAGAGAATAGTAGGGTTCTTTTTCTGACACTAACCTTGTATCTTCTTAGAAATTATTGTGCTAGGCTTAAGTACCAAACACAATGGCTTCTGTTGTTGCTTAATACTTTTGCCAAAAACGGGAGGTCCAGAAGGGGAAGATAGAGATAAGTACAAAAGTTGAATTCAAGAAAAAGGAATGTCTTGAAACATATTTGGAAGTCATTTGTGACTGTTTAGATTTTTAATTTTAATTGAGAGCAGGCTGATTCCACATTTGTTGAAGATTGTCAATATGTGGTCAGTAATCTTGTTTTGTCCTCTTAGTAGAGGACAAAAACTAGATTACAACAGTAATCTTCTGTTGTTTAGGAAGAGCCTTGAACATCCAGGCCAATAGTCTTGTTTTTTCTCTTGCACAGGTCTGAATGGCAGGAGGGTGCTGGGTAGTTCACAGAAATTCTGGGAGAGCTGGAGAAATGTACTTGGAGGTTAGGGAGAGCAGGACTGGTCCAGCTGTTGGTTCAGGTAGTTTGCCCTGAATTACACGGGATACAGGATGTTGCCATGGACATCAATGTCACCGCTCCTTGGTAATGCAGACTTATTGCAACCAGCACAGCTGCCTGAGTAGATTCACATTTGTCTCACTGTTGTGTGTGTATGTGTGCGTATGAATGTGTGTTGATAGAGAGAGGAGAAGGTTTTAACAATACAGATGGCATGCGTTTATGGTAAAAGTTTAATAATTTAAAAAACCCGTATTCTTTAGCCTTCTGTCATGGCTAATTTCTTGAGTCAACTTGGTACAGTGCCCAGTTGTTTGGCCAAACCCTAGTCTAGATGTTGCTGGGTAGGTATTCTTTAGATACGATTAACATTTAAATCAATAGACTTTGAGTAAAGCCGATTACCCTTTATAACGTGGGTGGACTTCATTCAGTCATTTGAAGGCCTTAATAAAAGACTGAGGTTTCCTAAGAAGAAGGAATTCGCCCTCGGACTGAACCAGAAACCCTGCCTGAGTTTCTAACCTTCAGATTTCAGACGCAAATTGGCAACATCAACTCTTCCTTGAGTTTCTCGCCTACCAGTCTGCTCAATAAATTTTAGACTTGCCAAGCTCCACAATTGCATGAGCCAATTTCTTAAAATCAACGTCTCTCTCTCCTCCTCCCTCTCTCTTCGTATATATCCTCATGATTCTTTTACTTTATAGAGCTCTAATACACCCACTTAGCACAATTTGAAAGATTACAGGTTGTCTAAATTTTTTCTCATATTTGTTTGGATAACATTTTAAAACTACAAAAATAGCAAAATATGCACATGAATTATATAGATTTCACCTGATTTTACTAACTTTTAGTATATGTGTGTTTGTCTGTAGTTTTTTCTGAAGTATTTGAAAGTAGCAGACTCCTAAATATTTCAGCATGTAGCTTTCACTTCTATTTCATCCTGAAATTTTGAAGAATAAATAATAATTAGCTACCATGCTACATTGATCAAATTTAGGAAATCAAGTGTCCATATAATGCGAATGTCTAATATACAGCCCTTATTAAAATTTTACCACTGTCCCAATATTGTTTACAGCAATTTTTTAAAAAATCTAAGATCCAATGCAGGATCATAAAATACATTTAGTTGTCAGACCATTTTAGCTTCCTTGTTATATTCCTTTAGTTTTATTTAATCGAAATAATGCTTAAGCATTTTTCATCTTTTATAACATTGGCATTTTGAAGAGTAAAGAACTATTGTTTGGTAGAATCACCCAGGTTGGATTTCTCTGTTTTTTTCTCTTGCCTGGATTCAGTGTCTGCGGTTTTGGATAGAGCACTACACAGGTGATGTCAGGCCCTGTTCAGTGCCTTCCGTGGGGAGAGATGCTGCGTCAGTTTTGTCTCCAGTTTTGTCTCGTTACTGGTGATGCCAATGTTGTAACTTTGTTAAGGTGGGAAAGAAATGACGCCAACAGTGTGTGTCACCCCACTTGCCACTGTGTTCAGTGACCCTATGCCTCCCAACAAGAGTGAACATGTCTGCAGACAGGAAATCTATCACTGTCTCAGTTGGATTAAGATTCCTACATTCCTTTTACTGCGAACATTTTTGTGGACCTAGTTCTGTAAAGTATTTTTGGAAAAATTTATGGCATTGAGGATATCTTTATATATGATATGCAATTTGAACCTCACTTGCTTTCTAATAACCTAGCCCTGGAGTTAAAAGCAGGGCTGCTGTCTAAACATCCTTATAGGTGAAATACTATATATTTTACAATTTTAGTAGATATGGTCAGATCATTTCTAAAAGTAATATTAGCAGTGTATGAATGCTGATTTATTCATTTCTTGGCCATGAGTGAATACTGTAATATTTTATGTTTTTGCCAATCTGATGCATTTCTTTGTTGTAATTTATATCTCTCCATTAGTAATACTGAGCAAGTGTTCATATATATCCTGGCCTTTGAATATGCTTTTTTCAGAATTAGCTATTCATAATCTTTTCCATTTTTATTTAATTGTACTTAATTTATGGAAATTCTTTGCATATTAGAAAATGTAATCTTTTGATTGACATATGTGCTGCATTTTTTCTCCCAGTCTATTATTTGTCTTTTATCTTTGGACAGAATTTTAATTAAAAACCTTTTGTGCAATCAATAGCATATTGTTCCAAAATTTCCTATCTTTTTTTAGGAATTTGTTTTCTGCACCGAAGATGTATAAATAATCTGTTATTTTCAGCATATAAATTTATTTTATTACTGTTTAACCTTAAAATATTTAATCATGCTGAAATTTATTTTTACATATAGAGTGAAGTAAGATTCTACTCCATCATCTATTAAATACATTGTTTTGTCTCCCTGAACTAAGATACCATATCTGCATAATAAGTTCTCTTATATTTTTGGAATTTTTATGCTGCCATGTTCTATTGAACTATTTGCCCATACAAATGTCAGAATTTTTTGTTAATGATTAAATTACAGTATTATAGTACTGTAGCCCTCCTCCCCATCTGCAGTTTTACTTTCCATAGTTTCAGTTACCCACCGACAACTAGTCTGAAAATATGAAACGGAACATTTCAGAAACAAGCAATTCATAAGATTAAAATCATGCACTGTTCTGAGTATTGTGATGAAAGTTTGTCCTCTCTTTCCTTCCCTACTGGAATGTGGATCGTCCCTTTGTCAGGTTTATCCTTGCCACATGTGCCCCGCCCGTCTTGCAGTAGCCATCTCGGTTATCAGACTCACTCTTGTGGCATGCACGGCAGTGCTTGTGTGCGACCAACTAACCTTGATGCCTGGTCTACGGGGTGGAGCCTACATGCACCTCACCCCTCATCACACCGGCATTGCGTCATCTCACGTGGCTACAAGAAGCAGCGTGAGTGTAGTGCACGACATTTTGAGGGAGAGAGCCCAGATTCACAGAACTGTTGTTACAGTATATTGTTAATTTTTTAGTTCTACTATTGTAGTATTGTTAATCTCTTACCATGCTAATGTGTAAATTAAACTTTATCATAGATACATATGTATAGGGAAAAAACATAGTTACATATAGGGTTTGGTACTCTCTGTGGTTTCAGGCATCCATTCATTGGGGGTCTAGGAACATATCCCCACAAATAAAGGAGGACTATCGTGATGTTTAATTTAATACCTACTATGCAAGGTTCCTCCCACTATTTTGTTCCAAAAAATTTTTAACTTCTCAAAGACATGTTTTTTTATTATGACTTTAAAATTATTTTTCATCCAGCTTAAAGTAAACCAAAATTGGGGATCTGAATAAAATTGCATTGAATTTGTAAATTAATTTAAGAAGAACTGATACCAGTAGATTTTTCAAGTTTTTTTTTAGTACAACTTTAAAGTTTTCTTAGGCTGTAAAGGGTTATAAAGATTGTGTGCTTTTTTTTGTTTAAATTATGCCTATGTATTTTATAATTTTGTTACTATTATGAATAATGTTTTTACAGTCTGTCTCTTACTGGTTATTGCTAGCAGAGGGAAGATATATATTTTTATTTGTCTTATGGTCAGCTTTTCTAGATTCTCTTAATTTTCATGCCATTTTCATTGGAAGCTTTTGTGATTCCTAGGTTTACAGCTGTATCTCAAAAATACTTGGTCACTATTTTCCAATATTTAAATTCTAATGTTTTTGCTCTAACTAATTAGAACCTCTAAAAAGTGTTAAGTTATTGTGATGACTGTAGCCATGGCTTTGTTTCTAATTCTCATGGACATAGCTTTGCTTTATTCCCACAGGTGGGAATGCTGACTACTGTTGGTTTTGAGTAAACAGTCTATAAATCAAATTGAAGTTCATTAATTTTAATGTCATTTAGAACCTTCTTTTAAGTTTGGAATGACTGATGAATTTTATCAAATAGTTTCTCAGCACCCTCTTATATAACCCTTTATGTAAAGGTCTCAAGGCCTTTTTTTCACAGCTGTATTGAGAATTTACATACTGTAAAATCCACCCATTTAAACAGTACAATTCAATACATTTTCCTAAATTCACAATTTTCCAGCCTTTACTGTGATCCAATTTTAGAACATTTCTATCACTGTTAAATGCTCTTTTTTGCCTCTTTGCAATCAATATACATTCCTTTCCTCCACCCAGGCAACCACTCATTGTTTTTCTTCTTTGTAAGTTAACCTTTTAGGATATTTCATAGAAACACTGTAATATTAAGGTACAAAGTATTCTGCATTTGGCCTCTTTTATTATCTTAATGTTTTTGAGATTCATCCATACTGTAACATGCTATTAAAAGTTTGTTCCTTTCGTTACTGAACAGTATTACATTATATGATATTAAAAGATAAACTCAGGCATATTAAAATTTTTGAGAGTTTATCTGAGTAAAAATTGATTGGAATCGGGTAGCATCCAATCCAGTAGATAGGAGCTCCAAGGAGCTGTAACAAATAATTTTTGTTACAAAAATTGTAAGTGGAGCGTCACAGGGTGTCTCATCTTTCTTACCAGAAACCGTGGAGATGCGAATATAGTTTTTCTTCTACCCTTTTAGGGCGAGTGTTTGGATGAGACCCCTTTTTGCTTTAAGGCACCTCATAAATGAATAAGCTTATCCAGATTAAAAGTTCCCCACCGTGGCCACTGTCATTCAAGATTATCTTTGGTAAGGTTAACTGGTTTTCTCAGTCTTAAAACAAAATTTTATTCACCCGAGAACCCTGTTCAGCTTAAGTCGGACCTACTTTGACCCCGGACCCATTCCCACCAGGACCCAGTCCTGTTCTTAAGTCAGGCCCACTCCAAATCTGGCCGGTTCTCGGATCCAGTCCGGAAAAGGAAATACTTAAAAGTCAAGGACCTAACCCACCGCCTGCGGAGGCAGTGGGACAGCAGCTCGCTCAAAGGGCTGGACAGGTAACTACCCCTGGTTCCTCCTTGCTCCTGGGGACTATTGGGGGGTCCCCTTGGGTTCCCTTTTCTGGAAAGGGTTAAGTGATAAAGTGAGGCATATTTTTAAAAAGAGTTTATTTGAGCAAAATTTGATTCAAATCGGCAGCATACAATCTAGTAGATAGAAAGGCGCCCAGAGGAGCTGTACAAATTGACATTTGTGGGCAAAAGGGAACGGGAACAAGGAAGTGATACTAGGCGAGAGGCAGGTTACTGCGAGGAGTGGCCGGGGCTATCAGGCAACAGCCCTAATGAGCCCCGATCAGGTGGCTGCTGGTGGACCGGTTTAAGATTCCATTTCTAGGAGAGCTGAAACTGCAAGCTAAGTCTCAGTTTGGTGATGTGAGACTTAGCATACACAACTCCACTTTGGGTCTCTTGTCTTGGTTTTAAATGATGGATGTGCCACTTTTTGTTTATCTGCCAGGTCGTGGTGATTTGGATCGTTTACACTCTTTAGTTATTATAAATAATACTGCTAGGAACATTCATAAAATCTTTTTGGACATATGTTTTCTTGTTAGAATGGCTTATCACATGGTGGGTATATACGTACCATTTTAAGAAATCGCGGAACTGTTTTCCAGGTGCCCGCCGCATTTTTCATCCCTGTCAGAAGCCTCTGAGAACCGCAGTTTCTCAGCATCAGCACTTGCTGCGGTCTATGTTTTTCATTATTTTCATTCTATGGGCAGGAAGTGGCAGATCATGGTTTTAATTTGCATTTCTCTACTGACTGTTTAATCTTTACATTTTTTCATGTGCTCGTTGGACATTTGTACATCTCTTTTGGTGACATTTCTGTCTGAGTTTTGGCCATTCTTTAATGAGTTCTTTGACTTCTTAGTATTGAGTTGTAAGAATTCTTCATATTCTGGATGAAAATCCTTGATCAGATACATGATTTGTAAATATTTTTTCCCAGTCTATACTTATGGTTTTATTTTCTTAGTACTATCTTCTGAAGTGCCACAATTTTTAATATTTTAATGGTTAATTAATTTCTTATGTGTTATGGTTTTGGTGTTGTATAACTTTTATAATCCATGGTCAAGAAGATTTTCTCCTATTATATTATTCAAAAAACTTTTTAGTTTTAGTTCTTACCTTTAGGTCCATACCCCATTTAAAATTTAATTTTTCTATGGTATGATGTTAAGGCTCTACATTCATCCCTTTGAGTGTGATAATCGTTTGTCCCAGTATCATTTTTTGAAAAGACTCTCCTTTCACCATTGAAAACATTTGATCACAAATGGCTGTTCCCTGGATCCCTATGTCTGCCCTTGTGACAATGTTGCATTTTCTTGATTGGAAGTGTGGTAGCCACACTGCAGAAGGAGGATGGAACCATGCCCAAGATTTGGGGCTCAGATGTCAAGATAAATGATGCCACCACCTTAAAACAGATGAAAAGATTTAGCTCTCACATGAGGAGATTTTCTGGGGGAGAGCAAGACAGGCCTGCTAAGCTGATCTGAAATTGGTTGGAGAGAGGGAGGAAAGCAGAGTGAGGAGGGGCTGTAATTGTGTTGAGAGGTTTGGTTAGGGGAGACTTGCTGGTTTGACTCTCCTGCCAAAGGAGGGAGCTCAGGCTCTCTTATCAGCTTGACTTTGTGTGAAGGAAAAGGGAAGGAGGGAGGTGGGAGGATTAAAATGTATCAGCACTGTTCTTAATTTCAGTGTCTCTGGTTATATTTTGTTTGCTTTTTTCTTTTGTTGATTATGTTCCAGTTAAAGGTGAGATCATATGGTATTTGTCCCTCACCGCCTGGCTTATTTCACTTAGCATAATGCTCTTCAGTTCCATCCATGCCAGAGGAGAGTGGGGAGGGGATAGTGGGGAGAGGGGTCTATAAGAGCTACTATAAAGGACACAAGGACAAAATCAAGGAGGAGGGTAGAAGTGGGGGAGGGAGGTGGGACTGGCTGGGGTGGGGTGGAGGGATGGGGAGAAAATGCAGACAATTGTAACTGAATAAAAATAAATAAATAAATTTTTAAAAATAAATCAGAATAAAAAAATAAAAAGAAAATGTATCAGCAGTTAAATATCAAAAAATGGAGTCAGGCTCTTTATTACAAGGACTCCATAGTTAGTTTTGAAACTGAGAAGTGTAAATTCTCTAACCTCTGTCTTTTTAATTATCAAAATTGTTTTCAAAACTCTTGTAGTTTTCTTTCTTTTACGGTGCCAGATTAATGGGTTTTGGAAAGGATTTATTAGCTTCATAAAATGAAGGAACTTTTCATCTTCCACAACTTAAACAATGAAGAAATTGTCTTTTCTTTAAAAGATATTAATGCCTCTGTAAAACTCTCAGGGGCCTCATTAAAATTTGGGGTTCTTAATTACCTTACCAATTTCTTCAGTGGTTAATGGCCTTTTAATATTTTACCTCTAATTGGTCAATATTGGAAAATTATAATTGCTTAAGAAATCATCTTTAGATTTTCAAATTTGTAATGTAAGCATGTTGTGTAATTGTACTTCAGTTTTTTGCTGTGTAAAATGGTTAAGTATCTGGGTCACAGTGTATTTATTTTGATGCTAATTAAATGAGTAATGTGATAAAGTCCTAGAATAGTATCTGGTACAGCTTAGGCACTAAAATGTTGGTTAATAATGCTACAGAATTGAAGATATCATCTTGTTGTAATGATTTTGTTTAATCCATTTATGATGGCATGTTTTTCATTCCTGGTAGAATTTTGCTGTCTCTTGTTAGTCTCAATCAAGTTTGCTATTGATTGCTTTTTACTGGTCTTTTTAAAGATACTCCTTTTGCTTTAATTGGTACTCTCTTCTAGTTTTACATTTTTCATTAATTTAAGATTTTATCTTTATGTCTGCTTTCTAATTTTCTAATTTCTTTAATATTCAGCTTGTTTTCACTCCTTACTGTTAAATGATAAAAACATTTATTTGTAAGTGTGCCAGTAATTGTCTAAACTATTCTCTATTTTAATACTTTCAAGATAATTTTAATTTATCTTATTTTATTTTTTATCTAGAGGTTACGAGCCTGTGTCATAATTTTCGAGTGGTTAGTGTGTCACTTGTAGTTGTCTTTTTTATCGTATATTCTAATTCCCTTGGTATTAACCAGGAAATGTAGCCTTCAAACCTCAAAGTTTGGAGAATAAACAGATTTTTCTATAATTTCCTTATGATTATCAAAATCTGTAACAAAACATATAACATGTACCGGGTAGTGAAGCTTAGATGTCTTGGCCATGTGACATTTATGAAGCCTTGTTACAGGTTTACTTTCCCTAAGTTTCACATTAGGAAACATACATGTCATGTGATAAGCCAAAACACAAGTGAAATCTTGTGTGTTGGAAATGGAAAAAAATAATATTAGGATCAGATCCTCTATGGAGGCTTTATCTAGTTCTTCTGGGTTGATGAACAATGCAATATACAGATGACGTATTGTAAAACTGTACATTCAAAACCTGTATAATTTCACCCTGTCTGGTGTGGCTCAGTGGACTGAGCACCAGACTGTGAAGGAAAGGGTTGCCAGTTCGATTCCCAGTCGGGTCTCATGCCTGGGTTGTGGGCCAGGTCCCCAGTGGGGCGCGCAAGAGGCAACCACACATTAATGTTTCTCTCCCTCTCTTTCTTCCTCCTTTCCCCTCTGTCTAAAAATAAATAAATAAAATCTTTTAAAAAACCTATATAGTTTGTTAACCAATGTCACCTTAATAAATATAATTAAGAAATAAAAATGTTTAGAAATTAAAAAAGATAGCTCTCTTAAAGTGGATAAATTCTTTGTTGTAGTTAGGAGCTGGTATATAAAAAATAAAGTGATTATAGAACAATTCTTGCTCTATGACCACTGAACATTACAAAAGCAATTGATGTAATCAAATTTGTTAGGGGCTTTGTTTTGGAGCATAGATAATCCTTTAACACAAAGATCAATTTGCACTGAGAGTGTTCCTATTATACTAGAAAAAAAATGAATTTGTTGTTCAGGTAAAGACAGTAAAGCAATAGTATTCCACAATAATGTCCCACAAAAGTGTAAATTTGGTTACGATATGGTTGGCAATTTGGCTTCTGTCCTCTGGGCAGCTTAGTAGGGTTAGAAGGTGGTAGAAGGATTGGGAGGTGGGGAATGAGTGTCTTTTTGCAGGAGGCCAAAGGAGGCTTAGGAAGTGATGCCATGTGATTATTTCAGATTTGCTGAATTCTGAGTGCAGACAATCTTTATATAAGTTTCAATATTTTTATACTTTTTGATTGTTTCATTAACTTTGCAATAGCAAGGACACATGTTTTATGCATTTGATATTTTGGACCTCACTTTGAGTATTATGTGGGGGTTTAATTGTACCATCAAATATGTAAAAACATACAAAAACAATGATTTTTGTTTACTTGATTTTTAGGAGGAACATGAATTACTTGAGAAACAAATAGTCATATAAAAATACTGACATTTAGGTAAGGAAAGACCTTATTTGAAAGGATTATTGTAAGTGGTGGGAAAGGAACTATTTTCAATAGGAGAAGGGGACTTTTGCTATAGGAAGAACACTGATTATGAGATCTGTGAGAGTCTCGAGGATTAGGCAAGAGGGAGTTTTCTCTAATAAGGAGGAGGACGAAATGCCCCAAACAACCTGTTGGTAGAAGTGGGACGAAGGTGATGAAAAGGTGCAGGTGGCTTGATAGGACAGTAGATCAGAGTATGTTTTATTCTGGGTCAGCCACCTCTGAGTGTGTGTGTTCCACGCCTTTGAGTCTGCCTTGACTCCTGGTGACCCTATGAATGAGTGATGTCCACAATGTCTTGCTTTCACCAGCCTTGCTCAGCTGCTGGAGACTCATGGCCTCTTTTAGTAGTCAGTTGGGAGTTATTAAGGAGGTGTTGTATGCTGGTTTAGACTAAAGGTTTGATCAAAGACCAGGAACCTGGGCGAAAGAAAAAGCTAACCAAATTTTGGTTAAAAAGCATTTTGTTGTAATTGATCAGTAAGAACAAAACAGGTCAACTAATCAGTTTTTGAGGGAAAGAATGGGAATTTGAGGGTCTGTGTCTGACCTTGTTACAAGTAATTGAGAGGCATTATCAAAGTCATCTGGGAAGGGTGGTTCTTTGCAGCTAGCCATTTTCTAGAACACAAAAGGATGGGGGCATGTCTGAATCATTGCTCTCTTTTCTATAGGAGTTCAGGTACAATTCAATCTTGTCAGAGTCAGTGGCTGATTATGAATTGAGTTTGAGACAATGAAGTCTGTGAATTCACAGTATCCTGAATTAGCAATTAACTTTTTTTAAGTTAAATCGCAATTAGCAATTGCATTTGTTTTTCATCTGGGACTGTATACTAAAGGACTTATATGTGTGTGGAAATATAATTGAAAAAAAAATCTGCCAACCCAGAAAAACCTAGAAAAGAAAGAAAATAGATTTATTATTGAATGAACTTTAAACTAGAATGTGGTGTACATGATAAGCAATCCATGAAGAGATTGCAAAGGTAGGTAGAAAGGAATCTCACCCTTTTGTATAGTCTAGCAGTCGCAGCCCATTCATTATCCACGTTTTCAAAATGAACAATAACTAGTCTTCAAGTCACAGGACTTGACAGCACCGTTTGTCACACATAGTTCATCCCAACTGGCAGTTGGGGCGGCTATCCTTGGTGGCTGTTCAGTTTCATCCAAAGGAAAAGGACTTTCTCGTAGCTGTATGACATGGGATCGTTTAACAACGTGGAGAGAGACATCCTGCTGAAGTTAGTCTCCCACCCTCCCACATAAACTGGGAGATAGGGGCTCTGTCTTCCTTGGTGGTTGCATTTCAAAGAGATGGTACCCATGAAAAAGACATGCCTGGGTCCTAAAGCCAGCAGAGGCATATCTAGCTTTTAAAGGAAAGGATTTACAATGACAAATTTTCTGAAGTAAATGATCTAGGTAAAGTGGGGGGAGGGTTGTCTTTTCCTTTTTTTTCCAACCGGAAGAATTAAATCTCTTATTTTTAATTTGTATTTGCCCTTACATGCACAAGTATGCCTATGGTTGTTTTAAAAATCTTATAGTTTGAACATTATTAAATATATCATAAGAGGTTTTGTTAGAGCTATAAACTTAAAGCATGTTATTTTAAAACACATCTTCAATGTCCATGATAAATTAAAATAATCTATAATCTTATACTAGCAGTCACAGGAAAATAGCATATATGTATATAGCACATACATCTCAGTAGTAACAATAACAGTAATGATGATGATGATAATGATAATCATTGCCATCATTTTTGGTCACTTTGCTGGGTGCTAGACACTGCAAGGTGCTTTTCATGCATTCTTTCTACAAGGTAGGAACCACTTTACAGATGCATAATATAAGGAAATGACTACAGACAGAAGTAAGTTACTTGCCCAAGATCAATAGCTGGTAAGTATAATACTAAGATTGCGAATAAGGCAGTCTGATCCCTAACAGCCACGCTTTTAACCATAAGCTCTACTGACCATCCTAGATGATATGCATCTATGGTATAAGAGATAATGAATGTCATTGATTTTTGATGGAGCTCATGAGAACCTATTTTGATAACCTGGAGATGACCGCAGAGTAAAGACCTGAAGCCCTGGTCTAGCTCATGCTCCTAACCTCCAATCAAGAAGCACAACCAGTGGCAGCAGCCAAGGAAAGGAGACGTCTGAAAAGCTTGAGGAACTGTTGTTTTCCTCAGCTGAAGAACTATGGATTCATACTTTCTGAATGTCAGTAATTTAATTTATATACCCAACTTACCCTCAATGATGCAGAATTTACTTTTGAAAATCTGGGTCGGAAAATGGAGTAGAGGGCAGACATCCTGGGATTTATTAAGATTATTTTGCTTGCTGAAAGTCCACAGGTGGAAAGTGTCCCATTGAATTGTATTAGCATGAAATGGAGAAAGCAGAAGGAAATCTCCTTATTGCCAGTGGCCCAATGCCTGCTGACAGTGACACACTACTGAGAATGTATCTTGTGGCGCTTTCCTCTGGCAATAGGATCGGCTCCAAGATAAACAATATTAAGGGCAGAAGTCTACCTCCAGGGCTTCTCTAGGAGAGCAGCTCGTGGCTCTGTGTTTCTTTGCTCCTTCCGTGCCATTGGATAGATGGGGCTAGAAACTAAAGAGATTCAGCAGGATTTTCTCCCCTGAATACTGACAAAAGAAATAACATTTAGGAGGTTCACATTCTTATAGCCTCTTCTCCGAAATATTTCAGTGTGAATGTGAAAGGCTTTTGGATAGGGGAAGGGTCTTTACCCTTTCAGGAAATCACCTGGCTATTATTCATAATTTAAAAAGTTGACTGTAAATTAGAAAGCAGTCCCTTGGAGTCTCAGCTGAATTCTTATCCCAAGAAGCTCTCAATCACTTTCTACACTTCAGTCCTTCTGTCAGAATCTTGGCTCTCAAGACTCTTGATATTTATTCCAAATGTGAATTGACTTGGACAAAGCTCCATATGTACGTTTGTTCTCGCCTACAACAGCCCTTACTGTACCGCACCCTGGGTAGAGTGAAGAATGGGGCACTGGATTTCTAGGCTTCAGGGGTATCATTATGTCCTTACTGTAGGAGGAAGTGTCCCTTCCTCCTCGCTTTGGGTTCAGGACACCCAGTGGGACTCTGATTTGGGTACATAATAGCACTCACAGGAAAATAGCATATATGTATATAGCACACTCATTGCTTAATGTGAATTCAATGGTAATTCAAAACTACAGCAGGATCATTGTTATTATCTCCCTTTGATAGATTAGAAAATTGAAGTTTATAGGATTAAGGTGACTCCATGAAACTTGGACAAGGTT
Source organism: Desmodus rotundus (assembly GCF_022682495.2). Classification (NCBI taxonomy): domain Eukaryota; kingdom Metazoa; phylum Chordata; class Mammalia; order Chiroptera; family Phyllostomidae; genus Desmodus; species Desmodus rotundus. Next base: position 173,840,953 of record NC_071387.1, read on the forward strand.
TGTTAGTAAATGGCAGAGTTAGTGCAGGAATATAAATCCTTGGACTTCCCTGCCTACATTCCTTCCGCTTGACTGCCCCGATGTGCCTTAGACGGAGGCCCCTGGAGCTGTTGGTGGTTCTTTTCCCATGGCTGCAGACGTCAGACTTCTAGGGCAGAGAATATAGGATGCTTTTGTATCCCACTCAGGGGAATGCATGCACCCAGATTCAGTAGCTAAAAGACAAAAATGGAGCCACAGAAGCCATTGCACACAGTATTTCTCAACCTTTTCCACCATCCTCACTCACTCTCTCTCTTCCAGGATTTCCCGGCCTGCTTCCAAATCCCTTCCTTCCTGTACAAACATATGCATCCTCTTGGTTTTCACACTGTGACCATGACTTTCTTTCATTGTTTTCTGGCTCTCCTGCTCTGACAGCTATTAGGGTGATCTCTGAAGTCCACTAAACCTCCCCTCCTGGTGGAGATACCACAGTGCAGTCTGGGCAGACTGCTAATGCTGGATGATGGGCACAGATATCCAGACCAAGTTGTGCTCCTTAGACTGCTGAAGCCACAGATACTGACTCAACCTGCTATGGAAGCTCCCTGCTAATGGTGCTTCAATCAAAGTTAAAGCCCCAAATCAAGTGGAGAGTGAAATACACTAGCGAGATTACAGGGGGCTGATCTACCTATAACTAGGCACACAGGGTTATAAAGGATTAAACATATTTAACAATATACTTGTATAAGGAGAATCATATTTTTCATATCTCTAATTTTAAGACTCAGAAGGGCAGTGAATTTTGCTATAGTGCTAGGACAATAGCATGTGCTAATATATTTCAAAAGTCTCTTTGATGTAACTATGGCAAATATTTTGTCATTAAAAAGGAAACCTATTTTTTTTTACTATGAAAGTATCACTGGTATGAACATTCTTACAAACTCAGGTATACAAGAATTGACACCTTTTCTTTAAATCAAATAAATATAACTTTGAAACTCAATAGTGTAGGTGCCACTTCTACTGCCTACGGCCACCCCAGAATTTTATGTGCTAGTCAGAGAAAACATCCTATCTTCAGCTCTTCAAGTTTCGTACTGTTATTTTTGTCCAAGACCTTACTGTCAATGATAAGCAGATGACTGTAGTATTTCGGTACCAGAATGGGGGACATAGGGTTTTCTTAGAGGAGGCTGGGAGCTCTGGTATTTTGAGGCTAGTTTCTATAGATGCGTTTACACCTTTTCCTCTAAGGTTTTGGCACTTCCCCAGAAATCAACAAGGCAAGAGGATTTGATCTCCGTTATTTTAAGGACTCCCAGAAATCTGTATTCTTCCAAATTTGGGTGGATGTCCTCTGTTTCTGTTTCCATTTTCTTGCCCCTATCAAAGCCACTCTTTTCCTGCCCTCTTATTTGCTTAATTCCATCATGAGCTCAGGCCTGCACAAAGGAGTACCAGAAACCGAAGCAGTCTTCACATCAATGAGATAAGGGAAAGACTCACCTACCTTCTTGAAATGTGGAGGGAAACAATGTATCTAAAACATAGCTTATTCAGTCTATTGTTCAGTGAGGCAAAGAAAATGCAAAGTATCTTTATAAACATTTGTGCCATTGAAGTCATGTATGTGGAACAGGATATGAAATAGGGTATTTCCTGTTGGCTTTATCAAAGCTTCAGCTGAGGAAAGGAATTCAATGTGTCTATATAAGCTTTGCGGAGGTGGACCAGTTTGTTCCAGGGCTGCCGTCTCTAGTGGCCTGTTTAGAGGAGGATTTGAAGTTCGTGCTGAGGGGACATTTGTAAGCATAGAGAGTATAGTGGCTCTCAACACTTAAATATTCACATGCTCCAACCTCACTTGTGGTTGAGGGAAACCACAAACTTGTGGTTGTGGTTGAGTTGTGGTTGCGGACAGGGCTTGTGGAAAGGGGAGACTGGCCTTGGAGTCTCCAGATGACTGCTTGGTAGGGTGCAAAACCTTCTAGGCCTTGCCAGTGCTGCTAGCTAAGCGAGAACTCGGGAAAGTTTGCTCTGTGCCCTCTGGTGATTATGGAGCATAACTACAGTGAATGGCAAAGTCCAAAGGCAGCTCCGATGGCAGAGTGAGATGGGAGCAGCTGTGGCGACAGGCTGCACGCCTGTATGAGTCTGCAACGGGCCAAGCAGCTACTGCAGAAGAGAGTCAGGCATGGGTAGCATAATCATAACCTGTTTTTGAAGCTTGAAATAATTTAAATCTTACCTAAAATTTGCAGTTTAGCATAAAGAACTCCTTTCATGGAAATGAACAAATTGCTAACAATTTGCTGCATTTGCTTTATTTTTTGTTTGATTTTTTTTTTTTGCTTTATTATTTTCTCTCTCCCCTTCTCTTTTTTTGTATATATAATTTCACTTACTGAACTAGTTGAGAGCAAGATGCAGGCATGACGTCTCTTACCCCTTACTGTTTATTCGGTGTTCATTTTTATTAACAAGGACATTCACTTACATGACTATAATACAGTTATCAAACCCAGGAAGTTTAATATTGAGTACAGAGAAAGAAGTGGTACAAGGGGAAGAAAAGGACAGATGAGGACCCTCCTTTGTTTCTTCTCTTTCCAAGCCAGGGATCAGAATTTTGCCATGTGAGGGAGGAGCTATATGAGGATGAGATTAAAATTTGGAATTAGATTGGAGAAAACCTTCCAAAAGTTGAAAACAAAGTTATTCAAACACTTGAAAGTGATGGGAAAGGCAGTGGGGTCTTCCCTAATATTACTAAAGGATAAAGAGGCAAACCCACAGGTTGTGTGTGAAGGAGGTAATGGGTGAAAGATGACAGTTTTACTGTTGTAATTTATCAATTCCTGCATATTCAATAAGCTGGCTACACATGCTTTAAAAAAATCAAACATTATCTAAATAAAGTAGAACTAAAATTTACCAATTCTTATTATTTTCCTCCCCAGCTCTCTGGAAAGCTATGCTTTACGTGCTTGTATTACTCTTTTATTCTTCTGTTCTTTCCATATTTTACCTTTTTCAGTATGAGATTTTATACACACACACTCACACATCCCATTCTACAGGCTACATTGTTCAATTTACAATATACTGTGGATACCTTACAATATATCACAGGCTCTTCACATTATAAGGTTCAAGGATCTGCCTCATTGTATGGACATACCACTCACTGTGTGGATGACTGACTTAACCAATAGGCTATTGATGCCTATTCTTTTCCATTGTTAGCTACAACTAATCCATTGAATCATTTAAGATGAATTCCTAGCAATGGACTGGTGTCCAAAGTCTAGATGTGAAGATGCTGTGATACACATTCTACATTTACCACATTGCCTTTCCTAAAGTTTGTATCAACACACAGTCGTACAGCAATAAACAAAGAGTGCCTCTTCCCTCACACTGTTAACAAAAGTGTAATGATTATTATGTGTCTACCAAATACTTAGCCATTTTCAAAGGGGCACACTTCAGTTTAGCTCAGTTATCGTGATGAAAAATAGTACAGTATTATGGTATACAATGGAATCATCATCATCATTTTTTTCCTCAAAGAGCTCTTCAAATGTAAAACCTTAGAATTAATGGGAGAAGCAAACAGAATTATTCTAAAGCACTGCCAATGTTAAATATATTCACAGCTTTCCCAAATGTGATAGGTGGATCTGAAATTGTTTTCTGCATTAGTGCAATTTTGTTTCTCACTGATCATATGAATCACCGCAGATCCCGCTTCCACTGTGACTGGTTACTTCAGTGACATCTGTGAGTGGGATGTTAGCACATTATGCAAAAACTGCATTAGGGTTGTGCTTCATTTCATGCTGTGACAATTCTCTGCTTCTTTACATCGCCTCTCTAAAGACTAAAATTCAATAACAATAAGGTTGGAACAGCAAAAACAGTGGCCCTTCAGTGACTGAGTACTTTAGAGCACCCCAACTACCCCTTTGAACTCCATCTGCTTTGCTTCTGATGGCAAACATTCAAGTAATGTCTGTGCCTTATGAAGCTCTATTGTCCACAACCGCCATGTTTCTTGCTGATTTGAGCTAAAGCCATGCTTAAGTGTCCAAAGAGAGGGTACTCTGTGGAGGAGAAACATGAATCGGAGGGGGGCTATGGAAGACCTGGCCTGGTGCATCCCCGGATAGCTCCAGTGGGCCTCAGCCATAGCTCTCAGACAAGCAGATTCTTCAGCTTTTGAAGGCACTTTAACTCTGTGTGCCTACCAAAGTCAGTTTAGGCCATTTGAGATAGTATATTTATATTTTTAATAGGATTGAGAGCCTCTGTAAGAGAGTGTCAAAATTCTTTCCCCTCAGGTCATATATTTCCAAAAGCTGCATTCCTAGTACATATGAGCTGTCTATAGGAAGTTCCACAAATATGGAAAAGATGAGTAACTTTTTTAATAGCTCAGGAGTTTTGTGACAGAAATAGCCTACAAAATACAGTGCATGAGTTCTTATCCATGTATCACCTTAGAGTGCTGTTAATCTGAAGTAAAAACCAGAAGTTGCGAACCAATGGCAAGTGGGTGATCTGGCCTATAGGTGTTTCATTTGTCCAGCACAAGACTTTTAAAAAAGTATTGAGTGGTAGCCAGCATTTAAGTACCTGCATTTCAAGTTTCTTTTGGAAAACGTAGAGACCTGGTATTGGGAGGGTGGCATTCCTACATAGTACCAGTTCACTGGAATTGGAATAGCACTGCTCTTTCAGGACAGAATATGGGCTCCAGGTATTTATATCACAGGTTTACCTCTTGTCGGTCCTGGAATTTGCCACCTCTGGTAAAGTTCTGGGGAGGCAGAATAAACAAATAAATAAATATATATTTTTTGAGAGAGTAGACAGCAAGAGGGGATTCTTTAAGACAGCTCAATTTGTTATCTCCTCTGTAAAGTCCCAACTTCCCAGTGAATAAATGACTTTGTGCTCCAACAGCGTACCTCAGTGAAGGCACTTTTGACAATGTGTTGTTGTTTTTAGTTTTTCCAAGTCTGATTTTTTTCCATAGGCCTGGAGGGCAGATACTATATTTTGATTGCCATTGTAATGTCCCGGGGCTTACTGCTGCTTGTCGGTGCTTGGAGAGCTGCATTCTGAGTGAATGAGTGCTTAGATGGATGAATGAACAAATGGTCATTGAGGGTATTCTTGGTAACTTGGGTTTCCTAACTGAGGGATGTAGAAGTAATTTAAGATGCACTTTGCTCAGCACTTGGCACTTCCTGGGCAGCATGCATGTAGAACTGTAATCCATGACATTTGAAGCTTGAGCAGCTTTATGTTTTCTATGAATATTAGGAATAACAGCTCTTATTTGATCATCCTGTTAGAGCTAAAACAATACATAACAAAAACTCACTATTTCTGTCAAGTTTTAAATCATTAGCTGACAAAAGAAGAAAGTGAAATCATCAAAACATATTATTTCTGTCCTCCCTTTGGAAGAATAACATGTTCAAGTTTTCTCTCATAATTTCCTTTGACTACACAATTCTGGTTTTAGTTAACACTTTATAAAAGACTATAAAATCTTCTTTCCAATATCACTTTGTCAAGGCTGTATATACAAAATGTTCAATGTTTTGCAACAGTTTTGATGTATTTGTCCTGTAAATTGGAATTTTAACAGCTAGAAGGTGCCATAGCCTTTTAATCAGAGAGTAAGTATTTTAGTGACTGCAATAAAAGGGAAGCTACTGAACAAATGGGATCTAAGGGTGATTGTTCTGATTGGAATTGCTGCATGAGAAAAGCAAAAGCAATTCCCTATATGAAAAAGACAAATCAGATTTAATTCAGTCATATGAAGAACAAGTCTGTTGTGAATGAGCTTTTAATCATTTTATCACAAACCTGAAGTTACTTTTAGATTCATTTTTCACACAGAGACTTTAGTATTTCTATCACTTTCATCTGATGTAGTTATCAATCACATTGACACTGATATATATTGAAAATTAAATAATATGGAAAAACATATTGAATTCTAGTTTGCATGAGCTTATATTGTAAATTATGTAATAGGTTTATTTCAATGGGGAAAATCATTAGAGAACTGGTTAAAACATTATTTATAAAGGGTTAAATGAAATATGGCTCTGAGAAATTATGAGTGGATTCTATCTTCTGGGAGTAAGGCCCACTACAAAAATATCAGTCTTCCTAAAACAAAATTTTGCCTGCAAAAGTTGTAATGGCTGTCTATTACTCAATTTTTAATTACTTATCTCTGAATATATACACTCACACACACATATATATTTATGTATACATATATACATATCTGTTTGTTTGTATGTGTGTGTACACACACACATTCCTCACCTAAAGCTATATTTATTGATTTGGGGGAGTGGGGAGAGAGAGAGAAACAAACATTGATTGGTTTCTTCTCATGCGCTGTGACCAGGAATCAAACTCGCAGTCCAGGTATGTGTCCTGACGAGGAATCAGACCCCTAACCTTTTGGGATGATGCTCCAACCAACTTATCCACCCAGCCAGGCTATGAAAGTATATTTTCAAATAGTATATTTAACCACGAAAAGACTACATATTTGGTATCTTAATTATTTAAAAAATTATTTTGACTAGATGTTGTATTAAAAAAACCTTGGCCAAATAGAATTTATTTATTGCTTCCTGACTATGAAAACCACATTTTCCTCTGTGAGCATAACCTTTGAGAAAGATTTGTCTCCTTTTTAGACATTTGAAACTTCTTTCCCATTTTACAATGAGAGCATACCAACTTACACCTAAAATGTTGCTTTAATGTTCTTTGTTTGACTATTTAGTGAAGAAGGAGTACAAAGGAAATTCATCCAATACTCCATTGGAAATGCATTCCCCATCATTTTGATGGTGACTCCCTATGGTATTAAAGCACTGTGAATGTACAGCAATTGCTGAGCCTGTGGAGTAGCAATTTTCTCCACACAAATATAATTTTGTGTTTCTTTAAAGAAGATTTTAAAAATATCTAACAAAGAGAAAGCCTGGCTAGGTAATCTTCTTAGGCAAATCCTTGTCTGATGTGGAACAGTGGAAAGGAAAATAGGAGCAGCAGGCCATGTATATCCTACTGGGATATTCTGTACAGCATGGGCCTTCTCCTCAAAGAAGCTTTGTCAAGGGCTGTTGGAATGTCACTGTAAAGTTACATCTTGGCTCCCAGAGGCCCCTGGCTGTGGGAAAGAAAGTGTGTAGAACTCTCTTAGAACAGTAGGGCTAGGCCTACTCTGGCCCATGTTCATGCAGCAGAGTTCTGGATTCTCTGCTGCTCCTGTATGGCTCAGGCAAACCCACATTTCTAAAACTGGAACTCAAAAGGACTTCTCATTTACCTCATTTCAAATGTACTGCTTGGTAATGGCAGTGGGTGGGCTGGTGCATTTCAATGTCAAGTGGAGGTTTTCTAAAGGCTGGTTATGACGAAAAGAAGGCAGTTCTTTTGTAGGCTCTGAGTCACTTGCCACTTGCCCCAGGTCCCCCATCAATAAGGTCTTCTTATCTGTAGAGCAACTTCACTAAGTCTCCTTGCTACTCAATTATGGACTCCTGTTTCTCTGGCATGAAAGAGGTTGTCCCATCTGCAGAAACCCAAGTTCTCCCACAACTCACCTGAAGCATCCCCACCCAAACAATATCAATGTGTTCATTTTAGATAAAAATGAAGACACCAAATTGTCTCCATACGCTCAGGCTTGCAGTCACATGTTGATAAAAGAAATATTTATATTTAGTTTAAATATATTATGGCAATCTTTCTCAGTTATCAGGATTACATTTTAGCAAGTCGATTAAAAGATATTGTGCCAAACAGTTATATGAGCTTCTGAAGAAAAATAAATGAACTGTCTCTTGAATTTTCATCCCTTATCCTTTTAAAACATTTTTTTCTTTATCAGTACTCAATTTCTGTCACTTATCACCTGTTTTCTAGACTATTGAAATCGCTTTTCAGTTGATTCTCTTGTTTGTAGATCCTTCTCTGTCTGCAGCTCCAAACCATCGTGATAATGTTCAGATTAATTTTCTCCAAAACAAGTTACTTGCATTCTGAAAGCCCTTCAGTAATTCCCAATATTTAGCAATAAAGTAAAATACTTATTAAAATATAAAATTTGATTATTTCACTCTCCTGCTTAACAACCTTTGCTGGCTCTCTATTGCGCTTAGAATAAAGGACAAACTCCTTAAAAAGGGCTCACGTAGCTCCTTCTGACCTGTCCCTGATTAGTACTATACTCACTTCATGTTTCTCCATTCTCTTCACTACATCCAAGATGCCTTGGATTTTGTTCTAATGCTATGACCTTCTCCACAATTAGCCATGGTTTATTTAAGGATCTTAAGGAAATATGAGAAGACAGAGCCAGTTCACAGTCCAAGGGCTTGGCTGGAGAGACCTATCTCTCCCATATCTGACTGCTGCCAGCAGCTTGACTCTACCAACATCCTACTCCAAGTCACTATTCTTTCTTATCCTGATTATGTACCTTATATCTGGTCTACCCATAGCCACTCCTGGATTACTGCTGGTTTTCTATCAATCCCAAGCACTTGTAAAAGATCCTGTGTACTTGTCGATCACTCTGTCTCAAATGCTGTTGCTTCCTCCTTATGCCTATCTATATTATTATTATTTACATTTCAAGTCGATTATGCCTTCTTCAAGAAAGCTTTTTAAATATGATTACATCAAATGCCCTTCTTATGTGCTCTTTTAGCTCTATGTGCTTCTTCTTTATGGCACTTTTCACAGTAACAGTTTTATATTTATTTTTCTTAGTGTTTGATTAGTATCTGTCCCCTCCATGATACTGTAAGGTCCATTAGAAGAAGGACTATGTTTATCCCATGATCCCTTTAAAAAAACTACTACTCAAATGTCTACAGACATTTGAAGTTTCAAATGTCTATTTCCGGTATCCAGTGCCTTGTTTGGTCAAAAATAAGTATACTCAATAAATATTTTTAGAATGAATACTGAATGATGGATCAAAGCCTTAAGCTTGTATAAAGGAATAAATTTTGATACAGATTTACAACTCTTTCCCCCCACAATGAACATTTGAATCAATTTTATTATTGTTCAACTTTTCTAGAATATTAAATTCTTTCTGTTTTCTGAGAAAATATTACAGCTAAGCCAGATTTTTTTATATCCCACTGTCTTAGCTCTCTAGAGGCAAGATGGTTTCCTTGTATGCTTAATTGTTTTTTTAAAAAAGCAGGTTTCAGGTTACCAAACTTTTATATGGCAGGAGGTTCATATCCGTGTTCTTAAAAAGTTATAAGCAATAAAAATATGGGCATTGTTAAACAACTAACTAGGCAGAATGGAAGATGAAAATATATGAGATCTGTCTGGAAAAAAGTCCAGCCATTGTTAATATAATAAGAACAATTTGTGCGACATTGATGTAACCTGGCAGCCAAGGAATGTGGACTGCAGTGCGCGTGTGTGAACAATGATGACTTCACACTCTAGTCAGCGGGGCTGGTAGCTGCCATTGAGCGAGGATGTGTACTGTGTGGCCATGGTGTACAAAATGACTGAGTAGAGCAATGAATCTGCATGAAATTTTGCCTTAAGCTTGAACATTCCTCTGCAGAAACTATTCAGATGATTCAGAAGATCACAGCTATGGGCAACTGATGACTGGCAGCTTCATCATGACAACACGCCCATTCATGCATCACGTCTCATGCAGACTTTTTTGGTGAAAAATCAAATCACCCAGGTGACTCAGCCCCCCTACAGCCCAGATTTGGTACCCTGTGACTTATGGCTTTTCCCAAAACTAAAATCACCTTTGAAAGGGAAGAGATTTCAGACCATCACTGAGATTCAGGAAAATATGGCAGGGAAGCTGATGGTGAGTGGAATGGTGTGAGGTCCCAAGGTGCCTATTTTGAAGGGGACTGAGGCATCATTATCCTATATACAATGTTTCTTCTATCTTACATCTTCTTCAGTGAATGTCTCTATTTCATATTACTTGGCTAGATACCTTCTGGACAGACCATATATTGCAAGTATCTGGCTCTTCAAGCTATTCTGTCATGAATAGGTTAATGAAGAATCATTAATCATCACTCAAATATGTTTCTGCTTACCTACTAGTTTACTTCACTCTACTTTAATATTTAATATTGAGCCTCTAAGACTTTAAGTCTTATATTAGGTTCCAAATTATGCTTAGACTCTGCGTCCTTTCACAGCCAATTTTCTCAGCCTGGCAGGTTCCACTCTGCCCTCTTCTCCTTCCTTATTTTGCTCTGCATCCTTCAGGTCCTGGTGAAAATAGTACTTCTTAAAGGCATCTTTCTCTAACAACCTTGTTTCCTTGTTCAATATGTCATTTTTCCTTCCTATCTGTCGGCTCCCTATGGGTAAAACCTTTATTTTTTGTTGTTGTTTTCTTTTCTTTTTTTTTTTTTTCTGTACCTACAAGTAAAATGCCTGGTACATACAAACTGCTAATTAGTATTTACTGGATGTGTAAATAAAACCATTTGTACAACCTATATCTCACACTGCCTCTGACACAAATATTACACTCCATTCATGTAATGGTAGATGTTTCTGCCATCTCTAGACTGTGACATTCCATTTTCTTAAAGTAGCACTACGTATATGTATTATTTTATGTTTGTTATAGACTTCCCCATCCTCTATCAGTAACGACCTCTCCAACTCAAGTTGACAAATGCTTTGCTGTACCTTTGTATTTCCCCAGCCAACATGGTCCTTTCCTCCCCTGTGTTCTCAAAAAAGTTAGTTTGTTTCATTACCGTAGAGTAATGACACGTGTGCTGCAGGCATTAAATGAAAGGCTCATCTCTCTTCAACGCGGCTATAAACTCTTTAATAGCACAGGCCACTTTGATTGTACCCTTCTGTTTCCCATAGTTTCCAACATAATATTTTGTATATAATGTATCGATGTACTTATTCAATATTTGTTGAGATAATTAAATAATGGCCATTCTAAATAATCAAAGGTTTTCCTGCTTAGTTTGCTTTCTTAATGTAAATGTCCAGTTTTCTTAGTGTAGTAGAGATTCTTTTACTGAAGAGTCTATTTTGGCAGGTTCTTAAAAACACTTTTTTTGTCATCTGATTTTAGGAACCCCCTTTAGATCTAGTGGCATAAGACTCTTTCAATAAACAAAAATAGCTCTAGTCATGAATCTTCTAAATGGTACAGTAAGAATGGAACACTTTCTCCTGCTCTACAGAGAAGTCACTGAATGTAAGAATGGATTCTAAAGCCAGCATGATTCAACCTTATTCAAGAATTACTAGAATTAAACTGGCCACAGTAAGTAATTTGAAAAATCAGCATAATTTCAACTGTTTTATTTCCAGCTAGCATTAAGATAATCATACTCAAGAATTGCCAGTATGGTTAGGAATTTAAAAGGTTGAGGAAAACTGCTGGTGAAAAAATTGTGGGAGAAAACCTTAGCTAAAATAAAAATCAAGGAATTCCTGAAGAAATGATACCTCAGAAATGAAAGAGCATTCTCTCTTTCTCTTTCTCTGTCTCTCTCAGAGAAACAGAATGAAAAGAACAAAGAAAAGTAAAGAGAGTCTCAGAAACTGGAGAACATTATAAAAATATCAACATACGTGTTATGGGAATTCCAGAGAGGAGAAAAATGGGCAGAAAGAATATTAGGACATTTTAAAAAATAATGGCTGAATATTTTCAACAAAGTCCAAGTAAGATAAACTGAAGGAGATGCATACCTAGACATATAATAATCAAACTGTTAAAAGGCAAACACAAAACATTTTAAAAGCATAACAGAAATATGGCTCATCAGTTATGAGGAATACATAGTAAGATGAACAGCTTACTTCTCATCAGGAAGGACAGAGGCCAGAGGCAGTGGAAGAACATACACAAATTTCCAAGAGATAAAAGACTGTCAAAAATTCTATATGCAGCAAAATTATCCATCAAAAATGAAAGAGAAATTATAAATTCCCACAAAATGAAAAAATGAGAGAATTCATCACCAGATGACCTGCTCTATGAAAAATACTAAATTGAGTCAATCTTTAAGGTTTAAATGAAAGAACACTACACTGTAAGTTGAATCTAATTGTTATATACTGAATGTTTGTGTCCCATTAAAATTCATACGTTGAGGCCCTACCTCCAATGTGATGGTGTTAGGAGGTGGGTCTTTGAGAGATGTTTAGGTTATGGAGGTGAAGCCCTTATGAATAATATTTTTACCCTTATAAATGAGACTTCAGAAAGTTCACTCAGTTCTTCCTGCCGTGCGAGGACATAAGAAGTATGGATTTTGCAGCCTGGAAGAAGTTCCTCACCAAAACCTGGTCACGCTGGCCCCCTGATCTTAGACTGCCGGCCTCCAGAGTGGTGAGGAATAAATTTCTGTTGTTTATAAATTGCACAGACTATGGTATTTTACAGCAGCCCAACAGACTTAGACACTAATAAAGGGAACTATATAGGTGAATATAAAAGACAATGTGAATGTATTTTTTGATTTCATAGATATGTTACCAAAAGAGACAAGTGGCATAAGCAGAAATAGATAAGTAAGACTTCAGAAAAATTAAAAACTTCTTTGCCGAATATAATACAGTGAAAAGATATCTCATAGAATGGGAGAAAATATTTGAAATATTCTATCTCTGATAAGGGACTTGTGTCTAGAACAAAAATGCTTTGCTCTCAGTAATAAAAAGACAACCCAATTAATAAATGAAAAAAATAATTTGGATACATATTTCCCCAAAGAATATATAAAATATCTAATACTCACCTAAGAAGGTGCTTAACATCAAAATCCTAATGTAAATCAGATTCACAATTGAGGTAGCCTTTAATGCATATAAACATGGCTGAAATAAAAACCACAAAACAACATAATTTCAAGAAATTAACTGATAGGCTTATAGGCTCATTGTAGTTATTATTTACAACTCAAGTCTTTTACCTTGATCTTATTCTTTATTCACATACTTCCCAATTTTATTCCCCAATTTCTCAAAATAATTAGTCTACCGTGTAGTTTGGAGGTCATCTTGACCCAGGCTTCTGGCCCCCAGCCCAGAACCAGGTCTTATAATGGTGGCTCACAGCACCAATTCTCCGGTGATATTAAGGTTTTGACCTCAGTTTAGTTCTGGTTGAGAGGATATGTCTTTGTCCTTCCACCACTCCAGGCCCCCTGCCTCTCTCAAATCTTAGCTTAGGCAGTTTTCCCATCTTCCCTTGGGAAAAGGCAGGTGATACCACCCCCAGCTGCTGGCTCCTCATCTCATTTAGAACTCTTTTATCTCTTAGTTATATGCTACAATACATTATTTCCCTAAGCTTCTACTACTACCCCTGCCTTGCCTTCCCCAATCCCAAATCAATCTAGAAGGTTATTATCTCTACTATTGTGACAATTGAATATGTTATAAATTTTGGGTAGAAAACCTCACCTGGAACCTCAGAACTGGTTGTCTGTTTATCTGTCAGTTCCTCCCTCACATTTCTAAGAGTTATTTTATTCAAGGGCTTTTCATTTTCCTCATCCACAAACCTATGCTTATCTTCAAGAATGAGCTCAAATGATATGAAGACTTTTCTCATTTTCCTAGCTACTTGAGGGCAGAGTTACTGTCCATTTTATCTTCTTTGAAACTGGTACTATTTGTTGAAGGAATGAACAGTCCAGAAATCTGAAAGTATTATGGAGGCTTATACTAAACTATATGGTTTTGTTGTAACATTATTAGTGGCTATTGCATTCTGACTGAAACTATTAGTTATTTTTCAGCCAGAGCTGGTAATTAAGTGATTCAAAAGCCTACTCTGTCAATCACATTTATTTCTGAGAGTCAGATGATAGAAACCTCTAATAGTAATGTAGCTTTCATCACAATAAAATGAACAAAGCAAAAAAATATGTCTAGGTTTGCTTTGTTTACACTGAGAGATTCCAAGTTTATGCTAAAGCACTCTTGTGGTTTTCTTTGGTTTAGTGTCATTAACAGATCAGTTTGAAGTTCTTCAATAATGAAGTGGTAGCCCTTTAAGTTGTACAGTGTTTGATTTTTGTGGTTAGATAATGTGTATATTTAACAAAACAAATTCTTACTGAATGTGTTTAGGTACTGTTTGAGAAGAGAAATATACTTAAGGTATGTAGGATGCATAAAAATTGCATAATGTCCAGTACATGCCTTCTAGGAGTTTCTTGTAGAACACTCACCCAGGAAAATGTTTTTGTCTGAACATTCTTGTCTGTGAAGCACCTACTAATATCATGGGTGGAAACAACTGAAACCTTGAAAAGAGTTTACTCTTAATTTTTTAATTTATGGATAAGTAAAATTGTAATTCTTTCACTCCAAGAGTGACAATGCCATGCTTTCTATATTACTGATGGGTTGTACTTCTAATGCAGGTGCTGTGATGAATTGTTAAAAAGTCCTCAGAATGAAAGCTAATCTGCTTCTACTGTTAGCACTTATAATAATGTATTGGCCAGGATCCCCTAAGGAGACAGAAACTAAACAATAATTCGAACAGGGGAAGTTTAATAAGAATCCTTATATTTTTATCCATCCATCCATCCATCCATCCATCCATCTGTAATGAAGAGGGGATAAAAGAGGATTCTACAGAATACTCTGGGTCTTAGAGATTACTCAAAGAAGAAAATAACTTGGGGAGAGGACTCCCTCCACTGCTGGGATACAGACTTTGTGGGAGAGGGTGGGCTTGCAGCCCACTGGATAGTGAAGTTCCCTAAAATGCTGAGTTGTCAGGATGAGAACTGATCCAAAGTCCATGGGACTAGATTTGCTAGGTGCTAATGTGAAGCCATCTTGGGATGCTATGGAATTTGCCTGAAAACTGACTGTGAGAATGCCCCCAAACTCTTTGGGGGGCAAGCTGCACTGGGTGCATTGCACCCCAGCTCAATACTACAGGATCAATAAAAAACAAAATGCACTAAGAACAGGAAGAGAAGCTCCTTACTTCAGTATCCCTCCAGCATCCACTAGTGACAAAGATTAGTATCCTGCTGACTGGCAAGGGAGAGTCATTCCAGTATCAAAAGAAAATAATGAAGGTTAGAGTTGTAGCTGAGAGGCAATAGATTGAAAACTGTCTAATTATTTATGCACTAAGCTGAGTTTCAGTCCAGAGAGAAAAATATTAAGTTGGTGGCTTTTAAAGAGTTGTATTTAAAGAATAGAGAAGCAGAGTGAAAATATTCTCCACCTTTCAACTATGATTCACCTCAATCTTTAATACAATTATCACCTGGTTACATGAATCAGCCTTCAGACTCAAGGGTGGGAAGTATGGGAAGAACAGCAGATGGGTACACAACAGGAATGATAACAGGATTTTGTGAACACAGAGTAATTATCAAGAGCAGTTTATGTCCAGCATGTGACGTACTGTGGTCTGCATATGGTTCATCTGTGTGGAGTATTGGGAGAAAGAAATACACCTAGGACGATAAGTAGTGAATGCTGACATTGCCACTCAAACGTAGTTGGAAATTTATTCACACAGATCCTAAAACATCACTGCCGTACAGCAGGTGCTAAATAAATATTGCTTGAATGAGTAATTGAACAGGTTCTCACCATGTGCCAGGTATTGTACTATGTGCTACAAATACAACAATGTTCAAGACATTGTCTCTACTTAAAGAAGTGTGTGGTCCATTTAGAAGGCAATAAGGCTCAGAGTATAGGGAGACTCTACTGAGTACAGAGAGATGGTTGAAGTTCTGATAGGACAAGATAGTTTCAGTCCCTCTGATACTATCAGGGACTGAGTATACCCCTTTGTTCTCAGAGGAGATCAAGTTAGTAAGGTGGGGTGTTTTAAAATTTTTTCCTCCCTCTTCTGGTCATCCTGCTTCTCCCACTTTTCTTTTTTTTCCAGTTCTCCACCATTATATTAAAATAATCAAATGGATATTTCTAAAAAGTTAGAAACATATTAAAGTATTCACTCATAAAGTTAATTTTGTATAGGAAACCAACATATAAAAACATTTTATACTTCTAATTATTTGCCTTTGCTTTCCCCCTTATATCTTCAGTCTGTCTTCACTGTGTTCAATAATGCTGCCTCCTCTTCATTTGGATTTATTAAGTATTAAACATTTTATTACTGTATAATTTTACTAATACTCTCTTATATACTGGGCCAAGCATTTCTCATGATTATCTAATTTTCTCTTAATTCCATAAAATATGCGTGTTCAGTATGTGCATATTGTCATAAGGAATTTTTCTTCATATATGTCCTGGGTTTTATATTTATACATACATATGGATATGTCAAAACAAACACACACACTCTGGGATACGATATACATAACAGGCAGGCAAATTATAATTGTCTGTATTTCTTTCTATTTCTTATAATCATCTGTGTAATTTTATCTTAAATATTATAACTCCAATTTAGTAATTTCTAGAAACGTAGAATCTATATTTTTCTTCATGTTGAAAAGTGGCGGCAGCGTTAGTTTTTGTTCAAGCTGACTTTCACTTTGATAATTCCACCTTATGAATTATTACACTGTCCTCCAGTCCACATTTCCACTTCGCAGATGAGGACACGTGGAGGGGCTGGCACAGGTCACACACGTGGTGACAACGATTTTCCGATCATCTTCCAGAATTACTCTGCCAATGGTTGGTTGGGCCATTTTAAAATTGAATATTTAGAGCTATCTGATAAATACCTTAATATATTTAATGCATTTTCATTCCACATGTTTTTATTTATCTATTACTTAGCTATGTTTTGGAGATAAAATATTGGAATGCCCTCTGGAAAGTGGGGTGTAAAATGGCTGCCTATATGTTTTTGCCTGTGTGTGTTGGACATGTGATGAGATAGGGTTCCATTCTCTTCTTTTTAGTAGGGCCTTTATGTTGGCACTGACTTTCAGAAGTCTGGCTTAAAAGGACTGGGTCTTTGTCTGGTTAACCACATCATTATTTTTCCACACTGAAAGGCTCTGTCATAGACTTGCAGATGAATCCCGGAGTGAGTGACAAGCCATCAGAGCCATCAGGCCCATGTCCGCCTCTCCTATTGGGCACAGTTCAGTAGCTATTATTAACTCCCATTGCTCATTTTCAAGGTGAAACTGCAGATTAGCACACAAAAGCCAAATACATTTGATTTCAAAGATGCATAATAGTGTCTAGATGAGTTACTTAGTCTTTACTGATGTGCCAAAAAGAGAAATAAAGAAAAAAATCAGCAAGCACAGGCTAAGCTGCTTGGAGTTGGAGATGGGAGAGTAAATCCCCAATGTAATGTTTTCTTCATTGCTTTTATGTTTAAAGGTTTTATGCAATGTCTGCTTTTTGCTGGTTTGCAAAGTAAGTTTATAATTTATGTCAGATGCTAGAATTACTCAATTAAAAAAATGCTAGCCTGAGCGACCTAGCCAAGATTGTAATATAGAATAGATTGTGTTTTTAGAGGAATGTAAACGTGAGTATAAATGTATTCCTGAAGGCAGTTGCCCAGGGATATGCCACAGCTGGAGGATTTCTGGTCAAACTCTTCATTTTCCTTTTACACAGCATAGCAAAGAGCATAACACTTATATGTGCTTAGTTTGAAAGTTGTAACAATTCTTTAGAGTCTGTTTTGAGTTGGATATAGATCTTCCCTTGGTTATCTCCTCTGAGCTTCCTTATTAAATAGCAGCAGCAACTTCTAAGTGAGAAGTTATGTGAGCACCAAGCACCTGGTAAGCATTTTTTTTAAATGTATATTCACAACCTCTACCAAGGCTTCAGGAGGTCTGTGGTACAATCTATGAATCTTCATTTCGAATGTGAAGAACCCCCTTGGGTGATACTAATGTTGGTGGTCTGAGAATCAACTAAAATTTTAATGTAAAAGTGAGATAATCCCAAGGCAGTGGCCTCCTTACTAAGTACAAATTTAGATCATCTCAACCCTGCACACCTACTTTAGTGTCTTCCCCCCAAATTCAGACTGGACTGGTTCTTTCATCTGGGTAACATTCCTAGAGTAGGGTCAGGCCCTCTCAGGATGAAATCCTGGATGGCAGATGTTCTCAGTGAAAAAGGTCTGTCTTTATTAAGCAGGAATGGGATCTTTTAACCATGGCCAGAAACCATGGAAAATTTCTAAT
The DNA here is from genome assembly GCF_022682495.2 of Desmodus rotundus. Lineage (NCBI taxonomy): Eukaryota > Metazoa > Chordata > Mammalia > Chiroptera > Phyllostomidae > Desmodus > Desmodus rotundus. The sequence continues at coordinate 173,859,177 of NC_071387.1, forward strand.
GTGATAATCTTTGTGTTCAGTGGTTAATTCTGCCCAAAGGAGACAAATAGGAAAAGTCAGGGGGGAAAAAACCCCATAAAAATCAGATAAATAGCTAAATATAACAAGTAGTGGGTTTTGCTAGGTAGTGATAGGGGAACTCAAGAGTTAAAATTATTTTAGCTCTAAGTTATAGTTAATAGGCTTAGTGATTAATGCATGCAGAAAGATGTTGTTCCAGGAACTTGAATGCATGACCAGATCTACCCTGACTCCAAGAGGCCTGCAAGCGATTTGACCTTTGTGCCCCAGGAGGACTGCAAGCCATAGAGATGGTATCTGAGCCATTGTGCTCCAGGGAGGGAAAGCCAGCAGAGGAAGCAGATAAGAATACTGGTCAGTAGGTGAAGGGATGCTAAGAAAATCTCTGGACTGTCACTCATATCTGGTTAACTTTTTCCCCTGAATTCCAAATCCCTTAGCTACTTTTTTCTTGCATTCCAAACCCCTTACCTACCCTTTTCTTCTCCTTATAAAAATCGTCAGCTTGAGATGAGATGTAAAGATGGCTTTTGAGGGTACATAACCCACTGTCTTCTCAGATCGCCAGCATCTGAATAAAGCGCCCGTAAAGATTCAATCCCTGTCTCTACTTGTTGGTTCTGGTAGTGACAGGCAGCCCAAATGCTGACTTTTCCAGTTTCATCAGGACAAAAGTATTTACTAGCATTTAAAGGTCACTGAATGATTTATTTTTTAAATGATGGCCTTAATCATTAGGGTCTCGGTTTAAATGTCCATTGGTTTTACTTTGACTCAGTTGCACAACCCTGGGGTTAAGCGTGATATTTGTGTTGGTGTATTACACATATAAAAAAAGTACAAGTTTATTTGCACAAAGGTGAAACACAAAGAAGCTGTGTGTTGCCTCTTTGTAACCCACCCCACCATTCCCTTAACATTGTTTCTGTAAATGATGACTTGTAATTTCACATGAAGTACAGATAAGCAGCCTGTTTGCTTAAAGGCTTCCAGAAGCTAACCTCAAAAGCAGACTCTAGCCTTCAGGCATTTGGGTTCCAGGAGATTTGCTCACCTTCCAGTGATGAAAACCAAACCATCCTCTTGACTGGCTCTGAGATGGTTTTCAGAGCAGATAGTGCTGACTGACACACAGCACCCTCGGGGACAGCCCGAAACCCTTCTCCTTTCCTTTGTTCTGCCTTCCCCTTCCCGCTCATAAAAACCCCTGCCTGCGCTGAGATGTTGAGATGGTCTTTGTGAGGAGAGCCCCCCATCTTCTCAAGCTGCCAACTGGTTCTTGAATAAACCCTTCTCTCCTTGCACCAGCACTTGCCTCTCCACTACTGGCTTTTTCAAGGCAGGCAGCTAAACCTGGCAGTGGTATCATCTTGTGTATTGCCGTATGGCATGCATATGATGTTCCCCCCCTAATTTTTCACACAATCTCATAATTTTGTGATTATTAACATTAACTTTAGGCTTTTTGGTGTATGTTAGATATTCCTTCTGAATATCCAAGAAGATTCATAGACATGGAGGTTTTCATTAGCTGAGTAAGGACAAGTTGAAGGATAATTTGCTTTCAAATATAGTTGAGAATAAATGTTCTTTTAAAATTTGGCTAGTTATTGCTCTGCCAGGGTAGCTCAGTTGGTTGGAGCACCGTCCGATACACCAAGGTTGCGGTTTGATCCCTGGTCAGAGCACATATAAGAATCAACCAATAAATACATAAATAAATGGAATAACAAATCAGTGTCTCTCTTTCCCTAAATTTAATAAATATAAAGAATATAAAAAAGAAATCTATGATAAAATTCACCTGGTATTAAATATAAACCTTAATTTTATTTTTAAAAACTGAGACCATTTTATGAATTTTGAGTACACAGTTTCTAAAGGAAAAGCTCATACATCAGTAGGCTGTATAAGATGGTTTTGTTTCCAGTTCTGTTATACACAAAACACTGGTTAGTATATGCAAAGAAACATGGACATCAAAGTTGATCCTCACTTGCTTAATGTTTCTTGATTGAGATGTTTTAAATATTGAGGGTTCAGGAACATAACCAGTCATATGTTTTCCATTGTATCTATTGCTTAGGTTCATTCCCTGTTGTCAAAGCCATCCAAAATATGGCATGACATATGGATGAAATGTTAAAATAAGTACATGGTTATATTTGTATTTTTTGTCTTCCAAATTGTCAATGTGTCATGGGAAATTAAAGTAACACAAAGCTAAAAGAATAACTGAAACAAACAAAAAAAGACCTCTTTGGCTGGCATGTGTGTTGAGGCAAGATTTTAGGAATCAAAGGGAGAATTTGGGAGACCTGTCAGAAGGCTATATCCATCTATTCTTTCTATAATAACAATAAAATCACAAAATTTTCATAGCATACAATAGCAAACACATGTCTCATACATCTGTAGGTTGGGTTGGTGTTTCTGTGTATCTTGACTGAGTTCAAGCACTCATTACTCATCTCCAGGTTGGCTAAGGGATCTGCCAGTTTAAGCTGGACTTAGCTGGGGTCAATTCATTCTTTTGGGACCAGCAAATTAGCTAGGTGTGTTCTCTTGGTGATGTCCGAAGAACAAGTGAGGTATCTCTATTTTATAAGTACTGGGGGAGACCCTTCTTTTGTTACTTTTTCTAAAATTCCATTAGTGACAGCAAGTCACATGACCATGTCCCATATCAAGGTTTAGGGAAATTTTCTTTTTTTAATTTTAAGGGTCTGGGGGCAAAGTGCATGACTAAAGGAATAAATAATTGGGGCTCATGATGGAGTTTACTGCAAAGTCTCCTGCAGTGTCCAAACAAGAGATTTGGGGTTAAGACCAGGCGTGTAGCTACAACAGTGATAAGGAGTATATAATTCTGGATATATTTTGAAATAGAACCCAGCCAATGGTACTTACTGAGCTGAGGAGAGATGTTAAGGATGGTTCCAAGTTTCTGGTATGAGCAACTGGAAAGATAGATAGGGTTGTCATTTACTGAGATGAGAAAAGTTGTAAGTTGGAGGAATTTTGGAACAAAGATTCAATAATTCAGCTTAGAACATGTTGAGTCCTGGATGTTAAAAGACATCCATTTGGAGACAAAGGGCAGGTCATTTTATATATGAGTCTGGATTTATGGAAGAATGGTCTAGACTAAAGGTATGAATTTGGGAATTGCTGCCATATACATGGTACTTAAAGCCGTAAGTTTGGGTGAGATAACTAATTGAAAGTGTAATAGAAAAAAAGAGGAAGGCTAAGGACATTATAGTAGATTTTGACAAATGTGAGAAATTAGCAATAGAGACTGAGGAGAAGGGATCCATGAAATAAATTAAATGAGCATGGTATGCCATGTAAATAAACATATCAAGGATAAGAAAAATACCAATTGCAGAAAAGGTGGCATAAAGGTCAAAGAAGGTGAGAACTAAAACCTACCTTTAAAATACAACAACACGACAACATGAAGGGTACTGATGAGTCTAGAAAGGGCTGTTTCCAATGTTTGCACCATGATGGGAGATTGTATTTGGGGTTTGCTGGGCTCCTTTAATCTGAGGACTGGATTCTTCAATAAACTTTGAAGATTTGATGGCTGTTATCTTTTAAAATACTGACTTTCCCAAGTCCCTGAATTACCTTTCTTTGTTGCTTCTAGAACGCCTTTTAGAAACTCAGTAGACCATGTCATTTTATTCTCCACATGTCTTCCCTACTCTATCATTTGTAATTCCCTATCCTTTTGTTTTTCATTGTAGGTAACTCCTGTCTTCTAGTTTATTATCTCTCCAGTTTAATCGAATCTGCTGTTCAACTACTATATTCTACTGAATTTTTAATTTCAATCATTAGATTTCCTCAAATCTCTCAAATATGTCTTGTTGTTTTATATAACTACTTTACATATATATTCTACATTTTATTACCTGATTTTATTACTCTTAGGAGTCAACTTCTGTTATTTATTTTTTATGTTGACTCAAGTCATACTGACTTGTTTGTCTGTGTATTTGCTAATTTTGTATTGGGGTCTCATGGTTGATGTATCCTGATCTAGATAATTCTGTGCAGCCTCATTTGGAATTTGGGATGTGTTTTTCTAGCATAGTTTCATGTGTAACTCTGCCAGTTCCTTCACGGTTGTTCTCGATCCTCTTGGTGCCCTGCCAATGCTTTATCTGCATTACCATTTCTGTGCGTGCAGAAGCAACCTTCATCTGCCGCTGTCTACACCCATTTGCAGGGGAGTTTTCTGGGACCCCTCACTCTTACCGTGTGCACAGCAAACCAGAAGTGTGGGCAAATTAATGCTCCCTTCCTCAGCAAATGACTGGCAGGAGTTTGTCTATAAATACCAAAGCTCCCTTCAGATAATTTTGATGTGTTTTTTATTAGTCTCCAGATTCCCCCAATGGGAACAAGATCCACTCATCCTCAGGAGAAACTCACTTGATGATGCAAACTTTGGCTGCCTTTCTTTTCCTGCCTTGCCTATTCACTCAAATACTTATCCCAGGGTCTACTTCAGGGGTACCCAAACTGTGATGTTATCAACCCAGTGATAAGACAGTGATGTTATCAGCCCAGACTACATTTTTTCCTAAGGAATTAATTTTTGAAACTACTTTTTATTGTTAAGTGCAGCTTTGTTCTCTAACACATAAAGATGGTGTGGAATTAAATCCTGAACTAACTCAGAGTAGTACTCTGCTTCTGAGTCTTCATGGAAGACTTTTCCCTTATCCAGTGACTGGACAGAGACAGAGAAACTATCGCCACTGGAAAGATTCTTTTCTAATCTATATTTATAGTCCTTGAGTTGAAAGAAAAGTATCATTTGTATACTGTGCCTTGTTCTAGATCCAAACTGAGGCTCCTAGAAATGAAAGTATCCCTCACCCACATTATTTAGGAATAGTGATTACCAGGACCGTAATGAAGACATGTTAATTCTTAGGGCAGGAAACTTTGGATTTCAATCAGAATATATTAATAGCTGATAGAAGAATTGGGGCTTACTGATGGCTCAAAATGCTGTGTGTTCTACTGAAGTTTACACATAAAATTAATCACCATATTTTCTAATAAGGGTTTCTATCCTGAGTTTATTGAAATTATAAGATTATTCATAGTAACTTAAAGATATTGAGTAAATGCTGTTTTTCAGATTGTGTGGTGATGATTAAAAATTTGGGCGTCCAGCTACTGAACAAATTATAAAACCTTTTCCTTTATCTGCAAACATATGGGCGAGGGCTTTGTGAGCTTGCAAGCTCCTGTCATTCCTATGTCTCTACTTTAATAGAAGTTCTCAAACTCTGGTTTGCATGGGCATCATCTGAGGATATTAGTAAAAATACATATTTCCAATATGCCTCCTCAGAGAGTCTGATTTGAAAGAACTGGGGCAAGTCCCAGGACTTGATTTTAAACAAGTTCCCCAAATAAGTCTGATACCAGCAGTCCATATTCACACTTTGAGAAGCGCTGACCTATGTCATGGTCACTAATAAAGAATAGGGAATTTATGGCTTTACGGGCAGCCTGTGACTTAAGAGTAACATTTACATTTTTTTCCTTTTATCTTGTAAGACTTGTTTAAAATTTTTTCTCCCAAATATTTTGAACCCATGTTCTCTTGGACTCTTAGCCAATGTACTTTTCATGTCGCTGGCATTCTTGAGCTGTAAGATGAAGACCATTTGCTAGGTAGGTATTTCAGTCATATCACCCTGCTCTTGGGAACTATTTCCTATTTTGCATCTGACCTTCTATTGGGTTAGCCAAAAAGTCCACTTAGTTTTTTTCCATAAAATAAAAGACACATTTTTCATTTTCACCAATAATTTTATTGATTTGGATATTTTGAGTATGTTGGTTATCTCCCATGTGGTAGAATGTTGGTTTTTTTCCATTAATGCCTCGCTCTGGTCGCTATCAATTTCAACAGGTCTACCCAACCATGGACCATCATCCAGCAAGAAATCTCCAGTGTAAAACTTCACAAACCACTTTTGACACATTTGATCAGTCACAGCACCTTCTCCATACACGGCACAGAGCTTTTGCTTTCTTTTTTTGCGTTGCAGTTGCATTTTTACCTTTCTTGAAATAATAAAGCTAATATACCAAAAATGTTGCATATTTTCTTCCATCTTCAATATTAAAATACCTGCACAAAAATTCACCTATTTTGATAATATTTTTTAATGCATGCTTACATGATGGATATCACAATACAATCTAACAAAATTGTTTCAAATTAAGTTAAAGACAACTAAGTTCTACTAGAGCCATTGTACAGAAAAAAAAACCAAATGAAGTTTTTGGCCACCCCGATATGTATCATTATGCAGCCCTTGAACCTCAGTCAGTGTGATTTGTCATTAGCCTGAAAGAGGTTGTTGGGGACAACTGTGTCCTGACAAATGATTGCTGCAGCTCCCACATTTTTCTCCTTAGCTTTTGTTCTTCCTCATCTCTACACTTGTCCACATATTTCACTGAGATGTAACAGAGGAAAATAACTGTTGGGATAATGAGCCTGAACGTTAATAATCTCCTTTAGTAAGCTTTCATTCTTCTTGGTGTCCTTTATTGAATGTATCTAAGTTGTGGGAAGGGGAGCCAATATAAGGGCCATAAAGGGCTTTCTCATTACTCAAATTCTGGATGGAAGATAAAAATTTAATGTTATCTCTAATAACTAGAATAATTTTACCCATGTCTTTTTACCAGTAAAATATCTGTAATAAATTTATTAAACTTTTGTCTTTGCTCTGTGTGGAAGATGGATAAGCCTCCATGAACCAAACACACTGGTTTGTAGGTTTTTATTATTTAGACAACTTCTTAGAGGATAGCTACTGTCATATCAAGATGAGAAAGACAGACTGTGTGGCAATAGCAGGGAATCTGTAATAGTTTAAGACTTAGGATAGTTAGGCTGTAAGTATCATCCATTAGACTATGCTGACCAGTGTGTTAGCTGCCGGGCACATGTAGCTACATATTTATTTATTTTTTATTTTAAATTTTATTTTTCAATTATAGTCGACAATCAATATTATTTATATTAGTTTCAAGTGTGCAGCATAGTGGTTATACAATTATACAATTTACGAAGTAATCCCCCTGATAATTCTAGTACCCAACTGGCACCCTACATAGTCATTACAATATTATTGACTCTATTGCCTATCCTGTACTTTATATTCCATCACTATGTTTGTAACTGGCAATTTGTACATCTTAATGCCTTCACCTCTTTCACACAGCCCCTCACCCCCACCCCACGCCATCTGACAACATCAGTTTGTTCTCTGTATCTGTGAGTCTGTTCCTGTTTTGTTTGTTCATTTATTTTGTTCTTTAGATTCCATATGTAAGTGAAATCATTTGTAGTTGTCTTTCTCTGTCTGACTTATTTCACTAAACATAATATACTCTAGGTATATCCATACTGTCACAAATGGCAAGATTTCATTCTTATGGTTAAATAATATCCCATTGTATATATATTCCACAGCTTCTTTGTCCACTTGTCTATTGATGGGCTCTTGGGTTGCTTCCATATCTTGGCTATTGCAAATAACGCTGCAGCGAACATAGGTGTGCATATACTGTTTTGAATTAGTATTTTGGGTTGCTTTGGATGTATACCCAGAAGTGGAATTGCTGGGTCATAAGGTAGTTCTAATTTTATTTTTTTGAGGAACTTCATACTGTTTGCCATAGTGACTGCACCAATTTGCATTCCAGCTAATAGTGCCTGAGGGTTCCCTTTTCTCCACATGCTCAGCAACACTTGTTTGTTGATTTATTGATGATAGCCATTCTGACAGGTTGTTAAGATAAATAAAATTCAAAAGTCTTCCTAACCACATTTCAAGAACTCAATACCTACATGTGGCAAGTTGCTGCCATGTTAGAGCAAGCAATATAGAACATTTCCATCAGAAAGTTCTATTAGCCAGTGATGCCTTAGATTTTTCCAGCCTAGCCAAACGTACCTGAGAGGAGAAAACAAGACAAGTATCGTCTGTGTAAAATGCTACCATTATTGTTTACTTCAATCAATGTTTTGGGTTAAGGTAATCTTGAGGAAATTTGTATTCTAGAAATTTTTACTTAAAACTGTGTCTGAGGGGCCCTGTGGTGTATTTCTGAAGTCTGAATATGTGTTTTTTCCAACAAATGAGCTGGTAATTGTTCTTCTCATAGATTCCCAGGACTTTCAGTTAGTGGTTGAGTACTCTACGATGATTTAATACCTGCAAACTTTCCTTACATTTTGTCTGTAATTTTAGTCCACAAATATTTTAAACTATATTTGTAAATTATTGTGTAGGTGTTTCCTGTTTAAGAAAATCTGGAAAACACATATGGAAATGATTTTTCACAGTGAAAACATAACTGTTTGCTCTATATTAAATAAAGGAATTTATTTTCTTTGTACTAACAAAGAAATTCCTGAAATAGCAATATAATGTAATGCAATTAAACTCCAACTTGATGAATTTTCTTTGGACTCTTTTATTCTAAGAATGTTAATTTTCTTACTGTATTGTTTCCAAAGCATACAGATCTATCCTTCACTGACAACTCCAAAGATGATATTATTGCATATTATTTAGTTGTATTATAGTACATCTTTGTTGCAATGAGAAGGAGAAAGTACCTCAAAACCAGTATGGTTGAATCCTACATACAAACTTATCTGCTAATGAGTGAAGTGATAAATAATTATATAATTTGTATTTAAACATTTTTTATATTATATATAAAAAATATTTCTTGCTGTGGAGCAAGTAATTACATAGCTTTGAGGAGTGATTTAGTCATATTTGGGGAAATTGGAGGTTTTGTATGGACTTTGAACACACTGTTATTTTTTCCTTTTTAGAATACTGAAATATAAGCTTCTGGTATCTGAATATTTATTTTTCTCCACATTTTTAAAAAATGGACTTGGTTCAGATAACGAGGGTCACCTGTATATGTATTTTGCTAATATAAAGAGTGAAAATGGCTTCTGGTTTTAATGTGTATTTTTCCTTATTATTTGTGTGATGATATTCTTTATATATGTTGATCATAATTCGCATTTTTGTGATGTCTACTTCTTGTTTGTATATTTTCTTGTTTTTGTATTAGGGTGTCTTAAAAATTGACCTGCGATTGAAAAATCAGTTTCATTATGACACTTTCTTTTTGACATGCAGCCCTGTGAAACTATCACCACAATCAGGATACTGAATGTATCCATAACCCTCCAAATTTCCTGTGCTCTTTGTAATTTCTCTCTTGTAATGGGTCAGCCTTTCCCAGTCTTGTTGTTAGGAAAGCATGCCATTGCCTAGACACTAAGCCCTTACCTATCACTTAGTTACTACATATTCCTAGAGTTTTCCCATATGTCATGTCTGTAGAACTCATTTTGAGAAAGGTTCAGTCGTTTCTGCTCATTCCAATAAAGAAACCAAAGCTAGATATATACATAGCCAGAGAGAGAGAGAGAGAGAGAGAGAGAGAGATCATACAGGGGTGGCAAAAGTAGGCTTACAGGTGTATGGAAAAAGACATGCAGGCTCTGATTATAATGCTGAATAATAATACAGGAACAAACTCTGTGTTTCACATACTCACAACTTTAGACTTACATTGTCCACCCCTGTGTATCGCTGAAGTTAGTGCAGCTTGTGAAACAACACGCTGCCGAGAACATGGCGGGTCCACCCAGAAAGTAAGAAAGCTCCCTTCACTGTCTCGCTTTCCCACCCCATCCACCTGTGTCCACTTCCACTTCCTTGAACTTGTAATGTCCCTTTTTTGTGACAGTCTTTATGCACTTTCGTCCTCTGTATGTACTACTCATTCTTCCCCTATTTATACCTTATTAGTTCCCATTCAACATTTATAACTGAGCTCAAATGTCATTCCCTCAGGAAGGTTTTTCTGAACTTCTCGTATCGTTTAAGTATTATTACAGCTGTTATCACATTGTGCTTTTCAATTTTAAATTGTTTAATGAATGCCTTTATTCTCCATTAGAGTGTATGCCCCCTCCCTATCCTCAGGAAATGTGTTTCTGCCCACAGATGAATGTTCAGCATGAAGGTGAGCCTTCAGTCTCACAGTTTGCTTCGCTGTAATAACAAATTTGACGTGGTTCTATCGATTCTGTCTGTGTGTGCTCCTAAACATTTCTGAGAGCCACGGGAATGTTTTGTCTGTTTGTTCATTTCACTGTCACTGGGGTTTGTGTTTTAAGCAGTTGTGCTCATTTAACTTCACGTTTTAGTAATACAAAATTTTAAAAGTTTCTAATGGCTGGTTTAAAATGGTTTCTCCCGCATGTGCTGTAGATACAATCTGAGGTCACTGGCGTGATTTATTTATGGGCCCCTTTGGAGGAAGGACTGGAGTTCGTCTGGGACTTGGCACCTGTGGTGGTTTCTTGGACTGTGTATCTTGAAGATCTATGACAAGTATCTCTAGATGGAGCTATTTAACCTTTTCTCTTATAGACTAAAGCCGTAAGAAAGGAAGTCAAAGGAACATCCCTATGTTGTTTGTTCTCAGATTCCAGGCCTCAACTTCGAAGATTACTTGATGCCAGAGATTCGTGATTGCATGCACCGACTTCTCTTTCTCTTTTTCCTCACCACTAACACGAGCCACGCCAGGAAACGCCGTGTGTTTGCAAAATAATTCTTTCTCTGGCCTGGTATACTTGAGACCATTTGCAATAACATTTTTACTTACATTGTTATTTTCCCTGAAGGATCCAAGGTGTTTCTCTGAGCAAAGTAGCAAGCATTGTTATGTGGAATGGCAGACTTAAAGAAATGTATTCTAATGTAGGAGCAAAAGCAACGATGATGATGACACCACCACCACCCCAGAAAATATTGCTAGAGCAGTGAAAAGGAAATGATGGTTAATTTTTTTATTTGAATAATAAGCAACATGAACTTCAGTGGTAAGACAATACTTATTTTTAAATAATAATGATCATAGCCTATATATAGTAGCTCTTACTGTTGTCTGAATGCTTTTAATATATTATCTTTTAATCTTTAAAACAAGTCTGACTTTTACGTAGTTACATCTGAGTTATAAAAGTTAAACAGAAAATACTGTCTTCAGCCTTTGGACATACCATTTAGTGTGTGTCTCTGATGCTATATTGAATCCTCGCTGTAGGTTAAATGTTATATTTTATTCTGCCTAACCAGCTCAAACGCCTCCTCTTTTATGAAGACTTGCAGTGATTTTTGAACTTGCTTTTCTGGACAGCGAGTTCCTTAAAGGCAGAAACTGAGTGCCGGTCATGATTATAACCCTAGTATCTAGAACTGCCTTCCCCAATACTGTAGTCACTAGCTACATGCGGCTAATTAAATGTGGTAATTAAAATGAGATAAAATTAAAAATTCAGTCCTTAGTTACACTAGGCACATTTCAAGTGCCCAACAGTCACCACACGTAGCTAGTAGTCACCCTATTAGATGAGTAGAGTGTGAACGTTTCCATGACCACAGAAAGTTTTATTGACCGAGCTACCTGGAACGATGATTTGTCCTGGTATTAATTCATTAATTGAACTGATCAACACTTATTGAGGGCCTTTTTTGAGATAGAAATTGTGTAGACATAGGAGATGGAGTGCAAAACATGTTACAATAACAAAAACAATGTGGCATCTCTCCTATTAAATCCTAGCGTTTTGTGGAGAGGACAGAAATTAAGCAAGCAAGAATAAATGGGTACGTGTTTAACAATCCACCATTTCAGATACATTGTAGAAAGGTCCATCTTGTCATAATCTGAGTGGGGCTATTGTGAATCAGAAGCACGTCACAGTGGACTGTTTTACCTGCCCTTTGGTCCTGTGACTTAGGGCAGGAGGGGTTTCTAAGCAATATTGGCCTCAGAGGCAGAAATCTGTTGCCTTCTTCCTGGATCCACTAAAAGAATAAGAACTTAGCAGCTGTCATAACTTTTTAAAAATCTGCACAATTTTCTAGCTCAGATGTGTAGGGATCTAAGCCATATTTCCCATCACAAGTGGAAGGAGAGAGAAGGCGTTTAATACAGCAGGAGGACTATTCACGAGCTGCAGGGGGACTGACTTGAATGTAAGCCAAAATTTCAGCTTGTTTCCTGTGCCCATAGTCTTAGGGGCTTTTTATTCCATTTGCTTTTATTATTTTTCTCTTGTTCTTTGAGAAAACCAGCTTAATGTATGCTCTGACATCAGAGTCAGACAGGGAATAATAAAGATGCTTCACGGAGAATTCTAGAATATTATATGATAATAATATACTAATTATCTGAGAATCAGCCACAGTTCTGTTGGTAAATACAGAGGACATGCTTCTGTTCTTGTGTGCACAAATGGATAACGCAGCTGTAAATGTTCTGGTAATTGGAGCGATCATTAGTCTAAGTCATCCCAATTGGCCAGATCCTATTCCTGAGCAAGTGTGGGGGGGTCTTGATGCATGATTGTTGTCTCTGGAAAAACTGCCTCTTGAATGGCTTTCTCTATAGCCTGAGGGGTGAACTGTATTTGCCCACAAAGGGAGGCTGCGGGTAAAACAGGGGCAGTCTGCTAAACAAGTGGGCACGTGGGTACATGAAACTGCAAATTGAGAAAAGAGGAAGTTTCACTTGAAACAAGTGATGCATTTTGTTTTAGGAATTTCTGGATTCTAAGAAACAAAGAATAATGCCATAATTGAGGATAAAGCGGCTAAGAGTGAGCTGGGTTTTATCCTTCAAGCTCATACAATTATAACCTTTTCTAATTTTTATCCATTTATTTTAAATTTTATATTCTACTTATAGGACATTGTTTAAGGATAACAGAAGGAACATTAATGGAAAAGCACACATGAATAGAGAACATAAAATAATTCTTTTCATTAGATACATAAATTACATCTGATTTAAATTTCTATGTACCATCTGATATCTTTATTACCACAAAAATCAGTGTTTAAAAGAAAAGCTTTATTTATCTTTATTTTATTCTTTCATTTCTTAGCAAATAACACTTTTTATATCTTCAATGAGTCATTTAGTGAGGGTCTTGCAAATAGTTGTCTGAAACTGTTCTCACACAATGTTTCAGTAACTAAGCATGGAATTAAAAAAAAATCATAAAGCAGGAACTCAAAACATCATATAATGAAACATTTTATCTACTTTGGATGCCAGAACTATAGCTTATGTTTAATCTATACTTAAATATACATTTGGTCCTTAGAAACAACATAATAAAATATGGGAGTTTAAAATTTACTTAAATTATACTTAAAGTAGATTATCTTTATATTCCCTTTAAAGAGTAAAAATAAAAGTGCAATGTCATGAATCTTATTTTTTTAAATGAATGTACTCTTTAGTGATTTATTGACCTAACATTTTTAGATCTTTATTACAATGCACAAATTGATGAAATGGTTTTAGAAATTCCTAGTAGGATGGGGATTTTATGTCATAATTACTCTGGAGTTTGTATATCAAACAAAGTTTAGAAACAATTTAATAAATTCTTAGACATTTTGTCACTAGTTTTTGCTAACAGTTTTTAAAATCTCTCTTTCGACTTTCTGCTTTTAAAAAGACATTATATACTCTTTCAAAAAAAGTACCAAGTCTAGGAAATTAGACTTGATGCTCCACATGTTTTGAGACTGTTGAAGTCCAATGTTCTCAAACTTGAAGCCACAGCCATTTCGGCTTCCCTATCCAATGGACACTCCTACTTCTTCCTGAAACCGCACCTGGAAATACAACTCACTGCAAGACGTGAACGGTTATATTAACCCTAACACTTCTGTGGCTGATACGTGGCTGAATGGAAATGCAGAACTTGTTGCGTACGTTTGTTGTTGTTCTTGATGATAATTGGCTCCAAAACATTCACACTCTTTCTATTTAAGAGAATTTCCTCATTGTAATTGGCAGAGTTTTAGACCTTTAGGATGAAGACACGTGATCTATGTTTCACTGGTGGGATGTTTCTGTTCAAGACTTAGAAACGATACAAAGTTAAAGGAGTGGATTAGAATTCATGCACAGTAGCCGTGGAATAATTCACCACCAGTGGCCTGAGTAATATCTTAATGCGAGAGTTCTAGGCTCGAAGGACAGCTGGCCTCCTTTGATTCCCACTGCATTTTTAAGCTTTTTTTTTTTTTTTTTAAGCTTCACCATAGATTGTGAAGCTAGGCCAAAATTTTCTAGTAATTATAATTTCCTGTTTAAGATAGCTGGATCCCGTGTCGGTTACTTACCGTTAAGAATCCTGCCTAGTGCGGCCTCATCCTCTGGAACTCAGGAGGTCATTTCACTTTTTTTTATTCCCGGACAATGACATTTGGCACTTCATGGAGAGCCTTTGTCCTAGGAAACCTTTATTCTGACAAATATGACATTTCAAGTGGTCCTTGTGAGAATGGATCCAAGAAGCCATTTTTCTCAGCTGCTCTGGGAGGAAAGTTCGAAGATCCTGAAGAGTTGAGTGAAGAGGGAGGCCTGTGTGTCCGACTTGTGGCTTCTTCCCCACTGTCCTGCCCGTCGTCGTGGCTGTCTGTCGCACGACAGCTTGTGCCTTGCGCTCTGCCTCTCGCTCCTTCTAGACTAAAGCTGTCTGAGAGCAAATGGGAAAGAACTGCTTCCCGGTCCCTCACACCCCGATATCCCCGGGACAGTGAGGACGGCAGTAGGGAGAAAGTGGTTTGCAGAACTTCAGTCACGGAGCATGAGAGGGGAGGGCATGTTTCTCGTGACTGCAATACCAAAGTAAAATGGTAATATTAGTGTTTTAGTCTTTATTTTGTGTTAATGTGAAAGTACAGATATTAACACTTATTTTAATAGTGTCTAGAATTAATACTTTAAAAATCAGTGACAATATCTAATATATTTCAAATGTAAGAAGGCATCAATTAATTAAAAATTAAGTGAACAGTAAAAATTATAAGGAATATAAAATTATTTAAATATTTATTACCAGATTGGTTATGAACGTTATTAGCAAAAGAAACTTTGAACACTAAAATATTTTTCCAGCAATAAGATTAAATACTACCAAAAATGAAGAAGTCATAAAAAATTGAAATATATAAATGAAATAATGATTTCAACATATTGGAATATATTACTTTATATATACAGATAGGATAAATTTTTTGATAATGGAATATATTATTTGAACTTTTGAAAAAGTATGATCTTAAACAACGAAGTGCATCAGTAATGTCATTATTTACTCAGGAGTATATTTTCTTGTAAGTTTTTCCAGCTGCTAAAGCAGTTCTTTCCGACTCTACACTAGTAGGGCGATGACAAAGAGAGTTATCAACTAGTGTTAAATATTTTCCTCTGACATTTTCATTTTCAAATCATCTCATCGCTTGTTTGATTATTTTAAGATCTTTTTAAACAACTTTTTTTTTTCAGGAACTGCAAACTTTTTATTGAAGTCAAGTTGTAGATTCATTTCAAAAGAAGTGTTTCCAGTTTGTACTCAACTTGATTTTTGTTTTGTTTTCATGCAGCATTGCTAATATTAATTTCAGTATACTCATGTTCGTGTTCTACTTGTTCAGAAATGTTTGAACTGGAGTAAGAATTATTCTTGCAATACAAACTTTTCTTTGTATTGCTTTCCACCCTGTTGAAGAGAGGGAGGTTATAGAAGAGTACTTTTAAGAAGTGTAACTGTTCAATTTGAATTTTAATGAAGCACAGAATTCTCTGGATAATCTCAGGATGTAAATGCTTTCTTCACATTGTTTAAAAAGACAAAGTAATGGCATCACACTAAGAGAAGTCTGATATTTTAGGCCAAAAAATAGCATGGTATACGAGAGTAACAAACATTGGCGTGATGATCCCGAAGCAGCACCAGCTGGGGGTCTCATCAGACCATGGATGGAGAGGTACTGTAGAGAGTCATTGGAGCAGGTCCCCGTGAGAGACTTCACACCTACTCATATATTCCCAGGACACTAGGACCAGCCCGCAGAATGAGCCAGACCACCTGCCCTGATCATGCAGAATATATAGAGAATGGGGAGGTGTTTGAAGTTGGAAAGTACGTGGTAAAGGTTTTTATTTCAGGTAAGACGGGGAAGTCAGGTCTCGGAGGTCCGCGGAGATGGCCGCGCTGGGCCGCGGCCAGCCCCGTGCTTTCCTGAGTCACGTTGCCCAGCCAAGGTGCCATTGGAGGCCCGGGCTAAAGGTTTTTATTTCAAAAATCACCAAAGGAAGCATAAAAAGAAATAATTACCATACTACTCGGTGGACTAGCATTTACGCCTAGGATATAGCATCTATGACTAAGGACCAACCAGCATTTCCAAAAGCCTCCTTGTTTGTTAAGTCTTATACAATTGTGTGTGTGTGTATAGACATACACACATGCTGTTATATATATACACACACACACACACACACACAATTGTGTATGTATATACATTGTTTTATATATGTGTATATGTCTATATATTAGCTAGGAGAATTATTTTTAGCTTAGGGATGGATTTATTGAAATGCCTTGAACTTCATATATGGAATTATGATGGTTGGGAGGGTAAGGATGAGATATAGTCTGGAAAGTAAGCACTAACTGAATCAATGTTATTCAGAGTTGTATTAGCCCAGTTCTTATGTAGGTGCATTTCTAGAATCATGCCATATTATTCTATTCTTTTCAAGTCTTGCAGTGGATTTGCGTATTTAAATATGAAAATATTTGAGACAAATCACATTTTAATAAGTCAGCACTGTATAAAGAGTTGCTCCAAGAGGAACATATGCACACATAGCATGCCAAACATGATTTGTAAATGCCACCCCATAGAGTTCTCAGACGAATTTTTAATTTCCCTTCACAGGGAATTTTGGAAACTCAAGATCCTTTGTTATAGGAGCATTGTTTCTGTGCTGGTTCTAGTCTGAGTTTCCCTTTTGTGCTCCGCTCAATACCTAACGGCTGTATTATTGTATTTTATTATTATTATTTTGCTAAGGCTATTTCAAGGCAGGAAGCTGCTTTTTTGACAAATATTTTCTGATTGCTATTATGTGTCAGGGAGTGTTCTAGGCTTTCAATACTATTGCTCCTGAAAGAAGAGATAATTTGCAGGTGAAGTCCACTTTGTGAACAGATTGCTCTGTTTGTAAGGGACTGGAAGGCAATTTTGCTTCCTAGGCAGCACATTCTCCCTGACAAAACTTAGAATTTGACTTTTTTTTTTAAATGCACCTTTAAATTAAATTTATTGGGGTGACATTGGTTAATAAGATTATATAAATTCCAAGGATCTGACTGTTTAACTCTTGTTAACAAGTAGTCTACTCCAGTGAAACTGAGTTCCTTCAGACTGCTGGTACATGGATCAAAGAGAGCAGATCTCTTTAGAGATGTTATATTCTCCACTTGGAGTGGAGGGAATTGAACCCACCTAGCTTTAAAATGTCCCTGAGAATGCCTGAAATCTGACAAACAAAAGGACACTTGTTATTCCTTAGCTGTCTGTTAAGACATGAAAAAAGGCTTGCAAATGAAAAGCAGCATATGCACACATAACACATCAAAATGGTTCGAAACCCAGGTTTTGCTGGAAGACAGGTTTCCAGGCCAGTCTCGTGCTTGTGTTTTGTTCCTGGTTTTTCTAGGTGTTACAGCAGATGGAAAATCTTCCCATAGCAAGACCTTGTTAAGAACATTATCAACTTTTCCAGGTCATGGGGTAACAATGTTTTGAAATGGCACCTTTTTAAAGTATTAAGTCTTTAGGTCTTACACTAATCTTTTGAATACTTTAAAGGGATACTATGTTCATAATATTAGTACAATGTCAAATGAAAATTCAGTTTCAGAGACAAGTATTATAAAGTATTGATATGCATTACATGAGCTTCCCAAAATGGCTCTTTAATTTATTCTATTTGAATTTGGCTGTGACTATACTACTTAAATATATTCTTTGTGGAGAGAGGATGTCAAGGAGGAAGGTAAATTACAATTATCTGACCCAAAACATGTGTATGTTTGTTTATTTTTCAGAATGAAAGAGAACTCAAAACATTTAGTTGAGGCATATCAAATTTGTATAATTAAATTTGTATTTTGTCCAATTTAACATATTCCTCACTCTGGGATTCCCAGTAATGACTATCACAGAGCCCTGATTGGTTCCTTTTAAAAAATAGTTGTAAATTATGTTATCCAACTTACTCATATCTATTTATTTAATTGGTGAATTATCAGTACTTTGTATGCTTTTTGGCATTTTCACTGTTCATTAATACTTCTTTCCTGGAAGAGGTGGGAAAATGTAAAGTTATGAACAAAATCCACCCCCATCTCTCTCCCTCTTTTTTTTGTTGTTGTTGTTGATAGCATTGGCATACTCTCTTCTTCTGTTGACAGCATTGGCAAGAGATTTAGAAAAGGTTGTACTGGCCTCTGACTGCCATCTTGTCCATGAGAACAGAAGGTGGAGCCTCTTAGAAAACAGGACCAGTACAGAGGAGGGAAGCAGGTGGGAATTATACGTCACCTGCACAGGGCTTGCTTGCTGGGGGTGTGGTTTGATTGCTTATGCAGTCTGACTTTGGAGGCATTCCTCAACATTTCTTTCTACACCAAAAATTAGGCATCTACTAGCTAATGATTGAAAAAAAATTGAAAGTCTTACTTCACAACCAGAAATAAGGCTAAAATCTCTATCTCTTGGGAATAGTAACAATGACATAAATGCACCCCAAGGTGTAGATTATTACTCCACCAGGATTCTTTCTTTAGGATTGATATTGGTGGGGGGAAGCTTGTTTTAGGAGTGAAAGGAGAAAAACAAAAGGGTGTAGGTATCGTAAGGAATGAGGAAGTAATAGTGTGCAAATCTCAGAGGTAAAGGGCCATAGAAAAGAGAAACAGAACAAACAAGTATTTTCACAATCTGTTCAGGGCCAGTTCAACCCATCAGCCTAAGTGATCTAGAAAGAAAGAGACTTTCCCTAGAGTTCTGATTGTCATAGTGTTTGCAATATGTTTTCAGCCTAAGTTCTAGGCATATATTTGATGTGAAAATTTTTCTTAAGTTTGTGCATTTACCTTCCTAGTTTGAAAAGAGGAAAATTATTAAAAATCTCATCCCTTTAAGAAGTTCTACCACCAAGCACAAGTGCTGTTTCTCCTATTATATTCTCCTCAGACATTGTTTGCATATATCCCATTTCGAATTATAGAGGCTGGAGGCAGACTTGCGTAATGGGTAAGAACATGAACTTTAGAAACAGAATTAGCTTTGATTACTGACTTTCTCATCTGTAAGTTGTGTAACTTTGGACATGTTTCTTAACTTATCTCTCCCTTGCTTTCTTGTCTGTAACTTGGTGATAATAATATCATGTCATGAAGTGAAGGGATTTAATGAGCCCACATGTGCAAAGCATTTGCACCAAGCCTGTCATATTTTAAACACTCAATAAATGAACAGAAGCCCTGTGATTGATTATGGCTATGGTGGTCATGATGAGTTTTAAATGTTTTAACCCAGTAAGTATAAAATCTTCAAACTAGGGGACTACGTCTTAGCTTTTCTTATGTGCTTTGAATAGAGGGTCTAAACTACCCATAGTATAGACACATATATTTAATTAGTTAAGTACAAAACCTTATAATGTTAAATTAATTGAGGGCAGTTTTTTTAAGTTGATAAAAAATTATAATAATGGAATATTAGCAAACAAATGTAGTTGGGTTGAAATATATAACTTCAGTTGCTAATAAATTGTTAGCAAATAGACATCCTTTTGAAATCTGATTTACTGATGAGATAACAAAGATTGAAATTAGCAAGTTGAATGACATGAAGCAACATTTCTAAGGTGTTTGAAAATGGCTCTCATAAAGTTAATTAAATGTAATTTGTATATTTTTCTTTTATACAGGGTCTGGCACAAATAATGCCCCTTTTTATTATAAAATCTTTTATTACAAAATCATAAGCATGTGATTCTATATCATAACAATGTCACACTCAAGTAAACCATATGACATTTTAGGTGAAATGTTCAAATTAAAACTATAAATTATTCACACGTATTATTACCCTACCAACCACACTCCAGCAGGTGTTACTTCTGCCAGACCCTGTATATTGTTTATGTCAGCAAACTTTTTATTTTTTATTCTTATTCAGCAGACATTAAGGAGCACAGAAACAAAGATCAAAAGGGATTTGGTAAACTTTTTAATATATGTGGCAATTAAAGGAATTAAAGATTTTTGTCTGAAACAATAGATTATGAAGTGGGAAAAATCAGTTTTCAAATATACATACATAGAATGTTGATATGTGTAAAACAATGAAGATGTTTTTTGAGGGGGAGGCAGGTATAGGTGACAATAAATCTTAAGGAAACCTAAGAAAAAATAGAATGTTTCAGTTTGTATAATTGAAAACTGCAGGGAAGTAGCTCTACCTTCACACTTGTCTGGATATTTTAGGACCCAATCACTCGCTCTTCGCTTCCTTTTATTATGTTGGTCCCATTTCCAGAGAGGCTCTTACTTCCCAGGGGCAAGATGAAGGCCAAAGGATCTACATGTCCAAGTCTACTGAAACAGTGGGTGTTTCTCTTGTTCAACGAAGCTAAAGTCCTGGCCTGTGTTAGGGTCTGTGCTCACTTCTAAATGAGTAACTACTGTCACGGGAGTGCTGTGAGGCGTGTTCAAATCATAGCCCCACCCCAGGAGATACTAGCAATCAACAACCCAAATCCAAATGTACTGAAACTTGGTGAGTTTTCTCTCCAGAGAAAAACCTGGGTGCTGTGTTCTAAAGAAAAGAAAGAGTATACATAGCTACTATCACATGAGAGGTAGACCCCCTGTATTCTGTATTGCTCCATAGGACAGAACTGGCATCAATTCTTAAGAAGTAATTATTAGGCAGATTTTAGTTTAGCAGAGGGAAGAACTACAAATTTTGAACTTGTAGACATAAGAAATGTCCAAACCTGTAGAGAATTTTTATGAGCTTTTTGAGTCAAACTGACAGCAGTTGCTGGGAAGCCAATTCTCAATGGATTGAGAAACTGCTCCAGAGAATGGCAGTGTGGCCCCTTATTTTATACATCAGAATCAGAGGAGATGTAACAGGGTTTCGTGAGATCCACTGGTGACAGATTAGGAATGTGGGAGAAAGCAAAGAGGAAATATCCAGGGTTGGATAAAAAGTAGAAGGAATACACACATACTTCTTTTATGCTGGTGGGTGGAGGATAGTTAACCATCAACAATTACCAGGACAGCTGGTGCAGTGACTGTGCCCTGAGGAGTCTGGAAAAGAGAAATTACCCTGACATTCCAAAGACAATAGACAGGCTCAGTTAAGGTAGAGATTGACCTTTGTCAAGGAAGATACTGCCCTAGTTAGGAAGTTTTGATTTCAGACCATCCTATGTGGTGGTTACTTTAGGTCTGAGTTTCTGGGCACCACCATCCAGGCCTCCCCTGAGCTCATCCAGATTGGTATGTGGTCCCCTTTTCATGTACAAACTAAAAAACCCAGCCCACCTCCAAAGTTAGAGGACTGCTTGTGAAGTTTGTCTTCAAGCTCTGTCTTGGGACTATCTGAGGTAGACTGAAGTAGATGGTCTTTGAGTTCCATTTTTTTTAGTCTATAGATAGTTACTAGATTTCTTCTTTTAAGTTTGGATAAGATAAAGGGGTCATTTGCTAAATCCTTTTGAGGTTAAATGTATAAAAAATTATTTCCAAGGGACTTGCTTAATGAAAGCACAAAAGACCAGAAAGAAGAAACTTCCTGGGAAGGTGACACGTTTCACTAAGAATTCAAATATAGACAACATTAATGTTCTTGATATTTATACTTCAAAAATATTTTTTGTATTTTTGTTTCTTTTTACAACTTTCCCACCTAAGGAAGATAAAACATTAATCTCTCTAGTGTAACAACACTCAATCTTTAAAACTTATTCAGAATGTAATATTTTGTTCCACAAAAAGGAGGGAATTCAAGTAGGTGGTATAGTAAGTTGATTAAGAGTCAGTTTTTAGTCTTTAAATAGATTTCTGTTCGTAGGGATATAAATAGAAAGTGAGGGAAGGGAACCAATAAATACCGAGCATCAGTTATGTGCTAGGTACTTTATATAACTTACTTAATCCTCACAGTATAATTAGTTCCATTAACATGTGAAAAACTCAAGGTTTAAAACAGTTTGTTTACCTTGCCTGACTTAAATTTTTTAACAAAATTCAAGACCTTGCCCAAGGTCATACTCCCTTTCAGCTGATGGAGCCTAGATTCACCTCTGGATCTCTTCATTTCTACGTCCATTCTCAGCATGTTGCCTGTCTGGGAAAGAGATAAAAAATTCAAGCCTCCTTTCTATCAATTCCTGAGAGTACTAGGAAGTTCATTGTTTCTTATTTACTTGGTATTTCTGTTGATGTTCAAATGTAGTTCATAAATTGAAGGGATGGTACTACAGGGAAATTAATAAGTGCAGACTACTAAGGCAAATGGAGAAATCAGAATTGAATCCATAATTCAGTAGAAGATACAGAAAAAAATGGTAATGCATTTTATAGTTTTGGAAGATAATGGTAATTGTTTCTGTAGGACTCAGTATCCAAAATTGCCTTATATTTCCTCTACTCTTCGTTGAGTTGGAATGTTCACATTTTCCTTTTCTCTGAACTTTTAAAGGTGAACCCATTTAAAGTTTGGTATGTGGATTCAAACTATTTTTCTTTATTGAAGGGAGGAGGGAAGTAACTTTTTAAAATTTCAAACTTGCTATGAATTTGCTACATTGGTTTTCTAGACAAAGATTTTATAACAACTCAAAAAGGAAAGTACTACATTGTTGAAAAGCATTTACTATTTAACATACTGAGGAGTTCAGCGTAATACGAATTCCCTAGAAAGGGTCATTGCCTTTTCCCCCCAACAATGCAATGTGATTTGAATGTAAAAAGGAAAAAGACTATTGATATTCAACTATAGGCTGTAAGGGCTTCAGGCTTTTTTGTTGTTGTTGCTATTGTTGTTTTGCTTTTTTATCCTCATGCAAGGACATTTTTTCATTGCTTTTAGAGAGGGAGGCAGGGAAGGAGGAAGGGAGAGAGTGAAACCTAGATGTGAGAGAGAAACAGGAATCGGCTGCCTCCTGCATGCGCCCAGACCAGGAATCAAACCCCAAACCCTTTGGCTACAGGATGACGCTCCAACCACCTGCACCACACCAGCCAGGGCAGAGCTCCAGTTTTCAAAATAAGAGCTTACACATGTAAAGTGGCGGTTTCAAGAAAATTAATTATTTTCTCCTTTATGGAAATGTTGGTGTATAGCTTGTTAGAGAAGCGCTTGTGAGAGTGTTGAGGAAACTGAGCAAGAGAAAGGAAACCTCCTGGCAGGAACAGGAGAGATGGTGAGGTGAGGATCTTGGAGAGTTGTCGCCTGTTTCCCAGCTTAGTGTTTTGGAATCTGTTAGAGGGGTATTTATTTTACATTATAGCTCATCCTCAATAAATGAATAGTCGCTTCATTGGAAATATTAGATAATATTTAAAAGACTTTATAGCTTGCTGTGGAAAGTCAAAAAGTTATGAGATCTTGGTTGAACCTTCAAGAACCACCAACAATTCTTACCTGGTGTTAGGCCTGACTATGGGCCATAAAGAGGAATAACACATTTCTTTCTTTTATTTTGGTGAGGTCAGGTATTTAAAAATTAAAGACACATATATCTTCTGAGTAATCACCGGCAGTATGGCCTGGGCAGGGATGACCTTCAGTCAAGGATTGAAGTGATACCACGGGGAATGGCAGTAAGAGAACAGTATCTGTATGTAGTTTGTGTTCTACTCAGAAACGTCAACACTGCATGACCTTGGGCGACTTACTTCACTTTCTCATCTGTAAAATGGAGCTATAGACTTACTATTTTGTGGAGTTGGTGTAAGAATCAAAAGACATAACACATATGAGTGCCCATGGATAACAGGGATGCAATACATTTTTACGCCAACTTGATGGAAATAACTAGGAGAATTAAAAAGACTTAGAGAGTAGTGGAGAGGATAGCAAACTTCTAATATTAATGCTTGATCATTGTTTTGTTAATATTGAATGTAACTATTATATTTAAAATGGCACAAGTTTAAACAGTGGAAGACAGTAACTAATAACTAGTTGTATAGGTAAGTCAGGTGCCATCTCTGTACAAGGAAGGTGTTAGGCTGCATTATGTGTGAGATATTCCTTCTGGATCTTATTTATAATTTTCAAATGACCCTTTAAAATATGAAACTTTATTTTTTAGACCCATATAGGCAATATATATTTTATCCACTCACATTTATTTAAAAATATTTGATGAGTGCATCACTTTGTGAAGACACTGCCCTAGTTTCAGCGCATATAGAGGTAGCAGTCCATCTTCTCAAGAAACTCATAGGAAGATAGGAAAGTATAGGTCCTAAAACAGCAATAAGGACGATATGGGATTTCAGAGAAGAGTCACTTCATCCATATAAGGGGAAAAGTGGATCATGTACCTTTACTCATTTACCCATTCTATACATTTTTTTTTTTTTAGTTTCTATTGAATGTCATGTATTATTCTAAGTACTAGGAACAAAAGAGTGAGCAAGCTGCCATTTCTGCCTTTTAAGAACTTACAGTCTAAATATAGAAAGGCTCTACAAAGGCAAGAAAAGGGTTCTCCATGAATGAAAGGTGGGAAGTGACTTATCAACATAGAGAGAAATGGGAGCAATGTGGCATGGAAAAACAAAGCAATATGGCACTTCAGGGGAATTACAAGCTGTGTGGTTTGGCAGGCGCATGGTGCAAGTGATAGAGAGGCAAGAACTGAGGCTGGGGGACAAGATTGTGAAAGGCCTTTCTAAGGAGTATGAGTTTATCCTGAAATGAGGGAAACTCTTATTGCATTTTAAGCAGGTAATGAATTGATCTATAACACTTTGGGAGAATATGTAGGGACAAAGTAGAGGGCTGTGGTGGGAAGTAGTCATGAGGCAATCACAGGAACTTGCAGTGATGTGCTGAGGCCTGAATGAAGGCAGGGTGTTGGAAATGGAGAGGAGGGACGGAGAGATACTGAACAAGCAGCAATGATAAGAGCTCTGAATGAAGACTGGCTACAAAATGAGGGTGAAATAGGATTTAACACTATCTTTCAACTTTCTGACTCAGGTGACCAACAGTGCAGAGTGGGACAGGGAATAAAGGAGAAGATACATTTAGCTTTAAAAAATATTACTCCATGAGATACGCAAGAGTTTTTCAAAGGATTTGGATTTACTTACTGAAGCAAAAAATCTGGACTGAAGGAAAAAAAAATGCTTTGGGATTTGAAGCCATACAGCTAGTTGAGCTTTTTGGGGAACTCCCTCACTTCAGAAGTGGTCAGAAGAACACGTGCTCTCAAAGTGTTCTGAGGAAGGGCTGTTGGTTAAGGGGAGGAATTGAAGAGGGGTGTGGCTAATGTGAGGCACGAGAGAAGAATTTCTGCAAGGAAGAATGTGCAAAATGGTGGCGAAAAAGAATGTGAGCTGTAAATTAAACGATTCAGGAGTATTTTGATATGGACAGGGAGGGCAGTCTTACTGGAGATGTCAGAATGGGAAAAAATGATAAAGCAGATTGTAGAATGAACAGCTCATTTAAAAAAATCAAGCCAGTGTGAATCATAGCTTTAAAAAGTTAGATTTTGAAGGCAGGCAGAGACTGAGCAATGTTCTGATACAGACCATTGGGTGGAATATACAGGGGATCACAGACGTGGTGATTCGATTCCAGACTTTTACAGTGTTCGTACAGTTCTCCTGGCTCTTTACTAGTCACTATAAGAAGGAAATATTTAAACCTTTATTTTCATTTCTGTGGTTAATGCTATCCAATCTACTCACCAGTCCTTATCAGGTGACATTTTAAGGGCTTCTGCAGGTGTTCTGTAGAGCTTTTGTGTTCCCAATGGATTAGGAAGACTTACAGTCAAATAATAACGTACGCAGGTATTGGACTGTGTGACCTGAGGAATGTTTTGCGTCTTTGTAGAATTTGCTCCAGGAACATGTATCTTTTCTGTGTAAGAGAAATGAAGCAGCTTCATTTTACAGGAATTTGACAGAGTTCATTGAAAGCCTTCATAGTGCAGCCCAAGAACTTGAAAGACCTTCTACAGTGAACTCTGGCCTAGTTCACATTTATTTATTAGTATAGCTTGAAGTTTTTGTGTTCTTTTCCTATGGAATGAATTGCAGATGTGAATGGACTGTAGCATCTCATTGTGAGTTCGGTGTTGACTTCATGTGTTGATTTCCAACTCAGAAGAACCAGTGGTTTGGGTGCAATACATTCTTAATAGTTTTGAACACAGGGTCATAACCATAGAGAGGGGTGTCTGGCCTTCTGATCTGGACGGTCAGACCACCAGGAAGGATGTAACTAGGAACAGCGTGCTGCGATTCCAGCTCCCTTGACTTGCCAGGAGTTTTGTCCGGTCTGTTCCCAGGGACAACACCACACCGGCTTCTGGCTTGTGGACATTTATTTTCTCTGAACCATTTTTTACCTATTTCAATAGTTTTAACAATGTCAATTAGCAAAAGTGCCACTATTCTTGACTCGGCACAGTTCCTGTTTCCCAGTAGGAAAAACTATAGTGAAAGCCCTGGCCTCATAGCCATTTAACTGTCTGGAATCTCATGTCCCCCTTGCGTAAGGACAAATCCACTGTGTCGTGTCTGCCCATCCACACACTGGGAAGCAGTTCCATTACTCTCTAGGTCTTGAGACATCTAGATAAGAAGGCAACTCTTACTGGAACCTCTTTTAAAGAGAGAACCTGTTCACTTTGGAATTTTACAACAATCCCTCTCTGTATGAGGAAGAAACTCAAATATGAGAGAACCGTAATTTAAATTCAGCTCGTCACAGTCATTAAATTGCTGAAGCTGATTCTAAAGGTACCAGTTAAGGGGCCTATGTGAAGGCGGTGAAAATAATGTGCATCCATTTAAATGTTGTGTCCCTTTGAAATATGAATTATAAGTCAGCAAAGGCAGACTTGGAGAGAGTGCACATGCAGCTGCAGCCAAATCTGACAAGATTAGGAAAATCGATAGATTTGCTTTGCTTTGATCAATTCAGTCAGTGAAATTTCTTCTTTTAACCCGTGGGATAATTGTCAGCTTATGCTCCATGTAAAACACCAGAGGGCCACAAAACAATGGAGGTACTGGCCTGTGTCTTTCACAAGGAATGATCCATTTTTTCCTAAGGCCTCTCATGTGATAGTGAAGGCGTCTTCAAGAATATGCAAGAGAAGGAGAACTGTGAGGAAGGAGAGGTGACCATGGCGTTTGGGGGTGGTCAAAATATACATCGTCACTGGTGGGTGGCTGAGGTGGAATTTATCATTTACAAGGTGGGATAAATCCCCAGATATTCTCAGAAACTCTTGGTCCATGTAGTCTCTGAGGATGTATCAGATGTGACAAATCTCTGAGGTGGGCAGTGGGCATCATAGTGAGAGGAAGTAATGGGTATCTTCATCCTTTTTTGAGCAAAGTTGCTAGCTATTACACTTTTGGGGGTAGGTTCAAGGTAGCAAGACAGCCAGAAAAACGAAGTGGTAATGTAAGTCCATTATTTCCTCGTTACTTATTACTTTCTTGTAATTTTTTCAAGTTCAGTCACAGTTATGTTTACCTTGAGAGCTTGTCATTGTTTGCTTTGGAAAATGAATTCAGTGTATAAATTGGGTTTGGCATGCAGTTAATGCAGTTTTAGAATTAAGAATGATCTATTCCAAACCCCAGTTTTATTGATGAGGAAATTGAGGTCCAGGGAAACACAAAAATCTATTGGCAGAAGATGTAACAAACCGGTATTCTGACTCCATCTAGGCTTCTTTCCACCGCCTTACATCGTCACACACCCAGAATGATTTGTGTGTGTGTGTGATGTGTCACAAAGTTCAACATAGTGTTATATATGGCCCGAGCTACATGTGCATAGATTAAGGCAAAATATTTCATTCCAGCTAAAACTATAGCATTACGAAATTGCTCTATTGAGTAGCAATGAAAGCAAAAGTTATGGTAAGATCATAAGATTGTGTACATAGTGCGCAGCTATGTGTACGTTTGTATAAAATTGGAAGGTGTGGTGGGCAAAATAATGGCCTCTAAAGATGTCCCTGCCTTAATCCTCAGAACATGTGAATGTGTTACTCTATGTGACAAAAGGGACTTAGCAGATGTGGTTAAAGTTAAAGACATTACCAAGGGAAGATGATGCAGGGTTATTTTGGTGGTCCCAATGTAATCACATATGACCTTAAAAGCAGAGAAACTTTCCTAGCTGCACAGAACAAAAGAGATAGCAGCATGAGAAGGATTCAGCCTGCACTTATTGGCCTTGAAGATGGGGAGGGGTCATGAGTTGAGGAATGTCAGTGACCTCTAGAAGTTGGAAAAGGCAAGGAAATAAATCCTCCCCTGGATCCTCCAAAAATTAATGCAGCCCGTCTAATACCTTGATTTCAGCCCAGTAATATCTGCATTGAGCTCTGACCTACAAAACTGTAAGACAAGGATAGTGGGAGAAGGTAACTGACATGCTAAGTGAATCTGATTATTGAATGAAGTTAAGAATGAGTTAATATTTTCACAATGCTTATTATGCACCAGACATTTTTCAAATTACACTAACTTTCAAGAACCTACTATCTTCTTCTTTTTAACCCAATGTGGTGGAAGAAAGACTGAGAAAGAGAGATTAATCTGCTCAAGGTCATGCAGCATGATGGAGCTAGGATTTGAACACAGATCATATAGCCTTATAGTTTAACTTTAGAAGCAAGTTACAGTGTTCATTCTGTTACCACTTTACCAAAATTTACCACTACTCCCATTTTGGCAAACCCAAAGTGCCAATAAGCTTGGTTTCTTTCCCAGATTTACAGAACCTATGATCACTCCATTTAATCAGAAGCAGCTTTATCTTTCCTTCTCACTTCCTCTTTTCCTTTCTTCCTTCTGTCCTTCCTTCCTCCCTCCCTTCCTTCCTTCTTTCCTTCCATCCACCCATCTTTCTTTTTAAAAACATGTGGAGGCTAGCATAAATACAATGCATTTTCTACTTGTTTATCTCAATATTGAAGAGAAAATTTCTATTGAAATTATGTTCTTTGCTCACTAGGAAGTATGGTAAACATAGTCTGTAATCAAATATTATAGTTTATTGACATTTTAGCCATGTTGCAGTTTCTATTAACCCATCTTTTCCCCTTAAATAAAAAGTAAGCAGTTTTACAATAAGTGTTGGTGAAGATGTGGAGAAAAGGGAACCCTTGCACACCGTAGGTGGGAATGCAGACTGTTGCAGCTACTGTGGAAATCAGAATGGAGTTCCCTCAAAAAATTAATAGTAGAACAGATGACCCAGTGATTCCATCTCTGGATATTTATCTAAACAAATCCAAAACACTAATTCAAAAAGATACATGCATCCCTATGTTCACTGCAGTATGATTTACAATAGCCAAGATATGGAAGCAGCCCAAGTGTCCATCCACAGATGAATGGATAAAGAAATGGTGCATATATACAATGGAATATTACCTAGCCATAAAAAGAATGAACTCTTACCATGTGCAGCTACATGGATGACCTAGATTGTATTGTGTTAAGTGATATCAGTCAAACAAAGACAAATACCAAATGATTTTGCTTATATGTGGAATTGAAAAACAAAACAAATGAACAAAACAGAAATAGACTTATATAGGTGCAGAGAAGGAATTGATGATCACCACATGGGAGGGAGTATGGGGTTATGGGTGAAAAAGGTGAAGGGATGAAGAAGTAAACATCACCAGTTACAAAATTAGTCATGTGGATGTGAGGACATAGGGGATATAGTCAATAACATTGTAATAACTTTATATGGTGCCAGCTACGTTACTTAACTTATTGGGGTGATCACTTAATAAGATATGTAAATGTTTAATCACTATGTTGTATACCTGAAACTAATATATTTTATTTCAACCATGCATTTATTTATTGAAAAATAACATTTTTTTTAAAGTGAAGTTTTAAATTGCACAAATAATTCACACTTTTTATAAACTATTTCTGAAAAACAAGGTGCAGAATGAAAACTATCACTTCACATTTATCACCTGGAAAAAAACACTTTCTGTATTTCATTCCTGCCCCATCCCTTTCTCTGGGCATACTTATATATGGTTGAAATACAACTTTTCATACAAGTTAGTGTCTGTCCTGTAGTTTTTTTCTATTTAGTGGGGCAGCAAAAATATTTTTTCCCATGTAAACTCTTCATAAACATATCTTTCAATGGCAGTGTAGTATTGTATTTAAGTAACATAATTACTTAACATTGTCCTATTACTGGAAAGTAGCAATGTTGCTAATTTTTTCATGAATAAACTATAGTATACATCTTTATACATTTTTTTTATTTTTCTATTTCAAATTTATCTTCAGACTAGAGTTAGAGAAGTTGAATTATTAGATTGATAGGTAAGAACACTTTGCCACATTCCTTTCAGTTTCATTGTTAATTTATTTTTACAGTTATGGTTCCTGAGAGTATTCATTTTGCTGCATCTCACCAGTAGGATTTAATTTTTAAAACTGCCTATAGGACCAATCAAGGATCAATCAGTAATAATATATGATAGTTGTTCTCAGGGGGCTTAGAGCATACTGAGGGAAAAAAGGACAGTAGAAGGGAGTAAGATAATTTGTAATAAATGAGCTTATAAAGATAAAATGGGAACACAGTGGATGAGCGCCTTCTGGGGCGGACGGGGAACAGGTCTGTGAGGAGTGCTT
This sequence comes from Desmodus rotundus, assembly GCF_022682495.2. NCBI lineage: Eukaryota > Metazoa > Chordata > Mammalia > Chiroptera > Phyllostomidae > Desmodus > Desmodus rotundus. The sequence continues at coordinate 173,890,156 of NC_071387.1, forward strand.
CCCAGAGGGGTGCCAATTTAAGTCTTAACGTGTCAGTAGGGATTAGATAATGGTGGGGAGGGACCAGACAGAAAAGTTATGTACTTTGGTTTGAGTTTACATGATTTTACTTTCTTTCTTGAGCATCAAAGTAGACTATTAACTGGCTTTAATACGGTAGCTTCCCGCTAATGGAAGGTGAAATTTATCTTACTTGCATAATATTATTAAATCAAAACGTATTGGTAAAGTACAGAATATAAACAAGCAAAGAAATGAGCAAAAATCAAACAGACTGTTACAGAAGATATTCCACAGAGTCAGTGGTTCTTAAAGGGAAAGGGGTAGGATTTTGCCACTCAGGGCACATTTGGCAGTGTCTGGGGACAATTTTTGATGATCTCAATGAGGGGCTTTGCTAATGGCATCTAATAGGTGGAGGACAGGGATGCTGCTAAAGATTCCGCGAGGAATGGGATGCCCCCCATCCCCAGCAACAAACACTTACCTAGTCCAAAATGTTGGTAGTGTGGAGTTTGCAAAGCCCTGCACTAAACTAATAGTTGAGAATACCACCATCTTTTACTGTATTCATCTAATAAATAACTGTAAAAACAACCAGTGGTCTAGTAGCTGTTGCTTGTTCTTTTGTTCTTTTAGAATGCCCCCTTCTACTGTGTTTGTTTGGTCATTGTTTGCTACCAGTTTTAGGATTCTACTCTTGCCATTCATCATCTACTTTTGCTCTTTATCATCTTCTAACCACCTGGTTCCCATTCCTTTAGGCTTTTGGATTCTCCTCCAAGATTTTTCCAGGTTGGAAAACTGTTGAGCACCTGAAGTCTTTTCTAGCAGTCTTGCCTTAAGTTGAACATGAGCAGAACCCAGGAGGCATACTTCCCTCCTTTTCCAGTTGAATTGGAAGTTGGCTATCTTCTTGGTGATTCCTTTTTGGCTTCCAGCATGATTTTGCGGACATAGTTCACCACATTAAGTAAAGAAATAATTTATCTTATCCTCTTAATTTTCATTTAGGTGGCTGGTGATAGGAAGGGCTGTCAGAACAATATTTTACCAGTTCTTAGACTTTAAATGTGTACATTTAAGTAAATTTCAATAGCTTGGATGCTCAAGGTGCATCCCCTTGTGGTGAGGTATGATAGCCCTTGTGGTGAGGCATTTATGGTCTAATGAAGAACAGGGCTGTGAACCCCAATATCTGAGAGCTGCTTGAGGGGTCTGGTGGGTGGGCTGCTCAGCTCCCTCTCTACTTTCTTGCTTTTTTAATCTTTGCATATTTGATTCATCCACTTATTCATGGGATCTGTTGTCTCCTCATATTCCTTTCTGTGGTGTTTGGTACTTAGTAGGTAACAAGTAAGTATGTTCTATTAGTGAGTATGTGTTGAACCAGCTACTTGTTGGTCTCTCTGCCTGGAGAGCTCTTCCTCTGGATACAGACATGGTTTACTTCCCTATTTTATTCAGGTTTCTACTTAACCATCATCTCACCTGAAATATTTTCCTTGGCCACCCTATCTAACACAGTGGCCTCCCTCCACTTTTCACCCTCTTACTCTTATTTGTGTGTTTGACCATTATTACAATGTACGCTCTAAGAGACCTTGAACTTTGCTGTTTTCCCTGTTATGTACCCAGAGCCTGGAACAGGGTCTAGCTTAGAGTTATGTTCACGAATAGTATTGAGTAGGTAACATAAATAATGAATGGGACTCATTTCACACCCTCAAGAGACTTAAGGAATAATGGGGAACAAAAATATTTAACAATTATAGGGTAATAAAAGCAATTATAAATGTAGGTAGAAATATTTTTTTTAAGTCAGGAAAAAGGCACATCTCACTATTTGGGAGGAACCAGAGGAAGCTGAGGCTTGAAAGATGAGCCAGGTTGTCTGCCCTTATTCAGTTTTGACATATTGTCTGTTCAGAAGCTAAGCTCCAGCTGTCAGAGGCTGCATGGGCTGTTCACTCAGTATTGTCCTGTGTGCTGTTTGGAGAAAAAAGAATGAATATTTTTGGATGATCATTTTCATTTTTAATTCCAGGGAGTGTGAACAGTAGCATCGCAATCCTACCAAAGACACCAAGCTTGAAAACTGAAACTTTTGAAGACTGCTCTCTCAGCATCACTCTGAGAGTGTTGGTAATCAAGCAATCTCTATGGCAGCAGGCGAGCACTCACTTTTTTTGGTGTAGAAGTCTGTGCATCTTCCTTGGATGAAGGCCTTCCTCTGAGCATCCACAGTGCCACCAGAGAAGAGACTGGATGTGCTCTCTGCAGCTCTCACAGTCGTTAGCAGTGCAGGAGGTGTGTCTCCAAGCAGGAAGAGAGCTAGAGTCTTCGAGTGGGTGTGGGTGTAAATATTTCTCGTGGATCGGTTCCTCTTGTTATTGCCAGGCTTTGGAAAATGCATGAAGAGTGGTATTCCATATCAGAGCTCAACTTGTTGGCTGTGGCTGAAAGTACCTCTTCCCTCTGTAGACATTGTCAGAAATCCGGATTCTAAACCAGTGCTTACCAGGACTAGTCGTCCTCCCTTTGACCTTGGGTGTTGTGCATGAGTTTTGTCTGCTTTCTGTGACTGACTAAATGAAAACTTTTACATTTATTCTTTCAATATTCCATGCAACAAATCATTTGAAGACTAAAGCTGGAAAACACTTGTTATATCCAGGCTATGCTAATAACTGTCTTTATAGCCTTAAAAGCTTTTCACTGAAGTTCCTCGGTTCTTCAAATTAATACAATAAACCAGAGACTTTATAATCAAAAAGCTTTTGGCAAATTGGGAAAAATGAACCAAAGCATACATAACATTTACAAGTAGAAGTTGAAAGACAGTAAGTAATAATGGATAGAACAATAAAAAGGGAGGCAGGATGTGATAACTAGTTTTAGTGGAACATTAGCTGGCTCTGTGACCTTGATAAGTCAGTTAACCTCCAGGGTCCTCGGTTTGCATACTAAGAGAATGAGAGGTTTTATTTAGGCCAGCACTGTCCAACAGAAGTTTCTGTGCTGATGGAACGTTCCGCCTCTGCGTTGTCCACTACGGAAGCCCGTAGCACATGTGTCTGTCTATTGAGCACTGAAAATGTGGTTAGTACAACTGAAGGATTATAATGTTTTAATTTATCCAATAATTATGGTGGATATTTGGTTGCACATAATCTGAAACCTTCCTGATTATCTCTATCAGTCTTATGTGGAGGCAGATCTCATCTCTCACTATGAACATTAGAAGCTCAGGGTACTTGCTTTCTAACTTTCCTCGTAGTTAGAGGGTGGAAACAAGGCCTAGGCTCAGCCAGTAAGGTGTAGCCACTCTCATCTCTGAAATAGAAGCTTGTTATGAAAAGAAGCAGAGCAGAGGAGGGTATTCTGGAATAGTGGCAGCCTCGTCAAATTTCCAGGGCAATGAGAGCAGTTCAGCTGGGGGGTCTATTGTTCAGAACTGGTGATGGAGCAGATGATGGTGTCCTTTGTTCACCATTGCTTAACTATAACTTTAGGTAAGTTACTTAATTTCTCCAATCCTCAAGGCAAAACCTATAAAAATAGTTAAATCTATAAAATCTACTCTCTGTATAAATGTTAAGTAAATAAGTTAGTAAAGAAAAAGATTAGGAGGCATAAAATAATATCCTCCAAGTTTTATTTATTTCTTTGTTATTATTGGGAGGGGCCAACTCTTGCTTTGTGATAAGTAGTTATTTTTATGTCCATACGTATGAATTTCCCTGGATACATAGTTCTCTAAGCATCTACTAAATACTGATGCTGGCTAGCTAGCACTTAAAATAGGAGGCTTTCTTAGGAAAACTATATTGATGGTAAGTTGTTATTTTAGTGTCTTTGCACTCATCTTGTGCCTCTCTTTTCGTATTCAGTAACTCTGCCCACCATGGAGCCTGCCCTACTCAGCCCCAGGAACTCCCAGTCTCACCTTCCCTCTGCCCCACTAATAGGGTGCTTGCAAAACCTGTGGGGGACGCTGTTCTCAGTAGGAAATTGATATGCCCATTCAACCCAATAAATTAATGGCACATTCAAACCTAATTAGCTACTCTTCCCACATAGAAGTTTCATTTGAGGTAAAGCCTCTGTAATCATGGTCTGAGGAAGATAATTAATAACACGCTAGACCCATTGAAAAATACACACAGGGGAAAATAGGAACTGAACTATTCACTTTAATTCAAGTAAGGCTAAACTAGAGAATTCGGCCTGAATTTAGTGGTAAAATGGATTTCCTATGCTTTCTCCACCCCCTCCCCATCACTTCACAAAGTTCAGATCTTAAGGCCCATCAGAGGGGAATGTCAGTTTACAGAGAAGTAACCTACCTGGCCAGCTGCTTGTCCATCACCTTCCAAGAGTAGGGATGGGGTCAGAGGTCATGCATACATAAAGACCTTTAGCATATACCTCCACCAGATAGAGATCAGGAATGAGGAGAAGTCATACTCTTACTGTCTCATCAGTCAGATAAACTACGCCTTCTCGCATAAGAAGAGCAAGTGAGAATTGGAAGAATGTTGGGATATTTCTAATCACTACCTGCTGGAAGTCAGAGGTTTCTATTTTATAGACCAGCAGAATCCTGGGACAGGAAAAGGATAGTTCTACTTTCCTGAGTCATAAGAATGAGAGTAGAAACACGGGAAATTGAGGTACTTTCCAAGGGCAGATGTGGTATAAGACAGGCCTTTCTGGTGCTATGTCTCACATTCAGAGCCTGCCTTGCCCTTTAAAAATAATCTAGTCATTCACAACCCCCACCCCCCATAATATTAAGGGCAGTGGAATAGAAGGTAATGCATCTAACTGTACTCAGAATATTTCAGGTTTACTCCTGGTTAGAACTAATATTTATAACACATTACAAGTTTCTTAAGGTCTTTAATATGTGTTACTTTTCCTTATAGAAAAGACTTAGCACAGTGCATACCACACAGTACACAGTGGGCACTCAATAAATGAATGAGTTAACCTGACCATGCTCCTTTTCCTGTTTTCTTGAAAGGTCACCTTAATCTTTTGCACTTCTTTTTTTTTTTTTCAATTTTCTATGATCCCTACAAGTACCCTCGTCATCTTTTCCCTCAGTTATCTTTCTTTTTCTTAGGCAACTATTTTGTACTGCTTTTATTTTTCTGTCTTCTGCTCTTAATATCTTCTTTCATACATCCTTTGCTCTTTTTCTTTCATCTCCATAATTATCTTAAAAATCACCTTCCCAAATGTTACTTAGAAAATTGGAAACTTCTTAAATCAAGAGTTATTGAAACTGCCTGGGCCAGTGAGCAAAGTTGGTTAGAGCATTGTTCCAATACGCCAAGGCTGTGGGTTCGATCCCTGGTGAGGCCACATACAAGAATCTAACCGATGAATGCATAAATAAGTGGAACAACAAATCAATGTTTCTCTATCTCTCTTTCTCCTTCCCTTCCTCCCTCCCCATTCTTCTTTCTCTAAAGGCAATAAATATTTTTTTTTAAAGATACTGAAACTGATACATTACTAGTTGGTTATGGGGAGAAGAGCCAGAGATCTGGGCTGCTCTGAGACAAAGCTGTACCAGAATCTGTTTTGATCTCACAAACATCTTAAACCGACTGCCAGTCTTCCTTGACGGGGAATTTACTTGAATCTAAATCTCACTTCCAAAGAGATGATCCATACTGGACTAGCATGCATATTTATACAGATGTGTCTATAAAATAATAGCTACTTATATAATCTTTATCTAAATACCTAAATTAGCGAAAGAGAAAATAGCTTTCCTTCTTTAAGTGCCTACGACAAATAGAACCCACCTTAGGACCGTGTGTAATGTAGTAAATATTAACTTGAAATAAGTAGTTCAAATTATCACTATGCAATCCCCTGACTGATGATGGTTTGAATTTTCTATAGACCTAAAAATATATGGAATATTTTCTTGTAATCTTCCCAATCATAAATCAACATTGAATTTGATTACAACCTAACTGGAGACAAAAAAAAATAATAAGGAATAATAGAGTTACCTAGGGAGATGAAACTTTTTCATGAGAATTGTGTGCTTGAAAATTGAAATGAAGCGTAATACTGACAGATATAAATTAAAGAACAACAAACTAATAAGCCTGTGCACATTAAGGAAAACTAATCAGGGGTTGTTGATTTGAGACATTTGGCATTAAGAAAAGAATAAGGAGGAAGTGGGGAATTAAGAGACAGTGACACATATTCAAGATCCGGTCAAATGGTGATGAGAAAGGTTTTGAGGGTGAGACTAACTTGTGGAGCAGAGCAAGCGATAGTTCTGAAGAACAGACAGCAGGCAAAAATTCAGGCAGGTCTGGAGTCGCTGTAAGAAAAGGCCAGGAATATTTATTGGGGACCAGTTACTGGGTTTCAGGAGCAGAACTATTGTTATTTTAGCCTCATAAGAAGTGGGCACCACCACTCCCCCCCAAAAAAGGGAAGACTTACACAATAGGAATAATAAGGCAGCCAAGGACAACCAAGATTTGGCTTCTGGAAATAAGAAGAGAGACTAATTCCTGAACTCAAAACCAACGTCAGTGCAGAAGCAGAAATCAGGCTGCCTGGGTATCGATTCTGTAAAGATGCTGAAGTTTTTCTGTAACTAGGGACAGAACTGGTTGCAAGGTTTGGGGGATGAGCCAAATTTATGAGTAGGGCTAAAGTATCACCAGCTTTGAAATTTGGAGGAGAAAAAGAGACAAACGTCATTATGTGAATTACTACATAAAGTAGAAAAATATTCTATTCTAAGAGTTTTGTGCTGCAAAAAAAGTTCTGAAGTTGATGAAACCTCACGTAGGGTGGCTGGGATGATTCAGTGTAGAACCTATGTGGAAGCTGCTGAGAACAATGGCTGACACACAGTAGGCATTCAGTAAAGGTTAGCTCACTATTGGTAGTATCAATCTACGGCTGTTTTGAAGCTCTTCAGGGAAAATCTGTGTCCGCTCAAAGTTTCTGAAGGAAGCCACAACGGGGACTAATGGGCAGGAGGTTGCTTTGGAACTCCATGACTTACAAGGTTTTCTGTGAGTACATTTTGGAAAGCAAGCGATGCCTAGCCAGCATGGGCTGTGGGCTGTAGGAAATGTTCTCGATCAAAGTCTGTGAAAGTAAATGATCTGGAAGACCCTGAAGACTTACTCTGTCTTGAGAGACCTGGAATCCACAGGCCTGGATTTAATTTCCAGATGTCTTGTTGCAGTTTGACTAGACTTGGAATGAGATAAGTTTAATTAGTTTAGAGATAATGAGACTAGAGCCTTTGTTTACAAATGTGGAGATAAAAATTGCCTGTAGGTCTTCCTCACTACAACCTATTTTAAAGGCGTTCTGGTACTTAAAGTTTTTCTCTGTCTGCCCAAGGCTGATCCCATTCTTAACTGCCACCAACCCACTCTCACCATTTTGCTTTCATTCATTTGCTGATTGATTGCTTCATTCATTCATTCATTCATTCACAATTTTTAAAACTAGCCAAGCACTGGTGGGCGTATGGGTTTTATGGGCCAATACTCAGGTTTTAAGAATAGAAACACAAAAGGCTACTATACCTGATTTTATACATAAGAACATTTAAAAATTGCACACGTAAAATTGTCACTTTATATACCAAAGGATAGTACAAACTCTTAACAAATAAGAGATAAAATAATATTTAAAGACTTTAACAATAATTTTAAAATAAAAACAATGTTTAAAAATAGTGGGAAAATATTGTCTTAAAAAATTATTTCCTTGCCCTTTTGCTTCTCACTTAGACCTGGTCCAGAGAAAACTTGGTCTCAGATTGGTAGTGGTGAAATTTCAACCACTACCTAAAGCCACAGTCTCCTTGCCTTCTTTCCTTTCCTCCTTCACAGTTCACCCACAGTGCTCTTTGTTCCTGCTGGATGCCTGCTGACGCATGGCCTGATAAATGATCTGGTCTTTGGACATTAATCCTTAGGCTTAGTCACATTTGAACAAGGTGGCTGGAAGGCTCCAGTCACTCAAGTTAGCATTTGAGGTACCTTAAAGACAAAGGGGAGATGTGTGTGTGTGTGTGTGTGTGTATCCTTCTTGGTACTTCTTTTTAAAAATCATGAATTATGGCAAACTTCTTCTTAGACTGGCCCTTAGCACAGTACTCTTCTCATATTTTTAACTGCCCAAGAATCTCTATATCCAAGGCTTATAACTCCCTAGACCAACCAAACAAATCTAGTGATGCTGGACCTGCTGATGTTTTCTATCCTTCATGTTCTAAAACGTGTGACTTTCTATTTCACCTGAGCTAGGCTTGTTTCCTCTCCCCAATCCCAAGTGTTTCATCTCTTAAGTGTCTCAGAAAAGACTTATGCTGTGTGTGTCTTTTAAAGTAGTTTAAATGTTACCCGTATTTGGCATCAAGAGACTAATATTTACATTGCTAATCATCAGGCCACTTACCTAAAACAAGCTATGTCTGAAATCAGTAATGAGCCATATCTTAGAGACGTACTTTGAGGCAACACATTGTGATTTCTCTAAGTGGTTGCTGTCTGGATTGGTCGACATTGGGACTGAGTCAGACATCATCCACATGGAAACTTGCTTCAGAAGCCCAATTTTATGATACCCTCAACCTGAGTTTTTAGTGCAGATATCAAGTGTTGCTTAACCTATGGTCAGTGTTTCTTTAATTAGAACTTAGACCTTCATATTTTGACACTAAAATGTCAACAAATGCATTTAAGGCAACAACATTATTTTTAATTTCAGGAGGCCAACACGGCATTTTAAAGCAGTGAGACACTTTACTAGAATTTAATAAGACACGGTTGAGCAGATGGAGCACAGAAAAACAAGCTGTGTTCTAGTTTATTTTCTAAGCAGTGCTATTTCCTCACGAACCAATCATTCTATTGGACTTTGGAAAACACAAGCAAATCAGAACTGTAGGAGAAGGTGCCAGTAAATTAAGCCTTATTGCAAGACATTAAAAGTAAAGTGACTCATTTAAAACCACAAGGCCTCTTTAAGGAACTACTAATTTAGTTAATCAAGGTGCTATGGCTTTATAAAGTAAATTATGCTTAAATGAGGTTCTGATGGGCTCTAATCCTTTAAATGACTCCCAGAGCATGTCTAACACCGGTGACAGAATTACGGTGGCTCTTTCCTGGGATGTTGTGTGACCTAAGAGTTTAGTGTCAGAAAAGAAAAGACTAAAAATTCTCAATTTAAGCCAGTATATGTTGGATGATGTGTAAAGGAAAGGACCCAAAGCTTCTCCATGCAATTCCAAAGCCAGGAGTAAGGCATACACACATCCCCCTTCCTACCGACCATGGTGAGAGTAAGGAATTTTCTTTTTCTCTCTGGTTTCCATCACCAAGCATGGGCAGACTCTCTGATCATATGTGTTAGATATGTGAGGGCTACACAGGGAGAATTAGGAAGAATAATAAAAACAGAGTGGAGAGAAGAAATAGAATAGCAGGGGGACAGAAAGGGCGGTAGGAGCCAGCTCATCTTGCTGGGAGATAACCTTCCTAACCACGCTTTCCCTTTCACCGGGACTTGCAGAGGTTCCCAGCTACTTCCCTCTCTGTGTTTGGCACTTTTACTCTTAGGCACCATTTCTGCGTAACAGTTGTGTCTAAGACAAGTGCCCTTGCAACACTTTATTAAAAATGTATCATGAGAGGACTTCTGCTTCCAGACAAGCTGAACTAATAGGAAGTATTTACCCTCCTGCTTTATTTATTTATTTATTTTTGACTGAGACATTTATTTTGTACATTTAATATATTGTTAACATTTTCAAATGATGTTGCAAAGAAACTTTGAGAAAAGTTTACTAATTTTTACTAAATCAGTATTATCTTTAAAATAGGTTTAAACATTATTTTAAGCAGTGAAACTTTTATGCTTATAAATGAAATGGTTTTTTTGTTGAAACATTTTTAAGTATATTTTATTGACTATGCTGTTACAGTTGTACCATTTTTTTCCTCCACTTTATCCCCTCTCCACACTGTACTCCCCCATTCCCTCCATCATTACCCCCCTCCCTTAGTTCATGTGTGTGGGTCATACATATAAGTTCTTCATCTTCTCTATTTCCTATATTATTCTTAACCTCCCCCTGTCTATAATGGTAGCCTCCACCTACCATTTATGCTTCTTATTCCCTGTACCTTTTCCCCCATTCTTTCCCCTCCGCCTTCCCACTGATAACTCTTCATGTGATCTCCATTTCTGTGATTCTGTTCTGTTCTAGTTGTTTGCTAACCTAAAAGACAAAAACAAATTACCTTCTTGCTTTAAACAACTGGAAAAAAACCCTACCCAAAATGTAGGAAACACTGTTTTCAGACATTGGACAACAGTCAGCATAGAAGAGTAATCTCCGAAAGAAGCAAAACAAATGGAGGGAAACTTATGATTGCCCAGGTCAGTGCCTAGAGAGAGTATCTAGTCTGTAGCGGGGCGGTGGGCGGGGGGGGGGGGGGGGGGGGGGGGAGGGAAGACTTGAACAGAAAGAGAGAGAGAGAGAGAGAAAAGGAGAGAGAGAGAATGAGCCAACTCTCGAGATCCGCAGAGATTCCTTTTGAGTCAACAGCAGCATTCTGAGATAAATCTGTCCATGTGAGGAAACTACCAAACACGGGGGAAGAACCAACATAAAGAAACAGGTAGAGCAATGTTTAAGGATCATGCCAGGAAGAGTTCACAAACCAAAATGGAAAGACCTCTTAACATATGTGTTGGTAAGTGAAGTTGTTAGAAGAGTATTGCCTCAAAGGTGAGACCAAGTAAGCCCTAGACTGAAGGCTGGGCACCAGTCTCACTAAACCCAAACACAAAACTTTGAAAGGTTCAGATTGTTTCAAAGTGACTTAACTGGGTCCCAGAAAAAAATTCCTAAAAATGTTTAAAAGACTACAGCAAAATCCAACACTCAACAACATACCATTTGCAATCTCTGACATTTACGCAAAAGTTACCTAGCAGGCAAAAGCAAGAAAATATAATCCATAACAAGAGGGAAATATCAATCAAGAGAAAGAGACTTCAAAATGCAACAAATGATACTACACAAGGACATTTAAACAGCTATTTAAATATACTCCATATTTCAGGAAGGTAGCAGAAAGTGTGTGCATAACAAAGGCAGACATAGAAGACCTGAAGAAGATGCAAATCAGGTTTCTAGAGGTGGAAAATATGTTGTTGGGATAAGAAACAGACTGGACGATAACGACAGCAGATTAGAGACTGCAAAAAAAAAAAAAAAAAAAAAAAGAGAGAGAGAGAGCAGTGAATTTAAAGCTATATTAATACAAAGTTTCAACATTGAAACACAGAAAGAAAAAGACAGAAAAATGAAGAGAGTATCCTGACATATGAGACAATAACAAGTGGGTTAAAATATGTGTAACTGGAATCTCAGAAAGGGAAAGGAACATAAAAGTATGTAAAGAAATACTGATTAAAGCTTTCCAAATCTGATGCAAACTACAGACTCCGTTCTCTGCCACATTCAGATACACCGAATCAGAACTTGTTGGGCAGACCTGTGTTTCTGATTTTAAAAAAATGAGCCAGTGGAATCCTTATTTTGTGACCAACATGCCCACAATCAAGTACACACGTTGTGAATTCTAATAAAGAACATTTAGGAAAATCTTTGAAGAAAAAGTGGAGCTTCTCCTAAAAATCATATACACGTCCTAGATGAACTCTTTTGTCTGTTGCAAAGCCTCAAGCTCTAGTAAAGTGGATGGGCTATATTAAATATGGAAAAAACACGTTGTTCATTATGCAAATTGTCTCAGGGGAAATATGCACATTTCAGATAAGATGGGGCATGAATTAGGAGGGATTCTGCAGACTTCTTACAGATCTGTTTGCTTTCACATAAGTAAACTGGAAAGATAGAGCAGTGTGACTGTTCAAATACAACAGTCACCCCTTTGTCTTAGAAAGAAAAAGTACGCAGTTGACAGAACAATCTAATGCACAAAAGAATACTCATTAATGTCTTGCATTGTAGAAGTTAATAAAAGGACAAATTCAATAAATCAAGAGATTGCAGTGCAGGGAATATAACAACAAAATGGAATGTAAGGAGAATTTACTGAATTCAGGAAAAATACCTGAGGTCCTAACTCCATCTTTACAGAACTAAAAAAATATAAATTAGAAATAGTAAACGACAAAAAAGTGGATTGAAATTGAATTGAATTATTTCAATAAAGTCTTTCAAATATCATCATCGTGAACACATAAGAAATAAACAGTGATCAAAAGCAATAGGCCAGACACAATATATTTGGGGGAGAGAGAATACAGACATAAGAAAAATTGTGTTCCTAAATTACAGAACATAACAGCTCAATAACAATACAAAGAATTAAAAATAAAATGGAAAATAAATTCCTTGAATTAATGTCACAACAATATATGGAGATTGAAAAAGCACATCTAGTTAAAGAAAAGATATTAAGAATAATCAATAGCAAGACACTATTTAAATTATTGAGCTTCAAAGTCAAATGCATCATTCTTCAGGCATCATAGCAAACAGTACAAGTCACCTTCTATAATAAAAAAAAACAGGTTATTTTAACATTTTCCTCAGCAATAGGCAAATGAGTTAACAGGTTCTGTGGAAAGAGAGACCCAAAAATATTTTAGCTAGCCAAAGTGTTTCATTTGTTAGGTAAATGGGCTAAAATTCTCAAATAAAAAAGAAAGCAAACCACCAAACTCTTTCAGAGGCCATCTTGCCAGCCCCTTACATTAGTGGAAACTGTATAAAACTATAAATGGACACATACCAAAATATCAAGGTGTGAAGGATTATGTCTGAGATCGTGTATATGAAGGCTAAAAACTATGACCATGCACCAAGACCTAGTCTTGGCCTAGGACCCTTCTCAATGGTTGGTACCATGAGGGACCTCATTTGCATATTTATGAATATGTTAGTTCACATGTCCAAGCTCTTCCCAGACCTTCACAAGCAGTCATGTCATCCCTGGGCCACCCCTTGGTCTATGTCTGGTGGCTTGGCCCATTTGCAGCAGCACAGCTCTGGGGAAGATTCCTTTGTGGTCTCTGAAAACAGGCTGTTCGGGCAGAGAATGTTGGGTTCCCAGATACCCCAAATATGATCTAGAATAGGCACAAGAACGAAGTCCTCTGAGCCAGCAAAACCCTTGCTCTATGGGGAAAGACATGTTGGGGAAAAGCTAGTTCAAGGCCCTTTAAATTACAGGGCTTGGGGGAGGAGCACCTCCTGCCTAGCTCCTGGTGTGGTCCTGGTGTCCACCCGTGAGTTCTTAAAGAAGCTACTGAAGAGGATATTGGGCCAACCAAGAAATTAATGGATAAACACTGAAGGATCAAACCACCATCCAATTCCAGAAGATGGTGGAGGAATGCTTACAGCATTAAGCACTGAAGAGGCTGAGCCAGTAACTTTATATACCCTTCAACATTTTTTTCTGTAGTATAAAAGGCAACAGACTGGCATTTTCAAGAACATAAAAATTCGGAGAAAACAGGAAATGCAAGCCTTTCTTTAAAAACACTATTTAATAATCAAATCTATTCAACCAAGAAATAACTACAGAAAAGTGTGGTTAAAGGGCTGGTGATTATCATCACATCTGTTTAAATATAGAATGAGACTAAATAACTGAGGGAATTATGGTTATATAGAATAGACTATAAATTTTATAACCCTGTAATATAAAAAATTATATAACCAAAATTAAGGGATGGGAAGTAAAGACTAATGTATATGTAAGAGTGCTAATTTCCTCATTTTTTAAAGCAGGGAGTTAATCTGCCTAAAATTGAAATGTGTCATTTAAAAGAAGTAATAACTCTAGGTATTTAATGTTGCTCCACGTCTGTGTTTCTTACTCAAGAAGAGTAGGGAAATCACATATTGAAATGAAGAAACATGTATTTAAGATTCAGCAGTGTCTTCAGCTTCCCTAAGGTTTCTTCTGTTAAATGCAAAATTTAATACTTTCTCTTAAAAAGTAGCATGCATAGAATTACCAACTTTATATAAAATTACCTTTGTGTTTTGATTAGCTTATCTATCAATCTTTCTACCTCTTTATTGATCTATTCACTTCTCCATATTTCTATCCACCAACTTCTATATCCATCTATCTGTCCATTCCTCGACCTTTAAATCTTCAGCAAGAAATATCTAGAATGATAATCATTTAATATAATTCTTTAGTGTTATTTGAATTGTTTTGTTAAATTGTTCTTTATATTTATGTCTATTTCTTGATTTTATTATATGACAAACATGTATAAGTTTCACAGAAACAATGAATCAGCTGTATTTGCAAAACACTGATCAGAATATTTTGGGTGAGCGAATCTTGGTGGAACTTTTTTCAGAGGCAGAGGACAAAGGAAGAGAAAAACAATGATGAAGGAAGGAGAGTGAGATTATTGACTTGAATGTCAAGAGCCTATATGAAACTGAAGGCTTTGCTTAGGTCCTGTTGATGTACACCTACAGATTAATCTAAATGCCCATTTTTGCTTAGAATTTCAAATGAATTTCAAGGATTGAAGTCTAAATGGAATATTATCTGCTGTTATTTATGATTAGCCAGTGATCTTGCTTGGGACGGAAAGCAGGATTCAAATGCCAGTTTACAATGCACTTGCCACTCATTCTTTCTATTTGAGCCTGGCAGCTGAGATCTGCAACTGATACTGAAAGGGTAAGAGCAACAACACGTGAGAACTCTGGAGACTGGAATGGGGGGTATGTCACCCCATGGGGTCTCTGTAAGACCCTTTATTATTTTCATTCTTGTTTATTCTATTACAGTTGTCCCAATGTTTCCCCTTTGCCCTCCTCCACCCAGACCACCCCCACTCATACATTCAATCTCCACATCATTTTCCATGTCCATGGGTCACTCATACATGTTCTTGGACTAAACCCTTCCCTGTCTTTCCACCATTACCCACTATCCCTTTCTTCTGGCAGCTGGAACAGACAGACTGCTTTACGCATGTCAAGGAATGTCCACATATTTTCTTATTTGGTTCTTATCAAAATTTTATCTGACTGCCGATGTGAAAACTAAGTCTAAAAGATGTAAACTAATTTCCATAGTCCTTTTAGCTAGTGAGAGAGAAGTGAGTTTTACACTCAGTTTTTCTCAAAGCCTAATTATAAAATAATCCATAGCTCATATATTTTAAATATGTCTTTTCTACTTGGGTTGTATTATCCATAATGAACTATTCCATTGTTTTGTTAAATGATTTTCCTGTTAATTTCTTTCTGAAGAAAGCTTTATTTCAAGTTACAGTCGGGCCTTCATATCCATGGGTTTCACAATGGCAAATCCAACCAACTGTGGATTTAAATATTCAGGAAAAGAAATCCCCGCAAGTTTCAAAAAGCAAAGCTTGCATTTGCCTCACGCTAAGCACTACATTGAACCCATTGAAGGAAGTGATATGGAGGTATACCTTGATGTAATCTATATGCAAATAATATGTAAATACTACCCTATTTTATAAAAAACACTTGAGTATCCATGGATTCTGGCATCCATAGAGGTCCTAGAACCAATGACCCTTTTTTTTCTTTCCTCCATTAAGTTGATATAGTTCTCCATGTTACAATTAGACAATTAGATATATAGAAAGTAAAATATTTTAAATGTTAGCTCCTAAAGATTATAGGGTATGTCATAGATCATACATTGCATTTTCTACAGTGAATTCCTTCCATATCTTGGGCTTTTCCTTTGTTTGTATTTACTGCAGAAACATTTCCTAAGATCCTATTTAAAAATACACATTGCTCTATTGCCTCTCTATTATCACCTTCGCAAAGGTTGTTCTTGGAAAACAGAAACAGAAAAATGCTTGTGTGAATGGGTCTTAGGTAGAAAAGAAATTGTATTTATTGCCCTGTGTTTGGCATTCTCATAGGAATTTTAGTGGAACAGACTATTGATAAGAAAAATTATCCTTCTGTAGAAATTGCCCTTTCACATATGAATGCTTAAACTCCAACAAAAGATTATTTGAAATTATTCTTTTCTCCTAAGGGATACTAAACATTTTCAGTCTTATAATATGGATGAAGTATATTTTTTCTTTTATTTTATGACTATTTTTTATTATAAAAAATAAAATCGACATTGCTGAATGTTATTTTTTAAATTTGAAAGGCAGAAAGAAAATGAAAATCCTTTCAGTCCCACTAACCAGTGATAATACCCTTAAACTTCCCTACCCTGTCCTGAAGCACATCTCACCCACACCCTGCAAAGCCACAGCTCCCTTTGGAAAACCCTGTGCCTGGCACTCTGCTGTAACCAACCTAGTGCCTCATATTTTTCCATTTCATTTCTTTCTACCTCCTTGTAATCCTTCTGAAAGCAGAAAAAGTAGGTTGATGATGCTTCAGGCAGATCAGAATCTCATTGCCTCCAGGTAGAACCAGCAGAAAAATGGGTGCGTGTAGGTTGATGCAGATCATACCCTTAATTGAATGTTTCTGTTACATTGTCACCTTAGTTCTTGATTTCCACTTACCTTCTAATCAATGTACTTTGGGCCCATTCCTCCATACTCCTTGGCTTTATAGCCTGTTCACTGCAAGGACTATTTGGAACTCTTAGCATCCTAGCGCATTACTTGCTTAAATGGGATATTTGCTTCATTATTTTTCAAATAGACTTTCAATTTATTGCTCTTGCTCTTCTCCTTCTGATACCCCTATGACGTGAATATTGGAATGCTTGAAGTTGCACCAGAGGCTGCTTATACTATCCTTGTTTTTTTGTATTCTTTTTTCTTCATGTTGTTCTGATTGGTTGTTTTTCACTTCCTGGTGTTCCAAATCATTGATTTGATTCTTGGCTTCATCCACTCTACGATTGTTTCCCTGTAAATTGTTATTTCAATTAGTGTATCCTTTGTTTCTGACTGGATCTGTTTTATGCTGTTGAGGTCCTCAATGAGTTCCTTGAGCATCCTTATAAACAGTGTTTTGAATTCTGCATCTGATAGAGTGCTTATCTCCATTATGCTTAGTTCTTTTTCTAGAGTTTTGATCTGTTCTTTCATTGGGGCCATGTTTCTTTGTCTCCTCATTTTGGCTGCCTCTCTGTGTTTATTTATATTATTAGGGGGAGCTGCTGTGACTCCCTGTCTTGATAGCATGGCCTAATGTAGTAGGTATCCTGTAGGGTCCAATGTCACAGCTTCCCTTATCACTCAAGCTGGTACTAGAGGTACTCCCTTTATGTGGGCTGAGTCACCCTCCTCTTGTAGCTGGGACTTGATTGCTGTTGGCAGGTCAATGGGAGGGATTTACCCAGGCCAGTCAGGTACAAGGAATGGCTGTGACCACTGACCACCAACCTCCACCCTCCACGGAGAATCAGCTGTGCAGGGGCAGGGTGGTGGTGACCTGACAAGGTCTGTAGCTGTTCACTGGGTGTGCAGGATCTGGGGTTTCCTGAGTGTTGCAGGCCAAGGTTAGCCACCACCTATGTTCTGCCTGGGGACACCCTGCATGAGCTATAAAGCAATCTGAAATGGCTGTTAGTTGTGCTGGGCTTGGAGATTCCCAAGCAGAGCTAAGCTGTGAATCTAGGCTGGCTTCTGCTAGTACTGGGCCTGGGGCCACTTAGCAAGAGTTACGGTGGCTGGGGGCTTACTGAGGGTGACTGTTGCTTGTTTGATACAATTTAGGAAATTGTGAAGCATGTCCCAAGACCAGGCATTCATATCTTGAGGGGCTCATAACTTGGATGGGATGGGGTCTCAAGGGATCTGTAGGGCAGGGTAAATAGTGTTAGCCAGGTTGATGGAGTCTCAGATATGGCACCTGCCTGCCAACTCTGTGGTTCTGTGTGTGTGTGGCAGTGGGAGCAGGGTCAGAAAAGGGACAATGGCCTCTGCCTTCCTTTCTGTCTGGGAGAAAGCTATCCCCCACCTCTCACCTTGATGCCAAACACTTCAGTTCCTCCTGTATGCCACTGGTGCCTTTCAAGCTGCTACCTCGGTGCTGGAGCTCAGTGGGAGTGAGTCTGAGTAAGTTTGTATGTGGGTTCTTTATGGGGAACTGCTTGGGGCTCCAGAAGTTTCTTCCACTGACTTAATCCCTGCTGGTTTTTGCTGCCAGAAGTTATGAGGACTTATCTTCCTGGCAACGGAACCCTGGGCCAGGGGTGTGGTGTGGGGATGGGACTCCTTGTTCCCTAGATATCCCTCCCAAATTTTTATCCACCACATGTGGATGTGGGACCAGCCCGTTCTGCATCTGCTCCCCTCCCACCAGTGTGGATGGATACTTTAATTCCATGGTTGTCAGACTTCCATTCAACTCCATTTCTGATGGTTATGAGTCATGGTTGTTTTATATCTTAGTTGTAATTTTGATGTGGTTGTGTGAGGAGGCAAGCCATGTCTACCTCTCTAGGCAAGCCATAGATACCTATGCTGGCATCTTGTTTTAGTGAAGAAAATCACTAAACAAACCAATCTTGAGAAATAGATCTTAAAAATGGAGGAATACAGACAGAATACTAACACTGAAGTCACTGAAAATCACAAGTTCTAGAATATCCAAGGGAAATTGAGAAACAAACCTTTTGTTCCATTGACTTCTTTGTGATCCCAAGGAGCTCTTAAGAGAGAGGACAATAGTACACTAAGAAGGCAACTATAGTTTGGTTCTGCCTGCTAAGGAGATGAAGAGGAAAAGATACATTACATGCTGGGAGGTGAGTGCTGAACAAGTGCTGGAAGCTGGAAGCTGTGCAGTCTAATTTTGAAATGAACAGAAAAGCATCTCTAAAGCCATTATGAATGTTATCCATCCATATAATAAAAATGTAGCAAGTAGCCTATAGAGAGCAGGCACTGAATATACAAAGGCAGTAAGTCCCAGACCTTAAAGGGCATAGGAGTTGGCAGAGAAAGATAGTAAATAAATAAGAATATAAAGTGTAATCATGATGCAATAAAATCATGTGTGGGAGAAAAGGGACAGCCTCAGTAGTTTTTTAAAAAGCCACGCCTTCAGTGTTGTCTGAAGCCCCCAGGTGATTCTAATATTCTGATAAAGGTAAGAGCAAGTATGTAGGTTGAGCCATTTAAGGGATGTATCCAATGTTTATTGCTCCAGAGTAGTTAGGAAGAAAGAGCAACTCCTCTTTCTGATTGGCACGATAATGTTTGTTAACTTCAATGGACATATCGTAGTCCTTTTTCATTTCTCGATTTATGAAATTGAAAGAAGATCCTGGCTCTTCCTATAATTTGTCTTAAGGATTCCGGTTGTCTCAAATGATTTCCATCTACCACAAATTTGTCTAAAACTATCTTTCCAAAGTCTTTATTGTATGTACTGTTACATGTGTAAGATCAGCTCTATGAAATGAACACTCAGTAAGGGAAGAAATGAGCTTTGTAAAGTAACAGAATGAAACCCGTCTATGGCTTTCTAAAGTGACATGTCAATGCCATAAACTTTTTATGACTCTATACAGTCAGAGATCGCCTAATTAGGAACAGATTAACAACTAAACAGATTTGAAAACAGCTAATCAAAACAATACAGAACTGAGACTATTGTAAAGAATGCAAACACACATACATTAAGGTTTGGTTAATTTAAAGGATTTGGGCTGGGCTTGACCACTCAAAGCTTAGAAGATGATTCACTGGACGTCTGCCTGGGAAACTTCTGTTTCACCTCATAGGCAGTGACTGTGATCTGTGTTTTTTCTCCAAAGCTGCTGTCATATTCCCCTTTTCATGGACAAGATTACAAACATGCTTTTTTCTCACCTGCTCAATAGCCAGTAAGACAGAGGCTGGGAGTGATTGAGAGTCTAGGGCTTGTTACTCTTTTCACCTACCATCAGCTGCGTAACATCTTGTCCTTTCTCTAACTCCAACCAATTTATCCAGGTCCTACATTACTACTCTCTTCTACGAATACTTTCCTCCATCCATGTATTGAAACCAAGGTAAGGCATGTTATCAGTACACTGGGAAGTGAAAAGAGATAAATTATTAAATGCAAAAGCTAGTTGAAGTGTCAGCCCATTGTTCCAGGAAATCTGGATACCTCTGAAAAAGAGAATGGCTTTCTCTCTTGCTCTTTGTTTCTTTCTGTAGTTTTCCATCTCCATCCAGATTCCAAAAATTTTTGAGCTATTGCCACAGGAACTATTCTCTCTTGCTGTAAGATCTGTGGATTTTTCTTAGGAAATTTCTTCCTAATACCTATTATCTCAAACACAACTAACTCCTGAAGTAAATGAAACTACTGCGTGTCGGCTGGAGCCCCCAGGGGCTCAGTCAGAGCCAACATTAAACCATGTTTCCCTCCATTAAACCTTGACTTTCCTCTATTTTGGAATTTCCCAGGCCCAGCAATAACCTTGCCATTGCTCTGCAGCAACATTCCCCTCCACTTCCTCCTTTCTTGCAGCCCTGGGGGGTGGTTTTCTTGCATCTGGGCTCTGTTGGGGGTAGTTATGGTGGTTTGCCCTCTGAGAGCCTCCCTTTCTTCTTTTAAACTTCTTCCTGCTCCGGTCATTCTCCATATAATGCATGATTCCTAGGAGCAACTTCAGTGTGTCTCCCTTTCCATGCCATATCCTCCTAGACTGTCACTTAATGAATTAACCTTTCTTTTGAAGTGGTTCCTCTGCTAGCTTATTGGCCAGATTTTCCTCCTACCTTTCTGCTACTCCTGACTTGACTATAGACCACAGTATATTTTTAGTGTGATTCTTTTCCTTTCTGAGCCTCTAGAAACCTTGATTTCTACAAAAGATGTTCCAGAGACAAAAATTTCTAAAAACTTTCTTAACTTTTAGATCTGAACCTTTGTTTTCATGAGGTTTTCTCCTTTTTTGTTTAAATGATGTTGCCCTTGTGTTAACCTGTTTATTGAAAAGATATGCTAATCACAGGTTGAACGCACAGTCTGAAGTCCTGCAATCCATTAGTCTCCTCAAAAACAAGAGAGAGGTTAGAGAACAAGTGGTGATCGTCTTGGGGGAGTGCAGGGTTGTTGAAATCTATGAAATGTAGCCCTAAATCTCACCTTCTACTGACGAACTCCTATCTGCTCTAGACCTGGAGACTTAAAGTCTGCACCGAAATGCAAAGAAAAGGTCCATCTCCTAATAGCTTAAACATCTGTGCACTTAAACTCTGCTTATTTTTGTTTCTTATTTTGTTTTAAATGAGCAAAATTGCACCACGGCTGTGCCTCCACCAGCTGCTCTGGTCAAACTGCCGCTAACTGCCCCAGTTCAAAACAGTCTGCACATCTCACTGTGATCCTCAGTCTCCATGAGAAGTTTCTTCCTACGTTTGTTTCTTGTTTTTCTCAATTGGTTTTCTCTCAGTGCTTCCTGTAATAAAGATGAGGTCGTATCAAAATCTGTCCCCCCTACCAGACTGGTTCTGACCAGTAGAATATAAGCATAATGATAACAGGGCTCAAAGTACTGGTTTTAATAATGGCTGGGAAGCATCCTCAAGTCCGCCCAGAACAGAGCTGTGGTATCAGTGTTACGGAAAACTGCTGAAGCATGTGCCACTGACTTTTTTCCTCGACTTCTGTCAAGTTAAAAAAGGCCTTGGCTGGGCCTGCTAGGGGCTGCAAGGTCTGTGGACTCCAGGGGCTTGCAACCTGAGAGGTGCTGCAGAATCACCTGGAGGGCTTGTTACAACCCTCATCTGGGCCCCGCCCCCGGGGTATTTAAATCCAGTATGTCTGGGGCAGGAATCAAGACTTTGCGAGACTAATAAATTCTCAGGTGATGTTGATGCTACCTGTCTGCTGACCACACTGAAAACAGCTGATTTACTTTGTGGAAACTGGAAGAGTAAAGCTGATCAACTACCGTCTGTTACAGAGGTCCACGTGAGAGAGCGAGGTTTGGATTGCTTTTCTAACGCAATGACCCTGTGCCTGCCCCTTGCCGCCCTCCAAAAAGCATGGCCCCGGGATATCAGATTAATCAATTTCACCGGTGAGAAAGGTTACTTTTCCTCCTAGCAGGGCGTGGACAAGTAGAAAGGGCAGCCTAAGAAGCCAAAAATACTACTGAAATTTTGCCCCTTCCTAAGGGATTGTTTCCAGCTTGAGGAGAAGAGAAAGGTCAAATCAGGGTTTCTCTTTAACAGTTAAGCAGTGATCAACATTTTGCTTCTTGAGGAATTAGGTGTGGGAGGAGAACAAGCATGTAGCTTCCAGAGGGGCCTACAAAACAAGGGGAAGGGAATGCCGGACTCCTCAGGCTTTGTGCAACGGGAGCGTGTGTGATTCCAGAAGACTAGAGGATTTGGAGACAACACAGGTGAGTGAGGTTTCTGTATTTTAAGGGTCTTACACTGGAGTTTAACTGTGATGTTGCTTGGGAAAGTCAATTTCTTTGAGCCTCTGTTTTCTCATCTAAAAAAATTTGAATAAATGTCATCTGAGGATGATGCTTGTAGATATTAAGTGAAATGTTTTAAAAAGGTGAAAGATTTATATGATTTGAAGAGAAACCAGAGTATAAGTGAAATGTTTTAAAATGCTAGGTACAGTGCTCATTCAATAATGTACTTAGTAAGTGGTGCTGTATAAGCAGTGAGAGGTTAGTGACATGGAAGAAACACAAAGAGTTTAAGGAGTGCATTATTTTCCTATTGCTGCTGTTATGTATCACCGTGAATTTGGTGCGTTGAAACAACAAGTTTATTACCTTATGAAGCTGAAGATTAGAAGTCTGATGCAGATTTCACTGATCTAAAAGCAACATATCAATAGGGCTGTATTCCTTTTTGGAGTCTCTAGGGGACAATATGTTTCATTGTCAAGTCCAGTTTTTAGAGGCTGCTCATGTTCCTTGGCAAACGGTCCCCTTCCTCCAGCTTCAAAACCAACCACATAGCATCTCCCTGACCCTCCCTTTGTCATCACAGATCTTTCTCTGGCTGCACTTTTCTGTCTCCCAATGTGACCATCCAGGTAATTCAGGATAAACTCTTTTTAAGGTCATCTGATTAGCATCCTGAATTCAAACAGCAACTTTATTTCCCTTGAAACGTAACATACTAACAGGTTCTGGGAACGGGACCTGGGTTCCTTTGGGGGGACGGGGGCATTATTCTGCTTTTTCCAGGAGGAAATTTCATTTTCATTGTGTTCCACGTAGATATGTTCGAGGCATGGAATTTCATTTGTTGATTCATTCACCAACACATATTAAGCATTTATATGTGTTTCACTAATCACTACAGATACAAAGGAGAATAAGACTATTCCTTAAAATAGCTTAGAGTTTACTAGTGGGCAACAGACTTGCAAATAAGTGAAATGGTGAGAAGTTGTACAACGGTGGAGCAAATGGAGGACCCAATGGGGAAGTGGCCGATTCTACTATGAGTGGATTTGGGAGAATGTCAGGGAAGGTTAGATAGGAAAGATGCTTGGGGGCTACATGGGAAATTGCAAGTAACTCAGCAAAAAAAAAAAAAAAAAAAAAAAAAAGGACGTGCAGAGACATAAAGCTGGATAGGGACCAGGATTTCAAATATCTGTCTACTGCTCTTTTGCCATAACTTTGCTTACCTGCCTTACAGCAGTGAGGCTTCATCTTAAAGCCAATGAGGGACCATAGTGATAGTTATGCTGAGGCCAGATTACAAAAGTCCTTGGATTACAGGCTGAGGCTTCTTCCTATTCAGGATGATCTCACCCTCGTCTGATTCAAATCATTCAATTACTGATCATCAACTATAAGCCTACCATATGACACGTGTTTTGTTCCGGAGATAAAGAAAGCACAGTCCCTGACCTTGAGTACTGTCAAGATAGAAAATATAATTATGGCATGTTGTGACAAGTCATGGAAATGAGATGTTCATACTGCTCATTCGGCCTTATTACCTACTGCTTCGTGATGTTCTTCCCATGTGTATATTGGTTTTGGCTATTCACCACTGTTAATGTTTTTGAAAGCAGGGGCTTATGCAGGGCAGCTGCTCAGAAAACCAGTTTTAACTCTCATCCCTCTTCATTTGGCTTAGCAATGGAGAATGGTTGCCATAGGCTGCTTTGCATGTTTATTTATCTGGATTTAAAAAAATGAAACCCTTCTCTCATTCCTCAGTCATTGTAAATCATTGTTTGAATTCATGTTTCTTTTCTCTCTCAGATCTAGTGTTGGGACATGTCGTGTCCTTCAGCCTGGTCTCACACTTGTGCTGCAATGACAGTGATTTTTGGTATTTCTGTTTAGCGTTAAAATAAAGGTCACAGCTCTGAACTCTCCTATCCACCATTTCTAAAAGATGCTTCGTTCTTAAAGCAGACCTGAATTGAGACTTCTCAAGGAAAGCTGTTCATTCTCACTTTCTTTTACAGTGGTCGAGTAGGGGAAGTGGCAGACCCCATGGGGCCTCATAATTCATTATGTAGAACAACCCTTTTGGGCCACCCTTCTTTCCCCCTAATTGGTGCTGACTTCTGATCCCCTGCGCACACTTAGATAGGGCTTTGGGGCTCTGCCCGTGCTTCTCTACCTCGGTGCCACCACCATCTTTGATGACTTGACTGCCCACATCGGCTGTCTACACAATCCTTGAGCCTGCCCACACCCAGGGCTCCTTGATTGGAGTGGTCATCGACTTCAGCAGTCCCCAACCTTTTTGGCACCAGGGGCCACCTTCACAGAAAACAGTTTTTCCTTGGACCTAGGTTGGTGGGATGGTTTCTGGATGAGTCAAGTGCATTACATTCAGGCTCACCTCTTGCTGTGCAGTCTGGTTCCTAACAGGCCTGGAGCTTTGGGACCTCTGTCTAGTCTATCCCACTCTAGTCATCTATCCTTAATTGCATACAGAAACTTTTAACCCTTAAAAATTGCACCATCTCTAAATCTTAAACCTCTGTTGTCAGAAATTTCGTTTTCGTCTTCAGGTACATCACCTGGTGTCTTGGTCTATTCATTGCTGCTGTGACAAAATACTATAAACTTGGTAGCTTATAAACAACAGAAAACTGTTTCTCACATTTCTGGAGTCTGGGAAGTCCAAGATCAAGTGCCTGGAAGGTTTGGTGCCTGGTGAAAATCTGTTTCCTTGTTCACTACATCCTCACGTGGTGGAAGGGGTTAGAGAGCTCTGTGGTTTTCTTTTATTAGAGCACTAACCTCATCCACGAGGGTAACACCTCCCCAAGGCCCCATCTTCTAATGCCATCACATGTACGATTTCCACATTTGAATTTTGGGGGGATGTAAACATTCTTTCATTGCATTCTTCTCCACGGTGCCCCATGACCTGTTTGGACTCCACCAATGCTTTCCTTGCTTCCCAACGTCCACTTTGCTTCTGTAAATAGAAAGTCAGCAGATCAGAGAGAGGAAGAATCAAGTCAGGGAACTAAACCCCCTGCACCATCCATATGTGGTTGCTATCAGGATAACTTTTCAATATAGTGTGCTCTCCTGTTTCCGGCAAGACAAAGTGCTCAGCTGTGGTTAGGCCAACTGAATCGTGTTATTCCTGTGGTTTGCATACATGCTGCCCTTGTTAGCACATGTGTGAATAGTTGTGTTATTGAATTCCTCTATAATTACCTAACATGAGAGTTCCATATGTTTTCTGCTGAGATGCTATTATCCTAGCCTTCTTATTCTTATTTGCAGCATAACTACTTTCAAATTTCAAGTCACCTATCTGCCAATATGTCAATTCCTTTCTGATTTCTTTTTCTTTATTATCTAACCTAGATCATCTTGTCCTCCAATGTAGTTACTCTTTTGTGTTTTTTGTCTCTCTTATCCCCTGCAAAAGCCCACCCGTGCAACAATCCAGCAATGTGGATAATTTGTTTCTACCTTCTGGCCCCTGAATGTTATTGGACAAAATCAAACAATTACATGAATTTATGTCATCTGGTCCTATATTTCAGTGGTTTTTGATAACTGCCTAGTTATATCTATTAGTGACTATTACAAAATCAAACATTCTTCCCATTGCTTTTATCCTACTATCAGCAAGTATTCTACCCTGGTAATTTATCGGAAGAACCTATATTTCAATTACTGATTCCCTAGCTTCTTCCCTATGTCTACTTACATTCTCCTTAGGGTTTTGTATGTGTAAGAAAGATTTTGGTGGCAAGTAACAGCAAATCTAACCTCAACTGGCTTTAGCAATATTTAAGCAATATTGA
Source organism: Desmodus rotundus (assembly GCF_022682495.2). Taxonomy (NCBI): domain Eukaryota; kingdom Metazoa; phylum Chordata; class Mammalia; order Chiroptera; family Phyllostomidae; genus Desmodus; species Desmodus rotundus. Next base: position 173,916,437 of record NC_071387.1, read on the forward strand.
CTTAAATATTTGGAAAAGTAAGGAGGAGGGTTCGCTTAGGTAAGGTGAGGGCTCAGATCCTGTCACCAGAACCTGCTTCTCCTAGTCTCTGGATTCAACTCTCTGTCTTCCTTGTGTTGCCTTTGTCTTTTAATAGACCCTCTTCTGTGCTAGGGATGTCCATAGCAGCTTCAGATATCACATTCTCTTATGTTCATGTCTAAATGCGATGGTTATTCTATTTTTCCTATAATAGTCAACCAGAAGTTCTGGGCCTATCTCTGTTAGCTTGAATTGGGGCAACTACCCCTTCCTAAACCAATCCAACTAGTCAGGGTATATAGTAATTAGCTTAAATCACTGAATGTCTAATTTTGGATATGAGGATTTATTCAAGTACCCATGAGATTTGTGTTGAGAAATTTTATGTGGTTTAATTGAATTAGCTACTGGGACAATGGAATATGTGGCCTTATGTCTAATCATTGAGGAATGTAGCAGAGGCCCTGCTACCAGAAAAATTATTTATGTAGGTTCTGACCCAGAAACTCATAGCCAATGTTTCTAGGTTCCAAAAACTATTACAGAAACTGGAATTCCTTGTTCTACTTAGCTAAGCTTCCCTACAGGACTTCTCAGCCTTATTCATTTGCAATGAAAAACATGAGCGTTTGCCCAAGAAACACAAATCTGATAATACTGTATCCAAAGTACTTCCTAGAAAAAATGTTTTACAATTTGGTGATTTCACTGATAGAAATCCCACTGAAAGAAATCCCACTGCATGATATTATCAAGCTATTCATTTCCTTCAGAACTTTTGGTTCCAACCTCATCGGTAAGACAAGGTATGATAACTATTAAGATAGTTATCATAATTAGGCCAGCAAAACACATCTCATTTCTCTGGGCCTGTGTAGTTGTACTCCATTTCAGATGCAGCACTCCTGAAAAGTGAAGCAGGTGTTGGGTGAGTCTTCGTGTGTTTTTCATTCTCTTTTATAAGACGTAACACGTATAAATTAAGATTGTCAAAAGAACAGAGATAAGCAGTATCAGAACTCTCCCGGTTTTGTGCTGTATAAAACAGAACTTCAGGAGAAGCAGAGTGTTCTCTTACATTTACATGTTAAGTACTGAACTAAAAGACACTTTGCTTTGAGGAACCTCAAATATTTTAATGTTTCTAGTATAGTAAAGAATTTCTGAGATATTGTACATACTGCCTAAGAGAAAAACTATTATTTTAAGCTTTCTCTTGATTGTTTTTCAAAACTGTGGAGTTCAACATACTTTTACCTACATTCCCCACTTTAGCTCATTTGATTTTGATAAAGAGCCCATTATGCCCAGGTATTTTTTTAGTAAGGAGATACAAAAACTGGAATGTAATACAGTTTTCCATCTAATTCTGAGTCAATTACATGATTCGCATTTACTTACTCATATTTTTGGCTTGTTTTCATGTATGCAAGTGAAAGAGAAAGTGAAATCCTTCATAATTTGATTGCAGTTTTCCTCCAAAGAAGGTTAGGAAATAGTTTTAAGAAATAGTTGGATCGTTGGTTTATTTATCTTTCCCCTTACTCCTGTGGACAATAGCCTACACTTCGTACTGAAAAATGTGATTGGTGAAGAATGTATGACTTGGGACCAGATCTTGGATTTGAGTGTTGACTTTACCATGTACTCTGAAATCTTGAACAACTGTACCATTTTTGAGTTCTTGCCTTACCAATAACACTGGGAAGAAATAGCTCCCTGGTTTGTTACATAGGTATGATCAAATTAGATAATCATGGAGAATGAATTTAAAGAATTCCTGGTGCCCAGGGCAAGATTTTGAATCTGGACTATGAGGTAATTTTTTAACCTTCTTCCACCAGTATTTCAGTTCTACCAAATACATTAAGAGGGCAGCTAATGCCTGAATATTTCCCATGATCAAGAAAGAAAAAAGCTCTTTTGAAAATGCCACTTTTATTCCAGGAGGACAGCTTTTTCCCTTTAACAAAAAATTATTTTTAAAAATAGCAATAATACAGCCTGGTTTATTTTGGGTTGGCCAAAAAGTTCCTTTAGTTCTTTTTCCATATGATAACTCTAGTAGTGCTTCGTTGTCTTTAACTGCATTTGAAACAATTTTTTTAGATTGTATCGTGACAGCTGTTGTATCAACGTGCATTTAAGAAAAAAACTTACCAGAATTCGTGCATTTTTGTGCAACTATTTTAATGATAAAGATGAAAGAAAATATTCAATATTTTCTGCATATTATGCTTTATTTCAAGAAAGGTAAAAACAACTGGAATGCAAAAAAAAAAGATTTGTGCAGTGTATGGAGAAGGCGCTGTGACTGATCAAATGTGTCAAAAGTGGTTTGCGAAGTTTCTTGGCACTGTTAGTATTTTGGCCAAATAATTCTTATGCACTGGAAGATGTTTAGCAGCACCCCTGGTCTCTACCCACTAGAAGCCAATAACAGGAGATAGCCGACATACTCAAAATATCCAAATCAATGAAGTTATTGGTGAAAATGAAAAATGTGTCTTTTTTTTAATAGAAAAATGTAACGGACTTTTTGGCCAACCCCATTGTGCAAAACACTTACCTCATTTTGATCTCACTTTTGAAGCCAAATGAGAAATCTGGGTATGGATTAAAATTCGGTCTTAGCTCATAACAAGAGTTATGTTTATTTTACAGTGTGAGATCTTCAGGGTTGTTTCTGGCAACTGGCATTACTTAGGTAACAAGACAAGAGAATATAGTCAAAATATTATAGGCTGGAGACCCTTGGTCCTTTCTCTCTGGCAAACACTAATTATCTTGGAGAGATGCTTTCATTTACTTATTTTAAACAAAGTTCCATTTGTCTATATAGGCTTAATGAAAATTTTTATTAACTGCTTTCTTGGAGTGACCAGCTTGTTGTGTGATAAAAATTGATCCCTTTTCCACAAGCAAATGAATTGTATTATTTGACATATTTTTCAAATTTTCTTTTATCCTCTCATCTTTAGTACTTATAATTAACAAACATTCAAATGAATTGGATGAATTTGCATTCTTCCTTTTCCACTCCTGTTACCTCACTCTGGCTTAGTCCTTGCAGAGATGTTGCTGTACCTGTTCAGGCAGCAGGGGAGGCCTTGAGGGTTTGCATCAGGTGACACTCCAAAAGCCCTCTGGGCTTCACGGCCTGGGAGCCACTACTGTTCACACCTGTACTCAAACCCTGTCTTTGTTTTAAATCTCCCTCCCTCTCTCCCTCCCTTCCTTCCCTTTTTGCCATTTATAACCCCTTTCCATCACCCCTACCCCCTTTCCCTCTGGTAATCACCATATTGTGTCTATAAGGATTGGGTTTTTTGGGGTTTTTTTTTGGGGGGGGTGCTTAATCCCTTCACCTTTTTTACCCAGCTCCCTAACCCCCTTCCCCTCTCACAGCTGTCAGTCTGTCCTCTGTATCTACATATCTGTTTATATTTTGTTTCTTAGTTTATTTTGTTCATTAGATCCTACTATTGTCCACAGTTGCTGCAGCAATCTGCATTCCTGCCAAAAGTGTGGAACGTTTCCCTCTTCGCCATATCCTTGCCAACACTTGTTTGTTGATTCGTTGGTGATAGCCATTCTGATAGGTGTGAGGTGATATCCCATTTTAGTTTTAATTTGCATTTTTCTGATGATTAGTGATGTTGAGCATCTTTTCATATGTCTATTGGCCATCTCTGTATACTCTTTAGAGAAGTGTCAGGTGATTTGCCTATTTTTTTAATTGGGTTGTTTGGGTTTTTGGTATTGAGTTTGGTAAGTTCTTTATAAATTTTGGATATTAACCCCTTAACACATGCATCATTGGCAAATATGTTCTCCCACTCAGTGGGTTTTCTTTCAATTTTGTTGATGATTTCCTCTGCTCTGCAAAAGCTTTTTAGTTTGATGTAGTTCCATTTGTTTATTTTTTTTCTTTTGTTTCCCTTGCCAGAGGAAATATATGAGAAAACAATTGCTATAAGAAGGTCTGAAATTTTACTGTCTATGTTTTCTTCTAGTTTTTTTATGGTTTTGAGTCTAACATTTATTTCTTTAACCCATTTTGAGTTCATTCTTGTGTATAGTGTAAGGAGGTGGTCTAGTTTCTTTTCTTTTTTCTTTTGCATTGTTCTAAATCTTATAGAGACCTCACTCCCCTCCCCCAGATTCATCTTTTTCTATAAAACATTTTTATAAATATATACTTATTTCTCCATGTACTAGGCAGAGAAAGACCTGGTTTGGAATTGAGGCCTCACAACTTTTTAGCTGCAGCCTTTGGGCACGTGACTTATATCACCCCTTCATCACAAATATCTTCAACTTTTCATTAAGATAACAATAGGACCTTGAGATTTTCTGAAAGGAATAGATAACATATGTGTAAAGCATCTGACACAGTTATTTGATGCTACACGTGAATTTAAGTAGAGACTAGTATTTTCCTTCTAGGTTACAAGGAATGATATGGGGGTAAGACATGGGGTCTGGAGTAGGAGGAGGGGGATAGGAAAGTATGTGGGAGTTTTATGACCATCAAGTTTATGAGGGTGGAAAAATTAGCACTCTCACTGGCCTGTTGGAATGCCCTCAAACTCATTTATTTAACACACATAGAGACAAAATTTTATATGACTAGCACTGTTTTAGACTCTGGAGATATATTAATGGACAAAACAGCTTAAATTCTGATAGGTTTAGATAGCCACTTTCCTGTTGTTCTTCCAAGAACAATTTAAATGAGATGAACAACAAAAGGTGAGTTCCAGATATTGAAGAAAAGAGCAGGGAGAGTTTAGCCCCCAGCAGAGGAGAGATTCCCGTGCAGCTGCAGGAGATGGAAGGCAGCAGGAATGGGGAGGGAGGTGGAGTGAAGGAAACCACAGCCTGGAATGTACATGGGAGGCCTGCAGCCAAGGAGGATCTGCTGGCCTGAAAAGCAGCCCTGGCCAGGACTCCCTGCTCAGTTCTCCAGGTTTGTAAGACTGGATGGCTGCTTGGTCATCATTACTCAGGAGCATCCAAATTGGGCCACATAAGGGGTGGTTCTGGAGACATAGTAAGAAGTTGTACCTAAAATCCATCTGTGAGACAACCATATAAGTTCATTATGCTAGAGTTTCCGTATGATGTGTATGTTGGAAAGTATAAATATTTCCCTGGCATAACATCACTTGGAAAAGTTACCATCCTAATTATCATCTGTGAGGAAATTGGAGGTAGAAAGAGAAGTGTCATGGCTTCTGGTATCCTTTGCCCAAATGATCCTTTGAGTCTATCATAGTAAAATGTAATTAATGTGTGTGTGTGTGAGCTAATTTTAAACCATTCTCAAACCCAGTTCTGCATGATGTTAATTTAATTTCGGAACCAGAAATACTATCTCTATTAAGTGCAGGAGCTAGCGTGTTAGGATGGAGGACAAGGAATGAAATGGGAAAAGGGACTTAATTGAACAGGTAGGTGTATGTGGAACGATGCCCTGGACTGCCAGATAGACAAACCAGTGTGTCCTTGAGTAAATTAAGCCTGAAACATTGCTGGAAGATGAAAAACAAAACAAAAACACTCATAAAAACAGAGACCAAAGGGATAGCTACCAGAAGGCAAGGGATAAGGGTCAGGGTGAAAACAGGAAGGAGAAAATAGTCAGTGATACTGTGTTAAGTTTATATGTTGACAGATGATTGCTAGAATTAGTGGGGTGAGCACACTGTAAGTAATAAAAATGTTGAATCACTATATTGTACACCCAAAACTAATATAACCAATATAAGATTATATTCCAACTAAAATAAAAAAATTTTAAAAAGGGAGGGGAGAGAAAACTGAAGCTGTCTTACTTTGGATACATCATGAGAACTCGGGGTTCTTTGGAAAAGATGGTAATGCTGGGAGAAATAGAAGGCCCCAGGGGGAGAGGAAGACCAAATATGAGCTAGGTTGACTCCATGAACGAAGCCATAGGCAGCTCTGTGTACAGGAGCTGAGCAAGGCTGTTGAGGACAGGGCATTGTGAACATCACAAGTTCATTGGGGCCCCAAGAGTCGGAGCCAACACAATGACACATTGACACACACATGTACAAATCAACCTGCCTCTACCCTTTTTTTTTTTACTGCATTGCTATCAGTGAAGGGTTTACCCCCAAGAGAAAAAAAAAGGGGCTTTTCTCTAAAGACAGGGAACAAATCACAGGAAATAAAACCTTCAGTGTGGGAATTGGCCCTCCTGAGCAATGTCCTATAAACACTGGCATTTGGGGGGGGAGGGGTCACCAGATAGGCTATCAAAACTCTGCCCACCCATCTTCAAGTAAAGATCCCAATGCATACACCTCCTATTCAGCAATTTTTAAAACTTGTTATATTTTTCTCCTTTTCTTCCCTTCTCTGATTTTTAAGTGAGCATTTTATGTAATTGAATTTTCTCTCCTGTCTTCTAGTAATTACTTTCAAAAAAGTGGTTATCCTAGAATTTATAATACATTTGAAACTAATCTAAGTCTGCTTTTAAATAGCATACTCCTTCACATGCAGTGCAGGAATATTAAAAACAGTATCCCTAATTTCTTCCTTTCCTTTCTTATAACATTGGTGACATTCATTTCACTTATCCATGTGCTATGAATCACCCAATACATTGTTACTATTATTACTTTAAACAGCTATCTTTTAGATTAATTAGGGATAAGAAAACAACATAGTTCATTTTACCCTCACTTATTTCATTTTTGAATTCTTCTTGCCTTGGGTAGATCCAAGTTTCTGACTCCTATAATTTTCCTTCTTTGATTTCTCCAGGTTTTGCATATTTCCATCTCCCTGGAACACCCACACTGTGGTGGTTAATCCACACCCTCCCATTTTAACCATAATGTGTCTTGCATTGTTCTTTGCTGTTTCAGGATGTAAGTCGTGACCCTCCAATAAATTATAAACTGTCTGAAGCAGAGGTCCTTGATGATGGTTTTTTTTGTCCCCCACAGTGCTGGACACAGAGGTGAGCATATGAAAAGCCAGTGGGTTAGCACTGACTGATTACAGACCAGTAGGAATGGCAGGGAGGTCAGGTAGGACTATTCTTACACGGCTTTCTGTCATTTGGGAAGTGCACGCGTTCTGACAGAGTGCTTTCAATGCCTTCATCAGTTCCCTCAGAGCTTCCTTCCATGGTGTGGATGCTTCGTGTGTGTTGGTGGGAGTATTTTAATGATACCCAATAAGACTGTCAGAAAATAGCTCCTAATCTAAGCTTCCGTATTTACAAGGGTGAAAAGGCACATTGGGGGTGGTCTGGGGGAGACGGTGGCTATTTTAGTCGTTACTGCTTGGTACGCAAACAGGTCCCGCAACCTGTTGCTATCTTGTCTTCTTGCCCATACATTCTAGAACCAGGTGGGAGAGGGAAGCAATCAACGTTTGCATTTTACGTCTCTTCCCTTAAACTTATTTATGCTTTTTATGTGAATTTTATGTAAGTTTGCGGAGTAGAGTTTGGAGATATTTGAAAAACAACCTTATTTTCTCAACTACATTGGCTTCCTTAGTGCTCTCTGGATAACTGTGAGTGGAGATTAAATACCAATGGCTTCGAAAGTAACTTCTTTTTTATCTGCAGCTGTGATAACTGAGCTTCATAATGCTTGCAATCTCTTTATCATCTAGTGCCACTTGATGAAGTATTTAATAATAACAGCAATTCTGAAGTATTTCCCGAGAATGAGGATGAGTCTGCTCCTTCCATGTGTTAAAAGGGCGAATAATCAGCAAGTGAGCACCCTCGCCATCCTGCATCGCCTCATCTTCCCAAATGTATCCATGGCACTTCTTTAACTATCTAAGTAGCATTTTCCTGATAATTTTTATTAAAAGAACTTGCTTGGTATAGAATGGTGGTCACATTAAGGATGTATAGTCAGCTTTTAATGAATGGAGAGGGAAGTTAATACCATTATAACTAACTTTAAAAATGCATTTTAATTTTAGGTTATTTTCTATCAATAATTCAGGAGGAAATGAACATTCTTAAACATTTGAATTAGTGGAACTCATGGACTTTCACGGAGTTTTGCATTCCAATGCCAGCTCTGCCACTGACTGGCTTTGTATTTTGCCCAGTCTGGGCTGTAGTATTTGTATCCGTAAATATATGTCAGAGGAGGGAATTGGTTTAGAATATCATGATCTGGAAAGTCTCTAAGTTCAGTTTAATATTACATCCCATAAGTGCCCACTCTGCTTATACCAACTTACAATTTAGAACACTTAAGAATTTGCAAAAAAATTTCTGTTTTTCATTGGATCCTTGAGATAACCTCATAAAACAGTCAAGGTGTATTTTACATCCTTTCACAGATGTGAGAACAGGATTGCAGTTCACATGATCATAGGTCAAATAGAACATACTCTTTTGAAGTAGAAGAGGTGGACTGCTTAGTTCGAGGGGTACAAAATCTAAGGCTAGTTGTTTCCTTAAAAGCTTCTGTCCTTGAACCTAACTAATGAGCCTTATTTTCACTGATTCTAAATAAAGAAGAAAATCTGAGCATTGGGGTCATTCTGACTACCTATGGCAGGGGAGCAATTCTGTGGTTTAATTCTTTGCCTTTGCTGATCAGGACAGTCGGGAGGCAAGGCTGGGGCGTGGTTATATGGGGGGCTTTATCTCTGTGGTTTGTTTTGTAGAAGCAGTTTGCCCAGCCTGAAGCTAAAGAAGTATCCACTATTATGATAGTAATAAATATTTATTAGCTATTTTCTATGTCAGACATGAGTTTGGTGATTTACATATATAGGGTGGGGCAAAAGTAGGTTTATAGTTGTAAGTGAAACAGTTTATTCTTGTTTCATTATTTATTAATTATTATATTATTTTCCATAAGAACAAATGTAAACCTACTTTGCCCTACCCTATATTATCTCATTTAACTCTTGACAATCCCTGAGGAGAAAACTATAGAGGTTAAGTGATTATCCCCAATCTCACACAGTCAGTAAGTGGGGTATTGCATTTCTTAAAATTATGCCCTCAATTTGAGTGCTAAAAATGGTTATTTTCTAGTAGAAGTAGCTTAGAAATAGAGAGGGTAGAAGTAAAAAGCTCCACTTCAGAGCATTTTGGGCATTGAAGCTGACACAAGTAACATCTACATTGCAAATTTTGTCTTGAAAAGAAATGGTTGATATTATTGGTATAATCTTAGTCTGTAATATATTATTTCAGAAGATTAACTTCCAGGTGTCATTTTTTTTTGAAATGTGGTGACTCTGATTTAATTGTAACTGTATTGAAGAAAAAGGATATTTGGCACTGATGATCTATGATTTTAATGTTAAAAATAAGTATAGTACAGATGACTGATATAGATAAATGTGGATAGAAATGAGATGTGACAATTCAGCTATTTATATTGATTCTTTTGACTGTGCTCTTCATGTTAAAATGCTTTACAATCACCAATTATTTGTTCTTACATGTCTAGGAGCTTAATTTTTCCATCATCTTTTTATCAAGAAGCATAGTTCATTGAAAATACAGATGTTTCAAAGTTTAAAGGAGGTGAGAATTTTAGAGAGCACAAGCTTTAGAAAACTTAGATCCAGGTTTTAATTTGAATATCTCTGATAAAATTACTGAAACTCTCTGAATCTGTTTCTTTATTTATAATAGGAAGGGCTGTTTTAACTTCATTGAGAAAGCCTATGTCAAGCACAAATATTGATCCAGGTACTTTATATGCTCCAATAAAGGCCATTTTTGTTAAGACAGGTCTGTGTAGCAAAACAGGAATTGGTGCACACTTATTTATATTAGTTAGGGCTCTCCAGACAAACAGAAACCATGAGATACTCTCTCTTTTCATGCCCATCTTCCTATATTTACCTATCTGTATATCTATATTATATATACATATATCAAGAGAGATATCCATCTTTAGGTATCTCTACATATCTATATGTTGACATATCTATATTTAGATATGTAATATCTACATCTATCTATATATCGATAACTAGATTGCTCTCCTGAAACTACTAGTATTAACTATTATTAATTATTATTAACTATTAACTATTGTGACAGAGATGGTAGGGGGCTAGCGAGGGTGAGATTTGTAATGCTGGCTGGCAGGCTGGAAATTCAGGAAGACTTGGTGTTGCAGTCCTAAGTATGAAATCCGCAGGTGGGCCAGCAGGCTGGGAAATCAGGCAGTGCTTTTATGTTGCAGTGTTCAGGCAAAACTGCTGCTTCTTTGGGAAATCTTGAATTTTCTCTTAAGACCTTCAACTGAATGGCTGAGACCCATCCACATTTTAAAGGGTGGTTTCCTTTACGCAAAGTCAGCTGACTGTTAGTATAACGTCCACATTAACCTTCACAGCAACATCTTTGACTAAACAGCTAGGTGTCATAGCCATTACACACACCATGGAACGTGTGTGTATGTGTGTGTGTTAGTGCCACCACTGCCCTAATGATGGTTCTAGTCTGCTATGTTATGCTGCTAAGGATGCCTTAAACCCATCCCACAGTCAACTGAAATGGGATTGTTAATGAAGATCAGTCACAGGCAAAAGCACAACTTCAGTGCTAGAGTTCCTACTGATGCCAGAATCTGCAGGTGATAATTGAACCAGGGTGACAGATAGAGTGACATGGGAGTGAAGCCTGGAAAAGCGCACTTCATTCCTTCACAGGTACTTCTGGGATCTTATCTTACCTCAGCTCAAACCAGATCCCCTATGGGGATTGAACAGTTTCCCACAGAGGCATCCTTATTAATGTCAGGTGAGAGCATTTCCCTCGAGTTAGCACTCTGAGCTCCACTATTTTGCCAGAACGATGGGGTTACTTCCCTCTTAACAACTGCTGTGGCTGCTTGTTTCCCTGGAAACGCTGCTGCTGTGCAGACGACAGACCATCAGTTGCTTATTTGAATCACATCTGAAATGTAGCTGGTACTTTGGAGGGAAATATGGGAGTTATCCACTCTCCATTTCTAATGTAACAACTTAAGATATCCATCCAAAAAAAAGATAATTCCAACACTGCCTTTTTGAAATGAGAACCTAATAGGGTGTCATACTTTACTTGTTATGAGTATTCAGCCCATATTCTCAGGGGGCTCAATGCCATCCATTGGGGATATATATCCTTGAAAGAAAATAAATACCAGCCACCCACGCCCTAAAGAAAAATGTTCACAGATATTTGAGTGTGTTGCTGACTGTTAGCATCTCAAATACTCTACTCAGAAATGAGGCGACCGGTGGTGTTACAGGTCAATTTGGGACTAGTATATAATTATATCTTTATTTTCTCACAGAAAACTTTCCACAGGCATAATACTCTTGGAGACCAGGGGCTTATGTGTACATATAAATAATCTTTCCAAAATAAAAACCTGTATCTGCAGGATAAGAATAGGGTTCAGACACTGGAATGTGGACGTGGGTGTGCCCGTGCGAGCTATCTCTCTGCAAAGACCTCTAAGGAAATAACGCCATTCATGGGGGGATAAATTCCCATTGAAATGCTTCATCTTCCAATTTATCTCTCCCAGTCTATCGAGAACTACAGAGGGCAGCTGCAAGGTAATTGTGTGGCCTGACTGTTGAATATGACCCTTGTTACAAAGGGCCCATAGTGGGAAAGGTCCCCCCATCCCTGCAGAGGCACAGACAGGCATTGTTAGGGACGACAAGATGGTGAGGTCCTGTGCCTGCTGAGCCAAGCATCTGTGGCTTGGGACCACAGGGCTGCTGCCTGCCCATGTGCTCTGCAAGGTTGATGTGGTGATAATGGCTTTGGAGGCAGCTTGGAGCACTGCTTCTAAAGCACCTCCTCAGATCATTTGTAATATCCTTCGTACTGAGGGAGGTAGGGAAAAGTGAAATGAAAGTTTGGTTCCAAACTATATTCTGTGCACTAGTGTGCCTTTTAGAGTTCCAGCCATGGCCTTTAATTAGACTGGGTTTCTCCTTACCTGCCTGTCTCATTTGTCCTCCTGCTTGAGGGATGCAGAGAAATGGGAGCTGCTTCAGCTTCCTTGGGCACAAGAGATGTCTGTTGAAGTTGGAGGCAGATGGGGAACATGTGTGCCAACTGTCCACAACTTCTCCCCTGAGTAAATGTGGCTTTCCGTTAGATAGAAGATATATGAACTCTGATAAGTATTTTTAAAAATTTGTTTTAAGGACTCATGGACATGGACAACAGGGTGGGGATTGCTGAGGGGAGGGAGGTATAAGGGAACTAAATGGGAATGGAAAGTAATACAATAAAGAATAAATAAAAAAATAAAAAATTTGTTTTGACCATTGAAGTCTTGGCTTGTTTAAAATTTGAATGGTAAAAAAGCAACACAACAAAAGAACACTTTGCTTATTGGCAGGTCTTTTATCTTTGAGACGCTGAAAAACATGCTTTCCCTTGCCTACTTCGTCGTCTTAGTACAGTGAGTTATTCTGACATCGTCAGAATAGTCAAAGAATCCGATCATTTTCATATGAGCAAACAACTGTTGTCAACTCTGCCTCTAGAGAGAGAGCCGCATACCAGAATATCAGGATTTTGTCTCGTGGGTCAAAGCTTTTATCATTTAGTTCAGTCCTTCCCCGATACCCACATCTACTCTCTGCTAGCTGAACCTGAAGTTTAAAAGGGAATACTTTGGTTCCTGGGAGGAAGTGCTTGTTCTGAAAATTCAGGACCTCAGTTAATTTTTCCAGTGCTTTCCAAGGAACGTAGTTATGTGAGGGTGGTAATTTCAAGGCCCTCATACTATGGAACTTTGATGTTTGTACACATTTTTACTTGTTCCCATGTAACATATTATCTTCTGTCAACATTCAAACAACTGTCTGTGAGGTTAATTTTATCTCTTGTGTCTCATCCCTTCAAAGGCCCCTCGACATGTCTCTGTGTTTATCATGTGAGTTTCTATTTTGATGATCTTTTTGCTAGCTTTTTCCCTCCTTGGAGAAAAACCTTTCTCTTAACTTATTACGACAATTGAATTGTCTAATTATTAGACAACATAATTAGGAAGCGCTGTCCAACAGCTGCTGGGCATACTAACCGGCTGGCGGTGGGGACATTTGTGCAGTGAGTGTGGAAACGGGAGGGGTCATACATGTGTTTAGAATATTATGTCCTTTTGCATAAGATCACGCCCTAAAATGCACAGAAAAGTCAAAATAATCACACTTAGAGTGCCAGGAGCAAGGAGGCTTTCACCGTGTTGTGGAGGTCAGCGACGTGTAATAAACTCCACAGTCTCTGGGTGAACCTGAGTGTTCTGCTGCCCTGTCCCTTGCTTTTGTTGAAAAATTGTAATTAGTCTATTGCACAGTTCTCAAATTCTGAAAAAATCTACATTACTTTTTGATATTACATAATTTTCTTATATGTCAGCTAGATTCTTATTTGCCTGAATCTTAATATTTAGCAACCAAATGGTAGACTAACTTCCCACGTTAGCTATGGAAAGTTACATTTTAGTTCAAAAGCTTTCTGAATTTTATTTTCAGGCAAAGGTGTTGAATACTTTCTCCGGCTGGAGTGCTTTGAACTAACCTTGTGCCTTTCATCTAAGTGTGTTACACTGTCCTTGCTGTTTTCTCATTTCGACACATGGCTGCCTTAGGAGATAGCAGTGCAGTGGCAGCAGGCCTTCGCAGATAAAGACTCTGAATGTGGATTATCTGAAACCACGTGAAATCAGCTGGGAGAGAGAGTAATAGAAGCTAGGATTCCTGCGCATTGCTGAGTAACGCACTGGGATATTTTCTGTACACCAGGCACAGAGGCGTCCCTTGGCTGCGGCTCAGAATGAGGGTCTCCTGAGCTGTTAACTCCCTGGAAATTATTTCAGTCATTCATCAGTGTTTACTTTGGAACTCTGAGCTCAGGGTTCCCACTCTTGCAGGCAGACTATGGACATCATAAGGTTCTTAAACCCCCAAAGACCTCAGCTTTTTCTGACATCAAAGCTCTCTGTGCTGGAATTGCCCTTGGAGAGTTAGTGCCAGTCAAAGGCATCCATGCCTCCCAATGATGATCAGCCTCCTCCGGAAACCAAAGTTCTGTGTTTTGACCTCCTACACTTTTGTACGTGAATCCCCATACTGTTCGGTGATTTTTACCACGCTTCATTGTTGTACTGCTGACCTTTCACAGCACTAAAATCACGGTGCCCTGCAGGAACCCTGCTAAATTGTAGATTAACTTCCTGTATCCTTAATATCTTTTGATTACTCAGTAGTGTGTTGGTAAATATTTAACAACCAGCTCTCTAAAAAAAACCTGTATATATACACATAAGTTTTTAATACATTTTATTAAAATAATGTGTAGTATACATTTTAAAATATTATATAATATTCTGTATTATAAATTCTATATAGCCGATTAATTTGCACAGAACATGTCCTTTTTTTTTTTTTTTCTTGCTGGGCTCTTGTATCAATAACAAATCAGTGGTTACAAATATTTGTAGTTCCAACATGAATGTTGATTAGTATTTTTATTTCAATCGAGTAAGATGAAAGTGAAACAACGAAGGCACACGTCAGAATAATGCTCATTTTTTAATGATGTGAATGACTTGGCTGAATTAGTGGTTTCAAATACAATGAGAATATTTTCTCAAATTTCTCTTATGCTACTTGACATGTCTGTAGACATAACAAACTTTTAAGTTTAACACGAATTATCTCCTTCATTATTTCCTTAAGTCTAAGCCATAATTTGGTGAACTTTTTCTTAATGAGCCAGGTAGTAAATATTTCAGATTTAGGGTCATATGGTTTCTGTCGTAATTACTCAAGTCTGTTGTTAGCATGGAGACATAAACAATACTACTGAGTATTGACTGTATCCCAGTAAAACTTTATTTACAAATACAGGCACTACATGGGCAATAGTTTGCCTAGACAATTGACTAAACAATAAATCGAACCCTGATTGGTAGCATTTACTGGTTTCCGTGGTGTATGAACTCCATCAGGGCCAGTTTTAGGCTACCGATACGATGCTACTGACTGTGTGTTTGGAAAGGGATGTGCAGCAGCACCCAATTACATAACATTTCCACCATACAGATACAATAGTTAGAAAGAACCTCAAGAGCAGGGATAATAAATTACAGTATAATCATTAGGAAATGATAGGTTTGAGTATTAGCTGTGGTTTTAATATCACTTAATTGTAAGGTCGTATAGTTAATTTTAAATAATTATGTTTAGCAGTCTAGATAATTATGTTTAACAGTCAGTTATTTCTGAAAATTTTGTAATTGATTCTTGCAAACTGGTATGAGCTGGCTCTGCCACACCACTTTTTTCATGCACATTTCTCATTGGAGTTTTACTTCATACTCTGTGTACCAAGGACCTGGGAAGCAAGACTCCTTCATTTACCCCATAGACATTTTATTAAACATCTGTTTGTGTCAGACACTCCTTAGTCGTTCTCTGACTGCCATTGGATACTTCTTTTAGACACATTTTCTTCAACTATCCTGAAAAATGTCTGCCCTTGAAATTTTGTTCTAACTCCATGATTTTCAATCCCTTCCATCTCATGGACACTTAAACTAATTACTGAAATTCTGTGGCACACCAAAAATATATTTTTTGCCAGCATGACCAAAAAAACAGGTATAATTTTTGTTCATTCGCACCAGAAACTGTTGTTTGATTTTCAACCATGATTTTCAATGAAGGCATATAGTTGAAAATTGCTGTTCTAACCTATTGATGACCCTAGCATTCTATTAAATTCATTGATTGCTTATTTCATAGTCTTCCCCGACTTCAGCTGGGATGTGGATGATCTTATTAACATTCAAAGTAATGTAATTAAAAAATTTTCAATGGTCTTTATCACTGTTCTAACAACCTACTTTCTATACATTTCCTAAACTTATCCTGATGAATAGTTTCATATCTTGAACTCTGATATTTTACTTTGTGACTGAATCTATAAATTGTGTTATCTTTCTAATCTTATGATACCAAATTTTTAACCACCTTGAAAAGTGTAAAGTGCTTGACATTTTTCTTCCCAAGCAGCCTCTTCTGATTTAACTTTATTACTCATCATGGGGCACTGACATCATTTCACCAGTGTTTTTATTTAATGTGTCATCTTTGTGGTCTACTGCCAGACTGTGGAAACAGTCCTGGACATATTGGGTTGGCCAAAAAGTTCATTTGGTTTTTTTTTTCCATACGATGGCTCTAGTAGTGCATAGTTGTCTTTAACTTCATTCAATTCAACTTAAGCAATTTTGTTAGATTGTGTTGTGACAGCTGTCATCTCAACATACATAAAAAAAACTTATCAAAGTTGGTGAATCTTTGTGTAGCCATTTTAATATTGAAGATGGAAGAAAATATGCGACATTTTCTGCATATTATACTTTATTATTTCAAGAAATGTAAAAATGCAACTGAAATGCAGAGATTTGTGCAGTGTATGGAGAAGGTTCTGTGACTGATCAAATGTGTCAAAAGTGGTTTGCAAAGTTCTGTGCTGCAGCTTTCTCTCTGGACAGTGGTCCACAGTTGGGTAGACCAGTTGAAGTTTGATAGCAATCAAATCGAGACATTAATTGAGAACAATCAATGTTATACCACATGGGAGATAGCCAACATACTCAAAATATCCAAATCAATAAAGTTGTTGGTGAAAACGAAAAATGTGTCCTTTACGTTATGGAAAAAAAAATACAGACTTTTTGGCCAACCCAACATATGACCATCTTTTTCTTTCTTTTTGCTTTTCCTATACCTCTGCTATTGATCCCAGGTAACGAGTGCTGTCAAACTTTATGCATTTCCTTTTTGGTTACTCCACTGTCCTCTCTCACCTAATCATTTATTTATTGTAATTCACTTTATTTCCCACTCCATTTCCCACTCCCATTAGCCAGAATTCCAAGCCTGAACCTCTATTCTCCAGAAATGATTCAATCCCTGCCTCTCTTGTTATCAGCTGGCAAACTTGTCATCACACCTCAAGGCCTGCTGAGTGGACTGGTGTTGCAGAGCATAAGTAAATCTCCTGGAACAGAATCTTGGGGACTGGGTGTTATATGCGAGATCGAGGGTTCTCGCTCTAGGAACCGAAAGACTCTGACTCTTAAGAGATTTATAGATGGTTTATTGGCCAAGCAAAGCTTTTACCTGCGCAGGGGCGGACTCCCCCAAAGTGACCGGAGTCACGGTGCTCCGTAGAGCTGCAAATGAGAGCCGCGCCAAACGCTCACAGGCTAGCTCTTTTATATAGTGAGAAGCAAGCAAGCAAGTTACAAAAGCAGGTGTTGCTGTTATCTCTGCATAGCTCTGAGCTCTGGAGGAGTTTTGCTCTGGGTTCAGGAGGAACTATCTGTCTGTCTCCTGTTGATAAGCTTATTTCAGATGACGATTTGTTTCTCTTCCTTATCCATTCTAGTGACCTTCAAGAGGTTTTCTGCTTAGCAATGCTTATAATTGTCTAGCCCTTTTTCCTAGCTCTCAACATTCCCCCATTTCCTTGTCGGCACTTATGAGTCAAATCCTTGAATCATACTAATGACGATGGGGCTACAAGTTAAACAGGAGTATAATTAATAAAGGCCTACTAATAGAGGAAATCAGGGTAGTCAGCTATGGGGACATCTTACAGATTCCTGTGTACTACGTTGGTTTTTCTAGCTTTTCTTGTTCTTTCAGTCTCTTGGTTAAGACCTTAATACTATCTCTAATTATCCCTGAATGATTAGCATAAAAGCAACAAGTTTCTTCTAATGCTGCGCATAATTCTTCTTTCCTTAAGAACAATAAATCTAATGCTCTCCGATTTTGCAGAGCTACCTCTGCCAATGAGTCTACCTATCTTTCTAAATAAGCTACTTGATCTTGCAGCAGGGATATGTCCTTAGAGAAAGTCTGCAAAAGCTGCCTTAACTCTAATTCTCCCTGAATGAGGGCTGCAGCACTGAGTGCGGTGGACCCTAAGATCCTCACAGTGGCTACTATGGGTACAAGGGGAGCTCTCTTCTCCCTAGTCCTGGAGGGGAGAACAAAATCTGGGTTTCCTGCATAGAGATACACTTGGGGAATTATGTACCCAGTTATATAAAACTCTGGATAAGAAATTGGTGGTAAATAATGGTACACCTTGAGTTCTGGACCCCATTACAAATCCCCCCTTGGGGCTCTCCTCTTGGCTGCACCCTGCTTCAATCCTTCCTTTTAGATATATAACCCCTTTATAATTATATAAAGGACAATGGACGAAGGTCTCATCTTCTTGTAACTGCTTCCGGCTGGACATGGACGTTGTCCTACCTAACCTTGGGTCAGGGGTGCCCTGAAAGGGGTGCAGCACGGAGGTAGTCCTTTCCTGTAAGGGGAAGGACCTTATTTAATCCAAGTCAGTTGGTTGTCACTGTGAAGTTGCAGGCTCGGTGTCCAAAGGTTGGCATTACTGGACAATTGGCATCCTCATCGTATTCTGGAGGCAACAGATTTGGCAAGAGAGTTGGAAGGCACAATTAAATCCTGCATTACTTACTGTGCTAATTTTAACCCTCCGCCGGCCATAGTGAGTTCATTGTAGCCCGGCTTCCTTCTAAGCTCATAACAGGAAACCTGGTGATTATTTTGCTGTAACAGCACTAATTTTTCTGCAAGCCTGGCCTCAACACTGGGAAGTAAAAATAGACCCAAATCTGCTTTTCCCTGGAGGTTTTCCCTCGGTCAGCTCACCTTTCACTCTGCACATTCTTCCCGAGCTCTCGCATGCGTGACTTTGGCTACAGCCTAAAGGCCGAAGACATCCTGATCTTTGCTTGCAGTTCACATCCCTCTCTTGGGCTTCAGAGTTTTCTTTGTGACTACACATCTCCATCTGCAATTTCCAAAAGCAAAATAAACATGTCTATTTCCCCAAACTTGTTTATGTAATTCCGCCTGTCCTGACACTGCACTTTCTTCCGAGTTTCTTCTCTGGGTGATTGGCAGGGCAGACACCTGAGAGTGCACTTTACTCCTCCTTCCCCCTCATTTTCCATGTCCACAGGTGTCCAGTAAACTTTACCTCTTAAAATCTTTTTTCATCTTTCTCCTTTTCAACATAGATCACTTTGCCTTTAGTTCAATAATTCTTCCTTCTTCACATTCCTGTAACTGCTCTCATCCACTCCACTAATCTTTTTCTGTGTTGTTACCAGAGTTATGGCCCAACATGAGAATTCCAAATTTCCCTTGAATAACCTCTTCTAGATCAACCACACCTTCCGAGAGGGCTCTGCCTGCTTTCTGACCTCAGTTCATTCTGCTCTCTTTCCTGCACTCATAGTTTCCTAGGATCGATTCTTTTATGAATTTTCACATTTTTCTATATACCATACCTCCATGAGAAAAGAAAACAGCAAAGCATTTGTAGTGAGTAGCAAATAAATACTGTACCCGACTAAAGACCCCACAGTGTGAATTAGGCAGAAAAGTTAGGGTTCTCTTATCTATGGCTCTTGAGTTCTCTGTGACATAGACACCATTTTTTTTTCACATCTTTCGCAGTGCAGGCCAAGATTTTCATCTCAGAAAAAAAAAAAGTAGTAAGTAGGTGGTAGAAATTAATGGCAATGAATTGCATTTTGAGATTGTCAGTTCCAGTTGTAATTGATGTGTATAAATACTAGTGGAACCCTGGAGCAGAGCATCATGTGAATCATATCAGAGAACGAGCTAATTAGACTAGGGGAGAAGATGCCACCCACATATAGCAGAGGTAATATAAGTGAAGCCTTTTGGAAATAGGAAGTTGTACCAGGATTTATTTGAACATATTAATCTGCCTAAGGATCAGAAAAGGGGATTATATAGCTACAAAGTAACTGATAGCAGGACCAAAGGTAATTTAAATACACTACTGAGAATAAATAAGAAAGGAGGAATTATTTAAAAATTACTTCATTTTAAAAGAGGCAGCATTTTGAAGGCCCCCAAAATGACTGTTCTTCTGAAAATCATCACCTATAGCCTCTGGAAAGTTTGATAATCATAACCACATACAAAAAAGCATGATACTAAGAAGAATGAACAGAAAAAAAGAGTATGTGGGCTGAAAGGGACAGACTTCATCAGGATAAAGTGCACAATAAAATAGCTGATACATGTCAGAATTGCTACAGATTAAAATTCACTTGGAGGGAAGCAAAGAATAGACATGCTTCTGGGGAGGGAATGGATGTAATTAATGTGAAGGAAAACCTCCATATTATCTGAGAGGGAAAGGTCATTTAGATGAAAATGATGATGGAGATTACATATGGAAGAGAAAGAATAAAGACTTAATTTTCTTGTTTGTGTTTCTGAAGGGGGCCAAGGACAACAACAAAAAGAAAATACAAACAATAATTAGATGTAATAGATGGTAATTGGTAATTTTCCAAAATGAAATAAATCAAAACAAATGACTATTCTGTAGTACCTTCTGGTTTTGAAGTCAAGAACATAAATATAATCTACAAGCATTTAGGCAGGAGGAAATAAACTTACCTAAAAGGCAATTAGTGGTACTGTAGACAGGCCACCCCAAATGAAGAAAAAAACTAAAAATTTGTATGCAGTGCAACCATAGTTTTAAGTCCCCAACAGCTTTCCCAGCACCCCGCCCCTACTGAACTGCTGTACCTAATGCTTCCTTCCTGTGAAACCTGAAGCCGGCACTCTCATAGACGTACGGAACCAAATGAAAAAGGAAACTACAGATAACTGAAGAATAGGGACCGTAATGTAGAAAAATCACCAGTGGTGAATGTTGACAAATATGCACTGAGATTATTCCTTCTGGAGACATTTATTCAGTGCCTTTTACAAGAAAATCACAATTCTGGGCATAAAGATACAACAAAGAACAAAAGAACAGGCATCTGTTCTCATGTAGGAAACAGACAGTAAACAATGAAGGAGGACTCTATCTTAATGTCCTCAGTATGGGACACCTGCATGTTTCCAAGAAAACTTTGATATAAAGCAAGTTTAGTCCCAGTTCATTTCTTTCCCTACCTGTACACATTCTACCTGTGTGACACCACAACCTCTGATAGCTTTATCGACCATACTCATGTTTGCTGACTGCCAGAGAGTGATACTCTCTTAAGGTGTGGCCTATTGGACTACTATTCCGCCGTGTCATACATGCCTGTCCCACTGACTGGCCTGGGCTGCATGGCTTGTTTCAGCCACAGGTTTGTAAGGAGATGTGATAGACACCAGGTCTGCGTGGGGACTCTACATGTGGGGTGCTGATTGTAAAGGACACAGTTCCTATGCAAAGCATAAATCTGGTCGGTGTTCAGATGTTAGCTTTTTTTTGGTCTATTAAATTAGCCACTGTCTTTTATAAAGATAATACCCAAATATGTAACTTAATCTAAAAAGATAATACCCACTACTGTTAAGTATAGTATGGGAACAGATCTCAATATATTTCTGATAACACTGAAAATTAAGATAACAACTGGGGAAATAATTTGACTCATAAAAATATTCATGAATGTTTGTTCAGTAATTTAATTCTGGGAAATGACCCTATATAAAATAATTAGAAACCATATTAATGTTAAATACTCAAGATGTTAAAATATTAAACATCACTAAATGTGCTTCTATATTACTAATGTAAATTAAATTACAATTTGATGCTAATTTGTATTAATTATTTTAACTTGGAAAAGTAGTTAGTAGAGAAATGTTACTCCGATCCCATAATTACTGCAAGAATAACAACAATAATAGCAAACATACTGAACACTCTCCAGTACTGGAGAACAACAAGGAAAATTCTGTATTGTCATCAATATAACAGGTGCTGCATTAGGTGCTACAGCACCTAATATAGGATGCATAGTTGCCTAAGCAACTCATCCTCAAACCCTGCCCTCAAATCAATTAACGATTTAAGCCATCATTCAGCAGTCATTAAATGTGATGGTTATGAATATAGTTACAAAGCATGATGCAGAGTCACATTAAAAAAAAGGAGGGTAGAATACAGAATATATGCAGTTATCTAAATTATATATTAAAATATTTGCATAGAAAAAATATTGTTATCTAGAATGCTAACAGGTTTTCAAATGGGTGTTTTTTGTTTTTTGAATGTGTATAATGTATAATTTTAAAAATTTTGATTAAAATGATGACTGTCTTATAAATGGTTGAGACATCAGACAGACTGATTTTTTACTCCCTAGCTCCTGTAACTAACTCTGTAGGCTTCTGATAAAACCAGAGGAGACTGCAGAGGGCCAGGAGGTGTTTAATTGCAGTAGTTTTTCAAACATAATGAGATCATAATAATCACTTCAGTCCTTCTTAAAAATACAGATTCCTGCCTCCTTTCTTGACATGTAAGTCAGAACCTCTGATAAAAAGTCATGGGAATTTGTACTTGTAACAAGTATCTCAGTAATTCATACAAGGATGGGAATCCTTGCAATGACTCTCAACACTGTGCCCTAGAATCAAGCTGGGGAGCTTTAAAAAACCAGGCTTACCCAGACAAGGAATTGTAAAAGCTACCCAGAGTATTCTAATGTGCAGCCAGGGTAGAAAACCACTGGCTTGCGGACTGCAGCAGCGGTACCACAGTCCCATAGCACAGTTAAGTTGACGCAGGCATCCTTGGGCAGCTGTGTTTATAGACACTTATAAAGTATTACTACTGCTGCTTGGAAACCATTATTATACAAGAGTTTTACCGTGCTGCTATATGACGTTGTTACCACTCAATTAACTCAGAAGATTGATTTGTAGAATGAATTACTCTATTTCTCTAATTGCTTATAGAATGTTAATAATAATAATAACAAGAGCAAACATGTGTGGAACACTTACTGTTTGTTAGGCACGGTGCTAAAGCATTATGTGTGTACTCTCACTTAGGCCAACTAAATGACCTAGAGCTACTATCCTAATTTTTTTATCTTTTTTTTTCAGATTAAAAAAAATTATTGTTATTCAATTACAGTTGTCTGCATTTTCTCCCCATCCCTCCACCCCAACCCAGCCGAACCCACCTCTCTCCCCCAACTCCTCCCTCCCCCTTGATTTTGTCCATGTGTCCTTTATTAGTAGTTCCTGTAATCCCCTCTCCCCACTGTCCTCTCCCTACTCCCCTCTGGCTATTTTGAGATTGTTCTTAACTTCAGTGCCTCTGGTTATATTTTGTTTGCTTTTTTTTCTCTTGTTAATTATGTTCCAGTTAAAGGTGAGATCATATGGTATTTGTCCCTCACCACCTGGCTTGTTTCACTTAGCACAATGCTCTCCACTACCATCCATACTGTTGCAAAGGGTATAAGCTCCTTCTTTCTCTCTGCCACATACAATTCCATTGTGTAAATATGCCATAGTTTTTTGATCCCCTCATTTGCTGATGGGCACTTAGGAAGCATCCAGTACTTGGCTATTGTAAATTGTGCTGCTGTGAACATTGGGGTGCATAGGTTCTTTTGGATTGGTGTTTCAGGGTTCTTAGGGAATAATCCCAGCAGTGGAATTGCTGGGTCAAAGGGCAGTTCCATTTTTGGTTTTCTGAGGAAATTCCACTGTTTTCCACAGTGGTCGCACCAGACTGCATTCCCACCAACAATGTACTAGGGTTCCCTTTTCTCCGCATCCTCTCCAACATTTGTTTGTTGATTTGTTTATGTTGGCCACTCTGACTGGTGTGAGATGGTACCTCAGTGTGGCTTTAATTTGCATCTCTCTGATGACTAGTGATGCTGAGCATCTTTCATATACCTCTGGAATCTCTGTATGTCTTCCTTGGAGAAGTGTCTGTTCAGGTCCTTTGCCCATTTTTTAATTGGGTTGTTTGTCTTCCTGGAGTGGAGTCACGTGAGTTCTTTATATATTTTGGAGATCAGGCCCTTGTCTGAGGTATCATTGGCAAATATGTTTTCCCATACTGTTGGTTCTCTTTGTATTTTAGTGCTGTTTTCTTTAGCCATGCAGAAGCTTTTTAATTTGATGTAGTCCCATTTGTTTATTCTTTCCTTTATGTCCCTTGCTTTAGGGGATGTGTCTGTGAGGATGTTGCTGCGTGGAATGTCTGAAATTTTCCTGACAATATTTTCCTCGAGGACTTTTATGGTGTTACGACTTATATTTAAGTCTTTTATCCACCTTGAATTTATTTTTGTGTATGGCGTAAGTTGGTGATCGAGTTTCATTTTTTTGCATGTAGCTGTCCAGATCTCCCAACACCATCTGTTGAAGAGGCTATTTTTGCTCCATTTTATGCTCCTGCCTCCTTATCAAATATTAATTGACTGTAGAGACTTGGGTTTATTTCTGGGCTCTCTGTTCTGTTCCATTGGTCTATGTGCCTGTTTTTATGCCAGTACCAGGCTGTTTTGATTACAGTGGCCTTGTAATACAGTTTGATATCAGGTATTGTGATCCTTCCTGCTTTGTTCTTCTTTCTCAAAGTTGCTGCAGCTGTTTGGGGTCATTTATGATTCCATATAAATTTCTGAAATGTCTGTTCTATATCTGTGAAATATGTCATGTACTTTAGTAGGGATTGCATTGAATCTATAAATCACTTTGGGTAGTATGGCCATTTTGATGATGTTAATTCTTTCAATCCATGAGCATGGTACATGCTTCCATTTGTTTGTCTTCCTTAATTTCTTTCTTCAGTGTTGTGTAGTTTTGTGAGTACAGGTCTTTTACCTCCTTGGTTAGGTTTATTCCTACGTACTTTATTTTTCTTGTTGCTTTATCAAATGGGATTTTCTTTTCCTGATTTCTGTTTCTGATGTTTCATTGTTGGTATACAAGAATGCCTTTGATTTCTGAGTATTGACTTTGTATCCGGCTCTTTTGCCAAATTCATTTATTAGGTCGAGTAGTTTTTTGGTGGAGTCTATAGGGTTTTCCATGTACACTATCATGTCGTCTGCAAACAGTGACAGTTTCATTTCCTCCTTTCCAATTTGGATGCCTTTTATTGCTTTTTCTTGTCTGATTGCTGTGGCTAGGACTTCCAATAATATGTTGAATAGGAGTGGTGAGAGAGGGCATCCTTGTCTTGTTCCTGATCTTGGTGGGAAAGCTCTAAGTTTTTGTCCATTGAGTATGATGTTGGCTGTAGGTCTCTCATATATGGCCTTTATTATGTTGAGGAATGCTCCCTCTATTCCCACTTTGCTGAGTGTTTTTATCAGAAATGGGTGCTGTACCTTATCAAATACTTTTTCCACATCTATTGATATGATCATGTGGTTTTTGTCTTTGCTGTTGTTTATGTGGTGTATTATGCTTATTGATTTGTGAATATTGCACCATCCTTGCATCCCTGGGATGAATCCCACTTGGTCATGGTGTATGATCTTTTTAATGTATTGCTGGGTGCGGTTTGCCAATATTTTGTTGAGGATTTTAGCATCTATGTTCATCAGCGATATTGGCCGGAAGTTTTCTTTATTTGTTATGTCTTTATCTGGTTTTGGGATTAGGATGATGTTGACTTTGTAAAACGAGTTTGGGAGTCTTCCATCTTCTTGAATTTTTTTGAAATAATCTGTGGAGGATGGGGGTTAGCTCTCCTGCAAGGATGCTTTTCTAATAATAATAATAAAAACCCCTGTTAATGTACCATGATTCACCATATTAATTCATAAAAGGAGAAAAAACGGAGGTAGACATTAGTCCCAGTTTGGCAGGAAAAATTAAGGTTTATTCATGTTGTTCTGATATAATTACCAGTAGTGCCCTCTTTCACTGTCAAAACTGTCCTGGTTTGAATGATAAAATAAATGTTCAGCCTAAAAAAAACCATGTGGTTATCTAAATTATTATAATAAAAGTATTTGGTGATTTTTAACAAGCATTCTTTGTTAAAACTGTTAGCAAAGAGTAGATAATCCTGGGATCTTTTTTTTTCTGGTAATAGAGAAACTGCCTGATTCTCTTTAAATTCTGAAGCAAAACAAAACTGGCACTACTTCTGTTCCACATGGAACTAAGAGCTCTTGCTAAAACTGAGGCCAGAATTTTAAAGAAAAAGATACAAGTGCTGGAAAGTTAGAAAGGAAGGAAAAAATATACCTCTGTAATTTGCTTAATAAGATGGCTTGAAAAAGCCAAGATTATCTATAGTTAGCACTAACAAAAGAATTCAGTAAGATTTGTGAAAAAAAGGTCAATGTTTAAAATCAGTTGTATTCCTATATTGCAGCAACAGCCATCTGTACAATAATTTCAGAAAAGATTTTTAAAGAAGCCTAATGCTCTTCCTGCTGGAGTTCTTCCTTTCCTAGGAAGGCTGAATGGCCCAGACTCCCTCATAGCCTAGTTGCCTCATATTTCCTAGTCCAACAAAATGAACTTTTGAGTGAGTCTGGGAGAGGGGAGTTATCAATGGAGGTGGCAGCTGTACTCAAGATCAGTTTGCATGGCAAGGCTGGAGTGAGCTGCAGGCAGGTTCTTTGGTCCTCCCTGGGGTCACAGCCCGTGTGCAGGGAGTAGCAGTAACTGGCAGTGGCAGGAGTTTTCTTCTGTAAGAGCCGTGGGGTCTGGATTATCTCCTGGCCATGTTCCTCTTGGCAGTGGCACTGAGCTTGGTTCTCGGGCACTCCTGCTAATGCTACATGCTACCTATGACCCCTTTAAACAGTTTTGTTTTCTGATTAAACTCATGAGAGTAGATTCTGTTTTCTGCAAATAAGATCCTTGACAAACACAGGTAACCAGAAATAAATTTCACAGAATATACATAAGACTTTTACAAAGTCACTTGAAGAACATCCGAAAACCTAAATAAATGGGGAGGCATTCCTCAACTATAGATAAATAAACTTAATGTTGTAAATACGTACATTCTTCCTAATTAATATATAAATGCATGGTAATTACAATCAAAAGTACAATAGGATTTGTTCACAGAACTGACAAGAAAATTCAAAAATTAATTTGAAGGAGTAAAGTGCCTAAATAGCCCTGAAAATTATGAAGAATAAAGTGAGAGGTTAGAGAGACAATACTATATATCAAGATACCCCCAGCCTACTCAACCCCAAAATGTGATATTGGAGCAGAGATAGATGATTAAAAGGTGTTTTCAAGATTTAGGGTAGTAGTAGTTTAATTTTGTCCAATTATTTTGTAGAGACAATTGCAATACCTTTTAGTGTTAAAAGATGTGTTTCCCCCAAACCTCAGCAACTGTGCTTCTATTCTTTCCCAGGTGCTTAAGGAGGAATCTCTAATAGTGTTTATTACAGCTTGGTTTTTAAAATATAGTAAACTGTTAACACCTGGTAAAACCTAACAGGTAGGTGGTGGATGGTTGTCTAATCTATTATTTTCAGTTTGAAATATTTATAATTTTTAATTAGTGTTTACCTCTTTTTAATGTTCTTTATTTTTAAAAAATTATTTTAATTATTTTTTTGTTTTTTCCTGTTTTTAATTAACTTTATTGGCGTAACATTAGTTAAAAAAAATCAGGTTTCAAGTGTACAAATCTATAACACATCATCTGCAAACCGCCTTGTGTGCTCACTACCCAAAATCAAGTTTCTGCCACCATTTATCCCCTCTTTGTCCTCTTCCACCTCACCCCACCCTCCTTTCCCTCTGGCAATCACCCTGCTGCTCTGTGTGTGTGTGTGTGTGTGTGTGCTTTCTTAATCCCTTTACCTGTTTCACCCAGGCCCTCACCCCCCTCATCTCTAGTAGCTGTCAGTCTGTTCCATGTATCTATGAGTCTGTTTCTGTCTTGTTTATTTTGTTCATTAGATTATACATATAAATGAAATCATATGGTATTTGTCTTTGGCTGGCTTATTTTACTTAGCATAATACTCTCCAGTTCCATCCATGCAGTCACAAAAGGTAAGATTTTCTTCTTTTTCACAGCTCAGTAGTATTCCATTGTGTAAATGTACTATAGCTTTTGTATCCACTCATCTACTGATGGTGCTTGGGTTCCTTCCATAGCTTGGCCGTTGTAAATTGTGCTGTAATGTACATAGGGGTGCATATATTCTTTTGAACTAGTGTTTCAGATTTTTTCAGATTCCCCAGAAGTGGAATCATTGGGTCATAAGGAGGTTTCATTTTTTAATTTGTTGAGGAAACTCCATAATATTTTCCACAGTGGCCGCACCAATCTGCATTTCCACCAAGAGTTCCCTTTTCTCCACATCCTCATCAGCATTTGTTGTTTGTTGATTTATTGATGATAGGCATTCTGACAGATGTGAGGTGGTATCTCATCGTGGTTTTAGTTTGTATCTCTCTGCTGGCTAGTGATGCTAAACATCTTTTCATATGTCTATGGGTTAACTGTGTGTCCTCTTTGCCAAAATGTCCATTCAGGTCCTTTGCTCATTTTTTAACTGGGTTGTTTGTTTTCTTGGTGTTGAGACCCCACACTCCTCAGGGGCACATTTGCAGCCAAGTTATTCCTCTGGCTTCTCAGCTGCTGAACGCAGGTGTAGGAGCCAGCCCTCTCTGCATCTCCACCCTTCTCAGCAGTCTCTGTGTGGTGGCTTCTGTAAATCCTTGGTATAATATGGTCAGCGTCCTTCAGTTGGTTATTCAGGTCGATTGCTCTCTAAGTTAGCTCTAAATCCGGTCTGGCACCTAAAGGAGGTGAGTACAGCTTCCACCTACTCCACAGCCAACTTGGAATCCCCTCAGGGTTACCTCTTGAAAACACGTCTGGGGACAGGTGGGCCAAGAAAGATATCTGTCATTATGATATCTTTCATTTTATTAAATCTATGTTTATATTACCCTGCTTTAACATAAAATAAACCTTTATAATTTGTATGTCTTCATTATTTTCCTAATATATTTTCATGGTGAATCAAGATCTTGACTAGGTGGGATTGAGACAAATATGTGGTATTTACTTTTATTTAAAAGCATGAATTTATTTTGCCAACTTCTGAGATATAATTGACATGTAACATTGTGTAAGTTTAAGATGTACACCATAATAATTTAATACATGTACTCCAAATATCTTGAGGCACTTGCTCAGCACCTGCCTTCTGGGGGTGGCCACGTTCCCAAAGCAAAGCAGGCAAAGAGCAAGCATCGTTTTGCGGTCAGTCCTCCGCTATAAACCAACAACTGGGCAGTTGTGTCAGGATGCTGCCTTGGACAGAGCAAGGGCTCTGGACTCAGCCTGAGTCAAGTTGCTCCCCTGTCAGTTCTCAGTCACAAGACACTGGGCACTTTACTTCTGCCTCATTTTTTTTATCTATAGTGTGGGCATATTGGGATCTTACGCTGTTATTTTACTGTGAAGTTTTAATAAGTTAGTACATGGAGGGACGGGCAGGATGTCATAAGGACTTATATCTGTGTTTCTCAAACTTTAATGTGTATATAGATACAGATCCTGTGGGGGATTTTGTCCAAATGAAGATCCTGATCCGGTAGAGCTGGGGTGGGGCCTGCGGCTCTGCATTCCTAACAGGCTGCCAGGGGGTGAGGATGCTGCCGCTCCACAGGCCACATTTTGAGTAGTGGGAGATTACATTGAATCCCGGTTCTACCTCTTCCAAACCGTGGGTATTTATACATATTACCCAACCTCTTTGTGCCTCTGTCACTTCACTACAATATGGAGATCGAAATGGTTGTTTGAAAATTAAATTCTTTAGCCCTGGCTGGTGTGGCTCAGTGGATTGAGTGCCAGGCTGCAAACCAAAGGGTCTGTGGTTTGATTCCCAGTCAGGCACATGCCTGGGTTGCAGGCCAGGTCCCCAGGGTGGGGTAGGGGGAGGATGTGAGAAGCAACCACATATTGACATTTCTCTCCCTCTCTTTCTTCTTCCCTTCCCCTCTCTCTGAAAATAAATAAATAAAATCTTAAAAAGAAAATTATTTAATACTTGTAAAGAGTTTAGAATAGTGCCAGTTTACCTGGTGGGCACCTAGTGTTATTACTTTTGTTACTGGATGAAGTGACTCCTCCACCCTATTAGCACATTTAAACAAAGAATATACATGTATCAGTCAGAGTAGAGGGATGTTGATAATGCCAATAGACAAATTTTGCAGGAAAAATGCAAACTGATACATCCTGTCTATGTGACTAGACATATAGGGCTTACTGTGTAACAGGCATACTTACGAATGCTTTAAATACTTTAATATGAGACAAAAGAGTGAAGATCTCTGGTTCAATATACTACCCTCCTTACCTAACACCATACTCTGGAAGGGAGCTATTTTGTAATGTCTATACATTTTACATGTGAGGAGACTGACACATATAGCTTTCAAAAGCCTAGCCTCCGTTGACTCTCCTGCCTTGCCACTTTTGCTAATATCTGGGAAGGCTGAATTATAGCCAAAATAATTGTAAAACTAATGCAACTAATTATTGGAAGAGTCATGATGTGAAGCCATCAGTCTGGTTCCAGAGTCCATGATCTTAAGCATTACACTACTTTTAGTTTAATGTTGTCTATCATTTTCTCTTAGACTTAGTTCTTTTGGTTTTAATCCCACATTTATATAGCAATTTTCTGATTAATATTACCTTCACATTTAAACATATTCATGGAGAGAAGATGAACTAGTCTGGCCAAACTGAGCTGTTTTGATCATATGGCAGCTGTACTTCTGTCTTTAGAGAAGCGCATCTGTCTCCTTGGGCTTATTTAATGTGAATTTATTCTTGAACAAATTCAGGGCACCATAAACATGACTTCCTGGGCCTGGAGAGCATAGGGCCAGATCCAGAATGCAGGGAGTTATCAAGTAATGAGGTCTCCTGGGAAATAGCCAGGGGGCTTCTCCTAATGACCGTGTGACCGTTACACATGCTTTTCTATCCACTCTTTAGAAACAGCACCAGTGGTGAGCCTCCAGGGACACCCAGCCCACCTGCCATCAGGATGTGTTGGCTGTAATTCAGCCTTCCCAGATGTAAGCAAAAGTTGTAAGGCAGAAGAGTTAACTGAGGCTAGGCTTTTGAAAGCCATGTGCATGGAAGAAATAAAGATCCTCTGAAGACTTATTTTAAAAATTGGATGTGGCTTTCCTGCTAGATGGTGACTGTTCCTGGCAGACGTTTTTTAGTCGTTAGAGAGGTAATCAACTGATTTCAGGAAGTCTCAGAGTGTTTATAATACTTCCTTTAGCAGGCATTAAAAGTGATTAACCCTTTATAATGCTTGGGATATCTTATTTATTGACTAAGGGGCATTCAAAATGGGTTGCACTGTCAGCCACTTTTAGTTGTGAATCTCGCTGTGCAGAAATTGACTAGAACAAGGGCCACTCTGGTAAAATGCATATGCTGTTGGTACTCACTTGAACTTTCATCCCAAAGGCCCATTTCACTTTCTGCCCCTCTGAGTCAGGCTGGACCACATGCAAGCCTCATCATGTGTCTTCCATCTCTTTACTTTAAGACCTCTAGTTTACAAGCGATGCAAAGAGCCCACTTTTTCTCCTTTTTCTTTCCCAGTTGTATCTTCTGGACTACCCTTTTAACTTCAAGGGAAAAATAAAGCTATAAAAAGAAGTAAGATTGTTCTTGTTCCAGACCATTCATAATCCTTATCCTCATCTCCAGAGATGATCCACAGACCATATCAGACAACCTTGGATATTATATTAATTTCCTATTGCTATGTAATAAATGACTACAAATTTAGTGGCTTAAAACAGCTGTTTATAAACTCATATTCTGTAGGTTAAATGTCTGGGCACTCTTTGACTTGGTTTTTTGCTCAGAGCCTCAAAGGCAGAAATCAAGTTGTCATTTTGCCTAAGTTCTTATCTGGAGGCTTGGGGAAAATATGCTTCCAACCGATTCATAGTTGGCAGAATTCAGTTCCTGTATTTGCAGGGTTGAGGTTTCCCAGGACATTTTTTTTTTTTTGGCTGTTGGTCAAGGGCTGCTCTCAGCTCCTAGATGCTGCCCACATTACTAGCTACTTGGTTTCCTGCATCTTCAAGCCAGTACAGCAGGTCAAATATTTCTCTCACACTTCAAGTCTCTAATGTCCTCTTCTACCACCAGCCAGAGATAGCTCTCTGCTTTTAAAGGTTTGTGTGATTACATCAGGCCTGTTCAGATCATCTCTCCTAAATTCAAATTTGTCATATTACATAATGCAATTACAGGATTAAAATGTATCCCATTTATAACTCCACAGATTCTGCTGGATGTGTATACCAGGGGCGGGCGATCAGGGAAGCCACTGCAGGATTCTGACCTACTGCAGCAATGAAAGGGGGGCGGGTCATGGCCTAGGGTCGCCTCAAGAGTTTGGAGTCTTTGGCCGACAGTACGTTGGAACAAGTTCTCATCATTTTAGAAAGGAAGTATATGGAGAGAGATCATTCATTACCATATCACCTAAAATTGTATAAGCTGTTTTATCCAAATTGGCCTATTTTGTGTTTCAAAAATGTTTCCTCATAGAATGGTTATTAAATGCCATAGTAAGTTTTAACACTATGGACAAATGACTTTAACTATGAGACCAGGCTATTTCTATCACGTGGTACATGGAGGCCTCCTGTAATCTGCAGTGTGAGTTTGTGCTTCTGAAAAATGGCAGCTCTCTCCTTATCTAAATTTCATGTGTTCTCCCTTTAGGCTGTTATGACTCTAATTATTCTTAATAGCTCTGTTATTGTTTGATGCCTCTATCAAGCAATGTTAATTGAGTTTTAGCTCATTATTCATTCTTCATTTTTATGTTCCTTTTGTGTCAGTGAGTTACACATATAACTAAATTTTAGCCTTAGAACACTTGTACAAGAATTAAGGTTTTGCCTTGGTTTTGACATGACCTAAATTGGCAAAGCTCTCAGTCATACATGCATTAGTTCCTGGTACATATTTTTTTCTAGAAAATGACCAAATGGAGAGACAGTAAAGATGGGTTATCTCATGGGAGTCAGTTAACTGATGATTCGATAGTCACACTGTGGGAATGCTAATGAATCTTGTTATGAATCCCTAAACTTCCTCAATGGGAGATTTAAATCCAACACATGCAATTATGTGTTGCAATTATGTGTCAGGACAGCTGTCAATGCAATTATGAATAATCATGAAGACTGTATTTCTAACACAAGTGGGGGGTGGCAGAAGTCAGTGGAATGGCAAGTAATCAGTGTTGTACTTTGTTGTCAGTACTCTGCATTTCTACACACGTTTATTGGAAAGAGCACAGTGCTTGAAGCATTACAATAATTTTTGGTATTTAGCTGTGCATGTCAGGTCTACCCAGGTTTTATTTCTCCCTATAGAAATGAATAATTGTGTAGAAATAAAGCAACAAAATATTGAGCAATGAGCACTAAGTAAACTATAAGTGATTTAACACAATACCCAGATAGAAGTGTGGGCGGAAAACATGAAGAGTTAATTCCAAGTTGTATTTTTTCCCCCTTTGGCTTTCCCTTACATACAGTTTCATAGCACTTTCTTGCATGATTGTAACTATACACTTATTGCAAGAATTTGTTTTATATACATCTTTCATAAAAGACCAATAGCTCCATGAGGTGTATTGCTTACAATTACATCCACAGCACTGGCACCTCATGGAGCTATTAAGATCAAACTTAATTTATACAAAACAAATTAAAATAAAATCATTTTATTTATTGCATTGGTAAAGATAAAATTAAATACTAAATATATATCAAGGGTATAGTGAAAGAAGACTTTCTCATTCACCTTGGGTCAATTTCAAAAAAAAAATATTTTGGACATAACTTAGATTTTAGGGATTCATTGGTGAACAAGAGAAGAATAAGTGCAAAATGCTATGAAAAGCAATCTGACACTTATGTATCAGTAGCACAAAAATATACATTAGACTTAGCAACTGTAATTTTAGAGATTTACCCTATAATATTCACTGTAATAGGATAAACTCAAAATGACAAACATAAAATCTAACAAAAGGAGAATGTTGAACTTATTACATATTCATATGATGATATAATATGTATTCATTTAAGTACATATTTGAAGCATATTTAAGGACATAGGACATTGCTTAAGGTATGTGTAGCAGGAACATAAGTGAGTGTATCTTCCTATCATCCATGTATCTGAGATATATATCTGAGATACATATATATACATATATATGATATATAGTTAGCTCTCATTTAATGTTGTAGATATGTTGTATGACTTTAAGCCAAACTATATATAACAGAACCAATTTTATCATAGACTTATGGATATAAACAGGATTTAGTTCCCACAGCATCTCATCAACCTAGTAACAGAATGGCATTAAATAAAATGATGTTATTCAAAAACCTAATTATAGAAATACAAATGTAAATACATATGATGGTATTCTAAAGGTCTAACGTTTTCTTTCCATGGGAGGGGAGAGGGAAATAATGGGGGAAATAAGGGAAATGGTCGTCAAAGAACGTGTATAAAGGACCCATGGTCAAAGCAGGGGGGGGGGTAGGATTGAGGGTGGGAGGTGGGGGTGGGTGGGGCAAGGGAAAGTGGTGGTGGGAAAATGGAGATAACTGTATTCAAATATTAATAAAAAATGATAAAAAATAAAAAATAGGTGATTTTAAAATAGATTTTGCTTTTTGGATAGGTTTAGATTTATAGAAAAATTGAGAAGATAGTATAGAATAACCATACACTCAATTCATCCACCTAGTTTCCCATTATTAAAATTTTACATTATTATGGTACATTTGTTGTAATTGACGAACCAATATCAAGCTATTGTTAATGACTAAAGTTCCTACTTTATTTATAGTTTCTCATTTTTATGCAACATTTAGTGATTTTGCATTATATTTTATTTAGCACTCTTCCATATTCGCAATTTTAAAAACATAGCACTTCTTGTTTCCGATGATGGCGTAGTAGTAACTTCATCAGACTAATGCACCCATTTATAACAATAAATTCTGCACATTATTTTAAAAGGCTGTTGGAAGGCTAATTCC
This sequence comes from Desmodus rotundus, assembly GCF_022682495.2. NCBI lineage: Eukaryota > Metazoa > Chordata > Mammalia > Chiroptera > Phyllostomidae > Desmodus > Desmodus rotundus. The sequence continues at coordinate 173,951,456 of NC_071387.1, forward strand.
TCAACTGTGCAGTGTAGGGCAAGAATCCAAGGAACACAGCAAAGCAACAGCTAGAAGTTGAAGGAATTGAGCAGTCTGAACAGCAACTGCCATGTGCTCACAAGTTGAAGTTTGAATCCCACTGTATTAGAAGGACACTGAAAATGTCTAGCTCTTTATTGAAATGACAGATGAGCTGTACACCTTTGGAGGAAGGGGTACCCCCATTACTGTGGCTATACCTGATGACTAAGGGCAAACAGAAATAGACCTCCCATAATAAGACCTGAAACTGAGCTCCAGAAGATGAAAGGGTCCTACTAGTCTAGTGACTTAACCATGCAATAGATGATACCCCAACACTTTTAAGAAGAAGGTAGTAGAATACACACTGTCTATAACATAGTATCCTGAATGTCCAGGATAATATAAAATTTACTGGACATGCAGTCATGATAAAAAAAAGTCAGATAGATAGAGAGGAAGAGACCCAGTGATGACTGATATGTTGTAATCAACATACGAAAAATGTTACAAATATCATGACAGTAGGTGGATGTAATGGGTAAAGAAATAAGAAATATATAAACAGATATGAAAACCATTATGAATAGTAAAATAGAAATTTTATAACTGAAATATATAGTACCTGAAATTTTAAAAAATCTACTATGGTATTAACAATATTTTTGAAACAATAGAATAATCAGTAAACTTGAAAATTGATCATTAGCAATTATCCCAATGAAATCACTGAGGGAATAAAATACTGAAAAGCAACGAATCTAGCCTCCATGACATACAGGACAGTATTGAGAGGAGTAACATTTTGTTATTGGAGTCCCAGAAGCATAAAAGAGAGGAAATAGGACTGAAAAATATCTCAAGAACTGATAGCCCTAATTTCCCTAAATTTGATTTTAAAAGCCCTTTGGTCCAGGAAAATCAGTAAGCCTCAGAGAAGATAATTCCAAACAAAATTATGCATAGGTAGGGTATAGCAAAATTTCTGAATGCTAAAATAGAAAAGGAACATCTTAAACACAGCCAGAGAAAAAAGACACAGAAGAAAAGACAGCAGAAAAGCTATTCGAACGACAGCTGCCTTCTCAGTAGAAATAATTATGGACAGAAATTACGGATTGTATATTTAAAGTGTTGGCTAAAAACTGTCTTCCTGTAATTCTGTACCCATTGAAAATTGCCTTAAAAAATGAAGTTGATATCAAAACAGTTTTAGACAGGCGAAAGCTGAAAGCATTTGTTGCCATCAGGCCCATTCTAGATAACATAGTAATGATAGTGGAAATTCTTTAGGTAGAACGGAAATAATATCAGATGGAAATTACATATTAGAATAAAAATTACAGAAAGTAAATACATAAAGTAAATACATAAAGGTAAAGTAAATACAAAAAGTAAAGTAGACATAAAAAGTGTGTTTTTTCTTTCTTATTTTAAAACTAATTGATAATTTAAAGTAAATAATAACAGTGTTTTATAGAGTTTATAACATATGGGAATAAAATGTATGGCACACAGAACGGAAGGAGGGATATAACACAAATGAGAGGGACATATTTCATTAACTCTTGTAAGATCCTTTTATCGAACATGTACAAATTGACCTTTCATGTGTCTCTTTTGGAGAAATGTCTAGTCAGGTCCTTTGCCTACTTTGTATTCTTCTTATTGTTATTATTTTGCTGCTGAGTTGTATGAGCTCTTTATATATTTTGGATGTTAACCCCTTATCAGATATCTATTTGTAAATATTTTTCCCATTTAGTAGGTTGTCATTTCACTCTCCTGATGGTTTCTTTTGCTGGGCAGAAGGTTTTTACTTTGATGTAGTCACAGTTGTTTATTTTTTTTCTATTTTGTTGCTTTTGCTTTAGGCTTCATATCCAAAAAATCATTACCAAGACCCATGTTAAAAAAACAACAACAACAAACTTTAGTCATATGTTTTCTTTGAGGAGTTTTATGGTTTCAGGTCTTACATTTAAGTCTTTAATTCATTCTGAGTTAGTCTTTGGAAGTGATATAAGATAGGGGGTCTAGCTTCATTTGTTTTTCTACTTGTGAATATCCAACTATGCCAACACCATTTATTAAAAAGACTATCTTTCCTCATTGAGAATTCTTGGCTCTCTTGTCAAGTGTTAGTTTACATTTATGCTTGGCTTTATTCCTTGGCTTTTGATTCTGTTTCATCTGTCCATTTGTCTGAGTTGAATGCTAGTACACGATTGTTTTGGTGACTATAGCCTTCTGGTAAAGCTGAAATCAGGAAGTGTGGTGCCTCCTGCTTTGTCCTTCTCTGGCTATTTGGGGTCTTTTGTGATTCCATATAAATTTTAGGAGTGATTTTTTTTTTACCTCTAAAAATGCCATAGGAATCTTGAGAGGAATTGCATCGACTCTATAGATGGCTTTTGGTATTATTGATATCTTAACAATATTAGTTCTTCCTTTCCATTTATTGGTGCTTTCTTCTATTTCTCTCGTCAGTGTCTTGTAGTTTTCATAGTAGAAATCTCTCACCTCCTTAGCTAAATTTATTCCTAAGTATTTCATTGTTTTCAACTACTGCTATATTTCTAAACTCCATTTTATGTTATATTAAAACAAAGTTACTTTGCCTTCTCTACATCTCCCCTGTGTTTTTAAGAAAAATATAGTCTTCTGTGTTATTCACTTTGACTCATACTTATCAGAATTTTTGCTTCTCATTTCTTGTGTTGCCTTTAGTTTCTATTAATTTTGTGATATTGTGAGAAAACCTTCTCCTGAAAGCAAAATAGGCAGCTAAGATAGTACATTGTGCAAAGTGTGGTCCCGTTGTAATTTCCGTAGCTGAGATTCAACAATGAGCCTTCAGGTCATTTTCAAATGTGTCCTTAAAATTTAATTTCCTTTGGTTTTCATGGCAGCATAAAACTAAGATGTCCCAGTTAAGTAAGGTCATTTTATTAGTATACTTTGCGTATTTTTCAGCTATACTGAGGTACTTTGTGGGGCTTTGAAATGTGCTCAGCTTGAGTGCAGCCTGAGAACTAGAGCAGATATGAAAAGCAGTGGCTTTTCAAGTGCTGAGAGTGCTGGAATCCCGTACTGATCCTGATTTTAGGTATGGTTTTAATGTTTCTGCCGCATAAAAAGTTCAGCGCGACCATCTTAGATACATTCTGGGTAAAGCCCACAACATATTCTCATACATAAATATGTCATTGCTGTCAGTTTTATCCTCACGTAATCAGTGAATTTTCCTTTGTATTGGGTTGGCCAGAAAGTCCATTTAGTTTTTTCCATAAAAGACACACTTTTCATTTTCACCAATAACTTTATTGATTTGGATATTTTGAGTATGTCGGTATCTCCTGCATGGTTTAACATTGATTGTTTTCAATTAATGTCTCGATTTGATCATTGTCAACTTCAACTGGTCTACCCAACCATGGAGCATCATCCAGTGAGAAATCTCCAGCATGAAACTTCACAAACCACTTTTGACACATTTGATCAGTCATAGCACCTTCTCCATACACTGCATAAATCTTTGTGTTTCAGTTGCATTTTTACATTTCTTGAAATAATAAAGCATAATGTGTAAAAATGTATATTTTATATATTAAATAAATGTTTTAAAATGGCTGCACAAAAATGACCAATTTTGATTTTTTTTTTTAATGTACAAGGTCACTGTAATCAAAAGAGTCTGGTACTGGCATAAGAACAGACACATAGATCAATGGAACAAAACAGAGAGCCCAGAAATAAACCCATGTCAATACAGTCAATATTTGACAAAGGGGGCAGGAACATAAAATAGAGTAAAAATAGTCTCTTCAATAAATGGTGTTGAAAGTTCTGGACAAGTACATGCAAAAAAATGAAACTAGACCACCAACATACACCATACACAAAAATAAACTCACGATGGATTAAAGACTTAAAAGTTGTAACACCATAAAAGTCCTAGAGGAGAACATAGGCAGGAAAATTTCAGATATCCCATGCAGCAATATTTTCACCAATACGTCCCCTAGGGCAAGAGTTATAAAGGAAGGAGTAAGCAAATGCTACTACATCGAACTAAAAAGCTTCTGCATGGCTAAAGAAAACAACAAAATGTAAAGGGACTGACTGTATGGGAAAACATATTTGCCAGTGATACCTTGGACAAGAGTTTGATCTCCAAAATATTTAAAGATATATATGACTCCACCCCAGGAAGACAAGCAATCCACTTAAAAAATGGGCAAAGTACCTGAATAGACACTTCTCCATGGAGGACATACTGATGTCCCAGAGACAAATGAAATGATGCTTAGCATCACTAGCCATCAGAGAGATGCAAATTAAAACCTCAATGAGATACCACTTCACACCAGTCAGAATGGCCATCATTAACAAATCAATAAGCAACAAGTGCTGGCTAGGCTGTGGAGAAAAGGGAACCCTAGTGCACTGTTGGTGGGAATGCAGACTGGTGCTGCAACCATGGAAAATAGTATGAAATTTCCTCACAAAACTAAACATGGAACTGCCTTTTGATCCAATAATCCCACTGCTGGGACTATACCCCAAGAATGCTGAAACAACAATTCAAAAGAACCTATGCATCCCAATGTTCATAGTAGCATTATTTACAACAGCCAAGTACTGGAAACAGCCTAAGTGCCCACCAGTAAATGAGGGAATCAAAAAACCATGGTACATTTACACAATGGAATTCTATGCAGCAGAAAGAAAAAAGGAACTCCTACCCTTCGTGATAGCATGGATGGAACTGAAGAGCATTACCCTAAGTGAAAAAAAGCCAGGTGAAAAACAAATACCATATGATCTTACCTAAACGTGGAACCTAGTCAACAAAACAAACAAATGAGCAAAATATAACCAGAGACTTGGAAAAAAGAACAAATTGACAGTGACCAGAGGGGAGGGGGAAGGGGAATAAAGGCAGGACAACTGTAACTAAACAACAATAAAATAAATAAAATCCTAGTATATAAATTACTGTTATCTACATCTCTGTCCTAAGAGGGGGAAGGGCAAGCAAAGGTACATGGATAGAAGGCTCATGGGCATGGACAGTGGGTGGGGATTGACTGTGGGAGTGTGGTGGGAAGGGGTAAGGGTGAGCAATGGGGAAAAAGGCAGGACAATTGTAACTGAACAACAATAAAATAAATAAATGCACACTGATATTATAGCAGTCACAATGCAGTCTAACAAAATTGTTTCCAATGAAGTTAAAGCCAACTAAGTGCTACTAGAGCAATCTTGTGGGAGAAAAAAGCAAACAAACTTTTTGGCCAACCCAATACTTGCTTTGAACTGTGGAATAAAAGTGTTCTATGTAGTAATGTCATTGCTACTTTTGAAATTCCAACTAAAAATTAAGAAAAAGGATTTTCCTGAAAAATTCTGAAATCTGTAGCACTCATTTTTAAATCACTAATCATGCTCTCAATAGATTTCTTGAATTAAACAGAAAGGTTTTTTTTTTATCCTTTCCAATGGTGGGTGGTCAAGGTAGACTTGATGAGTCTACCTTGTTTGCTTTTGCAATCCAAAAGACTCTTGTTTTTATTTCTTTTGATATTTATTTGTTAGAGCATGAGGAGTCGGGTCCTCAAAACATGTGGAAGAAGAGTTAAGGTAACATGACCTGTCTTGTCTCTTATTTCCTTGAATCAAGGACTGCTTATAACCAAACCTGAAACCATGCTTTTTTTGCCTAGTGATAAACTGTACTTATCTGCTTTGATGTCTAAATTGTCTTGTCCTTCATTTCATTACATTTTCCCAAACAAGTTGAAGTTCAGCAATCTCTGTAAGTCAGAAAAATTTCCATGATGTCAGAGCCATAAGAAAACTACCCCATTGCCATAGACTCTATGCCCTGCACTTTGTACGTAACTAGACAGAACATCTTATTTCCTATTGCATGACCCAATAATATATGTATGAAATTCGGCAGACCTGCATTACCTCATATAAGTTCCTAGGATTATATTCAGATATTCAGATTGTTTTCAACTCAGGCCCAGTGAGAAAATCCTAGTATATAAATTACTGTTATCTACATCTCTGTCCTAAGACAGACTCAGAATTCATTAGAGTATGGAATGCAAAACAAGAAATATAAATACATTCAAACATTATATTTTTCTCGATATGAAAATTTAAGTGAGAGACTTGTAAATGACATTGTAACCAGTAGATGAAATTCAGGTTATTCAATTTTCCAGGGGGTCAATTTCATCTGGACTCTGTATGAGCTTGATACATTTAATCTAGAAAACCAAAGACTTGAGCCCAAGCTGGTGTAGCTTAGTAGATTGAGCAAGGGCTGCTAACCAAAGGCTCACCAGTTTGATTCCCAGTCAGGGCACATACCTGGGTTGCAGGCCAGGTCCCCAGTGGGGTCATGTGATAGGCAACCACACATTGATGTTTCTCTCCCTCTCTTTCTCCCACCCTTTTTCCCTCTCTCTAAAAATAAATAAATAACATCTTTTAAAAAAATAAAAAACCAAAGACTTGAGAGGCATGTTAGTGTTTTCAAATAAATGAAGAATTACCCACTGGAAGAAGGGTTAGATTTATTTGGATTACATTTTATTTTGTCTTGTTTTAGCAGGTAGAACCACCTCCAATGGCAACAGGTTATTGGATGCTGAGTTCAACTTTAAAAAATTCTAAATACTAAAAAAAAAATCGAAATACTGTACTTTGCCGTGTATACTGCCTACCCACATTTTTGTGTGCACTGTACACGGGATTATTATCCCATTATTATACCCATGTTATGTAATCATCAAACCCATGTATAATGTACATCCTTATTTTCCCTTCAAAAATTTGGGCAGAAGAGTGTGCATTATACATGGGGAAAGTGGTGTTTAGTGGTAGCTTACAAGCCTTCTTAGACAAGCAGTGAATGTTTGAGAGTCTGCGTGGCCATCTGACAGGAATGTCGGGAAGAGGACTCTTGATCTCGTAGGGAATTTGGACTTGCCATTTTAGAGGTTCATTCCAACCCTGGTCGTGACATTTACCCTGCGATAATTGTTAGCACTCTCTCTTCCTTTCTTGGATCTCAATTTTCCTTTTGTTCACCACAGGATAGCACAGAAATTAGGAGAAAAAATGCCTAAATTTACCTGTTAATTACTAGCAGAATTACTAATGAACTCTTATAAATATTTCTTTCCATATCACGCCTTAGCTGCTTCTGAGACCATCTTTTCAGGACTGTAGTTCCCAGATTCTTACCCGATTTTCACGTGGCTTTACTTTAATTCTTTTCTGAGGTAGTGAGTATTTACTGTCTCTATCCTTCTGTTGGTTTTACGTAATATAGAAATTGGTCATTTGAGAGAGTGAAGTTAGCAACTTGTATTTCCATTTATGGAAAAAAACTGCTTTTCAAAGAAGCAGATTATGTTTGACTTTTCAGCAGTCTCATCAATGCTCGCAAATTCAAAGCAAGGGATTGAAAGTGTCACATTTAAGAATAGCATCAAATGAACCAAAGACAAGTGAACACACAATTGTTTTTCATTAAATATACCCCTAGTCTCGAACTTTTCAAAATAGGTTTCATGGTAAAGTAAGTTTGAGAAATATTTGTAATACTGTTTAACATTTGTTATTTACTAAGTGTGTGTATGCTCAGTGTTTTTATTTAATTCTCAGTCTCCCTATGAGGCAATAATTATTATTATTGATCTCATTTCATATCTGAGGCATGGAAACATGAAGTGCAAGGTCTGTCCAGAAAGTGTCCAGCCATGTAATATGAAAAATGGGGACATTTACTGAAGATACAAGATTCAAGAAACATTGTACAAAGGACAATGATGCCTCAGTCCCCTTCAACTAGGCACCTTGGGACCTCACACTGTTCTCTCAGTCGCCATCAACTGCCCCATCGTATTTTCCTGAATCTCACTGATGGTCTGAAATCTCTGCCCTTTCAAGGGTGATTTTAGTTTTGTGAAAAAGCCAGAAGTTGCAGGTCACGAATTCTGGGCTGTGTGGGGTCTGAGTCACCTGGGTGATTTGATGTTTCACCAAAAAACTGGGCACAAGATGCGATGCATGAGTGGGTGTGTTACGGAATGAAGCTGCCAATCACAGTTGCCCATAGCTGAGGCCTTTTGAATCATCCGAATAGTTTCTGCAGAGGAATGTTCAAGCTTAACACAAAATTTGATAATAGATCCGTTGCTCTACTCACTCAGTCATTTTTAATGTGACAGCCACACAGTACACATGCTCACTCAGTGGCATTGACCGTTCCCACTGCCTATAACAATGAAGTCGTTATTGTTCACACTTGTGCATTCCAGTCCACTCTCCTTGGCTGCCAGGTTACATCAATGTCTCGCAAACCATTCTCATTATATTAGCAATGGCTTGCTTTTTCTTAACAGACCTCATATTACCACTACCTAGGTACTTTATGGTAGTGCCAGGAATTCAGCCAAGCAAGTATAACCTTGTCTTTACTGGAAGATTTTTCATAGACTTAAATGCACTCTTGTGGTTTGTTAATCTTCATGGGAAAAGTATCTTATCTAATTTGTTCCAAAAGTATTTGATTATAGGGCCCTTTTGTAGCATATGGTAAGAATTTAGTATTTTGAAAAATACCACCTTAAATTATCTTTTAGCTGTCTTAGTAGTAATTTTTGTCTTTTTGATTAGAAATCATTTCAATAGAGGAAAATGTTCTAATTAGAAAAACTTTCATTGTACCTTGTAACAACATGTTATGAACTACTATTTGAGGTTATTTATTATTACTGAAGTTACCAAATAGGGCAGAAATTATAGTGGGAATAGCAGTATGTTCAGACCAAAATTTTGTATGATTGATAATGAATGACTATTGTTTTAGGATGACTTTGGGAATGGTTTGTTAGGCAGCAATAGTAAATCAATATAGAAAGAATGCGTGTGAGTTTTGTAGGAATCTGTAATAGAGGGGTGACAGCCCATAATTTCAATGGAGGTCACCTGAGCCATAGGGCTTGTGACTTTCTCCAGGATCTTTGGTTCTTGAGAAAGAGTTCTAGTGCATGCTGAGATCACCATATAGTGAGGGGATAAGAGCTACCTCTGCAATTTCTGGGTTGCTGAGAGATATGGAAGATTGATCCTGCCATTTCTTTTTGGGCCTAAAGTTGAGCTCTAGAAATACATGAGCTTGGAGGCTACTGGAAACTGCCACAATATAGACAGAAATTATTTGCGTCTTAGGATTACAGTATCATACTTTATGCTGAAGATGAAGTTGAATCTCACATGGGATGAAAAAATGCATTTGAGAGCTGCTTAGGATCTAGTAACCCTTCAGACAATAAGCTTAATGAGAGTTGATAACCAATGGAAAGGTGACTCTGCCTCACCATTGGGTACATATAATGCCCATATAGGAAACAGCAATTACAACTATAAGAAAGTATAGCAACTTAACAAGGGCTGTTCCTCCTTTGCTGCTACAACAGCAGAGAGGCAAGCCCAGGAAACAAGGAGGGAAACCCTAAGAACCCTACCATGTTGACCTACATCTCAGCCCATGTTTCATGAGCAAGGTAGCGATACCAACAACTGGCATTGGTGGTAGGATGAGGTGGGCTCTGCATTCAGTATAAAATGAAAACATTGTCAGTGCTAAACTGTTTTAATAAGTGAAAATACCCCAAAAGTGATGAAAGGGTTCCAAGTTATTGTTAGTGAAGCTTACTCTATAAATTTAAAAGCAAGTTTTCAAAGCACTATTGATAGCAATTACTAGAAAAATAAAAACAATTTTGTGTTTATATTTCAATAAATTGAGATTCCTCAGTCAATTTGGTTAATGAATTTTGATTAAATCTATTTAGTTGTTGCAAACAGATCTATACTTGAAATGGCTCAGCATAACTTGGGGATTTTGACAAAATGGTCTGTGTTTTTAATTTTAAAAAGATCAGTTTGAAGAAGTGAAGTCATGTTTAATCAGTCACCCAGAGAAATGAGGAGTAATCTAATTAGGAACAGCTGAGGCACACAGCATTCTTATTTGTTATGAAGGAAAACGCTGCTTTTAGTTGTAACCAAGGGTCAAATGAAGATGCCAAGGTGTGTTTCAGAGGAGGTATTAGCTGATTTTTTAGCTTGAAGAATTACATGAAATATACTTTATTTACATAGTGTTAAATCTAACTGGCTCTATGCCAGTTGGTCCTGGTGTTGGGGTAAGGGAGTATAGAAGGTAAAAAAGGGTGAAATATCTCTCAGCTTTCAGTGTCTTAGCTCAGAGATCGCAGCAGTCCCTGTAACTCCTGCACTCGAGCGCCCTCTGAGATGGACAGCAGAGTCTCATACATATGCTGAACAGTGTCATCTAGTTTCTTTGCCTCCTTGTCAGAGTGCTGAAGATTCTCCTCCAGGATGTTTCTATGGACCTGACATTAAGTTGAGCTTTCTCATCTTTCATCTCCAGGGGCATTACCCTCAGCTTGTCCACCTGCTGGGACAGCCACAGTTTCTCCTCGATCTAGTTAGTGGCCATGGCTCACAGTTGAGGTCCAGGCTCTCCACAGTCTCCTGAAGAACCGGAGTCTCCGTCTCCACTCGCTGAAGTGAGCAGGTAAGCTGGGTCACCTCTCTGAGGCTTATGAGTTCACCAATATTGTCCTGGAAAACTAACTTCCCGGGGGGGAAAAAAGCCACCTATGTGGTTTAATAATAAATTATTACTCTAAAAAGTGCCAAGGTAAAACTGGTAGCTTCTAGTGAATTTATTTAACATGTCAGAATAGATTGAAATTATGTGGGTGAAACATGTTTGAAGACCTGAAGCAACTTGTAAAATTCTGGGTTGTTCATGAGATATAGCACCTTTTTGTTTAAAATTGTTTGGTTTCTTGTACATAGATAACATTGCATGGACCCTCAGAGAGTGGCAACTCTCTGAACGATGACTAGTATTGGTAGCAGAAAGAAGATGCAGCACAAACCTTTGAATGGATTGGAAGGGTGGCGTGGGGAGAAAATGGGTCACTACACGCAGAAAGCCGAAAGCACTAACCATGATCGAAATAGCACAGTATGAACTAATAGGCCTCTGAAGCTCCATCTGACTTCAAAATTGTTTCCAAGTGGTCTTCTGACGCAGGAAACATTTTTATAGACAAATTTTAAATAAATTAGAGGACTGTTAGGGTTGTAATGTGCTTTTAAGGAAAACGAAAAAAATATTGGTCCTGCATTTTCCACCAACTCAAAATGCAGGAACATACAATCTAGCAAATATTTAGCCACAAAGTTTCTAGGCTACATCTTTAAAATTAATTTCTTCATTGAGGATTATTATTTATACTCAAGAGGCTTTGAGTCTTTTCTATCAACAGCTCATTTATAGGTAAGAGGCTCGCAAATGAGATATATGATGTGATTCCTCAAATTTTCCCTTTGCCAGCACTGACAGTCAGTCAGGTCATAGAGTTCTGGAGCCCACACCTCCAAAATTAGGCTGAAGGGCATAACGCCTTACTGTTCTCTGCTTTCAGCGAGCTAAATCATTCGGCTTGCCTGGAAACATGAAATGGGACTGCAGTTAAGCCTGGGATTGGTGTCTAAACCCCACATTGCAAAATAATTTTTTTTCCCTAAACGAAAGTGCTCTTTTAACTGAAAGCCGAATGTGATGTTTCGCTATAATATAGTTAGAAAGGCTGTAAGATGTGTTCATCAAAGCCATTCCACCACATGACTATCTCCCCAGGGCACTGTTAGTTAAGACCTAGATTTTTCTGAACCTTGAAAATACATGGTTACAAAGATATTTGTAGGTACTTCAGTGAAATCATGAAATACTTCAAGCAAGTGAGGAAAAAAACATGAACTAAGGGATAAGTTCATTATATGCCTGGGGAAGTACTATTTTAAATCCTCTTACACTGTTTTTTAGAATGCTGATACCCAAATGTACAAATCCATTGTTAGTTAGTCTTATGAAGTAAATATTGTGACATTATGGGCAAAGCAAAGAAACGATAGGTCCGTATTTTCTATCCACCTGGCAGACATTTAACAAGATGGTAAGGTATCGGAAATGCCAGAGTGCCATAGCTGAAAGCCATGAAAAATACTGCCACTAACAACCATATGATCTTAGACAAGTTATTTAACCAATCTAAATTTCATTTTTCTCACATCTCAAATAGTATACCTTATAAAGTTGTTTTCAGTCTTAAATAATAGTAAAGCATGACTGATAGTATTCTCAGAACCTCCATTTATGAAAACTCTGCCTCCTTCAAGGTCAAGTGCTATTTTTTCCTCTACTCAGCTGAAATCTCCGTGGGTTTGTTTTACATGTAGTGATTTACAGATGTTCTTCAATGTACTGACACCTGGCATATGAAGTCAAAGAGCTTGCGCTGGTTTTAGAGGCAGGGCTCACATGCAGGAGGGTAGACACGAAGAGTCATAGGGTTATAGCTGGTTGTGCATAGATTATGAAGCAGCATGGATGCCAAGAAAGCTCATGGTGAACTGTAATGGTAAAGGCTTTAGATTATATGGTGATTTCTGTAAGCAAAGAGAAAAGTGAAGGAAATTAGAGGTGGGGTAAAAAGTGAGTGAAAAATATGTCAAAAGAAAGAATGACGTGACTCATCTTGCCCGAGGACAGTTTGTCAGTCTGCTCGGGCTGCCACAACAGAAACCACAGACTGGGTGGCTTAAATGACAGACGTTTGTTTTCTCACAATTCTGGACGCTAGAAGTCCCAGATCAAAGTGCCAGCAGGTTTCCTTTTTCGTGAGGCATCTCTGCCAGTCTTGCAGAATGCCACCCTCTCCCTGTGTCCTCACAAGGCCTTTCCTGTGCTTTTACACTCTGATGTTTCTTTTTCTTCTAAGGACAACAGTCCTTTTGGATCAGGGCCCCACCCTTGTAACTTCATTGAAACTTAATTACTTCTGTAAAGGCTCTGTCTCCAAATGCAGTCACATTGGGTGTGAAAGCTTCAACATCCACATTTGGGGAACACCAGTCTATTACAATTGTAAAAACTTAAAAAAAGGTGAGTTAGGACAGGACTGTCCAGGAACGTAGTGAGGCAATATTCCCCGTCCAGTTTTTCTTGACTAAACCTCTGTAAGCAATGGTATTCACATATGAGCCTCTGAAAATTCAGAGCGGATTAGCTGACTCTCCTCCCCTTCTCCATTCACTCTCCATCTTCTTCTATAAAAAATATGAGAGTGATATTACAGAGATAAGCTTGATTCTTTTGGATTTACTTAAAAATAATTCACTTTTAATAGGCACAGAAGTATTAAAACATTAACATTCTTTTCCCTGACTTTGTAAGGAAGATTACATGGTGAGCTCCTGTGATGTTGGGAGGAGAAAATATCTAGCAGGCGCTCAGGACAAATAGAGTGAATATTGGTTGGCTGTGTCCTCTAGCTAGCTGCTCACAGTCATCTGAGCAGACAGATATGTTCCCGTGAATGACTGCTAATTAACGGAATTCAAGCAAAAGCAATGAACACCACTTTAGACCGGGCCATGAGATCCTTTTATGCCCACTAATCTGAAGTTCATACAAAGGCAAAACTATGGTGCTAGAAGTCAAGAATGGGGTTACCTTTGGGTCAGAAGGAAGAAGTAATGATAGAGAAGAGACACGAGGGGACTTCTTGATGCTATTCTTTGACCTGAATGGTGATTATATGGGTGATAGTTCACTTGTGTTTTATGAACTTATCTGTTTTTATATTACACTTAAATGGGAAAAAACTTAAAATGACCTTTCATTGCCATTTTTTCCCCTATGGTCTTTCCCCCTTTTGGAGGGCTGTGATGAAGGGAAAGACCACCTTGAGAAAGCACATGTTGAAGATGGCAGAGCCTATCTGTTTACTAGTTTCATTTGTGTGTGTGTGTGTTTGTTTTGTTAGAGCTATTAGCATTACCCTAATACATTTTCCCATCATCCATTCTCCTCCTTCCACTTCCAACAAAATTCTCATATTGTCATATTAACTTATCTATTCCTTACCTCCATTTCAAATCAAGGATCTTCATTAGTTCAAGTTAATCAATATACCCTACCCCACTGCACACTGTGAAGGACTGGGCATAAAACACGATGCAATGAGATACAATGAGATTTGTGGAAGCTTGCTGGGGTTTTTCTGAACATAAGCTCTTTGGCTCCCAGAGGACCTACAAGAAGAGATGTTCTTCCACCGGACTTTGTGATCTGATGATTTGGGGCTTGGGGCGACTGCAGCATCTTGCAATCAGGATCCTGCCATCATGCCTGAGGGCGAGATTAACATATATAGAAGTTGAGCCCAAAAATAGATCTGGAGATTTAGTTTGAGTTGTGACTGAAGCAGAGGGGAGACCTTTTTGTTTTCACAGTCAAGAGATCTTTTAAGTTGGTAAATACATTGATGAATTTGACTAAATGCTGGTAGTTATTTACTTATAAGTATAGATTAAATAACTCATGTGCTAGCATTTATAACTTCCTCAGCTGCTTCATCTATGAAGTAGGGTAATCCAAAAACTAAAGGCTGAGCTGGAAGATGATGTCTTGTGGTCCTTCTAAATCAGATATCAGTGTTCTTATTTGCCATTAGTGTTATGTATCACGACTTTTGTCTTTTTTGTCTAATTATTTTAATACCCATTCTTGCAGCAAGATTATGCTCCAAGTTTCCATTTCTGCCTCTTGAAATCAAGGCATTTTGCCTTCAATTTAATTTTCCTATTATCTCCTTCCTGTAGAAAGTACACAACAATAATGTCACATCATTAATTTTCTGTCACATTGGTGTTTTCAAGTGAGATTTTCCCATATCATTTATAAACATGTGTAAAACCATGGTTTAAAAGTATAGTTTTAATGTTTAAATGTTTTCTTTAGTCTCTTCTACACCAATCCAATTAAAATAGAAACATATTGGTGAGTGATTAATAGAATGTTAATTGTTTGAAGATAATTATTTCTGTCATAGTATCATAACTTTGTAGTCCTGAATCTTCAAGGTTCATCCCTTTGGGTAAACCATACAATTTAGAACAAATTTCCCTGTATGGGTATTTTTTCATTGCCTAGATTAAAACATTACAATGTGTTCCTTTTCCAATTAAGAGTCATGTTTAAAAAATATTTTTACTGTTGGAAATTCTCTGAATGAAGAAGAGACAACAGTGTGATGCACTGCAAAGTAATTAGAAGAGGCGGCTTGTGGGTTAGGCTTTGTCACTAATTTGCAGTATCAGGCTACTTGCCCTACCTGGCCTTCCCCTTACCTGTGGTAGGAAGCCAGACAGTCCACAGGAGTCTTGCTAAGGCTAGCAGTCTATGGATAAAGACAGGTGTGACTGTGAATAAAATGCATTCTCCTAATTGAAATGTATACACTCTCTGAATCTAGGGGCATGGGATGCACACCACTCAGCCTCAATGAGTAAACACAGGGAATTACCTAATTTTACTGTATTATCTAGTATACTGTTTGATAAGAAGGCGTGACTTTCTTAGGATAGAATGCAATTCTCGGGAGCTATTAAGAAAGCTTTGTTTAGTTAAGTCAGAAAACCTGGGTTCATGTCCTTATTCTGCTGTTTATGAGGTCTGTGACTTTGGACCTGTGTACACTGGCCTCTGTTTCTGAATCCAGGACAAAGACAACAACCCAAAACGTGATTTTATATCTGAATGCTATTGTTGTTATTCAATGATTAAAAATAGAAATATGATAGTACTTTTCTTGCTGTTGTAACCTAGTCTTGGGTATTGGCCTACAGCAGTGGAGAAGACTTAGTAGATAATGCGGTGTTTTCCCACCCTGGGACCAGATATTCTGCTCATGATGCTTTTCTGTTGTCTCTGAATCCATCAGATGACCAATGGTACTTCCCTTTCTGAAGGCCAGGACTAGCCCTTTATCTCAGAGGTCTCGAATATTTTTGTGTATTCTGAAATTCTCTTCCCGCCTTAATGCTTCATCCACAATCAGCGCTGTTCAAAATCCCCTTGTCATCTATTTAACCTGTAAGTTTCATTTTCTCCATTGAAGAATTTTTACATTTCTGTGGCAGCCTATATTTTTCTTGGGACTTAAGGAAATATTAAATGACATAATTTTCAAATGGTGTTTTGTACTATACAATGCATAAGTCCTCCTGTTGCTCCTGTGCACAGAAGAAAACATTCTGTTAAATGATTGGAATTGCACTTTTTATGCCAATTTGAGCACAGACTTACTGGAATGAATTTATCAGGCCCGGAACAGCCACCTTGGGTTACCACAGGCTGTTTCTGTAAATGAGCAGCATCCTAAGGAGTAAACACATTTCCAAATGAAAAGGAAATCTATTTCAAGGGTTTTTTTTACTTTACTTTAAGTGTTCTACAGTTGGTAACTAAATGTATTAATGTCAATATGAAAAGTACTATGTGAAACTATACAAAATAATTTCACATAGTTTATATATTACAGGAATATGATAAACAAATAAAACAATAAAGTAATTGGTATAAGCCTGAATTTACTGAGATAAAACAAGAAGTTAAGCTAATAGGTATATGCAGTGAACAAAACGTCTTCTTAAACTAACTGTTTCATTAAATTGTTTATATGATGTTGCTTGATGTTTAAAAGATTTGGAGTCATTTTAAAAAGCAAGTTGTTGATTCATTGACCCTGCAACAGCCTGGGAAATTTAGCTGAAAGCAGCCGACGCAGTGATAATGCCAGATTTCAGTATAAATGTCTGCAAAGGAAAGACATTTTTTTTGGTGGTGTGCTTGTTTGTTTGCTTTTTCCCTCCCATGTAGCTCTTTGGGCATCCCAATGGAAGGAATTTTGTTGTAAGGGTTTTTTCTTCTTGATATTCCATATCTTCAATTTTTGCTTGTCCCATCTTCTGTGATTATTAAATATTCCATTCAATTTCTAAATTCCTCAGGAGCCATTTTAGAATCAGGCTAGGGTTAAAGTGGCATCAAATGTTAATTTGAACTCTTTCATTTCTCTTCTCTCTGGCTTTCCTGTTCCTTCAAACAGTTGTTTTTTATTTTCTATTCATCTTTTCCTTGTTTGTGGTGGAAGGGTTGGTCAGGCATAAGCTAATCTATTATAGCAAGAAATAGGCATCCCGTGCTCAGTTTTCAATACGAAGAAACAGATTACAACATATATTACTTTTTTTGTCAGTGTGACACTGCATCACACCTTCACTATCCCTGAAAAAACTCCACTATAGTAGTATCTCCTTAGTGATAACTTATTTTATTGCTACTCTTATCTTTTTTAACTGGTTACAAATCTTTTTGTGAATAACATTTCAGGAACCAGTGGCTTTTAAGATGATCCAAGATTAAATATCCTAAATGGAATGTATAGGCAATTTATTTTTCCTTAGGCAGAATATAAAGTGAATTTAACAGAATATTTTATACACAAATGTATTGTGATTTGCTTTTGGATCGTACAACCTTTTTTTCTGTTTCTTAAAAGATCTACATAGCTTTCCAAATTGGAAAGACTATCACACATCAGATTCCCCCTGCAGTCCTAACACACCTTTCTCTTCTTGCTATTTCCCTACATAAACCATTCACTCCCAATACACTGATTGAAAGGGTCACCGTTTTTGAAATGTACTTTAATGTCTTATGTCCACCCCTTGGCTTTTGGCATTACTTCTTCCAGGAGTATATTCCATTCCTAATGTCACTCAATGGAACAAATCTTACTCATTGGGGTAAGAATCGCTTAAATTGTATAAACCTCTGATGACTGTTAAGATTGTTTAAGCCCACTTTGAAAGTAAGAAAATAACCTGTAACTCTATGAAATATGCATAGACTTTCTGTAGCATGATGTTTTCCCTTGCATTTATTATGCGTTTATGCCGTTTCATACGTTCCTGTTACCTCCTTGAAGACAAGAACCTGGTCCTACATAGTTTGCATTTCCCACCATTTGAGTGTTTTGCATGTAGTCGCTTCTTTACTTATAATCAGGTAAAATCATGAGAGTTAGGGAGGTTTAAAATTAGATGCAGCAAATAGTGTGATTATGTTGATTTTTAAATTTTGCTTAACAGAATTATATAAGTTTTTAGGAATTCTTTGTAAAGATTAAGAAAATAATTTTATAACAATGCAAATAAAACTACTTTAAGTATAGAAATACAAATAGTATGAATATTGAATATTATGAACTTTTATATTCCCAGCATTTTAATGAAAACACTATGATATTAGCTCTCATTAGAAAGTTGTTCATAATCATTTTTTAAAAAAGATTTTTATTGACTTATTTTTAGAGAGGAGGGAGGGAGGGAGAAAGAGAAGGAGAGAAACAGCAATGTGTGGTTGCCTCTCATGCACCCCCTGCTGGGGACCAGGCCACAACCCAGGCATGTGGCCTGACTGGGAATCGAACTGACATCCCTTTGGTTCACATGCCTGTACTCAGTCCACTGAGCCACATCAGCCAGGTTCATAATCAATTTTAATTGTCATCTTTCTCTTTGTTTTTGTTAGTATTTCTCAATTCTCCCCACTCACATCAAGTGAAAAGATGAGAACTAAAAACTTCACTGAAATTGCCTGAGCCTCTGTACTGGAAGAACTTCACTGAGGCTGTAAGACCTGTTGGACATTTTATACGAATAATACTTTGAAGCTTCAAGCTGTTATCTCAGAAATATACAAATCTCTATAACATTTTGGCTTAACAGCCTTTATGTTCAATGACATCCATTTCTATTTTTAATAGTACTTATTTTTATGCTAAGTGAAATAAGCCAGGTGGCGAAAGACAAATACCATATGATCTCAACTATAAGTGGAACCTAATCAACAAAACAAACAAATGAGCAAAATAGAACCAGAGGCATGGAAATAAGGAACAAACTGTCAGTGACCAGAGGGGAGGGGAGAGGGGCAGAAGGAGAGAGAGAAGGGAAAGGGTCTAGTCAAGGAACATGTGTGAAGGACCCCTGGTAATGGACAACAGGGTGGGAACCGACTGAGGGAGTGGAGGATGGGTGGGGCAGGGGAGAGCAATGGGGTGGGCTGGGGGCGGGGATTGGGACAACTGTAATTGAACAACAATAGAAAAGTGCAAATTCTAAGAATATAATAAATACTACTTATTTTTATAAATAGGACAATCATTCCCGTCAAGGACATACACCAAATGCGGAAGGTCTGTTCTCACGAAGCTAGAAAGCAGTATCCATGTAATGCATTTTATTTGGCATTGACATAATAATGGGTGATGGAGTCTTACCAAATATCACAGATATCATTTTCTCTTTTAACACGGTTCCCCACCTGTCAATACTAACTCTGTCCACATGGTATTTGTTTAAACACTGTGTTCTCTCTGCAACTTGTAGTGAAACCAGCTATAAAATTTCACCAGCAGAATTTAACCAACTGTTTCCCACGGAAACACAGTGCTGGGCGAAGCCCAGCTTGCTCTTCCCCGGGTGCGTGTGCTGTGCCACACCAAAGGAGCATAAAATAACACACGATTGTCAGTTACAGAGGGAAGAATTCAGAGATATCCTGGGGGAAGGAAATGTTGACTGTGCAAGTAAGACTAGTTTTATAGTTATATTTTTAACTTTAAGTAACCAGCATTAGCTGAAGGGAAGGAGAGCAGCATGGGAGTCACTGTTGCGCTAAAATGAAGATTTACTCACTGCATATATAATAGAGTGGTTTATAAAAACTGAGACCCTATAAATAGCTTTAAATAGGCTAAAGAAGAAATTTGCTTCTCTAGGTAATCTGAAAATGTTAAAATTTCTTTATAAGGTGAGAATCCCAATTATGTTTATTATTATGGTCAGTATTTTTATTTCAGCTTACACATCCATACTTTCATTTTTCTTTCTTGATATTTTATAATTATGTTTTATTTATACAATGTCTATAATCTCATTTATAAATACTATATTTTTATGAATAATAACATTGAAATAAGCTGTGACTTCTTTTTCTTTTTTTATGAGTAACTCATTATTTTATTTTATTTTTTAAAAATATATTTTATTGATTATGCTATTATGGTTGTCCTATTTCCCCCCCTTTACTCCCCTCTGCCCTGCACCCCACCTGCCACCCACATTCCCCACCCCTTAGTTCATGTCCATGGGTCATACATGTAAGTTCTTTGGCTTCTCCATTTCCCATACTATTCTTAATCTCTCCCCCTGTCTATTTTGTACCTACCATCTATGCTTCTTATTCCCTGTACCTTTCCCCCCTCTCTCCCTCCCCTCCCCCACTGCTAACCCTTCAGGTGATCTCCATTCCTGTGATTCTGTTCCTGTTCTAGTTGTTTGCTTAGTTTGTTTTTGTTTTTGTTTTAGGTTCAGTTGTTGACAGTTGTGAATTTGTTGTCATTTTACAGTTCATGATTTTGATCTTCTTCTATTTCTTAGATAAGTCTCTTTAACATTTCATATAAGGGCTTGGTGGTGATGAACTCCTTTAACTTGACCTTATCTGAGAAGCACTTTATCTGCCCTTTCATTCTAAATGATAGCTTTGCTGGACACAGTAATCTTGGATATAGGTCCTTGCCTTTCATGACTTGGAATACTTCTTGTCATCCCCTTCTTGCCTGGAAGGTCTATTTGGAGAAATCAGCTGACAGTCTTATGGGAACTCCTTTGTAGGTAACTGTCTCCTTTTCTCTTGCTGCCTTTAAGATTCTCTCCTTATCTTTAATCTTGGGTAATGTAATTATGATATGCCTTGGTGTGTGCTTCCTAGAATTAAATTTCTAGTAATTTCTTTTAATTTCAATATTTATAAGGCAGCTATTTAAAATGTACAATTGAATGGGTTTTGAGAGTTGTGCAACAACTGAAGCCATGGTCACAATTAAGACAAAAACAAAAAAAACCCATTTTAGTCATGTCACCCCAAATAGAGTCTCTGTGCCCCCTTGGCAGCTGAGCCTTCCTTCTGCCCCAGGCATCTGCTCATCTGCTTTAAGTCTCTATAGATTCGTTTGTATATACAAAAGTGATACTATAGTGATACTATTTCATCTGGCTTCTTTTTAACTAGTAAAAATAATTTGATATTCATCCATATGCTTATATTTTATCAGTCATTCATTGGCTTTGATTGCTTATTATCATTCTATTGTATTTGGGGTTTGTTCATCCAATCACCTGCTAATAGACATTTGAGTTATTTCTAATTTTTCATTATTGTCAATAAAACATGATAGGAATACTCATGTATAAGTCTCTGGGTAGATATATTTTTACTTCCTAAAAAATATATATATAGAAAGGCTGAGTGATATGGTAAATGTATACTGTTTAAATTTTTACATAACTACCAGAGACTTTTCCAAAGGGTTGCACCATTTTATATTTCTACCAGTAATGTATGAGAGTTCCAGTTTCTCTACATCTTGGCCATAAATTTAATATAGAGATTAAAAAAATTATACCCTTCATGGCAGCATGGATGGAACTGGAAAGCATTTTGCTAAATGAAATAAGCCAGGCAGTGAAAGACAAATACCATATGATCTCACCTATAAGTGGAGCCTAATCAACAAAACAAACAAGTAAGTAAAATACAACTAGAGACATTGAAATAAAGAACAAACTGACAGTAACTAGAGGGGAGGAGAAAGGGGGATAATGGGAGCAAGAAGGAGAAGGGTTGTCAAGGAACATGTATAAGGGACCCATGGAAAAGCCAAAAGAGGGAAGGATTGAGGGTGGGAGGTGGGGGTTGGTGGGGCAGGGGAAAGTGGTGGTGGGAAAATGGAGACAACTGTACATGAACAACAATTTTTTTTTAATTCTGAGGAAAAAATTAGCTATTCTAGTGAGTATGTAATATTATCTCATTGTAGTTTTTTCAAATTAAACCATTTTTTATTGCTATTCTATTACAGTTGTCCCGGTTTTTCACTCTTTGCTCTCCTCTGCCCATCCCATCCCCTGCTCCCACAGCTAATTCCCAAACTGTTGTCCATGTTCGTGGGTCATTCATACGTGTTCTTTGTCTAGTTCCATCCCTTTCTTTCCACCATTATCCCCTTCACCCCTTCCTCTCTGGTCACTTTCAGTCTGTTCCATGTTTCCATGCCCGTGGTTCTATTTTGTTCATTAGCTTCCTCTTGTGAGATCATATAGTATTTGTCTTTCACCAACTGACTTATTTCACTTAGCACAATATTCTCTAGTTCTGTCCATGGTGACACAAAATGTAGGAGTTCCTTCTTTCTTTCTGCTGTGTAGTATTCTATTGCGTACTGAGGTAACTGTACCTCAGTTTTTTTATCCACTCGTCTACTGATGGGCACTTAGGCTGTTGTTTCCAGCACTTAGCTGTTGTAAATAGTGTCACTATGAACATAGGGATGCTTAAGTTCTTTTGAATTGGTGATTTGGGATTCTTAGGGTTTATTCTTAGCAGCAGAATCAAAAGGCAGTTCCATTCTTAGTTTTTTAAGGAAATTTCATGCTGTTTTCCACAGTAGCTGCACCAGCCTGCATTCCCACCAGCAGTACACTAGGGTTCCCTTTTCTCTGCATCCTCACCAGCAATTATTGTTTGTTGATTGATTAATGTTGGCCATTCTGACAGGTGTGAGGTGATATCTCATGGTGGTTTTAATTTGCATCTCTCTGATGGCTAGTGATATGAGCAACTTTTCACATTTCTATGGGCCCTCTGTATGTCCTCCTTTTAATGTGCATTTTCCTGATGACTAATAATGTTATGCATATTTTATGTATTTTTTTGTCATCTGTAGATTTCCTTTTGTGAAAACCTGTTCAAATTGTTTGCCAGTTTTTACTGAGTTATCGGTCATCTTGTTAAGTGGTAAATTTCTTTATATAGTCTGCATACAAGTCCATTATCATACATCTGCATTGTGAATATTTTCCTTCAGTCTGGCTTTGTTTTCTTAATCAAGTATTTCAAAGACTAAATGTTTTTAAATTTGATAAGGCCAATTTTTTTCTGAAACCATAATGGTTCTATTGTAATTTATACTTTTGGTGTCCTATAAGAAATCTTTTCCAGACCGAAGTCTCTAATCGGCCTGTTGTTTACTTTTCAGAGTCCTCTGGTTGTTGCTGTTGCATCTGTTGGGAATTTTTAGTGGTAAAATCATTGATAGAGAAAGGCTAAGTGGGCTCATTCCATCTTGGGTGCTTTTCTTCTAAGAGAAATTTGAGACACCAGAAAAAACTACTTAGGTGAAGGAAATCTCTCTTAATTGATGTCATATTGCTTTAGAGATGGAATTTAAAGATACTCTGGAAGTCCAAAGATAATTTTAGTATATAGAAAGAACTATGTACTATAGAAAGATAGTATGAAATTCTATAGTCTAGGCTACTTTACATTTCACATTTCTCGAAGTATTCTCTCTTTTGTATCATCTGCCAGAGCTGCAGCTGTGACCTCTTATACCAAAGGCTCAGAGACTTGGGGGAGGGAAAGATGGCTTATGCTTCTCACATTTAAGGCAGCATTTCAGACCACATAATCTAAAGTAGTTTGTTAAGGAAGGCAAGGCCAGTGCTTACGTGTTGCAATGGACCATTGGAATCTACCTACCATATTTTGCTGTGTATAAGGTGCATGCTTTTGCCCAAATTTTTGAGGGGAAAAAATGAGAATGCACATTATACATGGGTAGTACTAATTCTGTATCTATATAAATGCTTTTAATTTTATTTGTGCTTATGCATTAAAAGTGTAACTCTAGAAAGTAACGACAATATCCATATGCAAAATAATACACTGGAATATGATAATTGGTTTTGTTTCTAAATATAAATAAATAATTGAATTAAAAGAATTAAATTGGAAGATTTTTTTTCCTGAAATTTTGGGCCAAAAATGTGGGTGTGCATTATACACAGGAGTGCCTTATACCTGGCAAAATGCAGTCATTCTAGGGTACCTCAGAGACTTTTACTTCCTCCAAGACAGAGCATTTCGTGGGAGGGGATGCCAGTCCTCAGAGACTCTCTTCCATGTTCCAGGAGCGTAAGTCCATAACGAATGGGTCTTTTGATCACCATGTTTGATGTGAGAGGTATGGATTTCATAAGAATGTGTTTCTAAGAATGCAAGTATTTGGAGACTTGCTCAGGATTACTGCGCCTGTGCATGTGTGAATTTTGCCACTGCAACGCACAGTGGAAGGATGATAGTAACACTCCCAGCCTGAACAGTTCTCTTGGGTATCCTCTGCCAGGCACACAGAATGTTCACACATTTCTGGAAAGAAAATTGTTGATCTCAGCCTAAACTGGTTTTGATTGAAAAGGAGCAAGGTCAAGTGTATTAAATTCCTCCAAATGTATGTCAAATTTTAAAATAAAAAAGACCACTTTTAAATATTTGTTTAGAGGCTTAAAGATATGACACATACTTTTAAAAATAAGTCATTTTTAAGCTAATGGAAAATCTATATGTGATAGTAACGTAATTTCCAAATGATGACATTTGATTAAGTTTTTGGTGAAGGGTTCAGGGACTGAGAAAATAAATACAAATATAAATCTCTTATAATACTTTTCTCTATCATAAAAATGACTAGACTGTCCTCTCTCCGTCATGCTTCTCATGAGTAATAGCTCTTTCTTCCTTGATGAAGATCAGCGTAATAAACCAGACTGGCAGTCACGTGTTTCACAGTCTCTGTTTTTGATTTTTATCTTCACAAGTGAAAAAAGGCAGGTTGCTTCCCAGAGGCAGAGCTCCACAAATGCCAAAGTGTGGTTGAGTTTAAAAATACGTAGATATGTAATGGATCCTATTTCAGGGGTGAACAATACTATTCCAGATAAAGCAGGTATTTTATATACCTATATGGCAAGAAATTCTAAAACAGTGATGTTTAAAGTGATTCTAAGCCCCATACACACTTTTTTGATAAGCTTTCATTTTTTAAAGTGGCCGAGTTTCTCAGTGCCTCATATTGTTTCTTTTGCAGCGCTGCGGAGATTATATCTCACAAAAATACACGCTTTCTGTTTACTTCCTCAATGTGCTTGGAATTTTCTCATTATCTGACTCATGTGGTTAGGGCAAGAAGAGTTCCTGGAATGAGCTAATAGTACCTGCCCTCCCCCTTCTAAAGCCCCACAGAGCAAACTCCAGGTATGTAATGTTATACCTAATATTAAGTGAAAAAAAATAATCCCTAGATGCAAAACTTGTCTAAACAATAGGGAAAAAAGTAGTCCCATAACAAAGGCTATAAAGAACAGTATGAGAAAGAAACATTTCCAACCAGTCTCATGTGTGAATACCCAAACTGCTCAACAAAAGAACAAACATAATCTAGCAATGCATTACTTGTAGCATAATCAACTTGGCTTTACTAGGAAAGCAAAGTTTTTACATTTGTTTCACATTAGAAAACCAATTATCGTGATTCACTGTGTTCGTAAACTAGGGAAGAATACCATAGATTATTAATAAATGAGGAAAAGCATTTGACTAAATTTAACATCATTTATTTAAAAAAAAACACAAATCCTTAGAAACCAGTAGAAAAGGGGACTTTCATCATGATGATGAAACCCTCCCTGTTTGTGTTTGAAAACATCACTGCTTACTCCTAGGAGGATGCGGTTTCTGATTACGGGAACTGGCTGCTCATAAATAATGGGCTGGGTGGGAAGCGGGTTGTAGATGTTCAACATTAAAGTATCTGAATTTTGCCTGTTCCCACCCCTCCCACTGCCTGGAGGACCAGGAGCAGGTGACTCAAAGTTTAAAGCAGGGCTTGATAAACCTTAGCGTGCATCTGAACCTCTGGCGGCGTTGTCAGAAGAGATGCCTTTGTCCCACTCCTGTTGTGTCTGGTGTGGCGCGTCTAGAGGAGGCCTGAGGATGGTCATTTCTAACCAGTTCCCAGGTGATATCCATGCTGCTCATTGGGGTGCCCAAAGTTTGGGAACTGCTGGCCCTGAGCAGTGAGTGTGAGGCTTGGGTTGGAGAGACAAAGCGATGACTGTCACCCCTCAAAAACTACTCTTTGAGCTCTGAAATTCTAGTCTTTGTGACACTTTTGGGTTATCCCTCTTTTCTTTAGTTCAGATTCCTAGAAAATAGAACTTCAGGTAAAATCTTATTTGCTAACATTCTATTGGAGAACCCAATCTCAGTGAGGGGATAGAAGTGATACAGGGTAGGAGGGAGAGCAAACAGAAGGTGATCTGTTATTATTCCTGATATCCAGGAAGCTGATTATTTAACACATGGAGCTAGCTGTTCAGTCTACCTATGGAGGCTAACCGTGAAGGAGAGGAACAGAGAAAAATGTATGTGTCTGCTCCTGTGTCCAGTATGCGTGAACTTCCTTATGTGCATTAATTTTACAAGTATATCCTGCAATTTCTCATTAAATTGTCCTCACGAAAGCCCTGGGGTGATAGGCGAGAAGCATATGCAAAGATCTGCAAAGAGGGACCGTAGGCTTCTGCCCACCACTGGATCCACACAGCAGCTGGGGTGAACCCAGGCCCCAGTGTTGGCTGACAACAGCAGAATTTGCAGTTAAGATAGGAAATAGGTGTCTTGCAGGCATCACTTAGACCTGCACTGTAACTGGCTTCCCGTTATAGCTGGTACCCATCATATGGTGTAGAGCTTTCATTCTGTCAAAACATATGCCCTCCATCTTTCATCCAAGGAAGGAGGAACATGTTCTCTTTAAGATGATGGTCATGTACAATCTCTGAAAAGATTTAATACGGGCGATTTAGTGAAACAATCTCAGATTTGCCAAGAACTCTGTTATTTGCACATATCTTCTTGGTTTAAGGAGTGACCTATAGGAATTTCTGGGAACCACAAATAGGTTGGTGGGTCCTCAAATCTGACATAGCCAATCTATTCTAATATTTCTTTCTCCACAGGCCTACCGACATTTCCTTAGTAGTAGTCTACATACATTATAACATTTCTTCCTCATTTACTATAAATCATTATTATATCTAAGAATCAATAAGTGATTTTAGAAAACTATTAGAATTGACTCCACATGCCCTGGCCAGGACATTGGTAAGTAACCCATGTCAATAAGGTAGCCCAGCTGGCATTGTACCCCACTGCCCAGCTCTGTGCCACACCATCTGGGCCCATTATCTATGTAAATTACTGAGCCTCTTATTTTCAATGTTACTTAGGTTCTGTAATTTATTTCTTCTTAATAATTACTTCCTGATTTATGTGCTGCACTTCCTTGTTTGGGCTGTGCAGAGAAATGACCTTGGTTATTGGACCAGAGACAATTAGAGGTGGCAAGGATAAAATTTGCTTTGTTTTTATTTTGATAGATGATCAAAATGACAGCAAAGTTACAGGGGTAGTGCTCTGGTGAATTTGCATGCTTCAGCTTCGCTAAGCTGGAACTGTTTTCAAGAATTCCTTCCCTGTATAGGTCCAATTTCCTGTGGGTTACAAGAGATATTTTGGGTGACATTTGGAAGGTGAACATGAAGAAGCACATTCTTATTTTTAGGCTTAGGCCGTGGGAGCTGGGGCATCAAATCTACATTGTTAACTGATATGCTGGTTGCCTTCTTGCTATGGGTAACAGAAAAGGCTGCATCAATGTCACCTCCCACCAGTTAGTTTTCAATTTATCTGCAACTAGGGCCCATGTGAGCAGCTCCTGGCACACAGATAAGGCAACAGCTCCTCCAGCCCCCATCCGATCTCTTCCACTAACTACCAGACAAGCTCCTTGAGTTTTTACAAGTTCTGGGCTACTGTGTACAATTCCTGGGGTATTAGTGTGTTGTTCACCCCCTCTAGGTCCCCCTGGACCTCTTCTTTCAGCTTTTATAAATCATGAGCTAGCCCAATGCCAACTGAAGAAGCAACAGCCATATAGAAACTATTTAATCCACTCTCACAAATTATGTAAAGTCAAATCTCTGTTAAAGCCACATTTCCTATCATTCCTAGTGATTCTGTTTCAATGATCAACCAAGAAGTGATACAAAGTTTACAACTGGAGATGGTTCCAGAGGTAGAAACTTGGAAAGATGTGACCTTGGAATTGCTTATAGTTTTTGGAATTGATTCTCTGCTCTGATTAGATTTAAGGATATCACTTAACTCATTTCCAGTGGCAGGTACACAGATAGTCTGTGGCATTCAGTGGTACAAAGGTACTTCAATTATCAACAGTAGAGACCTATGTTGAAGTGTTTGTAAAAGGAAAGGCTTTGTGTAGCCAAGTTTTTGCTTTTAGTACTTTAGTGAAAATAAGGAATATAATGGAATTGGTCATTTCCCTTTAAGTACAGTAAAGAATGGGGACAGAAAATAATGAATTCAGGGCTTTAAATTTCCCGCTCAAATTCCTTGAAAAGGAACTTGTATATTTTAACCCTTTTTTCTCTTCCTCTTTCTCATTCCCCTACCAATTAACATAAGATGTATTTAGAGTACTTTTTATTTTAATATTTAAATTATAGGATATCAAAGGGAGAAAAATGGCTTATTTAGAAAAATATGAATATCATCGAAAGATAGATAAAGGCACTTTGTTCAATCTTTTAAGGAGAAATTAATTTATTTGTGGTTGAAATGATAGTAATGTTTTCTGGAAGCATGATTTTTCTTTTTATCTTTGTTTGAAAACTAAATATAAACCCTGGCTGATGTGGCTAAGTGGATTGAGCACTAGCCTGCTAACCAAAAGGTCGCTGGTTTGATTCCCAGTCAGGGCACATGCCTGGGGTGCGTGAGAGGCAACCACACACTGATGTTTCTCTCCCTCTCTTTCTCCCTTCCTTCCCCTCTGTCTAAAAAATAAATAAAATCTTTTTAAAAATCTAAAAATAAAAAGAAAACTAAGTATAGTAAAAAGAGCTGCATTTCCTGTTGCCCATGAATTGTTTAATATACTTTAAAAAAAATTCAAGTGAAATGGACTTTTGTTTTGATATTTTATTAAATTTTAGTTGTATTGGGTTATTTGAAGAATGCATTTTTTTACTTTATGGTTTTTCTGGTGTTTATCACTTTATATGTAATGATTTTTAATGAATATGCAGTATTTATTTGAGAGATTTTTTCTCTATCATCAGAGGATAGAGTTCAACATAAATCTGTCAAATTGACTTTGTTATGTAAATTAGATACTATAAAATGCTTACTTTTTTGTTTTTATCCAGTTGATTTGTGTGGTAAATTAAAAAGGAAAGATCATAGTTTTCAAAAGATTTTGCCATTAGTAAGTAGATTCAATTAGTATACCCCCTAATTTGGACTATTTTGTGACTTGCTTTGACCAGTACAATGTGACAGAAATGATGTTGTGAGAACTCCCAGCCTGAGGCTATCTTGAAACTTCTAGCACCAGCCAAGTCACCATCCGTGTAGTGACACGGGGAATAATCATCTAGTCAGTGTACAGAACATGGAAAAATAATGAATTCTTGTTTTAAGTTACTAAGCTTTAGGGTGTTTTGTTACGTAGTAATTGACAATCGATCTGTTTTGGTAATATTTAAATCCCTCTTTTCTAATATGTTTTTATATTTTCTACTATAGTTTCTGATTTATAAGGTTGGCTGCTGTGTTGATAATTGCCAAATATTCATGACTATTGCATCTTCACTGTGAATTATTGCTTTTAGCAACATAAGGTGTCTTTTCAGTCATGTGTAATGTTTTGAAATGAATTCCACTTTGACATCCCAAATACAGCACAGAGCTAAATGTATGAACTAAAATTAAAATATTTTTCTTTTAATAAATGTTACCTTTTTTATATTTTTGAAATGTTTAATTTAAATTTTTTATCATGTTATTTTAGCTAATATTTTCTAGTGTTTTAATTCCTGTGTTTCTCTACATGATATATTTTTTCTATGATTTCTTTAAATTTTCAGGGGGTATTAAGTGAGGTTTGCATTTTTAAAATCTTTAGTCCACTCTGTTTTTTAAATTTTTTTCCATTACCATTTAGTCCCCTTATAGCCCCCACCACCCAGCAATCACCACACTGTTGTCCATGTCCATGAGTCCTTTTTCCTTTTTGCTCAATCCCTTCACCCTCTAACCTCCCCTCAGCTAGCTGTCATCCTGCTCTCCATCTATGAGTCTGTCCCCACTTTCCTTGTTAGTTCAGTTCATTCATTAGCTTCCACATATGAGTGAAATTATATGGTATTTGTCTTTCTCTGACTGGCTAATTTCACTTAGCATCATAATCTCCAGGTCCACCCATACTGTTGCAAGCGGTAAAAATTTCTTCTTTTTTATGGCTGAGTAGTATTCCATTGTATAAATGTGCCATAGTTGTTTTATCCACACTTGGGCTGCTTCCATATCTTGGAAATTGTAAACAATGCTTCAGTGAACATAGAGTGCTTATGTTCTTTTGAATTAGTGTTTTGGGTTCCTTTGGATATATTCCCAGAAGTGGGATAGCTGGGTTGAAAGGCAGATCCATTTTTAATTTTTTGAAGTATCTTCTTACTGCTTTCCACAGTGGCTGCACCAATCTGCATTCCCACCAACAGTGCAAAAGGGTTCCCCCTTCCTCCACGTCCTTGCCAGTACTTGTTGTTTGTTGATTTATTGATGATAGCCATTCTGAAAAGTGTGAGCTGATATCTCATTTTTGTTT
Source organism: Desmodus rotundus (assembly GCF_022682495.2). Classification (NCBI taxonomy): domain Eukaryota; kingdom Metazoa; phylum Chordata; class Mammalia; order Chiroptera; family Phyllostomidae; genus Desmodus; species Desmodus rotundus. The sequence continues at coordinate 173,982,157 of NC_071387.1, forward strand.
TAATTTGCATTTCTCTGATGATTAGTGACACTGAGCATATTTGCATATGTCTATTGGCCATCTGTATGTCCTCTTTGGAGAAGTGTCTATTCAGGTCCTTTGCCCATTTTTTAATTGAGTTGTTTGTTTATTTGGTGTTGAGTTTTATAAGTTCTTTTATTTTATTTTATTTTATTGATTATGCTATTACAGTTATCCTGATTTTTTCCCCTTTGCTCCCCTCCACCCAGCACCCCCCACTCCATTAGGCAATCTCCCCACTATTGTTATGTTCATGGGTCACATATATAAGTTCTTTGGTTACTCCATTTCCTATATGGTACTTTACATCCCCATGGCTATTCTCTAACTACCCATTTGTACTTCTTTATAAATTTAGGATATTAACCCCTTATCAGTCATATTGATGAATACATTCTCCCATTCTGTGGGTTGTCTTTTTATTTTGTTGAAGTTTTCTTTTGCTATGCAAAACCATTTTAGTTTAATGTAGTCCCATTTGCTTATTTCTTTTGTTTCCCTTGCTTGGGGAGATACTTCTGACAAAATATTGCTGTGAGCAATGTCCAAGATTTTGCTGCTTATGTTTTCTATGATTTTCTAGGTTTCAGGTCTAACAGTTAAGTCTTTAACCCATTTTGAATTTATTCTTGTGTGTGGTGTAAGAAGGTGGTGTAGTTTCATTTTTGTTCACATATCTGTCCAATTTTCTCAATACCATTTATCGAATAAACTATCTTTATCCCATTGTATGTGCTTGCTTCCTCTGTCCAATATTAATTGATTATAAATGTGTGGGTTTAATTCTGGGCTCTCTATTCTGTTCCATTGATCTATGTGTCTGTTTTTATGCCAGTACCATACTGTTTTGATTACTATGGCCTTATAGTATAGTTTGATAATAGGATCATGATTCCTCCAACTTTGTTTTTCTTTCTCAGGATTGCTGTTGCTGTGTGGGGCTTTTTGTGGTTCCATATAAATTTTTGAAATATTTGTTCTAGTTCTGTGAAATACATCATTGGAATCTTAATAGGAATTGCGTTGAATCTATAGATTGCTTTGGGTAGTATGGACATTTTAATGATGTTAATTCTTCCAATCCATGAACATGGTATGTGTTTCCACTTATTTGTATCTTCTATTTCTCTTTTCAGTATCTTATAATATTCTCAGTACAGATCTTTTACATTCTTGATTAGGCTTATTCCAGGTATTTTATTATTTTTGTAGCAATTGTGAATGGCATTGCTTTCTTAATTTCCCTATTAGCTTGCTATTGGCATATAAAAATGCAACTCATTTCTGGCTATTAATTTTGTATCCTGCTACTTTGCTGAATTCATTTATCAGTTCTAGTGGTTTCTTGTTGGAATCTTTGGAGGTTTCTATGTACAGTATCATGTCATCTGCAAATAATGACAGTTTTACTTCTTCATTTCCAGTTTGGATGCCTTTTGCTTTTTGTTCTTGTCTGTTAGCTCTGGGTAGGACTTCCAGTACTATATTGAATAAGAGAGGTGGAAGTGGACATCCCTGTCTTGTTCCTGGTCTTAAGGTGAGTGCTTGTAGTTTTTGATTGTTGAGTATGATGCTGGCAGTGGGTTTGTCATATATGCCTTTATTATGTTTTGGTATGTTTCCTCTATTCCCACTTTGCTGGGAGTTTTTATCATAAATGGGTACCGGATTTTATCTGAATCTATTGATATGCTCCTGCATTTTTTATTCTTCATTTTGTTTATGTGGTGGATCACATTACTGATTTGCGAATGTTGTACCAAATCAGTTTCCTTGAATAAATCCCACTTGATCACGGCATGTGATCTTTTTGATGCATTGTATTTGGTTTGGGAATATTTTCTTGAGGATTTTAGTGTCTATGTTCATTAGGGGTATTGGCCTATAATTTTCTTTCTTTGTAGTGTCTTTATATGGCTTTGGAATTAGGATCATGCTAGCCTTGCGAAGTGAGTTTGCGAGCCTTACCTCCTCTTGAATTTTATGAAATAATTTGAGAAGGAGAGTTATTATTTCTTCTTGGAATGTTTGGTAAAATTCTCCTGTGAAGCCATCTGGTCAAGGGTTTTTGTTTGGGGGAAATTGTTAAGTTACTACTTCAATTTCTCTTGATGTAATCTCTCCATTCAGATTCTGTGATTCTTCCTGATTTAGTTTTGGAAGGTTGTACATTTCTAGGAATTTATCTATTTCATCCAGATTGTCCAGTTTGTTGGCATATAGTTGTTCATATTTTTCTTAAAATCTTTGTGTTTCTTTGGTGTCAGTTGTTATTTCTCCTCTTTCATTCCTCATTTTATTTATTTGGGTCCTCTCTCATTTTTTTTGTGATACATCTGGTTAAAAGTTTGTCAATCTTGTTTATCTTTTTAAAGAGACAGTTCTTGGATTTATTGATTTTTTTTGTACTTTTTTTAGATTCTATTTTGTTTATTCCTGCTCTGATCTTTATTATTTCCTTCCTTCTACTCACTTAGGCTTTGTTGTTCTTTTTCAAGTTCCTTTAAGTGTAATGTCAGATTGTTTATTTGAGCTTTCTCTCTCTCTCTCTTTTTTTTATTTTATTTTATTTTATTTTTTGAGCAGGCCTGTATTGCTAAAAATTTCCCTCTTAGGATTTCTTTCCCAGTGTCCCACAGATTTTGGAATGTTGTGTCTTCATTTTCACTTTTTCAAGGTATCTTTTGATTTCTTCCTTGATACCATTGTTGCCCCATTCATTGTTTAATAACATGTTATTTTGCTTCCATGTCTTTGCATGTTTTTCAGTGTTCTTCTTGTGATTGATTTCTCATTTCATAGCATTGTGGTCAGAGAAGATGATGTGATTTAAATCTTCCAAAATTTATTAAGACTTGTTTTGTGTCCTAACATGTGGTGTGTCCTAGAAAATGTTTCACGTGTACTTGAAAAGTATGTATATTCTTGTGCTTTGAGATGAAATGCTCTGAAGATACCAGTTAAATCTATTTGATACAGTGTATCAGTTAAGCTTGTGTTTCCTAGTTGATTTTCTGTCTAGAAGATTTATCCATTGAAGTAATGGGGTGTTAAAATCCTCAACTATGACTGTATTTCTATCAGTCTCTCCCTTTATATCCATCAAAATTTGCTTTACAAATGTAGGTGCTCCTATGTTGGGTGCATAAATGTTTACTAGGGTTATATCCTCTTGTTGGTTTGTTCCCTTTACCATTATGAAGTGTCCTCCTTTGTCTCTTACTATAGCCTTGGTTTTAAACTCTACTTTGTCTGATATAAGTGTTGCTTCCCCAGCTTTTTTTCTCCTTTCCATTTGCATTAAATATCTTTTCTCATCCCTTCACTTTTAGTTGTGTGTATCTTTCGATCTGAGGTGGGTCTCTTGGAAGCATCATATATATGGATCTTATCTTATCCATTCAGCTACCCTATGTCTTTTGGTTGGCATATTTAAGCCATTTGCATTTAAGGTGATTATTGATAGATACATATTTAGTGCCATTTTATTTTTAGGCTGCTTTCTTTTGATTTTTTTCTTTCTCTTTTTCTTCTTCTTAAAGGAAGCCCTTTAACTTGTTGCAGTTGGTGCTAACTCCTTTAGCTTTTTCTTGTCTGGGAAGCTTCTTATTTCTCATTCAATTTTAAATGATCGCCTTGCTGGGTAAAATAGCCTTGGTTGTAGGTCCTTGTTTTCATCACCTTGAGTATTTCATGCCATTCACTTCTGGCCTGAAATGATTCTGTTGAGAAATCAGATGACAGTCTAATTGGTGCTCCCTTGTAGGTACTACCTGCTTTTCTCTTGTGGCTTTTAGGATTCTCTTTCTATTTAAGCCTTGCCATTTTAATTATGATGTGTCTCAGTGTAGGCCTCTTTGGGTCCAAATTATTTGGGACTCTCTGGGCTTCCTGGACTTGTGTGTCTTTTTCCTTCACCAGATTAGGGAATTTATGGCAACTATTTCTTCAAATAGGTTCTTGATCACTTGCTCACTCTCTTCTCCTTCTGGTATTCCCATGATGCAGATGTTGTTACATTTCATATTGTCTCAAAGGTTTCTTAAGCTCTCCTTATTTTTAAAAAATTCTTTTTTCTTTTTGAAGCTCTGCTTGGGTGTTTTTTAATATCTTAACTTCCAAAACACTGATTTGGTCCTCTGCTTTATCTCACCTACTGTTTATTCCTTCCAGTGTATTATTTATTTCAGATATTTCATTCTTTATTTCTGACTGGCCCTTTTTTATAGTTTCTATGTCTTTCTTTCATGCTGTTGAGTATCCTTAGAATCATTACTCTAAACTGTCTATTGATAGATTGCTTGCCTCCATGTCATCTAGTTCTTCTGGAGACATCCCTTGTTCTTTCATTTGGGGCTTCGGTCTTTGTCTTCCCATTTGGCTGCCTCTTTGTGTTTGCTTCTGTGTATTAGGCAGAGCTGGAATTACTCTGGTGTAGACCTGTGTCAAACCCTGCCTGTCACTGGCCCTGGGCAACCTGTTTGGAGCTATCAATGATCCACAGTGTGTGGTTCCCTCTGCTGGGCCTGTTTCTGTGCAGAAAGAATCAGGCTCCAAGGCCTGCTTCTAAGGCCAGCTCTAAGCAGCACTGGGCCCCATGGAGGGTCAGCTAAAGCCACAGAGTACCCAGAGTTCCACCTCTGCCTGCAAGCCTTCTGTCATGTTAATCAGTGAAAATCTTCCAGCTCTACTTCTCAATAGCTGGGCTTAAGCTCTATAGGGTTGGGCAGAGTAATTCCTGTGGGTGGGCTTATTGCTTCCCCTCTGGCTGATGCCATTTGGAGAGGAGTGCTCTGCCTGAGAAAGATTGCTCCTGTAGTATGGAGAATGACTCAGCGCAGGGATCTTGATGCCTGACTTTTCAGCTCTCTCCCCAGAGCCAATAACCCCAGGCTCTCCTCAGGCATCTCTATTCCATTCTGCCCCACCTCTGCTGGAGCCCAATGTAAGTGGCTGCAAACAGAATATAGTGTGTTGGTCTTTTAAGAGTCTTTTCTGTATCTTCAGCCGCCTCTCCCTGGTGGACAGAAACCCCACTGCTTTTCACAGCCATATGTTATTTGGGTTCCTGTCCTGGTTCTGGTGCTATAGTCTGGGGAGAACAGCTTGGGGTTTAGTCCCAGCACTTCTCAGGGGGAAACCCCCGGGGTATTGAAATATCCCTCTGAGATGTCAGCTGCTGCCCGTGGGAGCCCAGCCAGTCCTCTCGTGCCTCCTCCACACTCTCCTCCTTGTGTTTGTGGTGTTTTCTTCTGTCTGTCTGTGGTTATAAGGCTTCTCTCCAGCTAGTGTTCAGTTGATTATTCAGTATGATTTTTCAATAATTTAGTTGTAATTCCAGTTTGGTCGCAGCAGGTAGTTAGTGTAACTTCCAGTTATTCCTCTGCCATCTCAGGTCTCCCTAGTCTATTCTTTTATCATTTACTCATTAGCTCTCCTTTTGTCAGTTTTTAATGATATCCTTAGGCTCTTACCTTATTCCCATGTAACAAGGAATGGGTTGCTTTCTTTTTCCTTTTCTTATAACATTAAAAAAATTGCATCAGTTTTACTTAACCAAAATTCAGTTAGGTACCTTGTAACAGTAATTATTCTTCCACTGTTGTTCTCCCTTTGTTTTTAATCTTACATCCATGGTTCAAGATACAGTAATGCTCCCTTTAAGTCTCTTCGCTAAAGTGACTCCAGCCACCTCTTCATCAGACAAAGCTTATTCTCTTACAGATACTTCAAAAAGGATTCATGGGAACAGTATCCCTTGAGTTCTTCAAATTTTTTTTTTACAGAATTCATTTTTAAGGATAAGCTGTGGTGTTTATAAAAACCTTGCCTCATAATTTATATCTTGGATTTTCTAGATAATGTTCTGCTATTGCCTTGCTTTGTATATCGCTCTGAGAAATCTAATGTGGGCTTCATTAAATCACACACTTATTACTCGTTGGCTTACTGGGGAATATTTGGGCAATTAAAATTGGTGGCTCTTTTATATACTGTTAGATCCTTTCTGGGTCCCACAAATAAGCAGTTGTGTTTCTTTTTACCATCCCTAATATGTCCTGGACAGTGGCTGCTAATGCTTAACATGGTGGATTCTACAAAATGCCATTGGCTTCCAAGTCTCCAGCTTTAAGAGATAAAGTATACATTTTAATATTAGCAGCATCACTGTCTCCAAAACTGGAATTTTACCTTGAAATAATAAAATATGTAGAAAGTTTTAATTTCAGTTTTTCATATTGTTGGAACATGATTAGTTGATGCCAAATTGGAAATAAAAGGAGAAGCCTCCAGCAGATAACAAGAAGACAGAGTGTATGTAACTTAATTTTGAAGCTAGTATCCTTCTTCCTTCAATAAACTGGCTTATTTCATGTGAGTGAAGATTTTGGTACCTATGTAGTCTTCAAGTAAGAAGAGAAACAACATTCAGACTGACAATTCTCCAAAGGGACCCTAAAACTAATGGACTGCCTCTCAACATCTTCATAAATCTTTGCAAATTTTTCCCAAAGTGGTTGTAAAAGGTACAGTAAGTAGATGAGTTGAATGGGGAGATGAAGTAAGATACATAGTATAGCATTGAATCAAACACTGTTTCAGGGAGTAACATTCCAAATGCTGCAGTCAGCCATGTGGATAAATAGAGCATTACAGGTGATGTGCTCATGTTTCACGAGAAAGTTACATTCAAGGAACAGTTTGAATGGGGCTTGATACAGATTTGTTTTCTATTCCTGCAAAATTACAAAATATTTCTGTCACCTTAGGAAAGTTTCCTAAACCAAAATTATCGAAGATTTGAAATAACTGTATTTGGTGGTCTAGAGAGCCATACCTTTTTCATTTGAGCTCCTACAAACATGATCTGTTTCTATTGTGGCACTCACCATCTTCTATCCCAGATAACATTTTATATGTGTATCTTATTACTGTATATAATTCCTGAGATTGGGTTTCTTTCTGATTATTTTTAAATCTGTAGTTCCAACACAATGAACACATCAAATAAATGCACAAATCAGTGCATGAATGGATGAATGAATAAATATTTGTCCACATACTTAGCTCTTAAGTTTTTGTCTCTTAATATCACGTCTAGTTTCTTCCTGCTTTCCATATTCCACATTTGCATTTCAAATCAATATAAATTCAATACCTGTTATTTCATGCATCCTGTTATTTTTCTTAAAACTGTGCATAATGTTTTAGTCTCCACTGGGTAATTATGTATTTGGGTAGTGAAAGAAAAGCAAAAGGTACTTGTTTTTGCACACATTTTGCTCATGTATCAATCAGAATATTTGTCCGAAAAAAATGCCTCTCAAATTTGAATTTCCTTTTATTTGGCCAATTTGTAACAACATTTACTATACTAAAATTGAGGGGGGGAAATCCCACCCATAGAAATGTCTGTGTAAGTAATTTAACATGGAAATAGGGCGTAAATTATATCTCTCAAGGGAATAGGAAAGTGGGTCTCTTCTGCCAGTTGGGAAAATTCTAAGTAGTACATGAAATGGGACAATTTAATTTTGTACGTGGCAGTGTTTGGCAATTGAACAGGAAATAAATGGATAGGTACTCTTTCAGTTGCTGCCAAATGCTATTGACCTGAATCCAGGTCTCACTGAAAGGTAAGAGCCAAGGGGGTGAATCCAATCTGATCTTTCAATTTCTGTTTTAAATAAAGGCTCCATGGTACAGATAAGACAGAGTCCTCTCTGTTGCTTGTGTGGTGGGCACCATTTCAAGAATAGTTTTCTGCCTAGCACTGAACCCGGGACTGACTCGGAGGCAGATAATGAGAGGACTCTTTCCAACATTTTCCCCCAAAAGCTACAGTTGTTTCCTCCATCTCTAACCTTAAATTTAGTCACCGCCTGGAACCCTCCTCATCTCCACCCCACCCCCCCACACAGATTCTGGAAACAATTTGTTTGGCAGCCTTATTAACGTTCAGCAGGTTAAAAGTGTTGTTTGTAACTTTTTTTGTGAATATCTCCTTAGGTTTACAAAGTTGGGAATCGCTGATATTACTGATGCTCTTTGTTATTTTTAATCCCAGACCCAAGTTTCAGAAATAATTGGAAGTACGGAAGTGTAGTGGAGATATAAAAGTGAAGTCGGGGCTCAGCGGGGAGAAGCAGTGAAGAGGCTTTGTGCAGTCGGGCAGCAGCAGGACGCGGAGGGTCTGGCCTAGAGCAGTATGAGCAGGAAGGAAAGCTGTGGGCGTGTGCCTGCTTAGATTGAGCAGTCTTTTCAAACCATTGGAGATGGAGGTGAAAGTTGAAGATTATCTCGAATTTTTGTCATGGACAGCTGATACCGTTAATTGAAAATCAGAAGGTAGATAAAGGAGGAATTACAGGCATTTTTTGGTAGCTAAGAAAACTATGGTTTGGCTAAAGTTAAGACTGACACTCCCAGGATTCCTTTGGAGGAAGATATCTTTGGGAAGTTAGAATTATGCAATTAGAGCTCAGAAAAGAGTTGTTGGCTAGACATACAGATTCCAAAATTATTGTAATGCGTTGTATGTAGACTGAGAAAAAAATCCTGTTTCATATGTTTTGCTCTGTTTCTTCTTCATTACTATCGGCTGTGGAAGTTAGTGCCATTATTCTTTATTTTAAAGTGACAAAATCTGACATAAAGATGTTGAGTATTTTTCCCAAAAATACCATGAATACGTGATGGGTGTATTAGTCTGTTTGGGCTGCCGTAAGAAAACTCCATAGACTGGATTGACAGATACGTATTTTCTTACACTTATGGAGGCTGGATGTCCAAGATCAGGATGCCAGGATGGTTGGAATCTGGCGAAAGCTCTCTTCTTGGCTTGCAGAAGACCAGTGCGTTCGCATGGTCTTTCCTCTGTGGGTGCACGTGGAGAAATACTCCTCTTTCTTTTTCTTCTTATAAGGCCACCAGTCCTCTCAGATTGGACCCCTACCCTTATGACCTTACCTAACTTTAATTACTTCCTAAAAGCTCTATCTCCAAATGTAGTCACTTTAAGGGTTAGGAGTTCAACATATGAATTGGGCGGGGGGGGCGGGGGAGGGGGTGGAGCATAATTTAGTCCATAGCAGTGGACCTGGGATTTGAACTCACAGAGACTGCAGAAGCCACATTCATTACTGTTAAATGTAGGATGCAAAACAGTAACTTTAGTTACCAAGAGCTGGCATTCAAAGTCCTTTGTGCACGTGGCGAAAGCATAGATGGCGTGGACCACCACAGGCAAAGGGTGGTGGGACTGAATGGAAATAACTTTAACTAGGAATAAAAAATTTATAATATATCATTTTGTCCTTAAGAATATTTATGTAATATTTTATATATACTTTGTAAATTATATATATAATTCTTTATATATAGCACATATAGTATACTTCATAAACAAAATAAATATACTATATATATTATTAAATATTCACTGTGAGAGTAAACTATGTCTCTCTGCAGTATTTCTAATATTGCACAGTGCTTCCAGGTACAAATCATCATCAGTGATGCCTAAGTCCTTGTGTTTTGACTCTGAAGAAATGTTTGTATCCTTTGCAGGGAGGAGAGTATGTCTCAGAAGTTGGTGTCAGTTGTCAGTTCTCATACAAAACAAAAAGTGCGTCTGTTGGAAATACAACTCTGCAGAGAGAGCCCAGGGACCAAGCACTCCTTAAAGCTGTTGACTTGCACAAAGAGAATTACACATTGAGTGTTTACACTTTTCATGAATTTTTCAAAGTACTTTTTAAGTGCTTCGAACTTCTTCAGCTACTTCATTAGCATCTAACATGTGGCTGCAGTGTGGTAACCAGAAATGTATATTTTAGAAAGAAGCAGCATCCAAACTGATTTTACCACTGTAGGTCAAGGATAACATTTTCTATGAAAAAAATAAAGATGGTTGAATTCTACGAGAGAAAAAAAATCATTTCACAATGTATAGTTCCCCGCTCTTTGTTTTGTTTTGCTTCTGATGACATATCAGTGTGTAATTAGAATGTCATGTTTGTGGCTCTTCAATATATTTGTATTTGCCCCTAAGTAATTCTAATATGTGACCTCGTGTTCAGATTTCAGAAAAACAGTCATTAGGCTAGTCCAGGCTTCAGGGTAGCTTTGCAAATAGGTGTCAAAAATCATTAGTGTGTCAGAGATTTTGACAGGGCCTGTGAATGTTTTGACCCTGTTTACGGTGATCTATATCAGCCATCTGCACCTTGCTTGGCCCATGGTTTTCTCCTGACCCCGGTGTTAGTAGGTTAAGAGGATGTTTATAAAACTTCACCAAATAATTGGGACTCAAAGTGTTACCCCAAAATTTCAGGATCGTGAGGGGAGATCTTGAATATGACCAGCTTAGGAGATGTAGGGAACCTAGATTTTTGGCAGCAGTGAGAGGTTTAAGTGTCATGGAGAGAAAACAGGGTCACCCGAGATCACAGAGCGGCCAGAATTGTGGAAATGACCACCTTAGGGGGAGTAATCATGAGTATGATGAGTAGGTATCATACTGAGAAATTAACTCCCTCAGGTCTAGTCTTTTGTGTTATGGAAAATGTATTCTCTGGTGTTGGTATTGGCTTTCTTATGAAAAAAGATATGGGAAATGAAAAACGAAATGAATATGGTCCCAAATGTAGAGTTTGTAAAAAAAAAAAAAAAAAAAAAAAAAAAGGCAACCTTCTAAACTCAAAGAAGATGCTACAGGAAATTGAGGTAGCCTTTGTTTAACGGTGAGTTTGATGAGTTTTATCATACCGCTCCTTCTCTCTGGTTGTCCCCAACTTCTTCAACACAATTCTGAAAAGACGAGACAAAGTTTATTTCTTCTTGTACCACTGGAAAACTTGCTTTTCTACTTCCTTGAAGGTCAAGAAATAAGTATTTATTGGTTCTCCTAAGAGTACTGCTGAAGAAATATTTAGAACAAATTCTTCTTCACATGCCCTGCTAGTCAGGGTCCTCATGATAAACAGAACCAATACTGTATCTAGGAAGGGACTTACTATAAGGTATTGGTTCACATATTTACTGAGGCTGGAAGTCTCATGATCTACCATCTACACACTGGAAACCCAGGAGAGTACATGGTACAGTTAGCAAGCCTGAGAGCCGATGCTGTGGAGCCCAGTGTGTCTGGAGGCCTGAGAACCAGGAGTGCAGAGGGCCGGAGAGGGCCAGTGTCCCATCCCAAGTAGTTTATCAAGCAGATAACTGGTTTGGATGCATAGTCTGTATTTTTATATTAATAACCTTGGTAGGAAATGAATCACACGTGACATATGAAACCTTATTTCTTCCCAATGCTATTCTGAGTTTACACAATATATGTTTACTCTTAAATATAATCCTGCGTATTTGACAAAGTTCATAGTGAACCGCAGGCTCTCAGGACTGCTTAGTTTTCTGATGTCTCGATACTGCCTTCTGATAGCTCCCCAAATGGTACATCAAATATCTGCCGTCAGCATAGTGCCCATTGCAGTTCTTGCACGTGGGACAGGATTCAGCATGGAATAAATTTATTTTTTTAATGAAAGTAAAGCAGATATATACATGTCTTATACATTTAAAAATAAATTTATATAATTTATATGCAGTTATACATGCTATACATTTATTTATTTTATATATTTATAAAACTTACATATTATACACTTAAAAAATTAATAAGCTTTAAATGTCAAAGAGGGTGAAGAATCGACAAGAAGGGTAGAAATATTAGTGAAACTAACATGGTAAATGAACTGTTTGGAAGTATCCCCACCCCCGATACCTCTATTCTTGCAGTATGTTCTCTTCCCTTCTCAGAGAGTTGAACAGGATAGTCCACTTTCCTAGTTAGAGCACTGAACTGCTCCATAGTGTCACATAATAACTCTGCACTGAAATGATTGCACACACGTGCGCACGTGCATGTGTGTTACAAACACGCATAGGCATGCTCCCTGGGCATAATTCGAAGTTGCAGAGATGACGTTATATGTATGGGTAAACATTGGAAGAGCTGTACAAAGGTAGTACTGTGTTCATATTATGGGCAGATGAGAAATCAGAGACAAATGATGGAACAGAGAATTGCATGTGTAAGCAGAGAAAGTTAAGAGAAAATCCTCAAATTTTACAATTTGGCAAAGGCTTCGTAAAGTAGAAAGGGTTATGGGACATCTTACGTTTTCTGCATTAGGTAAATTTCAGGAAAAGTTATGGGCTTTAAGATTTAGGCTTCATATCATGACATGTTCAAATTTCTTTACTGGGGCAATGATTTTGTGTTTTTGCCTTCTCTCTATGCTAGAGTGTACAGAGCAGCACAAAAGTAGGTTTACAGTTGTTTGTATGGAAAATAATACAATAATTCATTAATAATACAAGAATAACCTTTGTGTTTCACATACTCACAACTGTGAACTTACTTTTGCCCCACCCTGTATTATCAGAGATAATTAAAACTCCCTATTACATGGCACCTCTTACTTCACTGGCTAATGAAATAGAAAAGTTACAGTGAGGCTTAATATTATCCAATATTTCTATGTTTTTTGAAGATTACTTGATCAAACTCTTTGTCAAGATTCTCTTGCACTTTTTTGCTTACTTTCATTGGTCTGGTTTAGAACAGTAAAAAAAATTTAGCAATGCCATGAATCATTGCTTTAACTAATTCAAAGATGGGGTACAATGAACCAAACAGGCTGTGGGATGAGATGTCACATCACCATTTGTATTCACCTCTGTTCCTGAATTAACTATTAATCTTTCACCGTGTTCAGTATTGTGCTAGATTTTGTGAGACCTAAAAATAGGGAAAATAATAAGTGACTGCTAACATCCAGAAGACCACCTAAAAGGGTCTATAAAGGAAAAAATGCAAGTAAAATAATTGAAGATAAAGAGTAAGGGTAAAGATAATAATTGAAGATAGTAATAAAGATAAATAATTGAAAATAAAGAGTAAGACTTAAGAGTAAGGATGAGTCACTTCCCTCTAGAAGATAGAGTAGAGAATGTGAAGAGAGACTGTTTGAACATAAGGCAATTGATTGGAACCTCTAACCAGGGGTAGATCAGAATCCAGTGTGGAGAACAGGTAAAACGTTGGCATTCCTAGAAGAGAACTGAATCATGTGTAGTCCAACTGGGAAGACCCAGTAGGAGAAAATGATGCCCTAACCTCAGCCATCAACTTTCATTAGGTGATCACACTGGACAGTGCTGTGCATTTCTCAGTGCTACGAACACCCACCATAGTAGCAGAGATTTCATTGCCATAAGGAACTCTGGAAAGGTTTGTAAGCTGCAAATGTTAAATCAGTGTTCTCCACCCCACTTTGTGGATTATGATAAGCAAAATGTTCTTTAGCATCTACTCAACTCTAAACTGATTTTTAGTAAGTTTTGAAATACGCTATACATGTTGTTCTTTCTCCCTGGACATAGGTTTCTTTAGAGATAATTGTTTCTTGATGTTATGTCTTTCAGGATTTATGTTTCCAATGGGGAAAAAAATAAGAAAAAATTTAAAATCCAGTATATTCTTTGTTGGGTGAAAAATTCAAGTCTAACTTTTTAGTTTTTTACAGAATAATAACATGGAAAATAAGGAGTCTTGACTACACTCCAATCCACAATTTGTTCTCCGTGTTCTTCAGAAGCAGACAAGTAAAGAATTACATTTAGTTTAAAGTATCTAAAAGAAAAAAAATAAATGATGTGTTTGTGAACCACACTGGGAAAGTCCAACTCCCTGATCCGCATTCAGAGATGAGCGCCACCTGCAGTGCGTGCGTGGGATGTGGCTCATGTGAGATGTATTCATGGCTCGTAGATTCGCCCACAGAGAGCAAGTTTTCTTCGCATTTATAGAACACGGATCTGGTTATTTTTAGGTGGGCAAGCCTTCTTGCAAGAAGAAACTTAACACTGACTCTTGTATTATATTGGCATTGAAAATTATCGTAAGGCAGCAGGGCAATAGTGACAGCAGTTAAAAGGTGTTGAAATCTGGTGCCATTCCTCTGTGTAGATCTGGAGACGTAATACTATTAGCCAAATGCAGTCAAGGTCGTTTGTGAAATGAGTAGTATTAATAATTTCAAAGCTGTTATTCCTTTCACCTGAGATTTTAGAATGTTAATATTTTTTATCTCCCCCCAACACACACACTCCCTTCCTTTCTTCCTCCTCTCCTATGTGTCTCCCTTCCTTCCTCCAGTCCCCAAGCTATTAGGAAAGGCCCAATGAGATCAGCAGCCTTGGAGGATCTGGAGTCTGGTTACAGGAAATAGAAACAAAGTAAATGCGTTGAGGGTATCAGAGCTAAGTCTTGTACTGCCAGAGATGGAAATTCCAAATAGAAAATGGAAGAAAGTTAGAATGAATACTATAGTATTGAATTAGTAATGTGGGTGCTAACTTGTGGTGATAGGTAGATAGATAGATCGATAGATCGATAGATAGATGAAGGAAATAAGAAAGAAGGAAGGAAGGAAGGAAGGAAGGAAGAAGGGAAGGGAAGGTGTTTGTGTTTCCTACCTCTGGCCACATGCTGTGATAGCAACAAGGAAGTGTTCAAATAATGATGGAGCCGTGTCAAAAAAAACCCAACAAAAAACCAACGACTATAGATGCCAACTTAAAGGTGCTCTCACTGTAGAATCTAGGACAATTTGGTAATGTAAATAAATGCTGATAGTAATGGGGCATATTGGATTATATCCTATTGAATAAAAGATGAATATATAAAGAGAAGTTTATGAGTCAATGGTAAAATAAATAAGTAAGCACATCAATGGGGAGAAGAGAAAGCTTTTGCTTACAGAATGCCAAACAATAAATGTAAATGTAATGGTAGAACTGGAAAATCACAATGTGTAAACTGTTGTAGTACAGTAATAATGTGGCCAACACACAACAGCAATGGATGTTAAAATCAATAAGTGAAATTTTAGTGACAAAGAGGATATTTACATAGTCTCAAAGTATCTTTCCACAAAATGGAACAGTAACTTTAGATTGGAGTAACTTTAGAGGACCATAATTAAGACCTCCAACAAGTGATCCAAGTTGTCACCAGGGGCAGACTGACACTGTGTGTGACTGATCAGATGCTGATTGCCTGAATCTGGTCATGAGGAAACATCAAGCAAACCCAACTTGAATATTCAACAAATCAGTGGGCATATATGAAAACATATTAAAGTGGGTAAAGACAAAGAACAACTGTGGATCGTTCCTAGACCTTAGGATACTGAAGAGATACAACAGCCAAGTGCAAAACAGTCATTTTTCTAGCTTGGATTATTTTGCTATTAAGGACACTTTTAGCACAGTTGGCAAAATCTGAACTGGGATCTCTGAATAAAGGATATATGGGATTTATTTTTACTTTGTGTCCATTTTTTGTAAATTTAGAATTATTTTAAAAGAAAATGTGCAAAAGAATGTCTAAGTGTCACTCACACAATATTGAATCAGGATTTCTGAGAATAGATACATTTTTAAGAGATCCGTAAATGACTCTGCCATGCAGCCAAGGTTGAGAACTGATGGGCAAGGAGATCGTTGGGCACCCGTGTTCCCTAAGACCACAGCTTGAACTGGAAGCATTCTAATGATGAGTTTACCTTTGTTTCATTCGGCATGGATTCCGATGATGGATTTATGTCTAGCATTTAACCAGTGAATAGATACAAATGTTCTGTTCTTTTAGAGAGTTTGTAGGAAGCTGTTATAAGTCATCTTTGCTATACATCACAGCATTCACTTGCAGTGTTTCACGTGGTATATATATTTTTATTTGAAAATGAACAGAAGCGCACTTTGAGATTTAGTAAACTTCTGTGAGGTAATTAGAGATACCTGGTTTTCTAAAACTAGACTTGCCGTTAGTTTGTGTTGATTGATACCTAATGTTTTATATTTGTGTGATACAATTCTTTAAATGCGTTTGGGCATTACATTACAGAGCAATCCGCCCGGTGTTCTGTTATATCGGTGCATCAGTCAACATATTAAGATCCATTCTCTCCTCTGCATGTGGACTATCTTGCAATCAAGAAGTGTCAGCTCGCCCTCTATGCACCTCCTTCCCCACTTTGTCTAGGTTTATATCTGTGTGGATGGAAGCATCATCTTGTTCTGGCTGGGACTGGCAGATGCAGCAAATGTATGGATTCCGCAGATAGTCCAACATAATATTTGCAGATATCAAACCTTCAGATGTTGGATACATTTAAAGTAGGCCAGAGACAACAAGTGAGGAAAATTTAAATGGTGTTGCCAAGGCTTGCCTCAAGCTAAATTGTGAAACATGCCAAGACTGTCACTGGAACGTACCAGTTTTTTCTGCTTTTTTTTTTTTTTGCAGTGCCCCATCTATCTTTACTGCCACTATTTGCTAAGTGTCTCCGATGCACAGTCCACATAATATCAGCTGTCACAACTTCTGCTACGTTGTTGCTAGATAGAGTATTATATGGTAAGGGCTTCAATATTGACTCTCCCAGGGGTATGAATGTCCTAAAAATGATATTTGTTAAAATTGATTTATTAATTTGGGGAAAGAGGATATTTTAAAAATAGTAATAGCCAGCACTTATGAGCTCATTTACCTGTCAGGCATTTTGCTATATACTCTTATCTCATTTAATCCTTACAAGACGGGCACTTATTATTTAGGTCCATTTTACAGATGAGAACGTAAAGCTTAGAGCACTGAAACAAATTTCTCAAGATCACGAAGCTGGTCAGTCACAGACCTTAGATCTAAGCCGAGATCCATCTGATTCTAAAATCTATGCACTTAACCATTAAGTTCTAGTGACTTTCATATTTCCAACTAGGGGTAACCTAGGCCATCTATTCCTGATTTTAGAAAAAATCATGTATGAGTGTAAGAAATCTACTTCATGATCTCATCTCTCTCAGCAAACTATTCCATGCTGTCTTAGAACATATGGTTCACAGGAGTATACACGCAAAATATGCCTCTAATCAGACCTTTGCTTGGGAAGCAGCCTCGTGCTGAAACTGCTTCGGTTTGTGTACCGATGTCTAAATAAATAAAGGTGTGGGTGGTGCTGCTCTAAAAATTGCACAAACTCTCTCTTAGGTTCATGAAGTAATTCAAAGAGGTCATTCAGTAGAGGATGGCTTCTTGAGGTATCTCTGAGTACATTTGGCAAGACCCTCAAACTGCCGGTCTCAGTTATGGAAAATAGACCGCTCAGATCTCTCCTTGAGATACATATTTAGTTCTGCACTTTTTACAGTTTAAATAAGGTTGTATGTTCCAAAGCAATTAAATCATAATGCAGGAAAAACAGAATAACTGAGAACATCTGACATATGCAGTGTACTTTGAGATAATTGTGGTTAATCATTTTCTTATTGAAGTAAAGCCATTTCAGTTCAAGCTCATTTAACTGAGGTAATCAAGTTCTCAGAAGACACTATGAAAACATTCTTGTTTTTGAAGTATTATTTAAATATATTTATGACATGTCAACAGTCATTTTTGTATTTGTACACCAAAACATTATTGCCCTGTTTGGGCGGATGAGTTCCAAATTATATAAAATTGTGAATTGCTTTTACCATTGCTAAGTGACTGAAGAAACATGTGAACTAATTATGCAGTGAGGATAATGCCTAAGCAATGCACTATTATCTTCTATTATAATTCTGAAAAGAGTAATGTGCTTTCCTAAGTTATCAAACCCAAAAATGGTAATTACCATTTATTCTCTACCAGGTACTGTATTGAAAAATTCACACACATTAGCACATTTGATACTTACAAGCACACTTGGGGTGGGATTGGTGTAAATATTATGATTACTGTTACTTATTAGAAGAAATAACTGAAGATCTCTGGGGCTAAGCAACTTGACAGCCGTATAGCTAGAAATGAGCATATATATACATAGTTCAAATCCAAGATGATTGAACCTCAACATTTATCCTTTCAACCAGTAAGTTATAGAACTAAGGTAAAATAAAAGCTTAAGGACTCACACTTCTATTAATGGAATCTTTTTGAAATTGGTAATTTCATATATCCATAATAATATCACAAAACTATATTGAGCTTAAAGGGCCACTTTACTCCAAATATTCATTTGATAGAGGAAAATGAGGACCAGGAAATATAAATATTATTCCTAATGTTGATCTGGAAACATTTTAGGAAAGAAAATGCCTACCACACAGTGGAAAATTATTAAATTATATTTAAATGACTGAATTACTATAGCTTGCTGTTAAGCCTATTTATTTGGCCTAGCGCTGTAATAGCTAGCTGCTGGGCTGTGCAGTGGCGAACGGGAATATATTTCGAGTGCCTGGAGCACAGCAGTGCTCTGCAAGTGACGCTTGTTGTCGCTGTGCTGCTTCGTTTTAGTTACTTCGGTTACCTTAGTGCCCTCAGAAATGATTTAGCAGATAAGAAAAATTATTCATGTTTTTTATCTTAAAAGTGGGGGGTTGATAACTATTTAACTGTTGTCTTTTGGAAGGGGTGGGGAAGGAAAGAACTTATTTGTAGCATTTGCTAACTTTTATATGCAAATTACTTCAACTGGGAAAGATTTAAAGATTTCAAGTTCCCAATATGTCAACTGAGGTGAAAAATTCTTGAAAATTTAACAATAGGATTTCCTAAGCGGGCATTACCCAGCTCTGGCATGGGTTTACATTCATTCCCTCTCATGTTTATGTCTGCATGTCTACATGAGTGTATTAGTGTGTATGTGGTATATTTATATGAAAACACATAAATTGGGGCCAGATCATAATCACAAATTTACTTTGTAAGCATAGAGTCGGAACAGTGGTAATATATGACAACAGTCACTGTCACTATTTTTACCCCATTGTATGTTCTTGCCTCCTTTGTCAAATATTAATTGATTATGAAGGTATGGGTTTATTTCTGAGTTCTCTATTCCATTGGTATCTATCTATCTATCTATCTATCTATCTATCTATCTATCTATCTATCTATGGAATCACATATATATGTCTTTTTATGCCAGTACCATGCTCTTTTGATTACTATAGCCTTTTAGTGTAGTTTGATATCAGGTAGTATGGTTTTTCCAAATTTATTCTTCTTTCTCAAGGTTGCTGAAGCTATTTGGGGTCTTCTGTGTTCCATATAAATTTTTGGAATATCTAGTTCTGTAAAATTCACCATTGGTATCTTGATAGGATCTGCACTGAATCTATAGATTGCTCTGGGATTATGGGTATTTTAATGATATTAATATTTCTTATCCAAGAACATGGTATGTGCTTTCACTCATTTGTATCTTCCATTTCTTTCTTCAGTGTCTTATAATTTTCGAGTACAGGCCCTTTTTATCCTTGGTTAAGTTTTTTCATAGGTATTTAATTTAATTGGGTGACTTTGGTTAATACATTTACATAGGCTTCGGATGTGTAATTCCATAGTATTTCATCTATATTTTGTATTGTGTGTTCACCACCCCAAGTCAAGTCTCATTCCATCACCACTTATTCCGCCACACCATCTTCTACCTCCTCTCCCACATTTCCATCTGATAGTTAAAGGTGACTTTATTAAAATTAAACACCTTTTTTGCAGCAAAAGAAATCATAGTGAGAATAGAACACACAGAATGAGAGAAAATATTCTTTTTATATCAAAAAGAAGTAAAATTATCTTTATTGATAATTTTCATATACATGTATATATGTATACATACAACATGCACACACATATATGACAAAGGTTTAGTATCCAAAATATATGAAAAACTTCTATACATTAGCAATGCAAGGGAAGTCAATTTAACAATGGAAATAGAACTTAAATAGATAATTTTCTGAAGTAGCTATAAATGTCCAATAAGTACATGAAAATATGTTAACATCGTCAGTAAGTAGGAAATGCAAATTAAAATCATTAAGAAATACAACATCACACCTAGTATTATTGATAGCATGATAGGAAGAAAAAGAATAGGAAGGAGAAGAAAAACAACAAGAATACGGAGAAATTTGAACCCTTATACATTGCTAGTGGGAACATAAAATGATGCAGCCTCTGTGGGAGACAATCCAGTGGATCCTTAAGAAGTTAAATCTAGAATTACCATATTACCCAGCAATTTACTTATATTCAGAATCACTGAAAACAGGGACTAAAAAATATACTTGTATACCAGTGTTCATAGCAGCATCATTAACACCAGCGAAAAGGTGGAAACAATCTATGTATCCTTAAAAATATAAATGGATAAACAAAATGTAGTATGCATATATAGCAGAATAACATTCAGCCATGAAAAGGAATGATGTTCGATATATGCTATAACATAGATGAACATTGAAAACTGTACTAAATTTAATAAGCCAGACACAAAAGAAAATTTTATGATTCCACTGATTATAAATATCTAGAATAGGCAAATTAATAGATACACAAAGTAAATTAGATGTTCAGGGGCTGGGGGAGAAAGGAATGGGAAGTTATTGTGTAATGGATACAGAGTCTCTGTTGGTGGAGATGAGAAAAATTGGAAATATATAGTAGTGATAGTTGTACAACACTGTGACTGTAATTAATGTCACCTAATTGTACACTTAAAAATAGGTGAATTGGCATATTATATTTTATACACATTTTACCACAATTGAAAATACAACAAACAGATTGAATGCAGAAGAAAGGAAAAAATCACAGAACTGTCTTGAGTGTATAAGCTGTTCTTTCTCAAAAGCACACCATTTGGCAGAGGGAGAGAGAAAGGACGGCATTGAAAACCAGATTCCTGAATACATAACTTCAGAATACTACTTCATATGCTCAACTACCCTAGGTTATTCAATTTTAGTGCTGGCAATGAGATCGGCATTCCAAATTTATTAATGATGCCCTGAAATCTTATATGCATTGTATCTGTCCTGTTGACATCAATGATAGGGATGAGAATTATATCCTGTGAATTAGGGCCTTTCTCTTAGACACATTTGGCGGTAAACATTATTTAGAGTGTGAATAGAGCAATACGTAGGAAAAAAACATGGAGAGTTCATGGTAAATATTAATTTGGGGTTGCACAGATGACTACTCTCTTATATGTTTGGTGTTTAGTTATTAACCATAGACCTGTTCTCCACGGGGTGATCTGTTCTTATTTGATCATTTATTTACTAAATATTTTTGAGTTTCTACTGTCTTAGCTTCAGTACTAATCAAAGTGTAACTCTTCTCCAGAGGTTTACAGCTTCTTTATGGATATTAGCCTTGTTCACAAATAAATAAATACAACACAGATTCGGATCCTTTTTAAAAAAAATAGTTTGAACAGTCTGTAGAATTTCAGGGAAGATAGAGTTTAGATTTCTCTGGAGTAGTCAGGGGAGACTTCCTGGATGGAAGGAAGAGTTTGAGAGGGGTTTTAAAAATGAGGGCAAAATGGATACACATACAGGAAAGACAATGCAGATAAGGGGGCACCATTTAAGGCAGTTATGTCCCAATTTTGTATTTATAACTTATTCTTAAAAACTTAAATTTTGATATTATATTTGCAGGGTTTACACCGATCCACAAGTACTTCATCCATGAATCAGCCTTTAGCACTTTGCCACTATTGAGTAGAGCTTTTGTTATTCTGAATATGCTCTCATATGGCAGTGTTTTGGCATGATTTAGAAAGTGTGTCATCTTGTGATGATGCCATTTTTTTTACTTCTTACTTTCAGCTTTCTTACTTTCAGCAAATGGCACCAGATGTTCCATCTTATAGACTCTATGGAAAATCACTTATCCTCACTTGAGGAAAAAATAAATTTTGTGCATTAATCAACATTTTGTGGCACAGATCGAAGATTGTTGATTACCCCAGGTCACTCTGGCCCAACTATGGAGTGCTCTGGCGTTAGAGAAGGCAGGGGGAGAATAAACCACAGGGAAGTTTTGGTAATAATGTCTCCTCTAGCACACAGTGTAGGGTCCATCAGATGAAATACTGAAAGGCCCTGGCCAAGTAGCTCATTTGGTCAGAGTGTCATCCTGATAGTCCAAGGTTGCAGGTTGGATCCCAGGTCAGGGCACATAGGAGGTCTGTCCAGAAAAAGTCCAGCCATTGTTAATATAACATGAACAGTTTGCATGATATCAATGTAACCTGGCAGCCAAGGAGAGTGAACTGGAATGCGCATGTGTGAACAATGACGACTTCACTGTAATACTCAGTGGGGACGACAGATGCTGTTAAGTGAGCATGTGTACTGTGTGGCCGTGCCATTCAAAATGAGTGAGCAATAAATCTGCATCATATTTTGTGTTAAGCTTGAACATTCCTCAGCAGAAACTTTTCGGATGATTCAGAAGGCTGCAGCTGTGGGCAACTGGTGATCGGCAGCTTCATCACGACAATGCACCCACTCGTGCATCAAGTCTCATGCAGAGATTTTTTGTGAAACATCAAATCTCCCAGGTGACTCAGCCCCACTACAGCTCAGATTTGGTGCCCTGCAACTTCTGGCTTTTCCCAAAACTAAAATTGCCTTTGAAAAGAAAGAAATTTCAGACTGTCAGTGAGATTCAGGAAAATACACTGAGGCAACTGATGGCGATTGGGAAAACTGTGTGAGATCCCAAGGTGCCTACTTTGAAGGGGACTAAGATGTCATTGTCCTGTGTACAATGTTTCTTGTATCTTGTGTCTACTTCCATAAATGTTTCTATTTTACAAATACATGGCTGGGTACTTCCTGGACAAACCTGGTACAAGAATCAAGTAACTAATGCATGAATAAGTGGAACAGCAAATCAATGTTTCTCTCTTTCTCTCCCTCCTTCCATCCCACCTCCCCTCCCTCACTCATTAAAATCAATAAACAAAAAATTTGATGAAATACTGAGAAATAACATTTGGAAGGAAAAGCATGACCAAATTGTCAAAGTAAGTCTCTGCTATTTTGTAGGTCAAATTAAACTTTGTAGAGCCAGAGGGTTCCACAGTGTTACTTCAGAAATTATGTTTGTTGAGGTGGTAGAATTAGCAACGTCCACTCCTATTTCAAGTAAGGTAGCTCAGGCTTTTTATTTTATTTATATTTTAAAGAAGCGGTGCTTTTGGTAAGAAAATTTTAAATAATTAGGCAGGCTGTGAAGAACCATTAACATTTTCAGGAAGTTGAATACAAAATCAGATTAGGAGAGGGAGGAGGGTGAGGGAGAGTGCAGTTTACTGTGTAGGTGATGCATTGGAAATAAGTTTCAGATGTCTTGTTAGGCATCATTATTAGGCCACCGTACATTCACATCTGTAGATCTTAGGCCTCATCTATGAATATAGCCATATGAGTATTTACACAGATGGCTAAAATAAACATAGGAAAGTAGCCAAAAATTACATGAAAGGGAAAAAGGGTTGAGGAAAAAGTACAGTGAATACAATGTAGATAGGTATGGAGGGGGTTTTGAAACTACACAATTTTTTTTTAAAGTTTCACATGGCATGTTTGAAACCAAATAACGAGAATTTGTAATAGAATAATAAATAAAGGCAGACTGGAGTTCTCCAAAGAGGGAGTGAAAAACCTCTGGTGAGTTTAGGTACACATCTATCCACAGCCAGATCTGTTTACCATCCTCTGTTGCACACAGCACTGGTGCCCATCCCTGCCTCCTGTAGGCCCTGTCGTGGTTAAAATCCTGCCCCCTGCTGACCTCTGCGTAGAGCAGTAGAGTAACAATGGGATGTAGACTGTGTGAGCACCTTACTGACGAACTACTCCTGTAGCTTCTTTCCTGTGTAGTTGGGGGTGAGAAATTAATAATTATGCCTAAAACTTTGTGTCCTGAAAGTTAGGCACATGGTTGAGGATGTGGATGCATATTATTTTTTCTCGTTTTGTGGTCTGTAACTTTTCCATGAAAAAGTCGTATGTATTAAGCCTGAGAGAGTGTTCCTACACAATATTTGTACGTTTTTGCTCATAAATATCTTGCCATCTCTCAAAACCATCCCATAAATTTATTGACCTAGACTTTCAGTTGCTCTATCTTTAATCTGTTTCTGGATTTGTACTATCCATGCTTCTGAGTTGCAGGTACTTTGAAAAGTAAATAGCTGTTTTCTGGATGAAATAAGTAGTAAATGCTTTCAGATTTGACAATATCTATTGTCTCTACATAGAAATTCAAGTATTCTTTTTTCCAGTCAGGTATTATTCAAAAATGCTATATTTGTGAAAAACAATCAGGTAGATAGATATCTACATTGTGATGTATTTTTATAAAACTTCTCTATTTCAATTTGTTCATGGTTAAAATCTTTTTTATAGATGTATTTCCAGGGCATGAGTGTGCTAATATGAATATTTTCTGGTAAGATTTTTATAACCTAGTCTTCTTACTCTTTCTTACTTGTTGTGGTTGTCATTTGGAGAAATATCAGTGGGTTAGCTAACATTGGACTACACAAATATTGAGACCAAATATTTAGCTTTTGTTCTTAATGTGTGTATTGTTTCTCCATAAGTTTTTACTTTTTCCTTTAAGATTTTCCTGCATGCTTTTTATTAGTCGATTCAGTCTAAGCTGAGCAAGTAGTTCTCAAATTTCCACATTCCACTTGAAGTGTACGCACTATTAATCTCCTTTTTTCCTCCTTATGTCTTTACAGCTCTTCTTTCACTAAAACATTTCTGGGGGACCCTTAGTTTCTTGCCTTTCTTTCTCCCTACTTATTCCTTCCTTCACATTGCTGCCCACTCCCCTTTTACAGAATTCCGTCAGCCTTTCTAATTGATGTTTGAGCACAGGAGCCATGCTGCATTCCCAGCCTCCTTTAGAAACACACACACACACACACACACACACACACACACACACAGCAGGAACAAAAACCAGTGATGATGTTGCTTCCAGCTAGTTTCCTGATACTTGACTAGTACTGGCATAAGAACAGTTTGATGAATTGTATTCATGACCCAAACCTTCAGCCGTCCTTGCACTGATGCCTACTCTGATGTGACTTGGTGATTTGAGCATTAATTAGCTTTAAGCCTTAGTCTTTGCCTCTCATAAGAGTAATGGCTATCACAGAGACACGGGTGTGCCTAGAAGAGTGCACTGGTTCCAGGATGAAAATGAGGGGCACACGGGGCAGAGCTGCCACAGATAAGGTTCACCAGCCAAGCCTAGGCCAGACTCCAGCCACCGGCAGATGCACAACTGAACCAGACTGAGATCAGCTGATCCCCAGCCAATGCATAGATGAGTGAACTATACTAATATATTATTGCTGTTATAGATTTGGGGTGGGCTTTTTATGCCACAATATCTAACCATTGTGGATAGCATATGAAAAAGTCAGTGCAAGATGGCAAAATCTCAAACAAAGCAGTTTAACTGGGGCTTTGATATAAAAGGCTGTCGTGGTAGGAGTGAGGCTATAGAGATATGTTATCATCAGTTCACTAAATACCTTAATGTGCATCTGTGGACATTAGCATCAGAACAGTTTTAACCTATGTATTGGCCAGCTGTATGTCCTCTGCAGAAGAGTCTATTCAGGCCTTTGGCCCAATTTTTAGTTCAGTTATTTTGTTGTTGTTGTTCAGTTGTATAAATTCTTTATAAACTTTGAATATTAACCCCTTATCGTATCTATTATTAGTGACTATATTCTCCCTTTCAGTGGGCTGTCTTTTCATTTTGCTGACGGTTTCCTTAGCTACGTAAAAGCTTTTTAGTTTGATGTAGTTCTATATGTTTATTTTTCCTTTTGTGTTCCTTACCTGAGGAGATACATCAGAAAAAAAATATTCTATGAGAAACATCCAAGATTTTTCTGCTTACGCAGTGAAGAAACATAAAACCACAGTGAGAAATCCCCTCACACCTGTCAGAATGTCTATCATCAATAAAAGAACAAACAAGTGTTGGCGAGGATGTGGAGAAAAGGGAACCCTCATGCACTGTTGGTGGGAATGCAAATCGGTGCAGCCACTGTGGGAAACATAATGGAGTTTCCTCAAAAAATTAAAAGTGGTCTGCTTGTTTGTTTTGTTAATTAGGTTCCACTTGTAGGTGAGATCATATGGTATTTGTCTTTCACCGCCTGGTTTATTTCACTTAGCATAATGCTCTCCAGAAACCTAATCAACAAAAAAAGCAAGCAAAATATAACCAGGGACATTGAAATAAAGAACAAACAGATAGTAACCAGAGGAGAAGGGGGAGCAGATAACAGGGTGGGGGGTGGGGAGGGTCATCAAGGAACAAATATAAAGAACACATGGACAAAGCCAAAGGAAGGTAGGATCAAAGGTGGGATGTGGGGATGGGAGGGGTGGAGGGAAAGTGGTGGGGGAAAATGGAGACAACTGTACTTGAACAACAATAAAAAAAGAAAAAGAAAATGAAAGTGGGACTGCATTATGGCCCAGTGAGTCCACTCCTGGGAGTTTATTGAAAGAAATCTGAAACACTGATTCGAAAGGATATATGCAATCCTATGTTCAGTGTGTGTGTGTGAGGGGGGGGGCTGTGATCATTTTTCTAAAGTATATGTTATTGATTATGCTCTTACAGTTGTCCCATTTTTTCCTCTCCTTTATTCCCCTCCACCCTGTACCCCCTCCTACTGTCATACCCCTCCTTAGTTCATGTCCATGGGTTATACATATAAGTTCTTTGGCTTCTCCATTTACTATACTATTCTTAACCTCCTCCTGTCTATTTTGTACCTACCATTTATGCTTTTCATTCCCTGTACCATTCCCCCCCCATTCTTCCCCCTCCCCACTGATAACACTCTATGTGATCTTCATTTCTGTGATTCTGTTCCTGTTCTAGTTGTTTGCTTAGTTTTTAGGGGGGGTTGTTGTTGTTGTTTTTAGGTTCAGTTGTTGATAGTTGTGAGTTTGTTGTCATTTTACTGTTCATATTTTTGGTCATGTTCTTTTTCTTAGATAAGTCCCTTTAACATTTCATATAGTAAGGGCTTGGTGATGATGAACTCCTTTAACTTGACCTTATCTGGGAAGCGCTTTTCTTCCCTTCCATTCTAAACGAAAGCTTTGCTGGATGGAATAATCTTGGATGTAGGTCCTTTCATGACTTGGAATACTTCTTTCTATACCCTCCTTGCCTGCAAGGTTTCTTTTGAGAGCAGCTGATAGTCTTATGGGAACTCCTTTGCAGGTAACTGTCTCCTTTTGCTGTTTTTAAGATTCTCTCCTCTTTAATCTTGGCTAATGTAATTATGATGTGCCTTGGTGTGTTCCTCCTTGGGTTCAACTTCTTTGGGACTCTCTAGCTTCCTGGACTTCCTGGAAGTCTATTTCCTTTGCCAGATTGGGGAAGTATGATTCAGATTTTGGAACATTGAAAGTTGTCCCAGAGGTTCCTAAGCCTCTCCTCATTTTTTGGAATCTTGTTTCTTCATTCTGTTATGGTTGAATGTTTATTTCTTCCTCCTGTTCCAAATCATTGATTTAAATTCTGGCTTCCTTCCAGTCACTCTTAGTTCCCTACATATTTTTCTTAATTTCACTTTTCATAACCTTCACTTTTTCCTCTATTTTACAACCATACTCAACCATTTCTGTGAGCATCCTGATTACCAGTGTTTTGAAGTGTACATCTGATAGGTTGGCTGTCTCTTCATCATTTAGTTCTATTTTTGGAGTTTTGATCTCTTCTTTCATTTGGGCCATATATATATATTTTTTGTCTCAGTGTGCTTGTTATGTAGTGAGGGGCAAAGCCTTAGGTGTTCACCAGGGTGGGGCAACCCTCTTTGCCAAACGTGGTGCTGTATGTGGGGGAGGGGTCAGAGAGGGAACAACGCTGCTTTGTTCCCTTAGCTCTCACCCAGCTTTCAGTCACTTCCCGTGCTGCCCACAAGCAAATTGGGCCCTTCTGGTGCTGATTCCCAGGTGGCTGGGCTTGTGTATGTTCTAGGACCCAGTGGGTCTCTCCAATGAACTCTCCTGTGAGGCTGGGAGTTTTTCCTGCTGCCACCTCAACCCCCACAGGTGTTTTCAGTCAGTGGTTTGAGGCTTTATTTGCCCACACTGGAGCCCTGGGTTGTGCAGTCTGTCTCTTATGATAATGTGGGATCCCCTGGTCTGCCAGCCACCACCTTGATGCCCCAGCTGCCTATCTCTACCCCTCCTACTGATCTGAATGAATGTTTCTCCTTTAATTCCTTGGTTGTCGGACTTCCATACAATTTAATTTTCTGACAGTTCTGGTTATTTTTTGTTTTAAAATTTGTTGTTCCCCTTCTTTTGGTTGTGCAAGGAGGCGAAGTATCTACCTACACCTCCATCTTTGCTGGAAGTCTGCACTTCTATGTTTATTGCAGCATTATTTACAATAGCCAAGATTTGGAAGCAGCTCAAATGCCTACCAGTGATGAGTGAATAAAAAGGTGTGGTACATTTACACAATAGAATACTACTCAGCTATAAAAAGAAGTAGATCTTATCTTTTGTGACATCATGGGTGAACCTGGAGAACATTATGCTAAGTGAAATAAACCAGTCAGAGAAAGGCAAATACCATATAATTTCATTTATATGTGGAATCTAATGAACAAAATAAACTAACAAACATATAGAAACAGATTCATAGATATAGAAAATAGACTGACAGCTGTCAGGAGGGGTGCTGAGGTACTGGGTGAAAATGGTGAAGGGATACATAAAAATAAAATAAAATAAAATAATAAAATAAAAATATACATATAAAATAAAAAATAAAATAAAAATAAGCAGATAACAGTATGGTGATCTCCAGATGGATGTGGGAGGCAGAGGAGGGCAAAGGTGGGAAATATATGGTGGCAGAAGGAGACTTGACTGTGGGTGGTGAGCACATGATGTGGTAGGCAGATGACGTGTTATAGATTTGTACACTTGAAACCTTTGTGGTTTTATTAACCAATGTCAACCCAATACATTCATTAAAAAAACAATTTTCACCTATTCCAAACAGGATTAGTCAAAGGAACAATCAGAGAGGGAAGATTTAATACTGCTTAGCCCCATCCTTCTGTCCAACAATTTCTCCCTAATGTAGTTGTGTAAGAATTAATTTTGTTCCTGGATTTGGCAAATAATGTG
Organism: Desmodus rotundus; assembly: GCF_022682495.2. NCBI lineage: Eukaryota > Metazoa > Chordata > Mammalia > Chiroptera > Phyllostomidae > Desmodus > Desmodus rotundus. The sequence goes on from NC_071387.1 coordinate 174,011,311, forward strand.
TGCCAGCACTCCTCTTCCATCCCATGTGGACACCATCAGTCAATCAAACTCTCTTCTTTGCTGATTCTAAAAGTCTTAATTCTCTTGCCTCAAAATCACCTTTTCTTTCATTTCAGAGTTTCAAACTCTATCCATCAATGGCCAGCTCAAATGTTTCCTCCTCATTGAGACTTCCATGATTTCTTTCACCAGATATACCGTTTCCTTCCTGAATCAGCTATCATGCTTTATTTATCAATTCTTGAAATATCACATAACATTTATTTACATCTCTTGTTTCTCATACAAAACCCAAGCTTTTAGAGAGCCATCTTACATTTTTTAAACCCCCGCAGCATCTGGATTAGTGCATTGAATATATTAGATAACCCCCAAATGTTTGCTAGAAGCATAAATTACAAACTTTAAAATGTTACAACTGTTTCTTAACTCTTGCTTTTGGCAAGAACAGTTTAAGATACTTTCTAATTTGTATGCAAATGTATGATATGATTCTGCCTGTGTTTAGATGCTTCCTAAATGGTGACTAATTAATTTCTCTTCTAAAATGTACCTGACAAGAATTTACAAGGAAGAAAGAAAAGCATGAGAAAATTCCCTATTTGAAGTATGTAAAAAAGCAGATGTTAATCTTTGCAGGTGGATAGTTTTTATTCACTCTGATCCAAGAAAGTGAAAGTATTGATGCCCCAGACCCAGATTTTGGGATCCATTCTCTTTTTATTAATGGGCCCTAGAAATACGTTAGCCTAGAATTCTGAATGTGCATTTCCTATGAAACCCATTTTTATTTGTTCAGCTTAAAATGAAGAAATTAGTAACCTTACCTCTTTCACACTAAGACTAATTTGTTGAATCAGAAGGGAAAATTAAAATTTAACAATCATAATTATAATAGCAAGTACACTTGATAAAATAAATTAGATGGGTATCCTGATATCTGGGTAATCGCTTTATTACTTGAGTACCTCATATATACAAAAAACAATTTATATTAAAGGAAGCAAGGTATCATTGGCAAATATTTTCTCCTATTCAGTGGGTTGTTTTTTAATTTTGTTGATGATTTCCTTTGCTGTGCAAAAGCTTTTTAGTTTGAAGTAGTCCCATTTGTTTATTTTTTCTTTTCTTTCCCTTGCCTGGGGAGATATATCATAAAAAAATATTCCCACAAGAAATGTTTGATATTCTACTGCCTATGTTTTCTTCTAGAATTTTTATGACTTCGAGTCTAACATTTAAGTCTTTAATCCATTTTGAGTTTATTCTTGTGTATGGTGGTCTTGTTTCATTTTTGCATGTCTGTGTGCAATTTTTCCAATACCATTTATTTAATAGACTGTTTTTAGCCCATTGTGTGTTCTCACCTCTTGGAGAGCATTATGCTAATTGAAATAAGCCAGTCAGAGAAAAACAAATATCATATGATTTCACTTATATTTGGAATCCAATGAACAAAATAACCTAACAAACAAAATAGAAACAGCCTCATAGATACAGAGAACAATATGGCAGCTGTCGGAGTGGAGGAGGTAGGGGGATGCTGGGTGAGAATCAAGCAAAAAAAAAAAAAACCTCCATAGACAACAGTATGGTGACTACCAGAGGGAAAGGGGGTGGGGTAGGTCAGAGAGAATAAAGGGGGGATAAATGGTGATGGAAGGAGACTTGATTTGGGATGGTAAACAAACAATACAATGTACGTACAATTGTACCCCTGAAACCTATATAATTTTATTAACCAAAAGAGGGAGAGAAGGAAGGAAAAGTTTCCTGTTGATGTTTAATATTCTTGAATGAGCCCTGACTTCGACATTAAAAGAATTGTATTTGATTTTGAGATTCTTTCAGAAATTTTCAACTATTTCTTACTTTTGTAAATTGCTTACAATCAAGTCAACCCTGAGACGAACTGTGGATTTTACTAAAAAATGTTTGTGGGAGGAATTATATTCTCCCTTCTAAGTTCCATACATCTTCACTGACAGTATACACCCAAGTAATACTGTGACTTTTCAGGAATATAATTTCAGTAAGTTCAAATCTTCTAATATGTAATAATTGATATTAAGTTATCTTTATAATTCTAGGAATATTGAAAGTCACATTAACTGTTCCCTTGTTATTATTTTAATAATATTTAAATCACTAAAGAAAGCAATGACATTTCCCTTAGGGATATCCCATAAACTAAAAAATGTCTTACTTACCTCACAGATATTTAAGTTTCTTTTGGTGTCATTTTTTTATTGTAGGGATGACCTCATCATGAGTAAACTGTCAAAACATTGACCAAACTTTTTAAATTATTTTATTCTTGAAGATGTCTCGCAGAAATGATAGATGTGTAGCTTGGCTCTGATGGCACATTCACCTGAACCTTCTCTCCGATATAATTTTCAAGCTGATACCTTAGTGATCTTGGACATTTTCAATTTTACCCACTGAAAATTTTATGTAAGGAATGAAATATCCTTTATATATACTGAAGACTCTAATTCTCTAAACTATTTCCATGTGTAGGGGAAGAGCTGACAGATTATAAAAGGGGATCAGAAATATTTGAAGAAGTACTGAAATAGAGAATTCTCCTAAAAAAAATAAAAACAAACTAGTTTTCAAAAATGTTCACCAGAGATTTCTGTTTTGGAAATCTTAGGGCAACTATTGCCAATTGAACTTTTTCTAATATTTTTTAAAAATTTTGTTTCTTTTCTATTTTTATTTTATTTATTTTTTGTTGTTCAAGTACAGTTGTCTGCCTTTTTTCACCACCTCTCCCCTCTACCCCACCCATCCCCACCTCTCTTCCCTGATTCTACCCCCCTTGGTTTTGTCCATGTGTCCTTTATAGTTGTTCCTGAAAACTCTTCACCCTTTCCCCCCCATTATTCCATCCCATCTCCCCTCTGGTTACTGTCAATTTGCTCTTTATTTCAATGACTCTGGTTATATTTTGCTTGCTCATTTGTTTTGTTGATTCGGTTTCACTTAAAGGTGAAATCATATGGTATTTGTCTTTCATGGCATGGCTTATTTCTCTTAGCTAATAACATCTTAGAGTGCAAGGATCTTCTTTTCTTCCCAAAACATATCTGTATCAATTCTTATTCATTTGGGCACAATATTAGTCAAAATTTACATTAGTCACCTTCCTAATGTAAGAGTCCTAACTATGAAGAAAGGATTCAGTGTGTTGGGCACAGTTGTAAGATGCCTTTAGCAGTGGGGCAAAAAAAAAAAACAAAACAGGATCAGAGTTCTTTTTTTTTTTTATAATAGTTTTTGTACTTCATTATATTGTGATATGAACAATGAATAGTTGCTTTTTCAACAATAGTCATTTTCTTTTTATTTATTATTATTTTTTATTGTTATTCAAGGATCAGAGTTCTTTATAGTGAAATGACGTATTTCAGAGATTTTGAACAATGCCAGTATAGCATGCCTGAGGCCAGCAAGCGAAGGCCTTGTTTGCCTGGGCTGCTAAAACATTTGGGTTATGAGTATATGATCTTTGGCTAATCTCTTCATCTTGCTCCATTCAGTCCCCCCTTCCTCTTGCGTCTGATAGCTGTCAGTCTGTTGTTCCGTGTATCCACGCTGTGTTTCTCTCTAACGTTTGTTTCCTGATCCCAGGGCTGACCGAAGATCCCACAGTGCTTTTCACCATCATGTTATCACGTGTCCTCAGTATCCTCCACTGCAGTCTGCGACAGCTTTCTCATTGTGCCTTCTTTTGCATGACCTTGATATTTTTGAAGAGTATTGTTCAGTATGGAATTTACCTACTTAGGGTTTTCCTGCTGCTTTCTTTTCATAGCTTGAGCTTAGGAATTATGTTAAAGGTTATTACAGAGTGGTGTTCCATTTCCATGCTCATTTCAGGAGTACATAATGTCCATACATATATACTACTGGTGATGTTGACTTTTATCCTTTGGTTAAGGTGGTTTCTCACAGGGTTCTGTCCTGTAAAATTACTATCTGAGGAGAGAGACATTTGAAACTATGCAATATCTCATAAGTGGAGTCACTTACATTCTAATTTCTTTTCAACATCACCTCATCAACTGCCTGAGAAATGTGATCCTAAAGGCACCTCAGACAAAGATACAAAAGCAGCCTTGCCCCTTGACTGTGCCCAGCCAGATAGGATCAGGGTGTTCTCTCCTGTGTTCTCCTACCTCACTACAGGCACTTAAATAGTTTTGTAAACTATTTTAACTTGCTGTGAACCTTCATCAATAAGACTCTTATTTAAATTAAGAACACTGAGTATCCAGCAGATAGGTGTGTGAATAATAGGAACAGACAATTCATACAAAAGCAAAATTCATTTGGATTTAAATATACATGAACACTTTCCTTAGCTCTGCCAATTGTAACAAGTACATTAGCCATAACAATAACTGCCTTAACATATAAGTAAAAATGTGTCTATTTTTACATTCTACATTTTATAAATTTTAAGATGCATAATTGTTACATGTTCACATCTTCGAAATTAACTTGTATCTTACCACTATAGCATCAAAGATACAGTGAAATATTGTAGATGGAGTTCTTGGTTTATGTAGCAATACTTAAATGACATTAGCAAGTTTGTGAGGCTGATTGTCATCAGTATTAAAAGATACTTCTTTGTTTTTCCCCTTGAATTGATGAAAACAGAGTAGTTGTGCTAAAGCAACAACCCACCCCCAAAATCTCAGTGTTTAACACACACAGAAAGTGCTTATTTTTTCCCAACCCTATATATTCCTTTTAGGTCATCAAGGATCTCTCTGCTTACTGGGATTTGTGGACTCAGAGGCATACATGCCATCTGGGCATCTGGGCAGGAACTTCCCAGATACCTTGGGAACTTCCCAGATACAGTCATACATTGGCTGTTAAAGCATTGAACATAGGTCACATATGCCTGTAAAGTCGCCTTCCTCCGACTCAGGAAGGTAATGAAAGTGGGGAAGCCTGCAGTGAATAGATGCGATCGGGGAGCGTGGTGGCCTGAGGAGAAGACACTGCACCGGGAGGGCGCTTGAACAAGTCTAGCAGATTGTTACCTTGAGAAATAGGGTTCAGTGGGTGTTCATTGTGGTTTTTCAAAGTAAACCTAAGATTTTTGTGTTTATGAAAAATATCTTGATTTCAAAATGTTAACAACTAATTTAAGAGTGTTTATAGACCATATATAATGTTTGAATGCCAAATCTAGTATCCGGCCTATAGCAAAAAGAGCAGATAATGATAATTCAGTGGAGACCAGAATTTGAAACAAAAAATGATCATAAGACCTTAAGACCCCAGAGAGTTTCAGGAAATGGATGGCCATGGACCTTCTTTAGGGTGTGCAGTGGGATCTGAAGCTAATCTGAGCTTGACAATAAATAAAAGAAGGATCTCAAGAAACATATGGATTCACTCTTAATGGTACCCACCTGTTTTTTACGTCTTTTTGTCTGATAAAAGATACTGAGTAATTTTCTGTGAGACACTTAAGTGTGGATCAGTGTCTGAAACAGTAGTCCCTATTCTCCATCAACTCTGGATGTATAATGGGACTTTGGGGCAAGCATTTGATACATGAATAGATTAATAGATGCATCACAGGTGGCATATATTTTCAGTGAACAGGGGTTTTAAAATCTCAAAAAAATATAACTATGAATTTTGGTTCATAAGGATGACTAGTGTACCCTTTTTTGACATCTAATATTTTGTGTTGGAATGATATATTAGTAATCACTTCGCACAGCCTCTGACAGAAGTGTTAGATTTCAATTTTCAACTTCAATAAGATCAGATGTGAGTGCATTCGATGAATGGCTCCCGGCTCTCAGAGAGCGAGATGTCTTACAAGTCATTACTCTTCAGAAAACGTCGACAACAGAGGCAGCGGAGAATCTGAAATGAATGTTGGTGTAAGTTTTTTAACTTTTTAAAAACACGTTCTGAGGTAAAATTTAATTTAACATTATAGAATGACTTCTAGGACATTCAGATAATATCTTCGCATATGCTTCAAGTTTTTCAACTGGCATGAGGATTTCAAATAATCAACCTCTCACAGCTTCCCCGTCATTTATCAACACGGGGAAGTCTGTGGTGTTTTTCTTTCTGAAGTCCTGGCTTCTATTACTTCAGAGTGATTTGGGAAGAATTAAAATTTGATTTAAAGTATTCAGCTTTCTTGAGATGTATGAGATTTGAATATGACCAACCTAGGTATTTTATCATCATTATTACTATGCTACTACTATTGATAATTACCCAACTTTTCAAGTCGACCTTTGACAAGTCAGTATGCATATTACTCACTGGGCAGATTGCAAACCTCCTCTGCCGTTTTTTCTGTCCTCATTCACCCCTGAGGACTTTAGTGTTCCTAGTAATTGAAGGTTGAGGAAGGAAATTCATATGACAGGTGTGATTATTAAAACTGTTGTATACACTTGTGACTGAAGGGAAAAAATCACAATGAATAGCCATCTTTGTATACACACATACATCAAAAGGAATTCTAAGCTTGACTAAAAAATAAATGCCATTGTATGCAGGCATAACCAACTTACTCGTCTATTAGGAATCCAACCATATTGCCAAAGGTTTTCATCATTTATTTGTAACAAGATTGGTGCTTGTGGTTAAATTTCTGAAGTTTATCAGCAGATCTGGCTTTCATTATTATAATCTTAATTATAATATTATAATTATATAAAATAGCTAAACACATGTAAAATACATGGTATATTTGTTTAATTTCTAATCATAAGTTTCATTTTATTTTATTTAAGTGATATTTGTTTTATTTAAGTGGTATTTTTAAATATGAATAAATATGGTATTTTTGGTAGTAGGTATTCTTTGATATAATTATTGACCTATTTGATGTTTTAATCAATATTTTCAGTTAAGCCTAACAGTCCAAAATAACCTGCACACACACACACACACACACACACACACACACGGCTGAACCATATGAAGTCACCGATATTTAACTGTTCTTCATCTGGAAATGGGCACTTTCATGCGGTTCAAGCTGATAGGCAAATATCTGCTAGATGAAAATTATGCGACTGTTTTGTCACAGCCTGAGAGCTCTGCTCTTAAGAAAGCCAATCATTTCTCAAACAGGGAATGAGTTCTTTAGAAGCTGTAAAAACTAAACTCTCTTGAAGAAAAGGACTTCTGATAGTTCATTGAAATACTACAATTGTACCAGTGTGCTTTAGAAAAAGTAGAGGTGATTGTGAGGGGAAATTTTTTTAATTTGATATAAAAAATGTGCAGTTGATGTTGAAATTCTTGTGAGTATTCCTTTGAGATTGTTTTTAAAATCCTGCTCCATGGAAACAACTGCTTATCAGTCCCTTCCGTCCCAGTTCAACACTGAATTGAAGGCAATGTCTCATTACTGTGCCACTGGTAACTTTCAAATCATCCCTCTGAAGCCTTTTCCAAGAAACATCATTAAAGATTCAATACAAATAAGTCATCTCATTTGTCCCCGAGTGTTGTGTGTGCATCTGCGATTCCGAATAAACTATACTCCAATCGCACTTCAAAAAGCAAATGTGAAAGATGAAGGACCAACTGGCAATCTAAGAAATTCAACTTTGGTTTAAGGAAATAACCGGAAATCCAAATACCTTTCCCTGCTTCAAATAATTCACCATCCTCGATGGTGGTAATATATACAGAGTATTTGTAAATAGAAAGAGGCAGTAAGCATCCATTAATAAATCCTCTTCTTTTATTCTTTTCAAATGTGTTTTTTATCCTTTACCTGGCCTTTTAAGTAAGTTGATTATAGTAATTCCTGTGTGCCTTTTTGTAATGTAGTGATGAGCCTATGAATGCATGCTCACGGAATTATGAAAAAGATAGTGAGATGGAAAGTAATTACAAAACAGGCAGAAAAAACACATGGGAAAGTAAGGATAATGAGAGGCTAAACATACTCCAAACAAAATAAAACAAAAAAGCCAAATCCCTTCTCAGCTGGTAGTGTTCAAAATCCACCCTTGTAATTTAAAACTCAGTACCATATAGGCTGATGAAAAAGCTTTGGTCCGTGCTAAATGACTGCTGTGAGTATCAAAGAGAGTGTTGCTTGCCGCATCAAATGGAGCACTCTGGGGTTCTTCTGTGTACAATAAGCCTAATGCGTCACAGAGTGCGCCGTACAAGTAGTCCTGGTTAGGCTAAACACTATGGCAGAAGTATTGAACTAGTAGGAAGTGAAGTATTAAAAATAAAAAACTTTTTAGAAAGAGCTTGATGAAAGCAATATAACGAAGAAAGAACAAACAAAATTTTAGGGGAATCTTATTTGGGTTTTCCCAAATTTGAAACCCCATCCTGTAAACTTCACTGGAAGCAAAAATTCAGTAAGCATGTGTTGTGGCCACATTGTATGATAGGCATAGGATTAGTTGCTGGTTTCTGCCTTTAACAAGCACATCATCTGCAGAGGAGACAGAAGTAAACCAATCATTACTATACACTGTAATAAACATAGTATAGAAACACAAAGTACTGGAAAATACATAGTGGGGCAATCAAAGATGTTGAGTGAGTCAGGGTAGTTTCTTAGAGTGGTCACATTGCACCTGAATCTTGAAATGCATTTTGAAACTAGCCAGGTGGAAAAGATTATGGGAAAGACAAAAGAAAAAGTATGTTCAAACACCATGGAATGTTTGGTGAGCCGCATGTAGTCTCTATAGCTGGATTGCAGAGTATGGATGGAGGAATACAAATGAGCCACTTCTAGCCACCACCTGCCACACAACCACCCCATGTTGTTAGAATGTCAGTCCACAACCCTGTCTGTTCTCCTCTTAAAAGGCCTGAACAGCCTCATTTCTGGCTAAGCCCCACCAAGCACTGAGTACCTGCCAAAGAGGAAGAATACCTACCCCACTTAGCATGCTTAAAGCTGGCAAGTAGACTTTTGTCATCTCTTTAGTCCTTCATTCAGAGGCTCTTGTATTTCTCGGAGGAGAAACTGGAAAGATCATTCCCTATCCTGGTCTCATTATGATTCTTGTCCTGTTGCATACGCAAAGTTGCACTAAATACAGATACAAAGGGGAAGGTAGTAAGGAGAAGGGTTTGTGCAGCCAATACAATTTACAGAGTTATTTATTTGAGGGTGGGGGAGAGGTATTTAAAAATGAACTAAGTTCTAAGAATTGACTTTATTTGCATTGTTATTGGAGTTCTCAAACTAAATGCAGCTATTAGGAAATTAAGTTAGATGGGTTATAATTAGACGTAAGTAAACATACATATATGGAAATGCCCATGAAAAAAATATGTGCAACAATTTTGACTTGATTACTGTTATTGGATTAATTTTCAGTTAATTGAAATTTTATTGTATTGCTATAAGCAAAGCTGAAAATTGGTAAATCTTAATGACCTGAAACTCAACCAACTTGAACCTTCACTGAACCCTCAATTCTTCATTCTTTCATAAACAAGAGGTAAAAAATAAAAAGTGAAACAATCTCCTATCACAGATTTGTTCAAAAGGTCAGGGTTTATGTGTGGTCAATTATGTCTAATCTCTAAGGATGTTAATATGTTTATTTGCAGAGGGAAATAAAATTAGTTTTGCTAATGATGACTTTGCACTGTTCTGAAATTTTAGTAATGAAAGGTTATATTTTATTTAATTATGGCACAGAGATAAAGTACAATGCTATAGAAGACTGAATCTTGTGTATATGTATATTCTTGTTCTTGAAGACTAGCAGTGAAAAGTAATTCTTCCACCTAAGTTATTATTATATCATTCTTCTGTTTAATATAGTGCTTACTTTATAGTGCTAGACAAATTTTTAATATTAACAAAATGCATATAACATAATGAGGTAGGTCCTATTTTGCGAATAAGGCAACTGAGACCCAAATAATTTGAGTAACTTGACTTAAAACAATTAGCTGGCTGGAAAATAGTCTGGGGTAGGAACCCAGGCAGCCTGGCTTGCGTCTCTGCTTTACTACTCAGAAATATGTTATGCAATAATAGAGACATATCTCATACTGCAAAAGGTTCAAAAATACATTTTCAGGAAAATGCACCAGGAGATATTGGGTTGAGGGTTGCTAGGTGAGCACAGCTTCTTGAGTCTTCCATATTTCCTAAGGGAGACATTGGTGTTGATGGCAATTTGTCTAAACAGGGTGAGGTCCCTCCAGATCGGCAAATCCATCGGTGAGGGCTTACCAAACTTTCAACGTCAAAACACCTCACTGGAAACTCTGCAGAAGCTACTTTATATGGTTGCTAAACTTGGCATTTGCAAATTCAACCTCTGCCTCTAATAATTGTATTCCAGGTACAATTTTATTTTATGTAACAAATGTGATTTTTGTATTATATACTTTGTTCATTTACCCTAGATGTATTTATTGTAAAATATTTTGTATACTACTAAGGAAGAAAAACTGTAACCTTCATTTCTTCCCTTATGTTTTTGCCATTCTCAATGAGTTCTTTAAGCATCCTTATCACCAGTGTTTTGAATTCTGCATCTGTAAGGTTGGCTATCTAAGTAAAATAAAGAAAGATCTACAGGGAACCAGGAGTGGAGAGGGTGAAGCTGAGAATCAAATCAACAATTCAGAACACAAGGAAGGAAAAAGCATTCAATCAGAGAACAGCAGGAAGAAAAAAGATTTAAAAAAATAATGATAAGCTTAGGAACCTCTGGGACAACTTTAAATGTACCACCATCCAAATCATAGTGGTACCAGAAAGAGAAGAGGAAGAGAAAGAAATTGAAAACTTATTTGAAAAAATAATGAAAGAAAACTTCCTTAATTTGGTGAAGGAAACAGACATACAAGTCCAGGAAGTACAGAGAGTCCCAAATAAGATGGACCCAAAGAGGACCATACCTAGACACATTATAATTAAAATGCCAATGATTAAAGATAAGGAGAGAATCTTAAAAGCAGCAAGAGAAAGGCAGACAATTACATAGAAAGGAGTTCCCATAAGACTGTCAGCTGATTTCTCAAAAGAAACTTTGTAGGCTAGAAGGTAATGGCAATCAGTATTCAAAGTGATGAAAAGCAAGGATCTATATCCAAGATTACTCTATCCAGCATAGCTGTCATTTAGAATCGAAGTGCAGATAAAGTGCTTCCCAGACAAGGCAAAGCTAAAGGAGTTCATCATCAACAAGCCATTATTATATGAAATGTTAAAGGGAATTATATAAGAAAAAGAAGATCACAATGAGAGAAACATTAAAATGGCAATAAATTCACAACTATCAATAATTGAATCCAAATAAACTAAGCAAACAAACAGAACAGGAACAGAATCATTGATATGGAGATCATTTGGAGGGTTATCAGCTAGGAGGGGGAAAGGGGAGAATGGGAGAAAAAGTGCAAAGATTAAGAATCATAATTGGTAGGTACAAAATAGGGGGACGTTGAGAACAGTATAGGAAATAGAGACGTCAAAGAACTTACATACACAACCCATGGACATGAACTAAGGTAGGGTATTGCTGGAGGGGAGGGTAGTACTAGGCAGAGGGGGACAAAGGGTGTAAAATTGGGACAACTGTAATAGCATAGTCAATAAAATATATTTTTAAAAAAATGTTGACAACTAAATCATAATACACTTTAGTCTTATCATTTAGAATTTTTACACTATACTTACAGAAAAAAGAAAAAGGTTAATCATATGCCACATCTGTGCACACATAAAACAGAACAAATATTCTAATTAAGGTATTTCTAAACCTCTTTTACATTTTGAATTTGAATCCTTTGAGCCACTTTTTTTCTTATAATTTTATTTTGTATTAGTTTCAGGTGTGCAGTTTAGTGGTTAGACAATCATACACTCACACAGTGTTCCCCTTGATATTTCCAGTACCCCAATTGGCACCATACATTGCTATTGCAATACTCAAAGTCAATGACAACGTATTTGTGCACACAGAATCATTCTCTGTGCTATTAAGAACATTGGAGGTTTAGCATTTTTAAAAGGTAACCCACTTGACTGTTGCCTGGCAGTTACAAAACAGCAATTTTACAATATGAGATCTGTCCAGAAGGTATCTGTCCATGTTATATGAAAAACAGAGACATTTGTTGAAGAAGGCACAAGATATAAGAAACATTGTACATAGGACAATGACTCATAAGCCTATAAGCCCCCTTCAAAGTAGGCGCCTTGGGACCTCACACAGTTCTCCCAGTTGCCATCAGCTGCCCTGTTGTATTTTCCTGAGTCTCATTGACCATCTGAATCTCTTACCTTACAAATGTGATTTTAGTATTGGGAAAAGCCATAAGTCTCAGGGCACCAAATCTGGGCTGTAGAAGGCTGATTTGATGTTTCACATGAGTGGGTGTGTTGTCCTGATGAAGCTGCCAATCCCCAGTTGCCCATAGCTGAGACCTTCTGAATCATCCAAATAGTTTCTGTGGAGGAGTGTTCAAGCTTAACGCAAAATTTGATGCAGGGTCATTGCTGTACTCTCAGTCATTTTGAATGTGACAGCCACACGGAATACATGCTCACTCAAGGGCATCTACCTCCTCCACTGACTAGTACAGTGAAGTCATCACTGTTCACACATGCACATTCCAGTCCACTCTCCTTGGCTGCCAGTTTACATCAATGTTGCAAAAACTGTTCTCATTATATTAACAATGGCTGGACTTTCTCTGGCCAGACCTCATCGTACATCCCAACTTCAGAGATAATAAAGTATGCGATAAAATGAGTATCTTGGAGTTGTTAAAATGCAGCACTTGGAATTGACTGAGCCTAACACACGAGCAGGCACCTAACAACTCTGTCACGATGGCCAGTCTGTGGGCAAGTACCACAAGCTGTTGATGAGACCAGAGGGCTGGAACACAGCCAGTGAGCCAGAGTGTGCCCAGCACAAGGCCATGCATGGCACAGTAGCTTTCTCTTTGAACTTTATAGATTGTCATAGTTCTAAAACTATAGCTTGGTATGCGGCAGTGATCCTTGGGCTATCTGCTAACATTTGGTTTTATGAATGTGATTTGATTCCAAACTCAATCAGTGCTCATATGTTGATTTACTAAAGTAATAAATGTCAAGACACTGGCTGTGCCTAGACTGGACGACAGCCACAGTGGACTTGCCTTTTGAATAAGTGTGATTAGAGGAGAATTACCTCGAATGTGGAGGATTAAGGGTTGTATCATCTGAAGAATTGCAGGACACAACCCTGGGACACTTAGTTTTTAAAAGAAAAGCAAAGTGGAGAGGAGAGTAAATACTTCCTAAGTGGTTTATAACGTACAGTGTAGCCTGTGCTAACTTTGGATGGCTACAAGAAGCAGAAATGTAGAATGGGCTGCTTTAGGTGATAGGACTTTCCAGTCCCTTGAGATATTCAGTCCTAGGATGGGCAACTATTGTGAAGAATGTCATCAAGGCAACTCAAGTGTTACCAGGTCAATTAATTAGAGGGCTGGTATGATCCCTGCTACTGCTGAGTTTCTATGATACTCAGGAGATAACTGGGATTGTACTCTATATAATGAAGATAATACATCTTTGCTTACAAAGGCTAAAGTAAATAATATTTGCAAATGCTTTGTGGTGTGTACTAAGATAAGGTTCCTGAGAAACTTTGTCCTTTTAATTATATGCTCTCTCCCCTGAATCCTCATCATCTGCATCCTTTGCCATAACTCTGCTTATGTCATTACTTTTGAAGGGACAGTCCAAGTGGATCTTTTTTATAGCACTGTTTGTATTTGGGTCATACCAGTATATTTAATTACTTCTTTACCTACATTATTATAGTGTTTTATATATAATTGGAGTAAAATAGTATATGGTTTCTGTTTACTGTTTTCCTAATTCCTACCAAAATGTAAGTTCACTTGCTCAACAAATACTAATTTAACTCATCGTATTCTAGACATGGACCCTGACTGTTGGGAGAAAATTCTCCATGGATTTCTTGAGTTCCTGCATGGCCCAGGCCTTGCGAGTAAAGGACATATTTGAATAGCAAAAAGGTTTGGAATCTAGAGATGGTATATCCTACCAGACAGATATAGAACCAGCTCCCTCCTTGTGGAAGTTCCAGGGAAGCATTTGCTTTTCTTTTTCCTCTACTGTTGTTTCGCCTTTTCCTTCTCCTTGAAGCCATGAAACCTTTTAAAATCAGAATCTAAAAAATATTTATATTACAGAGCTGTGAGAACGATACAGAACAGTGTACAAAAAGTGTAGAGAAAGTGGAAGATTTATACACAATATCAAATACCACAAGAGCTAATTTAGTATCAGATGACAATTTAACATGCCAGAGTGGGGAGCTCAGATGCCCTAGACTATTGACAGTAGATATCGTGTGTAAGTGAATTGCTGCACATATTCCTAGATGTATTTAATAAAACCGTGTAGATGTTCTTACTGGGTTTAGAACTTTCAGATAATTGAAATTTTATGTAGTTAGAAAACTGTTTCACATATTTTTATTTCTCTAACATGAGGTTTTTAATGGTGTCCTCAGGAGCTTGTGTGGCAGTGTCAATAAATGTAGTACGTGTTTCATTATTGCAATGGAACAAAGCACCCTGCAAATTAGTGGCTTAGGGAGAACGTAAAATGGTGCGGCTAGTGTGTAAAACTGTGTGGATATGCAAGGGAATATAAAGAACAGACTAGGAGATATAGTCAATGATAATGTAGTAACTCTGTATGATGCCAGTGGGTACTGGAAGTATCAGGGGAGACACTTTGTAAAGTATATGATTGTCTAACCACTGTGTTGTACACCTGAAACTAATAGAAAATAATTTAAATGTAAACTGTACTTAATTTTTTTAATGTTAAATATAGCCCAGCATTTCCACTCCTATACACTAAAAGGAATTGAAATAAGAGGCTATAACAGATACTTGTGTGCCATTGTTAACTGCAACATTATTGCCAATAGCCAAAAGGTAGAAGCAACCCAAGTGTCCATCAACAGATGAATGGATAAATGCATCGCAGTGTATATGTATATTATGGAATACTATTCAGTCAAAAAATAAAGCTCTGATACATGCTACAGCATAGATGAACCCTAAAAAACATTCTAAAGACAAACATTGTACAAGGTGTGTCCAGAAAAAGTCCAGCCATTCTTAATATAATGAGAACAGTTTGCACAACATTGATGTAACCTGTTAGCCAAGGAAAGTGGACTGAAATGTGCATGCATGAACAATGATGACTTCACTGTGCTCATCAGTGGGGACAGTACACACCATTGAGTGAGCATGTGTATTGTGAGACCACTGCATTCGAAATGAGTGAGCAAGTAGAGCAACAAATCTGCATCAAATTTTGAGTTACACTTGAACATTCCTCTGCAGAAACTTTGGATGAGTCAGAAGGCTGCAGCTGGGGGCAACTGGTGACTGGCAGCTTCATTATGACAATGTGCCTACTCATGCATCACGTCTCGTGCAGAGTTTTTTGGTGAGACATCAAATCACTCAGGTGACTCAGTCCCCCTACAGCCCAAATTTGGCACCCTGTGACTTCTGGCTTTTCCCAAAGCTAAAATCACCTCTGGAAGGTAAGAGATTCAGACAGTCAATGAGATTCAGGAAAATACAATGGGGAGGCTGATGGCGATTGGGAGAACTGTGTGAGGTCCCAAGGTGCCTACTTTGAAGGGGACTGAGGCGACATTGTCCTATGTACAATGTTTCTTGTACCTTGTTTAATAAGTGTCTCTATTTTTCATATAATATGGCTGGAAACCTTGACAGACCTCATATGATTCTTAAAAGAAACATCTAGAATAGGAAAATTCATAGAGACAGAAAGCAGCTTAGGGAATACCAGGGCCATGGATAGAGGGCAATGGGAAATTATGTAAGGGGTTCAGAGTTTTCATTTGGGGTAACGAAAATATTTTTAAATAGATTTTGGTTTAATTGGATAAAATTGCTGCTACTGAATTACATACCTGTAAAGGTTAAAATGGCAATTTTTGTTATACAGATTTTGCCATGGTAAAAACATTTAAAAGTAAAAGAAATTAGTGGCTTAAAAGAGCAATCATTTTATACGCTCATGGTTCTGAGAGCCACGAATTTCAGCCTGCGTAGTGGGGGAGTTCTGCTCTATGCAGTGTCCTCAGCACTCACTGCTCAGGAGTGAGGTGGTAGCCATGACTACAACATGCAAGATGGCCTCACGTGTCCACTGGAAAATGATACCAGCTGCCAGCAAGGGGCCATCTGACACCTTAGCCAGGAACTCTGTCTCTCCTTGACATGGCTACTTGGACGTGCCAAATGGTGGCTGGGTTAAGTAAGGTTCCAAGATTAAAAGGCAGAATCTGTGGTTCACTGAAAGCCCAGGTAGGAAGTGAACACTTTCACCCTATTGGACTCTATTTGTCAAAACGGACCATAACCCCAGTGAAGACTGCGGGGACAGAGAGAGTCTTCCTCTCTTGATGGTGAGTGGAAAGACCCGTGAGTAAGGGCATGTGTACATTGGATGACATTGTTGCAGCCATGTTTGGAAACAAAATCTACCCGTGTATTGCATATGTTTTAAAGGATCGTGTCTGTCTGTTTTTGACCTACAATCCTGGAAAATGACCCAAGAGTAATAACATTTGTAAACCTCTTTCACCATCTTTGGAAAAAAATGGTGCAAGTGTAAAAGTGGCCTCCATGTGACAGACTGTTTGCGATGAGACGAGAAATCTGTCCTTCTATTACGTAGCATCGCCCTAGTTTCCATCAGTTTTTTAATGTTTACTTCATCTTACCTATGTACTCATACTATTTTTTCCCTCATCTGTACAAATGAATGCCACTTTTGGTATTGTAGCTACAGTGTGATAGGAAATAAGATATTTATTGTAGTTTAAGTAAGGCAAGCATGTGAATCCAGAATTCAAAACCACAGAATATTTATAAACTATACTACTCAATATACAAACACATTTATGTCACATAAGCAATAGATAAAATTGCTCATCTATTCGTCCTGAAATATTTTAGTTTTATTTAGTTAATTGTCTCAGTTACCCCAGAGCACTTTAACATAAGTTTTTCACATCTCAATTCCTTGTCAAAAAGATGTATACACACGCACACACACAGACACACACAGAGACACACACAATGGTCTACGCAGCTCTGCAGTACTCGCAGGTAAGAAGACGTGGCTGTTACCATCTAGCAATTTTTACTCAAGCTGATAACGTTCTCTTTCCTTGAGAATTTGCCATCTGGAAAAGTCCGCACCCCCAACCCGACACACCTAGCTTCACCTCACAGTGATCATTCTTGTGCTTTTTCTTTCATTTCATCATGTCACAGTTTCTTTGATTAATTGTTTACTGCATTGCATCATATTTGAGGTGAGAGACCCACTATTTACATGTTTTTGCCATATTCTTTGACTCTTTAACGGGCCAGAGTTCCCCTCCTTTGTTGAGTTTATAAAGAGTACTTCCAGCGCCAGTATCAGGCTTCTATTTATTTTAACAATAATAAAATAAGGTTAACATACAAAGAATTAGGTGAATGTTTATTGAATACTTCGTATGTGTCAGGCACTCAGGTACCTTTACAAGCATTCTATTATGTAATATTCAAAATAGCCTATAAATTAGTTACCATTCTAACCCCGTTTTACAGACAAGAACATTGAGGCTTGTCATGTGTCTGAAGTCATCCACTAGCAAGAGCCTGACGGCTGTGGAGCCCATGCTGTCAACTGTGTCTCGTCACCACACAAGCTTCCAGTGTGTGCTCAAGGCTTTATTCCCCCACTCTTCCTCTGTTAGGAAAGGTTCAGCATGGCTGTAGTATAGAGCTCCTGCTTAGAGAACATGTGGCTGCCTTATTGCTGCAAACAAAGCGTCTCTGCCATCCTTTTCAGAGTAAATGGGGCTTGTTAAGCAGTGAGAACATTTGGCAGTGACACACATTACTTCTACTTGCATTACATTGGCTTAAAGTCACATGGCCACAGCTGAGTTCAGAGGGGTGGTTAATTATAATACTATTATGTGACTGAAAGACAAGGAGACACTATTTTTTAACCACCTTAATGCCAAATGCAGCATGTTTGACAAAAGTTTATCTTTTACCTGATATGACTTTACCCTTTGTATTGTAATATATAACGTGTCTTTCATATTTAAACAATAAACAAGAAGAGATACTATGCAGTGACATGTCAACATTGCCTATCCAGTGTACCATCATATTGCATGCTCGGGAAAAGCAGGAAGAGAGGCAGAAATGCCACCATAATTCTTTTTTGCTGAGATGGGCCTAAGAGCAGGCCACGCGGTGTGTTGCTTTAGACGAAAGCAGATACTTGTATAGGAGCACCAGAACAATGTGCTTCAGAACTCGATTTAGGTATTTCACACAGTAAAAATGTTGAGGGATAAGTCATCTTTGAGTGATTTCAGGTAATGGAAAGCTATATGTAAGAAAAAAGTGTAACAAATTATAAGTGACCCTACACTTCCCTGAAGAAGAAAGTAATGTGCGTTTACCGGTGGGTAAGCAGGGAAACATGGTGTGAACAAGAAGAAAGCTCACCTTGAGGTCTGTAGAAGCACTGCTTTCTGTCCTCACCCTTGGCATCTCACCTGTCACCCAGCAGTCAGGAGATTGCTCTTCTGTGTACCATCAGCCCTAGACAACCTTGGGATTTAAAAAGAAAGAAAATAACATTCTATACTTCCCTGACTTGTATGTCAACTATCTCATTTTGCTAAAGCATAACAAAATAAGAATCATGTCTGCATTCAATAGAACAAAAGAACTCACTGAAAGATAGGAATATAAGAGTACTATTTGGGGGAGGGGGATGAGATGTTCTCTGTTCTCCAGGAAAAGGCCTGCCTGATGTCAGCCCTGACAAAACAGACCATGTTATCTATTCCATACCTGTGTAAGGCCCAAAGTGGCTTGTAGCTTATGCAGGTTCTCTCTTCTAAACATTCTGGTGCCAAATCATGGTGTGAGACTTTGGCATTGGGAGGGGAGACAAGATCAACCCAAATAATAAATTTTCAATCAGTGATTGAAAGGCATTATATGGGCATTTATGCTCACCTCTCTATAGGTCAATTATGGCAAACCAATTCCAATGCAGCCACTCGTAATGTTGTAAATCCACATTTGTCTATTAAATCCGACCACGTTTCTTAGGGAGCTCCATCAGCGTGTGGTCTACACCTGAGAAGGCTCAGATGGTATCATATAGGGGCTGCTGTTTTTATTGAGTTTAAAACATATGCAATCAGTCAGTATATTGCAGCATGTATAATTTTGCTAAAGAACATCCCCCAAGAGCTAAAGCTCCAAGCAGTGAATGAAGGAAAAGTACAAATTCTTTAAGATACCCCTGGCTTTCACAAAAGGAAATAAACATTTTAACTCTTAAAACTGCTTAAATATAAAAACTGGATTTTCAATAGCAAAAAAATTAACAAAGTAGCTGTGGCCTAAGCTACAAGATTGAAAGCACATTGAAAATGTTAATGGAATTCAAACTTGAAGTTTTATTTCTCCTGTATTAATTAAAAGATATTTCTATTGATTCTTACCACATGCTTATGAGGCTATGGCTTTTGCAGGAGTACTCCCAGCCCCACTTAGGGTCCAGAGTTTTTCCCACTAAACTGAACATCCGTTCTCTCTGATACTGAATGCCAGGTATTAATGTTGCTCCCTTTTTGTCTCTGTGTGGTTTGTCCAGGCAGTAAAAGTGATCACATCGATGAGGAGGTAGAGGAGGTGGAGGAGTTGAAGGGGAGATCACTGCTCACTGTGCTCTGTCTGATTTATTTTGTTGGACATAGTTTTTATTTCAAAGGCCATTGGACTAATGCCTTATGGCTTGCCAAATCCATTTTTTCACCACAAAACTCTTATTGCATAATAGCCTTAAGATACAGAAACCTAGAGAAAAGAATAGGAAAATGTTCTTGAGTTTACCAAAGATTCAGTCATTTAAAAATTTACTTTGGGTGTCTGTTGTGAGCACGCACTCTTGGGAACAGGGGAATAAAAATACCACCTCTGGGCACAGAAGAAACAAAAATCCCTCTGGCATTCTAATACCTGAACGTTGTTTTCCACTCCGCAAGTATTCGTTGAATACCATGTGAAAGGTGATCAGGTAAACGTGACCTGGGAAACTGTACCCTGCGGTGTAAAGCAGTTGATTAGATGATGCTGCCTCTTACATGACCGCTGACCAGCCTTATAAGCTAATTTGTTCTTCAGAAAAAATCCAACAAATTAAATGTAGAAATGTTCAAGTTATAACATGCTTTGTTAAATTAGCTTCATGAGCATATTTTGAGGAAAAAATAGCCAGCCATGTAAGAGTACGACAAAGTGTGTGATTTCATTTATGTGAAGTTCAAGAGCAAGCAAACCTACTGTGGAGATACATATCTGAAAAGTGGTTACTTCTCATGAGAAGATTATTGACTAGAAAGCGTGAGGGCTATTTCTGGAGTGATGGAAAGATTGTCCTTTTTGATGTAAATGGTGGGTACATTCGCTTATGCACATGTACATAGACATCTAAATATTCAAATAGGATTTGTGCATTTTCCTGTAGGTACAGTATACAATAAAAAGCATAGTCCCCAAATAAAACAATGAGAGTTTAGATTCTTACAGTCAGTGTCCTCTAAGATAAGCTATTTAACAGTTACCAAAGAAATTATACTGAGACTTTATACAGTTGTTAAAAACTTTTTTCAGAATGAATGAATTTTCCATTCTGTTTCATTAGTCTATGTGCCTGTTTTTATGCCAGTATGATACCATATTGATTCCTATAACTTTGTAATATGTTTTGAAGTCAGGAAGTGTGATACCTTCAGCTTTTTCTTTTTTCTCAGGAATGCTTTGGCTATTTGAGGGTGTGTGTGTGTGTGTGTGTGTGTGTGTGTGTGTGTGGTTCTGTGTGAACTTTAGGATTGTTTTTATGTAAAAATGCTATTGGAATTTTTATAGAGGTTGAATTGAATCTGTAGATGTCTTAGGGTAGTATGGGTGTTTTAACAATTACTTCTTCTAGTCCATGAATGTGGGATATTTTTCCACTTATTTGTCTTTTTCAATTTTTTTGATCAATGTCTTATGGTTTTCAAGTGTATAGACCTTCCACTTTGTTGGTTAAATTTTAAACTATCCTATGAAGTATATGTATATTACCTTAATATAAACGTATTTATCCGATTACAAAGCAGCAACAACCTATGTTTCTCTGTGTCTTCTTAGCCTACATGTCTTAGAAGGAATATTTATCTTATTTTGGTGAGCACAAAATTCATTCTGGCTGTCAAAATTATTTGCTTACTGGAGTACTAGCCAAAAATGAACTCTAGGCAGAAACATGAATAGCATGACATTTCATGTGCAAAAGGAATATCTAAAATTCCATCTGACTTCAGGTATACTTAATTATTATTTTTGTGCTTAAATGATAAGCTGAAATTGATTGCCAATATCTAAGATAGTATTATTACAAATAGTTTTTAAAATATGAACATTACTATAGGAATTTACATAAGAACACCTTGTAATCAAATTGCTTTAAAGAACGAACTGACAGGGACCAGAGGGGAGGGGGGAGGGGGATAACAGGGGCAATAAGGGGAAGGGGCAAGTCAAGGAATGAGTATAGAGGACCCATGGGCGTGGACAATAGGGTGGGGATTGACTGTGGGAGCAGAGGGAGGGGTGGGCAGGGCAAGGGAGAGCAACAGGGGGAAAAGCGGGACAAATGTAATTTAATGACAAAAAATGTTTTCCTATATTTTATTTTGTTTTCTTTATTTTAAAAAACTACATTAAGATGGACAAAATTACTTTTCTCTAATACCATTCTTGCTGATTATTATGAAGAATTACTTGTACTATTTCTTTAGTTAAGAGATCCAAAGTAAAATTCTTAGGAAAAAAATGACTCTGTGGCCAGTGTGGCTTAGCTGGTTAGGCGTCGCCCTGCAAACTGAAAGGTCGCGCAGGTTCAACTCCTAGTCAGGGCAACCGATCCATGTTTCTCTCACATGGATGTTTGCTTCTCTCCTTCTTTCTCCCTTCCTTCCCCTTTGTCTCTTTAAAAAAAAAATGACACTAAAGTGAATGCTCTCATAGTCTCCATAATGATATTAACTATACTAGTGGTTTATATACTACCATCAGAGCATAGAAATCTAAGACTAGGGAGGTAATAAGTTTTATTAACTTCATATATTAATGGTCATTTCATCAAGAAATCTAGTTTCACTTCACAGAGTTCAGTCTGTGAATAATGCTTTGCAAATCAAAACACTTCAAAATAAAATCTCACTTTAATATGGCTTAATCCGATCCTTCAGAGTTAAAAAAGGGATCAAAAACAATAATTCAAAAGAAGAATGGGATTCAAATGGTCTGGATGAAGTACTCTTCAATTTTTCTAGTGAGTTGCAGATCTCTGAGATTAAAATGAACATTTTAAACAAAGTTTTAAAGAACTGGGGATCTAGATGTTGTAAGTTTATTATAAATATATAAAATGCTCAAATATCTGTTATTGCACAAAAATCAAAACAGGAACTATTTTGTAAAGAATAAAGAGAAAAACACTTTAACTACCAGAAAGTCTTTTCATAATTAAAAATCTCTTCAATATACTTCCTTGGGAAAAAGCAAGGACAACATTGAAGCTGCTGATGTAATCCAGGTTTAAAAAGAGATAATAGCAGATTAAATAAAACCTCTGATATGAGAAATTTTATTTTGTTTTGGTATTATGAGGCCACAAAATTCACAGGTTGAAAATAACTGGTTAATAGTCTTTATTTTTCCACTTGCAATCTATTTGGCACTAATAAATATCACATGTAACTGAATTTCTTAGTGCTATGACTTGAAAACTACCCAAATTTCATAAATTATAAAAGTTTTCAAATTTATCAGAATTACATGTGAATCTACTGTCTCTTACAGTTGAGATGCATGCATTTATATATATATTTTTTAACTTTATTTTATTGTATATTTAAGGTCTATTTCAAAGGCAACATCCCTGGCAGGAAGCTTACTGTGTTGTTTCAGATATTTGAACTTTTGTTTTCTAAATTACAGTACAATTTAAAAATTTGTCACTTCTATATATTCCATTTAAAATAACTCTTCAAGTACCGGTGTCTCTCCTAAGTTCCCACCTCTATTAACATAGAGGCATCATAAAAGAGTCATAAACTCATAATATCAGCCATGTGCTGTCTTACATAGTTTAATATAGTTTCTTCCAAGTTGTTTTGTCTTACAGTGTAAGCTTATAGATCACCCATTGTATTTCTTTTAGCCACGTAGTTGCTATCACGGTATTAACATCAACAATATCCAAAATACTTAGTGAATAATCGAGCATCTTTAGACTAAGTTGCATTTGTTTTATTGCTGCTATTGAATTTGGTTTTGTTTTATTTGGACACTATATATACATACATATATATGTATATGTAAAGTAATTGACATGTATTTATTATTTTTTTGTGGGAAGAGCACAACCACAAAAATCCCACATTTGTGGGATTTGCCCTGTAAATTTTTTGATGGACCATATATTATTGTTAACTGTAGGCACACTATTGTACAGCAGATCTCTAGATGGATCATCTTTCTAATTGAAACTTATATCCTTTGAACACCACCACCCCATCCCCCCTAGTCCGGCTCCTGGCAACTACCACTGTATTGTCTGCTTCTATGAGTTTGACTTAAGATACTTCATATAAGTGTAACCATGAAATATATGTCCTTTTGTGACTAGCTTTTTCCATATAGCGAAATGTCCTTAAGTTTCATCCATGTTACATATTACAGAATTTGCTGCTTTTTTAAGGCTGAATAATATCCCAAGGTATTATAGCACGCAGTTTCTCTGCCCACTCATCAGCTGAGGGACATTTAGGTTGTTCCCACATCTTGGATATTTGTGAATATGCTGCAACAAACATGGAAGTTCATATGTGAGATCCTGATATCAACTCTTTTTGGATACCTACCCAGAAGTGGGACTGCTGGATCATATGCCAATCCTATTTTTAATCTGTTGAGGAATGTCTATACTGTTTTCCATAGCAGGTGAGCCATTTCATAGTCCCCCCAAGAGTGTACAAGTGTTCCCTTTCCTACACATTCAGCAATGTTATCCTTTCTTTTTTAAGGCCATGCCAACAAATGTGAGTTGATATCTCATTAGCATTTGATATGCATTTCCCTCATGATTAGTGCTGTTGAGCATCTTTTCATACACCTGTTGGTGATTTGTATGTCTTTTTGGAGAAATGCCTATCAGGTTGTTGCTCATCTTGAAATCAGATTATTAGTTTTTTGGCTATTAAGTTGTATCAATTCCTTATATATTTTGGATATCAACCTGTTGTTAGATTTGTGGTCTTCAAATATTTTCTTCCATCTCACTCTGTTGACTGTTTATTGCCAAAGGTTTTTTGTTTGATGGAGTTTAATTCATCTGTTTTGCCTTTGTTGTTTATGTTTTTGATGTTTTATCCAAGATATTATTATGAAGCCCAATGTTATATTGTTTCCCCCTATGTTTTTTTATTGGAGTTTTATGGTTTCCAGCATTATATTTAAGTATCTCCTCCATTTTTGGTTGATTTTAGTGTATGGCACAAGATAAAGATCTAATTTCATTCGTTTGCATGTGGATATCCAGTTTTCCCAACACCATTGATGGAAGAGACTATTTTTTCCCTTTTTCCATTTTGTATTCTTGGCACCCTTATGAAGAATGAATGACCATATATGCATGGGTTTATTTCTGGACTCTTTATTCTGTTCCATTGGGCTATATGTCTGTCTGTATGCCATTGCCATACTGTTTGGTGTGTGGTAACTTTGTAGTGTATTTTGAAATCAAGAAATATGATGCTTCCAGCTTTGTTCTTCTTTCTAAAGATTGCTTTGGCTAATCTGAGTCTTTGGTGGTTTTATATAAATTTTAGAGAAAATGTTTCTATCTTTATTAAAAATATAATTAGAATTTTAATAAGAATTGCTTTGATTTGAATCTTATAAATTACATTGGATTTATGGGTATTTTAACAATATTAATTCTTTCAGTTCATGAATATGGGATTATTTCCATTTATCTGTGTCATTTTAATTTATTTCATTAATATTTTGTAACTTTAAGGGTACAAATCTTTCACTTCATTAAGTTCATTCCTAGGGATTTTATGGTATTTTATGCTGCTTTGAATGGGATTGTTTTCCCGATTTATTTTTTAGGTAGCTCATTGTTAGTGTATAGAAATGCAACTGATTTTTACATGTTTGCATATCCTATAACTTTACTAAATTTCTGGATTAATTTTTGTGGCACATTCAATGCTTTCCATATATAGTATCATGTAATTTGCAAAGAAATAATTTTACTTCTTCTGTTTTGATTTGTATGGCTTTTATTTCTTTTTCTTGCCTAATTGCTTTGGGTAGGACTTCTGGTACTATGTTGAATAGAAGTAATGAAAGTGGGCACCTCTGTCTTGTTCTTGACATTAAAGAAAAAGTTTTCAGTTTTTCTCTGTTGAATATATTATATGTGGGATTTTCATATACAACCTTTATTATGTTGATGTAAATTCCTTTTGTACCAAATTTGTTGAGATTTTTTGTCATGAAATGGTGTTAAATTTTGTCAAGGGCTTTTTCTGCATCTGATGAGATGGGGTTTTTTTATGTTTTATGTTGTTTTACATTAGTTAATTTGTGTATCTTGCATCCCAGAGATAAATTTCTCCTTGGTCAGGATATATAATTTTTCAAATGACTGTTAAGTTCAGTTTGCTAGTATTTTGTTTAGGATTTTTACACCTAGGTTCATCAGAGATACTTGGACATTTAAAGCCAGAGAACCTTTGTTGTCCTTCAGGTGAAACAATGCACCATTTATTCATTCAATAAACACATTAAATTTCAGTAATACTCCTTAATTTAAAATGACCATGATGAATTCACTGGTTTCACTTCTGCTTAGTAGCTTTTTTTCTTTTTAGTTAAGAATGCAAGTAGAAACCTTAATTATTTGGTTTACCTTCTTATCTTCTCCTATCCTAAGATATAGTATGAAAATTAGCCATAAGAACTACCCCACTAGCATTTCTATCATAAACATTTGATTTACTTACTGGATACTTTTTTCTAGATTTCAAAGCATTTAATGACATGGCTTATATTTAAAGGTTGAGAGGTTTAGGGGTTACAGCTAAGCACCAGGCCTGAGGGATCATCTTCCTGCTCAGGCCTGGCACCTGGAGTTCATTCCTATCAATGCTGTTTTGCTTGTGCAGTAAGATGAAAGTTTATCATTATAATCATTACATTGACAGAGAAATGTACACTATGTTTTGTATAGTGAGGTAATAAAGGAAATTGATACACAGTGTGTCAAAGCAAGAACAAGTAACCATTAGAGTAACATTCCTTTGTCCAGTAAATGCTGCAGTTCCACTTATACGATCACCAATGAAAAACAACTTTAAAAATCCTACTCTGCAAGCATTTGTACTGTGTTGGCTGAATTTGACCCATTTGGTTTGTCTGTTTACAGCATAGCTTTGAGAGATTAAAACCAAGTAATCTTTGTTGTTCAGTAAAGGGAGGAGAGCAGTTCTGGAGAGGCTTGGTTCTTAGTTACAGTAGAATTCTGAGTGGCAGTGTTTATGTAGCTGATCTTTTCTGTACTGATCTCGTAGAACCTAAGTCCCTTTCTTGTAGCATCCCTAATACATGGGCTGAAGTATTGCTTCTGTTTGATATGAAACTTGACAGTAGTTCTATGCCAGCTAAAACAAATGACTTATAACATGAAAATTCCATTGATCGATTTGGGGCATTGTTCCTAGGTCATCATTCTCTTCACCTCTGTATGTGGAATTCCCAGAACAAATCTTCCTGCTATACATTCAGTTAATAACCTCAGTTTGCCTAAATGCATCAAAATGTACTTAACACTGGCATCGAGCATTTAATGTACTAGTCTTAATGGTCTTTAACAAACAGTTTGCAGTATGCATGTATTGAAAATCTAGTTTGTATACAGTACTTAGAAAGCATTAACGTCCAATTAATAAACATGGGGACATGTTTAAATTGAAGTTTATTGGTTCTTAGTTCTGAAAATATAGCAGCTTGAGTCAACTGAAATTCTTCAGTAAAACTTCATAGAAATGTTGGCTTAAAAAATAATTCTTATAAGTATTTTTTCCATATACTGGCAGATTCACCAAAAAGAAAAAAAAAGACCAGATGTCAGAAATTAAAAAGAACTAATAATCATAGCAGCTGATGGAAAAAATGACACTGAATCTGCTGCCACCAGGGCAGTAATAATTGTCTGTGATAGTGGTTGCTCTTGGTAATGAGAGTCTTGCCAAATAGGACTGCCTACCCAGAGACAGGATGGGGGCAGGCATCCATCGAATGTGGGAAACAAGAGCAGAGACCCCACATGGAGCCTGAATTCTTAAAGCATGGCAAACTTGTTAAAGAGTGAATTAGAAAAATTTTATTCCACTTGTATAATAAAGGAACTTGTGGAATTTAACAATTTAAACAGGAACAAACTCATGATACAGAGAAAAAATTGATCCTCTCCAGATGGAAGGGAGCTTGGGGTGATAGGTGAAAAAGGTAAAGGGATTTACCTCTCACATGGCTGCACTAAGATATTGTTTGGGCCACAGTCATCTGAAGGTTCACATGAGCCGGATGTCCAAAAGGGTTCCCAGTGCTGGCTGTCCGCTGGGAGCTCAGCGGCCGCTATCAACTGAAGTGCGGACACATAGACTTTCTTCATGACCAGACTTTTCATATCAAGGCCAAGTTTTGACGGAATGTCCTAGAAGAAATGTTTGTAAAAACCCAGAACATTATTTTCATTTAAATCTATTGTTCATCCAAGTCACTAAAACAGCCCAGATTGAAGGGGAGTGAATTAGTGAATTAGGGTCCACGTGTTGATTGGGAATGGGAAGGTCACAATTCAGAAGGATGTGTGAGATGGGAGGTATTGTTTTGCCCATCTTTGTAAACTATAATCGGCTGGGCAACTCTTTTTCTCAGAATCAAGTAATCGCAAGAAACTTTGTGTTATGTGTCTTGTATATCAGTTAAGTTCATCTTTTGAATTAACTCAGTACTAATCTAGGACTGTATAATATTTTTCCATTAATCAGTAGCATATATTTGAGCTCCTAATATATTGAGAGCCGAGTCTAGGTCTCTATGTCTAGTTCTAAGCTTTTTAGAAACTACTTAAAATTTCTTCTTCATTTCACTCACTAGCTGATCACAACAAAAAGCTGTTGGTGTTATTAGAGTGGAGTAATTCATTTGCTTACTAAGTTAGCTCTTTTTCATTGACATTGTGATTTAACAACCATTAACAAGGGTCCTAAATCTAGTAGCCAGGGTCTCAATCAGATGCTTAATCTATACTATCAGTGAAGTTCTACAAATCTCAGCAGTTGAGAGCTTCATTTTTGTCAAATACTTCCCTGGCAAATACTTCTAATAACTATGCCATTGTCCTACATGAGATGTCACTGTTACTTAATTTCCCTGTGTGGAGGGACATGGAGAATGCTGGGTGGCAGAATTGCATGGTGGAACAACTCTAATTTTCTAGCTTAGTGACAAGGCAGGGAACACTAAGAGATAATCAGTGATAGATTATCTTTTTACCTGCATCAGATATATAAATTAAAATGCAACTGTTATTAAAATGGAAGCATTTATACTGGTTACCATTCTTGGAACTGTCATGTCACACTGTTCTGTCACCATGTAATACATTGTGGGGTTTTGTTGTTGTTAACCACCAGCTAATCTGTGAAAATATAGAGATAGTAGTTATTCAATGATCCTGGATGTGAACATACCTTAAATTCGTCAAAAAATACTCTAGCAAATGTTTATGTCTTCTTGATGGATTCTTCCCTTGAGTATTATGAAGTGACCTTCTGGGTCTCTTTTTATGGCCCTTTTTTTTGAAGTCTATTTTGTCTGATATCAGATAGAAAAATAGACAAGCAGAATATTGATGGGTTTGCTTGTACTGAAAGATGCCACTCAAGGAGTCCTGAGCTCCTGGCGATCTCATTATGAAGTCGAGTGACATTTAACAACCCCTAAAGCTTAATGTTTCTCTTAAATGTGTCAATCACTGATAATTTATTGCCCACTTATGTTTTTAAGTTTGTCTCAGGAAGATGACCTGTCATCACATTAGTGACTTATAACATGGGGAATGACTAAGAATGGCAAAAGCAGATGGAACACAGGTAAACAGCAGATGGAGATGGTTTCTAGTTGCAGTGAACTGAGAAGAGTGAAGAAGCAGAAAGACTTTAGCCTCACTTTTTGTTTGTTTGCTTGGTTTCTATTGTTTACTTTTCTGCTCAACAATTCTTTAAAATTTGTATTTACTGGCTGGTGTGGCTCAGTGAATTGAGTGCTGGTCTACTAACCAAAGGGTTACCCGTTTGATTCCTAGTCAGGACACATGCCTGGGTTTCTGGCCAGGTCCCCAGCAGGAGGCAGTCAAGAGGCAACCACACATTGATGTTTCTCTCCCTCTCTTTCTCCCTCCCTTCCCCCTCTCTAAAAACAAATAAAATATTTTTAAAAATAAATTTGTATTTACTGATTTGAGAGGGGGAGAGAGAGGAAGGAAGAGAAGGAAGGAGGAAGAGAATAGAAGGGAGGAGAGAGAGATTGAGAGGATGTCTTAGGTGCTTATTTATGCATTCATTGGCTGATTCTTGCATGTGCCCTGACTGGGGATGGCACCTGCTACCTTGCCTATGGGGATGATGCTCTAACAAGCTGAGCTAGGTGACCAGGTCTGCTCATGAAATCTTATTCCTTTATTTATATTTTGTTTTCTCTCTGGTACCAGGCATATTCTTTAGCACCTATGTAGACATTCTGTGTACACACATCGTAGATTCCAGCTGGAGCAATCCAGTTTCGTGTGTGTGTGTGTGTGTGTGTGTGTGTGTGTTTGCTTGGTGGGAAGGTGATGAAGGTGATGAAGGAAGAGAGTGCAGTGTTTCACAGTACACTTATAGTCTTCCCAGCTCAATAATATCATAGCAGATGTAGAGACAATCTAGAAAAGAACAACAAAGGTACAGAGATTGAAGGAATCCATTTAAGGAGGGAGCAGAAAGATTAGAAGTAATAATAATTATAATAAAAAACATGAAAGGGCTATGATCAAATCTGTAAATTAAGTAAAGATATTAAACAATACGGTGAACGTGTGCTTTTTCAAAAACAGTAGAACATGAGAGGAGGAGCATGATGACCTAGCCATGATTTACCGTGCCAGATCCCGTGCTCCCGCAACTTCAGAAGCCCATGTCAGACTCTCAGAGTAGGTCCTTTCAAACCCCTCTCTCAACTGGAATAGGGTGACAGAGGAGCCTGTCACTGTCCATCCTTTTCTCTGGGAGGGTAAGAATGCACGGAATTCCAACATTTGTCTTCAAGGAGCTCCTTTCCCTCTCTATTAGTCATTTATTAATTTCTCAAGGTTAATGAAAAGCTGAATGTCACAAAGCCAGTTTTCACCAGTCTCCTTTGTAAATCCTAATCAGGTGGTCACACACCTTGCCTTAGAATGTGAGAATAGCTGGCATATATTGTTTTGTTTTTAGCCTTTGGTTCTTCAACTGGAACAGAGAGAGAGTCCAGTTTACCATCCAATTATATAGATGTTGCTCTCTATATTTTAATAATAATTAAGCTAAGGTTAAGCAGTATTAAGGTAGATTTTTCAAGGTCAGACAGCTATTGGGGAAAGAGTTGGGATTCAAAACCATGCATATTTGATTCTAAAACACATTAAAAATTTATAATATAATTTTTGAGAAAAAGATTAAGCCTTAAAATAAATTTTCTTCTTATTTCCAACTGTGCTGCACATTCTCCATTTTTCATTTCCATACCTGTTTCCTACTATCTTCTGTCCTGATTTATTTTTTAATAAGATGACCATAATAGAAAGTATCAGTTAACTCTGGGTTCTGGTTGGCTTTGGCTACTGACTGGCACCAGGAGGAGATGAGAGAGGGCAGAAAGAGGACAAGTTACAGGTATTTAGTCCTCTGGCTCCCTCCCTACCAGGGCTATGACTTAGTAGTAGCCACATTTCTCTTCTAAAAGTCACAACTCCCATGTGATGGATCCTCACGTATGTCGAATCCTTTTTCAGGATTCCAGTCATTGTTGCCTCCACTTGGATTGTCAGATCTAGTGGTGGTAATGTCTGTTGCTGATACTGTAGCATTCCTTGTTGGTTTCCCTGGATACTCGCAACAGCTTTGTAAATAGTGCTTTCATTAAAGCCTTCTGAAGTACCCATTTGTGGATGCCATCTGTTACCTATTGGGAGCTTGACAAGTATACCTACAAATTGGTAGGCCAGTTTATTCATGTTATCTTTCTGCAAAGAACAGCACTGCTTTTCCAGTTCTCTGTCTAATTGTTAGAGGTCAAATTAGAGGTTTAGGGAATGGGCAAAAATTACCCACATGAAAGAAATGCATGAAAATGGAATATATAAATAGTAGAATTAAATCTTGATACTCTTAAAGTGTTATTATATAGGGGACTTGCAAATACACCAATATATATGGAAAAAATATAGTTCTTATAGTTGATAAATCTCATATCCTTAGATGTACAACTGAACTTACCAGTTGAAAATGTTTCAGGCTTTTCTCAATAAAACAGACCCTATTAAGTTTAAGCATTCACTTATTTATTTTTATCAGTATTAATTTATGCAGCTTCATTTGGATCAATCAGCCAATTTAAATAAACTGTCTGGTTTTCTGTTTTGGCTTTCCACTCCTTGGTATGTGGGTACATAGAAGGCTCTCTGTGACATATACCAGCCAGGGAAAAAAAGCCCTAGGATCTATCTATAAAAATATTCAAATTTAATTACTTGAGCAACTCCTTGAAGTTAAGGGCTTGCAGAGAGAAATCGGTAATCTCATAGCTGCGTCCTTTGCTGGCAGCAATGGGTAGACATCTTGTCAATATGGTCATTCAAAGTCTTCCGTTACTATGTGACCATTTTGATAAATCTGTTTAATCTTATTAACTCTATAACCACAGTGGCATACAGATGAAAAAGTATTTGTTCTTCAATAAAAACAACAAAAAATAAAACAATGACTATGCACTCATTATTTTATAACACCTTGCATTTATTTTTTGTATTCAATTCTTTCCTGGACAAATTACATGTTTGAGTTCCTGAGGAACAGTCTACATAATTTTTAGGAAGCCTTT
The DNA here is from genome assembly GCF_022682495.2 of Desmodus rotundus. NCBI lineage: Eukaryota > Metazoa > Chordata > Mammalia > Chiroptera > Phyllostomidae > Desmodus > Desmodus rotundus. The sequence continues at coordinate 174,043,750 of NC_071387.1, forward strand.
GGTAAGGCTATCCAATTATAAATCACTATTTCACTCTTTATTAACTTGAAGAGAAATTTGTCAAGGAAAACATAAGATTATTCTGAGCTTTTAATGATTTCCTTTTCCCTCAGCATTTTTAGAGAGGAATACATTATAAATTAAGCTATTTGAATTCAATGAAAAGTTCCAGTAAATAATGCTTGAACCTTGAATCTTTTCACTAATCTCAGTCCAGTTGCACAAAAATTGCCTACCTTCCAGCCAGACAGTAATTCATAGGAATAAAAAATAGGATGGTGTTCTTTCCTCTCCATATCCAATTTATTTTACTCTCTCACTTTAAAGAACTTAAAATGATCTCAAAGTATCTGGATGCATGTCTTCCTTCTTTAAGTATTAGAAAATCATATATCCTTCTAAAAAAAGGTGATATGTTATTATCACAGAAGTTGCCTCAAGTGGTTGAGTTCAAATAATTTTCAATGTTCCCAAAAGCAAAGACATACTTTTGATAATAGTCCTTTAAATTTTGGTTGGTGGTTGGTGGTTGAGGAAATAGCAACCTAAATCTGAATATGTCTACATACTTTCCAAATATTATTGCTGAGTATGGATGGGAGAGAGAAAGCAACACTAACTTCAAATTGCCTCTAGTGGAGCTATTTCCCACTCCACACCCTTACGGAGAGATAGGTTGGTCAAGAAAAAATTGTGCGAAACATATAGCAACTAAAATCACTCTCAGAAAGAGAAAATTCACCCTAAGTGCAAAAATCCTGAAGAATCCTCATAGATCAAATAGCATTCGATAGGGAATGGATGTGAAAATGGGGTTCCATGTGTTAGTGTTGTCAAGGTGGTGCTTCTGAGGTAGGAGAGGGTGAAAAGAAAAGGGATTATTACCTTCGGGGCACCAGGAGGTGAAGGGAAAATGAAGCAAGAGAGGAAAATTAAGATCACAAAGACACATGGACAAAAAAAGGAGATATATGGATAGATATTAAATTAGATGGATCTTATATAAATAGTGAAGGGAAAAAGAAGCAAAAGAAGAAAGCTTAGGGTCCTGAAATACGCAAAAAAAATTAGGTACATTTTATGAATATATATTAAATTTATACCCTGGTAATATAGAATATATATTGGTATCAGGAGATATGGAAGATTTATAAAAATTGATCAAACACCACTTTATTTTGGAACTAAATAAGTCTCCTAAAAATGTAAGACTAAAATAAGTTAAAAATAAGACTAAGCTTTTGTGTGCACATACACACAATGGAATGCTGTGCAGATGTGAACAAGGAATGAGGGAGATCTCTAACAAACTAATATGGAGTTATTTTTAAGTGAGGAAAAAGCAAAAGTTATAAAATAGTACACAGCAAATGCCACATTTGGGGAGAATAACAACAACTATAATAGAATAACAATAAAAAATAATAACAACTATAATAACAACTATAATAGAATAACAATAGAAAAAGATTTAAAAAAATAGAGTACTTACCCTGGCTGGTGTGGCTCAGTAGATTGAGTGCCAGCCTGCGAACCAAAGGGTCGCCAGTTTGATTCCCAGTCAGGGCACATGCCTGGGTTGTGGGCCAGGTCCCCAGTAGGGGGTGCACGAGAGGCAACCACACATTGATGTTTCTCTCCCTCTCTTTATTCCTCCCTTCCTCGCCTTCTAGAAATAAATAAATAAATAATCTTTAAAAAAAAATAAAGTACTTTTGTTGCCTTCATTTGGCTGGGACTATATTGGAGAGCATGTCCCCATTTCCTAGACTATTGTCTTGGTCCTACTCACCTTGACCTTACCACCTCTATTTTTCATTTTATTTCTCCCTTGAGACAAACCCAGCCCAGTGTTTACATTCCTTTATATTTTCTTCAAGTAGTAAACCAATGTTATTTTGCTCACTTGCTTAGTCTGCTGGACTTGCATTAACAAAATACTATATAGCCTGTGTGGCTGAAACGGCAGACATTTTTTTCTCACGGTCCTGGAGGCCAGACGTCTGTGATCAGGATGCCAGCACACTGGGTTTCTGGCCAGGCTGCTTTTCCTGGCTTGAAGGCAGACTTCATCTCACTACGTGATCACATGAGCTTTTCTCCATGAGCACACAACGAGAATGAGCAAGTGAGCCCCCTAGTAGCCCTTCTAATAAAGACACTGTCATATCCGGGCCCCACTCTTCTGACCTCATTTCACAGTAAATGATCTCCTTAGAGGCCCTGTCTTCAAATGTAAGCACATTGGGTGTTAGGGCTTCAACGTGTGAGTTTGTGGGGGAAGGGACATAATTCAGTCCATAACACTCACAGAGTGAAAATTATATAAAGGAGATAAGACCGGAACTGACTCCTAGACCCTATTTTCCTGTCGTTAAACTTCAGTTCCTTTTGTGCTAGTTTCACTTGCACGAAGCAACAGTTTCATCTTTGTTCTCTATCAATTTGTTTTCCATATCATGTATTTATCATTTTAGTCAAACATCAAGTTAGTTTAAAAAAATTGTTTCTAAGCTTGCTGTCCTAAGACTACCTTTATCAGAATCACTTTCAGGACGGGTTAAAATTTTGACTCATATTCCACCTAGAATCAGAATAAAAATCTCTGAACATAAAACCCTGTCTCTGACTTTTAAATAAGATTCTAATGAGCACAAAAGTTTAAACCCCACTGCCTGGTTGGGA